>NC_070633.1:1225666-2451333 GCF_947347685.1 Pleuronectes platessa
GTCCCGCTGCAATCACAGTCCATGGTCAGCAACCATCCAGACCACGATCCACCATCCAGACCAGACGCCACTCCAGTCCTCAGTCACCGTCCACCGCCGCCCACCAGGACCCATCACGAGCCACCACCGCGGTCCTGGTCCACCGCCCGTGCCCAATGCCAACGCGACACAGGGTCCGCCACCAGCACCACGATCAGCCCACATAACTCAGAATCCGCCACACTGGATCCAACACTGCGACCCCCGGTGCGCGATCCACAAACCGCAATCCATGGTGCGGCCACAGAGGCCCTGGATCTGCGGGTGATAAAGCAAAGAGATTCCGGGGAAGGGGGATAGGGATGGTGAAGAGGAAGGAGAACCTGGAAAGAGAAGCTCTGTGTGTCATAAAATAGAAAAAGTTACGTTCTTCCGCACTAATTAGCTCTAACTATAAGCTTTATCAAAAAGGAAGGTTTTGAGCCTACTCTTAAATGAAAAGATGGTATCTGCCTCCCGAACTGAAAGTGGTCGATTATTCCACAGCCGAGGGGCTTGATGGCTGAAAGCTCTGGCTCCTACTCTACTTTTAGAGACTTTAGGGACAACAAGTAGGCTTGAATTCTGGGGAATATGGGCTATACAAATAAAATTTGATTGATTGATTGATTAGAGGTCCACAAGAAGAGGGCCACCAAAAGAGGGCCACCAGATGCGCTCAGTGATGAAGGTAAGGGACCGGGTTTTCCACCTCCTTGTTTTCCCTTCCCCCGCTGTTCTCCTTCCCTGTGGGGCTCAACCTGGAGCATTGAGGGGCCTCCTGTGAAATACCTGCCCAGCTGACATTCATCGCATCAACTAAACATCACTCTATAAGACCTCAGCTCATCTCCCCTGTCAACGCCAGATCGTCTGTTCACCAGTGTGGTACTTATCTCGGCTTCTGTGACCACTTCTCTCTTGTTTTGTGATACCTATTAACCCTGTGCTCCCTTTTGCCGCACCTTCCGTTTGTTCGACTTGCGCCGGGTTCACACCGGACGCTGAAGCGCCGCGCCAAGGAAAGCAAGGCGCCTCCTATCACCCCCCTGTTAAACCTTTGTGCGGTTCACACCGGACGTTGAAGCGCCGAGCCTGGCCGATGGTTTCAGCGTCGAGTCTATATTTCCTGCTCGCCGCGAGCGTATCACGCCTTGGAAACACACTGAGAAATGATTTAAAACATATTGATGACATATTTTATATGATATTCAGTATGGCTTCAGCGTCCGATGTGAACCCCGGCGTTAGTCTGCTCGGGCCTCACCCTGCCAGGACTTTTGGGATCCCCACTGCATGTCACCACCACCCCAGCTCCAGCTTTAAACAAAACATTTTTTTTAGTAACATGTACCATCTGTGTTCGGGTTATGCACTTTTTGGGTCCGCTAAAATCCGATCATAACAAAGCCGCTATGAAAAGAGAGATTAGGGGTGTCAGGCAGAAATAGACAGTTAGGGAGACCAGTAGCTGAGTCTGGTTGGAAGCGCTGAACCTCCTGGACTATGATCTCAACCTCCCAGGTGTCGGCTGGTACCACACAAGAAGGAGAGAGGATATTTTCAGGTTCCAGACTGGGCTTTTCGGCTACCTCCTGGCAGGAGAGGGCTTCCCATTGCCACAGCCTGGGCGATAGGTCAGGGTAAAGTTAAATCTTCAATTTGGCTGAACAGAGGTAGGAGAGATATTTAGGCCCACCCCCGAATTGGGGTTGTCAACCTCCACCACCTAGATTGTTGTTTTAAACATCGGTATCGGTACTGGCCAAGAATTTCGAAATCGGTGCATCCCTACCATATTAACAAATCACAATTTGTCTCATAGGGCTTTAACAAAGTGGGACATCCTCTGTCCTTAACCCTCAACAAGAGTAAGGAAAAACTACTAGAAAACCCTTTTAACAGGGTAAAAAAGAATGTAGAAACCTCAAAGAGAGCCACATGTGAGGGTTCCCTCTCCCAGGACAAAGAAAACTGCAATAGATGTCAAGTGTAAAGGAGAGAATCACAAAGATAAAGGTTTTAGCAGCATTGATATGGGTAAACAGTTTGAAGCATAACTGAAGGTCAATGAATTAATGGATTATTGTCAGTAATGGTCAAGTATCCGAGGAGAAATACTATATCAAGAAGTCCTGCTGCAATCATAGTCTATGGTCAGCAGCCAGCAAGATCATGATCCACCATCAAGATCGGATGCCACTATAGTCCACAGTCATTGTCCACTCCTGCTATTAGGAGAGAGAGAGAGAGAGAGAGAGAGAGAGAGAGAGAGAGAGAGAGAGAGAGAGAGAGAGAGAGAGAGTGTTTTGGGTCTTTGTAACTGAGTTAAATGATATATTATTTAAATTCTATTTTGGATTTTACAGGGAGCAAATTAAAAGAGGATAATAAAGGAGTAATATGATCTATTTTTCTTGATCCTGTACTTGTGTAGCAGCATTTTAGATCATCTGGAAAGTCCCTAGAGACCTTGTGGGTTAGCCTGATAATAAGTCACAATAATCCTTCATCAAAGTAATAATTGTACGGTCTAGTTTTTTTTTTTTTTTTTTTGGACAGAATGCACTTTATTTTTTAGCTCTTATGTAGATGTTTTATGTGGAAGTTACATCGCATATCCTTGTTAATTTCATCTCTGCTATTTTAATTTAATGCTATGTGGTGTTTTGAATGTATTGTCCTGAGGCTGTTTTTGGTGTGAGTTCTTTCATGCCAGTGTATTGTGGGACATTCATTTCTTTTCTGTAATATTTGGCAGCTTTATATGTTTAGGATGTACCATCATAGGTCTGACGTGCAGACAAGAAAGTACTGGAAGGACATTTATTTTAAAATGTTAAATATTTGTAGTTTTCTATGTTTCTCTGTAGTTACCCTACTCGATGCACATTGCTTATTCTGATCATGTGTCACTGTTCATCCTTTTGTCTATGTTCTTCATGGTCTTTGGAAACGTCTGATTATAAATAAATAGAAAATGCTTCTTTGTCAGTTTAAATAGCTCCTGGCTATGATTAGCAATGTATTATGAGCTAAGTATAGACTGCAATGTCTGATCAATGTATTTATGCGTTGTAGTAGACATTGCAACTCACATTGATGAAGGAGCTGATCTGCATATAAGAAAGTACTGGAAGCATCTTTTCATAGTCCTTTGCAGGAGCAAATAAATGCTGGGAAAAAATGTGAGTCGTGGTCTTCCATGCCCTTATCCACACATCCATACAAATACAACAAATCCTTTAATAATATGATAGAAGTATATTAAATCATTTTTTTATTATATTGGAATTATAAATCTTAAGCCATTAGGTAGTATATTTTCTGTAATCTTAAATATTTCTCTTATTTTCCCACTATGTATAAGTCACACTTAGAAAATAAGTTGTGGAAATAACATGTTAATTGGATAATCTTTCAAGTAGCCTACATTGAATTGATAAATTGTAAATGTCCATACTTTTCGAATGACATATTCTAAATATGTAATTCATACAATTTAGCTTGATAATTGTATGACTGAATATTGTAAGCTTTGCTACCTAATTTTGTAACGATGGACATTGAACTAGAAATAAACATCTTTTGTCTTAGAGTAATTACTTGTATGATAATAAAAAGATACATATAGTTTATACAAGCCACAGATGTTGTGATCTACAGCAAATGTGATCGGTGTTCAATTGGTTTGAGGCAATTTCACTGGCGTCTTCTTCCTCTGGGGACCATTAGAGCGCATTCAACCAGGGGAATCTCCTCTTTCATGGCTCTGCAAGGATGAATGACAGTGGGAGACATCTGTGCTGCAGCCTCATGGTCTCCCCCCTAACATCAAATTCATCTCGAAACTGCTTCATTTACGCAGAGTTTAAAGCCTGCTACAGGAAGTAACAATGCCAGCGGATGTAGCGATTCCAACGCACACCCCGTGCGTGAGAGCTAGAGTGAAGTGTGTGTGTGAATGTGACTGAGGACGATTTTAGAGGTCCTTTAGGCTTAAAGCACATCGTAAATGATACAGTTTCGAGTAAAATATGAATGTCAGGGATTACGGAAACTCTTGGATGACCGAAAATAACGCTGCGGCTAAAGATAAATCCATTTACTGGCTTGTATGGCAGTACTATGAAAGCCATGTGGCCTACTCAGTAAATCAAATATTACCCCTGTGCCTTTTAAAACTAAACACCTACTGTCATAGGCAACAGAGTTAAGAGGTATCCCCTTTAAGAAACATCTCCCTGAGGGAGAAACTGTTCTTTTCCATTGCAGGATGAAGAAGATAAGGTTATCAGCTGGCACAGTGAGGAAAGATGCAGAGAGGCCTATTAAGGTTACAATGTAATGGAGATAATGGCATGTCTGAAGGCTCTGACTACAAAGAAAGTGAAATTCTGGATAACTGGAAGAAAGAAATTCACTATTAACTGTTACAATAAATAAAAATAAAATTACTGTGACACTTCATCGATTGTTTCTATTTATGTAGTGATTTTACTTATAAACAATGTAATCATAAAAATACTCATGTATGGGAGATTCAATAATCATATTTGCATAACATGAACAGCTCAATCGGCTAATGAGGGAAATCACATACAACTGGTGCTTCACATTTTCTTGTTACAGTTCTTGTTAAATAGGTGATTGATAATGACATGTGCTTGGAAGCCTGTGTTATGTTATGTTTTTATTGGTATTTTCAGAGAAGACCAAAGGTAGTACAACAGATTTAATAATCATTCAGAGCTCTAAAGAAAGAGGGAGAGAGCCAGAGTATCATTCTACCACTGACTGTTGCCACCAGCTGCTTATATTGTCAACAGGCAAACTGCTAATCACCAAAGGAAAACAAAAAAAACATTGTCTTTTAGTAACATCCAGGGTTGAGTCATTCAATTATTTGAGAAAGAAAAAGGAGAACAGTTTTCAGGTTTACATGTTTTAACATTGGCTTGGTAAAATGCGGGAATGAAAAATTAGGGAGGGGGAAGAATACTGTGGTGTATCCACTGGGAGATAAAAAGGGGTCAGCTGATTAACTTGAGATTTCAAAGAAACCTTACAAAAAGTCAACACAGATAACAGACAGAGGGATGGGTGGGGGATAGGCATATGTGTCTAGGGGGGCTACAGCAACCACATCCAAAATAAAACCTGCTTTTTCTTTCGGAGTGGAGAGTTTTATTATATATATACATTAATATATAGATAACACAGCAGACAAAGGCATGTGTAAATCTATACATTGCCATTACATAGATACTTATTGTGAAAGGAGAGACAGACGTTCTTTGTCGTTTGTCCAGGAAGAAACATTTGTTGGCCCTGGTCACCAACGCTTCTGCAGCTCTACTTTGAGCAACGAGCTCTCAGAAACCTAGAGACACACAGACACACAGGCAGCATCATTAGTTCAGTGTTCACACAGATCAATAAAGACTGATAAAAAATGCTGGCCAAGGACCAACTGGACCAGCTTAGTGTCAGCGAGCAGGAGGTCAGCACTGAAGATGAGCAAAACGGAATAAGACAAGACACCAAAGATCAGTAAGAGTCTCCAGTCTGTCACAGGTCAACGCACCCACTCGCTCGCTGTGTCTCCAGCAGGGGATCCCCCAATGTGTTCTTAAATTGGATTCTCTTGACTTTCTGCTGACTTTGTACTAGGGGGCCATGCAGTGAAAGTCCGCAGATAATCCAGAGTCTGTCACTCTGACATTTGCGTTCACACGTGAATCTCAACTGGACAATCTCCAGAGTTTTATCTGAAAGCAGTTTTAAATGCAATCAGAAAAAATCCTATGCACAGATATTTCCATATTTTTGAATACAGCCCAGTATTTTTGTTTGTGCTTCTTTTAACCATGTGGTTTTAAGCTATGACTGCAACGACTGTGACAGAACATACACTTTAACAGGCAAACAGTGTGAGTCCCTATTCACATACGATGGCAGCGTGAAGGCCAAATAAACACTGCTTTTCAGACGGTCTGTGCACTCCGATCAATTCAGTAATTAAACCGTGAGCAACATCCAACAAAACTGATCAGTGATTACATAAGCACATTGGACACCCTTATCATGTTGTTTAACAGTGATGTTTAGTAATTTAGATCCAGTGGCTAGATGAAGGTATGTGGTCAGGATGTGTGCACATATCACACGTCTCTGATTACAGCAGATCAGTGTTGCCTGTGTATGCACTGCAGCAGTAAACCCATGGACATCAGAGATGGAAGCCTTGAAGTCATGATATGGTTAACATCTAGCAGTTTTACATCATTATAAAAATCTATACACAATACTATTTATTATAGCTGTGACGGTATGAATTATTCCTCACCGCAGTGATAAAACAATATATTACCGCTGTTTGGCAGTTTACCATCATATCCCCCTAGGGACATTTACGGGCCTGTCCATACACAGGGTTGTTCCTGCATAAGGAATTTCGAGCCGGCTGTCTCTTGTCTCCCTACAAAATTCTGTGGAAACCGCTCATGATCATGTTTGTCCAGGTGAAATTGAACACTAATTGACAACTATAAGCGACTGATTACTATAAACGAATGGTGAAGCTTCTGTCATATAGAAGCTTCACCATTCAAAATTGAGAGGAGCACATGGAGGTAATTTACGTTATGACAACATTCCTAAAATCTGTTCCATTTAAGCAATTAGTCGAGGAAAAAAGTACAATGTTCTTTTGTCGCTTCAATGCTTTATATCCAGCAAAATTAGAGGTTTTGTTTTTAAAAGTTTTGAATTTGGGTTGGAAGATTGCTTAACAGACCAGCAATGTATGAAAAGGTCAGTAATTCAAACATTAATATAAGCCAAACACGAACAGTAATAAAGCAAATAGGTAGGCAGGTAGGATAAACGCATAGTTTCCGAACTTCACTTTGCTCCATAGACAGTGTATAAACAGTTCTGCACTCAGACAACGGAAGTCTATTGTGGAACTGAGGTGTGCTCAGTTATGCCAAGGAATAATTTGAGGTACATGCACTTGTCTTTATAAACTAAGAATATATGATATCCTCCTCAGGAGACGCGTTCGCCTGTGGATCACAGCCGACATTTAGGCTGAAAACATAGTGTAAATGACACTGTGTCAAGAGTGCACATCCCATTTTCAGGTTTGTGAGCGGCGAGCAGGAAAGCTGAGGTCTCACACACTCAGGAGAGGGGTGAGCGGGTAGGGCTGAGAAAGGGGGAGCTGGTGAATCTATCAAATAGCGCAACTCTCACTTTTGTACAACACTAACACTGCAAAATGCTACATATTATTTATGCTTGTTATGAATGTACAGTTTTGACTTCTATGATTGATATTTCTGTAATTCTATAGAGCTTGTTCAAAAAGTGGTAATCAAAAAATCGGAGGAATGGTGATTTATATACACTGCTCAAAAAAAAAAAATGTAAACACCAAGTCAGTTAAACTTCAGGGGATATCAATAAGTCAATTGAGGAAGGACAAGTGACTCAATTTCACCTGTGTTGGTGCAAATGAATCCAAGACAACTCCCAAAAAAAGGAATGTTTTGCATTGATAGTGGCCACACAATTGCTCTGGCCTTATCCTTTCTGACTGAGTCTTCTTTAGTTTTGTATTCTGCAAGTGTTCTAGTCACCACTGGATAGCACGAAGCAGTACCTGCAGCCCAATAAGGTTGCACAGCTAGTCCAGCTTCTCCAGGAAGGCACATCCATACGTGAGGCTGAAAGAAGGTTTGTTCTGGATGTCTTCACGCACAGTCTCAGGAGCACGGAGGAGATAGCAAGAGACCAACCTTGCTGGATGAGAGCTGGATAGGGCCGTAGAAGGACATCAACCCAGCAGCAGGACTTGTATCTGCTACTTTGTGTAAGGAGACGCACTGCCCGAGCCCTACAAAATTACCTCCAGCAGGCTAATGGTGTGCATGTTTCTGGCCAAACTGCCAGAACCAGAATGCACGATGGTGGCATGAGGGCCCGACGGCCTCTAGTGGGACCTGAGCTCACTGTCTAGCACCGTTTCAGCTGTGTTTACCAGCGAAATCGTCAATGCGCCAAAATGAGACCGGTGATTGGCCTGGTCTCCGGCACTCAAAGTGTAGTCAGCAGATCAGAGGAGGGGCTCAAGAGGCAGGTGAAAACTGCCTGTTCTGTAGGCAGCTCCAGAGAGAGGCAGAAGAGAGGACATGGAAATACACATTTCAGCAGTTTTTTCCGACTTTAAACCACTGATATATCATTTCAGGGATACCTATACCTCAGATTAAATCCCGGAAAGGGGTTAAATATATATCCTACTGAGAACTTATGGGACCTATGTATCGTGTAAACAACGTCTCCAGGTTTCGTCAAACTGTCCAGGGGCTCACTGATGCCCTAATCCAGGTCTGGGAGGAGATCCCCATGACACCTTCCACCGACTCATCTTGAGCATGTCTAGACATTGTTGGGAGTGCAAAAAGGCATGCGTAGACCATACACATACACACTACTGAGTCACATTATTTGCTGTGATGAAATCTCGCACATTGGATCGGCCTGCGATTTCAGTGAAGATTTTCAACTTGAATAATTCGTTCATCAAGATCTGATATAATTTAAGTGTTCCCTTAATTTGTTTGAGCAATGTGTATATATATATATATATATATATATATATATATATACACACACACACAAGAGTAACAGGGTGTTATCTCATGTCGACAGTTGTCTGACTAGGCTGAGGATTTAGTGTCAAAAGATGTTCAAAAAATTTCTGGATTTTAAACCAGTCAACTAAGATAAAACACGACAAAGACCCGTCAAAGAGTCAAAAGAGAGCGAGTGGCGCTACTGAACATATGAAACAATGGTAACAAACACTGAGTAAGAGATCTTACGTTAAACAATTTCTGATCCAATGACCACTGAGTACATAGTATGCTCATATCTCCTGGTCCACTAGCTGTACTTTCTGTGTGCGCGCTGAAAAAAAAAAAAAAACATGGTTTAAATACACAGCATTTGTATTTGGTATTTGGTAAATAAAAGAAAGCTGGACTACTTGAACAGCACAACACTGGTCCAGCCAGTCCACAACAGTGTTATACGGGCTCATGCATAGGAGAATCTCTGAATGGTCATAAACAGTATATGCTAATGGGACACTGATGTTAAAACATCATCGGTTACATCTTTAATTAAATAATGATATTTATACCTACAGTCATTTTCACAGTAGTGCTGCAAATGCTAAGTGCTGAAGCACCACAGAATACAACTAAGCCAAACAAGAAAATGAAATAAAGACGGGCCAGACTGTGTGACACATGTCCGCCGAGCGAGAAGTTGCGAGTCACTATCTCCGATAGAACAGAGATAATGGTACACCAGTTTGTGATTGTCTGATTCTTCAATGGCAGTCAATCACTCTTTGTCCCAGCTGATTCTGGAGGTTTAACTTGTGTAAATACAAAAGGTATATTTTGTTTACAGATAATGCTTATGTCTAATTGCAACTTTTGAGATCAGTGGCGTACCTTGCCCATAAATGTGCATGGATTTGGGGGCTGGAGCTTCTGTAGAAGTGGTGAAGGGGAGGCTGAAAATAGGAAAAATGGTGTTTCTGCCAGATCTATTATTGATGTCAGGGCTACTTGGCCATAGGGATTTTAACCTGTTTTTTCTCAGCCTTTACAGCTTTGTCATATCGCACTTTGTAGTTCTGATTAAGGTGAGTGTTTATATCAGTTTGAGGTTGAATGACCATGTAGAAATACTACTGGGGCTTTATGCCACCGCCGACCACTGCAGTTTTAGTCTACACAATTTTTTTTTTCTAGATTCTTCTGAGGTCGCCTTGATCTTTTTTGCCTTTGAGCACTGAATTCAGTTAATCTTTGAGTCCAGAGCACAACTGGTGAAAAGTTGAAGTAATTCCCTCAAGGTAGTCTTGATATATCGGTTTCAAGAGGCCAAAAACCTGTTTTGTGAGGCCACTGTGAACCAGACCTTTGGTTACCAAAATTACACAACTTATTTTCTTAAATCCAGGTGAATGTTACTGCTAAATGTGAAATGATTTCTTCAAAGCATACTGGAGATATCACAATCATAAGGCAAAAATGTGCCTCATGAGGTCACACTGACCATGCCTTTTCACCACCAAAAATCTAACAAGTTCATCCATGAGTCCAAAGGAATATTTGGAGTAAATTTTAAGAAATTCCCTTGAGGTGTTCTTGAGATATTGCGTTCACAAGAATGGGGCGGACGTATGACTACCCATCATAATACACTCCTGATCAAAATCTTAAGACCAGTTAAAAAAATTGCATGAATTTGCATTTTGCACTGTTAGGAAGGTTCTAAGTAGAGTTTCAAAATGCAAAAAGAAGAAATGGGTACAAGAGCCCAAAAGTTGTGAGCAGGCAATTTATTGAAAACAACAATTTAACTGAAGTGGGCTGTTCATCAGCTGATCAAAAGTTTAAGACCACAGCTCAAAAAAATTAAAAAAAACTCCTAAAACAGAAATTAAAGTGTCAAAAACTGACTCAGTAATGAGTAGCTCCACCATTATTGTTGATCACTTCAAAAATTCGTTTTGGCATGCTTGATGCAAGTGTTTCCAAAAGGCTAGTGCGAATGTTGCGCCAAGTGGTGAAGATGGCTTCACGAAGGGCATCCACTGTCTGGAACTGAAGTCCATTTTTGTAAACTTCCCTTGCCATCCATCCTCAAATGTTCTCAATTGGATTGAGATCAGGGGAACACGCAGGATGGTCCAAAAGAGTGATGTTATTCTCCTGGAAAAAAGTCTTGGTCAGACGGGCATTGTGAATTGGAGCGTTGTCCTGCTGAAAAACCCAGTCGTTACCACACAGACGAGGGCCCTCAGTCATGAGGGATGCCCGCTGCAACATCTCCACATAGCCAGCTGCTGTTTGACGCCCCTGCACAACCTGGAGCTCCATTGTTCCATTGAAGGAAAAAGCACCCCAGATCATGATGGCGCCCCCTCCACTGTGCCGCGTAGAAAACATCTCAGGTGGCATCTCCTTGTCATGCCAGTAACGTTGGAAGCCATCAGGACCATCAAGGTTACATTTTTTCTCCTCAGAGAATAAAACTTTCTTCCACCTTT
This sequence comes from Pleuronectes platessa, assembly GCF_947347685.1. Classification (NCBI taxonomy): domain Eukaryota; kingdom Metazoa; phylum Chordata; class Actinopteri; order Pleuronectiformes; family Pleuronectidae; genus Pleuronectes; species Pleuronectes platessa. The sequence continues at coordinate 1,236,825 of NC_070633.1, forward strand.
GAATGTTCAATGTTTGGTGCTCCCTTGCAAAGTCTAAACGGGCAATTTTGTGGCGTTGAAGGAGACATGGCCTTTGAAGACGTTTCTTGTTTTTGAAGCCCTTCCTTCACAGATGCCGTCTGATGGTTATTGGGCTGCAGTCAGCACCAGTAATGGCCTTAATTTGGGACGAGGATCGTCCCGTGTATTGACGGACAGCCATTCGGATCCTCCGGCTCAGCGCCGGTGAGATTTTTTTGGGTCTACCACTTGATTTTTTTTGTTCCATAACCCTGAGGATCTTTTAAGAAATGCAAAATGACTGTCTTACTGCGTCCAACCTCAGCAGCGATGGCACGTTGTGAGAGACCTTGTTTATGCAGTTCAACAATCCTACCACGTTCAAAGACGGTGAGCTTTTTTGCCTTTGCCATCAAGAGATCTTCACAGTGTGATTACTTGACAGGAAATGACATGGAATCCAAATTTTTGGACAGATTTTGGCTTTTAAAGGCTGTGGTCTTAAACTTTTGATCAGCTGATGAACAGCCTATATGAGTTAAATTGTTGTTTTCAATAAATTGCCTGCTCACAACTTTTGGTCTCTTGTTCCCATTTCTTCTTTTTGCATTTTGAAGCTCTACTTAGAACCTTCCTAAGATCCAACAGTGCAAAATGCAAATTCATGCAATTTTTTAACTGGTCTTAAGATTTTGATCAGGAGTGTACCTACAGCCACTGGCTATTGACCACGCAAAGGCATAAAAATAGAGATTATAAAGTTGCTTATATTTTCATCAAAGTAAGCCTATTACTCTGGTTGAGGGTTCAGGACAGAGGATGTCACACCTTGTAAGCCCTATGAGACAAATATTGAATTGTGACAATGGGTTATATACAATAAATTGGATTTATTGATTTTATTTCATTGCTTGAATATCTTTACTTATCTGAAGTGCCGTTACATTACTAATTATTTAACAATGTTGTTGAACAGCAGTTTGTACTCAGTGCATGGGCACATGCAAAATATTATGCACTGCTTGCTTGATGGCTCCCAGGCCACTGGATAATGTGCTCAAAGAAATAGAACATGTGGAATAAATCTTTAAGCCAAATGTTTTCTACCAAATTTTTGTAAAGGTTTGCATTACTGTTTGAATGTTGTTGTGGTAATGAAGCTGTGATTTATCTAGTGACTAAACACAAAATGTTCAGATTCTCACCATCTTCAGTTGTGTTTTTAACTGAATTTACAACGTTTTATTGGTGCTTGATGCAAACTTCTCTATGCTTTTCTGCTCCTCTGCTCCATGTAAGGTATTGCCACAGTGTCATTTGTTAAGGGAAAAACAGAAACGCTGGTTTTCATGGAGCCGGTGTCCTATATTTAAATGTGTCAGAATCTTCAAATTAGAAATCAGATCACATTTGAATACAACATAATTGTGAAGCCCTAATTATCCATCTTTTGTTTCCCAATAAGTTTACCAGTTAGGAGAACAACCATGGAAACAAGTAGTATCAGATGTGTACCCTGTATATCAGTCCTGAGTAGGGTTGCAAAGGGGCGGAAACTTTCCATGGAAATACTGAGCTCGGGAATTTTGGGAATTTAAAAAAAATAAAATACGCAAATTAAGCGCTGAGCAATAAAAACATCATTCAAACCTCTATTTTAAAGATGTATGGAATGCAGCACATGCTGCACGTTGAATTTCAACACTGCACTGTGCATTTCTCCATCACATGCTCAGATAATTCCCAGCATCCTGCACACAGCAGGGCTATTGAGGCCAGCTGTAGTTTGCAGGACTAGTCAGGTAATTTTCGATATTACTGGGGAAAATATATTAGCATGCTGATTGAGGATTGTTCATCTAGCCTATTTCTATTAATTTATCCATCAATTGTAAAATATTTTAGTTTCCAATTAAGACGATTCCAATTGGCCAACTATTTATATCTCTGGCATTGCTTTAGGATTTTTTTACAAGCTTTTTTCTCATCTTGTTCTACAGAACGATGCCACGTGCACTCTCATGTGTGGAGACATTTCACCCTATCCAATGTAGAAGGAAAGGCTGTGTCCATTTGCAAATACGATGCAAAGACCTATGTTAAGAATGACACAAAGATGCAGAAGCATATAGTCAATTGGCCAAAGTTTCCTCAGGGCTCAAATCAGCCTGTAACAAAACAAAATGTTTATAATTATGTCTGTATATGACAAGGTAAATACAGTTAGTATAAATTACCCACAAAATGTCCAGTTTATTCCTTTAATTCCCGTTAATTCCCATTGAAAGTTTCCAGCTTTGAATATTCCCGGAATTCTGCAACCCTAGTCCTGAGGGACCAATAGTACTCAGGTTGTTGCACATTAGGAACCAAAACTGGCCTTTATTAGCATTTTACCAGATGTAGATCATAATGTCATAGCGACAAAACAAGTTTTAAATAAGGAGGGAAAAACAATCATAATCCAGTTTGAAGGAAGTCAGAGGCATGTAATGTGAGCACATCGGTCAGCATTATTACAGAGTCAAAGCAAAGAAAGTCCGTTGAGCCCCAACAAAGGAACAGAATAGCATGGCAGCAAAGTTAGTAGTCAAATTCCCCAAGGACGTCTTTGCTTAAGCAAGACATACCAATTGTATCAAGGTTTTGATTTTGAATGTTCTGTTCTTTTAGGGTGCCCTCTCAGACTAATAAAGCTTTTAAGCTTCATCATTCCAACAAGAATAATTTCTTCAGCTTTTCTTTTCCAATTTAATGTTTATTATTTTCAAAAACGGGCACTGGGTTGTTGGAAAGGGAATAGAACAATATCTAAATACAATACTGTAATAATGTATGAGCAATTGGTGTCTGTAAAAAAACGTCGCTTGGCTGTTTGCTACTAACCTTTCATGTTAGGCTTGGATTTGTCAGTTTGCTTGCCTGTGGGGGTTTGTGCCTGCTGGCCCTGGCCACCAGATGAGGCCCCCTGCTGAGCAGCTTTCTGTTTCAACATGGTCCAGTCAAATGTGTAGTCATACTGGTGGTTCAGAGTCCTGAAACACACAAAACATTTCTTTGCATATTTACAGCAATTTGAAACAGGAAGGAAGGAAAGGATGGACAAAGAGCAATAATAACTAAAGAATGAAGCTATGAAAACGTTAAGAGGGAAATAAGTACGATGTAGGAAGAGCAAAGTCCGGTGGAAAAAAGTAGTAAGAAGAAATTAAGTTTTTTCTATAACTACTCTAGTGATGAGATAATTATTCAAACAAGTTAAAGAGAATCAGCAACTAACATCAGAATCTATCGAAAGCATGTATTAGCAGCTGCTTACTCAGATAAGAGCTGGTCTGCAGTATGATCTTTGAACATTTGGAATATTAATAGTGACAGTTGTCATTCAAGCCACCACAGGTGAAGACAGGGGCTAATGATTGGGCCACTGCATGTGTGTTTACCTAAAGAGGATGCGGAACAGTTGGCGCAGGTACATGTAATCTGGAGCCTCCTCAAAGCGCAAGCCACGACAGTAGTTCAGATACATGGCGAATTCTGCTGGGAAACCCTGGAAACACGCATTCATAAAACAATGTCATATGGCTGTGGACAAAGTATTCTGCAGAAACGGTCCTGCTTAATGTGTCTTACCTTACAGAGGACCTCAACAGGGGTGGACATCTTCTTCTCCGAGATCTTTTCATACTTCTGCTTCTTTGTGGCAGCCTAAGAGAAACACAAAACCAACAATAATATTTGTATGAAAATCCAAACACTGAAAGACCAGTGTTGGCAACAATGGCCACAAAAGTATTTTAGTAGCTTTTATTTACAGCACAACAAACATAGCTGGGACCAAAGAGCACCACCTGTCATTGTAATATTTGGTTATAACTACTGATAAGTGGTTAACCAAAATACTGATAAAAAATTGTTGCATAATTACTTTTCTTAAAATTAACATAAAATACATTAGTAACACTTTAGTAGCAGTATATGAGCTAGTAATAGCTGATTAAGTAGTTGTAAGTAGTTTATTAATAACACAGAAACCTATGGGAATCCTAAGGCAGAGGCTGCTGAATTAAAAATGATCAACAAAACACAGCTGACACAGAAACAGAATATAAAATATATATTCACAGCAGAAGTTGGAACAAATACAGTGCATGCATCAAAACTTGTCTAAACACTGGTTATACAACATAACGTTATTGGTAGACTAAGTATTACCATCAAACTTTAAAACACCTAAAAAATTTATTAAGAAAGTAGTTTTAAGAAAAGAGATGGATTATGATCATTTACTGCAGAGTCAGAAATAGTCTCGTACCTTTAATCCCTGCCATGGCAGACTGGTTCTGTTGAAGTACATCAGCACATACCCTAGTGACTCCATATCATCACGGCGACTGCAGACAAAAGTAATGTTATTAGTGGATTCAAAATATGCTCTATAAAAAAATGTATGCAGAATAGATGTTTCTTTGGATGGAACAGTGGAAATTGCAACATGAAGTGCTGGGTTAGTTGCATTAGTGTTAGACTAAGATAAACTGCAAATCAAGTCCTTGGTTGATCTGTTAAACTAAACCGGTTACCATGTTGTAAATGCTAAAAGCAAACATATTCAACTTATAGGCTTGATTTCTAAAAACATTTTTATAACAGGGAAACAATTTTCCTTGAAAGTCATCTTTGAGTATTAAATGTATTCACAGACCTCTGTTCAATGCCAAGATGAGCATTGATGGAGGCATAGCGGGCTGTGCCAGTCAGATTCTTGTCTTCTCTGTAGGGGATGTGCTGTCTTGTTCGGTTGTCTCGGTACTTCTTCGCCAAGCCAAAGTCAATAAGGAACAACTGACATGGGGAGAGAACAGATGGAGGATTTCAGTCAGAGATGGCGATAAAGAAAAGTGAAAATCCCAAACTCAAACTTGATCAGGAATTAACATGAACATATCGTCAAGCTGTTTGTAACTGTCATATTTCAATGTCTTAAAATAATTTGAAAACTCCAGTTGGGTGATACATACATACATACATACATATATATATATAAAATTCGCCAAAATTGAAGATACTTTAAACTAAGCTTGAATTGGGGCCATGACAGTAACCACATTACCGCAACCATGTGATGCCTACCATGATTGGGCACATTGCCTTCATCACTGCTGGTGGTACTGAGCCGTCATACCCTTCTGCCAAACCCTATCCTGGGGTACACACCCAGAAAGCCATGGACAGATCCACTTAGTCCGCTTACAGTGTCGTTTGTGGTCTTTTAATGTTTGGACCGTGAAAGTTATTTTTTACAGTTTTTACCGGCTCTGTCATAAATTAAATTTCGTCTGTGTCTCTATCATTCGTGCTCTCTCCATATATTGTTGAAGTTTACAAATTATGTTTTTTTACACAGTCTGAGTCTAGCTCATTTTTTATTTCAACAAGACCCGACTTTGCCAGTGAATATAGCTAGTTCTGACTATATCTATGAGAAACGCCTGACTGGCAAAACATTTGTAATTCTGTTTTTTATATATAATAAAAGATTAATTGAGTTATGCCTAGTCGTGATTAAATTGAAGATAAGGTGAACTGAAATTCGAGTCAATGTTTGTAATACATAAATTTGTTCTGGACTTGCTCCGGAGGTTGGTGGACACAAGCACAACTTAAGGCCGGCGCATGCTTCTGCGTTTTCATGGGCCCGCAAGCGCAAGAGCCCTTCCGGGCCCCTTATGTGCGTCGCCCCATTTTTCTAACTATACGGCGAAGCTCCGCAAGCCTTACGCAGCCCGCAAGGAGTGTGATTGGTCTGCTAACTACATCCTTTCCGGAGTAGCATTTCCGGTTTCATGCCACATAATACCGGCAGAAACAACGGAAGATTTAGAAGAACGAATATGGACCAAATAGAAGAGTGTTTGGCAGAAGAGATCCGAAAGTATGATCACTTGTATAGCCCGTCACTGACTGGCGGATTTGTCCGCCAGAAAAAGGCTACGAGGAGCCGCAGTGGCTATGTAAATAAACAATCGACGAAGAAGAAAGAAGGCGTCTCTAAGGTTTTCTTAGGCCAAAAACATTACTCTGCTTAGTGTTCTGGCGGAGAATTGCTTTGTAAGACGTGCAACGCTTGGAGAGTACTGCGAGACAGCTGCCTGAAAAGCCGCCGACGCAGTTGCAGAAGCATGCGCCAGCCTTTAGGAAATTCTCTACTCAGACATGTCGACCAGTTAGCCTGTGCAATAACAAAACCGTTTGTGTGCTGGGGTGGATGTACAACATCTCACAAGTTCACAAACTATGAACCCCACTCATCCCGCACAGCTCATTCTGCATATATTTCACAGCCCTATACACGGTGCTCACTGTTACCAGACAGTCTACACAAATATGAACATTTTCCAATCCCCAGTGTTTCAGAGCTCATTTTCTGACTGTTAGTTTTGGGCTGTTGGACAGATTCTTTCTGGTTCGTTTCGCCATTAATTTTGTTAGGATATGCCAAGAAGTTTTTTGAAGTCATGACTTTATTTCCTCTATGAACATGATTATTTACACAGGCTAAACTAAACTGTATTTGTTTAACTGACAAGAACTCGCAAATAAGTTTATTTGCATATAGTGTGGGCAGATCTAATAACTTGGGGTCAAGTTGGAAAATAAAAATGATATTTGAAGCTGCAAGCAGCGACGCTCAGGCCGAGACATTCTGCGTTTGGGTGTGCTGTGGCTGTGGTGTAGTTGCTGGAGGTTGGTAAATGCATTCTGTGTTTGCATAATGCATGAACGTGTCAGATGTCACATCCTATCGCAGATGCATCCTGTTGCTAGTAGGTGGTGCTATGAATATGTTGAATTTTTACATGTAAATATGATCACGACAATATATAGTCAAGTTGGAAGAGCTTCCTGTTTCAAGTAGTAGTTGATAGTGTTTATCTAGCTATTGTCAAGAAAAACTCAAAATGGTCGTTTTAGTCGTCAAGTTATTAAATCACCAAAATCCAAGCAAAAAATGTATATCACAATGAACATCTCCAATACCTGTTCAATATAGTGAAGTGGTCCAGGTCGCTTTTTTTTATCTGACCATGATACATGTACTGCTGTGGCTGTTGAAATTTTGTTGGGGAGGGAGTTTTCATGCATGTTAAGCCTTACAAAAATGCAAGAAGTTTTAAAAAAAAAAATGGATAACATTCACAAGATGTGAAGGGTCTCTGAATCTGGTCTTGCAGAATGGACACTATTTAGTCAAGTTTGAAGGACTTCCTCTTTCAAGGCAAAATATCAAGCCACTGATCCAGCTTTAAATGAAGCTTCACAAAGAGCGAACCTTCTCATTACATGGAAAGGGCAAAATACAATTTTCAAACATGTTGAAGAAAATGGTTGTTATTTCCGGTGTATGTGATGAGTTTCATTACTTTCCGGACATGTACTGGTCCCCCAAAAGGTGATCAATTGTAAAAACTAAACATCAACTTTTGGCATGTTGCCATGTCAACAAAAAACCGACGCGATTCATAACCTATCAATGATCACGTCTAAGGTGCCGCAGAGGTCACTGCTTTGGCTCTTATAATAATAACAAAGATATCAGCTTTATCTTTAACATTGTATGTATGCATGTTATTTTAACAATATCATACTCCTAGGATTGTGCAAATAGATGATCATCTCATTGATAGATCATTGAAAGATCAATTATTAATTACACTAATAACTAGAAATATTATGTATGAACTAGAGATACTGCAGAAGGACAGGGAGAAATTGAAATTTACCTAGTGGTGGACAGATTTACACAGAATTATCGTATGCATAACATGAACACATTGGTAATTAAGTTTTCTAAATATTACAATATCTGTTTATTGCAACAGCCAGAATACAGACACAAACAATATGGTTATTGATCGTTTCTTCATGTAAGAGATTCTGCAGTGTAATACAGTTAGCACTATGTCCATCCATTACATCATTCACTGAGTTGTCTCAGTATCACACTCATCATGCTGCCCAGTTTCAATACCCTCTCGCAGTTTCTGGTTTAAAAAAAAAAAAAGACAAAAAATGGATTCTGTTAACAATACCAAGAGTATCGGTTCAGATAAATACGACCCAAATTGACAAGCTGAGGCCTCTGCCTTTGTGTTGTGCTACATCAGCTTATCAAGCTTCATACAAGCCCCTCTTATTAGGACTTTACCCAAAGCTTATTAATGTTTGCAAAAGCTGTCACTGTAATAGGCAATGCTTCTGGTGTGAATCAAGAAACCACTTTTCACAGTTTGATACTGGTTGTTGTTACTTCAAAATCCATTAAACTTGTAATAGCTTGTGTTATGTTATTTGACATGTGTCCATACAAGCCGTGACGTCAGGGCTCCTATTGTCTTAAATGAGAATAACACTAAAGCAACACCCTACACTGAAACAGAACTCTGTACATACAGCTTCTAACCAAGTGATTGTTCTACTCCAGGGAGCACAACCAGAAGTAGAACACAAGTTAGAGAGTTCCCTCTCCCCCATCTCTAAACATCAGTACAGATACCACAGCCCATGTCAATAAACAGTAAGACGTGCTCCGAGCAAATGTGACCATAAGATATTATGTATTAATTTTTAGGTAAATTTTCAGGTTGAGTTTCCGAGATTTTATGTTAGCCCTAATATTCAGTACACCTGATATGTCAGTAAACGGACCAAATCGTTCCATCTGCCAAGCAAGCATTTAATGTAATTTAGAATTAATAAATGTAATTTAGTATCCCTGCTGTGTTCTCACATCAGATTCTCCAGGCTTTCTGCGGACATTAAACTAGGGGACGAGGCGGTCCTGGAGGCTGTCCCGTGGACATTTGGGTTCACACATGCACCTCTTGTGGAGAAGGTGTGGAGGATCGCCGGAGCTCAGTGCATGTCTGAGAGCAGCTTCAGAAACAAAAAAGGCTATTCTGACTGTTGCAACTAAAATTGTGTTTTGGTGACTTAGCAGTAGATTAAAAAAACTACATAAAATGTTCCGTCTTACATGTGTTAAAGTGACAGATTCCTCGTAGCTAGACTTGTCTTTGTGTGTACATTTGTGAATGAACATCCACATATTGGAGGTTTTCAATGAAATGCTTTGTGATTCATCCCTTTGATTTCTAATTAAATATCAGTTCTGTGTGGCAGATTTTTAAGTCTCAGTAACACTGCTATCTAATAGGACAAGGAAAATATTTATGAATAATTAATTATTTTATTGTACTATTAATACAGGTCATTTACCATAAATGCTTTTACTACTCCAATGCAAACAGCACTTTATGAGCCAGGAACTGGCTTTTAAAAATGAGAACAAGACATTTGGTTAGAGGGACTGGGCACCTTTATACAATAAATAAGAACGATAGCTACTCCTTTGGCAAAGTTTCCTTTCCTCTCCCACTATATTGAAGTTCAATCTAGGTGGAGGAATGCATACTCTGGGTATTATGAGTGCAAGTTGGGTGCTGGTTATCTGATTAACTTTAAACCAGTGTAGTTGGGTATGATTGCAAAGAGACAACTGCTGATATGAGGCAGCTGGTGTTGTGGTAAAAGGTCACACCTGGTTTAATCCTGAGAAAGATGGGTCCTGAGAAGAGCTAACAGCCAAGCTTCTTTTCCTCTTCCCCACTGACGAGTCTAAACACTAGGGCAGACAGTAGAGGGGCAGGGGTCAAAATCACACAGCCTCTATCCACCTTTAGTCACAGTTAGCATGAGTACAGCAGGCACTTCTGGTTGCACCTACATGATTTGCTCCCTTACAAATACAGCTGACAGTGTCCTGTTGAGCTAACACTCAACAGGCACTTCCTTCTGAGTATTCAAAGACTGGACCTGCACAGGCAAAAATCGTGTGGTACAGATTTGATACTTCATCAATCTAGAAGAAACCACATGACTGATTTCTTTGTCAGGACAACCATGTACACAAACTGAAGCGCTTCTGCAGATGTGGAAGCTACAATATTATGTCTGATTAAGACACTAAAGGCCAGTGCAAAAAGGCAACACCATGGCTCAGAAAAGACCATGGGAACAATGGGATGGTAACGAGCCTGTCATGCAAAACAAAGACGACACGTGAAATATTAACCAATTGGGATGGCTTAAGAAGCTGATTAAAGGTAAAGGCCTAAAATAAATTAAATTGTGGCCAATGCTACAATAATAAAACTGGTGAGAGCTGCTAGAACTATTTTCATATCGATTAGTCAACTATTAATCTGCTAAAACCTTAATTGTGTTTCCTTTCCAGCAGTTGCACCATAATGACAATATTACCAGTTTAAAATGTCTACAATTTAATTTAGACTAGTCATAATTCAAGTTCAATATATCAGAAATTCACCTCAATTCCAGATACCTTAAATTAAGTTTGAGCTAGTCAGACTGGTGTTGTAGATATCATGAACATTGTACATATCTGGAACTGGAATTAAAGACAGTTATAATTCAACTGAATTGTGGAAATCTATTAGGGCTGCAGGATTTTAGGAAAACGATAATGTTGTTGAAAATTGACGATACGTTTGCTTCCTCCTCACTTGCCCGCTGACTTGTGCTCATTTTACACTTTACCAACTGACCACAAGTTGCTAGAACATGTAAAGTACTGAGGTCTACTTTGTGTTTGTTTGATTTGCTCTAGAGTTTATGAAACATGTTTAAAGCTGCTACACAACACAAGACATAACGTGACCCACACAAACTGGACATCAGGGTTAAAGTGACCTGAAGAATCAGGAGTCATCAGCCGACACATCGATTAATGAATAAATACATGTGATTATCAGTACGTGTGTGAGAATAGCAGACACTCACTGACGCCGCCCTACACACCTGCAGACAGAAGAGGTTTTCCTGCATGTCAAATCTGTGTGGAGAGCACTGAAAACCGTCATTTACCTATGCTTGTAGTCTGATTTTCGTATTGCACAATTGCAACAACATGAACAGCCTAACGCCGGGTTCACACCGGATGCCGAATTGATGCCGAAGCGACGTCTAAGCGCAGCGCCAAGCCTTAAAAGCCACCTGGCTTCCATCCACTACCATGTTAAACCTTTGTGCGGTTCACACCAGACGCTGAAGTGCCAAGGCTGCCTAGCGCCAAGGCTGCCTAGCGCCGTGCAGCGATTGTTTCGGCGTAGAGTCAATTTTTTCGCTTGACGCGAGCGGAAACGCACTAAAAAATGATTTCAAACGATATCGATGACGTTTTATATGATATAAAGGATTAAATATGCATCCCATACTTTGTATTCCCCTTCTGTTGTCGTGGAGTTTGGACGCTGTTCAATTTAATGTTTGAGCAACAAGTAAGTATATGCTTGAAAAAAATTATTTAATGCAGTTTTTACTGTAGGCTGATACCAGCAAAAGAATGTGATATTAGCGTAGCGCTTCAGCGTCCTGTGTGAACAGCCAACTGCGGTGCTCTAGGGATTAGGGGCCGCGTCCGATGTGAATTGGCATAATACTTTTTAAAGCAATAAAAACGAGTTCATGTTTGATTGATTGCATTTATAAAAAAAAAAAAGCAGTTATGTGCAGTAATTGGATGTGATACATTGCAATGCATCGTTGTGAATCGAAACATTGACTGCTGAATTGTAATCGAATCATGAGGCTAGTGAAGATACACATCTCTAGCGATAACGTTGAAAATTGCGATGACGATATGACAAATAAACATTTAATTATTTGGTGTTAAAGTCTTTCTGCTTAGGTATCACTACTAACAGAAACAGTAAACGGTCAATGAAGGGGGCACAGCCCGGCAACAGCGCCACCAAGTCCGGGGAAGACACCCAGGGAGCCATGCTACACCAAGTCCACTTTGAGTGTTCATTTGGGGTATTTCTATACATGTCTGGGCTGTGAAAAGTTGTGTTTTACAAATTTTGTGCAGCTCTGTATGTAATCAAGTTCTCCTCTCTGTCTCCATCATTCACCCTGCACACTGTGCCAACCGCATCAAGCCAAACCAAGCTCCATACATTAACTAAGTTTACAAATTCTTTAGTTTTTAGGCAGCCTGAGTTAGCAGCTGTGTGTGTGTGTGTGTGTGTGTGTGTGTGTGTGTGTGTGTGTGTGTGTGTGTGTGTGTGTGTGTGTGTGTGTGTGAGCGAGTGGCTGATAAATGTACGCAAGATTAGGAAAAGCACCGATCATTATGTTATGATCAGTACTGATATTGTGGTTTACTTTCAGAAAGAAGAAAACATTTTAACTGTCTGAATTAGGCAATAGCCCCCACTTAGTTACACCCCGACGTTGGTGTAATCTGTAGTTTGGCGTGGAGCCTGTGTCTGTAGGGAAAAAAAAGACGATGAGTGTTAATTAAACCCCACAGTCCCCAAAAGGAGGGGATGTTGTCCGGGTCGGCTTCGGGCTTCGGGCTGCACACACACATACTGACCCACCTGAGGTTTAAACTATAGAAAAGGCATTTTTTTAAGTAGTGCTAAGAGGCCCATTTCGTTTGAATCAGTAATGGGGATAACCTACTCTGTGTAGTTGAGAAAAGAGGTGGCTGCGTTTGGATTTCTGATCCCGGAGTCGAGGCGCGATAGTTTTATGAGTGTGTACACATGCAAAATACTTTCAGAGTTTGGTTAAAATTTGTTCAAGGTTTGCTGCAACTTATGTAGAAAAGCAAAATGTAACTATGGAAGCTCTGATGCTGCAGCAGGGTTTAAAGAATGCTTTTTTTATAAATATGCCAACAAGGGAAATAATCAGTCCACAACATAGGTTAAAACTAAACTGTAAACAATTTGTTTTAAAAAAAGGCAAAGCAAAAGTGTCAAGTAAATCAGTCCACTAGTGATAAACAGGCAAAACAAGGCGTAAGGGTCGTAGCAATGTTTTTGCTCCAGAATGCCAGCTTAAGTAATAGACATACAAAAATAGACTTACAAAGTGCTGTGTCTTTAACTGCGCTCACGTAAGTGGACTAACAGTGAATGGCTAGTTGCTGGGTGATTTGCCCCAGGAAGTAAAAAATGGTTATAACTGATTAAAATCGGACGAGATTAAAGAAGCTGGAGCAGAAGAAGCCTCATGCTCCCAGAACAGCAAATACCAGTGATAAAATGTTCCGGATAAATGCTGATCTAAAAGTTTAAAAAGAAAACATAACACAAGCAATGCTTTTTACAAATGCCTACAAGATTAATGTGCTAAATAGTTTGGGTGTAGGATGTCCGAATACCCCTCCAAATGGCGATTTTTCTTACCCTTACTTCAAATGGATGGGTACCCAGAATGCCTTGTGAATCACCGGCAAGCTGGGAGAGAGACCCACAAATGTAGTCTTTTCTCCATAAAAATTACAATAATGATTGTAATATAATTTCAATGAATCTTGGTAACTTTTTCACAGCAGCCTTAAAAAAATAAAAAATAGGGTTATTACTAGAATCAAATAATGAATATCCTTACTGTAGAAACACTGTTCTAAACTTCTTTAACACTCAGTTAAGTTTCATTGTATCAAAACACTATATTGCAAAAAAGATAGAAAATCAAGTTCAAATCCAAAGAAAAGCAGACGGAGACAGTTTCTATACGCTCTTCTAATTGGGACATATGATGAAAATAGAAAATAAATCACTATTTTTACAAATAAATCAAATTAACAGAGATGAACAAGGTTTAAAGCCTTGACTTATAAGTTACTCACTATGAAACTGATTTCTTCTCACAAATGGACAAATAATAATCATCAAGGGCCTCATTTATAACCGTTGCGCATGCACAAAATGGGGCCTGAAAAGTACGTAGGCCAATTTAAAAAATGAAATTTTGGGGGAAATGTGTGCATTGCGAAGCAAACTCTAATCCATATGTACAACATTTTTGGAGTTGGAAAATGGTGATGCAGATGTGAGGTGTTGAACTGAAGCCAGATTATTGATCCACTTCACCAATGACAAAAACAACCTTTTTAATACAAAATATATAAAACAATTTACAGCAAATTATGTTCAGATTCCATTAAACAGTGGAGTTACAGAGCGGAGATTTTGATTGTTTAATAATATCACTGTGTGTATCATTGAATTGCTGCAGTTACTGGACTGTCCGATCAGACACACAGAGCGCACAGAAAATCAATTCACTTTCCAAATATCCCAGAGTGGAGGATAGGATAATGTGAGTTAATCAGTCAGATTGCTATAACACTTCTGGTAATGCTGCGTGATGGATGCACAGGAATTGACAGATGGAAGCGAACCATCCCATTACAAACAAGCATAGAAAAATTATTGTTAAATTCTAAAGATTGGGACATGACAAGTGCTCTTAATTTAATAATCCTTACGTTTTGAATGATTAAAATACAAAGGGGGGTGGTTTAACAAGTTCCCCCTCATTCTCAGCGGAGGTTTTTTGCCTCCACCTTTGAATTGGATGTTTCTTAATAAACAAATCACTACTGTCCCATAAAATCACTCTTTACCTCACTTACAAAGACCTCAATGTCGGTGTCAGAAAGTTTCGCCTCCACATCTCATCGTTTGATGCCGTGACCTTGTCACGATTAATGGTGGAAACCCATTGGTCCGCAGGATAATTTAATATCTATGATGTACTTCGCATTGGCGATTTATGGTTACAATTCGGCTTGAAGAGAGCATAGTATGAGGTAGATCCAAATACGAATGTGTCCAGGTGGCCTACGATTTATAAAGTGTACATTGCGAACAGGTGTGTGTGCACATAATTTACATTTGCATAAACCATTTCTGGCTTTTGTGCGCACGTAGACTTTTAATATGAATCCCACGCACTGTTTTATAAATGAGACCCCATCAGAGGTTGACAACATGTCAGGGATGAGAGGAGACTTTATTGAATGATGTTTTTTAACTGACTTTTCAGAATGAAACTAGAGGAATGTTGTCAATGAGATGGAACAAAAAGAAAGAAAAGGCAATGTTCCTGCCACAAACTATTTTCTAAAGAATAAAAGTCTGTTTAAGATTTGCATCCAAGAAATAAATAATTGAGTATATATATATATATATATACACTCAATCCCTTAAATTATCACCTAATCCTAAAGAATGGTTTACACCGACTTAGCTTTTTATAAAAAAAGATACTAAATCCACATTTATTTTACACAACCGTCAGAAAATGGAGTTGATATAAATATATTTCTTTGGTCTACAATGGTGCACCTTGCCAATTCAAGTCAGACTAAATGTAGGTCTGAGTGACTGAGCGGTAATGTCCGCTCGTCTCTGTCCCTCTTCACACACAAACTGATTATCACATGGGATATTCACCATCAGGTCCTATATTCTAAAATAGTTAATAATGTCAGATCATGACTCCATATTGTTCCCGTCACTTTAACCTCTCAAGAGGCGGGTGAGATTCGCCTAAAACGCCTGTCTGAGGAATAACCAAAGTAAATTGAAAGCTGTTCTTGAACCATTTGGAGTACATGCATGATCTTGGTCTCTTTTGAAAGTAAACATTCTGAACTCCCCCCCCAACAGTCAGATCACTCTAAGTGCTACTGGCATTGAGTAGCAGTTAGCAAACATTTAAGTAGAAGGTTTTTATTTCCGCCTTAATATTTTTAATAAACAGATGCCTGCAGATGACTTTAGCTGGGACTTATGAGCTGGAAAACACAATGGGACCCTAGCCTGACTCCTTGACTAGCCAAAGTTCAAATTTGACAATACCACAGAAAATTAATATTTGACAGATTTTTTTCCTAAGCGCATGTCTAGGCGTTTTCCTCAAAGGCCATTTGGAGACTCCAAAGGAGACTTTGTAACCATGGTAACCAACCAGGCTAAAAAGGATAATTTTACACTCAAAATCATACTTTTATATAAAGGAGACAAAACCGGTCATATGGTTTAAAATTTATACAAATAAATATCTTTCATTTTTTTAGCAACATTTAGCAGTCATGACCGGGGACGAAACACGGGCTCACGGTGCTGTGGCACCAGCTGGACACTGTTGCGCAGTGACTTGCTAGGTGCCTCCGTATTTTTTTCCCCGTGGACCAGCACATTTCTGTATTGGAAATTTCATTGGCTAAACGATACGCCAGTCATCAGAACAATCGGTTGCAATTGGTTCAGTCTTTTACACGTCAGAAGAGGGTTGAGCTCTGTCTGTCAACGAGGTGTCTCATTGGCTATTGTAGGCTGTGGACAGCCCATGCCAGCTCCGATTGGGTAAAGTTTAGATTGACAGCTCACTAACCCAATAGGATTTGGCTAGCCACCATTTTGAGATCTTTGTTTACATGGACACAGAGTTGCGAGGGAGAGTACGTCACAGTTTACACGGAGGAGTAGGCTGCGCTGAGATTACGCAACAGCTGACAGTGGCTATTCTTTGAGGTTAGTGTTTTTTGGACTGATTATGTTACTGGATTGGATCGTCTGGAACTTTGGCAATGTACCAAGACCGTTTTTGTTGTAATTTTTTCGATCTGTGGATTAATATGAAGCTTCTTAGGTGAGTGACGTCGACTTTGTTAAAAAAAAAAAAAATTGTTATTTTCCGGTCTGACTTCGACGTTGATTGTGCCGGCTGTGGTGATCGGACCTTGAAATGGTTTACATCAGTGGAATCAAAAGAATCTTAGCTAGCTGACGAAATGTTGCATTAGTACCTAGCTGTACGACGCAGTTCTGTAAATAACAATGTTTGACGCTGATCGGTAAAACAGTGCACCTTTAGGCGCCGCTGGGAGGATGATGCACAGCTGGTTAACCCTGATGTCCTTTCAGTGCACGTCACGGTAACACTCGTTCAGCAGGTTTATGCTTGTGTCTCATACACAGTTAACATCAGTCCTGTATGTTCTATTAACTTGTGATCAGTGATGGTGTTTATTGTTAAAGTGTAAAGTTAGCTCCAACACAGACATTGACACAGGACGACCAGACCTTTAATGAGTATCTATCCTGGTTCTGAAGCAGCAGTGTTATAATTATTCAGCGGTGGAAACCCGCTGAAACTATAACCATAGAGGAAAACATGAATCCTTCTGTTCAGTCATTGCATGGATGCAGAAAACCAAACCTAACTGATCAGTGGAGATTTGTTTAAGATTTGTAGATTAGTAATGATATCCATTATTCAGATACAATTTTATTTTGGCTTCATTGCTGCTGGATTCAAAGTATTATACTGTTGTCGATTTGAGCACAGATTTCTTAATTCCACTACACCCAGTCAGCCCGTACTTGAACTTCTTCAGGGAATGTCTGGTGGTGTATGCAACAATGGGAAAACGTGACCTGATGACCTGCGCTTACCTGGTGGCAGCACACTCCTGCCGTATGCTGACTTCCTGAATGTGGTCTCAGCGCAGTAGGAGCTAAGGTACAGATCAGCTTGCCAGAGGTTTCATATTTGGGACAGCGCCTTTTGTTGCCTGAGAGTACAAGCATTAAATTCAAATATTTAACTCCTAGTTTAACTTTATGTTTGAGTTTTAATTTCTTAATTTTCCTAATTGATGAAATTATAAAAGTATTCTTATGCCTAGAGTGTGAAGGTCTGAAGCTCTGGATCAGTTAGTAATTGACCCAATAATTTTGATATTCTACTATACAAGTGTTTGGATTTTAAAGATACAATTAGAGCAGGGGTGGGGAACGTCTGGCAAGACCGTTTGGGTTCATGAATTGTTTTGCAGGTCCCATTGACGTATAACAACATATCTTCTGCCAAATGTGTAATATGTATTCAAGATCAATTTTGTGAACGGGCCTAGAGTACATTTTATCCGTTTTGGTTGTGAGTGGTTTAATTTATTTATGCTTTTTTCACCATGGATATTTTAATATATCCATTTCAAATGTCTGCTTGAAAGTTCTTTACAATTAAGTTCATTGATCTTTGAAAAAGTGACCTTGCATGCAAATGCTTTAGTTGGGGATGCAACAATACCAGTATCGGTTGAAACAATGCTCATGAACTCGTAATCAAAACTACTGAAACGGCAACCAATACCGCTTCACAGCAACTTGACATCAACCTCTCATCGGTTGAGTAGGTAGCCATAGAAGGTGCAATGTCAGGAGTTTGGAGATATTTTAAGATAAGCGATGATGACAAAGGTAGAGCAGACTGCAAACTATGCTCTACAAAATTGTCAAGACGAGTGAAAAGTAGCACCTTCAACACTAGCAATTTGATAAAGCATCTCAAGAACCAACACAAGGCCAAGTTCGAGGGGCTTTACTAATGCTAGCAGCAGCAAACGGCAACAACCATCCTTGCAGCAAATGCTGGAGAAGCGAGAGAGAATGTCCAGACACAATCCACGAGCAGTAAAAATAACAGAAGCTCTTACCCAGTGCATTGCTCTTGATGACCAGCCGTCGTCAGTTGTCGATAATACAGGATTTAGCCGTCTTCTCAGTATACTGGAGCTGATTATGAGATTCTCAGCCGTCACATCACAGAAATCACATTACCAAAGCTGCATGCCTTCGTTAAAAAGCACGTCAACAGCCTGTTGCAGGTCATTTCAGACTAGAGCTTCACCAATGATCTTTGGGTTTGCGAACTAGTCAAGCCATAGCAGGTGCGTTTGAGGACATGCTAGAGAAGTGGGGAATTCCCAAAAGTTCTGTTCACATTGTTTTACGGGACAGTGGCAAATACATGATCAAGGCCATGAGTGAGGCTCGATTCTCTAGCCTGCAGTGTGCCACCCACATCCTTCAGCTGGCTGTTAACAAGGGTCTTTCAGCTCAGGAGTGAAGCAGATGGTGGCAGTTGGACGTAAAATAGGTGGGACATTTTAAACATTATGCCTTAGCCTACTCACGCATGCGCCTCTGATGCTTTGGCATCAGATGTGATTCCTTTTGTGACCGTGCTTCAGATACTTTTGACCAAAGAAACAGATGACCATGGCATAAACAATGAAAGGAACCTTAGCTACAGTTGTCAAGAGACGCTTCACTGACATGGAGAAAAACTCACTTTGCTGCGCTGCAACTGCGCTAGTTCCAAGGTAGTTTCTGTGTAGATGCATTTTTGCTGATCATGTTAGAAAGAGAGAATGACGAAAACAAATCTTTATAAGGACCAATTTACAACTTTTTACCATTTAACTTTTACATTAGCAATCAACCTCATACTGTAACTTGTAGGCAATATAGAGACAACCTTGTCCGATACCAGCTAAATTATTTTCTAAAGAGTTTTTCTCCAACAATAACACTGCTACAGAGGCCAAAGAGATGGTGATGCTGGAGTTTCAGAAAGTGCCTGGGACACAAGCAGACAAGCACGAGTATCGGGGGAAGCATCTGCCAGAAAGCTAGGCAAGGCCAGCAGCAGTCTAGACAGTGTGTTTGAAGAGATACAGATGAGCAAGCATCAACATCACTGAGCAGTGCACCAGTAGGTGCTGCTATTCTGTTCGAAACATACCTTGGAGACCACAACTTCTTGGAAAGAAAACACTGCAGTACTGGGGGGTTAATAAAGCGTGGTTTCCCTCTCTCAGGCTTACAGCAAATATGCAGAGAAGCTTATTTTCATCAAAAAAAAAAACAATCTGCCCCTCATATTTCGAAAAACGTCTAAGTCCTTACAGATAGCACTATCATTTCAGTTGTTCTGCTACAGTCAGGAGTTGTATTTTGTGTGGTACTGAAAACCACTGAATGAGTTACTGTACATTTATGTGTGAAATGTGTGGCAGTGCCATGTTTGTTCAGGAAAACAAGGTTTGATTCAGAAAAAGCACTATAATCTCAGTTGTTTTGCATATATTGTATGTTGAGTGGTATTGATATCCACTGAATGTGTTAAAGGATATATTATGATACGTCCAGGATTTGCTATTGATAAAGTCATGCCATAATATTTTCATGATGCAGTGTTAGGTTACCTCGCAGATTTACACAGCCAAGCAAAATTGGTATGTACAATGATATATCCTTAACTGAATAGATATTGAATCAAATCAACCAAAAAAATACAAAATCTATGAGAATCTTCATAGACATGTATCATGAAAAAAATACTTGTAGTTGATAATTAGGCGAAGTGATGATCCTGCTAGGATGGAATCCATATGGCCATGCATCGTATGTGCTCGTAACCTCTCCACGGTGGTAACCCTCGACTGTATGTAATGTACATGGGTTGAAGACTGTAAAATGTGTTAATTATGATTCTGGTTAATGTGATTAAGATTTTGATTCAAGTTGTTAAATCTTGAATGTGTGACTTTGTCCTCTTCTTGAGACATACATAGTGCAGCCGTCTGTCGTGTTCGGGGAGGTACCAGAGCATGGCCAAGGTTAGAGGCTTCACTCCTGAGACAACATAGGTATGAGAAAAGTCTCCTCACTCGGAATTAGAGGAAAGATTTGGCACTATACAAATAGAACTTAATTGATTAATAATGGGTTGAATGTAATTTTGGATTTTAAATGTCAAAGTGTGTTGAAATATACAGAGTTCTTTTTATTTATCACTGGTCCTTAATATATCATTCTTATCATTGATGATCATCCTGGAACTGAGAAGAAAAATTTAATATAGTAATAATCCTGGTGTTGTAACAATTTTCCTTTATTGTAATTTAAGTTATCAAATTGGATTGTTTGAACTCAAGAATTGTTTTATTAAATTCAATAAATGTCTTTTTTACCTTATGATTGTTATGTAATATGTATTCTTTGAATAACAAAAAAACAAGCTGTAGGACTAAATGGTTGCTGCAGAGCTTTTACTCAAATTGGCCGAGAGATGTTTGCCTGCTACAGCCCCAGGACATGTTAGTTGGGTGACTTGTTTGTGCCTAATGCATGAGACCGTCATGTTGAATTTACACAACTTTTATCCAATGTATTGTACAGCTTTTTCATTCCTCGGCCGAACAGATGTCCCACTCTTTATTGTGAAGTGGTGTGTGGATCGCATGATCAAAATGGGAACTGCTGAGGCATTTTTGACTATCCTCACACAAACTGTATTTACCACAATAATGTATATAACTTCCGTACTCCATTTGGAGAGTGGGCCCTGCTTTGTTCCACACAAACTTACTTCTCTCTCCAAGCAGCCTCCAAGGTTAGGTTACAGATAAAAGCCCAACCAGCCGTTTATTGTAGTGTCTTCGCTTAGGGACTTTCATATCTGAATCAGATGTGCCCAGACAGGAACCAGGTACAACTCTTTTCTAAATTACACCAGTGGCAAGACTTAACGACACAATGACATTTATGAATGCATAATGCATATTTACACTTGACTATTCGATAGGATGCGAACACCTACAGGTAGCAGAGTGACAGCAATACTAGCCATTCATGAATGTGCTGTTGAAGGGGTGATGCAAGTAGAAGAAGATATCTTCACAATTGGGGTGAAAATTGCTCATTTTACTTTGTTAGCGTTTTATATTGTTCCACCTTCTGGTCAGATTCTTAAATTTGAGAGTACCAATATGAACGAAATATCAAATACAGAACATCAGACCGTGTTAAAATTACGGGAACACTTAATCGTCAGAGTATACCATCAAGTCGGTTCAACTTAACCCCTTGTCCTTCCCAAATGAGCCTTCTCTAGTTTGATGTTCTGCTAGCGTCCTTGTCACTAATGGTAGCATGAGGCGGTACCTGCAGCCCAATCAGGTTGCAAAGGTAGTCCAGGTCCTTCAGGATGGTAAATCCTTATGTGCACCCACATGAAGGTTTGCTGCGTCTCCAAGCTGTCTCATGAACACTGAGGAGATACCGGTATACTGGCTGTTACACAAGGAAAGCTGAACAGGGTTGTAGATGGAGCAGAGCTGGTATCTGCTTCTTTGTGTAAGTAGAAACAGGAGGAGCATTTACAGAGCCCTACAAAATGACCTCTAGCATGCTACTGGCCAAACCATCTGAAACAGACTCCATGATGGTGGCACGAGGTCCCAAAACCCTGTATTCAGACCTGCGCTCACAGCTTGGCGCTGTGCAGCTCGATTGGCATTCTCCAGAGAACACCAGAATTGGCACTGGTGCCCCATTCTCTTCACAGATGAGAGCAGGTTATCGTATATTCTATGTAGCCGAGAGGTAGATTTTGTTGTAGAAGTTGTTGATGATGAAGGAAGGACTCCGAGGACCTATTACTTTCAGTATAACAAAGTTTATTACACAGAAGTTTCACAGGTCAGGACGGGCATCTAGAAACCCGGAGACATCACACAGCCAAATGGTGAAAATCTGATGTTCGGGGGTCTTACACACAGTTATATAGGGACATTGGTTCCGCCCTTGACTTCAGGTAAATGACATCCCCTTATGGGATGTTTGTCTAAATAAGGGCACGTTTTTGTGTCCGAACATGAAGACACATTAGTCAAATACATTCCCTCTGTATCCATCCACCAGCTGGTCAGAAACAACTCCCTAGGTCAAAGGTCATCCAAAAAAGGTAGAGTGCAAATAAGATAAACATCTGGAGGGCTCTCCGAAAATGTCTAAGAGTCCAGAAGATAGGCATCATAAATGTTAACCTGTCATTATGTGTTTTAAGTATACCAACATGTTTTACTCTAACGAATACACGACAAGGTTCACACTAAGGACATGTAACAGAAGTGGAAGAGTCTGGAGTGTGGGGAACATTATGCCTAATGTAGCCATAGATCCCCCAGCAAACCTTCTGCCAACTCATCAGAAGCATGACCAGACGTTGCCTGGACTGCATGCAGGCACACTGAGGCAATACACACTACTGAGTGACTACTGACTATGAGTTGTAAATCAGTTAAGATTTACAAGTATTCAGTTCCATTGCAATTGAAAAATTCTGGAATACATGTTTGTTTTGATAATAGGCCAAGATGTTAATTATCCCATGTCTTCTGCAACCAACTGGTCGCATCTAAAGTTAATAATAAGAAAACATCAGTGGAGACTGTACTTTGATTACACACTGCTCTGTAGCAGACTAAAGATGTTTTTGGAGGTCTATAGCAAACACCCCCTACTTCAACTAAAAAAATGTTTTTGCCTGTCTGCAAAGGGCTTATTTTTTTATTTTGCTGTAAGGCAACTTGGTTGTATACCTCTGACCTTTAAGGAGACTGTTGGCCATTGTTAGACTGTAGTAGGTATACACGACTGAGTTTAAGAACACCTTTTTTCGATTTAAATAGGCCTTACCTTAAATCAGGGGTTCTCAAACTTTTGCAAGCTGGGCCCCCCAAAAGCTGGTTAGGGGTAGCTGGGGGCTTGATTATGTAAAACAATTATGAAGCTTATTAATGATCTCAGAACCCGTGGGGAAATTAACAGCGCACACAGAGAGAAGCAAACACATCCTGCTGCTGTGTTTTTCTCTAAACTGAAGTTTTTGTTTGT
This sequence comes from Pleuronectes platessa, assembly GCF_947347685.1. Taxonomy (NCBI): domain Eukaryota; kingdom Metazoa; phylum Chordata; class Actinopteri; order Pleuronectiformes; family Pleuronectidae; genus Pleuronectes; species Pleuronectes platessa. Next base: position 1,260,245 of record NC_070633.1, read on the forward strand.
CGCCAAAATATCAATACTGTTCACAACATAATGATCAATACTTTTTAATCTTCACACACACTTTATAAATTGCCACAGCCCAAAAATGTATGAGAACACTCAAAATTAACACTGTAAGTGGACAGAATGGAGCTTTGCATGGCTTTTGAGGGACTGCCTGATTCTGTGGCACTGCAGCCAGGCTGAGCGCCTTCTCCCAGCCATGGAGCTGTCTGCGATCTCTATGTCCATAGCCAAGGACTGTTTGTGTATTCATCACAAGTCATATCGTCATCACAATATTAAACATTATCGTATGTTTTCCTAATATCGTGCAGCCCTATTACCAATGTAGTGATTTGTCTTCACACAATCCAGCCAGCTAACAACATAGTCAGCAAATTAAATCTTACAATTGAGGCTCCTCCTTCTCCTTTGATGTAACAACACAAGGGCATTTAAGAATGTAAAAGGACGCCCAACAAAAAATCCTGGAAAGCGCTCAGCAGCCCATAGTATTTCAAGTATAAGACAAACATGCTTTTTTAAATTAACCTTCGCTTTTTAAAAAGGTGTGATTAGGTGCCTTTGTTACAAATACACTTGTCTACATTTTTCTCAGTTAAGCAATTTACCAACATATTTATACGCAACTTAAATCATTTATGCAGATTTTTATAGATATTGAATACTGAAATCATCCCATATCTTAATCGAATTTTATCAATTGCAAAAATGCCAATATGATTAAAAGTACAGTCTAATATGAACCAGATTTATTTAGTCAATTATGCATTCATTAGAATTATCTATGGCGATGACACCCAAATATACTTGTCCTTCAAGCCAGACATCACCTAACAGAGTGCCTCTCTGCCATTAAGGAATGGATGTCACTTAACTTTCTTCAGTTAAATTTGAATAAAACTTAAATAAGCATCATCAGTCCGGACCAGCTAGCAGGCAGACTCCTATAATTTCCTGGACCCCTTGCAGCTTAAACATTTGATTCTCATCTGTACTTCAAAATACATTTTAATCAAATCACTAAATCCTATTACTGTCATCTACGAAACATTTCTAAAATCAAATCGGTTCCATCTCTCCCTGACTTAGAAAGACCAATACCTGCCTTTGTTTTCCCCCACCTTGATTATTGCAACACCCTGTAAATATGACTCAACCAAAAATAGTAACTCGTTTGCAGCTTGTTCAAAAAACTGCTGCTCGTATTTAAACAAAAAGCAACCTTACGGCTCATTTCATGCCAAATCTTGCGTCCCATTACACGTTACCAGTTGAATTCCGGATTGATTTTAATATTCTTAAAACTTTTAAAGCTCAACATGGGCTGGCTCTCACATTCATTTTGCAGCCCTCCACTCCCTATAATCCCGGTCGTAACCTGAGATCGGCCAGCCTGTCCTTGTTGGCTATCCCTAGGTCAAGGCTGGCCACTCAAGGTGACAGGGCTTTCTTTGTCAGGGCCCCGAGGCTCTGAATCTCCCTGGCTGATAAGATTAGGCTTGCCTACTCAGTACCGATCTTTAAATCACTGCTCAAAACCTGTTTTTACAGAGAAGCATTTCTAACATGCGACTTGTAATTATTTTCAATAGAACAATTAGTCTTATAGTGTTCAAGTGTGATGTTCCTGATCTCTCAATTCCCATGAATCAATAGCTTTGTCTGCATTTGTGAAAGAGCAACCAATAACTTCCCATTATGTTTTCTTTTTATTACTACAATTAATATATAACCCACCCAGTCTTCAATATTAGAGACACTTTTATGTTTTCAAATGATCAATCACATGTCAGTTTCAGCATGTATGAGGTGCAACCTTTGAAGGTCAACAGTACAAACACAGACACAGACTTTTAATTCTAGAAAACTATAGATACAATAAAACATGTGGTGAAAATATACATCACACAGACATGATATCTTGCCTATAAGACATTTTTAATTCTCAGCAATGTTGCTATCACTCAAGTAATGAGTAATACGAGTTTTGATAATTTTTACAAAACATGCCAAGTAACCAATACCAAGGTTTTTCTGAAACAGCAGTAATGGTGAGTCAGCCATAGCTGATAGAATAGATTAACATTAACATGAAGAGATCAACATTTATGAAGATAAACTTGTTTGTTATCGTGGTACTAGGTCTGTGGATTTGTCACGGCTTGCCTGATATTCCAACGGCTCTATATAGGCCATCAGAAATCCACACTACTATGTATAGGATGCAGAGAGGTCTTACCTTATTACAATGACGACCAATGCCCATGAGAAAGTTGTCTGGTTTGATGTCCCTATGGATGAAGTTCTTTGTGTGTACATACTCAATTCTGCTGATCATCTGCAGATGGAGAAAAGATCATGGTTAAAAAATTCACTGTTCTCCAAATTAACCCTTAGGGCATCTTTGGGACATGTTTTTCATTACCCGTTTATATATTTTGATCATTTCTGCTGTGTTATTGCATATAGTATGTATATTTTGTTATAGAATTTTGAAATATCAACCTCTTTTCCATTGATATCTCTTGTTTTCACTATGTAATGAAAATACCACCTTTCGTCAAAAATGTACCATGAGAAGCCATTTAACTACTTTTTTTGATCCCGCTGCAATTAGAATACATAATCCTGTCATTTAAGTTTAATGTTCTCATTCTGAAGTCATGGCTTCATATATAGATCATCTGAAATGATCCGTGTGGGCTGATGTGGACATCATAGTGGGGTGAGTAAAAAAAAAAAAGCACCCCAATAAAATGTGAAGGTAGAAAAATCTGAAAAGCTTGTTAAACCTCTACGCTCTGTCTTTCTCAGTCGGTTTCTCTCTCACACTTTCACAAATTCAACCACTCACACAAACCTGATGTGCACATGAGGGCCATTACATATAGTAAACCAAACCTTAGATCTTTAGGTATATACATTGGCTATAAACAGTCTACACAGCCCCTTTTGTGGTTTTTGTGATGTAAAGAAAATGGGACCAAGATAAATCATGTCTGAACTTTTCCTACCATTAATGTGACCTATAACGTTCAATTGAAAAAAAAATATATATTTCAGGGGGGAAAATTTAAAATAAAAAAATGTGGTTGTATGTGTGTGCACACCCTGTGTTCAGAATTTAACAATCACATTCAAACTCATGTGAAATAGTAGTCAGTACACTCCTGCCTTCATTTGCAGTAGGGCATCTCAATTAATCGAAATTTAATCGTGATTACGATTATGGGGTCAAACGATCTCCAAACTACTATAATCGAGTTGAAACGATTATTTGGCATTTATTTCGAAAGAGACGCGCATGCGCAATTCAGTCCTTCCCCCAAAGCATTCAGCGGCCCAGCTGACTAGCTCTCACTCTCAAGCAGCAGTAAAGTGAAGGAGGCGAGTTGTGTGTGTGTGTGGTTATCGGCGGTGAAAAAAACAGCGCGAGTTGAAAAGCAGGCAGGGCAGTAGCAGACCAGCGCACCGCTATTCTCAAGCGCACTCCCGCCTGGCTGTTCAGACCCGGACCCGCATTTCTCCGCACCGGTCAGTCGGTCATAGAGTTTTAGGGTTGCCATCATTAAGGGTTTGAATAACCGGGCACCGATATCCTGGTTTCACAGAGGAATAAGACACGCAGCCGTCATCTGTGTTTACCGGAACCGGAAGTGATTGAACAAATAAAGCATAGACTTCAGAATAAGGGCACATATTAATAATCGTTTAAATAATCGTGATTTTGATCTTGTCCAAAATAATCGTGATTATGATTTTTTCCATAATCGAGCAGCTCTAATTTACAGTGACTCTGATTAATCCAAAATAAAGGTCAGCGATTCTAGTAGGATTTTCCTGACATTTTCTTAGTTGCATTTTACAGCAAGAGCCATGGTCCGCAGAGGGCTTCCTAAGTAGGGCTGGGCGATTTTTCGATCTCGATTCGGGATCGCGATAAAATTTTGATCGATTTCGATTATCTCCTTGTGACATGTATTCGATCTCACGTGGCAAAAGTAAGCGCAACAACAGTGTCGGAGTCTGCCGTCTGCAGGTAGGACACGACACGCCCACTTCCCATCGTGAGAGTAACTGCAGTTGCGAGAGAGAGAAAAAGAGAGAACGAAGTTGGAAAAAGGAGAAAAATGGAGTGAAACTGAAGTCGGGGACAGCGAAAATAATGCCGAATGTGAAAGTGACATCACTACATCACCCGAAACCGAAGACATTGTCGAAAAAAAGGGTAACGCGACGTCTGGTGTGTGGACGTGGTTTGGATACGGCAAAAATGACGAGGAGCAGACGAAGCCGGTCTGCAAAATATGCCGGGGGTCGGTACCATCCAGGACGGGAAACACCACAAACCTTTTCAATCACCTGAGACGGCACCATCCCAGTGATTACACAGAGAGTTTGACTCTGCGGGCTCAAGTTTGCACGACACCAAACAAAGAGACAGGCAAGACCACTACGTCTCCCGTTAGCATCGCTAACGGGAGCGATTCTGTTCTGTTAGCAAAACAACAGTCCATCCAGTCGTGTTTTGCAGCCATTGCCCCATATTAAAAACAATCGAAGCGGGGCAAAAATATAACGAGCACTAATACTTATTGCTTAGCTAAAGATATGATGCCCCTGAGCACAGTGGAGAGGGACGGCTTCAGGAAACTGATCAAAGTGTTAGACCCCAGGTACGAGCTCACAGTTTAGCACTTGAATGTGTCACAGGGTCTGACCCACATGTTTACTTGTTTTTTTTAAGTTGTTTACAAAATCAAAAAATGCTAAATATAGTGAAAAGGGACCAGTCACTTAGTTTGCACTAAGCATATAAGACTGTATGAGCTAAGAGCGCTGCTCTGAATTTTCTTTTGCTAGTTATGGGCCCTGATGCTCTCTTGATCAGTAGAAGCATGAAGACCTTCACAAAAACATTTTGTGCTCATTATTGGAAGGCATATTCATTTTTTTTTAATGTTAATAAACTTAAACATCTGCAAAAACTACATATCGTGATAAGAGTCGAGATCGATCAATATGGAAAAACATATCGTGATAACATTTTTTTCCATATCGCCCAGCCCTATTCCTAAGCATCATAGGGATCTCATTGTTGAAAGGTATCGGTCAGGAGAAGGGTACGCAAGAATTTCCAAGGCATAAGATATACCATGAAAAATATTTGATGGTCTGATGACAACACTGCACATCACCCAAGGAACACCCACAGTGAAGCACGGTGGTAGCAGCATTTCTGCTTTGGGGCTGTTTTACTTCAGCTGGAACTATTATTACTACATTATCGTAAAAAATATCACGGATTCAACATTATCGATACGTTAGAAGGAAAGACACACAACAAGCAATGTATAGCTAATAACATACCTAGTAAAATCAAATATTTATTATCTATTAAATATATCCAGTTCATATTTATAGTGCAACGTTTGGCCATTTAAAATTAATTTATGCAAGCGATTTTATTTAGTTTCCTTATTGTGGGAGATGGGTAGTGATTGTGTGTCTCCTGTCAACATCAGCAGTGTATCTGTTTGGTATTTTTTGTGAAAGACCAATATTAAATGGGCATTTTGTTCAAGAACACTCTTCACATCTTTATTTTAGTATTACCTCTCAGTATAGGCGAATGTGAGAGGGCCAAGGTTGGTGGAAATGAGGCTAATACGTCTGTTCCCTCTTATAAACTAACATTTTAGTGGAAAACACAATCAGGCGCAACGCACACACAAACGATCCGGATTCATGATCCAACACCATCGATTAATAACTAAATTAGGGCAGTCAAATGATAATTTTTACTCAGACTAATCACAGGTTAATTAATCACGATTCTAAAGGCCAGAAAAATCCCCATAATTCGATTATGGATGGGTTGTGTCTTTGCTATAACTTTTTTTTAATCAAACTGAAAGAACCTTTACCGTAAACTATTGGGGCATCTTAGCCTTTGCTCTTTTTTTAAGCAAATATAGGATAGTTGAATAAAACGTCTTTTATAAATAAAACAACCAAACCTTTACACAATTAAATGTGAACGTGAAATCTGAGCCCATCTGTAGAAGCAGTGTTGTGTCAGTTCACACTTAAAAAGAATGAGTTTCAAGTTCAGTTCATGCAGAGGAAAATTAACTAGTTCACTTTCATAGTTCATTTTTTATTGTGATGATTAAGGTGACAAACGTACGGTCATGTGTTTGGTTATGAATCAATAGTGTCGGATCATGTCTGCATGTCTATCAGCTCACTTTAACATAGAGTTCTCCTGACTGTGAGCGTCACGTCTCGTGTTGAACCGAGCATAAGATGTCGACGAGTCAGCAGCGGCGCTGATCATTGAGTAGATGTGACCAGAGAAACTCCATTTCATTGTTCTTCTACAAAGTCACTTACTGGCTACCTAATGAGAACGAGCTCTGATCTCACTGCGGGTTTTGCTCTGAGCGAGTGAGGGGGTCAAGTATGGATACATGGAGCCGGTCAGTTTGCACTTGCGTTGAAAAAAGACGAGTGTGTTAATTCCACAAATTAATCATCTCGCTTTAATGCGTTAATTTTGACAGCCCTAACCTAGATGATCACAACTTTGTGGTCTTAATCATAACCATCCCATCCACCGAGCTGTTAACACATACCCTGTGCAAGATGTTTAATATTTATTTATTTATTTGTTTTTTATGGTCGCGTGTGTGGTCCATTTTATTAATGTTTTATTTGAGGAAATTGTATTAAAATGTCAGACTGAATATTCTTTAGAATTGAAGTTCATTGCTCTTTGAAAGGGTGTAATTGCAAGATTATGCTCAAATATTATATTTTTTCAGTGGTATGAAATAGTTTCAAAATGACGCTTCGAGAGGATGGTCCTGGCTCACCTCAAAACTGTTTACCACCTACACTGGACCCCTTCCAATTCACCTCCCGCCAGAACAGGAGTACGGAGGATTCCATCTCCTCGGCACTACACTCCGCACTTTCTCACCTGGACAATAACAACTCCTATGTAAGAATGCTGTTCATAGACTTCAGTTCAGCTTTCAACACCATCATCCCCTCCTAACTGATCACGGAACTCAGTGCCCTAGGCATCAACACTTCCCTCTGCAACTGGATACTGGACTTCCTTTCTAACAGACCCCAGTCTGTTAGGTTAGAGAACCACACCTCCTCAACCTGAACACCGGCATCTCCTCTACTCCCGCTTCACCTAAGACTGCACACCTGTACATGGTTCTAATACAATTGTCAAGTTTGAAGAAGATACAACAGAGATTGGCCTCATCAGCAACAACGATGAGTCGGCCTGAAGAGAAGATGTCCAGCTGTCTCCTCAGATTCTGGTGAATTTGTACCACTCCACCATCGAGAGCATCCTCACCAACTGCATCTCAGTGTGGTATGGCAGCTGCTCTGTTGCGGACTGGAAATCAATGCAGAGGGTGGTGCAAACTGCCCAACGCATCACCGGTTCCTCACTCCCCACCAATGAGGCTGTCCAGAGCAAAGATGTCTGCGGAGGGCACGCAGCATCGTCAAGGACAGCTCACACCCCAGCCACAGACTGTTTGCCCTCCTCCGCTCCTGGAGGCACTACAGGGTCCTCTGTTCCCGGACCAGCAGGTTCAGGAACAGTTTCATTCATGTGGCTGTCACCCTGCTGACCTCTGCAGATCATCCCCAATGCAGCAGCTTGACTGGTCTTTAACTACCTAAATTCACTCACACTACTCCGCTCCCTTCAGTGGTTACCAGTGGCTGCCTGCACCCGTTTCAAAACACTAGTACTTGCGTAACAATGCTGCGAACGAATCGGGCCCAGCCTACATCCAGGACATGGTCCAGCCTTACGCCCCAGCCCATCTCATCCGCCAATCGGCTTGCTGCTCCCTCACTGCAAGCTAATCACATCTCTTTGCTGTCCTGGCTCCTAAATGGTGGAACGTGCACTGCAATGACATCAATACAGCAGAAAGTCTAAACATCTCCTACCCCCAACTATACCTTTGATAAAAAAAAATCATAATACACTGTATTTAGTTGCACTTGTTTCACTTACAGATAGAACTCTGTAGGTTGCTTTTCTTGAATAAAATTGTACTTGCTTGATTGTTGTTGTTCTGAGTTTGTACCATCATGATTCAATGCACTTATTGTAAGTCGCTTTTGATACCAGCATCAGCTAAATGAAATTTGATGTAATGGCCAACATAGGATTATTATTTTTACGCTTTACTGCTTTGCCAAACAACAGACTTGGTTGTCTGGACTATAGGAGGGATGCAAGAGTACCCAAATGAAACCAAGTGCAGGCAAACAGGCAAAATGCTTCTTGCTGGGGGACAGCATCTACCTATAATCTTTACTCAAAATATTTAACTATGACCCTCCGCGTTTCCAGTCAATCATGTACTTCTTTCTTTCACATAAGTTACCTTTTACTCTTTAGTCTCTGTACCTGTCAAACGGAAGTTGTTGTGCATGTGACCGAGCAAGTGACCTTCATTCACGTGCACCCCTACTACTTCAGAAGTTGGGCAGCTGTGGCTGAGGGGTAGAGTGGTTGTCGTCCAACCAGAAGGGTGGCCGTTCACTCCTCAGACTTAGCTACTGAACCCCTCAAATGGCACTTCACTTAATGTTGAACGCACTAATTGATAAAAGCTTCTGCAAAATGACATGTAATTACATAATGGTAGATTGTGTGTATGCTTTAGGTACCTGGTCTGCCAGCATAAGGACAGTCTTCATGGTGAAGCGGCGAGAGCAGAAGTTGAACAGATCCTCCAGACTCGGTCCAAGCAGATCCATGACTAGGACATTGTAGTCCTTCTCTTGCCCATACCACCTGGTGAAACAATACAAAATTTTGAACAAGTTCCTCAGGTTGAACTCAGATCCCACACTGTTTGTTGTTCTTTTGAAAAGGTCTCTGAGGAAAAGTGAGTTAACAAAAAGGTATTGTTTAATCAAGACATTGATTTTGGGAGGTAACAATATAAGTGCATCCCCAAGGATAATTTTAGCAGCGGGGGCCAGGATGGGTGCATATAAAATATATATATATATATATATAACAGCCTTTTATCCTCATTTTGTATACCATACCTGCTTATATTTCTATGACTAATATGTAGGTATTATGTATACATCTTTTTCAATATCCCCTAACACTAATGAATAAATAGTTGATCTTCATGCAATCATCCTTTGCCTCTGAACTTTATTCTAGTACATTTCTCTACAAATAATATTTACGTAATTTAACGTTATTATGTACATAATCTCTATTTTTATTCAATCACCTTTTTTAGTCTTTTGTCTCCCTCAGTCTTACTATCTGCTGTGGTAACAAGTGTATTTTCCCAATCTGAGATCATTTAAGTTATCCTAATATTTAGATATGATACATTTATTTTTTTCAATAAAATACAGACTTATATAAATATTAGATGGCAAGTTTATATGTGCATCTCTAATTGGGATGTCTCAATAACAAATTGAGTACTCAATAAAGATGCCATTAAATTTCCATGATTTTTGATAAACAATTCAACACAATGGAAGAAAACTAAAGCAAAACAATATATCACACACTCCATTATAAAGATATCTGAACAGAAATATATGAACAGCGAGGATGTTCATGGGGATGGCACAGCTTCTTAAACTTGAGGAATCTTTTCATGGTAAGGATGTTCTCCACTCTACGTAGTGCTACTGAACATTGAGTAACATTACAAATAAGAAACGGAGCCCATTACAACAGTCTGCACATGAATTATATGACCCCATTCCGAAACAAATATGTTAAGTAATATTAGTGACATTAGCGACTCTTGTTCATGTTTGATACTGTGTAAGAAAAAAAGGGTGTTTTGCACTTTAATAAAATGTATATGAAATGGAGGTCCGCTAGTCAGCTCGAACCTTAATGCAGCCAAAAGATTTTCATAGTATGGATTTTTATGAAAATGTCAAATACTTTATTTGGTATAGTACACAGATGAACCTCTATGCTGTAGAATATCTCCAAGTACTGTATTTCAAGCAAATACAGTGCCTTGAATAAGTATTCACCCCCTTGGACTTTGATATTTTCTCCTGGTATAATTTTTTTATTTCATGGAGATTTTATGTAATGGACCACATCATTTGGAAGTAGGGGGAAATATTACATGGTTTTCAAAGTTATTTACAAATAAACCTCTGAGAAGTGTTGAGTGCATATGTATTCAGACCCTTACTGTGAAACTCCAGACAAAGATCCGGTGCGAACAATTGCCTTCAAAGGTCACAATTGCAGGTCACATAATTAGTAAATAGATTCCATCTGTCTGCAATAGATCTCAGTATGAATATACCTGTTCTGTGAAGGCCTCAGAGTTTGTTACAGATCATTACTGAATAAACACCTTTATGAAGATCAAGGAACTCCCCAAATAAGTCAGGGATCAAGTAGTGGAGAAGTACGAAGCAGGGTTAGGTTTTAAGACAATATCCGAAGCTTTGAACATCTCACAGAGCACCATAAAATCCATCATCAGAAAATGGAAAGAATATGGCTCAACCCCAAACCTACCAAGACAAGGCAGTCAACCCCGGTCACGGACAAAGATTTATCAGAGGAGCAACCAAGAGGCCCATTATAACTCTGGAGAAGCTACAAAGATCCACAGCTGAGGTGGGAGAATCTGTCCACAGGACAACTATTAGTCGTGTACCCCACAAATCTGGCCTCTATGGAAGAGTGGCAAAAAGAAAGCCGTTGTTGAAAGTGAACCATATGAAATCCCGTTTGGAGTTTGCAACAAGCCATGTGGGCGACACAGCAAACATGTGGAAGTTAGTGGTCTGGTCAGATGAGACAAATTTAACTTTTTGGCCTCAATTCGAAACGCTATGTGTGAATGAAACAGTCACGCTTACAGCATTGCTGTTTTTTGTCATTGAGCTATAGTTGATAACTGAATTTTCATTATTTTCTTACATGCCACTTTTCTTGTATTGTTATTACTTTTTACTTTTTTTTATAACTTGAAGGCTACATAGCCAATGTTTTTTGTATTTTAAAATATTTTTAATAGAGGAGTGCATGTTTAAGTATATGGGATTTATTGTTGTGTTTTCTTTTGGGTATAGAATTATCGAGAATGCTGAATTTCATCACATCGACATCGACAACTTCCCTTTCGGTATGTTGACATCCTTACGAGAAAGAGTAAAAAACAGAAACTATGACAGGCTTGGCTGTATGAAAGGAAGTCAGGTTAAACTAAGAGTATAGGAGGGGCAGCAGGACCAACAGGTTTGACTGGCTGTAACAAGGCGTTGCTAAAAAGGCACCAGAACAAAGATGCAATTAACAGTCTCCAGATTGTGTAACAGTTGTAACTGCTTCCTGCAAGTCAGAACCCTCTCCAAAATCAAACCCATATTTTCACACCCAGACGTTGGAAAAAGTAATCCACATACTTATTACTCTAGACTGGACTACTGTTACTCCTTCCTCTCTGGCATAAGCCATAACTCACTCTCCCACCTCCAAATAGAACAGAATGCAGAAACTAGGCTTCTTACTGGTTTTAATAGATGATTAAGATTTTACCGATACCTTTTAAAGCATACCTTGCCCCAATATACATCATAGAAAAGTCATGTGCCTGTTCATAGCCTTAGATTCTCAGGTGGAGCCCGGCTGGCTGTTCCAAAGTTAAGGCTGAAAACTTAAAAGGTCCTTGGACCCCTCGGCTTTGGAATTCCGCTGCAGAGATCACATGATCATGTTTAGAGCACCCTGACAACGTTGTCAACTCAAATCACCACTAACTCTCTTGAGATCAGTGTCGTCCAACCTTTTACGAGGAGGTATTCATTGTCCTTTTGATTTTCATTTTGTATGTCTGTCGTGTTAGTCAATCCCCCCCACTCGATCTGACTTTATGCTCGGGGGGACAGGCAGAGAAAGTCTGCAGAAACGGTGGAAGCTCTCACTCTGCCACTGCAAGGCAGTGTGCAGACTTATACGTGTAAACTTATCAATACAACAGTTTTACGGTAATGTAATGTGCTCTTTAATAGATGTGGGGGGAAAAGTGAAAACCTAAAAGAAAAAATTGATCAATGTCCAGAACCGTTAACTTTCCCTGAAATGACATTAAAGATATAAAGTACAGATGTCCTCAGCAACTAGTTATATTAATCTGTCAAAAATAACCCCTGCTGATGCGGCCAAAATCCAAGTAAATCCTCCTCTATTGTTAGAATTTCAACATACATATCTTCCTGAGTGAGGGCAGAATAATATAGATTTTCTGTTCGACTGGTATAACATAAACTAGACAGAAAAACCCGTAAGAAATAGGATAACACTTCCTTATAGCTTTGTTTTAATTTGTAAGTCTCAAGACATAAAAACAAAGTAACTTAAGCTCTTGATGCAGCCGTCTCTATTACACAGCACATTGGTATACCAAACTTCAGTTTAAACCATACACTAAATACTCAATATGATTTCCTTCTCTGCTACATTAACTTGCATTTATTAAATACGGCTTCTCATTATTGATGGAACTATTGTATTCCATTTTTGGGTACAGCATGCACAGAAGCTTATCAATGTGTTTACAGTACTGAGAAACACTACCTTCTCCAGTTATGCGATTGACAAACAAATAACACTGGCTTCAAAACTATTCAGTACAAGTACAATGTTTGATTCAATAAAATAACAAAGGTAGGGCAGCATGCTGTCAATATTAGTACATTCTGTAGCTGTTGTAGAGTGACTGTAATATTTCCACATGCATTGATTACCTTACTCAACACATACTTGAACATGACAAACATTGTTCGAATCATTAGAGGCCTCCAGAGTGTAAAGTAAAGCCATACAGGGCTTACATCAGCTGATGAAAACGCCTTTTAACCGAGGGCATGAATGTTTTGTTTTTCTAAACGTCTGTGCTCCGCCGCCATTTTCTAAAAGGGTTCAGGAAGACATGTTGGGAACTAACGCAACAAAAGAGGAGCGGCCATTTCCAGCCAAGTAGTTGCTTTTTCTCTACCCTGCCAACTGATAATCACGATACATGTCACAAAATAATGACTACATAATGATGACATAAAACAGAAATAAATGCCCAGTCAAACCACGATAATATTTTAACGTGCGTGGAAAAGACAGTTACTAGAATCAACAGAGTAATTTCAGGCCGACTCGCAGGCCTATACCGTAAGGCTGTTTTCACTTTTCCAATGGTTGTTTTTCCCAAATCTAACAACATCACAGTATTTTCGGCTGATAATTACTAAGAATATCATGTCATTGTCGATAAAAAAAGCAAGACGTTAAAGGGTTGTCATTACCTGATGTGTGGGATCCCGACACCACCTTGTAGAATCTTGTACAGTTTGCTTTCGTATAACAACTGTGGGTGTCTCGCTTTCTGTGACTCCAGTTTTACAGCTACCTCCTAAAAACGGTATATAAAAAAAACAATTCATGTGTATTTTGCCTTTTAGGACTCTGTGGTCAAGGTAGCAGTCAAAGCAAAATATCAGTCAAACAAATTTACCAACTACTTCGCTAGACAAATACTAAAATACAAGGCGATGTTGCAATGTGTCTCCGATATGTTAGATTCAGCCACTGCTGTTCCTGTCGGGAAAACTGCCAGAAACATCGCTATGAGAACAGTGACAAATGTAGATGTCGATGCAGTAAGTTACCTCTCCATTTGTGATGTTGATGGCCAGATATATGTCGCCGAAAGATCCCGATCCGATTTTTCTAACAAGCTTGTATTTTCCACCGACTATGAACTCGGCTTTTGAGCCACCGCTGCTCGCCATAATTTCCACCAAATGACGATTTCCACCCGATTCACCTTAGGAAATTCTGTTTGGTGGTTTGGTCCGATTGTCAGCAGAACATAAGTCCTTAATGTCCACTTGGTTTTAAGGGCAATTACGGACTTATCTCACTAACGATAATAACAACAAATGCTAGCAACTCTATATATATATATGTATATGTATATATATATATCTCCTGATGTATCCCTTTATTCTGTTACAAATTATCTACGTTAAAACACAACCTCTCAAGGAACCACAGAATACAATGGGAGTATAAAAGTATAAACACCCACAATAAACTCTGACAAAGCCTACGGCCTCCAACAACCTCCCAGCTACCTCGATGTAGCAGTCGATTCGACTCTAACGCTGGCTAACGTTAGCATCAAGCTAACGCTGTCGCAAGGACCACCGCAAAAAGAAAGACTCTCGACCTCCTCCGCGCTGAGGATCAACTCTGCCTTTTCGATGACGTTAACGTAATCTCCTCGATCTTTTTAGTCCCCCGCTGTTGTTATTGACAAACTTCAAGGGTCACAAACGTCTGTTCAAAGTACAACTCGATCACTCCGCCATCTTATCTGCTCTACCCTTTCTCTCAGCTGGTTTCCGTTGGAGGTGATTAGGTATTCCAAGACCGCTTCAGGTTCTGTCGGAGAAAAATACCATTCGACGCACGAACGCCGTATCAAATACTGTGACATGAAAATAAAATGTCATCTCAATGATGCCCGTAACCTAACAATTTAACAACTGAGAAGCAGCCTGCATCCACTTTGTATATTTTGTCTAGAACATTAGGCCTCTTCTGCATTTTGCCAAAAATGTATCGTTCAATAAAACTGAACGTATTTTTAGTTGTACTGGCGTTCTAGGTGATGTTGTGAAAATGAACTAAATAAACTGAAGCTGCACAGATAGATACGGTTCAGTCTGCGTTAATAGATTTAGGAATCGAAGTGTTACTGCCGTGGATACCCAGAAGTTGAGCAAAAACGTAGGTCTTATAATTAGAATTGAGAGCGCATCTTTCATACATATAAACACCCCCACTTCCTCTAACTTTTGTAATTCCTTAAAATAACACAGAAATATACATGAGGCCTTTCACCTTGCATCATCTAGTCTCCAAACACAAATATTGTAAACATTTCCAACTTGAACTTTGTGGCAGGTTTTGTCATCAAATCTGCTACCATCTGTTGGGCAATTGACCAACATTATTTTCCCATTGCCCGAGAACCGACAGTGCGAATGCCCTATTGAAATTAATATGATTATAAATTTTCATGCAAATTAATCGTGTTTTTCAAGATATAGACATGCTCAAAAACTCTCCAAAGTTTGCGGGAAATTCAAAAGTGGTGAAAATGTATGTATTCTAGAGTAATTTGAAATGGGCGTGGCAAAATTGCTGAACAGCTCCACCGAGAACGCAGCCCCTGAGTTTACTTTCAATGATCTTCACGAAAATAAGTGCACAGGTGTATCATGATCAGATGAACAAAAAAGTGTCACGGGACATTATGGAAAAACACAAAAGGAAGTCGGACATTTTAGTGGCCATTCTGGCAATTTTACACTTTTTTAAGGAACTCCGCCTAGATCAGGGCTGCCCAATTCAGGGCCGGCCTTCCCTTTGTTTCGGCCCGCCATGGCATTTTAATAGCTTGTGATTATTCCCCTCTTATTTTAAAGTTAATTATGACATCTTATATATTATATCTTATTTTGAAAGTACATGTTTAAAGAAAATGGCACACAGATATATATGAAAATTCAGGAAAAATTGTCAAGAAGATTTTTTTTTTTTCAACGGAAATAAATTCAACAGCAGTTTGTCTTATTTGTTGCCAGTGGCTGTTTTGAGCGAATATAACATCCGTCGCCACTATGAAACAAAAAATTATCTTGTTTTTTCAAAGTACAGCAACGAGGAGCAAAAGGAGAAGGCAAGTAGCCTACTAGCGGAACTTAACTCACACCAAGCGCTTTGTTGCAGCCAATATTAGCACAAAAGAATGCAACCTGTGCAAGTTATCAGATATCCGTGCTGATTGCAAAGGGTGGGAGGGACTAGCTTTTTCATGTGGGGACTTTGTGAAACAGTGTCTAACTGTGGCTGCTTACGGAGTTTGCCCTAACCAGGCACAGGCTTTCCCCCAAATCAGCTTTTCACGGAACACAGTTACCCGCCGAATAGAGGATATGGTGCAAGACATTCAAGAGCAAAACACCATTGTATTTGACATCAGCCTTATAGGCCAGGGGTTGGCAACCCGTGGCTCTTCAGCCTCTCTGCAGTGGCTGCGTGTACAGTGTTGTGCATGTTGCGTATATTTTTCGCGAATGGTTAACTTAACGAATCAGTTTTCATATGATGAACGTGAGTGAACTTCCCGTTCATTTTTTAAATCATCATGGTATCAGCCCATCATGAAATACCAGGAGCAGACGAATACGTGTGTGCGCCATAGACTGTATATATAATGGACGGAGGGTCCGTGATGTCACCCGTTGGTTTCTGCAGAGGGAAAATGAGGCTAGTAGGAGGCGTTCCCGGTGCCATCTTGCCGGTGCTGAGTCCTCCTAGTTCCTGGCTAACCAATCAATGGGCAAGCACGAGGAGCTCGAGTGAAGACTGAAGGCCAATGTATGCTTCTCCGTTTTGACGGACACAGACAGATAGGACCGCCTTCTCCAACGTGGAACGCCCCCTCCGGGCCTCTCCACGGCTCCTCGGAGAGCTTTTCGTGCAGCTCTCATTTTTCTAACTACACGTCGAAATGGCAGACAGCCCACGGATAGCCCTTGGCTGTGATTGGTCAGCTAACGCCAGCATTTCGGGACATCATTATTTCCGGACCTCTAACTTCCTGTTTCATTCCCTAAATCACAATAAACCTAAATCACAACTACGACTCTATGATTAATGTGACAAGTGTGTTAAGCCAGCGGCGTTGTCCGGCTGACGGTGGCTGGTTAGAGCACTTACAGCATGTGTGTACGGTCACATACGGTTATAACGAACTTTGATAACGGGGATAGCGGGCTAGCCACCATGCTAACTGCGGTGGGAACAGCGCAAAAACCCGCTGACTTTAATCCCACGGCTCTCATGACACTGTTTCTCAAACACTGTCAGGTTAGAAGCAAACACTTGGTAGTAGCTAGTATCGGCTGTCCGTGCTGACTGTGTGTGGAAGCTAGCTGCCTCCGTGTAGCTTCAAGCTGTTGCAGCTGTTGAATTAGCAACGCAGCTTGGAAACAAGACCGGGGAACCGCTGCTTTAAGACACGATAACATAAGCATTTCGACCCGCTGGGTGTCACTTTATTTCAGCAAAACTGTCGCGTCATCAACAGCCTTTTTCTGTTGTCATCGTTCACTGTGTGTGAGGAGCCGGGGGGACATAATTAAACCAGCGTGGACTTCTTCTATATACCTCATGAGGTAGGCTTCTCTAGGCTCGACTTCCGTTGCGCCATCTACTGTTCTGGCGGTGAATTGTTTTCGGAACAAAAGGCTCGTAGAACTATAAATCAAAAACAAAATAAATTCAGCCTACTCGTATTATTCGTGACGTCACGCTCCGCTTGGCCATCATTGGCTACAGCTGATCACGCCACATTGCTTAGCTTTGATATCTGTGCTGCAGGGAACTTGGTGAGCTCAGTAGTCGACTTGTGGCTGTTGTGATTGTACATCATTTGTGATTTTCTTTAATCTTTCAATCCCTTCATACTAACTATGTCGAGCAAAAAAAGAAAGTGGTTGGACGAATATGTACAATATGGATTCACGTGTATAAAGGAACGTGATGGGAGTCAGCGTCCTCAATGCATCTGGCTGAATTTAAGTTGAAGAGAGCAAGATTTGATGAAAAGGCTACTCTGCCTGTTCTTGACTTTGTACCCATCGACAAACCGATCCACACAGCATCATCCAAAGTTGCGTACCTGATCACAAAGCAGGGCAAACCGAACATCATTGGTGAAACACTCGTAAAACCAGCTGCGTTGAAGATGGCGAATATCATGCTGGGAAAAGCTGCTGAAGATAATTTATCCCAAATTCCTGAATAGCATCAGTGCATTCACCGATCCCTTCACAGCAGAATAGACGACAAGAACGATGACATCTTGGCTCAAGTTGTGCTTGTTGTATTCATGTGCTATATGAAAGACGACATGATAAAAGAAGATTTTTTATTTTGTAAGCCTCTAACAACAACAACTAAGGCAGTCGATGCGAAGAAACTCGTGGATGACTTCTTCAGAGACAACGATCTTTCGTGGAATATGGTTACCGTAGTTTGTTCGGACAGAGCTCCAAACATGCTGGGATGACACTCTGGTTTTTGACCGCTGGTGAAATCTGATTATTTCTAATGCTCTCAATCATCTCAGTTGACAGATGCAGGGCAGTTGAGTCAACATCATTGAAGCAGAAGAAAAAACCTGAAAGCGTGTAAAAAAAAGCTACTTTTATGGAAACGACGAACAGAGAATGATAACTTCGCAAACTTTCCCCTGCTGGACGACGTGTAAGTAAGATCGAAGACATGTCTGGAATTGGAGACATCTCTGTACCTGGGCAGCTGAAGCAAGTAATTGCCATGCAGTTAGATGAGCTCGCAAAGTCTCTCGACGGATACTTCCCCATCAGAGAGTTATATCTAGCATGGGTGAGACAACGTTTAGTGTTGCGACAGCAGATGTCAACGACGAATACCTCGACGAAATCATTGAACTTCAACAGAGACAGCTTCAACAGCAACTCTTCAGAACAACAACGATCTCAACGTTTTGGTGTCACCAAATCGTACCATACTCTCTTATTGCTAAGAAAGCCCTGGAGATACTCACACTGTTTTTTACAACTTATCTTTGCGAGCAATCCTTTCCGAGGATGGTAGAGAAGAAAACTAAGAAAAGGAACAGACTTTGTTTTGCGAAAATGATATGAGAGTGGCACTTGCCAAGGTGAAGCCGTGCATTTCTGAACTTTTATCTGAAAGGCAACAGCAAAAGTCACATTGATTTGCAGTAAATATTCAATGAGTTATGTTTTTGTGTGAAATTCATGT
Source organism: Pleuronectes platessa (assembly GCF_947347685.1). Classification (NCBI taxonomy): domain Eukaryota; kingdom Metazoa; phylum Chordata; class Actinopteri; order Pleuronectiformes; family Pleuronectidae; genus Pleuronectes; species Pleuronectes platessa. Next base: position 1,279,200 of record NC_070633.1, read on the forward strand.
TTTGTTGGTTTTGTTCTTTGAACACAGTGATTTTGTGTGCAATTGATGCATGGTTCAACATGTTGTGACATCCTCTTTCCTTAAGCCTCAACAAGAGTAAGGAAAAACTACTAAAAACCATTTTAACAGGGTAAAAAGAATGTAGAAACCTCAGAGAGAGCCACATGTGTGAGGGATCCCTCTCCCAGGACAGACAGAAGTGCAATAGGTTTCAAGTGTTTTGTATATCAAGCAGTCCTGCTGCAATCATAGTCTATGGTCAGCAACCAGCAAGATCATGATCCACCATCAAGATCAGGATCCACTATAGTCCACAGTCATTGTCCACTGCCGCCAATTAGGATCTATCATCAGCTGCCACCTCGGTTGTGGTCCACCACCATTATCAGATGCCAACACGATAAAGGACCCACCATTATTATTACTATCAGCCAGATACAGAATACGCCAAACTGTATCGACCATTATGATCTCTGATACACTATCCACAGAATGTAATCTATGATGTGGCCACAGCTGCAGCCCTAGATCTGCGGGCGATAAGGCACAGGGACTCCGGGGAAGGGGTCAAGTCAGAAACATGTATTGATGAGATATGAATTACTTTGATGTGATAACTATTTGAGAAGAGGAAGGAGAAGCTTGACAGAGAAGCTCTGTGTGTCATGTGTCCCCCGACCTAATATAGACCTATAGCAGCATAACTAAGAGCAGGTCTAAGACTGGACCAGCTCTAACTATAAGCTTTATCAAAAAGGAAGGTTTTAAGCCTACTCATAAACGTACAGATGGTGTCTGCTTCACAAACTGAAACTGAGAGATGGCTGAAAGCTCTGGCTCCTATTCTACTTTTAACTCAGGGTCATAGCGCCACCTACTGGTTTGGCATGATACAGGAAGTACATTGTAACTCCACAGTGTACAATCAGCCCCAAATTCTTTCAAATGATCAGAGTCCTGGCCTGGACAGGACCTTATGTCAATATTGACTCAGGGTCATAGCGCCACCTACTGATTTGGCATGAAACAGGAAGAATTTTGTAACTCCACAGTGTAGAATCAGCCCAAAAATGCTGTCACATTATCAGAGTCTGGGCCTGAACAGCTCCGTGTCTTTCTTAACTCGGGGACACAGGAAGTGAAGCAGTTACCTGACTGCTCTCTCTCGCAGACACTTCAGGTCCCAAGTTTGCAAGTGCTCAGGCCCCCTCAATGCTGCTTCGCAGCCCAAGTTTACAGTTGACCTAAAAAAAGTTAGGTCTTGTTGGGGTGTTTTTGTAAAGAAATTAATAGAATAGCCACAGTTCCGCTGAAGCCAGTCATCTTGCTGCAAACATAACTCAGTGATGTAGGATGCCCCACCACATTAGATAAAAAAATATGTTAATCAAATACCTATTGGCTGTAAATAAAAGTCGGAGTGTCCGGGCTGGCAGAGAGCTGCATCCTGAGGAAAATCTGCACCAAACCAATTAAAGAGTTTTTCTCTGGCTGTGGTTTGGAGACACTTGTGGCAACGTTGTTTGCACAGTGGTGCCAAACACAGGGTCCAATACAGCCAGGAAAACCCACCTGTAATCAGAGACGGCACTGGCTTGAATAACGAAGGACTATGTTGCCTTGTACAGGGAGCCAGCAATGGGGATAAGACGTCAGCTGGAGGCACTACAGAGGCAAGCGGAGAGGCGGACAATGCTGCTGGAGCATCTCCTGGCTTGGTCGGGGCTCGCTCCTGTTTCCACCTCCCAGACGGCGATGAGGATTAGGGTCAGGATTATGTTAAGGCAAGTCTCTGCTCCTTGTCCCATATTGGCTGCGATGTTGACGCCAGCTCCTGGTACAAATCTATCTGGGATGTCGATGCCAGCTCCTGCTCCCACTCCGTCTGGGATGTCAACGCCAGCCCTTGCTCCTGGTCTGTCGGCTGCAATGTAGACTTCAGCTCATGGTTCCATATTGGCGGTGTTGTTGACGCTGAGTCTCCACTCAGTGTCTGCACCTGAAGAAGTATGTTTTGTTGTATTTGACTTTGTTTGCAGAATAAAAAATGTTGAAACCTAAATGATTTGTCTCTGGCTTTTGTTGGTAGACCAAGAAGGCAACGTAGTTTGCCACAGTTCTATCTTTTAATGCTAGCACAACCAGCCATCTTCAAAATGCACACGGCAATAAATATGCAGAAACTTTTAGGCCTGGGTCAGTGATAACATCTTGTATTTCACGTATCCTGCTCTACATTTTCTAGAACTGATTCAAATCAAACAAGTTTCAAATAAAATTGAAGCTTTGAGTCGCTTCTTTTCAACAAGTTCTGGTCTTTAACACAGCCAGACAGCCTAAAAATACAGTGACCTCAATGGAAAATATCACTAGGTGAAGTAAAGATTTGGAGGAGAATCCAAAAGGTGTTAGGGAAGGACAACCACGGTGTGAACAAAATCTGACTCCACTTACATTCAGCTTGTTTTAAACCAACAAAATGTATCACTGAAAATATGTATAGAACACAGACTGTTCACCACATCTAATATTTAAGAAAAATCTCTAGTCCAAAATGACACCTGAGGAGAAAGTTTCAGTTTATACAGATTTCTCCATCACTTACTCATAGGATATAACAACAAAATACATTTTGGTCAAAAGGAAAGAATAAACAAACATGACTGAAATGATAATTTAAAAAAATGATGGTAAATGGTCTGTATTTATATAGCACTTTTCTTGATGACCACTCAAAGTGCTTCACAGTACAGTTTTTACATTCATACACACATTCATTCAGTGCATCTTCCTTTCAGTGGAATTTGTACATTCCGCAATTTGGAGATTGAATACCTTATATTTGTAAATACTTCTGATGATGATATTGAGAACAAAGAGACATCATCAATTGAAACATCAATTCTTGATTGTGTCAGGAGAATAGTGTCAACCAACTCTCCCTAGTTCACCTGGAGTTGTTCTGTGAGCCACCTCCACCAAGAGATTTCCTTTTTTTAAATATTTATGTGGAGCTGCCTATGCGCAACTGTATATATTGCATGTCTCTGTGCGTCATTGTACAAACAAAAACAGTTTATAATAAGATCCAATATATATTCAGCTTTGTTGGCATATACCATCTCTGGTCAAAAGATACATCTCCAGGATCAACCTTGGTAAAGATCAAAAGAATAAGTACTGTCAATAGATATGCAGGCAATAGATACAAGTTAGAATTTGACACAAAACCAGTCATTGAAGTCCTTGCATTTCATATACTGTGTAAGGTTTTGACCACAACAACCAGTATACATGGATATATTACACCACATTTAGAGTACAATACAAGCTCTATCAAAGGCATATGCCGTTTGACTGTACGATATATTGTGCAATATTTAAAAACAGATTTAGCCATCGGGCTTTGGGTTAGATTTCTGATGTAATGATGGATACAGTATAATCTGAAAAAGGGCCAGAATCAAGTGATTTGGGATTCGTAAATGAAGAGTGAGGAAGCTCACCTGAAAGCTCGAGAAAAGACAGCAGCGGTTTTCACCTGGAGCGGGTTGATATAAACAGGCTTCTAACCTGTTTAATGGGGCAGCTTTATTCACGGATAAAGGAGTCAACACTAGTAGGAGCATCTAGCCTATAAACTAGCTGCATATATTTTGTTTTGTGTGTTAATGGGAGTTGAGCTAGGGAAAACGTTTGAGCAAAATCAAAGGCCTGTCTGGATAAATAGACCATAACTTTTAGGTGTGGACTACAATATTTTCACCTAAATACATTTGAAAACTACAATTTGTGACACAATTGTGTGGCCCAAAAAGCCACAAGAAATAAAGTGGTTTCACGCAGTGGTTTCATGGATACAAGATAAGCTGAGAAAGAGTTTTATATGCTTCTATGTGTTTATATATGATCATGTAATAAAAGTGTTCTTTTGAATTAAAACTTAGGGTACAATATTATTCATTGCCAGTGTCATTGTTAGGAAGCAGCACCTGTAAATCGCCAGTAGGACTCAGTGTTGCTCCATGAGCAGTGTATGTGTAAGTAGCATCAGAGTCTTGCATAAAGGAGTGAGATAATGACATTCTCTGTACACTGTTCAAGATGAAAGCAGACAACACTGCATAATTATTGTCAACATAAAGTTGTGTTTTTGTATTTTGCAGGTAAGCTGTACTATGTACACAATATGGAGGGCATTTTCTTTTTGTTCAGTTGTTTTTTTACGTTTGAAGAAGGAGTCACCAGTTACTTCAACTATATACGATTAAGTATATAGTTGAATCGTATATAGTTGAATTGTATATAGTTGAAGTTACTTCAACTATATACGATTAAGTATATAGTTGAAGTAACTTGCGACTCCTCTTAAAGTGTTTTGCTGACTCAAACACTTGGCATAGTGGTGAGTAGATAATGAGTGAATTTAAATTTTGCAGTGAACCATCCCTTTTTTAAACATCGTAGACAGACACTTAATATAAAAAAGCTAAAATATGAGTTTAAATAATTAATAATATAACATGCCACTATTGACTTAAATGATCATAGTTCTGGTTGTTTCCCTTCACTTCACAGTGCATTCTGGGGTCTTTAATAATTTTGTATGGAGTGCTGTTGAGACTGATAACAATTCAAATACGGACAGAAAAATAAGGCCAAAATAATTATAGGTCCTTGGTCGGTAAGGGAGGAGAACAAGTCACACCTTCCCTGGAACAAAGACACCGTCGCTTATTTGCTGAAAGTGAGTAGCAAGACGCCATTTCCTCCATGTACCATGCTCAGGGAAATAACTGGAAAATAAACTCTGAGCACCGTCGAGGATAACATAATGGTCTTGTTAGGGTGAATATTGTGCACAAAGCGTGATATGTGCACATTATATATATAGATATTCAATTCACAAGCTGTGAAGGGTCTGTATATATGTATGGTTGAAGTATTATAGTACAAATTAATAAATGATATTTTATATTTGGCTTAGGTAAATGATTTTGTATTTATATAAAGCTTTGCTAGTCTTGATGACCACTCAAAGCTCTTTACAGTACAGTTGTACATTCACCCATTCATACAGTGCATCTGTCAGCAGCACTTTGTTGTTCTTTTTTGTTCAGCATCTTGCCAAAGGACACTACGGCATAGAAATGGGGAAGACTGGGGATCAAACTGCCGACCTTCCGGTTGGAGGACGACCGCTCTACCACTCAGCCACAGCCTCCCCAGGTAAAGGAATAATTGGAAAAAAAAACTGGTGCTGAGCTAACACAGTCATATTTTTTTCACAGACATTGAGCATACACAAACGGAAACACAGATAAACACAACCACATTAAGGTTTAAAGCTGCAGCCACTGGCACTAAGCTAATATAGTCTGATCACGACCACTGACATACACACACACACAAGACAGTTTAAGGTTGCGCACACAGACACAAACACACACACACCACACACATACACACACACACTTGCACGCACGCACACACACACACACACACACATGCACGCACGCACACACACACACACACACAGACACACACACAAGACAGATTAAAGCTGCAGCGGTTATTGAAGGAGGAAGGTGATATCTTGTGCTATTTGGAGATTCTTATGATATTTGTGTGATTAAATACAAGAAATCCAGGAAAATAAGAACCAAAAACAACCTGAGTCCATGGCTAGAGGACGGAATGTTTGACGTGGAGCAATGTAAAGAAATTGAAGTTGGTGAGGAATTTCTGACCACCTCACACATCTGTACCTCATTATGAGAATAGAGTCTGTCTCATTCCATAAATACAGTGGCTATATGCCAGCCGAAGAGAAAAGCTGTATCAATCAATTTATCAACCAAATTTTATTTGTATACCCCATATTCACAAATACCCTGTGTCTCAGAGGGCTTTAACAAAGTGTGCCATCCATTAAAAAAGGCAACTGTTTGACTTTGTGCTAGATTCACAGAAAATTGCCACCACACCACGAAAAAGGAAGCCTGCTGTTGTGTCTCAGTCTATAGCTCCACCTGTGACCTCTTAACAGCAGCCCCAAACCCTAGTGCCCCCAGTGATGGTCATTCAATTCCCTGGGCTCAGGGGACGACAAGGACGGAGGATGGGGAGGCCCCAGCAGGATAGGAGGACAATATTAAACTTCTCAGTATACATGGAGGAGATGGAGCCCCTGGTCAGGACCCCCTGTATACTGGGGATGTGGACAGCCTGCATATCTTCAAAGAGATTGCAGAGAGTGCCATTGGAAGCAATCACAGATGGTACAGTTAGGTCCATAAATATTTGGACCGTGACACAATTTTCATCATTTTGGCTCTGTACACCACCACATTGTATTTGAATTGAAACAATCAAGATGTGCGTTAAGTGCATACTTTGAGCTTTAATTTGAGGATATTTACATCCGAATCAGGTGAACGGTGTAGGAATTACAACACATTTTATATGTGGCCCTCCCTTTTTAAGAGACCAAAAGTAATTGGACAAACTAACATAATCATAAATGTAATTGTCACTTTTAATATTTCGGTTGCAAATCCTTTGCAGTCAATGACAGCCTGAAATCTGGAACCCATAGACATCACCAGACAATGGGTTTCGTCCCTGGTGATGCTCTGCCAGGCCTCTTATGCAACTGTCTTCAGTTTCTGCTTGTTCTTGGGGCATTTTCCCTTCAGTTTTGTCTTCAGCAAGTGAAATGCATGCTCAATTGGATTCAGGTCAGGAGATTGACTTGGGTATGGCAGAACATTCCACTTATTTGCCTTAAAAACTCTTTGGTTGCTTTCGCAGTATGCTTCGGGTCATTGTCCATCTGCACTGTGAAGCGCAGTCCAATGAGTTCTGAAGCATTTGGCTGAATATGAGCAGATAATATTTCCCGAAAGATTTCAGAATTCATACACGCCACCTGTCATCACCTGTCATCACTGCCGCCTTGAAAACTCAAAAAATGGAGTCAGGGTCGAAGTGTAGCAGCAATGCCGCTGAAAACACGGAGGGAGAAGTGCCAAAGAAGGCGAAACCAGATCCGGCCAAATTCCGTCAGTATTCACAAGAATAGGTTTAATGGGATTTACGTCCACGAGTTTCCACCCACCCAAGGCTTTGTGTAGCATATCCCCTGAAAGATGGTCGAGACTTTAACTGATGTTTTCAGGTTTATTTGAAACTTCCCTAAACCAGACCGTGAGAGCTTCTGCCTCCTCGGAGGATCACTAAAACATTTACGTTGTGAAGTTAGAGATTCATAACAGGAAGTCCGCGTCTCTACCGGAACACTTTCAAAATAAAAGTGTGTAAAACAAAAACAGAAATGAAATAGTCTGACCTTGAAGCGAGCCAATACTTCACAATAAAATAACCAAAAGACACTTCAACAATATTATCAATAACATAGATTTGTTTATTTACACGGGGGTTTTTTTCTGTGGGGAGAGCCAGCACATCTTCAGCGGTATCTCCAGACAAAACATGAAAGTCATGTTGGTAGGCCACCTGAGTTTTTTAAGAGGAAATTTTCTGAATTCAGCTCATCTCAAGACACGATGCGAAAAGCCTCCCCGAAGCAAACGGAAACAAGCTACCTGTCACTTATCAGGAAAATCTCCTGGAGGTGTCATCTGACCGTGGCCTCCAGATGAAGTTTGCCACATCAACATTCACACAGTTTTGGGTTTGTGTGAAGCAGAAGCATCCTCACCTGGGACAGAAAGCTATGGAGCAGCTACTACCCTTTGCCTCCACTTATTTATGTGAGGCCTCCTTCTCTGCAATGACTGTGATCAAAACATAGCAAAGGAACAGACTGTGACTGGACAAGAGCTTGGTCACAGCAGTTGCCTCCCTGCCACCAAGACTGACAAAGTTTCTCAGTGAAGCACAAGCACAAGTTTCTCACTAAATGCAAAAAGCACTCACTCAGTTTAATGCAACAATGTTATCTTCATTGTTGACAGTTTGTAAATTTCAGATCAGTATTCTTTTTGATCCTTAAAGAAGATATTTTAAGATGATAAATATTTTTATTTTTATTTTGAGCTAGTCTTTTATTTAAAATTAAGTTAATGATCTATTTTTTATGAAGAAGTGTTTATGTATAATTATGTTCATGAGTTCAGGTTGAGAACATATCTTTATTATGATCCCAAAAGAGGTCACCTTAAGATGATAATTATTTTTATGTGCACAAATCTTTATTTATAATTGAGATAAATATTTCTTTTTTATTAAGTCTTTAGTTATTTTTATATCTTTGTATTTCCAAAGAGTTCAAGAGACCACTACAATTGAGCAATGTTATGGACATTGATGGAGTTTTAAATTTGAAAGTGTCTAGTTACAAAGTAAAAAAAAATCAGACACAAAAAATCAGACACTAATGGCAGCACTGTGTATTACATCTTTCTGTCACACAAAAATGCTTTGCGATGGTTAGGGTGTACTCGGCTGAATTTTTTTTTCAAAGGGGGTACATCACTGAAAAAAGGCTGAGAACCACCGGTCTATTGGATTGGCCAAATTTCCAAAGACTTTCAGACAGAAGCATGGAAATGGAATATATTCATTAAAGCCAATATACCACAAGCAAAACTCCCCATCAACCCACCTCACTGCACACTGCAATTCTTAAAAATATAAAATCCAGATGAAGCTAAGCCTGAAGAATGTCTAAAGTCACAGCATAATGTAGTACAGTAGAATCCCTCTCCAAAAAGTAACAAGATGCAGCCATGTCAGTTGAAGACTCTAACTACCTGCAGAAAGAGTTTAGGGTAGTCATCCACACATCACATTGAATGTAAGTGAGGGATATGAAGCAAAAAAAAGTGTTGGACTCAGGGAACTGGGAGATGAAAAAGCTACCTATAAACCCACTCATAATCTATACATCTGGATAAGCACAGACCATAACTTTATTAAAATCATGATCACTGCTCAAGGTAAGGGCCTCAATTTCGTCGCTCAGGGCGGGGGGGCGTGGTGGCATTCTGAGGGACAGATGGCAGGTCAGGGGTGAGTTTGGTGTTTAGTGTCTAAACTGAGAAATGCAATAAAGTGGCCATAGTCCATTACATTTCATTAAGCTGCAGTTTTATCCAAAGCGACTTACAATACGTGCAGTCTTCCCCAAGGATACAAACCCAGAACACTGAGAATCAAGAAAGCACAATTTCTTCAAAAATAAAGCAAAACTACAAAGTGCTATAAGTAGGTGCCATTTAAGTGCTACTAAATTGTTAGGTTTTTTTTGCTGCGGGCCAATTAAAAATGGATGGCGGGCCGCAGTTGGCCCGCGGGCCGTAGTTTGGACAGCCTGCTATAAGTTATATTCCCATTCTACCAGAGCTCAAAGCAGTTAAAAGTCAGTATAGGTTGATACATGATTTGAGAAGCAGTTAAGGAAGCAGTTTAAGATTAACAAGCAGTTTTTTTATAATTAAAGTTTATATTCACTTAAAAATATATACAAACTGAAAAAGCACAAACAGACCGAATTATTAGGGGAGAGCGGGGTAATGTGGGACATCGGTTAATGTGAGACACCCCCTGTATCTAGGCAACGGAACACATTTGTGGTCATTTGACCAATTCACCCTTGTTCTTAGTGTGGTTCTATACACTGTTGTTTCATGCCGTTATGTAATTAATGTGTTAAGTATGACTGTGCCGGGAACGTGTCCCTTTAAATATATATGTGCCTGATGACGTTGAGCCCAGTGCTTGCTGGGTAACGTGATGACGTTGAGCCCAAAGCTTGCTGGGTAACTTAGCGCTATTTTGTATTCTGTTTTGAGCTACAAAAATAAACGGGACACAGACTTGTGTTCCCAACTTCAGGAATTGTTTTCTACGGTGGCCCTGGGAGCTCAATGAACATCAACTTAAGAAAACACATGCAAGTTGATAAAACACAAGCAAAGTAAGAAAACATCATAAATTTCACAACACAACACAACACATTACAGAAACGCGCAGCAAATAGAGAAACGCGAAGCAAGTAGAGGAGAAAACACAACGGAAGTGTTTCCAGAGGACAGGTAAAAGGGATGGACACTGCTGCCACAAAAACGTCCAATACATCATACAAATTCGGTTCCTCACAGGGTTCGGCCACCCGCGGCTCTGGAGCCGATCGCGGCTCTCCAGCCCCTCTGAAGCGGCTGTACTGTACAGTGTTGTGCATATGTTTCGCGAACGTTGAACTTAATGAATCAGTTTTCATATTATTAACGTGAACGTAACTATGAACGTGAGTGAACGTCATGTTCATTTTTTAAATCATCATCGTATCAGGCCATCATGAAATACCAGGAGCGGGCGAGTGTGTGTGCGTGTGTGTGTGTCATGCCATCCATGGTCTCTCCCACCCTGGTTCGAAAGCGTAACAGAGGCTGGTGGCGGCGAAGTATGTTTGGCACGACCTCAAAAAGGATGTTAGAGACTGGGCTACCACTTGTCTTGAGTGCCAACGGGCCAGAGTACACCACCACACCAAAGCCCCGTTAGAGTTTTTCCCAGTGCCAGAGAGGCGGTTTGACCATGTTAACGTGGATCTGGTTGGCCCTCTGCCCTCCTCTCATGGTTTCACCTACCTGTTGACCATGGTTGACAGGACCACCTGTTGGCCTGAGGCTGTGCCGCAGACATCGTTGGTGTCCGTCGAGATGACACGGGCCTTTATCGGCACCTGGGTTGCCTGTTTCGGCACCCCTTCGGACTTATCCTCTGACAGGGGCGCGCAGTTCACATCTGAGCTGTGGAACGCGGTTGCCCAGAGCCTGGACAACGCGAGGCTTTTCGCACTTGTTCCTACTTCCCGGCATGGCCTCCCTCAGTCACACATCCTGGCTGGGCTTCAGACGCCTGAATACGTTTTTATTCGCCACGACACTCACAGGGGACCGCTACGCCCGCCCTACGAGGGCCCATTCCGTGTTTTGAAGATGGGAGACAAACATTTTGTGGTGGACATGGGCGGTAAACCGGGGCCCATTGAATTGGCCCAGCCCCCACGACGCGGGCGTCCTCCAGCTCTGCACCCACCCCATGCTCCATTTCCTTCCAAAACCTTCCACACTCCATGCCCCACACCCGTGTCATGGCGGGGTACCTGCCACGGCAGTGTCTCCTCGACCCCCTGTAAAACACAGCCGTTCTGGCCGATTAATACAACCACCTCTCCGATGATGTTCTTTCTTGTATGGTGAATTCTGGGGGGACATGTGTAGTGAATGTGACTTACATAATTCACCCTTGTTCTTAGTGTGGTTCTATACACTGCTGTTTCATGCCGTTATTTAATTAATGTGAAAAATCCACTTTTGTAGGGCTTCTACACATTAATGTGGGTATCTGGCATGTCTACCGTCCCAAAACCTCTGGAAAAAAACAACTCCAGCGATTTGTTGTGGGTCCTCTTTGTAAGAAACTATACCGTAGAGTGCGTCGAATGGGAATACGACCAGAATTGACGTCACAGTCTGTCTACATGGCATAGCCCCCCCCCCCCCCCCCCCCCCGGAGGCGGAGATCTGGTGGAGGAGGAGACCGGGTTACGTTACGAGCCACAGCACCCTCCTCAGCTCGAGGCTGCGGGTGTTAGCTGGGAAGCTAGCCGAGAGGGGACACTAACCAGCCGGTGAGCGGGGTGAGAGGCGGAGATCTGGCAGAGAAGCAGAGCCTGCGGTCGGGGTGAGTCACATGCCAAAGCCCCCTCCTCAGCTCGGGCTCGTTAGGGGATGTCGGGTTGCTGGACCCATGTCTGCGGCTCGCTTCTGGTGGACCTATTGCTGTTTGTTTACGGTTAGAACCAGGGAGCTAACGCTAGCTTGCTGTTAGTTTGTGTTTAAAGTTGCTTCAAATGGCTGCTTGTGCACGTTTTTACAGCAGTATTGCATGTGGCAGCCCACCCGGGAAGCAGCGGAGATATGGCCAAGAAGCATGATACTGTGGATGTAGAGAGAAAATGTAACACAAGAAACAAAAACAAACTCTAACACTGTGGACTCTGTTAAATGCTTAAAATGAATAGAAAAATAGAAAACATAAGGAAAAAATAAAACTCAGGCGTCGGTTCACAGGTCCCGCCGAGAGGATCTTTATCAGTGTGTGAGAGGGGATGTGGTGTAGCTCTTAGAGGTTGCTAGCACTTCAGGCTGTATCAGTTATAGTGTGTCCCAAGTTCTGTGTGCTTGCTTGGGGAACTGGAGCGCTTTATGTCAAAACATAGCTGTGATGAAAAGAATCACAGCCAGCAAAACAAAAATGTAAAAACATACAATTCAATTAATATAAAAGCGCCAGCAAAACAAAATTAATAAAAGTCAATAAAACAGCATTTCAACAACCAAAGAGAAGAGCTAGATTTCCCTTCTCATCAAACCTGAGCATTGCAGAACAGATCAGCTGTTATTGAACTTTCACTGGGCTCATTGCATCGGAGCAGCAACTTCTCCAGACTAAAAAGAAAAAAACATTGTTATCTCATTCTCAGAAGGCCACAGTTGCGGATGAAACTTTTGTACGGGTGTAAGTGGCTTAAATATAATACAAACAGAGAAAGGAAAGAAAAAACATTGCACTTTAACTGTACTTAGAGATGGGCTTTAAAAGGACACCTTAATGTGATGTAGTGAATCACTCATCCTTGAATTTATATTACGAATCCAATTAGTAACTTGTGGAGTATTAAAATGGTCTTTACTATTAGCCCTGCTGTGTCAGGTAAAAATAAAATAAGATATTAAATGATTCCTCTTTATGTAGAACTTTTGAGGCCAAAACCTGTCTCCTTTCCTTTAATAGATTAGATGTTTTAGAAATATCTGAAATAACACATTTTTGCGAAAAAGTGTAATTTTAACAATTCAGTTTGGAATTATTTACTTCTGAATGAAACCATATTATAACAAACAAACAAACTAAAGAAACAACCAACTACGCCTCTTTGTGATCTTAACGCCAGTTGTAAGCTGTAAGGCTTCTGGCCCTGCCCCTTTTCATCCTCTGCTGTGAACGTCTTAATCTTGGGAGTAATTTTACGACCAGAAGACGCACAGGAATCCATGGCAGTCCAGGAGTAACACAGGTACAACTTATACCCTCTTCATTTTTCAAATTAGTTCTTATTTCAGCCAATGGGCAGGAAGGTGAAGGTGCTGGGGTACAATGTGTCAGGTGGTGCCAAGGAGCGCCTGATTTACCTGGGCCGAGTGTGAAGTAACTTCCTTCACTTCGTACGGTCCAGTCCACCTGGGTTCTGGCCACTTTCTCTTGTGAACCTTGACTCTTACCCAGTCACCAACTTTTACCTTCGGTCCTGCAGCTTCCTCCGGATCAGTCGCCAGGGCCCTGGAGACCTGATTGGAGAGAGCTACAGTAACAGCAGTTAAAACCTTCATATAACTTGACATTTCAGTTTCAAGTACATCCAGGGGTGGCACGTGACCTCCATCCCTGGGTGGACCACGCATAACAACAACTCATGTGGTGACAGGTGTGTCTTACCGCCTGGGGATGACCTCATTGTCATCAACACCAATGGCAGGGCTTCAACCCATGTCATCTTAGTGTCTGCACAAACCTTCGCAATTTTGGTTTTCAACGTTTGATTGGCTCTTTCTACAAGGCCTTGTGACTGTGGATGTTACACTGAGCCAAACTTGTGGTGTATGCCCAAGGCAGCCTCTACCTCTCTTAGGTGTGTGTTTTTAAAGTGTGTGCCATTGTCTGAGCGAATGAACCGTGGAACCCCGTAACGGGGGATCAAGTCCTTTTGCAGCCACTTGATCACTGACCTTGTATCCTCCCGTCTTGTGGGGTTGGCTTCAATCCTCCATTTTTACCTCCCCTGTTCAGTCAGTCCACAAAATTGTGTGTGTGCTGCTCTGTCAGTGGGAGGGAATGTGTGTGCGCTTTACTATCAGTGTGTGTTGTTTAGAATGGGTCTTAATATCCTTTGTAGCCTCTCTCAATGTGTATGGAACAATTTCCTTGTTTGTAGGAATACTCAACGGGCCGCGCCTCAGCAGTCTCCCCCACAGTCACTTCTTCTAATTTTATATCTTATTTTATTTTATTTTTTCGTGGTAATCCAATTGTTAGGCCTTTCCATTCCCTTTTTTTGTTGAGATGTGGGCCTGGGTGAGTTAAATCCGTAGCGACATGCCCACACACAAACCTGTATCCAGGGTTTTTTACAGTGTGTGTCGTCACGCCAACCTGCACGTTAACCACCGTCGTGGAGCTATTTTACAACATGTGTCTGGATGAAATTTAACTCCTTTTTTTTTATGTGGATGGGTGAGTTAAATCCCTAGCAACATGCCCACACACAAACCTGTATCCAGGTTTTTTTCCAGTGTGTGTCGTCACGCCAACCCGCACGTTAACCACAGTCGTGGAGCTATTTTACAACGTGTGCCTGGATGGATTTTAACTCTTTAGCTACTCTTACACCAACTCATTTAGACCTGTTTTACAGTGTAAGCTGCCCTACTCTTTCCTTCAGCTACTCTTACACCAACTCATTTAGACATGTTTTACAGTGTAAGCTGCCAGTACTCTTTCCTTCAGCTACTCTTACACCAACTCATTTAGACATGTTTTACAGTGTAAGCTGCCGGTACTCTTTTATTAAAATATAAAAAGACAATTTGCACAATACACGGCATTTTCAGACCTTTTAATTACTTTTCTAAATTTAGCATAAGCAACGTACTCACCCTCAGTACTACTGATCAAAAATTTGTTTTTTTTTCTATCACGACAATATGCAGATTTCAATTAAATAGGCTCTGCTTACCTTTTAATAGTACAGCGCTGTTTTGATCAGGTTCCCGAGGAGAGACAAGCCACGCAGGGCGGTTCTTTCCCGTCCGAGAGATGACCTCCTCCCCGACTGGTTGTTTTCCACTCCGCTCTTTCAATTGTCTAAAACCATCCTCTGCTACCAATTTGTTGCGGGTGGAAATCAAAGGAGAGGAGTCGTCGTTCTCAAGTTGAAATTAAGCAAGTTTATTCAGAGGTCACAGGTCAGGAAAACGCGGTGTCCAGCAATTAAACATGCATGGGTCTCTAGTTCTACGCAGCAGGCTGCACAGGAAAAGAGGCGCTTAAACAGAGTGCGCACATAGGTTATATATTGATATATTGGGCGTGACAGGGGTTCTTCTTGGATGGGCAAAACTAGATGGAGGCCGCTGCATCTAGACGGGACAGTGCCTCATCCTCTTGGAATGTCGCGTGATGAAGATATCGTACGTGCACTCCGTTGTCGTGGTTACCAGAGGTCATAATGTTCCTGTTTCAAAGCAGCTGCCTTAGTGTGTTGTGGGGGAGAGATTTTAGGCCAAGGTCTGCTCATTATCTGCTGTTGGTGTTCTACTTTGTGTGTGTGTGAATTGAAACAGGGAGATGGGATGTGTGGTACAAAGTGTTGACTGTTCTACAGAGTGTAATAAAAAGTTCAAAGGAATGTATGTGGTGTATGTCAATACATCTATGTGTAATGTATGTGGTGTATGTCAATACATCTATGTGTAATGTATGTGGTGTATATCAATACCTTGCTCCAGTTAAGTGCCGTGAACTGTATTTGAATACGCAGAGAAAAACAATATCCCTGTCCCTGCCAATTGGACAGAGAAACAATGTGCAGCTAATTAGGGTGTGCAAGAGATCACATGAATCATAATAATCATAAATGTGCTTAATTGACCAATCCCCATGATTCTGTTACTAGTCCGATATTAGTTTTGGAATTTGTGGTTGTCAATCTAGCTGTCAGGATTTTAACTATTACAACATGTGTTGTTATGGTAGTTTTAAAGTGAAAAAGTGGAAGAAAGTGGAAAAAGTGGTCTGTGTCTCACTTTACCCCGGCTACGGGGTAAAGTGAGACACAGACCACTTTTTTAAAAACAATCATATTTTCACTGCCCTTTGTCCTGAAGACATTCTGATCATTTGCATTGCTAGAAAACATCCTGAATTGATGGGAAATGCGTACATTTTTACTGATAAATCTTTTTAGCTCGCCTAGAGGGGAGCAAATGTAAAAAATGTCCCACATTACCCCGCTCTCCCCTACTTTGAATAACAAAATACCCAAAGACCTGTGAGAAGTACACCCATTTAGAACAATCAGAATAAACATTTAGCAGTTTCGATAGTACAACCAGGTCATCACACTGTATCCCAGCAATGCTTTGAATGAGAAAGCTTTCCCATTTCCTTTTAAAGTTCTCACCTTCATTATTAATTCTAGCTATCATGTGTTGATATGATACTATTTCCAACACAGATTCCCTCTATATCTTAATATCTGGAGAGGCTGTACTTTTCCATTATCTGAGGATCTCTCAGGCAGCTGTGAGAGCCCCGACCTTTATCACTGCGAAGTCAAATTTCAATATATTGGGCAGTTGTCAGCTCCTCGAGTAGGCAAAGTCTTGGTATACAGGTAACGTTGAAATCCTATACACTTCCCTATGTAGGTCGTTCTGCCTCCGATTTTTTGAAATATATTCTTTGTAGAACATAGCTGCCCTATCTGCTATACAAGGTAATTACAAAAGTTCCATCACTGGATTTTTGCCTAAATTTTTTTGACTAAATTGGCCTCTAGTAATACAGGCTCTGATTTGTAAGTACCCCAAAAAATTATCCTTACTTTCCAAATTAGTTCAGTAAAAATACATAAACATTGCATCCAAATACAGATCACTTATCCTGTATATTCCATTTATAAGCCAGTGATTCCAGTAAACATATTTTTTCCCAATACGTATGGCCGGATTGTGCCACAGAGAGGCATATGATTGTCGTAAACTGGCCATATTGTTTCTGAACAGTAAATTCTGGTACCGGCTGGACTGGTACCGGCTGGGTGGGGCTGAGAGACGAGTGCGATCCTGAATGACTCATAGGGGGGAGGAAGTACAAAACAAAACATTTCAATAACGTATTTCTTAAAATAGACTGAGTAAAAAAGTCCGCGGAGTGACTGTTTTCACACTTGTGTACTGGGGGTACTTACTGACCCCCTTCAAGTAATTGACAGATAGTTAAAGCCCAGAAAATTTATTTTACACAATATTTGGCCTTTAAATGCGACACACTAAACATCTTGTATAACCCTCTCGAGCCTGCCTTAGAATGCGCCAGTACTGAATTCAAAGAGTAATCATGTCTCTCAGTAGTTAGACCATGAGAAAGAACATCCAAAGGTTTGAAATAACTTACTAGCTCCTACTCGATTTTGATCCAGCCTAGCTCTGGGTCTGTTTCCGTCCAATTCTTAATTAGTCTAGACATTTCAAACGACATATTGTATAACCTTACATTGGGGGGAGCCATATCCCCTACGTCTCTTGGTGACCACATTTTCTTATAATTGATCCTTGGTCATTTCTTGGCCAATAAAAGGTCATTTATAATTGATGGTGATATACTAACTGGCAACAGTGGGGCAACCACCATTTTAATCACATTCATTTTACCCCATAGAGTAAGTGAATATGTTTATTTTTATAGCACCTTCGAGAGCAGAGGCCTCACAAAGTGGTTTACAGGGTAAAATAAGCATATACATACATACAAATAAGAAAACATAATAAAAACAAATAGACAATTACACAAAGGCTAGTTTAAACAAATTATTCTTTTTGAAGGTTTCCACAGTGTCCACAGATCTTAAGACCAAAGGTGTTACGGCCAAGCTTCGGACACAGAGGCAGAGACAGAGGCTGAGGCAGAAGTAAAGTTAAATATAATTTATTGGAAGTCCAATAATAAGGGCAGGCAGGCAGGCAGGCAGGCAGGAAGGCAGGCAGGCAGGCGGACCGGCAGGAAGGCAAGCAGGCAGGCAGGGGCTGGAGTCGGGGCAATAGTCCAGCTGCTGGTCCTGGGCAGGGAGACAGAGGAAGTCAGACAGGGAATGAACAGGACCTATACGGAAATCTTAAATATTGGCTGCGACAACTGACTGTAACTTAGTCTATAGTCCGGCCCCGACTGAGAGCAGGAGTGGAGCTTTTAAAGGCAGCTGGTCAATCAAGGCCCCAACTCCAGCACACCAGGCCCTCATCAGTAATTACTGACGCCACCTGCACACCCAAGCAAGAGAGAGGGAGAAAGAGAGAGAAAGAGAGAAAGAGAGAAACTAGAAGGCAGGTGAGGCAGGGGCCATGACAAAAGGCATAGAGTTCCAAAGTTTAGGAGCCACAACCGCAAAAAAACGGTTTCCCTTAAGGCCTATGTATGCTTCTTCGAGTCCGGAAGACGAGCTTAGAGAAGCCTACCTCATGAGGTATGTAGAAGAAGTCCACGCTTGTTTATTTATGTCCTCCCGGCTCCTCACAAACAGTGAACGATGGCAACTAACAGAAAAAGGCTGTTGATGACGCAACAGTTTTTGCTGAATAAAGTGACACCCAGCGAGTCAAAATGCTTATGTTATCATTTCTTAGCGCAGCGGTTCCCCTGTCTTGTTTCCAAACTTCGTTGCTAATTCAACAGCTTGAAGCTACACGGAGGCAGCTAGCTTCCCCCCCAGCTTTCAAACACAGTCAGCAGGGACACCCTATACTAACTACTACCAAGTGTTTGCTTTTAACCTGACGGTATTTGAGAAACAGTTTCATGATAGCCGTGGAATTAAAGTCGTGACAGTGGGTTTTTGCGCTACCAACGCAGTTAGGATGGTGGCTAGCCCGCTAGCGCCGTTATGACAGGGCGTTATTACCGTATGTGACCGTACACACATGCCGTTAGTGCTCTTACCAGCCACCATCAGCACTTGTTGGCTGCTTTGTCTTCACTCTGTGGTCGAACTCATCCCAGACCATCTCATTTGCGTTTAGGTCGGGGGGTTCTGGAGGCCAGGTCATCTGACGCAGCACTCCATCACTCTCCTTCTTGGTCAAATAGCCCTTATATAGCCTGTAGGTGTGTTTGGGGTAATTTTCCTGTCCTGAAATACAAATGCTGATCCCACTAAGCGCAACCCAGATGGGATGGCATGTTGCTGCAGAATGCTTTGGTAGCCATGCTGGTTAAGTATCCCTTGAATTTTGAATAAATCACCAGCAGTATGCCCAGCAAAGCACCCCCACAACATCACATCTCCTCCTCCATGCTTGACGGTGGGAACCACACATGTAGAGACTATCTGCTCACCTTTTTTGAGTCTTACAAAGACATGGTGGTTGGAACCAAAAATCGAAAATTTGGACTCATCATACCAAAGTACAGGTGTCCACTGGTTTAATGTACATTCCTTGTGTTTCTTGGCCCAAGCAAGTCTCTTATTCTTGATAATCTTCCTCAGTAGTGGCTTCTTTGCAGCAGTTCGATCATGAAGGCCCACCAAGTTTTCTGAACTAGCTCCTCTGCTAAACACAGCTGTTTCTCTCTGTAACTACGGCTAAAATCATGGGTCTATAGCCAAACACAGACACATACCAACCCATACTCTCTGGTGCTTTCTGATTCTGTGTTCTGTTTGAGCTCACCCTCGTAGCCTAAAGGCCGGCGCATGCTTCTGCAACTGCGTCGGCGGCTTTTCACGCAGCTGTGTCGCAGGACTCTTTGTCATTCATGCTTCCCCAAGCGTTGCGCGTCTTTCAAAGCAATTCCCCGCCAGAACACTAGGCGGAGTAATGTTTTTTGTTGAAGACGACCATAGAGACGCCTACTTTCTTCGTCGTCGATTGTTTATTTACATAGCCACTGCGGCTCCTCGTAGCCTTTTTCTGGCGGACAAATACGCCAGACAGTGACGGGTTACACAAGTGGACATACTTTGGGATCTCTTCTGCCAAACGCTCTTCTATTTGGTCCATATTCGTTCTTCTAAATCTTCCATTGTTTCTGCCGGTATTATGTGGCATGAAACCAGAAATGCGACTCCGTAAAGGATGTAGTTAGCAGACCAATCACATCCCTTGCCGGCTGCGTAAGGCTCGCGGAGCTTTGCCGTATAGTTAGAAAAATGGGGCAACGCACGTAAGCTCGTAAGAGGAGATACAAAAGCACGTAAGCTCTTGCGCTTGCGGGTCCGTGAAAACACAGAAGCATGCGCCGGCCTTAACAGGCTAATATAGCAGCGATTTCTTCTCTCTCTCCCTCTTGCTGTCTCATGTTTACTTACTCCTCTTCCTCCCTTAACAGTAGTGGTACATGTAATAAATGTAGTGTGTTGGTAGCGATGGAGGTGAGGCTTAGCGACTTAGAAGCTCGGCACCGCAGCTTAGAACCTCCGTTGGCTGTAGTTAGCCAGCCCCCTCTAGCCTCCGCCAAGCCACGGAGCTTAGCCTCAACGAGCAGTCCCTCGACTTGTCCCGTGCAGCCGGAAGGCCAGGGCGGCTGGGTGACGGTCCTACGATTAAAGACCCACCAGCTCATGTTTCCAATAGATTCTCTCCACTCAGCGACGCAAACGTTGAGAAGCAAACTCTGGTAATTGGCGACTCGGTTCTGAGAAACGTGAGGTTAGCAACACCAGCGACCATAGTCAATTGCATCCCAGGGGCCAGAGCCGGCGACATCGATTCCAAACTGAAGTTGCTAAACGTAAATACAGTAAAATCGTAATTCACGTCGGCAGCAACAACTTACGGCTTCGTATGTCGGAGGTCACTAAAGTTAATGTTGAGTCTGTGTGTGCTTTTGCAAAAACGATGTCGGACACAGTAATTTTCTCTGGCCCTCTCCCTAACACAACAGGTGATGACATGTTTAGCCGCATGTTGTCTTTTAACCGCTGGCTGTCGAGGTGGTGTCCTGTAAACGGTGTGGGCTTTGTAGATAATTAGCAAACTTTTTGGAGGAAACCAGGTCTTGTTAGGAGAGACGGCGTTCATCCCACTTGGGATGGGGCATCTCTATTATCTAGGAATATTACCCAGTCTATTACATGACAACCCAGAGGTGGGACCAGGAAGCAGAGCTGCAGTGCTAAACACTTCTCTGCACTCCCTCTGGATCAGTCACACAACCCCATAGAGATTTTGTCTGTCCACTGTCCGATTAAATTATTTAAATTAAACAATAACAGAGCGAGAATTCCACACAATAATCTAATCCAAATTCACACAATCTCTGAAACAACGCAGGAAACTAAGACTTTTAAATGTGGTCTTTTAAACATTAGATCCCTGTCATCAAAGGCTACTTTAGTTAATGAACTAGTCTAAGATTACAACATAGATGTATTGTCCTTCACTGAGACGTGGCTGCATCCTGATGAATATGTCAGTCTAAATGAATCTACTCCCTCCAGTCATATAAATTCACACGTTCCCAGAGAATTCGGGCAAGGAGGTGGAGTTGCTGCTATTTTTAACTCCAGTCTATCAATTAATCCTAAACCTTAACTCAGCAACAACTCATTTGAATGTCTTGTTCTTAGTCTTCCACGCCAATCCAGGAAACACCAACAGCCAATCTTATTGGCTGTAGTTTACCGTGCTCCCGGTGGCTTATACTGAATTTTTAACGGAATTCCCTGAGTTTTTATCAAACCTAGTCCTAAAGACCAATACAATTATTATTGTTGGTGACTTTAATATTCATGTTGACAATAATAAAGATAGCCTTAGCGTAGCATTTATTTCGATACTAGACTCAATTGGTTTCAGTCAGTGTGTACACCAACCTACTCATTGTTGTAACCACACACTTGACCTTGTATCATCATACAGTGAGGAATTGAACATTTAACAGTAATTCCGCGCAATCCAATTCTATCAGACCATAATTTAATAACCTTTGATTTTTCATTATCTGAATATATGCCACTAATAAAAAACTAATTTTCTAGATGTCTACCTGATAGTGTTGTAGCTAAATTTAAGGAAATAATTCTGATTACATTTAAACCCGTATTAGCCGTCGATATAAACAACTAATTTTTTTTAAACCGAGCTCCATTGAGACTGACCACCTCGTCAATAGCTCTGCAGACTCATTACGATTAACATTAGACTCAATAGCGCCTCTAAAAAAGAAACATGTCAAACATAGTAAATTAGCTCCGTGGTATTATTCCAAGACACATGAGTTAAAACAAGTATCAAGAAAACTTGAAAGGAAGTGGCGCTCCAGCAATAGTGTTGAAAATCTCCTAGACTGGAAGAGTAGAGTTAAAGCATATAAAAAGGCTCTCCACAAAGCAAAAGCTGCCTACTATACAAAACTAATAGAAGAGAACAAAAACCACCCCGGGTTTCTCTTCAGAATTGTAGCCAGGCTGACAGAGAGTCACAGCTCCACCGAACCGAGTATTCCTCAATCCCTAAATAGCAATATCTTTATGACCTTTTTAATGATAAAATTCGAACTATTATCAATGAATTCAAACCATCTGCTGCCCTCAATTGGCACTAATACCCTACCAAGAACAGAAATCTCAGAAACGGCTGAGAATCCTACCCATTATTTAGACAGCTTCTCTATCATCACCCGTGATCAGTTTACCAAAATAATCTCAGGTTCTAAACCAGCAACCTGTATCTTAGATCCCATTCCGCCAAAATGACTGCCCCTAATTGATAGTTCGTTACTTAACACAATCAATCTGTCATTATCATCAGGATATGTACCACAGTCCTTTAAAATAGCAGTAATCAAACCCCTTCTCAAAAAACCCACCCTAGAGCCAGAGGTTTTAGCCAATTACAGACCAATATCCTGTCTAAAATCTTAGAAAAAGTTGTAGCCAAACATCTGTGTGAGTTTCTCCAGGAAAATAATATATATGAAGACTTTCAGTCTGGGTTCAGAGCTAATCACAGCACAGAGACAGCCTTGGCAACAGTCACTAATGACATTCTTATAGCTTCAGATCAGGGATTTGTGTCCGTCCTCGTTCTGTTAGATCTCAGTCCAGCATTCGACACAATTTACCATCACATTTTTATTGGAGAGACTAAATGAGTTAATTAAAATTAAAGTAGCCGCCCTAAACTGGTTTAAATCTTATTTTTCTGATCGCTCCCTGCAGTGGCGGTTCTATATGGAATTGCGCCCTGGGCGAGACCCCTTCCGAGCGAGAACTTAAGAGAATCAATGCTCACAATTCTGCAAAACACAGTATAAATTACAACATAAAAGTTAACAAGAGCAGAGATACAATAATATAGAATATTAAGAATAATATACAAATAAGAGCAGAGATACAATAATATAAAATATTAAGGATAATATACAAATACAATATAGAATAAATATGTGTAAAAACACACTAAAGAAAATCTAATTATTACACTATTGCACTAAGAACAGAAAACATATACTAAAAGTAAAAATAAAATGTAACCTTTCTGGCCTTCCTTGATGCAAAATCATCAATAATGTCATCATATGAAATCTGCTCCCCTATTGAGTGATTGATACTGATGACGGCAAGGCCAGTCAGCCGTTCTTGAGACAGACTCTGTGCTTATTTTGCACAGTTGCACTGACAATCTACAAATTTCCCAACCCCCAACACTGTCACTCGTCTAGAAGTTATGACTAAACCAACTCACCTTGCCCTTGGTGACCACATAATCGTTCCCCGTTCCCCCTCTTATCCGTTCCATTTGAGAGACCCAGAGGTGAACTGTCCCCCTTCCCCCCTTCCCTTCCCCCTTCTCATGCCAGGTTCAAACCGGACCCGGAAGCGCCGCCAAAGCGCCGCACTAATCCCTAGCGCGCAGGCGCTTGGCTGTTCACACTGGACGGTGAAGCGCACCGGCAGTGAAAGTGGCTTCTTTCACTGTTGGCATGCGGTTGAGAAGGTTACCCTCCAACTGGCTTGAAAGAAACTGCAACTTTATCATGAAAGCCTTCACCAGGCTGTACATGTCATGTGCAAATAGACCCGTGCCTTGCAGTTTGGTATTCAGCTCATTCATTAGTGCAGTGACATCAACAGCAAATGCAAGATCTGCCATCCAGTCTGCATCTGAGTGCTCTTGGATGTCCTTGCCTTCCTTTTGACAAAACTCTTAAATCTCTGCTCTCAGGTCCCATTCTCTTTTAAGCACTTTGCCCAGACAGAGCCATATGACAGCTTTGTGGTAGCCTATGTCACCATGTTCAGTCTCATGCTCCTTCAAAAGTGCAACAAACTGTCTGTGATTCAATGATCTTGCCCTGATGAAGTTAAATAATTTAGTTACAACATCGTAACATGATTCATTATTAGCACTGACTTACACAACACCTCCTGATGTATAATAAAATGCAAAAATATCAATTTAAGTTCGAGGTTACTTTCCCTCACTTTGTCTTGCATCCGTTTCAAAAGTTTGAAATTTTTCCCTGTCAGATATGGACAACCATCGGTTGTATCACCTGCCAGGTTGTCGATTTTGGGTCCTAGCTTGGCCAAGCATGTAGTTACCTTCGTGAACAATTCACTCCCAATGCGGTCGTCCCTTTTATTGACCGCATTGCTGCCAGCTCCTCCGTAATCTCAAAGTCTTTCGCTGGTCTTGACAGCTCCATCGCTGGATATGGAAAACTTGGTAAAAAAATACATGTTACTCTTGCAGCTTAGCTAGCAAAGCTTCTGATGTCCTTGCACGTTCTTCATCGGTCAAGTTTTTTTAAATCTCTCCGTGTTTTGTCTCGTAATGGCGATTCAAATTATAATCCTTAAAAACAGTGATCTTTTTCTCCACAAACTAAGCACACGGCTTTCCCTTTGACTTCAGTAAATAAATACTTATATGTCCATGTCTCGTTAAAAACTCTACATTCATGTTAACATTTCTTTTTTGCGGACTAACAGCTACCTCGCATCTCTCCTAAAGACCGTTCACAAACAAATCATAACTACAATTTCTGCACCAGATGTGGCCCGGGGGCCGTAAAATGCTCAGGTCTGGTCTAGAGTGTTGGGGTACACATGACACATGGAGCGTCTTTTCCCAGCTTCTCCTTCCTCTTCTCCATCCTTATCACATCAAAGAAATTAATATTTCATCAATACATGTTACCAACTTCAATCAATCAATCAATCAAATTTTATTTGTATAGCCCATATTCACAAATTACAATTCATCTCATAGGGCTTTAACAGGGTGTGGCATCCTCTGTCCTTAACCCTCAGCAAGAGTAAGGAAAAACTACTAAAAACCCTTTTAACAGGGTAAAAATATGTAGAAACCTCAGAGAGAGCCACATGTGAGGGATCCCTCTCCCAGGACGGACAGAAGTGCAATAGATGCCACGTGCAGGAAAACATAATCAATAATCAAAGTCTCTAGCAGCATTTGATGAGGGTAGACATCCCGAAGGACAACCCCAACATGACATGCCAAGCAGTCCCGCTGCAAGCACAGTCCATGCTCAGCAACCATCTAGACCACGATCCACCATCCAGACCAGACGCCACTCCAGTCCTCAGTCACCGTCCACCGCCTACCACCAGGACCCATCACAAGCCACCACCGCGGTCCTGGTCCACCGCCCGTGCCCAATGCCAACGCGACACAGGGTCCGCCACAATGGATCCACTACCGCGACCCCCGGTGTGCGATCCACAAACCGCAATCCATGGTGCGGCCACAGAGGCCCTGGATCTGCGGGTGATAAAGCAAAGGGATTCCGGGGAAGGGGGATAGGGATGGAGAAGAGGAAGGAGAAGCTGGAAAGAGAAGCTCCGTGTGTCATGTGTCATAAAATAGAACAAGTAACGTACTGGCTCACTAATTAGCTCTAACTATAAGCTTTATCAAAAAGGAAGGTTTTGAGCCTACTTTTAAACGAAAAGATGGTGACTGCCTCCCGAACTGAAAGTGGTAGATTATTCCACAGCCGAGGGGCTTGATGGCTAAAAGCTCTGGCTCCTACTCTACTTTTAGAGAATTTAGGGACGACAAGTAGGCTTGAATTCTGGGAGCGGAGTGCTCTAGCGGGTTTATAAGGTACTAACAGCTCTTTAAGGTAAAAAGGCGCCATATTATTAAGGGCCTTGAAGGTGAGGAGGAGAATTTTAAATTCTATTCTAGATTTAACTGGAAGCCAGTGTAGCGACGCTAATACTGGAGAAATGTGCTCTCTTCTCTTTGTTCTCGAGAACAACTTGACTTCTTCCTCAGAGTCCCTTTGCTACGGTGGCCCTGACAGCTCAACGAACAGCAACTTAAGAAAACACATGCAAGTTGACAAAACACAAGAAAAGTAAGAAAACATCTTCATCAATTTTCACAACACAAAACAACACATTACAGAAACGCGCAGCAAATAGACAAACGCCCTGCAAATAGACAAACGCGCTGCAAATAGACAAACGCGCTGCAAATAGAGAAACGCACAGCAAATAGACAAACGCGCAGCAAGTAGAGGAGAAAACACAATGGAAGTTTTTCCAGAGGACAGCTAAAAGTGATGGACACTGCTGCCACAAAAACGTCCAATACACCATACAAATTCAGTTCCACACAGGGTTCGGCCCCCCGCGGCTCTCCTGTCCGTGAAAGGAAAACACCGTGAGAATCACAAGGTTTGGACGAACAAGTACATATTTATATTATTATAATGGCCAAAAAATGAGGCCATACGAGCAGTTTAGAAACGTACTTCTCATTTCGTAAATTCTCCTCCTAAAATTGTAATTACTTTTAATGGAAGAGAAATTTTTTCACACTCTAGCACCGTCATCAAACAAATACTTGTTACTCAAAAACTGTCAGTCCTATCTGGAAAATGAAAACATTTTGAGAATCATAAGAGTTTACACTACAACCAGATATATTTTTTATTCGTGAGAGCTGAGAAATGGAGCTGTGGGAGCGATTTACGTTTTATTTTTCAGTTTTAATCTTTTCAGAAAAATCTTCAGAATTAACATGGGGCTCCAATGGGAGGAGGATCGGGAAATAATTCCTCGATTTTTCGATGCGGATATTAGCACATGTCCGAGAGATTTGAGAGTGACATGTTTGCGAAGGAAACAATCTCACCACCTCAAATATCTAAAAATCATTTCTGAGGACCTCCGTTTGGGGATTTGAGAGCAGTTTGAGTGACGAAAAAAGGGTCTGAAAACGCTGATTTTCAGCCTGTCGCTCTTTTGGGCGAGAGACCTTGAGTCCCATTCGTCGTTTTTGGTCGCGTTATCGCGATTTTTGAGCGTACCGGGGGACGAATAAAAAATTTGAATAATAGCACACGATTCGACGTAATTCCGCAGGTTTATTTGTAGGTCTCGTGATTGTGCAAAGCATTGTGCCGCCTAGTGGCAGGCACTAATAAGTCCATGCTTTGCACTTCCTAGCGGGCGAGTGTGTGTGTGTGTGTGTGTGTAGCGAGCGCTTTGGTCACGGGCATAGACTGTATAGGTCCCGGGTCCCGGGGCTACGACCCCGCCCACTCGCTCTTTTGATAGTAAAGGTTTCGTACCCCTGCACACTATGGACAATATATTGCCTCACAAACAGGGGCTTGCTTGTTAGCGCTGTCTATTCAGTTTGACAGGAGAAGACGACATGTCTCTAGATCTGACCATCTTCCGTGATCAGATGGGTCTCTCCGAGTGAGTGGGCGGGGTCGGAGCGCCGGGGGACACGCGCGCGCACACACACACACACACACACACACACGTGACGTTCACTCACGTTCATCGTTACGTTCACATTAATAATATGAAAACTGATTCGTTAAGTTCAGCGTTCGCGAAACATATGCACAACATTGTACTGTACAGCCACTGCAGAGGGGCTGAAGAGCCGCGTTCGGCTCCAGAGCCGCGGGTGGCCGAACCCTGTGTGGAACCGAATTTGTATGGTGTATTGGACGTTTTTGTGGCAGCAGTGTCCATCACTTTTAGCTGTCCTCTGGAAACACTTCCGTTGTGTTTTCTCCTCTACTTGCTGCGCGTTTGTGTATTTGCTGCGCGTTTCTCTATTTGCAGCGCGTTTGTCTATTTGCAGCACGTTTTTATTTGCAAGGCGTTTGTGTAATTTGTTGTGTTGTGTTGTGAAATTGATGAAGACGTTTTCTTACTTTGCTTGTGTTTTGTCAACTTGCATGTGTTTTCTTAAGTTGCTGTTCGTTGAGCTCACAGGGCCACGGTACTTTGCCTTATCCTCTGCAGATCCAGGGCCGCGGCTGCGGCCACATCGTGGATCATGATGGTGGATCAAAGATCGTGAACGTAATGGCAGATCCTTTATCTTCATGGCTGATAGTGATCATATTGGCGGATCCTGTATCTCGCTGGCTGATCGTGATCATATTGGCAGACCCTGTATCGTGCTGGCTGATCATGATAATAATGGCGGATCCTGTATTGTGTTGGAATCTGATAGTGGTGGTCGACCACAATCTAAGTGGAACCTGATGGTGGATCCTGGTGGCGGCAGTGGATCATGATTGTGGACTATGGTGGCATCCGATCATGATGGTTGTTGTGCAATAGTAGGAGTAGAATTGACGTTGGCTAATTATTAATAATCATGAAATATGATTATTAAAATAACAATTATTTCTTAAAAATAATCAAAAATGATAAAGCTATTAATTAAGAAATGTAACACATTTAAGTAGAAATGATACGGTTATCCATTAATAATAGTTAAAATAATTAATGAAAACAATAAAATTATCAATTAAGAATAATACAAATCTGTAATCATTGCTTATTGTTGCGGGGCACCACCCTGGTTACAGGGACCAACGATACAATCTATAAATATCAGTCTCATAATGATAAATGTCAAATCAATAATCTCAATATTTAATATTAATAATTATTTAATTAACAGTGAAGGCTACTAAGTTCGAGCACAGGCAATCATAATCCAGCTGCAATCACATACATATGCACAAATAATCACAGACTACAGATACTTTAATTACAAAAGCATTTATTAAAAAGGGGAAATAAAGTTAATGTTATTCAATGATTCATCATTTTAACAAACTCCCATATTTCAAAGATAACAACAGCAGCAGCACTTATCACAATTCAGAAAATACATGTAAAACCGGCGGTCTACCTATGTATGTCTGTCTATGTGTATGTGTGTGTGTCTGTGTCAAAGTGTCTCTCTGTGTGTGTGTGTATGTCTATGTGTATGCATGTGAAATAAAGTTAGTGTTATTTAATGATTCATCATTTTAACAAACTCCCATATTTCAAAGATAACAACAGCAGCCGCTTATCACAATTTAGAAAAACACATGTATTCATCTATGTGTATCTGTGTGTGTATCTGTCTGTGTCTATCAATGTGTGTCTGTGTGGGTGTGTCTGTGTGTGTGTGTGTGTGTGGGTGTGTGAGAGAGCGAGAGAGAGAGAGAAAAAGAAGGGGGCGTGGCGATGACGCAGTCACTTGGTGACGTCACATCTAAGATGGCGGCCGATCAGGATTCGTGGAATCAAGGCCTAAAAACTCTCAAAATGGCGGATTGACTAGAAAACAAGATGGCGGAGCCGTTATGAATTTAGAGCCAGAATGGGAGGAGAGGGAGAGAGGAGGTGTGGCAATAATAGATTCAAAATGGTGGTTTAACTTGCGTTATCCAAAATGGAGTCTATGTTAATGACACCATGTGGCCGGAGCTCACACTGGTGGTCGTCACATGAATTACACAAAGGGATTTTCAGACAAAGAGAATTCTTTGTCTCTGCTTTGGCGTTCGGCCGCATGGCTTCCAGATATGTCCGGCCTCTCTGAATATAGATTTAACTATGTTACATGAACTGTATTCTAAATACAGATCGGATGTGTGTATAGGTCGGTTTAGAAGGAGAGAGAGAGAGAGAGAGAGAGAGAGAGAGCATACAAGGAGAGAGCAAAGCTCTTAAAAGCACCGTCAGAGACAAGTTACATTTACTTTACCACTCAGCACCCAAGTGGCGTTGTGTGCTGAGGTTTGACCGGTAAAGTCTCTTTAAAGTTGTTCAAACGGTCACAATGAGCTGGAGACGCTGCTCACGGCGCTTAAAAACTGTGGCACAAGGCCGTAACCGGAAACCGGAAGTGGCGAATCGCCGCTAAACATTAGAGACTCGGCGGTCTCATACAAAACAAATACATTCAAGTATTAAAACAATACGCTACGTATTAGATTAACATCTGCCCAGACAATAAAGCCTCTTACTGTACCACCCTCGCGGTGTGCGTGCGCGTCGGGCCAGTGAATCACGTGGTCTCTCAAGCGGTCTTCGGCCGCTGGACCGGACAAACAGCGGATTTTCTCGTGCTGCTTCGACGGGATGAACGCCGTCCTTCTTCTTCAGGGATGTGGAGCTCGTGCTCCTCAGCGGAATGGATCTCGCGCTTCTGCAGGGGACGGCTGTGGAAGCCGTTTGTAGATCGTTGGGAAAAGAAAACTAAAGTCCGTGGGGAAAAATGGAACAGTCTGAGATTGTTCCGCGTGCAATTTCCTGTTTGGTCTTTTCAAGTTAAAAGAGCAAAAGTCCTTTTGAAAATAAAAACGTCGACTGAGATAAAAGACAATGAAAGAAATGAAAGAAAATAACTCTGGTTGCCCCCTTTAGCCACTAAATCAGCTGGGAGGCCCCGAAGGGGGCCTGGTGTTGTCTTCAGAGCAGGGTAAAAATGGCAGTGATTATTGGGGTCTCAGTGGTTTTGTTCTACCTGAGAGGTCCTCCTCCTTGAGGAGTTGGTCATAGGATGATGCTGGCTTTAAGCCAATTGAGTGTCAGAAATGGATCTGAGTGGGCGGGGCTTGGAACTGAGCGGGGGTTTCTGGGAAAACCCCAGGACATTTCTCCACCACCAGGGGGAGATTCTTGAGCCTGCAGGAGGATGTTTCCCGCCCAAAGTTTAACAACCCTTTGTTCCTCTCGGCTTCAGTGTCTGGTGGCCCCCCGCTGGGCTCTGGCCCAACAGTCCCCCTTTTGGTCTGGAGAGTGGGCTGTGACCCCGGTCTCCAGGGCAAACTATGGTCGAGAGTCCAGTGATAATCCATGAGAGGTAATCCTTGAGTGGAGTTGAAGCAGTGAAAGTTAGTTCATTATGAGGCAGAGAGGCATAAATGTCTTCGAGGCATGAGTCTAAACAGAGAGAGGTAATTGTCTGGGCAGACAGGCTAAATAACATATATTCTAAAACACGGCACACACTTTCAATTTCACATAATGCGTATCGGCAGTTATTGTTAAAATACCAATGAATTTCGGTGAAGAGTGAAATGAAAGAAAAGTGGAAACACGAACAGAAGAAAATGTTTGAGTAGGTGCTGGTGTTTTGAGGTAAACATGTGTGTTATCCTGTCAAACCAAAACATTTAGAACGGCGAGTCACGTTCTGTTGTTCGCTAATCTGTGAATTTATGATAAATCCTATTTCTAGGTTTTCAGATCTACAGATATTGGAATTTCACTGCCAAGACTGAATTGCCAAGTGTACCCGTGAGGGCTGCACAACCGTAGTGGTAACGACTTCAAAATCCTCAACGAGGTCTAAGGAGGTTCACTACCTGAACTACGTTATACAATTTACTGACAGAGGGTCTAAAGCATGCAGCTATTGATGGAGTGAGTGGTTTGAGCGTTTTTTTGTTTTAAAGTTGGGATTTCTTCCCCCCCTTTTCAGATGTGGAGGTGAGAGGGGGTTTCTGGCAGCGCCTTGGTCCTTCCCCGTCATTGAAGTCATCTTTGGGAGTGGAGAAGGAGGGCGTCTGCTCCTAGTTTCGCCAACAGGGTTCAGTGTCTGGTCTCTCAGTGGAGCCTGGAGGAACACGTGGCACAATGTCTCTCATTGCTTCATCCACACATCTCCGTATTTACTCCTCTGTCCCAGGATGCATCCCATGTGTTGGATTTCGGTCACCACATCTATACTCCTGGTACTGATAGGGTTTCCGTCTGTTCCAGCCCCTACTCCTCTGTTGAGAGGGATTCAGGTGCTGAGGTCGAAACTGTTTGTGGGGCTGGTTGAAATCCTCACCCCCTTGGTTTTGAGGGGCGCCCTGTTGGAAGGGTCGCTGTTCCTGGTTCTCTTTGCTGGGGTTCATCTTGGCGTGGGGAAAGTTGTCATCTTCCAGCGCCGGGTCCACATTTAGTTGGATTTGAACTGCCAGAACCACGGTGTCGTCTTCGTTGAACCCTCGGTTGTCTGGGTCGAAGCGATAAATGTCTTTTTTAAGGGGCTCTAGCTGCCGGGTGCAGATTTCCTCTCTTTGAGGGGGTGCTGAGTCATCAGGGTCTTCTGAATTGTGTGTGCCACAGTATTCATCTTTGTGGCCACCATCTCTTGCACCGGGAGTGGAGGACCATCCAGGACGCGACCGTGAGTCATGGTGCGCCCCTGCCTGAGTGGCAGACTGGGAAATCTCCTTCAGCCCTCCAGGACGGATTCCTTCCGTCGTTGTGGTGTGGATCAGCATGGCTCCGTGCAGGATGTGTTCCTTCTGGCTGGAGTGGATGCTGTGTGTCCGCTGGAAAGGCATTTGGAGTGCCTCATAGCGGTCCCAGGTCACTGCACGTCTAGGGGTTGAGTCCGGCCTCTTACTTTGGTGTTGAGGGGGTTGGAGCGGTCGACTGCTGGGTGTGTCTGGCTCTCCAGAGCAAAGCTTCCTCTGCAAGAGGGTTGCGTAGCTGTGCTCGCAGCTTTTCTCCCAGTGTCTCTGTTCCGCTGGCTCCACCGGGAATGACGTCAGCTCCTGGCCCTGTCATCAGGGATATCAGCTCGAGGGGGGGCAGCTCTGTTTGACTGTGCCCCCCTTTCTGCTGACCTTTGACCTTCGAGTGCAGAGCTTCGTGCTCCTGCACCGCCTGGTCCTGTTCTGTGCGGGTCTCGATGATATGCCGCAGGTGGGAGTTTTTCTCCTGCTCCGCTCGACATGCTGCTTGCATGGCCTGGAGCTCCTTCGCATGTTCTTGGGCCTGCAGCTCGGCTCTCTGCTGGTAGAGGAGTGTCAGTTGACCCAGAGCATGGGGTATTTTTGGATGCGGGCCAGTGGGGTTGATCAGGTGAATGGACAGTTCTTTAATCTTACGATCGCAGGTACTTAAATCATACTCACTCAACTCACTCACTTCATCACTAGAAAAATTGATCAGACTGGCGACTGTCTCTGACAGGTCGTCTGGTCTTGAGGGAGCCCTGCCCCAGTGTGGTCCATGCTACTCATCTTCTGAGTGCGCAAACACCTGGTGGGCTGCTCAAGCTTGCTTAGATAAAAGCGGACAAAAACTAAATTATAGCATTTCTATAAAAATTGCTCAGACTGGCGACTGTCTCTGACAGGTCGTCTGGCCTTGAGGGAGCCCTTGCCCCAGGATGGTCCATGCTACTCATCTTCTGAGTGCGAAAATAGCCTGGTGGGCCGCTCAAGCTTGCTTAGGTTAAAAGCGGATAAAAATGTAATAAACACTACACAAGATGCACAGGTGAGCTTCACTCTGTGTCTATATAGTAGCGCTATGTAGGATAGCTCGATGGCTCAATCCTTTAGACCTAGTTGGTTAACAACTAGTCTACTCGTAACTAGTCTCTCAAATCTAGTTAGTCTCCTTGAAATTCAAAGCATGCAGAAATTTTCCAATAAAAAAATTACTAACCTACTGAAACGTAGTCAGCAACCAACCATAGCAATACACAACGCCTGCTTAGCAAAGGGAATTAAGAATAAAGAAAATTCAAAAAGAGAAATAAATTTCCAAAATTATTTTTCTCTTAAGAAAATTAATTATAATTATTGTGCATTGAGATGACACAACCGCTAATATGCAATAAGCATCCAACCACGGATACACAAGGCAATAGTATACCTGCTTGGCACAGGTGCAAAGGGATTACAAATAAAAATTCAAAGAGAAATAAATTTCCAAAATTATTTTTCTCTTTAAGAAATTAATCATAAATATTGTGCATCGCGAATACACAACCACCGATTGCACTCTGCAGCCAACCACAGATACGCAAGGCACGAGTATACCTGTGTTGCAAAGGTGCAGGGGAATTTAGAAATTAAAAAAAAAAATTATTTGCAGAGAAATAACTTTCAAAATTATTTCTGGATCATTGTACACAGTATTATGATACAGCTGGAGTTAGATAGCCTCACGCAGGGGCACCATTTATGTTGCATGCGTGAAGCGTTCCGCCCTCACACAGGGATCCATTTATGTTGTGAGGGATAAAAAAAAAGTTTTGGAAGGAAAAAAAAAAAATTAATTAATATCTTTTTCTTCAAAAATTAATTTCTGGGGGAAAATGAATCTGGATTATTGTACAGTATTATGATACAGCTGGAGTTAGAATGCCTCACACGGGGCACCATTTATGTTGTGCAATAGTAGGAGTAGAATTGACATTGGCTAATTATTAATAATCATGAAATATGATTATTAAAATAACAATTATTTCTTAAAAATAATCAAAAATGATAAAGCTATTAATTAAGAAATGTAACACATTTAATTAGAAATGATACGGTTATCCATTAATAATAGTTAAAATAATTAATGAAAACAATAAAATTATCAATTAAGAATAATACAAATCTGTAATCATTGCTTATTGTTGCGGGGCACCACCCTGGTTACAGGGACCAACGATACAATCTATAAATATCAGTCTCATAATGATAAATGTCAAATCAATAATCTCAATATTTAATATTAATAATTATTTAATTAACAGTGAAGGCTACTAAGTTCGAGCACAGGCAATCATAATCCAGCTGCAATCACATACATATGCACAAATAATCACAGACTACAGATACTTTAATTACAAAAGCATTTATTAAAAAGGGGAAATAAAGTTAATGTTATTCAATGATTCATCATTTTAACAAACTCCCATATTTCAAAGATAACAACAGCAGCAGCACTTATCACAATTCAGAAAATACATGTAAAACCGGCGGTCTACCTATGTATGTCTGTCTATGTGTATGTGTGTGTGTCTGTGTCAAAGTGTCTCTCTGTGTGTGTGTGTATGTCTATGTGTATGCATGTGAAATAAAGTTAGTGTTATTTAATGATTCATCATTTTAACAAACTCCCATATTTCAAAGATAACAACAGCAGCCGCTTATCACAATTTAGAAAAACACATGTATTCATCTATGTGTATCTGTGTGTGTATCTGTCTGTGTCTATCAATGTGTGTCTGTGTGGGTGTGTCTGTGTGTGTGTGTGTGTGTGGGTGTGTGAGAGAGCGAGAGAGAGAGAGAAAAAGAAGGGGGCGTGGCGATGACGCAGTCACTTGGTGACGTCACATCTAAGATGGCGGCCGATCATGATTCGTGGAAACAAGGCCTAAAAACTCTCAAAATGGCGGATTGACTACAAAACAAGATGGCGGAGCCGTTATGAATTTAGAGCCAGAATGGGAGGAGAGGGAGAGAGGAGGTGTGGCAATAATAGATTCAAAATGGTGGTTTAACTTGCGTTATCCAAAATGGAGTCTATGTTAATGACACCATGTGGCCGGAGCTCACACTGGTGGTCGTCACATGAATTACACAAAGGGATTTTCAGACAAAGAGAATTCTTTGTCTCTGCTTTGGCGTTCGGCCGCATGGCTTCCAGATATGTCCGGCCTCTCTGAATATAGATTTAACTATGTTACATGAACTGTATTCTAAATACAGATCGGATGTGTGTATAGGTCGGTTTAGAAGGAGAGAGAGAGAGAGAGAGAGAGAGAGAGCATACAAGGAGAGAGCAAAGCTCTTAAAAGCACCGTCAGAGACAAGTTACATTTACTTTACCACTCAGCACCCAAGTGGCGTTGTGTGCTGAGGTTTGACCGGTAAAGTCTCTTTAAAGTTGTTCAAACGGTCACAATGAGCTGGAGACGCTGCTCACGGCGCTTAAAAACTGTGGCACAAGGCCGTAACCGGAAACCGGAAGTGGCGAATCGCCGCTAAACATTAGAGACTCGGCGGTCTCATACAAAACAAATACATTCAAGTATTAAAACAATACGCTACGTATTAGATTAACATCTGCCCAGACATTAAAGCCTCTTACTGTACCACCCTCGCGGTGTGCGTGCGCGTCGGGCCAGTGAATCACGTGGTCTCTCAAGCGGTCTTCGGCCGCTGGACCGGACAAACAGCGGATTTTCTCGTGCTGCTTCGACGGGATGAACGCCGTCCTTCTTCTTCAGGGATGTGGAGCTCGTGCTCCTCAGCGGAATGGATCTCGCGCTTCTGCAGGGGACGGCTGTGGAAGCCGTTTGTAGATCGTTGGGAAAAGAAAACTAAAGTCCGTGGGGAAAAATGGAACAGTCTGAGATTGTTCCGCGTGCAATTTCCTGTTTGGTCTTTTCAAGTTAAAAGAGCAAAAGTCCTTTTGAAAATAAAAACGTCGACTGAGATAAAAGACAATGAAAGAAATGAAAGAAAATAACTCTGGTTGCCCCCTTTAGCCACTAAATCAGCTGGGAGGCCCCGAAGGGGGCCTGGTGTTGTCTTCAGAGCAGGGTAAAAATGGCAGCGATTATTGGGGTCTCAGTGGTTTTGTTCTACCTGAGAGGTCCTCCTCCTTGAGGAGTTGGTCATAGGATGATGCTGGCTTTAAGCCAATTGAGTGTCAGAAATGGATCTGAGTGGGCGGGGCTTGGAACTGAGCGGGGGTTTCTGGGAAAACCCCAGGACATTTCTCCACCACCAGGGGGAGATTCTTGAGCCTGCAGGAGGATGTTTCCCGCCCAAAGTTTAACAACCCTTTGTTCCTCTCGGCTTCAGTGTCTGGTGGCCCCCCGCTGGGCTCTGGCCCAACATGGTGGTTCCTCATTGTGGTGGCTGCCAACTATTGACTATGATATTCTACTATTACTGACTATCATCCATCAATTAATTTACCTTCCATTATGCTACAAACTGTTTATTCTAATCAATGCTGTAAATACCCTTATCTTTCTGATGTTCCCCATTACACGTGGCATCTATTGCACTTCTGTCCGTCCTGGGAGAGGGATCCCTCACTTGTGGCTCTCTCTGAGGTTTCTATGTTCTTCTTACCCTGTTAAAGGTTGTTTTTTTTACTTACTCTTTTTGAGGGTTAAGGGCAGAGGATGTCACACCTTGTTAAAGCCCTATGAAACAATTTCAGATTTGTGAATATGGGCTACACAAATATAATTTGATTGATTGAGCTGTTCTAAAGTTCAATTAAATTTTATTTGTATTGCGCCAAATCATAATATACATTTTACATTTTCAAGACACTTTACAAAGAAGGTCAACACTTAAAAAGTAAAGAGAAACCTACAATTCCCAGTCTGCTCATGTTTACAGTTTCTTGGTATACTATCAAACGGTCACTATATAAGTGACATAATACAACCTGAAATGCTGTTTGAATGTGTCAGCTATGATGTATATAATTATTATACATTATTATATATATATATGATATTATTTCAAAGTAGTTGTCATTGAAATAACTATGTGGGCTAAATTGACAAAAGATGTATGTAAAATAGAGTGAGAGTCCTTTTGACATGTTGTATCCATAACTTTTACGTGTTATGACAATGAATGCTTATCAAAACAAATTAGAGAAGGGAATTGCACAGGCAAATTAATTAGTTCAAATTTTTTTATTGTTTATTAATCAAATAAACAAACTGGTATGTTGTGCCTCAGACATTTATTAGCTCTTGAGAAGTAGAACAAATATGAGGTGTACAGCATCAAATCATTTCTTTACATTTCAGAAGTTTACGCCTGTACATGGTTTAATGTTCAAAATCGTCAGATGATAAAACTCTGGAACTGATAACTGTTGTCACCGCACAATGCCAGCAGTATCAAACCCATACAGCATATCCAGAGGGCATTGGGCTGGGGTGGACCATTAGAGCCATTCAGAAGGTTCTCTACACGAGACCAGGACCCATTATTGGGTAAAGGCTCCACTCCCAATGTCCAGCACATCACATTGTAGATGTCCACTGCTCGAATTGGAGCTGCCTGAACATTACGCTTGAAATCTAGAAGAAATTTAAATAAATTATAAGTATATCTCAAAGTAATAGACTGAACAATATTAAGAGAGATAAGATATAGACAGTGTGTTTTCTGTTACACAGTAGATAACAGGAGAACTGTATGGTGCAGAAGGATAGTGTCTTTTTACCAGGTCCTGTTGCCAAGAAAACGCCACTCATATCACGCAACTCGTTGTCGTAACCATGCCAACCATTTTGCCAAGCTGACGGCTCCCCTGAGTTGTTTTTCCAGTATGGAAGTTTTTTATTGTTCTGTAGACACACACGAGAGAGAGAGAGAGAGAGAGAGAGAGAGAGAGAGAGAGAGAGAGAGAGAGAGAGAGATAGAGAGAGAAAAAAAATCTGTAGTTAAAGAGCAGTAGACTCTGACCTATATAAAGTGGTGATACAAGTTAAATATTTCTGGTTACCTCAATGATAAACCAGCCAGGCTCAGCCACCAGCGTCAGGGGTGGAACAAACTTCCCTCCTTTGTAATTAAAACGTTCAGGGATCTCCTGTCTTGCATAGACATGCATGTTAGGGACCCGAGACAGTGCAGCATACACCTGACATAAAACAAACGCACCAACATTGTTCATTAGAATCTACTACTTTGAAAATTATGTTGCTGGTGACACAAAGTAAACCCCAATTCTCTTATATAATCAGTCCTTTCGTCTTGACACTTGCATGACTAGAACATTGATAAGATGCTATAACTAAGTGGTTCTTAACCTTATTGGAGGTACTGAACCCTGCAAGCTTCATCAGTGCATTCACCGAGATTCAGAGAGAGCCACATATGAGGGATCCCTCTCCCAGGACGGATAAAAGTGCAATAGATGTCATGTGTAGAGGAGAACATCATCAGGATAAAGGTTTTAGCAGCATTGATGAGGGTAAACAGTTCGAAGGATAACTGAAGGTCAGATACTTGAAGGCCAAGTATCTGAGGATAAATACTATACAGTATGTCAAGCAGTCCTGCTGCAATCATAGTCTATAGTCAGCAGCTAGCAAGATCATGATCCACCATCAAGATCGGATGCCACTATAGTGGCGGGGCGGTGTCCTTCGGCGTTGCGGAAGGCGGGGACCGGTTGGAGGGGGCCGGGTACGGCGGTCGGTGGCAGCGACTCTGGACGCGTGACGGCCCCTTCTCGCAGATCATCTCAGCTACGGCGCCCGCTGGGGGAACCCTCCGTTCGCGCGGGGGGCCCCTTTGGGCGGTTTCTATTAAAGTGAGTGTTTACAAAACCGGTTGTCATTTTTGTGTTGAGGCGGCGGGGGTGTTGTCGGCAGCTGCTGAATGTAACTAATAAAGTAACTTGTAATCTGACTTAGTTACTTTTAAAATCAAGTAATCTTTAAAGTAACTAAGTTACTTTAAATAGGCAGAGTTGCCTTTTCATCGAATCTGGCTCTCTTCACCTTGAATTCAGCGTGCGTTGTGTTCTTGTATTTCCCATCTCCATGCAGCTTTAGGACGTGTTCCTTTAGTTTTGCCGGTGCTAGACTAGAATTGCTCAACTTGGCAATGCAAATCATGAATTGAGGACGCTGACTCCCATTGCGTTCCCTTATACACGTGAATCCATATTGTACATATTCGTCCAACCACTCTTTTTTTGCTCGACATAGTTAGTATGAAGGAATTGAAAGATTAAAGAAAATCACAAATGACTTACAATTACAACAGCCACAAGTCGACTACTGAGCGCACCAAGTTGATGGCCAAGCGGAGCGGGACATAACGAATAATACGAGTTGGCTGAATTTATTTTGTGTAACAGATTTTTACTAAGCAACTCAATATTTGTAATCTCACACGGTGAAGAAAAATTCTGTGCTGACAAATTGTCGGCAGCCAATTTTTTGACGGCCGACAAAAAAAGACAAAAAAAGACATTGTTAGTGTGAACCGGGCTATACTGTGTGTGTCTTGACCCTTGCCGAATCCCTGAGAGTGACTCAACGAACTCCTGGGGTTCGATCATACCCAGCTTAAGAACCACTGAACTAGAGGGTGTTTTAAGAAAAATCTTTAGAGACATGTTTAGGGGAATTTAAAGATGGTGTAAAATGTGGGACTTTAAATGTTGCATAAAAGGGGGTACTTCCAACTCCTACTTGATATTGTATTGTAGTTATTGGGTGATTATTCATTTGAATGGCCAGCATCTTTAAGATGACTGAATTGCCAACTTGTCCCTCCCATTGAATGGTGGTTCCCTGAGGTAATATTTTATTTAAAATCATCAAAAGAACCAATAAACTGCATAGAGCACCAAATTTCAAGATTACAGCTGCACAACCAGGTAAATTCAAAATAGTGACATTTTGTAGAACTGTCTCCAGTTCTTTCATTTTGGTTTTAAAGGCATTCAGTGAAATGAATGTCCATGCGTAATGCCCAACACAATTCTGTGTAATGCAGACAATGAGGAAAGCAGGCCCAGCATCGCCTTATAATTAAGGTGTACCAGTGAAAGAGCCTACGGGTGGCCAGAGCAGGCCATCCTACCCAAGAGTTTAACTCATAGTGATGAGTAACATAGGGAGGAATGGTAGGCTATGTTTAACATTTGGAGATAATGAGCAGAGGTATTCATATATAACACTTCAACATAGTCAAGTTTAGATAAAAAGTGGCAGCTTTGTGTCACTTTTTTGGACAACACTAAAAGTATTTTGTAAGTGTTCAATGCAGTACAAGACTTGCTGCAGAGCTCTATATAATGGTGTCATGAAAATCCGCATAAAAATGAAAATGATAATTTGACACATTTTGAATTTTTTATATAAATAGTAAATAAGAGTGGACCTAAAACAAAACGCTGTGGTACACCCTTGTAAATGGACACAGTTTCAGTGAAACAGCCATCCTATATAATACACTGAGAAAGTTTGAAAACCAAATGACTGACTGTTTTTGTTAAAGTTTATATCTTTTATTCTTGTCACTTTTTTTCTTTCACTTTCTTTGTGTATCCTGATGTATCATGATATGAGTGATGTGATTTATATTGCAGTCTCTGGTTATTCTTTACAGAGATAAGGGTCCTTCCCTGATCACATCTTTACCCGAGACACATAGTGACTGGAGTGACTAACTCTTATTTTCACTTACAGAAGAGTAGTTTAGCAGGACACAAGACCAAGTTCCCAATATCCTTCCACCATCTAACAAGGCATGCAGTCCAACTAGTCACTGCAGCATTATTAGACCATAAACAAAGCCGGTTATTTGCTATTACGATTGCACAGGGACAACATTTTATAAAGTTTGTGGTATTCAATTCAATACCAGAAAAATTTAACTTCTATGATTTAAGTGAGGGATAGGATGATATATCGTAAAGTTGAAAGCATTCTACTATCAGAAATCATCTGTCAGTATTATATTTCTCCATTATTTACTTTTTGATGACTATCTGACATTGTTGTTCTCAAAGAGAATCACGGCATATGCTGGTCTCACCTCATGATATTTGTTATGTTTGGGCCAGAGACTGACCACTGGTCCTCTGTCCATCATCTTGACAATGTCCGACATGTTGATACACTTATCAAGCTCTATGACCTTCTCCGACCACTGGATCTTTGTCATTCCATGGTCAGAAAACAGCATAATGTTCAGCTGGTTCACCATGTCCTTCTCCTGCAAGAATATTAATTTCAGCAGAACCAGAAATATTAATTTCAGCAGAACCAGATGAAAACAACAACAGCAGTGGTATCTGTAATTGCAATAACAAGACTATTGATGTTACTAACGTTGAGTTTGCTGATAAGTGTCTGCATGGCAAGATCCAGTTGTTGCACAGCTGTTCTGACCTGCTTAGAATCTGGACCGAAGTGATGGCCCTCCACATCTATTTTCTCATAGTATATAGCTGCCATGTCTGCTTGGCCTGACCTGCGTGTGTACACGCATAGACAGACGCACGCACGCACGCACGCACACACACACACACACACACACACACACACACACACACACACACACACACACACACACACACACACACACACACACACACACACACACACACACACAAAGGCATGATGTCATTATCAGGCTAGCCAACTACTACTAAGTCAATCGCTCAATCAGAATTTCTTCATCAGTTCTTATTATCCTGAAATGGCAGACATTGAGGGGCAACCGCAAATTAATTGGTAGTTTGCCTCCATCCATCTGTCTGCCTGCGTACCAAACATTTAGCAAGTTAACACTAGGGAAATTGATTTACGTCTGGAACAGAACTATTCAGCTCACTATAGTTTTATTATTAACATTTAGATAATTGTGTTGTTGCTTTCACTGTCACATTTCAACTTTAAAAGCTCTGACATACAGGCTAAATATTGGATGAAAGGACATAGCAGAATACATGACAAGGGCACGTCATTGTGTTGGTACCTCAGGACAGTGAGAGCATTCACTATTGAGTCTGTGAGGTTTTTCTCCGACGGGTTGTAGACATATTCTTCGCAGAGAGATGGGCGAACACCCAGGATCTCTACCTCGCAGCCTAAAGAGATGCACACAACCAACAAAGGCAAACGCACGCACGCACGCGTGTGCACGCACACACACACACACACACACACACACACACACACACACACACACACACACACACACACACACACACACACACACACACACACACAGAATTCATGTTAATTACATGATTTATAGATCATTCAATTTTTGGGTAATATATATGGCATACAGTAGCACAACGATCTGCAGTGGCAGAATAATAAGTGACCCCTCATGGAAACTACCTGTATTTAACTGTAAACTTGTCTTACTAATTGGAAATATGGTCAGGTCTTTTTGTAAATCTATTTTAACAAATACAGGATTTCCACTGTGTATAATCTTCTGTCCATAATGATAAAATGACGATGACATATATCAATGCATGATTTTGTCACTTTCACCTTGCCATCCTGCCAGGTGTCAAGAGTTTTATGGAAAATATGCTGAAGACTGGTCAACTCATCAGGGAAGAAAGTGTTCAGGAGTCTGTTGATGTCTAATGCTGAAATATGTATTGAAGCTGGGACATGGTCCATCAATACAACAACTGAGCATGATGTATTCTCATATTCTGAAGTCTGATCTCCTGAGGTCACAATTTAAACCACTCCGGATCATTTAGTCTCGAAGTAGAATAGGAGCCAGAGCCTCAGCTATTAAGCTCCTCTCCTGTGGAATCATCTTCCAGTTTCCGCTCAGGAGGCAGACACCCTCTCTAGGTTTAGGAGTAGGCTTAAATCCTTCCTTTAGATAAATCTTATGTTAGAGTTGGTTCAGGTCTTTCCTCAAACTGATCTTAGTTTTGCTTCATAGCAGTAATGTGGATAGGTTTTTAATGTAGTGAGCCCCCAGGGAGCCACAGGTAGCGATTTGAGTGGGTGCGCTGTTTGATGTTGGTATGGTATGGTATGGTTATAATTAATGTATATATTCGTATTCCCTTTGTATCTGAAATAAAATTCTTTATCTCAATAGTTTATTAGAAAACAACATACAAAATTCGAATAAAATAGGATCACTGTAGCAGCATAAATAGCACCAAAATAAATGATAAAAATTCAAATGAAAACAAAAAAACATTTAACAAACAAAACATTCTCATAAACATAACAGAGTCTACAATTAAGTAAATTTTAGCATAAAAATGAAATTTAATAAAGTTGCAATATTTTGCAGGCCAGCAGTAGGTTTCATCTTTATATTCGGTGGCATTTTTACATTTTAGTAGTTCTGCTTACTCGAGAAAAAAACACAACTGCTTTAAGCTTTAAGCTTTAAGCCTCGGGGGAGGCTTTCCGCTTCTCCCTCTTTATCACATTAATACATCAATACATATTACTGACTTGACTTCTTCCCCAGAGTCCTTGTGCTTTCTTGTTTGCAGATCCAGGATCAGTGCTGCGGCCACACCATGAATGGTGATTGTGGATTGTAGATCGTGATCTTGGACCATAGATCATGATAGTAGATTGGGAATCAGAGATTGTGATGGTGGATTGTGGAAGCTGATCGTGCATAGAGTTGTTGGACAGTGACTGATGTGGCAGCAGATATTGACTCGTAATGCTTACGGTCACTTGGATGACACCACACGAGCATTAGGGAGCATGCTTTGTTTTGGTACGTCTGAAACTTTGGTCACTAATTTCTTCAATTGTATTGGATTCTGCTGCAACACTGTTTACCCCGGAGACTCCTAAAGTGTTTTGTGGACTCAAACTTTTTCCTCACCCCTCCATCGGCATAGTGGTGAGTAGATAATGAGTGAATTTTCATTTTTGGGTGAA
Source organism: Pleuronectes platessa (assembly GCF_947347685.1). Lineage (NCBI taxonomy): Eukaryota > Metazoa > Chordata > Actinopteri > Pleuronectiformes > Pleuronectidae > Pleuronectes > Pleuronectes platessa. The sequence goes on from NC_070633.1 coordinate 1,323,491, forward strand.
CTATACCTTCAAGCCGAAAATGCAAGGGCCAATATTTTGTCACAGTCCAGCCCTGTTTGTGCATCTCTTTCAAACATGTTGTCGTCTTCCACTAAATGCTGTATTTGAAACACAAAACTAACAAAGCAGGGCACACATAACACCTCTCTGGGTGTGTGAAAGCAGAAGTCAGGTGTGATGAACCCTAAGGGGGAGATAACATAATGTCTACATAGGACACAGCAGCATGCTTGCAGAGCAGCAGCAGCTCAACCATATGCGTCTGTAAAGAATGTATTCAGGTTCAGTACTAAGTGTAAGTGTGAGTAACTCATAAACCAATACACAATCCATTCTATTTATATATGTTAGAAAAAGACTGATTTGAAAAATAAATATAAATGTTGGGTTATGTTTACAATGCATCTACTCTGTGACATCACACAGACAGCTGAAATACTGTCTGTAAAGACATACACACGTGGACATAGTTGTTGGTACCCTTCCGTTAAAGAAAAAAAAAAAACACAATGGTCAATGAAATAACTTGAAACTGAAAAAAGTTATAATAAAATCAAATTTACTGAAAATTAACTAATGAAAATCTGCTTTTGAATTGTGGTTCAACAGAATCATAAAAAAAAATGAAATAATGAAAACGGCCTGGACAAAAATGATGGTACCCTTAACATAATATGTTATTGCACAACCTTCTGAGGCAATCACTGCAATCAAGCAATTTCTGTAACTCTCAATGAGACTTCTGAACCTGTCAACAGGTATTTTGGCCCACTCCTCCTGAGCAAACTGCTCCAGCTGTCTCAGGTTTGAAGGGTTTCTTCTCCAGACTGCATATTTCCGCTCCTTCCACAGATGTTCAATAGGATTTAGATCAGGGCTCATAGAAGGCCACTTCAGAATAGTCCAATGTTTTGCTCTTAGCCATTCTTGGGTGTTTTTAGCTGTGTGTTTTGGATCATTACCCTGTTGGAGGACCCATGACTTGCGACTGAGAACAAGCTTTCTGACACTGGGCAGCACATTTTGATCCAGAATACCTTGATAGTCTTGAGATTTCCTTGTACCCTCCACATATTCAAGACACCCTGTGCCAGATGCAGCAACTAACGACTATTCTGATAGTCGATTAATCATCGATTATTGAAACGATTAATCAACTAATCGTATTATGAATGACACAAATTCTCAATTGCTTTTATTTAGCCAACAGCTTTTAAATTTAGCCTGAGGTTGTTCGAGGCATGTGATGACGGAAAATAAAGACAATAAAGATCAAAACATCATTCAAAAATGTCTTTTAATAAACTTTGCTGCATATTAGGGTACGCTTGGCACAAAAATAAAGAAAAATCAAGTTTTTGTCCATTTAAAACCAAGATCAGGCCAAGTGCTGATACTAAAAATAAATAAAAAATCAAGTATCCATTATCCTGTTAACAAAAGGAATGGGAAAGTATCAGCAAAAAAAAACAAAAAAACAAACCTACAGTCTTCTTCGGACTGCATAATTGTGATTAAAAAAGACGTTTGTCAGGCAATAGGATAACATTACGCTTTTAAACTCGTTAAAAAAAGTTTAAACCAAATTCTTGTAATGGATTCAAGAATCCTGCGCACAGGTATATACATTTATATACAACAACTTACCGAGGCGAGTCTGAATCGTCTATGTTACAAGGTCAAATATGCCTCCTCCTCAAATGCTCATGGAAAGAGAGGTCCGCACTACAAATATTGCAGGTAGTTTTTTTTGGCTATGTTAAGGGTGAAGTTCTCACAAGGGAGCGAGATTGCTCACTCCTCAGTTACTTCCATCAGCACCTCGGGTAAAACGACATTTAGTTCAGCTGCACCGCACGAAAAAACAAGTGCTATGACGTAACCAAAGAATCATCGACGATTAAATTCGTCCGCGACCATTTTTGTCATTGATTTTCGTTGTGGTCGTCGGTTAATCGTTGCACCCGTACCCAGAACATAACCGAGCCTCCTCCATGTTTCACAGTAGGAACAGTGTTCTTTTCTTTGTTTGCTTAATTTTTGCGTCTTGTCAACATAGAGCTGATGTGACTTGCCAAAAAGCTCAATTTTTGTCTCTTCTGTTCAGAGAACATTCTCCCAGAAGCTTTGTGGCTTGTCAATATGCATTTTGGCAAATTCCAGTGTTGTTTTTTATAATTTGCTTTCAACAGTGTGGTGCTCCTCGGCCTTCTTCCATGAAGTCCACTTTGGCTCAAACAGCAACAGATGGTGCGATCTGACACTGATGGACCTTGACCTTGGAGTTCACCTCTAATCTCTTTGGAAGTTGTTCTTGGCTCTTTGGTTACCATTCGTATTAATCCGTCACTTCATTTTGTCATAAATTTTCCTCTTGCGGTCACATCCAGGGAGGTTGGCTACAGTCCCGTGGACCTTAAACTTCTGAATAATATGTGCAACTGTAGTCACATGAACATCAAGCTGCTTGGAGATGGTCTTATAGTCTTTACCTTTAACATGCTTGTCTATAATTTCCTTCTAATCTCCTGAGACCACTCTCTCCTTAGCTTTCTGCGGTCCTTGTCCAGTGTGATGCAAACCATGATAACAAACAGCACAGTGACTACTTTTCACCCTTTAAATAGGCAGACTGAGTGATTACAAGTTTTAAAGACACCTGCAATGCTAATTAGAGGACACACCTTAGTTATGTCCCTATGGTCAATAATTTTTAATCTTTTCTAGGGGTACCATCATTTTTGTCCAGGCCATATTCATTAGTTTGTTTTTCTAAGTTGAACCACAGTTCAAAAATGATGGCTGATTTGCATTATTATTATTCATTAATTTTCAGTCAATTTGTATTTATTATTACTTTTGTCAGTTTCAAGTTATTTCAGTGGGTTTTTCTTTCCTTAACGGATTTTACCAACAATTTTGTCCAAGTGTGTATCAATAGTCAATCGGTTTGCCGTTGTGTACAGATAAACAGAAAGGCAGAAAGATTTGAATATGCTCACCAGGCCAGTAGTACATGAAAACATTCTTTCCAAGCTTCTGCAGGGTGACCCATAATGGCTCTGATCCATCCCACCAAAGCGGCAGCCGGCTGTCAGAATTTGTCCCAATCAGAAACTCCTTCTCGGAGGCTGCATCCCACATGTAGTTTCCAGTCATTTGATGAACATCACAGTGACGGCCTGACAAAAGTCAACATAGAGAAAACAAATTTAATATAATATCCAAAGACTGGTATAGCTTAATTTACATCCAAAAAGCACAAATTTGAGCCACACAGTTTCTTCACTGATCCTTAACACATACAAGGCAGTTTATGATTCATGACTGAGCATTTCCCAAATGAAACCAATGTGTTTATTTGTGCTCCACACATCATCACATTATCAGAAGGCAGGCATCAAAATACCATTGGCCGGTTTGAACCAAAATCGGTCTTCATGAAAATAGATAGACATGCGCACACACACAAACGCATGCACGTCTCTAAATAGTTGTGAGGACACTCATTGACATAATCCATTCCCTAGCCCCTTATCCTAAGATTAACCATCACAATTAAATGCCTCACACTAACCCTTACCCCAACCTAAACCTAATTATAACCCTAAAACCAAGTCTGAACCATCCAACAGCCCATTGAATTTTTGAGAACCAGCAAAAATGTCCTCACAACATCAAAATGTCATCACAATGATGGTATCAAACCCAAATTAGCCCTTATAACTACAGAGACATGTGCACACACAGATAACAAACAGGGAAAGTGTCATCCACAGTCTGAAAAGAGCACTGTGTAGAAATGATAAGGATCTTTATGCAAAAACGGGACATCCTAACTATGATATAGTATTTCATAATTTGAAATCCATATTGTTTGTCTTATCTTAGAATTAGGAATACTTATTTACATTGGGAGCAGATGCGTTTCCATAGACATTGCCATGTTGAAATGCAATGTTTCTACAGTAGCCTAGAACCGACAAACTAACCCAAGATTGCATTTAGCATTTGTATATTGAATCAGCAGCATGAATTCATCAGACCAAGAAAACTATGCCCTCCTGAACAGGGAGGTTGTTATTGCGAATTTGTTGTAAGTTTGCTAATTGAAAATAGGGCTGGGCAATAAAGCGATAATTATCCAGAAATCACTTGTCTTCGATAGAAATTTAAGACAGTTGATACAATATCAATATAACTCATTCCATCCATGTTTTGACGGACAACAGTAAAAGCCAATATATTGCGATATATATATATATATCGATATCGACTGACATGAAAAAATTATTGTTATACAATTCATCTCCGTATTGTCTAGCCCTTACTGAAATTACGCTAAATGAGGACCATACTTACAACAGAAAAACAAGGCAGCACATAGTGGCATATCCAAATGGTATGAAGTTTAACAAAAAAGGACTGAGCCTGATAATAAGGAATTACAATACTCAAGTCTGGATGTAACAAAGGCGTGGACACATTTTTCTGCATCTTTTTGAGATAGGACATGAATGATTTTTGAGATGTGGAAGTGGGAGAAGGCAGTCTGCAAAATTTGTTTTAAGTGAAAATGAAAGGACAAATCGGGATCGAAGATCACTCCCAAGTTCCTGACTGCTTCATTGTAAGCAAGGGCAATGTCATCTAGCGCAGCTATATCATTAGATAATGTATCTAAGAGAGAGCTTTTCGTGCACCTCAGATTTTTCTAACTATACGTCGGCATGGCAGAGAGCCTACGGATAGCCCTTGGCTGTGATCGGTCCGCTAACGACAGCATTTCCGAACGACACCATTACCGGACCTCAAACTTCCTGTTTCATTCGCTATATCACAATAGCCAAATACAACTACGATTAATGTGACAAGTGTGTTAAGCCAGCGGAGTTGTCCGGCTGACGGTGGCTGGTTAGGGCACTAATGGCATGTGTGTACGGTCACATACGGTTATAACGCCCTGTCATTATGGTGCTAACGAGCTAGCCACATGCTAACTGCGGTGGTAACAGCGCTGTCATGACTTTAATTCCACGGCTATCATGACACTGAATTAGCAACGCAGCTCGGAAACAAGACCGAAGAACCAATGCGTTAAGAAACGATAACATAAGCATTTTGACCCGCTGGGCTTAACTTTATTTCAGCTAAAACTGTCGTTTCTACGCGTGTTTGGAGTCAACAACGATTCTCTAAGCTGGTGCCAAGCAAGTTCTCTTCCACGTCAAGCAGCTCCAGCTCCATCAACAGCCTTTGTCTGCTAGTTGCCATCACTGTGTGTAAGGAGCCGGGAGGACGTAAATAAACAAGCTTGGACTTCTTCTACATACGTCATGAGGTAGGCTTCTCTAGGCTCGTCTTCTGTTGCGCCACCTACTGTTCTGGCGGTGAATTGTTTTCGCCACCTTCAGCTCGTAGAACCATAAAGAGTCCGTCTGATCCGTCCGTCCGCGCGTAACGGACTCGGAGAAGCATACATAGGCCTTAAGGCAGAGGTCTTCAACAGGGGGTCAGCGATCCCTAGGGGGTCTGCAGAGGTACTGCAGGGGGGTCGCAACATTTTTGGTTGAAACAATTTGTTCCATTTTTTATTTATTTTCCGAACAATTTTTTGGCCACAAATTTAATATCTTTAAATACACAATAACATGCATCCAACAAATTGTGAGGCTGATATGACCCTCTGCCTGAGAACCTCCATCCGTCCAAGGTTAGCTAAGTTGTGCTCTACCCATCAGGGTCGGACATCTCACTAATGTGGGACTATGTGTGCTATCCACAGATGGCTTGAGCATTCACTGTCTCTTCTACATGTATGTTTAAAATAAAAACTTGAATCTGTGAATTATTGTAATAGCTCAGTGTTGTACGCAAGATGTATGTTTATAAATGGCAGTCGCATGGCCACCCTGTACCTTGCACATGTTTAAATTAAAAACATGAATATATGAACCCGTGTAATATTTGAATAGTTTAGTATTGAAGGCACAATAACAGGGTAGCTATGTTTATACATGGCAAAACCTGAGTGATTCGTCTCTGGATGCTGTTGGGAGACCCTGGTAGCGATGTTGTTTGCCACTCCAATAGTTTCCACAGTGAGCAAGCGCTTAGGCATATTTGGAGAAACCATTAGCAGAGCTAGACTCAATGTGGGCGGGCATCTGCCGAAACTGGTTGGCTTTGAGCGGAGAAAATTCAGGGAAGAGAGGAGAGGTGGGTGGCAAAAAGGGGACAGGAGAGAAAGGCGAAGTTGTGCATGAACGTGTTTAATGAACAATGAACTGAACGAATCAGTTTACATCCTATGACGAACGAGAGAGAACATTCACATTCATTTTTTAAATGAGTGGAAACAGTGAAAATATAGAGTTTCTCTCTGGTCCACATCTGCTCAATGATCAGCGCTGCAGCTTCATTATCAGGGCAGGAGCTGCAGTTGGTTTGTATCGTGCTGGCGTTTTCTGTGTCCTCCTCCACTCTCCTGCTGACCTGCTCTCACTTTAACTAATAAACACTAATCAGTTAATAGGATGAAGTTTACTTAGTTTTTGTTTGATTCGCTCCAGAGTTTATGAGACTGCATTTAAACATCATGAAAAATGACTCATTAACACTTTGTGCTCAGTATAACACGAGACGTGACCAGCAGGACTCAGTGTTAGAGTGACCGGAGAGTTCCGGATTCATGATTCAACCCCATCGATCAATAACTAAACACACGATCGTAGGTTTGAATCTATTGCCCTTCTGTCCATCCTGGGAGAGGGATCCCTCACATGGGCTCTCTCTGAGGTTTGTATGTTCTTTTTCCCCATCCCCTTTTTTCCCCCCCTACTTTTGTTGAGGGTTAAGGGCAGAGGATGTCACATCTTGTGAAAGCCCTATGAATTTGATTCATGAATATGGCCTATAGAAAGAATATCTGATGAATTTGATTGATTGATAATCTGGCGGTCATGCATATCAAATCAACATTTCATCTGTAGCAATGTTGTGTGTTAGCACGTGCACACAAGGGAAAAGAGAGTGAGCGAGCATTTATTGAATGAATGGATATATCAAAAAACAACGGCTGTGGCTGAGGGGTAGAGTTGTCGCCTCCAACCTGAAGGTCGGCAGTTCGATCCCCAGTCTGACCCATCTGCAAGCCGAAGTTTCCTTGGGCAAGATGCTGAACCCCGAATGGCCCCCCATAGAATAACAGAGTGCTGTGAATAGATGCACTGTATGAATGTGTGTGTGAATGGGTGAATGAAAAACTGTACTGTAAAGCGCTTTGAGTGGTCATCAAGACTAGAAAAGCAATATATAAATACAAAACCATTTACCAAAACCATATATAATTCAATATAATCAGTGCCTGTTTCGTGGGTTCATTTATGCATTTGAGGCATTGAGACGTTGACAGTAGGGCTGCAACTAACGACTATTCTGATTATCGATTATTGAAACGATTAATCGACTAATCGTATTAAAAATCACACAAATTCTCAATTGCTCTTATTTAGCCATCAGCTTTTAAATCTAGCTTGAGGTTGTTTGCAGCATGTGATGACTGTAAATAAAGACAATAAAGATAGATACTTCAATCAAAGATATGGTCCTTGGGGTCTTAATGAAATGTTTGTAACATATTTTGGTCAAAATACCCCAAGGATCATTTAAAACAGCACCCTTTTTACCCTGTCTAAAACAGCCCTCCTCAGATTTACCTGTTTTGAGTGCCCCGCCAGGTTTGTTGGTGGTCATAGATTCACTGAGTGAGTATTCTCAGCTGAAGCTACATAATTTGGGTCTTTTTGAAACTACTTCACAGTAGTGGACTTTTTTAATAAAATGTTATGCATGAAAGCACTGTTGAGTGTTAAAAAAGGCTGAAGTTACTGAATTCAAGTCATTACGGTCAGCGTGCTGCGTCATTTCCTGTTGTCTTACCGCTGGTGGTGGTCACTCTCTGTACTAGCTCCTCTGCTAAACACAGCTGTTTCTCTCTGTATTACTACTGCTAAAATCACCGGTCTGTAGTTAAACACCCTTACATACCAACCCCTACTCTATCGTGCTTAGTGATTCTGTGTTCTGTTTGAGCTCGCCCTCGTAGCTCTATAGCAGCGATGTCTTCTCTCTCTCCCTGTTGCTCCACTGCTCTCTCTTGCTCAAGAGTGTCTTATGTTTAGTGGTACTTTTAATAAACGAGTGTGTTGGTAGCAATGGAGGCGAGGCTTAGCGACTTAGAAGCTCGGCTCCGCAGCTTAGAACCTCCGTTAGCTGTAGTTAGCCGGCTCCCGCTAGCCGCGCAGCCACCTAGCTTAGCACGGAGCTTAGCCTTAATTAGCAGTCCCCTGACTTGTCCCTTGCAGCGGCTAGGGCTGCTCGATTAATCGAAATTTAATCGTGATTACGATTATGGGGTCAAACGATCTCCAAATTACTATAATCGAGTTGAAACGATTATTTGGAATTTTTTTCGAAAGAGACGCGCATTTGCAATTCAGTCCTTCCCCCAAAGCATTCAGCGGCCCAGCTGAGTGGCTCTCACTCTCAAGCAGCAGTAAAGTGAAGGAGGCGAGTTGTGTGTGTGGTGATCAGCGGTGAAAAAAACAGCGCGAGTGGAAAAGCAGGGAGGGCAGCAGCACACCATGTAGCACGGCACCGTTATTCTCAAGCGCACTCCCGCCTGGCTGTTCAGACCGGTCAGACCGGACCCGCATTTCTCCACGGCGGTCAGCCGGTCATAGAGTGTTAGGGTTCCCATCATTAAGGGTTTGAATAACCGGGCACCGATATCCTGGTTTCACGGAGGAATAAGACACGCAGCCGTCCTCTGTGTTTACCGGAAACGGAAGTGATTAAAAAAATAAAGCATAGAGTTCAGAATAAGGGCACATATTAATAATCGTTTGAATAACCGTGATTTTGATATTGTCCAAAATAATCGTGATTATGATTTTTTCCATAATCGAGCAGCCCTACCAGCGACCGTAGTAAATTGTATCCCAGGGGCCAGAGCCGGCGACATCGAATCTAAACTGAAGTTGCTGGCTAAAACTAAACGTAAATACAATAAAATCATAATTCACGTTGGCAGCAATGACTCCCGGCTTCGCATGTCGGAGGTCACTAAAGTTTATGTTGAGTCGGTGTGTGCGTTTGCAAAAACAATGTCGGACACAGTAGTTTTCTCTGGCCCTCTACCTAACACAACAGGTGATGACATATTTAGCCGCATGTTGTCTTTTAACCACTGGCTGTCTAAGTGGTGTCCTGTAAACGGTGTGGGCTTTGTAGATAATTGGCAAACTTTTTGGAGAAAACCTGTTCTTGTTAGGAGAGACGGCGTTCAACCCACTTGGGATGGAGCAGCTCTCTTATCTAGGAATATTACTAAATCTATAACATGACAACCCATAGTTGGGACCAGGAAGATTAAATTATTGAAATTAAACAATAACAGCGCGAGAAATCCACACAAAAATCTGATACAAATTAAACAACCTCTCAGAATCAGAATCAGAATCAGAAAGTATTTATTGCCAAGTAGGTTTACACCTACAAGGAATTGTGGCAGATTGCAGCCGATCACCTTCACAGCAGAGAGATGATGCGCTGCAGCCTCCTTTTGTCGTTTGCGGTGGCAGCAGCGAACCAGATGCTGATGGAGGAGGTGAGGATGGACTCAATGATGCAGGTGTAGAAGTGCATCATCATTTTCTTTGGCAGGTTGAATTTCTTCAGCTGCTTCAGGAAGTACATCCTCTGTTGACCTCTTTAGGTGAGGGAGCTGATGTTCAGCTCCCATTTGAGGTCCTGGGAGATGATGGTGCCCAGGAAGTGGAAGGACTCCACAGTGACAACTGGGGCGTCTCTCAGGGTGATGGGGGTGGGAGGGGCTGGGTTCCTTCTGAAGTCCACAACCATCTCCACTGTTTTCAGAGCATTGAGCTCCAGGTTTTTCTGATAACACCAGGTCACCAGATGGTCAACTGTCGACTCTGAGGTGGGAAGTTGTGGAAAGATTCAGGCCCCTGCTGTGGTGGGGGAGCTGCAGCTGATGGGCTGGTTTCATGGGTGTGGTTTCATGGGACATGGTTTCAGGACTGTCCCATTGTCTATCGAAGCGACAGTAAAACTCGTTCAAGTCGTTGGCCAGGCGTGAGGCTTGCAATTCAGCCGTTTAGCTTCTTTCACCTCCTTTCTAAACCTGTATTTTGACTCTATAAACCTGACTCTGACTCCACTCCTGAATGCCTCTTCCTTCTCCAACCTTAACTTTTTGAGTTTGGCTGTGAACAAGGGTTTGTCATTATTGTAAATCACCCTGGTGCGTGATGGAACATAGCTGTCCTCACAGAAGCTGATATAAGAAGTCAAAGCCTCTGTGTACTCATCCAGACTATTAGTAGCAGTCCTAAACATATCCCAATCTGTACAGTCAAAGCACGCCTGAAGATCCTCCACAGCTTCACTGGTCCACTGCTTTGAAGTCCTCACAACAGGTTTACATAGTTTTAATTTCTGCCTGTATGCAGGAATCAAATGGACCATGACATGGTCCGAGAGTCCCAGTGCAGCCCAGGGGACGGCGTGATAAGCACTGCTTACTGTGGTGTAACAGTGATCCAGAATATTCTTCTCTCTGGTCAGGCATTTAATAAATTGTTTATATTTGGGGAGTTCACGGATGAGATTTCCTTTGTTAAAGTCACAGAGGACAATCACTAAGGAGTCCGGGTTAGTCCGCTCAACACACAGTATCTGATCGGCGAGCATGCGTTGTGCCTCTTGCACGTCAGCCTGAGGTGGGATGTACACACCGACCAGAATGAATGAAGCGAACTCACGGGGGGGAGGAGAAGGGTTTGCAGTTAATGAAAAAATATTCCAGATCAGGAGAACAGTGTTGTTGAATCACTGTCACATCGTTACACCAGACAGAGTTAATGTAAAAGTAGATACCTCCACCTTTCGTCTTGCCGGAGAGCTACGTGTTGCGATCCACACAGCCACGTCTCCGTGAAGCACAGAATGGAAGATGAGGAGAAGTCTCTGTTTTCACTAAAAAGTAGCTGGAGTTCGTCCAGTTTATGAACAATGAGCGCACGTTGGAGAGGAATATTCCTGGAAGCGGTGTGCGAAGTCCCCGCCGGTGGAGACGCACAAGCGAACCGGCTCGATAACCTCTCCTCCGCCGCTTCACCGTGTGAACAAAGGTGAGTGCACCTTTGACCAGAATTTCAAAAATTTCGATAGATGAGGCAATGAAAGTCGGAAATAAATTATCCGGAGTTATGTCCCTGATGTTCATGAGCTTCTCTCTGGTGAAAGTGCTCCCGGTTTTTAAAGCAGAAAACTGAATTAACTAACAAAACAAGACAAAACATTGCGCACCAAATCGCTGAGGCAGCCATCTTTGATCAATCTGAAACAACACAGGAAACTAAGACTTTTAAATGTGGTCTTTTAAACATTAGATCACTGTCAACTAAGGCTATTTTAGTTAATGAACTAGTCTCCGATTACAACATAGATTTATTGTCCCTCACTGAGACGTGGCTGCATCCTGATGAATATGTCAGTCTAAATGAATCTACTCCCCCCAGTCATATAAATTCACAGGTTCCCAGGGAATTTAGGCGAGGAGGTGGACTTGCTGCTATTTTTAACTCCAGTCTATCAATTAATCCTAAACCTAAACTCAGCTATAACTCATTTGAATGTCTTGTTCTTAGTCTTCCACGCCAATCTAGGAAACACCAACAGCCAATCATATTTGCTGTAGTTTACTGTGCTCCGGGGGCTTATACCGAATTTTTTAAGGATTTCCCTGAAATTTTATCAAACCTAGTCCTAAAGACCAATAAAATTATTATTGTTGGTGTCTTTAATATTCATGTTGACAATAATAAAGATAGCATTAGCGTAGCATTTATTTCGATACTAGTCTCAATTAGTTTCAGTCAGTGTGTACACCAACCTACTCATTGTTGTAACCACACACTTGACCTTGTATTATCGTACGGTCTCGGAATTGAACGTTTAACAGTACTTCTGCGCAATCCAGCTCTATCAGACCATAATTTAATAACCTTCGATTTTTCAATAACTGAATATATGCCACTAATAAAAAACTAATTTTCTACCTGATAGTGCTGTAGCTAAATTTAAGGAAATAATTCGAATTACATTTAAACCAGTATTATCCGTAGATATAAACAACAATTCTTTAAATACCCCAGCTCCATTGAGATCGATCGTCTCGTCGATAGCTCTGCAGACTCATTACGATTAACATTAGACTCAATAGCGCCTCTAAAAAAAAAAAGTCAAACATAGTAAATGGTATAATAGGCTCCGTGGTATAATTCCCAGACAAATGAGTTAAAAAAATTATCAAGAAAACTAGAAAGGAAGTGGCCCTCCAGCAACCATGTTGATAATCTCTTGACTGAAAGAATAGTGTTAACGAATATAAAAAGGCTCTCCACAAAGCAAGAGCTGCCTACTGGGACGGCTGTGGCTGAGGGGGTAGAGTAGTCGTCCTCCAACCTGAAGGTCGGCGGTTTGATCCCAAGTCTGACCCATCTGCATGCCGAAGTGTCCTTGGGCAAGATGCTGAACACTGAATGGCCCCCCATAGAATAACAAAGTGCTGCGATTAGATGCACTGTATGAATGTGTGTGTGAATGGGTGAATGTAGAACTGTACTGTAAAGCGCTTTGATGGTCATCAAGACTAGAAAAGCGCTATATAAAATACAAAGCCATTTACTATTCAAAACTAAAAGAAGAAAACAAAAACAACCCCAGGTTTGTCTTCAGCACTGTGGCTAGGCTGACACCGAACCCAGTATTCCTCGATCCCTAAATAGCAATATCTTTAGGACCTTTTTCAATGATAAAATTCTAAATATTAGAAATAAAATCAACCATCTCCTGCCCTCAATTGGCACTAATACCCTACCAGCAACAGAAATCTCAGAAACGGCTGAGAGTCCTACCCATTATTTAGACAGTTTCTCTCTGGTCACCCGTGATCAGTTTACCAAAATAATCTCAGGTTCTAAACCTACAACATGTATCTTAGATCCCATTCCTACAAAATTACCTAAAGAATTTCTACCCCTAATTGATAGTTCGTTACTTAACACAATCAATCTGTCATTATCATCAGGTTATGTACCACAGTCTTTTAAAATAGCTGTAATCAAACCCCTACTCAAAAAACTCACCCTAGACCCAGAGGTTTTAGCCAATTACAGGCCAATATCTAATCTCCCCTTCATGTCTAAAATCTTAGAAAAAGTTGTAGCCAATCAGCTGTGTGAGTTTCTCCAGGAAAATAATATATATGAAGACTTTCAGTCTGGGTTTAGAGCCAATCACAGTACAGAGACAGCCTTGGCAAAAGTCACTAATGACCTTCTAATAGCCTCAGATCAGGGATTTGTGTCTGTCCTCGTTCTGTTAGATCTCAGTGCAGCATTCAACACAATTGACCATCAAATTTTATTATAATAATAATCAATAAAACCTGAACAAAGTAATCAATTAACTAAACTTCGAGCATGTCTCAAGGACATAAAAACCTGGATGACCCGCAATTTTCTTTTATTAAACTCAGATAAAACAGAGGTTATAATACTTGGCCCCAAACACCTTAGAGATACATTATCTAATGATATAGATGCGCTAGACGACATTGCCCTTGCTTCCAATGAAACAGTCAGGAACTTGGGAGTGATCTTCGATTCTGATTTATCCGTTAATAGTCAGTTAAAACAAATTTCTAGGACCACATTTTTCATCTTGCGTTATATCTAAAAAATCTGACATTTCCTTTCGCAAAAAGATGCATCGAAACTGGAATATTGTAATTCATTTTTATCAGGCTTCAGCAGTAAGTCATTAAAGACTTTGCAGCTTGTCCAAAATGCCGCAGCACGGTCCTGACGAGAACCAAGAAAAGAGAGCACATTTCTCCAGTATTAGCATCGCTACACTGGCTTCCAGTTAAATCTAGAATATAATTTAAAATTCTCCTCCTCACCTTTAAGGCCCTTAATAATATTGCGCCTTTTTACCTTAAAGAGCTGTTAGTACCTTATAAACCCACTAGAGCACTCTGCTCCCATAATTCAGGCTTACTTGTTGTCCCTAAAGTCTCTAAAAGTAGAGTAGGAGCCAGAGCTTTTAGCCACCAAGCTCCTCTGCTGTGGAATAATCTACCACTTTCAGTTCGGGAGGCAGACACCATCTGTTCGTTTTAGAGTAGGCTCAAAACCTTCCTTTTTGATAAAGCTTATAGTTAGAGCTAATTAGTGCGGCAGAACGTAACTCGTTCTATTTTCTAAAATAGGAAGCGTTTAGTCTAAAAAGGCATAGAGGTATTGATGGCTGATCTACTGAGTGGGCCACATAGTTTTCATCTACTAGCATACAAACCAGTAGCCAGTCAGATTTACCTTGAGCCTCAGTGCAGCCTCAAGTTCGGCCTGTATCATTGTACCATTGATTACAGGGCAAAAACCCCTGATGAGGCCAAAACGTGAAGGGAATTTATGACACATGACACACTGAGCGTCTCTTTCCAACTTTTCCTTCCTCTTCTACATCCCTATCCCTCTTTCCCGGAATCCCTTTGCTTTATCGCCAGCAGATCCAGGCCCTCTGTGGCCGCACCATGGATTACGATTTGTCGATCGCGCATCAGAGGTCGCAATAGTGGATCCAGTATGGCGGATTCTATATCGTGTGGGCTGATCATAGTGGTAATGGCGGATCCTGTGTCGCGTTGGCATCAGATGCGGGCGGTAGACCAGGACCGCGGCAGCGGCTCATGATGGATCCTAATAAGCGGCAGTGGACAATGACTTTAGAATAAAGTGGCATCTGATCGGGATGGTGGATCATGATCCTGCTGGTTGCTGACCATAGACTATGATTGCAGCTGGACTGCTTGACATATCGTATTGAAGTTATCCTTCAAGATGTTTACCGTCATCAATGCTGCTAAAAACTTTAATCTTGATGATGTTTTCCTACACGTGGCATATATTGCACTTCTCTCCGTCCTGGGAGAGGGATCCCTCACATGTAAGTCTTTTTCGAGGTTTCTACGTATTTTTACCCTGCAAACGTTTTTTTTGTAGTTTTTCCTTACTCTTGCTGAGGGTTAAGGACAGAGGATGTCATTATTATGCATTATTATGCAGATGACACTCAAGTTTACTCCAAATGTAATGTTTTCACTTCTAAAAGGTTTCACAGATATTGAAATTGGATGGCACATAATTGGCTTCAGCTGAACCGATAAAAGACAGAAATACTTCTGATTGCTACCAACTCCTCACATAGCGAAGTCACAAACCTGCTAGGCCCTTACTCACATATCATTACTCCTCACTGTAGTAACCTTGGTGATACTCAAATGCTGCCCTTCTGGTTACTCCAAAGTCCAGGCTTATACATAAAGGTGACAGAGCATTTGCCATTCATGCCCCCAGACTTTGGTACAACCTGCCTGAGGAGATCAGGATGTTGAAATGTATTACCTTGTATAATACTCTTCTTACATAACACTTTTATAACCAATCTTCCTGTAATCCTCTCTTTCCGTCCCTGTTCGCACATCTACTCCAAGATACTATCGGCCTCACCCTCGTTTACAACTTCACCGTAATCTTTCGCCTCTTATCTATCCCCCTGTTGCATTCTCCTCTGCCTTCTCTTTCACCCATACCCACTGGTAGCGGTGGTGGTACAGGTACTCATCACCCCCAGATGGAGTTTTTCTACCGTCTTCGACATTTTACCCCTTCGTCTTTTGAATTTTATGCTGTGACAGGTACTCATAATTGCTGTTCTCTATCGTCCACCAGGTCCTTTCGGAGATGTCTTGGAAGAATTAGACTTCCTCCTATTGAACATCCCGGAAAATGTCCCTCCACTTCTTCTGCTCTCTCACTCAGTCCTTCCCCTCCTACTTACAAAGCTGGTAACCACTTTGACGATTATTTTCGCCACAAAATGCTCTAAATCTCACTGTGATCCCACTTAATGTCTCTGACCACTTCTCAAGATTTGTATTATCAAATGCACAACAATAACATTAAGCAGTCGCTGGCAGTGAAATGCTTGAGTCACAGGCTCTCTTCTAGCAATGCTCAAATTCTTTATCTCAACTTCTACTATCTCACAATCTGTCAACCCTACCACATTAACTCTGTACCTGTCTGTCACAACATTCTCACTCCCTCCTCTCTGACCTCCTCTGTTTTAGAAGCCCTCCCTTCATCTGACTATTTCTCACTCATGCATCCTAACTAAAAATCCACCCCCCTCAGAGTTGTCATGTAGGAAGAACTTAGTGATTGAGACTAAAAACGTTTTATTAAACAGGCTGTAGACAGGTTTAAATCTGCTCTAAAGTCAGGCTTTTTAACATGGGAGTCAATGGGAATTGACTCATTCTTGGAGCCAGCCTCAAGTGGCCACCCAGCGAACTGCAGCTTTTGCACTTCCGTATTGGCCTCATCGTTCAGCCCGGAATGTTGCCCATTGGGTACACCAAATGAAAGTAATCCTAGAGTGGAAAGTAATATCTCACTGGGGATTTTAGTGAGTTCAGTGAACTCTAAAATAAAAATTAACTTTAAAAAGTTTAATTAAAATTAAACACTAAAGATCATTTATTCCACAATAACCGCAGAACACAGCTGTTGTAAGCTGAATGCATGTAAATCATGTCACATGCATAATGCTGTAAACAGGGATTCAAGCATTAGTTTGAGACAGCTCTAAAGTAATAATAATAATAATAATCCCCTTTGTAATAAGAATACTGTAGGTTTTCTAGTTGCAATTACTATTCATAATTTGTGTTTTGACAATGAATAATAAGTAAGGTTTAACTTATTAGTGCTTACTCAGAGAGTCAGGTCAGAGGTTTTTGTAACATACCGCAAATGTAAAAATGACCCTCTTGCACTTGTATCAATTTTAATTCATTGATGGGGCTATTGTGATCTACACTGTACACAGGTTTTATGTAGATATTGATGTATAATATTATAATCATGATCACTGTTTTTCAAATTATGTATTTGTGCCTATGTATTCTTGTTGATACACTGGGAGAACGAGGTCAAAGTTCTGCTTATCACCATAAGCTGACCTGAACATCTACTCTGAGAAAAGTAGTAATACTCAGTAGTTTAATAGTCTGTATATTGTTCTAAATCTGTATAGTGCAGGCTTCGTTATTACTTTGCCTGCAGGAATAAGTAAAAATGTTTTTAGAAACACTGAATATTATTTAATTATTATAAATATCCTCTCCAGTACTGCCTGAATTTCAAATATTGTAGAGGTGTGGGTTAGGTGATTTAATAGCCCTTTATTTTATAGTGAGACATCTGTGACCCACCAAATTATCACTAGTACCATCCTGGCCACCCCATTGAAGGATTCCTGGCTCTACCACTTATAGTGCAACCTGGTGGAATAGTTTTTACAGTCACAAGTGTTAGAAAAGGGCAATGCTTTACTCAGAAGCGCCACAATGAAACGTATAAGCTCCTGTGTCAACAGCAAAAACTTAGAATTATTATTGTTCTTTTTTATTTTTTTTATAGATATATATTGCTTTTCCTCCTCTAGCCTCCTGTAATTTAATTTTTTTGTTTAACATTGGTTATTCAATAACTATCCAGGTCGGCTCCTGTGCAACAAGTATCATCAGTTATTTTCAGTGTTGGTGTCAGTGCCATCGGCTATTGGCAAACATATTAAAATATTATGATTACCTGTCATTAATGAATAGTAGTTGGGGTATGATAAACTTGGGAAGTCCGGCGTCATGTAGTCCACCTTCACCCCATTGCCCACAAGCTCTCGAAATCCGGGCAGCGCGTGCAAGTCATCCATGTAGTCATAACGGAAGCCATCGATAAGGAACACGAGCAATGGACGGACTGCTGCACACCGATGCCCCGCTCCCCACGGCAGTAGCAGCGGTAGGATCAGGCGCAGAGACCGCGTGAGCTTCTGTTTCGCGGACATGATGGTGTGGCCTCTTGCTGTTTTTACTGTGTGTGTCGGATGTCCGCAAACACTGCAGTAAAGTGAGCCCTCATATGGGAAGCCAGCCGCCACTCGGGTTTTTGTTGCGCGTCTACTAGTGCCTCATACGGTAAAGCGGTACAGATAGTCGGAAGCTCCTAAAAAGTACGAAAACACAACTATATTTTAGTTTAGTCTCTCATTTGATTTTTTTTTTTTTATCCTCATGGCTTATCTCTTCAGGTAAATTATGTATTTTTACTGCAAATTAAAGGGGAAATCTGTGAAAGTGGCCCAATGTATTACTAATTTAACCATATTCAAATCAAATCAAAATCAAATCAAAGTTTATTGTCACATGAACCAATGACAGTGTCATCGGAGCAGTGCAATTCTTGTGACATGGCAGGCAACATCTACGCAGTAGACGACTTTACAAAATAGAAAAATAACATACTATATAACATAACATAACATATAACATATAACATATAACATCGTAACATATAACATATATAAAATGAAGCAGCAGTTTACAGGGTGACGGAGTGGGGAATATTAAATTAAATAATATGAATATATGTATAACATATAACATAGTCAAATGAAGCAGCAGTTTACAGGGTGAAGAAGTGGGGAATATTAAATTAAATTAAATGAATATATGTGAAGCAAGTGTATTTGTATGGGTGGGGGAGCAGACTGTACATGGTGACTGTTCAGAGGGTCAGTGTTGATTGTTCAGAAGTCTTACGGCCTGGGGGAAGAAGCTGTTTTTGAGTCTTGTAGTCCGTGCTCGGATGCTCCGGAAACGTCTGCCAGACGGCAGCAGTGTAAGAATACCACAGCCTGTGGTCCTGGATGATCTTCCGTGCTTTTCTCAGGCATCTTGTGTTGTAGATACCTTGCACGGAAGGGAGATGGCAGCCGATGATGCGCTCCGCTGTCTTCACCACCCTCTGCAGGGCCTTGCAATCAGCAGTGGAGCAGCTACCATACCAGCAGAGGTGTAAAAAGTACTGAAATATTATACTCAAGTAAAAGTACCTTCACTGCGATGAAATTTTACTCAAGTACAAGTAAAAGTACCCATCTAAAAATCTACTCAAGTAAAAGTAAAAAGTATTTCATTTAAAATGTACTTTAAGTAAAAGTTACTTAGTTACTTCCAACTACTTGATGAGGGCCGCTCCTATATAGTGCAAAAAAGGACAAGGGGTCATAAATCCAATCCAAAAACAGTTATTTTTAATTAAAGGAGAATCTTTACAAATATAAGTGCAATGACATTAAACTTGTCAAACATTAAACATTTAACATGTCCATTCAACATTTAAGAACTTTTGGGAGGACATGTCAAGACATGAACCACATGACAGCTAAAATAAAAAGTTAAAAGGCCACTGTCCCACTGTATATTTAAACTTTTGGTTAAACTTTGGCCCACCTTTAGAGCACTAGTCTCCAAACTTCTTGTTGAGTTTGAGCAGCAGCTGATTTTCAAGGTGAGTAGAGCTCATCCGGACTCGCTTTGCAGTGAACAGCAATCCAGCACAGCTGAAGAGTAGCTCGCAGGCGGCAGAGGCAGGTAGGCCAGTGTTGCGTTTCAGGCAGTGTTCATTGAAGACGTTCATTTTTATGAGAACGTTGAACTGAGCGCAACTTAATGACAAATAATGAATTTGAACGGTGAACACGTTCATATTATCTGAAGTTTATCTGTCTAGCTAATAGGTTACGGAATGTTGCCCTTCTCCTGAGGAGAGACGCTGTCTAAATCGAATGCTTGCACCATGTCCTTGTTGTGTTTATTTGAAAAGAAATGCAGTCTTGGGGGGGGGGGCTCTGCAGCTGCTCTGCAGTGTTTCCCTGTGCAGTGTTGTGAACAGTGAACTTTACGATCAGTTTTCATATGTTGAACGTGCACGTGAGGGAACATCATCCACCTTATGCAGCATCTACCACTGCAGTGAGAATTGCCTTGCTCCTTGAACAGTTTTTTTTTTTACTCAGTAACGGATGTAATTTCCAATGTAGCGAAGTACAATACTTCAGTCAAAATCTACTTAAGTAAAAGTAAAATTACCCATTTCAAAAGCTACTCTTAAAAGCTAAAATTACAAAGTACACAAAAAAACTACTCAATGACAGTAACGTGAGTAAATATAATTCGTTACTTTACACCTCTGCCACTAACAGGAATCCACTCAAAGTCAATTGTAACCTCTCAAGGAATATTTTTAATAAGCTTCCAAATATGGTAACATTAGGAATACAATTGGGCCACTTTCACAGATTTGCTCTTTAATTTTCTCAGTTATTCTGCAGTAAAAATACACGAAAACGTGTATGAGCATAGTCAGAGACAACACTAACAGGAATCCACTCAAAGTCAATTGTAACCTCTCAAGGAATATTTTTAATAAGCTTCCAAATATGGTAACATTAGGAATACAATTAGGCCACTTTCTCAGATTTGCTCTTTAATTTTCACAGTTATTCTGCAGTAAAAATACACGAAAATGTGTATGAGCATAGTCAGAGACAACACTAACAGGAATCCACTCGAAGTCACTTATCACCTCTCAAGGAATATTTTTAATCAGTATCCAAAAATGGTTACATTAGGAATACATTGGTCCTTTTTTACAGATTTGCCCTTTAATTTTCTCAGTTATTCTGCAGTAAAAATACACGAAAATGTGTATGAGCATAGTCAGATACACCACTAACAGGAATCCACTCGAAGTCAATTGTAACCTCTCAAGGAATATCTTTAATCAGCTTGCTAATATGGTAACATTATGTATTACATTTTTTTTTAAACAGACTTGCCCTTTAATTTGCGGTAAAAATACATGATAATTGACATGAGCAGATACGCCATGAAGATTTAATAAAAACAATCCAATAAAATATAGTTGTGTTTTTCGTAATTTTTGACCGTTTCCACCAACCATGCTGTTTTACCGCAAAGTCAGAAGTAGAAGCGCAACGAAAACCCGAGGGGCGGCTGGCTTCACACATAACGGCTCACTTTACTGCAGTCCGCAACTACTGTGGGAGGACCGTCACACATGTGTCATGTTGACAACACACTCGACACACTTCGGACAGATCATCTGTTGATTTCACACAGATAAACAACACTTGCATTACAGAAACTACGAAAAACCAACACATCCGTTCTGTGATGAGCGGTTGGGTTGTTTTCATTCTCCGATGGCAGAACCTGATCATCGACAACAACGAGAACATCTTTTAAAATCCCGTCCGCTGACTTTAACCAGCAGCCACAGGAGGACACGTGAATCTCCACACGTCCATTAGAAGCACGTTCACCAACTTAACTCATGAAAACACCGCTCGAGCTTCCGCCTTGTTGATGTGAGGGATGTTTACATGTACCTGTTGTTTGGTGTGTGCGCGTTGTAATGATCACCAGCGACAAACAAAAGCACTTCGAGTGGAGCTGGTGACGCGTGTGTGTTCTTCAATGCTCCCTGTGTCTCCTATGAAGAGGAGCGTCAGATTTGTAAAGCCTGGTATTACGTTTAAAGCGTTTATTCTGTGTTCGGACTATCACCAGATGACATGGGCGTTACCTGAAAGCACATCTGGTGATATATAGCTGACAAAGCAAAAAACGAGACATTTATCTAACGCGCGTTGAAAATTTCAGCGACTCGGTGGCGTAGTGAGATCGTCATCAGGCTAGACGCTTATAGTGTTTCAGCTTGTTGTTTCGAATCCCGTTCAAGGTTTTTTTTACTATTTTTTTTTTTTTTTACCATTTAAATGCTTATTGCGGTCTCAACGTGATGCTGACACGGACACATGAACTCGTGAAGGGTTTTTGTAGGATTTTTATTTCAGCAAGACCTTCAGTAGATCACCAGTGCGGTGATCTCGACACGGTGATGTGAAGTGCTCACACACAGGCGCTTTGTGAAAATGACGAATCTGCCACCGGCTCTGAAAAACAGCCTCAACATCTGGAATGTCGCCAGAAGCCATACCCGCCAGTTAAACTGGAACACCGGGACGACGTAAATAAACAAGCGTAGACTTCTTCTATATACCTCATGAGGTAGGCTTCTCTAAGCTCGACTTCAGTTGCGCCATCTACTGTTCTGGCGGTGAACTGTTTCACAACAAAAAGGCTCGTAGAACTATAAATCAAAAAGGGTCCGTCCGCTCTGTCCGTCCGTCAGTCCGCAACGGACTCGGAGAAGCATACTGGCCTGTAAAAGAATAAAGGCAAAGGCAAACTTCCTGTTGGCTTATGGAATGTCACATTAGGATGCGTTCGTGATGGACTTGGTCTGACTTGATCCGCCGACATGATCTGCCGGTGGCTGCAGGGGTTGAGTAAAAAACGCAGACTTCATGTCATACACTTATTACTTCTCGTAGTGACAGTGAGACGAGGACAATTATCAGCTTTTTTCTTTGCACATATAACGGTTGCTTTGGAAATCCCCCTGTTTTACACAAAGAACAATGAACAGCAAAGTTGAATGATAACTTTCTTTCAGCTGAAAAATAAAACTATACTGTAAATTGGCCATGTTTAAATACAGACACTACCTGCGGGAAGAAGCTCAAATTCATCATCAGATGACTAAACACAGAGAACTCTTTCTTCTTTAGGATCACCACAGTAGAAGTACAAAATAATGAAAAACATGCGAGAGAGCTTCCGGTGACATATGTATGGAGGACCATACATGACTTAAGTAAAAATAAATAAATAAATAAATGTATAAATAAATACAGAAATAAATAAATAAATGAATAAATAAAAATGGAAATAAATAAATATATACATAAATAAATAAATAAATATGTTAATACCAAGAGAAATGTCAAAATAAATGTCTTAAATATATTTGCACATTTATTTATTCCCTGATACATTTCCTTTTCATTTGCAGTGTCCTTATGCTAATGAGAAAGGCGGGCCTAACCGCAGTCTCATGCAGGATTGGTCACAGGAGTGTAATGATCCAGCCCTACTACTTCTGCCTCTCAATGCTGGTGTCCAGTAGCTGTTTGCAGCGTTGAGCCAGTTCACACTTAAAATGAACTAGTTCAAGTTCAGAGGGTTAGTTAAGGTTCTTTTTTATTGGGATGATTTAGCTGTCAGTAGTCCTGACTGTGAGCGTCACGTCTCGTGTTGTACTGAGCACAAGGAGCGAGCCGAGAGGAGAAGGAAACAAAAACTCCAGCTCGTTACAAACCACCTGCAGCTTCTGCTCTGATCATGAAGCCGCTGATCTCTGAGCAGATGTGACCAGAGAAACTCTGTGTTTCCACTGTTTCCACTGTTCTACAAAGTCACTAACTGGCTGTTTCACGGTGAAGAGCTCAAGTCTCTGTCACTGCCCGTGTCTCTGAGCGAGTGTGTGGAGCAGCGCAGGGGCTGTGTGTGTGTAGCTCAGTTGACCAATCCTGCTCGAGACTGAGGTTAGGCCCGCCTTTCTCATTAGCATAAGGACACTGAAATCGAAAAATAAAAGTTGGAATAAATGTGGAAATAAATAAATAAATGTGGAAATAAATGCAGAATTAAATAAATCAATGTCTTAAACTTATTTCCACATTTATTTATTTATTTCCACTTTTATTCCAACTTTTATTTATTTCCACATTTATTTATTTCCACATTTCAGTGTCCTTATGCTAATGAGAAAAATGTGTTTATTATTTTCCAGAATGAAAAAAGGAACACAGGACAAACAAAAATGAAAAGGATAAGAAAAAAGACCCACCCCAAACTAACAGGATCAGCACATCCTAGTAAAGAATTAACAGAAGCCACAGTCATGACAATAAGTTAAACATACAAATTTACAAAAGACTACACAAAGTGAAGAGTAAACTAGCAGATACACACAGCAGGCGTTTCACAATGATCCATACTTTAGTCCTTTCCTTGAAACAGTTGCAGTACAGGGTCCCACATCCTATCAAATATGTCTCCCCTGTCTTCATTATGAAGTCTCAGTCGCTCCAGGTGAAGCATATTTGCCATTTCTCTCAACCACTGATCGTACGTGGGTGCAATGTCAGACTTCCACCCACGAAGAATTATCTTCTTCGCGATCACAGTTCCAAATAGGATAGCTTTTTTCTCATATTTATTGGCATATATGTTTTATTTTTAATGTCATAAACATTGTTGACTAGCCATCATGCCAAGAAACTATACACCAGGAAGACAACCTGGGGCCAAACACCCCTCGCAGAGATGGAGAGTGCAGCTGCTGAGGTGAAGTAAGGAAAGAAGTCCTTAGGAAAAGATGGAAGGGATAGAAATATTGATAAGACAACCCTCAAAAGATTCATAAAGAAATATATATATATTGATATATATATCAATTCATATTATTGAATATTATCCAACGTATAGTATCTTTGTGACTGACGCAAGACAGCATTCTCTGCTTGAAGTTGAACTAGTTAGAGGGCCGCTCCAGATGGTTGAATCTGAAGTTTGTGGGAGTCACCGAAGGTGCGGAGAAGGGACATCCTATGGCTTATGTGTCTGAACTGATCATAAAACATTTCGACCAGATTGCGTTCTCCAGGGTGGTGGAAGTGGACAGAGCAATTATTGCGGAAATACACCGTGAAAAGAACATGGAGTATGCCATACTTCCCTGCCAACCTGCGCGTTGGAGGATGCAGAGCGTTTTGCAAATGCTTTACCCTCCAGCTGATGCTACACACTCTTGTGCTTGGAAATTTAAAAGAAGTGAGCTGCAAGATGGACTAATCGGTTGGTATCTGTAATAGTGTGAGATACTCTTTTGTTTGTTATTCATTTTCATTTGATAGGGTGATAAAAACAGGTCTTTTATTTGAAAGCTGAGCAATAAAAAGCTTAAATATTGGTTTACCACATTGATTTTGAACATGGGTGAAGACGTGGCGAATTCATATTGCTGCCTTGTTGTTTCCCTAAGAAGATGGGGGAGGGCCAAACTGTTTGGCCTAAAGGTGGGATGGGAATGGGGTAAGTAATATGTGCCAGACTGGGGAAGGTTTCAAATGTGATAAGCCTACTCTTTGTGATATATTTGTCCTATATGTTTACTATGACAGGAAGGCTTAAAAATACGCCTACTTCTGAAAGGGGGACAATAACATTTGTTAATTGGAATTTAAAGGGATTGGAAGTCAAGTTAAGAGGGTGTTGTCACACTTGAAATCTCTGTCGGCTGACATTATATTTTTTAGAAGAAACTCAGGTCAAATTGGTTTTCAAAGGTTTATCAATTTAAAATTATATCCAAGTCTAGGAGGATCGCTATTTTGTTTAAGAAATCTCTTTCTTAAATACCGACCCTAATTGGAGATATGTGATCTTCTCAGGAAGCATCAATAATATTCCCATCACATCACAATATTTATTGATGAAATACAATAATGCAATGAGTAGGTTGCAGATTATCTTGGAAAATGAGCACCACCATAATAACAAATAAAACTAGGGCTACGTTGTAGCACTAACAGGCCCGAGCACAGGCGATTTCATGTCTGTTGCGGTCAGTGAAGAAAGAGCGTTCGATGATCAAGCGCTCGTCTCCGCGTTGCATGCGTTTGTGCACTGCAATAAGGATAAAAGCTTCGCTTCCTGTAGCCAGCAGGTGGCGCTATGATTTTAAGTCACGTTTTCTGTATAGATGTCTTCAGGTCGCGACTCTTGTCTTACATGTCTAGTTTGGACTCGATTGGACCAAATATGTCCAAGATACAGAAGCTTGTGTTTTGATGGCGTATAATCAAAGCCACATCGATCTACCAGAATGAGACCAAACACATATCCCTGATCTGAAGCTACTGGAAGGTCATTAGTGACATTTGCCAAGGCTGTCGCTGTGCTCTGATTAGCTCTAAACCCAGACTGAAAGTCTTCATATATATTTCTTTCCTGGAGAAACTCACACAGCTGATTGGCTACAACTTTTTCAAGGATTTTAGACAGGAAGGGGAAGTTGGATATTGGTCTTTAGTTGTCTAAAACCTCTGGGGTCTAGGGTGCTTTTTTGGGAAGGGGTTTGATTACAGTTAGTTTAAAGGACTTTGGTACACATACTGATGATAATGGCAGATTGATTGTGCTCAGTAACATACTATCAATTAGGGGCAGAATTTCTAAGGAATTTTTTAGGAATGGGATCTAAGATACAGGTTGTTGGTTTAGAACAGGGGTGTCCAAACTATGGCCCGCGGGCAATCTGCGGCCTGCCATCCATTTTAAATTGGCCCGCCTAAAAATAAAAATTTATTAAAAAAATTTATACAAATTTTTTTTTTTTGGAAACTATCTATTTAGAAGCACTTAAATGGCAATTAATTACAGCACTTTGTAGTTTTGAAATTGTACTTTCTTGATTCTTGTTGCTCTGGGTTTGTACCCTTGAATGCATTTATTGTAAGTCGCTTTGGATAAAGTGTCAGCTAAATGAAATGTAATGTGATGGACTAGGTGGGCGGCGGTGGACGGTGACTGAGGACTGGAGTGGCGTCTGGTCTGGATGGTGGATCGTGGTCTAGATGGTTGCTGAGCATGGACTGTGCTTGCAGCGGGACTGCTTGGCATGTCATGTTGGGGTTGTCCTTCGGGATGTCTACCCTCATCAAATGCTGCTAGAGACTTTGATTATTGATGATGTTCTCCTGCACGTGGCATCTATTGCACTTCTGTCCGTCCTGGGAGAGGGATCCCTCACATGTGGCTCTCTCTGAGGTTTCTACATATTTTTACCCTGTTAAAAGGGTTTTTAGTAGTTTTTCCTTACTCTTGCTGAGGGTTAAGGACAGAGGATGTCACACCCTGTTAAAGCCCTATGAGATGAATTGTAATTTGTGAATATGGGCTATACAAATAAAATTTGATTGATTGATTGATTGACTATGGCCCACTGTATTACAGCTGTCCCTCAGAAAGCCCCCCCCCCTTATGCTAAGGCTATCATTATTATTATCAACATGAATATCAAAGTCACCAACAATAATAATTTTATCGGTTTTAAGAACTAGGTTTGATATAAAACCCAGGGAATTCCGTTAAAAATTCATTTGGCTGTTGGTATTGGATTCAGTAAAATAAGATAAAATAGAATATCCAAATTTAAAATGGAAAATAAAATAAAATATATAAAATATATATACACCTAAAGAAAAAAAGAAAAACAATAGTGCAAGTGCGTGCAATAGTGCAAATATGCAATAGTGCAAATATGCCAAGGTGCAGAGTTAGTGAAATTATGACATATTGGAGGAGTTTAAAAGTCTTATGGCCTAGGGGATGAAACTGTCTCTGAGCCTGGTGGTGCGGGCCCGGATGCTGCTGTACCGTCGGCCAGACGGCAGTAGGCAGAACAGTTTATGGCTGGGGTGATAGGGGTCTTTAATGAGCTGGTTGGCCCTTTACCTACACCGCTGGGTGTAGAGGTCCTACAATGATGGTAGCTTTGTCCTGGTGACGTGCTGTGCAGACTTCACCACCTAAAGCCTTACAGTTCAGGGTGGTGCAGCTGCCATACCAGGTGGTGATGCAGCCAGCAGGATACTCTCTATGGTGCACCTGTAGAAATTGCAGAGAATGGTGGCATCCATGTTGAGTCTCCGCAGCCTACGGAGGAAGAAGAGCCGCTGTCTGACCGTCTTCCTGATGGAGTCTGTGTGATGGGTCCAGGTCAGGTCATCACTGATGTGGACCTCGAGGATCCTGAAGCTGCTGACTCGCTCCACCGTAGTCCTGTTGATGCAGAGGGGGGCGTGTTCTTCTCCTTGTCTCTTCCTGTAGTCCACGATCCGCTCCTTTGTTTTGCTGACGTTGAGTTGGAGGTTGTTGTCCTGATACAAAGATGTCAGGGCTCTGACCTCCTCTCTGAAGGCCTTCTCATCGTCGCCGGTGGTCAGGCCTATGACAGTCGTGTCATCAGCAAACTTATTGATGGTGTTGGAGCTGTGGGTGGCCAAGCAGTCATGCATGAACAGGGTGTACAGGAGAGGACTGAGCACACAGCCCTGGGGGGCACCGGTGTTTAGAGTCAGTGTGGAGGATGTGGAGCTACCTATCCGCACCGCCTGTGGTCTGTCAGGAAGTTCAGGATCCAATCACAGGGGGCGATGTTGAGCCCAAGTACTCTGAGCTTGGTGACGAGCTTCAGGGGCACGATGGTATTGAATGCTGAACTGTAGTCAATGAACAGCATTCTCACATTTGTGTCCCTCTGGTCCAGGTTTGAGAGGGCAGTGTGAAGGATGAGGGAGATGGCATCTGCAGTCAACCTTTTTGGCCTGTAGGCAAACTGAAGAGGGTCCAGAGAGTCAGAGAGGGAGGAGGTGATGAAGGATTTGACTAGCCGCTCAAAACAATTCATGATGGTGGAAGTGAGTGCTGCTTGGCGGTAATTGTTCAGACAGAGTTTGTCTGAGTTGTTTTTTTGGGAACAGGGACAATGATGGTCTCCTTGAAACATGCAGGCTGGAGCAGTGACAGGTTGAAAATGTCTGTGAACACATCTGCCAGCTGATCTGCACACACCTTGAGAGCTCGGCCGGGGATGCCATCAGGTCCAGGTGCCTTGCGTGTGTTGATCCGGTTAAGAGATCTCCAAACGTCTGCCCTGGATAATACAGGGGGCACCGGGCCTCTTGGATCTCCACAGCTGGGGAGCTACTCTCAAAGCGTGCATAAATGGTGTTCAGATCCTCTGGGAGAGATGCAGACACTACATCAGTCTTGGCTTTGTAGTCAGAGATGGTTGTGGAAGAGTAAGAACAATACTTTAAAATGAGGTGTAGCTTAGTTTAGGTTTTTGAGACTGGAGTTAAAAATAGCAGCAACTCCACCTTCTTGGCCAAATTCTCGGGCAACGGGTGAAATAACATGATTGGGGGAGTATATTCATTTAGGTTGACATATTCATCGGGATGCAGCCAGTTCTCAGTGAGAGACAATAAATCCATTTTTTTTTTTATCTGAGACTAGTTCATTAACTAAAGTAGCCTTTGATGATAATGACCTTTTGTTTAAAAGTCCACATTAAAAAGTCTTTGTTACTTGAGTTGTTGCAGAGGTTTTGTTAATTTGTATTAGATTTTTGTGTAGAATTCTCCTTCTGTTATTGTTTGATTTACATAATTTAATGGGACGGTGGACGGCCCAATCTCTATCTGTTTGTGGTTGTGTAACTGATCTAAAGGGAGCGCGGAGAAGTGTTGCACTGCAGCTCTGCTTCCTGGTCTCAACTCTGGGTTGTCATCTTACAGACTGAGTAATATTCCTAGATAAGAGAGATGCCCCATCCCAAGTGGGATGAACGCCGTCTCTCCTAACAAGACCAGGTTTCCTCCAAAAAGTTTGCCAATTATCAACAAAGCCCACACCATTACAGGACACCACCTCGACAGCCAGTGGTTAAAAGACAACATGTGGCTAAACATGTCATCACCTGTTGTGTTATGGAGAGGTCCAGGGAAAACTAGGGCTGAACGATTTGGGAAAATAATCTTATTGCGTCTTTTTTCCCAAATATTGCGATTGCGATTTAATATGCGATTTTTTTATTTTATCTTCTTTTTCCCCCCAAAAAAACCATAATGAATGATTTAAATATGACCAACACAATATTAGATATAAACTTTACTGTACAATATTCTTTCCCACATTGTAATTTAACGGCTCATTACAGAAACAAGAACAACAAATCAGTGTGCATTTAAGTAATTTAATCAAAGTCATTGTAAGTATAAACACAAGGCATGGACTTTTTATAACCTGTGTGCAAAATTTACCGTCTTGAGAAAAACATTTTTTAAATTATTGTCTTACTGCTCCCAAGTCACTAACATTTCCAGTGTTGGGAAGGATACTATATTCTATATAAATATTCTGAATACTTGGATTACTTCCACATTGAATTGTATTTTATAAGTGTTGGAATGCGGCGTTGTTATATTCAGTGGAGCAGCAGCAGTTTAAGCTCTGTGTGTTATGATCCGGATGCGGCGGGCCAGTTGGATGCGCTGGAAGGGAAGCTTGCGGATCAGCAGCTCCGTAGATTTCCGTTCATGTCCGGGTGGTCGTGCAGCGGTATGGAGGCGCCGGGCCTCAGCAGAAACACCCCCATGCTGAACACCTCCGTCTCGCAGATCTGCATGTAGGTGACCGGGGGGCTCTGGAGCCCCGCCGCCTCGGAGCACGGCTTGCTTTTCCGGGGAGCGATTTTCAGGTCCGCCGCCCGCAACGCGGTCAGCAGCGGGATGAGCTCGCTCTGTGAGTCCGCCACGTCAGCCGAAGACTTTAGGACCCTGTAGGTGATGCAGGCTTGCTTCGCTATCTTCTTGATCAGAGGAGTTTTGTGGCCACAGCCACAGCTGAGGGGTAGAGTGGTCTAACTTCAAGAAATAAAGAGTGTCATTATATTTCTAGATGATGGTAAAATTTAAAACTTACTGATGATAACCCTGCCAGTTACTCAACTGTCTTTACAAAAGTATTCTAATCGTCACAAATTATTAGTATAGCCAAAGCTTAATGATTTTTTTTAGGTGTTGGCACAACTTATGGAAAGCAATATAAGATTTGTTCACGTGCAAACGAGCATTTTGAGCATTTAAATTCACCAGCACAACAGCAGAGGACATACTTGACGATACTTTTAGTTCCAATGAAATGATAATATAGTGACAGACAGGTGGACAAGAATGATCAGATTTGAACTACGTGCTTAGTTGAAGGAAATCATGTAAGATCATAAACTCTAAAACATAATTCATAATGCTCTTGAAGCTGTTTTTAAACATATTTTTTCTTCACATTTATGTAACACAGATCAATACTGCTCTGGTAAAAAATAACATTCATTCTGAAAAATTCCTAGTCATAGTAATAAGTTGTGTATCTTTAGGTTTACATGTACTATATGCAGTGGCAGTTCTACAGTGCCTTGCATAAGTATTCACCCCCCTTGGACTTTTTCCCATTATGTACTGTTACTATAACTGGAATTCAAATAGACTTAAATAAACTTTTTCCCGTTTGATCAACAAAACATGCATAGTACTTTGGAGGTGCAAAATAAATTTTATTGTGACACAACCAACAATGAGAACAAAAAAGTTGACATCTGTTGGGTGCATAAGTATTCACCCCCCTGTGTCAATACTTGGTAGAACCCCCTTTCGCTGCAATTACAGCTGCAAGTCTTTTGGGGTATGTCTCTACCAGCTTTGCACATCTAGAGATGGAAAGGTTTGTCCATTCTTCTTGGCAAAAAAGATGAAGCTCAGTCAGATTGGATGGAGACCGTCTGTGAACCGCAATCTTCAAGTCTTGCCATAGATTCTGTATTGGATTGAGGTCTGGGCTTTGACTGGGCCATTTTAAGACATTAACATTCTTTAATCCAAACCATTCCTTTGTAGCTCTGGCTGTATGTTTAGGGTCATTGTCCTGCTGGAAGATGAACCTCCGCCCCAGTCTCAAGTCTTTTGCAGACTGCATCAGATTTTCTTCAAGGATTTCCCTGTATTTGGCTCCATCCATCTTTCCCTCTATTCTGACCAGTTTCCCTGTACCTGCTGAAGAGAAGCATCCCCACAGCATGATGCTACCACCACCATGTTTCACTGTTGGGATGGTGTGCTCAGGGTGATGGGCAGTGTTGGGTTTTCGCCACACATAGCGTTTTGCATTGAGGCCAAAAAGTTCAATTTTGGTCTCATCTGACCAGAGCACCTTCTTCCACATGTTTGCTGTGTCTCCCACATGGCTTCTGGCAAACTCCAAACGGGATTTTTTATGGATCCCTTTCAACGAATGGCTTTCTTCTTGCCACTCTTCCATAAAGGCCAGATTTGTGGAGTAGACGACTAATAGTTGTCCTGTGGACAGATTCTCCCACCTCAGCTGTGGATCTCTGCAACTCCTCCAGAGTAACCATGGGCCTCCTGGTTGCTTCTCTGATTAATTTTCTCCTTGTCCGACTCTTCAGTTTGGGTGGACGGCCTCCTCTCGGTAGGTTTGCGGTTGTGCCATATTCTTTCCATTTTCTTATGATGGATTTTATGGTGCTCAGAGAGATGTTCAAAGCTCTGGATATTTTTTTATAACCTAACCCTGCTTCATATTTCTCCACAACTTTATCCCTGACCTGTTTGGTGAGCTCCTTGGTCTTCATGATGCTGTTTGTTCAGTAATGATCTCCAACAAACTCTGAGTCCGTCACAGAACAGGTGTATTTATACTGAGATTAAATTGCAGACAGGTGGACCCTATTTACTAATTATGTGACTTGCAAATGTGACTTGTGAATGCAATTGGTCGCACCAGATCTTTGTTAGGGGTTTCACAGTAAAGGGGGTGAATACATATGCACTCAACACTTTTCAGATTTTTATTTGTAAATAATTGTGAAATCCATGTAATATTTCCCCCCACTTCCAAATGATGCACTATTTTGTGTTGGTCCATTACATAAACTCACGATGAAATACATTTTAATCTGTGGTTATACCATGACAAAATGTAGAAAAGTCCAAAGGGGGTGAATACTTATGCAAGGCACTGTACATGGAATTGCGCCCTGGGCGAGACCCCCTCCGAGCGAGAACTTAAGAGAATCAATGCACACAATTCTGCACAACACAGTATAAGTTATAACATAAAAGTGGCAAAAATATATACAATCAGATATAGAAAATAGTTAACAATAGCAGAGATACAATAATATAGAATATTAAGAATAATATAGTGGGGGGGCGCTAGTGAGCACCAGATGGAGTAGACGTGTTTCTCTTGAGCTCCTCTCCATGCTATAAAATAATTCGGTATTTAATTTAAATACACCAGCTTACCCGACCTGTT
This sequence comes from Pleuronectes platessa, assembly GCF_947347685.1. NCBI lineage: Eukaryota > Metazoa > Chordata > Actinopteri > Pleuronectiformes > Pleuronectidae > Pleuronectes > Pleuronectes platessa. Next base: position 1,356,447 of record NC_070633.1, read on the forward strand.
TTTGATTCAGTCAACAACTAAAAGAGGGGAGATGCGAAAAGCGAAAACTGACCGTGGAAAACTGCAAGATAAAAGCCCAATCAAGACTAAAACTCAGCCCTCGCCGGAGCTGGGGCTAGCACTAGCACCTGTCATGACGGATCAGGTGGCTAGCAAGGACACTGATGCAGAGTCGAGCAGCATTCTTCTGGTGGCAATAGAGAGCATGAACAAAACGATGACTGATCGATTTGACACATTAGAGGCAACCCTGGCATCCACTCAAGCATCTTTGGTGAGTCTTGGAAACCGTATGACTGAAATCGAGGGAGCTAATTCCAGCTATGATCTCCGCCTCTCACAAGTTGAACAAGCCTGTATGCAAATGCAGACGGAAAACCATACACTCCGCTCAAAAGTGATTGACCTGGAAGCTCACTCTAGGCGTCAGAATATTAAAATTGTTGGCCTACCTGAAAAGATCGAGAAAAATCGCCCTGTTGAGTTTCTGGAGAAGTTTATTCCTGAAAGATACTACAGCTTTCTCGCCAACAATTCCCCCTGACGTACAACGAAGCGGCGATCCATTTCTTCCCCGATTTGCCAGTGGAGGTGATAAAACAGCGACAAGCGTTTGATGATGTGCGTAAAAGGATGAAGGAGGCTGGTGCGAGGGTTGGTTTCATCTACCCAGCTCGGCTGAGGGTTACCCTGGGTAATTCGGAGCAGGTATTTACCTCATCACAAGAAGCCGTGCTGTTTGCAGGGTCTCTGTCCTGAAGATTATATGCGATTTGGATGGCTATATTTTTCGATATGTGGCTTTTTTTTGTTTGTTTTCCCTGCAATCACGCAGGTTGGGACACTCTCATGACCGTTGTTTAAATGATGTTAATAATTTTGGAGAGAGCACAGGGCTCTTTTGTTAGCTTAGCTAAACTATCTTGTCCTATGGTCCGGCAGCCTCTAAGCCTATTTGTAGGGAACGTGTTCTCACTTTGTTTGGGAAAGTGGGGCGGGGGGAGGGGGGGCAAGTTCTTAAGTGTGTGTTTTTTGTGTTGTTCTCCTTTATGCGGTTTTCAGTGTGTTTCAAGGGCGTTACATGTTCAAATCACTGTACTTAGATATGCATCCTAGTCTTTCTTTAAGAGGTGGTGGCATTACTTTACTAATTGGAATGTCCGTGGATTAGGGCATGCAATTAAAAGGGCAAAAGTATTCTCTCATTTGAAGTCCTTAGCTCCAGACATTATATTCCTACAGGAAACTCATATTAAGCCCACTAGAGCAAAGTTGCTTAGATGCCGCTGGGTCAATCAAATATTCCAGTAAAGCTCGTGGAGTGGCTATTTTGATTAGCCAAACTATCCCATTTAGACATGTTTCCACCACGTGTGACCCAAATGGCAGATATATTGTAGTGACGGGCCACATTTATTCACACCATGTCACAATGTATATGGTCCTAATTCTGATGACCCAGATTTTTTCTGTAAGGTCTTCAATTGACTGCCCAGTCTCTCAGATACGCATGTGATCATAGGTGGCGACTTCAACTGTGTGCTTGACGATTTTCTGGACAGATCAGCAACAGCGCTTTAGTGGGCGTTTCCACCCTTCACTTCTCTCCAACTCCTCGTTTTCTCAGTTCATTTCTGCTAGGATCTCAGATTTTTTGGAAACAAATGATAACCTAGAGGTTACAGACTCCACCTAATGGGAAGCTTTTAAGGCTGTGCTTAGAGGACACATTATTTCTTTTGAAAACTCAATGAGGAAAAAAAAGAAGAAGCGCCTTTTAGAAATTGAAAAGGATCTAACGCAACTAGAAACTGCCTATAAATCTTCTGCTGATTCTGTCACCCTACAGAATATTCTTAAACTAAGGTATGAATATAACGATATACTATCTGCCCAGGTACAGGACCAACTGTTTAAATTGAAACAAAAGCAATTTGAACTTGGAGCCAAGCCCCAGAAGCTACTAGCCCGACAGCTGAGAGGTTTGCAGGCTAGCAGAGCTATACATAAAATTAAATCAAAATCTGGGGACATTATCACTGACCCCAGTAATATAAACAAGCGTTTCAGGGAATATTATCAACAATTATATACATCCAAAGCTAAAGGGGACACCTCTGCGTGGCTAAAGAACCTGAACCTCCCCAAGTTAAATGACGAGGCATGTGAAGCGCTTAACGCTGACATTACAGCTCAAGAGCTTCTGGATGCTATAAAATCCTTTCCCAATGGTAAAAGTGCTGGCCCAGATGGTTTTGGAATCGAACTATATAAGAAATTCCCTGAACAGCTGACTCCACTCTTGCTCAGGATGTTTAACCACTCATTTGAAACTCAAAAATTTCCAAACTCCTTGTATGAAGCCAACATCTCACTTATTCCAAAAGAAGGGAGAGATGAGACTGAAACCTCATCCTATCGTCCAATTGCATTGCTGAACTCTGATATGAACATTTTTACTAAATTAATGGCAAATAGGTTAAGCAAACACATCGCCTCCATTATTCATGCAGACCAAACTGGTTTCATTCCTGGTAGGTTCTCCTTTTTTAATGTTAGAAGATTAATGAACATAATGTACCATAACTACAGTAAGGATCAGAAAGTGGCAGTCCTCTGCTTAGCTGCGGAGAAAGCGTTCGATCAGATAGAGTGGGCATATATGTGGAGGGTATTGGAGGAATTTGGATTTGGTGACCGTTTTGTCTCATGGATTAAAATTCTATACGCCCACCCTTCCTCTTCCATTTTAACAAATCAAGAAAGGTCCGCTCCATTTCCATTACATCGTGGGACGCGCCAGGGCTGCCCCCTTAGCCCGCTCCTCTTTGCGATTTGTATTGAGCCCCTTGCTATTAGTATCAGGCAGCACAGCTCTCTTGAACCCATTCACCTGGGAGGTGTGGACCACCATCTATCCCTATATGCAGATGATGTTGCAATTTTCATGTCACAGCCTCAACAGTCTATTCCCATTCTGTTAGACCTCATAAAGTCATTTGGGGAAGTTTCTGGATACACAATTAACTGGCAAAAAAGTGAATTTATGCCTCTTGGGGATAACCATGAAGCAGAATTTCTGCATAAACTCCCATTTAAAGTTACAGACAAGCTGAAGTACCTAGGAGTTACCCTTCCAAAGGATTCTAAATTAATATTTAAACTTTTCAAAAAATTTCCATGAAAAGGTGGAAAAACTAAAAGGAGATATTGGCAAGTGGCGCACGCTCCCGCTCTCTATGCTTGGTCGTATAAATGCTATCAAGATGGTTTCACTGGCAAGATTCCTATACCTCTTTCAGAACCTTCCTATTTTCCTCACAAAGTCATTCTTTAAGTTACTAAACTCAATAATCATGCCTTTTATCTGGGGTTTTAAAGCTCATAGAATATCAAAAACTAATTTACAAAAACCCAGAGAGAAAGGTGGATTTGGGCTGCCATGCTTCCAGCATTACTACTGGGCGGCAAATCTTAGAGCTCTTGTCTTCTGGGGTGATGGCTACAACCTGGAGATTTCAACAAGCACCCCTGCGTGGGTAGCCATTGAAAAGAAAGATGTCAAAGACAGTTCACTCCCAGCTCTTCTTTTTTCAACACCTGGGCTGCCCATCACAAAACTGAAAAATCAAATAATTATTAATTGTTTGAAAATATGGCAGCAAATTAAGAAGTGCTGCAAGTTACCTGGTGCCTCTATCTATGCTCCAGTGTGTCATAATCATGCATTCCCCCCTGCTCTCTCAGATGCAACTTTTTATAGTTGGAGACAAAAAGGCATCGTAGTTCTAAAAGATTTGTACATTCACAAACATTTTGCCTCATTTACTCAACTAAAAGACAAGTTTTCCCTTCCGTCAACACACTTCTTTAGATACCTTCAGGCTAGAAACTACGTCCGCCAAAGCCTGACTAAATTTGAATCTCTCCCTGACGAAAGTAGGATTTATAGTTTCTGGCTTGGCCCACCGGATTCAAAAGGCTTGATTTCAAGCTTTGTCAGGGTATTCTCTGAACAAGTGAACTATGCCACCCACTCTTTGAAAAAGGCTTGGGAGGAGGAACTGGGTCTCCAGATTGATGACATTGTTTGGCAGGAGGGTCTCAGCAGAATCCAATACTGTTCTATTAATGCCAGACATCACTTAATCCAGTTTAAGGTTATGCATAGACTCCATTATTCGAAAACCAAACTACATAGAATATATCCTACTGTCTCTCCTTTGTGTGATCGATGTTAATCTGCTGACGGATCCTTAACCCACCTTTTCTGGACGTGTTCAAAGCTGTACGACTTCTTGTGTGCAATATTTAAGTGGTTTTCTGAAATGTACAACTTCGTGTTCAAACCTGAGCCAGAGGTGGCACTGTTTGGCTTCTCCCTGTCTCTTTGCCTTGAAGTATTCCAGTACAGCACACCATCATGTATGGAATGTTAATTGCAAGGAGACTGATTCTAAGGCTGTAGAAGTCAGAAGCAGTGCCACTCTTCAAGACGTGGCTATCGGAACTTTTTTCTCTATTACATATGGAGAAGATCCGATATAGTTTGACAAACAATCTTAAACAATTCTACAAGAATTTTTAATGTTTTTAGTGTACTAGTGATGCATCAATACATTTCATTGTCTTGAGTTGTATGCCCTGTTTGTTAGTTTTGTTTGTTTGTTTGTTCTGTTCTGTTTTCATGCCTTTATTTTATTTTATTTCAATTAACTCTTTTTTCTTTCTTTCTCTGTTCCTTTCATTTTGGCATAATTTATTACTTATTCCTAGTATTTGTCTGTTTGTACTTCACTACCTGAAAAAACCCTAATAAACATATTGAACAAAAAAAAAGAATAATATACAAATAAGAGCAGATACCAATAATATAAAATATTAAGAATAATATACAAATACAATATAGAATAAATAAACACATGTAAAAACACACTAAAGAAAATGTAATTATTACACAATTGCACTAAGAACAGAAAACACATACTAAAACAAAAATGTAACCTTTCTGGCCTACCTTGATGCAAAATCATCAATAATGTCATCATATGAAATCTGCTCCCCTATTGAGTGATTGATACTGATTACGGCAAGGCCAGTCAGCCGTTCTTGAGACATGATCTCTGTGCTTATTTTGCACAGTTGCACTCGACAATCAACAAATTTCCCATCCCCCAACACTGTCACTCGTCCAGAAGTTATGACTAAACCAATTCACCTTGCCCTTGGTGACCACATAATCGTTCCCCGTTCCCCCCCTTATCCGTTCCATTTTAGGAGACCCAGATGTGAACTGTCTCCCGCGCCCCCTCCCCTTCCCCCTTCTCATGCCGGGTTCAACTAACTAACTTTTAATCACGATTAATATAGATTAACGAATTTCAAAATGTGAGATTAATTAGTGAATTTTTTTTTAATCTATTGACAGCCTTACTTCAAACCCATCAAATAGTCACCTGGTTAGAAGACATTAACCACTAGATGGCAGCAAAACTTCATTTGGCCTTAGAACAGGGAAAATACAGAGACCAAAAGTTTTAGAGGAATACTTTCCACTTTCATTGTATTATTAATTTATTTCCCTAAAACAACATCAGTCTTGATTTATGATCTTCACTAAAATATAATTTCACTCTTTCTCTCTAGAATATCACCAACTGTACATATTGTGACGACCCCCTCCACCCCCACCTGGACACTACTAGTCCCTGTGCTTCATTCCCCTGAGCTGTAGGTGGAGGTGAGGTCAGCTGTAATCAGTGCACACCTTGGCCCAGTGTGCTTTTCCCTTTAAAAGCCTCACTTCATTCAAGTTGGCTCACCCTGACTCCTGATGGCAGCTCTTCTTTACTTAATAGACACACTTCATGCACCACTAAATAAATGTATTGGTAACAGTCAACTTGTGAAATCTCCTTCCTTGTCACAATATTTGAGCTGGGTTGTGACGATTTATACACACGTACATACTAATTTCTTATTATACAAATATACACTATACTCTGACATTCATACCAACACACCCACACCATTTAAGTTGCATATATTTATTTGTATGTATTTGCTCATAGGTCAAACATGGCTTCACCTGATGGAAAATAGTCGAAACTACATTTGACTTTAAAATTACAGCTTAAAAAATTTATAATAAAACAGCTACGTGTATTATATACATTAAAGGAGCTGAGGCTGAAATCACATATTAAGAAATAAAGAAAACTACCTCTTGGTTATCAGTGTAATTCCTGGTATAATACCAGGAGGAATTTAGGTGACCATAAAATGCCTTCTGCTAACTACATACACATAATACATATATTATACTTAATCTCAGTAACACCAAGTGGACATTTTAGCAACCCATATAAACCCCGCTCCATGTTAATTATTAAAAAACAAATGCTCAATACTATTCAATACTGCAATATTAATATTCATCATTTCTCATCCCATACCTGTCCAGGAGCAACAGCTGTTATGGAGAGTGTTGGAATTCCCACAATGATGACAATGCCCGCCCCCTACTCTGGTTCTGATTGGCTAACCCCTGACCCTAACTCTGACAGTCCTCATTACTAAACACCAATACATTGCTCTGGCACCAATAAGGATGGAATATGCAGGCCTACATACAGGGCCGGCCCTAGCACATTTGGCGCTCTAGGCAAGCTTAACTACTGGGCGCAGTTTTTGGCGCCCCCCTATGACTGGCGCCCTAGGCAACCACCTATGTCGCCTGTAGGAAAGACCGGCCCGGGATCAGAGCTCGTTCCCGTTAAGCCGGTCAGGGACAAACAAGACACAGTGTTAAAAAAAAAGTTGAAAAGAAAGTATGCTGAAGCCTGCCTTGCCCTTTGGTTCACAGTGAATGAAGGAGGACATGAGGAGAGACCAGTGTGTATTTTAGGTCTGAAAACTCTGGCAGCTGACAGTAAGGGACCCAACAAATTAAAAAGACACTTAGAAACATTCCACCCCAGTCACATGCATGTGTTCTTTTTTGTTAAGCTTAATCATCGTTGTAACAAAGCGATTATAATTTAATACATTTTTTCTCTATTTTTGAAAAAGAACAGACTGATGGAGGAATGTAGTGATAAATGTCACCAAACGTAATTAAATTAAGTTGAATTTAAGCAAAGTTTAAAAAACAGATATACAGAAATAAATGTTGCATGTTTTAATATATCTGTTTACTAGCATCATTATTGTGGAAATCATGTTAAATAATTATTGTGAGAAATAATTAACATTGACGTGATCAGACAGTCTCTTCACATATATTATTATTATTATTAAAAGGTGATCTTTGCAGCTTTGTTATTCAGGAAGTTTGTATCAAACAAGTAGCCCTTCGTACTACTCAGTACCTTTGAAGTAGCTCTCAGTTTCAAAGAGGCTGGTGACCCCTGCCATAGACCATCGGTTCCCAAACTGGGGTACGGGGTACGCAAAGTGGCTCAGGGGGTACGCAGTGGTGTGCAAGGAGCCCTTGGGGGCTGGAATCCCAGCCCAGCCGGCGCGCGCCTGCCCTCACCTTTCACTTTCAATGCGTGCGTCAGACTCCTAGGTCCGTGTTCCAAGACGGGTCGGACCCCTGTTATGTTAGTTTCATGTTGGTATCCGCCGCCGCCATGCCCCCCCCACCCTGAACATCATCCAGGGCGGAGGGGCGTGGCGGCGGCGGTGAAAAAAAAGGGGGGATACGAAGCTATTATGCTATGATTTTACTGGTCTGGCCCACTTGGGATCAAAGTGAGCAGTATGTGGCCCTTTAAATAAAATGAGTTTGACACCCCTGGTGTAGACCTTATGTAAATAGAGTTAAAGGACATTGTGCAACACTGAGATAATATTTTTCTGTGCGTTGGCCGCCCATTGCTGTGCTGTGCTTTTCTTACATTTTTATTGTTTCTTAATAGATACTTGTTGAACCAAACCGAGACCGGCTCTTCTCATATTTGGGATAAAAGAACACAACAGTATCCTGACAGAATAAGTCATCTACCAGCCAAGGGGTATATGTGTACAGAAATTCAAAGGCTGAAATCTGATGACACTGCGATAGTAAAAAGGATTACAACAACACTGGGATGACTACAGCTTCCTGAGCAAGTATGAGAACAAGAAACACCAATCTATAGGAGTGTGTGATATTTAAAAAAAGGCAATTCCAGCCCGGCATCTTTTTTAACGAGTAAGAGGCAGCTTCTGTGCAAGATGCAGTAACAAAACTTTACAGGTGTGTAAAGATAAAACTGGATGCTGAGTAACAAGATAGTGTGGTCCAACCCGTGATTACTGAGTTCTTATGTAATAATTTCGTAATAGTTACTAAGTGCTCAGTCAGTGTGAAATCCTAGGCTTTCCATCAAATGCATCATAGATGGGACTAAATAGCCCTTTCCTAATGTTTGCCAGTTTAACCTATTATACAGCATGGTATACATAGCCATTAGATTCTATAGTCCAACACTGTCTTTATTAAGATTATTACCATAGCCATCACCGACCAATATACATCATAGTATAAGGATTGATAGTGGTTTAGGGACCTGATTCAAATAATTCTGAAAAAGTCAAGCAATCATGAGCTTGAAAAGGTGAAAAAGATACATCCCTTGCTTGTTGTGTGGTGGTGAGGACGAGTTCACATGATCTCTGTTGGATGCCCTGCTATAAAGTGCCGTTCTTCTACTCCAGATAAACCTAAATGCCATGGACTGACCATCATAGAGCAGCACAATCTACACACTTTTCATTTCAATACATTTTCCACTCAAAATGCAGAGCGTTTTTTGCTGGTTTAACATCTCAACTTAGAACAGTTTCTCTGTGAAAATCTACATTAATGTGACAAACCCATCCATCCCACTGGCTGCAGTTGCATCATGTCTTTAAGCAGTCTGTCATTCACACCACTAGTGGAGTTTGGTTTTTATTTTTCAAGTGTTTACTGGAATGTGGGTTAAAGTTTCATCAGCAGATTACAGAAAAATATATATGCAAGTGGTCATTACATGCCTCCCCAAATGCAAATATAACTTCAAAACATGTCCCACCCTGATAAGATGCTGCTTAAAAGAAAGGACAGTGAAATATTTCCCAACCCTAGAGACCAATAATGATAGGAGCAGCCAGATCTTTCTCCAGTGCTGAGACAGTGCTCTGCACGACTTCTGGATAAGCAGGACTAGTTCTGAATTTACCCTTACTGACAATGATATGGAGCCATTACAATGTTCCCATGTTATGTTGCATCTTCACCAGGAAACTTTTTTTGTGGCCAATTAGTAACTTGTATAGCCAGTATGCAGAGTTGTTACTGTAATTGAAGAGGTGAGCAGGTCCTCAGCAAGTTGTGTGTGAACACAACATTGAAGTGACTTTATACAACACAAAAGCTGCATTTGCGATATGAACCAGTGTTTCTACCATTAACTTTCTTGAATGTATCAACCCACCATTTTCTGATTTGTTCTACCTAAAATTCATAGTGAACCAAAAACCTTTTACACTTCTCATAATAACATAAGAGATCTCTAATTTGGCTGCCGCATTAGCAAGTGCCTGTGCTACCATGAGGTACTGCGTTCTTGCACTATGGTCCATAATGTTGTTACCGTTCAAGCAGACAGTCAGACTTCATAGTTTCAACAGCAGTTGTGGCATGCAAAGCAGTTCTTTTACTCTTTAGTCTGTGTACCTGTCACTCAGAATCTGTTCCGCGGGAGAGGGACTTTTGAGAGCATGTTCATGCTTCCCCCATTGCCTTCATACACTGTATGAACATTAGGTTTAAGTCTAAATTGGGCATGTCATTAAATAATGAAGTTGATGACAAATGTTTAATAACACCATTCATATATTGTATCTAAAAAATTATTGTGTGTGTATTATTTTGTGTAAGGTAGTTTAACATATTCAGGGGAAACAGCTTATAGCGAACACGTTTATCCGGGGCCAAATTTATCACCATAAGCGGCTAATTACTATAACCTAACTGCGTAGCTTCTGTAAGATAGTCCCAGAACTTCAGGTAAAAGTAACGGCGGTCTTTAAGATAATGTTCGATATCAAATTTCTCATTCGTGTATGCAGACACACACACAGACTCTGCTGCTGACCTTTTCTTTTTGTCACTCTTGCCCTGACTTTTGAACACACGCAAATCACAAGAGACATTGAGCCTCATTTACTAACAGTGCGTACGCACAAATAATGCTTAAACTGTGCATACGTTTGATGCACGAATCTTGGATTCATCAATATGTTCTTTTGATCAAATTGTTCGTACTCTGCGAACAAATTTAGAATTTCCTCAGACCATGCAAACGCATAAATGATGAAGGCCCGACTGTCCTGAAAAAGGTAAACACACACCCTTTTGACTAAATGCATAGTATATTCAAACTACATTTATTTAAATAAAAATAGTAAATAGATAGCAATCATTTAATTTACTAATGCATTGAGCAAATGTATTAAAAAAACGATGAAATTGATGCCCTTTCATCCTCATCATCTCTATAAAACATGCTGACTTTATAAATGTTTCTTGATAAACGGGGCGTAGCTTCTTCTGCAACAATGAGGTTAAAACACTGCGTTAAGTCGTAATCTGTGGAAATAACTTCTGTGTACAGGAGTGTGTGTTCGTCTGTCTCTGTCCCTCTTCATACACAAACTGATACTCCTATGTATTGAGTTATTAATTGATGATGTCGGACTACGATTCCGGATCGTTCAGCTCACTTTAACCCTGATGTCCTCACTGTGCGCGTCACGTTACATCTCGTGTTGTGTAACAGGTTTACATGTCTTATAAACTCTAGAGCGAATCAAAAAACACAAAGTAAATGTCAGTCCTGTAAGTGTACTTATAACTTGTGTTCATTGCTGTTTTTTATTGCTAAAGTGTAAAGTGAGCACAGGTCTGAGGAGTGAGAAGGAAACGGACTCTGACAGAGACCAGACCTTTAAATGTCCAGTGTGTAAGATCTAGGTGAAAGGGCTAGTGACAGAAATAATCCTAGTGTTGTTTTCATGAGTGTGTTTCATCTAAATTATACAAATTGTTGTTTTATTTACCCTAGAATGGGCCCTATATATTGAAATACTATATATTTACATCAGAGGGGTCCTCTTCATGGAGGCTGCCATGTTTATTGTACTAGCCCAGACTGGCTAAACTAAACACTATTTGTGTTTTTTTGAAAACTGAAGGTTACCATAGGTTCTCTTTCATGTTTGGAAGGGGAGGATGAGGTGAGGGTTATTCGGCTGCAACATGCAACTTCACCACTTTATGTCACTAAAATCTACACTCTGCAACTTTAATTAGCGTCTGCCATGATCCCAAAGCAGCGGAGTCCACGTCTGTGTTGTGATTCATCTAAGACAAATGTCCACAGCTCTATTGCTCAGCAATGGGCCGGCCACAGCATTCATCACCTCAGTTATTGCAGCCCAGGTTTCATTTGTTTATAAACATCGTCACTCCAGAGGACACGCTACAGAAAAGTGTGTATTTTGTGTTTTCCAACTCCGACACCTTCAATTACTGCTGTTGTGAGACTTTTCAATTTTTTTACCTTTTGGGGCCGTCTCTTCTAACTTCAACTGTTAGGCACAACACTCTCTTCTTGACAAACAGATTTCCTTATATGGAGAAAGACATGCGTGGCAGTATGCTAATTGCAGAGAGCAGACACGCGCCTGTCAATTTAGAATGATTGTGATTCACGCACGCAGTTATTTTCTGTGGAGAGAGAACATTTCTGCGGACAGCTTACTAAATAAGGCCATTGACTCAGCTGATGTCACACACCTGCTACAGTTTTAAGGTTTATCTGTTTGAAATGGCTGCCATTTGTGGTGGTCAACACTGTTCTTAAATGAGTAAATTCTTTCTTCACAGCTGTGCGCATGATTTATTAATTCGGCCTCTCTCTCTCTCACACACACACACACAATGTGATAGCACAAATGTAAACTCACAGCGGGTAAAAACAACAAAATGTTTTAACCTAGACAACATATGGAGAGGTGGAGGAGATGGTGGGGTCTTTTCCGTCATGTTGCGGGTGGAAATCAAAGGAGAGGAGTCGTCGTTCTCAAGTTGAAGTTAAGCAAGTTTATTCAGAGGTCACAGGTCAGGAAAACGCGGTGTCCAGCAATTGAACATGCATGGGTCTCTAGTTCTACGCAGGAGGCTGCACAGGAAGAAAGACGCTTAAACAGAGTGCGCACATAGATTATATATTGTTATATTGGGCGTGACTGGGGTTCGTCTTGGATTGGTCAAAACTAGATGGAGGCCGCTGCATCTAGACGGGACAGTGCCTCATCCTCTTGGAATGACGCGTGATGAAGATGTCGTACGTGCACTCCGTTGTCGTGGTTACCAGAGGTGATAATGTTGCTGTATCAGTGCAGCTGCGTTAGTGTGCTATCTGGGAGAGATTGTGGGCCAAGGTCTACTCACTGTCTCTGTGCGAACTGAATCAGGGAGCTGGGATGTGTGATATAAAGTGTTGACTATGAGTATGGTTTAAGGAATATATGTGGTGTATCAATATGAGTATGTATTATGTGTTTAGTGTATGTCAATATGTGTATGTGTTATGTGTTTGGTGTTTGGTGTATGTCAATAAATCCCCCTTTCCACACCTGATAGGTGTGGACATCACAGGGAAGGCAAAGGGCAGGAAAAAGGGGAATTATACAAAAAAAAAATGAAACGTCAACTTATAGCTGTGATATAAGAATCACAGCTACTAAAACCAAAAAGGATTAAACTAACAATTGCATTTATAAAATTGTCAAAACCTAGCTGTGATTAAAAGAATCACAGCAATCAATCAAAAATTCAAAACTGACAATTATAGATATAGAATTGTCTAAACATAGCTGTGATTAAAAGAATCACAGCAATCAATCAAAAATTCAATTAAAACACATGCATGATACTGTGGATTTAGAGAGAAAATGTAACACAAGAAGCAAAATCAACCTCTGACACTGTGGACTCTGTTAAATGCTCAAAATGAATAGGAAAATAGAAAACATAAGGAAAAATAAAACTCCGGTGTCGGTTCGCAGGTCCCGCCGAGAGGATCTTTATCAGTGTGTGAGAGGGGGTGTGGTGTAGCTCTGAGAGGTTGCTAGCACTTCAGGCTGTATCAGTTATAGTGTGCCCCAAGTTCTGTGTGCTTGCTTGGGGGACTGGAGCGCTTAATGCCAAAACATAGCTGTGATTAAAAGAATCACAGCCAGCAAAACAAAATTAATAAAAGTCAATAAAGCAGCTTTTTTCAACAACCAAAGAGAAGAGCTGGATTTCCCTTCTCATCAAACCTGAGCATTGCAGAACAGATCAGCTGTTGTCATTTCATCGGAGCAGCAACTTCACCAGACTAAAAACAAAAAACATTGTTATCTCATTCTCACAAGGCCACAGTCGCGGATGAAACTTTTGTATGGGTGTAAGTGGCTTAAATATAATACAAACAGAGAAAGAGAAGGAAAAACTTTGCACATAAACTGTACTTAGAGATGGGCTTTAAAAGGACACCTTAATGTGATGTAGTGAATCACTCATCCTTGAATTTATATTACGAATCCAATTAGTAACTTGTGGAGTATTAAAATGGTCTTTACTATTAGCCCTGCTGTGTCAGGTTAAAATAAAATAAGATATTAAATGATCTGATTTTATGTAGAAATTTGGAGGCCTAAACCGTTTCTCCTTTCCTCTAATGGATTGGATATATTTGAAAAATCTGAAACAACAAATTGCTACCAAACAGTGTAATTTTAACAATTTCTTTGGGAATTCTTTACTTCTGAATGAAGCAAATAAAAACAAACAGACATACAATCATACAACCACGTCTCTTTGTGATGTTTAACGCCAGTGGTAAGCTGTAAGGCTTCTGGCCCTCCCCCTTTTCATCCTGTGCTGTGCACGTCTTAATCTTGGGAGTAATTTTACGACCAGAAGAAGCACAGGACTCCATGGCAGTCCAGGAGTAACACAGGCACAACTTATACCCTCTCCATTTTTCAAATTAGTTCTTATTTCAGCCAATGGGTGGGAAGTTGAAGGTGCTGGGGTACAATGTGTCAGGTGGTGCCAAGGTGCGCCTGATTTACCTTTGACCTGGGCCGAGTGTGAAGTAATTTCCTTCACCTCGTACGGTCCAGTCCACCTGGGTTCTGGCCACTTTCTTTTGTGAACCTTAACTCTTACCCAGTCACCGACTTTTACCTTTGGTCCTGCAGCTTCCTCCGGATCAGTCGCCAGGGCCCTGGAGACCTGATTGGAGAGAGCTACAGTAACAGCAGTTAAAACCTTCATATAACTTGACATTTCAATGTACATCCAGGGGTGGCACGTGACCTCCATCCCTGGGTGGACCAGGCATAACTCTGCCTGTCAACAGTTCATGTGGCGACAGGTGTGTCTTACCGCCTGGGGACGACCTCATTGTCATCAACACCAATGGCAGGGCTTCAACCCATGTCATTTTAGTGTCTGCACAAACCTTCGCAATTTTGGCTTTCAACGTTTGATTGGCTCTTTCTACAAGGCCTTGTGACTGTGGATGATACACTGAGCCAAACTTGTGGTGAATGCCCAAGGCAGCCTCTACCTCTCTTAGGTGTGTGTTGTTAAAGTGTGTGCCATTGTCTGAGCGGATGAACCGTGGAACCCCGTAACGGGGAATCAAGTCCTTCTGCAGCCACTTGATCACTGACTTTGCATCCTCCCGTCTGGGGGGGATGGCTTCAACCCATCTAGAAAACCTACATACCATTACCAACATGTATCTCATTCCCTGCACTCTCCCGTCTGCACCCATGTCTGTATAGTCTATACTGATGTCTTGGAAACAGGCGGCAGGAACGGGATATGAACCTATGGTCGTTTGGAAAGGTCTTCTAGGATTGGGGTTCCCACAAATGGAACATTCGTCACAAAATAAATTGGAGATGCTCTCGAGATTTGGATGCCACCATAGGGCTGAAATTCTCTGGAAGGTTCTGAGTTTTCCTTCATGGGTGAGGCCATGTGCTTCTTTGAGCAACATGGCACAAAGTTCTGCCGAGGCAACTATGCGTCCATCATGGGACCTCCAGAGGCCTTCTTTAGACTTCAAGGCGCCCTTTTGTCTCCATGTGGACCATTCATACGGTCCAGCTTTTTCCTGAATTTGGATGAGCGTGTCTTCAGTGAGTTCCGTGAACTGAGCTGGGCTGGGGGATGCCATGACCATCTGAGGCGGCGTGTAACCTCCTGCCTCCTTGGCAGCTTGGTCAGCTGCATTATTTCCAGCACTGATTCTGGTTTGGTTGGTGTCGTGTCCTTTGCACTTCATGACAGCCAGGCGTCTGGGCAACAGAACTGCATTCAGGAGGCGTCTCATTGGAACTTGATGTCTGATCGGTTGATCACCGGTGGTCAGGAAGCCTCGTCTCATCCAGGACGGGCCATCAAGCTGAACGGCACCATGTGCGTATGCAGAGTCAGTGTAGACATTTACAATTTGTCCTTGCCCCAGCTCTAGGGCTCTTGTGAGGGCTGTGACTTCAGCTAACTGAGCTGAAGCTGGCTGAGGAATGATTGCAGCTTCCAAGGTGGTGTGACTTCCATCTGGGTGTTGCTGCACTACAGCATAGGCGGCCACATTGCCATCTTCTCCTTTGTAGCAGCAACTGTCCGTGTACAGCTAGGCATCAGCATTCAGAATGGGATCTGCACTCAGGTCTGGTCTGAGCTTGTTTTCCTTGATCGCAAGTTCTCCACACACATGGGGTGTTCCACTTGTAATGTTGGTCGCCATGTTGTTGATGCTTGGAACAAAGGTTATGTGTGACTGAGTGCACTGGACCTGAAGTTTGGTCTTCCGGGCTGCACTGAAGGTGAACTCTTTGCTCTGGAGGAAAGCGGCAACTCCATGCTGGGTGTGAATCTGAGTTGGATGTCCCATGACGACATGGCTGGTTTTGACAATGGCTTTCGCTACAGCTGCAACGTATCGGGCACACGAACTTTGTCCTGTCTCGACCGTGTCGAGTTTGGAGGAATGGTAAATGAGGACACATCGGTCTGTTGAACGCCTTTGGAATAATACTGCATTCACAACACCACCCATCTCTGCAACATCAAGATGAAATGGCTTGGTGTAGTCTGGTGTGGCCAGTGCAGGACAAACCTTGATGTCTTGGTATGGGCAAGTGTTCTGGGAGTGTGGTTTCCGTGGTGGCAGGGATGTTGAACTTCCACATGTCTTCAGTGGCGGCCTTGAGAACTTCTGGGTCTGTAGTGGCAAGCCAGCTCAAACCTTGTGCTCTCTTCATCATGGGGCCTAGACTGCGAGCTTCATGGCCAAATCCCACAGTTAGTGTTACATGTGGAGCAGATTCTGTGAGCTGGTACCATTCTTCAGCAAAGTCATCCAGTTTAACCTCTGCAGCCACTCCTTCTTTGCCACACACTATACTTGAACATGTGATCTTGGGTTGTAGATGAGCCATGTTCTCGTCCCAGTCTTCCTCATATTGCTCATCAGGGTTCGAGGTGACATTGAGAGTGCAATGTATGTGTTTCTCCAGTGAATAGGATACGAATTGGATGCTGTCTTGTGGTTTCTGGGACTTCAGAGGAGATTTGGACCCCCTTTTCATCGAGATAAATCTTCAACTTGAGTTTGCACATCAAGTCACGTCCTAATAAGTTGGCCGGGCATGTTGGGGCAGAGAGGAATGCATGAGAAACTGTGTGGCTTCCCAGCGTCACACGGAGGGGTTGGGTGAAGGACTGTCTAATTGGGGACCCCGTAACTCCCACCACCATAGTGGAGTTTTCTGAAAGTGGCTGTGTGGTCCGCCGACAGGAGTATGTTGCTCCAGTGTCTGCCAGCATGAGATGAGGGACACCATCGATGTCACATGACACAAGTGGTTCGGTGTTTAGTCCAAAGTGTCGCATAGGTCCCCCTTTTGGTGGTGGGCATCCTCATTGGTTCCTCCACTCCCTCAGGGGGGCCTGGGTGGCTGGGTCCACATCATATGGGACTGGGTAAGGGATGTTGGCTTGTCTCTGAGGGGGTGGTTGGTAAGGTGGTCCTCTGGGTTGGTCATAGCCTCGACCATGTGGGGGCCCCATTTGCTGGGGTCCCAGCCTGCAGTATCTGGCAAAATGCCCTGGTTGTCCACAGTTATAGCAGAGAAACGAGGTGTTTCCTGTGCCACGTCCTCTGCCTCTTGGTGCCCAACCTCCTCTTCCTCCTTGGGGTTGGTGCTGATACGGGCCTTGTGGCTGCTGCTGCTGACCATACTGCTGCTGTTGTTGTGGGCCATAGTAGAGGGGAGGAGTCTGCATCTTGGGCTGAGGCGCAGGAGGAGGCTGTATTGCTGTCATCTGCTTAACCACCAGGTCCGCTACTTCTGCAGCCGTGGGCGGTTTCACTGCCTTGGCTGCCGCTGCTGCTTTCCTCTCAGTCTTGGTGCCTTCATATTCAGAAACTTGAGCCACCATAAGTCTTTTCTGCAGCACCTTCATCTCTTCATTATATTTGTCTTGGACTTCAGTGTGTTTGTTCATGTGGTGAGTGACTTGAGCCTGCCATTCGGCTCCCACCATGTCTTCCAATCCCACGCAATCTTCCAACTTGGCCTGTACTGATTGTGGAAGTCCTTGAATGGTAGCTGTTCTCCACATGGATAGGGTAAGGTCTGAGGAGTCGTGGGGTCCAAGGTAGGCCTTCCTCCAGGCCTGCTGTGTCTGTGGCGAACTCTGCAGGGGACACCTTCCCATCCCACTTACAGGCCTTCAGAGCACCTTTGTTTAGTGGGGTTGGGTACTTGCGCCTCAGGGCGGTCCACAGGGGTTTCCGGTAGGGGTTGAAGGACGCATGGTTGGGGACCAATGCAGTGATTCCTCCTTCCTGAAGCAGCTTAGCCGCACGATGTGGATCTGTGCAGCGAGCTAACACCGGGCGGAGGTCCCCAGCGGCCAGGTTGTTCCCCATGGTGAGGGTTTCAAACGCCTCAATCCAGGGAGTGGCTCCTGACGTGAGAGGGGGCAATCCTTCAATTAGGCCAGTCATATCAGCAAATCCCCATGGGTGGAAGTCACACATGCCGGGTGACTGTCCAGGTGCCTGTCTCAAGGGGAGCGAGTATGCAGGCCTCTCCTCCTGTCTTGCTTCTTCCCTCTTCTGGGCCTCCCTCATCCTTTCATGATGCCCTCTCGTCCTCATAGGTGTGGCACTGCCATGTAAGATGCCGTTAATTACGTGGACTCCCTCTTTTTCCTCCCCCTTTTCGCCTTCCTCTTCTGAGTGGCCCGACCTATACTGGTGCTTGTCCCAATCTTGTGTTTCTTTCTCCCACTCGTCATCTGAGTGATGGAGAACCGGCGCCCCCTTTTTAAGTGGGCCAGACAGGTCCCATCGTTCTGAGGGCAACAGGGTGCGTGTCATGGAGGGATGTTGTTTTGACCTTGTCCAGGTGTACCCCTTTCCCCATGGAGTGTGGTCTCCAAGGCTGGACCTCCTCTCTCTGATCCTCCCTTCAAATGCGTGGGCAGAGGCCGGCCCTCCTTTAGCCCCATCTGGTGACGGTGAGCGATGCATTTTCACCGATCCACTGGCGGAGCACGATGGTGTCTCTCTTCCGCTTCTGTGACCCTCGTGCCCTCCATCTTGGTCTCCTTCAGTTGTCCCCGCAGCAGTCATTGCAGCCATTTCCTCTCTCAGCAGTCTGATTTCACTTTGGACTGTTTCTACTGTTCCTGTAAGGATCTGTGTTGCCTCC
The DNA here is from genome assembly GCF_947347685.1 of Pleuronectes platessa. NCBI lineage: Eukaryota > Metazoa > Chordata > Actinopteri > Pleuronectiformes > Pleuronectidae > Pleuronectes > Pleuronectes platessa. The sequence continues at coordinate 1,375,272 of NC_070633.1, forward strand.
GAAAGTGAATCATCTTTCACCGTAAGTTGTCCTCCTGTCAATTGCATGACTCCATGAAGCACTCCTCCCTCTACTACGCGCACTGGCGCCATCGTGTAGGCACTTGGTGGAAGTTCAGTTGGAGCCCTCTTTGTCTCCCTCTTCTGGGGAGACAGAGGTATTACACCTGTGTTGACACCGTAAGGAGGGGGCATTTGGGGATATAGGGATGGCACAGCGGCCGGGGTTGGCACTGCAAGGGCGTTGGCTGTTTCCTGCAGTTGCTCCTTGTCCCAACTGGGAGTTTTGACATTCACTCCCAAGCCATCAGTCCCTTCTCCGAATTTCGGCATACCAAACACAACCCGCAAGCAAACATCCAGAGCCTGTGAGCCTATCTCCAATTCCAATTTAGCCATTTTAGTTTTAACATGGTGGTTGGTGAACAGAGTGCATTTAGCTGCTTTCTCTGCCTCGTTTCCGCCTCGTCCACTGCTAAGAGCAGTGCGGCTCTCATACTTCCAATCACCTTCCGGGTTGGGGCTATGTTCCCTGGCAATATCCACCCTTTATTCCGCCACCCGATCAAAATCTTGCTCCACACTTCCTCCCTACTCTTCCACTCCTTAGGAGCGGTCATATTTCTCACTTGTGCGGTCACATATTCCCCAAAATCCTCCATTTTCTTTTTTTTTCTTTTTTTTTCAGTCAGTCTATGAAATTGTGTGTGTGTTGCTCCGTCAGTGAGAAGGGATGTGTGTGCGCTTTGCTATCAGTGTGTAGGAATGCTAACACACGGGCAGAGACCGCAAAAGGGCTGCTCCTCAGAAGTCTCCCCCACAGTCACTTTTCTAATTATAATATTTGATAGTCCAATTGTTAGGCCCTTCCATTCCCTTTTTTGCGAGATTTGGAGGGCCTGTGAGTTAAATCCGTAGCGATAGTCCCACACACAAACCCGTTAAGGTGCTTTGTTTTACAGTGTGTGTCGTCACGCCAACCCCCACATCAACCACCGTCGTGGAGCTATTTTACAACATGGGTCTGGCTGAATTTTAACTCCTTTTTTTTTCTCTCAGCTACTCTTACACCAACTCATTTAGACATATTTTACAGTGTAAGCTGCCGGTATCTCTTTCTCTCGGCTACTCTTACACCAACTCATTTAGTCATATTTTACAGTGTAAGCTGCCGGTATCTCTTTCTCTCGGCTACTCTTACACCAACTCATTTAGTCATATTTTACAGTGTAAGCTGCCGGTATCTCTTTATTAAATATAAAACCACAATTGCTAAATACACAGCGTTTTCAGACCTTTGCAATTACTATTCTAAATTTAGCATAGGCAACTTGTACTCACCCTCAGTACTGCTGATCAAAAATTTAGTTTTATTTCCTATCACGACAATATGCAGATTTCAATTAAATAGGCTCTGCTTACCTTTTAATAGTACAGCGCTGTTTTGATCAGGTTCCCGAGGAGAGACAAGCCACGCAGGGCGGTTCTTTCCCGTCCGAGAGACGACCTCCTCCCCGACTGGTTGTTTTTCCACTCCGCTCTTTTCAATCGTCTGAAACCATCCTCTGCTACCATTTGTTGCGGGTGGAAATCAAAGGAGAGGAGTCGTCGTTCTCAAGTTGAAGTTAAGCAAGTTTATTCAGAGGTCACAGGTCAGGAAAACGCGGTGTCCAGCAATTGAACATGCATGGGTCTCTAGTTCTACGCAGGAGGCTGCACAGGAAGAAAGACGCTTAAACAGAGTGCGCACATAGATTATATATTGTTATATTGGGCGTGACTGGGGTTCGTCTTGGATTGGTCAAAACTAGATGGAGGCCGCTGCATCTAGACGGGACAGTGCCTCATCCTCTTGGAATGACGCGTGATGAAGATGTCGTACGTGCACTCCGTTGTCGTGGTTACCAGAGGTGATAATGTTGCTGTATCAGTGCAGCTGCGTTAGTGTGCTATCTGGGAGAGATTGTGGGCCAAGGTCTACTCACTGTCTCTGTGCGAACTGAATCAGGGAGCTGGGATGTGTGATATAAAGTGTTGACTATGAGTATGGTTTAAGGAATATATGTGGTGTATCAATATGAGTATGTATTATGTGTTTAGTGTATGTCAATATGTGTATGTGTTATGTGTTTGGTGTTTGGTGTATGTCAATAGTCAGCATCGCAGAGCACGAATGATAGAGAGACAGAGAAGAGCAGTAATTAATTGACAGAGACGCAGAAAAACTGTAAAAAATTACTTTTTAAGGTCCAAGCTGTTGTATATGAGCCACATCAGTCGTGGCTGTAGTTACTGCAGTATTCATGACAGTTTTACGACAGGCTGCAGGGAAGGGTTTTGTTATGATGTTATATGCGTCACAATGAGGTTAAATGTTAGAACTGAAGTCGCTGCTTCAAGTCATTAGAATTAACATTGGCGACGACGATTGAGTTTCCGTTCCCAACCCCTTCTCCGTTCCTGGCTCTGCCTAGCGAGCCGCCAGTTCCATGGACTCTCTTGCATGAATCGTTTGAAACATTCATATCGGCCATTGGATTAACGGATGCTTGTGATGACCAGCAGAGAGCCTCCCTCAATTCAGCTAAACAAAAGCACTCAGTGGGGGGAGGCACTGGCCTATGTCCGGGCGCGTGAGCAGTGACACATTTATGTACTACCACCAGGCCCTGGGGTGAGGGTGAGCACACCTGGTGAATGCTCTTCCTTTCTTGGCTGCCCTGCTCCACACCCTACTGCACTACCGGGGCAACACCACACTCCACTACTGGCAGTTCCCCAGAGCGGAAATGTTGTGTAAGAGCCACACCAGTCGTGGCTGTAGTTACTGCAGTATGCACAACAGTTTTACGACTGTCCCCATTTTCTATGTATAATGTTGTTGGAATGGAAAGATTAATGACAGAAAGCGGATATATACATTTAACATTTGTTTTAAAGTCCAAATGAGTTATTGAGATTGAAAAAATGTATTAAAATCAAACTAAAACATACCAAACCATAATTACATTTGTCCGTCTCTTTGCTATGCCTCTGAGCAAACTATTTTTTTTTAATCACACTCAAACATAACCTTTATCCTAAACAATTGGGGCATCTTAGCCTTTGCTCTCTGTTTTTTTAGCTAGTAAAGGATTGGTTGAATAATACCTTTATCTTCTTTTTTTAAATCAAACAACCAGGCAAACCTTTACACAATTAAATATGAATGTGAAATCTGAGCCCATCTGCAGAAGCAGTGTTGAGCCAGTTCACACTTAAAAAGAACGAGTTCCAAGTTCAGTTCATGCAAATAAAATTGAACTAGTAATCAAACAAACACTAAATGACTCCTTGTACTGATCTTAGCTCTGATCTCACTGTGTGCATGCGTGGCTCTGAGCGAGTGAGTGGGGGCAGGTATGAGTACACAGAGCGGGTCATTCTGCGGATGCGTTAAAAAAAAAGATTGTGTTTAATCCACAAATTAATCATCACGCGGTAATTTTGACAGCCCTAGATATAACACAAACTTTTTGATGCATATAAACGATTTATCAATATATATCTGTGATCACTATATCCGGTTTCCAATGTATATTGAATAAAGATGTTTATTACAATTGCTATAGTTATTTAATATCGAATTCACTCTATGAATTAATTAAGTTGCATCTCTGTACTGCTGTAACACAGGAATTTCCCCTGAGTGAATAAAGTATTTTTTATTAAAAACACACCTGGCCTGCTACAATAGTACAGTAGAGAAAACATCTGTCAGTGAACATTAGAACACTTGCTTGAATGGCAGAGATTATTTCTGGCAACCAACAGAAAGTTGAAACATGATACATCTTCATCTGTTGAATGAGCAGTCAAGAGGGGGGCCAGAAATGTGGAAAATATTAAATAATTTCAAATCAAAATCTTATCCCTGGAGCTGGTCCTCAGGTTTCCTGTAAAGCTGGAGGAGATTTAAAGTTAAAACTGGAATGAATGTTTACACAGTTCCGATGGTCATCGTCACATTAATGTTGCAGAGGGTAAAGCCTGGGTAACAGGTTATTCATTTGAAAGTTTAAGCACCAAAATCTTGCATTTTGGAGGGATGATTCATTCAATGTGAATTTGTTTGCTACATTTTTACAGGGTACCTCTTAGTGGAGAATGTTAGAGTTGGATTAGTGTCAGTGTGTGTACCATTAGTAACAGTGGTCAGCAGAGCAGCATCTCTTAAATGTGTACACCTAGTCACACATAGTTAGATGTACTGATCTGGAGCAGCTAGAATGGGAGTGGAAAAAACATGACCTGAGATTACAGATTATACAAATATAACACACAGACATACACACATTTGTACAGCTATTTTAGTGTGGACACTTATTGGCATAGTGCATTCCCTAGCCCCTTACCTTAACCATCCAAACTAAATGCCCAACCCAGGGCAGGGGTCGCCATCCAACGTCACTGGAGCCGCATGCGGCTCTTCAGCCCCTCTGCAGTGGCTCCCTGTACAGTGTTGTGCATGTTGCGCATATTTTTTGCGAACGGTAAACTTAACGAATCACTTTTTATATATCACTCACGTTCATAATAAGAGTTTGGTGTTCATAAGAGTTTGATGTTTTTCTTTGTTGTAACAGGTAAAAATATCAATTAAATTTCACGTTTTTTTATTGTTGTTCTTTAATTTAATAAATGCAACAAAATATTGTTGATATATATAAACCCAGCGGTTTTACCACAAATTTGAACATCGGCCAATGATATCGGTGAAAGTCAAGTTTTTTACAGATACCACGATATCAGTAAACGAGGCGAATATCGGCCTCTACCGATGTTCGCCCGATACATCGGTGCATCACTACTATATATTTAACTTTATGTGGGGGAAGAGGGGGCCAAATGGCTCTTTCGATAACAAAGGTTGCCTACCCCTGGTCTAGGGGTTACTTTAACCTACATCTAATTCTAACCCTAACACTGAAACCAGTCTTAACCCCCAGCCCATTATAGGGGGTCACAAAGTGAGGACCCGGCCAAAATGTCGTCACTTTCCCAAAATATCTTCACTTGATGGGTTTTAAACTCAAACTGGTCCTCACAAAGATAGCTGTACAAGAGAGTGCGCCCACACACACGCACACACCAATGTATGTGAAAGAACATAACAGCAGTGTAAACAAGAGGCTGTACAATGACTGCCCAGTGGCCTGTTTATTTGTGTGAGTATGTGTGTTTAAACAGGTACAGTTCCACTGGCTAAATCCATTTGTTCGTCTTAAGGTGTAACAGTCCTCGGGTTGGAACTTAAATTTTCTGGCCCTTGTCCATTGGATTTCAGCATCCCGCCCAGCCTTTAGCTCTGTCCCTAGACGCTGGTGATTGATGCAAGGCAGGCGCTGGGCTTCTGGAGTTTCTCTGGTTGGGTGCTGGTAGGTTCTGTGATGTTACGGAAGGAGAATGGGGGACCGTTGCCAGTAGTGATGCTGAGGTGTCCAGGACTCAATGCCAGGTTCTGACGACGGTTACTCTCCACTATGGAAGAGGTGTTAGATGCTAGACTCTCCCTTGTTCTGTTAAGAGACAGAGAAACTCAGTGACAAATTGTACAACACTGAAAAAAGCACTACAAGCTTCCCCTTCTGCTGGAAATAAAGCATAGGGAAATGAAAATAGGAGTCCAGATCCCCTAGCCCTAACTTCTATGTAGAAGCTGGATGGAACACTTTTCTACAGATTCAAAACAACTTTAAAAACTATGCCCATCATTGAATGCTTTATCCAATGTTTTGTTTGTGGTTTCCATGTTCTATAATGCTGCATATTTTTGGGATGTACAAGAGGATGTAACAGGCAAAGATAAGATAAGATACTTATACTAAACTCAAGTGGAATTTAGAAATGATAATAGGATTTAGTAATATGGAATAAGGCACATGATCTCAAACATAATACAAAAAACTGTAGATTCACACATGAATATAAATTTTGCAGTGTTGGTATTGTTTCTCAGTGTCCCTGCAGAATGGGGATGAATTACACAAGACAGACTTAAAAAAACAAAACATATAAGGATATAAACTTGAGGAAGACATACCCACCATCCCCACTTGGGGTGAGGGTGACACTTATTAATATACATAAAAAATGTTAGGCAATTTTTCACATCGAACACAACAATGTCAACACAATTATTATTATTACAACTACTGGTGCTATCAATAATAACATAATTACACATATAAGTAACAGCAGTATAATTTTCATTATAACCACAATTCTGACCGAGCTTAAATATGACTGTTACACCACTGTTCCTGGCCTCTCTCGCGTCTCTCTCTCCCTCTTTTCTCTAGCTACTCCCTGTTAAGTGTTTTGCCCTACTGCAGAGAACGGGACATAAGTTCTTGCAAAACCCAATGCAGTCTTGTCTGGGGCTAAACATCATCAGCTTACCTTAAAACAGATAAAGCAATTTAACGCTGACAGTGACAAAAATTAACAAAAACTACACCGATAAATGTGCATGTTCAGTGCAGGTTACAACAACTACAGTATCAGTTCTAAATGTGTGTGTGTGTGTGTGTGGATCTACAAGTTCTCACCGTGGAGAATTGAATCCACTGTCAACTGTGATGGAGCTGGAATCCATACTGTCCAGTCTAGCAGAGTGGGCTGACTGCTGGTTCTGACTGGACTCTGGAAGCCTCTCTTTAGCTCTGGGGAAGGTGAGGGTTCTTTCAAATCGCCTCTGTAGGTCCCTCTCCTTCTCTCGCTCCAAGAGCCACTGCATGGTACCTGCTGCACCCCCCTCCCATCCCAACAATGCCTCCTCCAGCCTTCTGGTCCTCTCCTCGACTTTTGGTCCCACACTCCTCAAGTTCATCGTCATCTGAGACATTGTAATAGTCGAATGATGCCTCTGCAGTACTGGTCGTGGGTTCAAGCCCCTGTGGGGGGTCAGATGTTGTGGCCACCAAAGGTCTGGGCGCATCAAAGGCCTCCTGGGAATCGAGTACATTGCAGGATGAGGACAGGGTAGAAGAGACAAGGGCAGGGGTTTTTCTCAGGGAGCTGTAGCCAGGCAAATGTAGGCCAGGAGGAGGTTTGAAAAGAGTGTCTTTACTAAAGATCTCTTTACGTTTCTCCTGACCAAAGGAGGCACTGTGGGGAGGCCGTCCATTTGGAAGGGCCGGGTCAGGGTTAGTGAGAGGTATAGGAGGCAGACTGCCACCTTTAGGTCCCACCCATTTGTCCTCCTTATGGTCTGTCAAGTGGGGTGTCTGTCTGTCTGTCTTCCTGTTAGAGTTACCTACTTTTAATCCATCATGGCAACTTTTGCTCAGAGTTCCCAGTGGATTTGCTGTTGTGATAACAGCATCAGAGGAACCAGAGCAATGAAAGTAATCATCAGGAGCAACAGAAGTGGGCAGGGGTTTCGGCGAGTATGCTGGAAGGTTGTCCCTGCTCTTATTCCTCTCTAAGCTCCTACCAGCATCCAGCCCCAGAGAATCCCCAGCAAGCTTAGCTGAGGTGGGTGTGGAACGAGAGTAGTGAGAAGAGCTCTGATTCGCTCGCAGGGTACCATCATCAGTATAGTAACGGTTCCGGTCATCATAATAATCAGGTGGTGCGATCAACCCTGCTCCAAGCTGTCCCTTGGAATTGTCCATGGATCTGGAACGTTCCTTGGCCTTGTCACTCCTTTCATTCCTGGATTTTCTCTCCTGGGTGTGCGAGTGTGAGCGGTGGACTTTGGAATGGTGGGCTGATGGGCCATGGCTTGGCTCTGGGAAAGGCATTTCCGTTCTTCGCTTAGCAAGCTCTCCAGACACATCCCATTCCGGAGTGACAGGCAGGTGAGAGGCGTCAAGAATGTTAGGGTTGCTGTGTGCAAGGTGAAGCCGAGCCCGCTGTCGCTCCATGGCCAGAGCGTGTTCCCTTGGTGACCGAGCCAGTGAGGATGAGTAGGCTCTATAGTCCCTGTCAGCCAGCTCTAGGTGGGATGCATCACTTGGCTCACCATGCAATGCCCTTGTTTTACTATGTGAGTGGCTCAATTTGGTCTGTGACTGCTTCCTGTGTCTACCTCCACTTCTCCTACTCCTAGAGCTCTGACTGGCTGATGAGGCTTTACTTCTTTGAGCACGCTCTTCTTCAAGACGCTTCATGACAGCTGTGTGCCTGGCAAGATTCTCCACAGTAAGGTCAGGGTTGATTCTGCGGATAATCTCCATCTCTACATGACGTGGCAGCTGGCTGGGCACCTCCTCATCACGGAGTGGCCACTCATCAGGGGGGAACTGTGCCGAGAAGGTCGCAAACTGCTTGGTCTTATCCTTCTTAAAGCTCAGACGGAACAGCTTCAGACCAAACTTACGACTGCCTGTACCACTTCCTCCACTGGCTTGTTTCTCTATCTCTGCAGTTCCTCCTCCTCCTCCTCCTCCTCCACCTCCCCCATTGCCCCCCCCCCTGTGCTTGGTTAGAGTGTCCGTCTTGAAGGTGAACCCGAGGGTGCTGCGGCTTTTTTCTGTGCCGCCTCCTGTTTGCTGGGGAGGTGTTTGTGGAGGGTGTGGGGATGAGTACACTTCCCGATGGTCTTTGGGGAATCGGCACTGTAGGCTGGTGTGTTGGCTTGGAGGGTCGTCTCCACGGTAAGTGTTGCTGTAAAAAGAATCTCCACCTGCGCCCCCTCCTGCACTATGGTTTTGGCTAGCCTTAATCTGTGTTTTATCATGCACGCCTCCAGAAGTGGATGGGGTGACGGTGCCAAAGAGAGATGAGGTGCACTGTGTCTGCTGATGTTGCTGGTGTCGGTCAATGGATCTCTCGTCTAAGTGGTACCACTTGGAGCTGGTTCGGATTAGGCTCGGTGTGATAAAGTAGGTCTGTGGGGTTACAATAAAATATCCGTCTGTTGTTGGGTAGATCTTCCTCTCATGGACCAGCATGCTTAGTGTGTGGTGCAAAACCTCCTCTGTTGGCGTAGGAACACCTAAGAACAATACATAATAACAGGCATTTAGAGCAGAGGCATTTCTCACAGGTAATTAGATTAAACTGCAAGCAGTCATACCTCAGAAGATTTATAACTGATAAATGTAAATTTCCAAGATTTTGTAAATCCTGTGCTGCCAAGGTACACATAGTAATACCAATACATAACCAGCTTAGATGTATTCAACATTTGTTTTGTCACTCATTATGTGGTGACAGTTGCCACGCGCAATGGAGGTCCATCATGTGGCCTAGGACACAATTGTGTTCACTCAGCAAAGAAGTGTGGCCACATGCATATCAGATCATCTTTGAATGTGGTCTGAGTGATCAGAACTCAGGACGCATTGAGGATACATATGGGTGCATTCACACATATACTAAGAGCTGTCCACTTGTGATAAAATCACTCAGATATTAATACCAAGCCTGAATGGGGATTTCAGATGTTGAAGCATCTGAAAATCAATTTCTGATGGCAGAATTAGGGGACTGTTTCCAACCATTTGTGTAACTTTCTGAAAATAATAATCCTACAGCCCCACTCACCTGAAACATAGTCTCAGATACCGCAGGTCAATTGTGTAGTGTGAAAGTCGGCAGGATGCGAGCTCACTCTCTTGCTGCACACAATTACCTCAGTCATTTTCATATACTGTAGCACCTTCATGTCTTATGTTAGAAATTTGTAACAGTTTGCAGCACACAGACTCACCTGTTGAAGGTAAGCTCTATGAGCTATACACAAAATAACCAGGCAAAAGTTTGCAAGATTGGATTGGAGATAAATACCAAAAAGAAAAGACCATATTTCTTTATAGACGGAGAGACACACCAATTATGTAACATTATGAATTGTATTGTGAGAAATGTCAGAATGCGATAATTTCAATTAAGTGGTTGAAGGAATGTATGACTCGGTATACAATTAATATAATAATAAAATTAAGTAACAAAGGGTGTATCCATGGGACAAAAGTAACCAGAGTTTATCCAAGTATGCTGTCTCTCTCTTTATCAGTCTGGGGGTATTACTAGCAGTTACATCATAACAGCCTTTCAGCCCAGCTAGAATGACGCACTGCCATGCAGACAGACTGACAATCTGCACACATGTTTGTGTGCTTGCGTGCATATATACACACACACAAAGTGGTTGTCTATACCTCTTAATCCCCAATTTATTGATCAGAAGAAAAACCAAGCAGAAAGAAAGAGGTGGAAACATCGAGTTAGGCTAAAGGGCAGGTTCATCCTGATAGACACACTCACTCTGCCGCATAGTAATATACCAAGTTTAATTAGGAGGAACAACAGATACAAATGATTGATAGACTGTGAGAGTTCCAACTCTAGTGAAAGCAGTTTTTCCACTGCATAGTTATTGATTTGATCTCTCTTGCACTCTCACTTATTTCCCCCATCCCCCACGAAATCCAAGAACATCCTTATGTTAGTGCTGATAACTACATTATGGGATCTGCAGTTTATCTAAAAGTCTAACCAAATGGCATTAAAAAAAAGAACAGCACTCTTTGGCCCCCTTTCTTTTAGTTCTCCCTTTCTCTCTCCCACACAAGACAGTCTGTCCCTTTCAGAATGAGCCTCAGGAGATATCCTATTTGCATAAGTGGGAGCTCACCATCCGTAAATAGTTTACAGTTTTTGGCAGGCAGGCAGGAGTCAGCATTAACTACGAAGATATAATTTGGAGATATACTCCAAAGTAATACTTACACTAAATTATGGGAAAATCCAAATAAAGAAAGGACAGCAATGTGCCCAACCCACATCAGGTTTTGTATTTGACACCTGATTATGAGGTTTTTCCTGAGTCCAATCTCTGGTGTCCCATTAGACGAGCGCCAGAGGACCCCTGTGGGGATCCCTACTGCCATGACATCACAGGGACTATAAAGCACAACTCACATCTCCACTCTGTGCCTTTCCACCACTGCAATATTAGTTGTTTTAGGACAAAGTAAATGGGCTTACACTCTATCAGTAGTAGGGCTGCTCGATTAATCGAAACTTAAACGATCTCCAAACTACTATAATTGAGTTGAAGCGTTTTTTTCGAATGTTAGGGTTGCACAATTCAGTCCTTCCCCCAAAGCATTCAGCGGCCCAGCTGACTGGCACTCACTCTCAAGCAGCTGTAAAGTGAAATAGTCGAGATGTGTGTGTGGTGACCGCCGGTGAAAAAACAACGCGAGTGGAAGAAAAGGGAGGGCAGCCCCGTTTGATCGATAAAAAGGGTCGAAAAAGTTTGAGCAGCAGTCGGTCAGAGAGTGTTAGGTTTGCCATCATTAAGGGTTTGAATAACCGGGCACCGATATCCTGGTTTCACGGAGGAATAAGACACGCAGCCGTCATTGGTGTTTACCTGAACCGGAAGTGATTCACTTTATTGCGCACGCTCCAGTCATTTAAAGAATAAGGCATAGACTTCAGAATAAGGGCACATTAATAATCGTTTATGCATTTGTTTAAAAAAATATTTGTAGGAGTTCACTCCTGCACTTAACGTACTATTCAGATTAAAACCAAATTTAAAGTCTGAAATATATTTTTTCATTTCAAATTCGCAAGAATGTACGTAATGTGGACAGTTTTACATATTCTTCAACATATAGATGAAGTCGAATAATGTTATGCACTCAGGGAGAGTAAGTAGGTGGCAGTTGGCCTGTGCTCTCCCCTCCCCCACCCCTGAACTGTTGACCTTTGTGCTTCAGAGACATTGGTTCTGAACTAAATACTGCAGGACTGAATAGGCAGAACAATTGCATTTTTATGTTACATAAAAAAAAATATATATATAACTATTCAAGATGTAGAGATCATAATTATGAAGGCCCAATCTAAAAATATTGCAAACAATTTTCACAGTAAAACGTCCGGTTGAAGATATGCCCATCCCCCAACCCATTCATTCTCTCAACAGCCTTGCAAACCCATTTTAACATAAAATAACAATAATTTGGTGAGTCGTGTCTCATCTCCTCTACCAGAGTGAGGCGGAATGCACACTCACACACTAATATTCTTAGTTTGCGATTATCTGTGCATGACAGGCTGCACCCAACCATCTGTTGAAGGACTGGGAGGGGGAAAAATGTTCCAAATGTTAAATATTTTTTCAAGAGCAGTTTTGTTGACAGAGACAGATAGTCCATTTTATTCATCATTTTGGTGGTGTGTGGTTTTTTATATTTATGTTTTATTTATTTAGGATATTAAAATAGCACTACTTATCCATCTATTCTTCTAACTCTGAGGAGCAATGATTTCAAGAGATCTTTGCAAATAAAAGTATAACCATCATAACAACTAGTCTGTCAGAGCTGAAACCTGAGGGAACACAACTGTACCTGGTCTCTCTCTCTCTTCCCCCTCCCCCCATCTCTGTCTTCTCTCCCCTCTTGTCCACCCATCTCTCCTCTCCTCCCCATTTTTCTCCACTCAGCCCAACCGGTCGAGGCAGATTTCTTGACCTGCTATTAAGTGCTTTAAGATAATGTATATTCTGATTTGGCGCTATACAAATAAAATGTAATTGAAATTAATTTCTTAATAATCATCATTGGCATATTCAGAGCCATTCTCAAGCATCAGTAGGCATACACTGATGGCTGGCTGCTGCTTGGTGGTGGTGTGTAAGTTGGTGTTACCTGGAAAACATGTCTGCAGGTGTTCAGTTAGGGCCTCCTGAGTGACAGGCCTATGGGCAGAGTTCATCGCGGAGATAGCCAATAGCAACACCTCTCCCAGAGGAAAGAACTGCGATTGGCTGATGGGGGACATACTGATGGGTGACACATCACCTGTGAAAAGACAGAAGCCAGACAGTTAAGCTTAATGTTGCACTTACACTTGATACCTGACCCTGTTGCATTGCAGGATGAGGCATCCTCCATATGTCATGTCATCACTCTAATTCGCAATTTCCTGTCACATCCCTACTTTTATCTACCCAATAAGCAAAATCTTGGCTAACAATTACAGATCATCTAAACGCATATAAGAGCCAAATTCTGCAATGAAAAGATGCCGTAGCTGAAGTTTAGGTGCATGCCATTGCCTGAAGTGCACCTTTCTAATGAATAGTTGACATGGCAATGCAGTCCATAACTGTGATTGCTCAGTTTGATAGCATTGCATTTCCTTCTACACATATCTAACTGCTCATTCTTCATTCTGACATTTTTAGTTGAGTTGAATGTAGGGCTGCAACTAATGATTATTATGATAATTGATTACTCTGTCAATTATTTCTTCGATTTAATCGATTATTAATGAGACAAAAAATAGAAAAGCTACATTTATAGGACAATTCCTGTTTAGATATCTACGACTTTTCATAAAAACAAAAAAGTGAGTTGCACTTATATGTAGCACTCAAAAGGAGCCGCAAAAGATATTTGATGACACAGTTTATAAAGGTTTATATATAGTTATACTTTATAACTATATATAAACTATAGCTTGTTGCATTTATGAAATTATAGAACAACAATAAAGAAAACTGTTGACATTTTATGGATATTTTTACAAAGGAAAACACCAAACTTTTATGAAGAGGAGAACAAAATACAAGTGTAGGCCTACTTGAAATAAATTAAACATAACTATGCAGGCCTATTTAAGTCATCTCCATATTTGTGGGAAATGTATAAAATAAGAAGTAGCCCACTTTGAAATAAATAAAAAACATTTAGCTGCAACCTAATAGTTAAAAAAATATATATTTTAGTTGACGAAATATTTAAGTAAAAAGTGAGAGCCGGTCAGACTGGAGGCAGACACAGAAACTGAAGCTTGGTACAAACCAATTGCAGCTTCTGCTCAAGAAGCTGCTGCGCTGATCTCTGAGCAGCTGTGCCCTAGCCTAAACAGAACAACACAACAATTCCTACTATTCACAGAAAAACTCAGAATGATGTTGATATTGCGAAGTTAATTCTGGATTGTCAAACTTGATGAAGAAAAGTTCTAACGGCCTAACTCCAGAATGCTATGAAGAGTGATCAGATGAATTGCAATAAATTGCAAAGTCCCACTTTGCCACAAAAATGAACTTAATCCCCAAAAAGCCATTTCCACTGCATTTCAGCCCTGCCAAAGAAGGACTAGCTGACATCATGTCAGTGCTTCTCTTGTTAACACAGGTGAGAGTGTCGACGAGGACAAGGCTGGAGATCACTCTGTCATGCTGATTGAGACAGAAGAGCACACTGGAAGCTTTAAAAGGAGGGTGGTGCTTGAAATCATTGTTCTTCCTCTGTTAACCATTGTTACCTGCAAGGAAACGCGTGCAGTCATCATTGCTTTGCACAAAAAGGGCTTCACAGGCAAGGATATTGCTGCTTGTAAGATTGCACCTAAATCTACCATTTCTCGGATCATCAAGAACTTCAAGGCGATAGGTTCAATAGTTGTGAAAAAGGCTTCAGGGCAACAAAGAAAGTCCAGCAAGCGCCAGGACCATCTCCTTAAGTTGATTCAGCTGCAGGATCGGGGCACCACTAGCGCAGAGGTTACTCAGGAATGGCAGCAGGCAGGTGTGAGTGCATCTGCACGCCCAGTGACACAAAGACTTTGGGAGGATGGCCTGGTGTCAAGAAGGGCAGCAAAGAAGCCACCTCTCTCCAGGAAAATCTTCAGGGACAGACTGATATTCTGCCAAAGGTACAAGGATTGGACTGCTGTGGACTGGGGTAAAGTCATTTTTTCTGATGAATCCCTTTACCGATTGTTTGGGGCATCTGGAAAAAAGCTTGTCAGGAGAAGAAAGGTGAGCGTTACTATCAGTCCTGTGTCATGCCAACAGTAAAGCATCCTGAGACCATTCATCTGTGGGGTTGCTTCTCAGCCAAGGGAATGGGCTCACTAACAATTTTGCCTAAGAACACAGCCATGAATAAAGAATGGTACCAAAACATCCTCCGAAAGCAACTTCTCCCAACTATCCAAGAACAGTTTGGTGACGAACAATGCCTTTTCCAGCATGATGGAGCACCTTGCCATAAGGCAAAAGTGATAACTAAGTGTCTCGGGGAAAAAAACTTCGACATTTTGGGTCCATGGCCAGGAAACTCCCCAGACCTTAATTCCATTGAGAACATTTGGTCAATCCTCAAGAGGCGGGTGGACAAACAAAAACCCACAAATTCGGACAAATTCAAAGCATTGATTATGCAAGAATGGGCTGCCATCAGTCAGGATGTGGCCCAGAACTTAATTGACAGCATCCCAGGGTGAATTGCAGAGGTTTTGAAAAAGAAGAGTCAAGACAGCAAATATTGACTCTTTGCATAAACTTAATGTAATTGTCAATAAAATCCTTTGACGCTTATGAAATGCTTGTAATTATACTTCAATATACCATAGTAACATCTGATAAAAAGATCTAAAAACACTGAAGCAGCACACATTGTGAACTTCAATACTTGTGTAATTCTCAAAACTTTTGGCCACAGCTGTACACATAAATCTTCCATAACAGAGCCACTCACAACTGGACAAAAATTAAAACTATCCTCTACCTATCTGTAGCATATCCACCGAAAGATGGTCGAGACTTTCAGCTGATGTTTTCAGGTTTATTTGAAACTTCCCTAAACAACACCTTAAGAGCTTTTGCCTCTTCAGAGGTCCGCTCAAACATTTCCTTTGTAAAGTTACAGATTCATAACAGCGTCTTCGGTTTTTCCGACATAATTATCTCAGAAAAACTGAGCTTTAAAAAAAATATATTTCAACTGAATGCAATACGATTCCGTACAATGTAGCCTCGACCGGAAAATAAGAGAGAGATGGGTGGAAAAGAGGGTAGAGCAGATATATATGGGTAGGGGAGAAGAGGGGGAGATTATTTTCCCTCTCTGTTCGTTTGCATCACAGATGTTTTTTGGCCAGTCTGTCTCTTCCACTAAATTATTTTCTCTGTCCTATCCTAATATCATTTATCACAATAATTTCTGGAACAATATATAGTCCAACAAAACGAATACTATGGAAACCCAGCTCCCCACTGCATTAAATTTGCGCTTGCAAATAATTCAGACTGTCAACCAATAGCGAGCGACATAGGTGTTTTCATATCAGCAAATATCCAACTGCCCAAGCCCTGTTACGAAATTTAAAGTTAGATTTAATGCTTTTTAAGACCTCCATATGACGGGGTTCACACATCGAATTCTCCTGAATTTCCACGGACTATATACTAGGAAGCCAGGCGGGGAAAGTCCATGGAAACTACGGAGCCTTTCAATCTGACATTTGCGTTCACACATCCTGAACATGAACAGAGCAAGAGCAAAACAAAGAATAGACACAAGCGAAGATGTTCAGAGAATTTTTAACTATAAGGGCAGACACCAGTATGTTGTATAATAAATCATGTAATCTCCGCAGCAGAATTACTATGATACGTCCTGCCCCTGTCTGCGGTCCACCCCTAAATTGAATGGTTCGTAGAATTCCCATGTTGTGAACGTGTCTAAGCGGAGTATCTCCTGCTTGTTCATGTGTGAAAGATATAGTCCGGACCCATTTGTGAGGACATGTCCAGAATTCATGTTTGAAAATGGCTATAGACCGATCATACTGTAGTACGTCATCACAAACACTTTGTATGAAAACTCAATAAAAGGCATTAACTGTGGACTTTGAGAGTTGCTGGTCAGAACACATAGGCACAAGTATATCTGCTCGACGTAAAGAGGAGACATTTTGTGGCGGCAGCAGGCGTTAGATTAAAGCAATGCTCCCTCCATTTCCACCCCACAGACAGACAAGAGCTTACAGGACGGGGGAAATAGTGCAGAGGAAGAGACAGGCTGGCAAAAAACACGTGTGATGCAGAGAAAAGGAACAGTGATGAGATAATAAAAAGAGCAAGAATGTTCAAGCATCCATCGCCCATGTCTCTCTGTAAGCAGTGGTAGTAAACAATTAGCAAGGAGCCTTTGTCTACCATGTTAAACCACACCCTCCCCCTTTTTGTCATGCTCGCCCTTCACTGGCTGCCTCCCTCGCTCTCTCACCCTTCATTTAGGTCTCCTACCTTTCTTCAATTCCTCATTCTCTTTCTAAACCCGTTTTCTCTCTGCTATAGCACATTTCCATCTATCCCTCTCTCACACTGTCTCGCTATGTTACGCTATGACGCTAAGCTGCCAATACTAGCGAGAAACTCCTACTACATTCTCGCCAATGAAGATAGACAGACATAGACTCATACCTTGGCTGTTAGTATCCACTCCTATACTAAAACCAAAGTCCACTGGTGAGCTTTTCAGTGTAGCTTATGATGGCAGCGTTGCTCCGTCTGTCTCACACACGTACTCTGCCCAGCCCCCCAGCTCCCCCTCTTACCCTCTCTCACACACGTATTCTGTAATCTCTCTCTCTCTCTCTCTCTCTCTCTCTCTCTCTCTCTCTCTCTCTCTCTCTCTCTCTCTCTCTCTCTCTCTCTCTCTCTCTCTCTCTCTCTCTCTCTCTCTCTCTCTCTCTCTCTCTCTCTCTCTCATGCGCGCGTGCATACACGTCGTCATTCTCGGTTCTCACCCCCTCAAACACATAAGTGCATTCAGTCTAGGGATACCCATAATCCTTTGCGCCACACAAAGACAAGGGGGTGTGACCAATCAAACACTGCCTCGCTCTGAACCGTGTTTTTTTTTTAATTCTCCCTCACTGTGCAATGACCACTGACTTACATGCTGGTGGGTGGGCTGCCAAGAAGGCTACCATGACAAAGTTTGATCGTTTCTGACATAGAGGAACCACAACAAATCAAGGGAGTTGCTTTCCCAGAGTTTTTGGGACGGTAGACATGCCAGATACCCAAATTAACGTGTAGAAGCACTACAAAAGTGGAATTTTCATATGTCCCCTTTAACTCTTAACAGTATTCATAGTGGGAGGCAAATAAAGAATATCACTGTACAGGGACTGTACATATAACAATAAATGCTTTGAATTCGAACTGTTGGGTTTCTCTATAATATTGTACGGTCTCTCCCTTACTACCCATAGTTCGATACACTAAAAAAGAAACATTTCTAAACCCATTGGAAAACAATATAATTTCAAATATCAAAATTAATTAAAAATATTAATATTTTAAAATAAATTATTATTTTCGCAAGTTATGCTTTTCTTGCAGCAAAATTTGTATGTGCTCCATTTGTTGTGCTGATTTGTCTTTACTTAATGGTGGCATCAAAATGTTAAATAATAAAGTAAAAGGTTGTTTTTTTTAGCAAATTAAACAAGCTTCTACTTAGGTGCTACATTTAGCCTTTACTATTTTTATCAAGTTCATACAGATACTTTTGATATATAACAAAGACCACAGCGAGAAACCTTATCACATCCAGAGAGAGCTCAACAGGATTCACCCAACCCTGCAACAACACCAATATTACTCCAAGCATGGGAATGACCCATGGGCTATCTGATACTTAGTACACCATAATCAGCCAAATATCTTTAGCATGTTGTGAGGTCAGTCTTTAGGACGATTGAGGACTGATGGCTTGGGGCATGGGAGTCAGCTTTCAGCAACAAATTTATGACCTGGGTTTCTGAATTTACTCACAAAATGGTTGGGCAAGGAATCATCAGAGCACTTGACCTGAATTTGTTCCGCCAGGTGTTTGACCCCAACAATTCTCTATAAATGGCTTCAAGTAGGTTTGCTGAGTGCTATGGTTCACTTCGCTTGTTAAGAAGCTTGACGAATTGCCTAAAATCTCTAACAGAGACTACAGAACCTTTGAGAACACCCTCTGATGGCGCTGTAATCTGCTACAGATGACCCATACTGACACAGACTGCCTTATAACAAGCGGAATTAATCTGGTAGTTGAGAAGCTGCCCCATTAGTTACAAGAGAGGTGGATTTCTCATGGCATGAAATACAAAAAATAAAGCTGTGGCCAGGACTGTCAGCTGCATTGTAAAACATCCTGGGCTGAGGGTTTGTTCAAAAACAAATTCTGAAAAAGCAATTAAGTTATTTAAAATGTCTGAATGATTCAATATCTCACCACAAACAGAAACAGAAACAAGTTCTCAAAATATATCTAATGTCCCTGTACTGTGTATCATAGGCGGAGCGCCCTATACAGTCACTTTGCGCAAATTAATCAAATTTGGGAGAAATAAAGAAAATAACCTGGGTTACAGTATTATTATTACTATTTTCTAAGGCAGAGTCGTGGATGATGGTACACTTAAGATAAAAGTCTGACTCCTCCTTACAACTGCTTTATGCAACAATTATTCAAATTCACTGCTTTCACTGAAAGCAGTGTTTATGTCATTCTGGATTAATTATAGTCATAATAACCAAAGCACAATCTTCAAGCATAGCCATTGGATCTTTATTAAAAGGTCAATTATATGTAATCTTTATATATTTTGTATGACGAGAACGAGACCTAACGTAGTTTCTATAATTTATCACTTAAAATATAAAAACAATATATACATTAATTTTTTTATACTTAAAAAGGGGATGCAAAACTAATGGGATGTACTGAAACACTAAAAAGTTACAGCAAATGTAAAAACTTTTTCTTTTGAGAGAGATAAGATAATGCAAAGATGACAAGAGCGATGAAGGTGATTGAAAATTATAAAGAAAAAAAAGACATTACAATATTGAAATATTTTGTTTTTAGCCTTTAGAGCTGAATAGCCTACATTTTCCCACAGATAAAACAAACCGGTTAAAATTTTCAGAAGAATGACATTCAATTAGGGCATCATCGGGCAATATACACTCCTGATCAAAATCTTAAGACCAGTTAAAAATGTGCATAAATTTGCATTTTGCACTGTTGGATCATAGGAAGGTTCTAAGTAGAGCTTCAAAATGCAAAAAGAAGAAATGGGAACAAGAGACCAAAAGTTGTGAGCAGGCAATTTATTGAAAACAACAATTTAACTCAAATAGGCTTTTCATCAGCTCCAGGGGTTAATTTCCTGTTCCGGCAGGATCCGGCACCTTTTGGTTTTGGCCTGCCCGTGTTCCGGGACTTATTTGGGCTGATCCGGTACCTCTCGTATAGAAAAAAAATATTAATACAGAGCTGCGGCGTGTGACACACATCCATTTTGTCACGCCAAAAAAAAAAAGTGATTTCTTACAAGTGGCCAATACGTCAATCGCGAAGGTCCGCCGCGGACGAGGTTCGCTTCATCGTCCAGGGCGGGGGGTGGCGGCGGCGGCGGCCAAAGACACACCGCCGCTGACGTTTTGTAATAAATCTCTCATTTGATTTTTGTGTTTGCAACTTGTGTTTCTGCTTGCGCGGCTATATTTTGGTCACCCCCGACAAAATCTCACTCCAAGGTTTTTTGAAAAGTTGGCAGCTCTGTTAATATTAAAAAAATGTTAAAAAATGTATAAAATAAAACAATAATATTCATATAATAATTTACAGAACAAATCCCATGAATTTCATATTGTTTATTAAGATAAAACGACATCATTTGAAAGACTCGGAGATCTGTTGTTGATGCACCCCGCTTCGCAGACAAAAACTTTTGAAATTTGCCGCATCTGGGGAGCAAGCAGCAGAGAGGAACAAAGAGTTACCTGTTTAATGCAAACATGTCAAAAAGACAGTTGAATTTACTGTCCTTTTTCAAAAAGAAGGAAGAGTTGCATGACGCTTCGAAACGAGTCAGAAAGCCTCGACAAGCGGCGACAAGGGCAGTTGCAGCGGTCATGTTGACGAGCAAAACCGGCTGAAGCAGGAGACTAGCTCCGCAACCGCTAGCCAGCTTCACCGACAGCTAGCCAAGCCAGGGTAGGAGGCCGGTACCGCGGCAGCAGCAGGTCAGGTTGCCCGCCAGCCGGAGCGGGAGCTAGCTACAGCGCCAGCAGTCATAGACACACGCAGTAAAACCCGAAACAGGGAGGAGGAGGAGAATCCGGACATGGTCGTGATGTGGAGTGTTTTGGACAACTAAATATGGTGAGCTTACTGTCTATTAATAGGCCGCCGTGCCAATCTTTAAATAATAATAATGGAAGATTTATGTGATTTATTGTAAGCTTTGAACTTTTATTTTGTATGTTTTACAAGTTAGATCTATGTTGAGAAATTAATTGCTGACTGTAAGTCCCACCTGTGTTGATGTGGGCATTTGCCTGTGCTGTGCAGTATAGCCTAAAATAATTGTAAATTATTGTCATAAAATGTATACCATGGATATTATTTGAAATTAAGGCTTGTAAATCCCACAGCTTACAAACATTTGCATGTTTTTTTCAGCACCGTTTTCTGTATGCGTTCCGGGACCTGTGCCCGTCTCGTCATCCCTGCGCTGTCATATGTACTTTGCGTTCCGGCACCTTGTGATTTACAAATTAAGCACTGACCATCTCCAAGCAGCTTGATGTGCATGTGACTACAGTTGCACATATTATTCAGAAGTTTAAGGTCCACGGGACTGTAGCCAACCTCCCTGGACGTGGGCGCAAGAGGAAAGTTGATGACAAATGAAGTGACAGATTAATACGAATGGTAACCAAAGAGCCCAGAACAACTTCCAAAGAGATAAGAGGTGAACTCCAAGGTCAAGACACAAGGTGTCTTGAATCTGTGCAGGGTACAATGAAATCTCAAGATCAAGGCATTCTGGAGCGAAATGTGCTGCCCAGAGTCAGACAGCTTGTTCTCAGTCGCAGGTCATGGGTTCTCCAACAGGATAAATTACCCAAAACACACAGCTAAAAACACCCAAGAATGGTTTAGATCAAAACATTGGACTATTCTGAAGTGGCCTTCTATGAGCCCTGATCTAAATCCTATTGAACATCTGTGGAAGGAGCTGAAACATGCAGTCTGGAGAAGACACCCTTCAAACCTGAGACAGCTGGAGCAGTTTGCTCACGAGGAGTGAGCCAAAATACCTGTTGACAGGTGCAGAAGTCTCATTGAGAGTTACAGAAATCGCTTGATTGCAGTGATTGCCTCAGAAGGTTGTGCAACAAAATACTAAGTTAAGGGTACCATCATTTATGTCCGGGCCATTTTCACTAGTTTTCTTTTTAAAATGATTCTGTTGAACCACAATTCAAAAGCAATGTCTGATTTTCATTTGTTAATTTTCAGTACATTTTTATTTATTATGACTTTTGTCAGTTTCACGTTATTTCAGTGACCATTGTGGGTTTTTCTATCTTTAACGGAAAGGGTACCAACAATTTTGTCCACGTGTGTGTGTATATATATAAAAAATAAATCAACAAATGAAGAACCACACACGTAACAAATAATTTTAATGAAAAACGACTAAAATTTGGAGTGAATACTGGAGACTCTCAACTAGAGCTATGACAGTTGGAGGCATTCCTGCATAATTACCCATCTCTGAACCTGCTTTTATCTTTAGTTTTTTCAGTTACAGCATGTTCAGTTCCACAGCTTCTCCTTTCTCAAACTCCTCTTAAAGGGGACCTATTATGCTTTTTCTTACTTTCAGAGGTGCTGGATTGTCAGATTAAAGGTTGTCAGTTTCCACAAATTTGAGAAATGCATGTTGTAATAATCTCTTTGAGCCACAGGGAGCAGCGTGTTTCTTTTGTGGACGCCTGCTTTCCAACTGTTTTTTCCCCCCTCTTGTTAATCTGACGTCAGATTACCTAGGACTTGCATATTTAGGCATCTGATCCAGGTAATGGGAACATAAACACACCCACTCAGCACAGGGACACACCTCTATCTGCTCAGTCTGCTTGGCTCAGAGGTGTGCAACGGTTTGCCTTTCCTAGAGAAAAAAAACAACAAGCAAGAATGGCTAATCTTTATCTTTGCGGGCCAAAAACAGGCAAATGCTGCTGTCTTTATTCACGCAACTTCACAAAGAACTCTTTCATCGACAACATGAACCTGGATTTATAGTTAGCCTTCTGCTGAAAGAAAGGACGGCTCCCTTGGTACAAGGGCCGTGCCACGGACCCAGAAATGCAAGTCATAAATTACATATCAGTTAAATGTTGTTTTGCCCAGTCAGTCTTAATTGCTTCTGAATACATTCTCAGTACAGAGAGTGTGAATTTGCAATGTAATGTAGCTGCAGTTATCTCTGGGGCCTAACATTGATATGAATAAACGTAACACATTATTTTTACAACGGCGGTGAATGGAACCAAATTTTTTATTCAGCTAGTTGTTTGCATATGCTAAACTTGCTCTTAAGAAGCTATTGGGGAGGGTAAGGAAATACGGGCAAATAAGGCTGTGTAAATTTCATTGTTGTCGGTGAATGGATGAAAATAATTTGTCTGGTGAATTCACATTAAGATTAGGCGTGATGGAGACGCAGTACAGCATGTAGCTTTTTACTCTTTCAAACATTTTGTGCACACGTTTGACAACATCTAGGATATCATCATTATTTCCAGCATGTGAGAAAGTGTCTTAAACAGACAAGAGACGATTTCACACCATGTCTGGATAATAGGTGCTAACAGATTTACCCTGCTTATTAGTCAACAATGCTGCAGCTTCTGATACAGCACAGTAACAAAATAATACTACTTAAATTAGTTTATGAAATAAAACTTTTGTTTACTACTTGGTAGATAAAAGATATCACCTATTGTTTTGGACTGCAATTCTGTACTTGGGAGTTGGGTAAGAGGGGAGCCTACTTATGCACAGGTGGCTTGGCGTGAACAAAATCTTTCAAATATCCCACAGCTGCCTGCTGAATCCATGACAGAGCCATCTCAAATAAGGGAAGGTGCTATTCTTACAAATTTAGTTTGTGGGTATAATTTAATTAAGCAATTATTTTTGTTCTGATCCGATAGTGGAGTTGAGCCCAATTGTAAATACAAAAGATGTAAAAAAGTAAATTGTGTTTGAGAGCTGCCTTAAAGACCTCTTCCAGGGGGGTTCCGGGAGTGAGGACGTGACAACAACCGGACTGAGAGGTCGAGAACCGTCAAATCCAGCTAGCTCTCAGCAGCTAGCTGCTGCTCTCTCAGCGGGGCTTAAGAGTACAGCAGCACATCTTTTCAAGTGTAACCATAGAAGGGATCCCGTTTAACTGCCACAAGAGTTGTTCATCTTGTAATAAAGATCTCAATGAGGAAACGCGCTGTGTTTTTTCTATTTTCACTGCATTTTAATATAGCCTATAACTAGTGAATTTTAATATAAAAATATTAATGATAAATCGAAAATCTATCGTTAATTCTCCTGACGATCGATTAAGACAATTTAATCGAATGCCCATCCCTACTATCCATTATGCAAGCAGGAATGTAAGCTGCAACGGTGGAGACGGGGACCTTTTGTCTCCTCTAGTCAGCTATGCCCAAACTGCCAGTTAACCAGGAAATGGCAGAGCCAGGGGAAGCACACCTGTCGGAAATCTTCAGTTAATTGCTGCCATTTATTTTACTGGTGGATCCTTCATCGAAAGCAGACAGGTGTTGTAGCATGCTAGGATGTTTCTGAAACCCGCAATTATTCACAAATGGAAGAAGGAACAGTTATTGATTGAAGCATTTAAAACAAAATTGCAGTGAGTGGAGATATGAGGACAGACTTACCAGGTGAGGAAAAAAACACTAATAATTCAATGGTTTTACTTCAGTATACATGTCACATGCTTATTGCCGATTACGTAAAATATACTTCAGTTTTGTAAATGATCCGCACACACGCAGAATAGAAATTTATAAATATCTTCGTGTGAAAAATAGCGCTGGCACACACGTAGAAGACCACAACAAAGATGTCTAGACAGTTTGTGGTGATAAATGGTAAATGGCTTTGTATTTATATAGCGCTTTTCTAGTCTTGATGACCACTCAAAGCGCTTTACAGTACAGCTCTACATTCACACATTCATACTGTGCATCTATTCGCAGCACTTAGTTATTCTATGGGGGGCCATTCGGGGTTCAGCATCTTGCCCAAGGACACTTCGGCATGCAGATGGGTCAGACTGGGGATTGAACTGCAGACCTTCAGGTTGGAGGACGACCACTCTACCCCTCAGCCACAGCCGCCCAGCTCTGTAGGGTTTTGATTGTGGTTAAACTCTACAACAAGATGAAACAAGCTGCCTTGAGGTGTAAAGCGTGGTGGTAGAAGTTAGGAGCATCAGACAAGCCGGAATCTTTGGTTCAAGAGCTCTGAATTTTGTTTATGTAAAAAAAAGGGTTAAAATAAGACCCACATGTCTCACCACAAGGACAATAGAAGGCTGGCCAACAAAGAAGTCACATAGGTGCAGCAGACTTCAGCAGTAGAGCAGAGCAGAGAAGAGCAGACAGTCAATCTGACCCCCTCTTTCTCTATCCCTCACTGAACTCTCCCCTGGCTTTTTCTACCATGGCCTCTGCCCTCCGTCATTACACAGTGACACTCCCATAATGATTTTAAAACATTTACAATGTGTATAAAGAAGAGTTCAACATTACTCACTGTTCTTTATACACATTGTAAATTACTAATACATGAAGAAAATGCATTAACTGAAGAAATACTACTAACTAAGCAAAAAAGTCCCTTCTAACAAGGTAATTGGCAACTGCTGAACTCTGGTGCCTGCATTCATATCTGTGCGCTCCATGAAAACACACACCCCCAAGTAGACATCAAAGAGAGTGGTTAGTAGGGGTTAAAATATAAAAGCACAACATAACAAAAACGTATTTCCTGTCTTAATCAGCATTGAAAAACTTTACAGTCAATGTGGATGTGAGTATGTTTTTCACCTCAGTGAGTGGGATGCTTTCCAGCTCCCTCACAAGCTGACGATGGTGTCGGTTACCACAAACGCATTCACGTGATCTCTGTGGTGGAGTTAGAACGTCACTTCCTGCTGCACTCTGCTGCTCCCCCTCTCACCTAAATAATGCAGAGGATTAGTTGCTGTTTTGAATGTGTCTGTGCATATTACCTCCCATTGCATTGTGCATGTGTGAAAGGCAGACTCTGGGTAAACTCTGGACCCACTTCTCTTGTGATGTCTGAAAAAACCTTAAGAGATAAATGTGAGGTAGAGCCTTCAGCTACCAGGCTCCTCTCCTGTGGAACCAGCTCCCACTCTGGGTTCAGGAAGCAGACACCATCTCTACATTTAAAGTTAAACTTAAAATGTTCCTGTTCGATAAAGCGTGTAGTTAGGGCTGGATCAAGTGAGCCCTGAGCCATCCCTTAGTTTAAAATAAGCCAAGATTTACTTATTATCTTACTCGCACATAGAGTTAAAGAATCAAACATCCACCCAATTATTATCTCAGACAATGCTCCAATCACCCTTAAAGGGGAAATATTATGAAAATTCCATTTTTGTGGTGCTTCTACACGTTAATTTGGGTATCTGGCATGTCTACCGTCCCAAAAACTCTGGAAAAAAACAACTCCCGCTATTTGTTGTGGTTCCTCTATGTCAGAAACGATATGCTAGAGTTCGTCGAATGTGATTACGACCGAAATAAACGTCATAGTCCAATCATGCCCATGTAGGGAGTCTCGCTACTTGGCCTTGGACGAGCGAGCTAAAGCTAGCTGGGCTCCACCGGCCCGGTTAGCTTGCGAGCTAACCAGGCCGGCTGGGGCTCTCGCAACCAGGCTCACCGGGGGTGAGGAGGGCGGGGCACTCTAAACAGGTCAATCTGAGGAGGGCTGTTTTAGACAGGTTAAAAAGGGTGCCGTTTTAAATGATCCTTGTGGTATTTTGACCAAAATATGTTACAGATAATTAATTTAGACCCCAAAGAACCATATCAACTGTGGTAAAATGGGCATAATATGTTCCCTTTAAATCATTAACAAGAACAAACCCACACCCACCACCTAGATGCAGCTTTTATATCTCACTTTTGAAAGACCCAGATTTAATAAAGTAGTTTTTAAATGAATGGGCAAACGTTTCAGCAACTAATAACACCACAGACATAATGCACTCTTTGAGAAATGGCAAAAGTAGTTTTAAGTGGCAGAATACTAGCATATTCCACAAAGAAAAGAGGAAACTACAAGATAACATTGTCTACAGCTAGGGGTGAAGAGACTGGATGCTGTGGCCTCTCAAAGGCCTACAGAAATAAGCAACAAAGACTTACTCGGAACCAAACACATACCTAATAACCTCCTCAACAAACAAAAAATCGCAACAAACTATTCAGACTCCATCAACTTTTTCGAATTTTACAATAAAACTGGTAAACTCTTTGCAAACAACAAACTGAAAAATCGAACATCACATCAATTAAAGATACATCTGAAAACAATATACAAGAGCACTCTACAATAAGTTAAACATTGATACTTTATTACTGTACACCCCGAACCATTATACAACACCCAAAGACACAGATGGCTTTCTGAGAAATGTCTCCCTCCATTGACTAAACCTTACCCAGGAAGAGAATTTGGACAAACCCCTTGCTCTAGACGAACTGAAGAATGCATGCCCAACAATAAGTCATCAAGTTTAGAAGGATACCCATTAGAATTTTATAAGAACTTCTGGTCCCTTCTCTCATCATTATTTTTCAAAGTTAATTCCAAAAAAAAGCTCAATCCCAAATTTATCCACCATATAAATACGGCCGTGATAACACTCATCCCTATACCAAACAAAGACCCAACACACTGCTCCAAATAAAGCCGATGTTAAAATAATAAGCAAATCATTTGCATCTTGAGCCAACATTCTATTGGCATCTATTGCACTTCTGTCCGTCCTGGGAGAGGGATCCCTCACATGTGGCTCTCTCTGAGGTTTCTACATATTTTTACCCTGTTAAAAGGGTTTTTAGTAGTTTTTCCTTACTCTTGCTGAGGGTTAAGGACAGAGGATGCCACACCCTGTTAAAGCCCTATGAGATGAATTGTAATTTGTGAATATGGGCTATACAAATAAAATTTGATTGATTGATTGATTGATTGATTCTAACCCTGGATGCTGAGAAGGTGTTTGACAGGGCAGGGTGGTCATTGTTTATACAATTTAGTATAATACACCCTCAAAATCTCTAATCACTAATGGACAGATATCTAGAGCATTCAACCTAATTAGAGCAACGTGGGGATGGATTAGGTGGAGCCATAAGGACAATAAAAAGCAAACCCAAAGAAACAATAATGCCATCCCATAGCAGACAGATTCCCTGACCTGCAGTCTGAGAATGGTCCAAAGAGTAAAGGCATTTAACACTCATTGGGCGAGTACCCTCCCCTGGGTCTGGGTGCAGCTCAAAGCTACACTCCCCTTAAACTAGAAAAAGAAATAGATAAAAATTAAAAAGATGTCTCCATGCTGGCTGACTGTCTCGCCCAGCCCTGCCTCAGAAATCCAGAACCTTATCTTTCCTTATGGGAATGTACACATATGAGCGGAGGGAGCAGAACACCCTTTAGTCTGCAGCAATTCAAATCACAAACCAAACCGTCAGCCACTATCCTTGCATCTAAATATGTGTAAGCATAAGGTAGGATATAAACAAAGATGATAACCAGTAAGGCTGTAACATTACTCAAAATCCATGGTTTGGTTTGGACCTCGGATTTCGAGCCACGGTTCGGTTCATACTTTTTAGTTTTTGAGGGGTTATGTAGTGGATTAGTAAGAAAAGGCAGGAGGAAATTTGTATGTTTT
Organism: Pleuronectes platessa; assembly: GCF_947347685.1. NCBI lineage: Eukaryota > Metazoa > Chordata > Actinopteri > Pleuronectiformes > Pleuronectidae > Pleuronectes > Pleuronectes platessa. The sequence goes on from NC_070633.1 coordinate 1,403,912, forward strand.
ATCAAAACATCAGAAGAGAAAACACTAAAGAACATGTTAAACCTGACTTCACATAAAACTACTTAAACAAAAATAACCAAAGAATAGGAAGGAGGGTGTCTCCCAGTCTCAATTTTATAAAGTCTGTTTCATGCTCCCCCACAAGCCCAACAAACTTTTGTAAACTTTTGTAAATATAAAACAGATGATCCTCGACACTCTTTGAGTGTGATAGAACATACATATACACACACACAAAAGGCTGAACCTGCTGCTGTGGCAGCATGTGGGGTTGCGCAGGGAGACGTGTTGCTGTCTCGACTTCTCGTATCAGAAACCGAAAACATGGACGTCTGGACTGCGATTTCCATTTTCGTTTGAGAATCTTAAAGCCCTTAATACCACAGTTGGGAATTTCCTGGGGTGGAAGAAGGGGTGTAATGACAGCATCTCCACATCAGGAGTACAGACTGTGCAGTGGAATTTGATGTTATTACCCCACTTGTGCAGACGCCGCCACAACAAGGTGAAATGACGAAGACTGACCTCAGAGTCTGGGCAGGCCTCATTGAGCCAGGTTTCAGTCAGGGCGGTGACACCCTGACCCTTACATCTGAAGACCCTATCCACCTGACACTTGGCATGGAATAAGTCCCTTATATTTCGGAGGGAAGGGACATTTGCCAGTATGATGGACGAGAGAGGGGGTCTGAAAAAACACTTCTTCAGTCTTGTGCATACACGTCCTCACTTCCCCCTCTTACATGGATGGGTTAGCGATGTGGGAATACCTGCCCTTTTTGTGTTTCAGAGGATAGTAATTAGTAATTAGAGAAGAACGTCGCGGCTTTAGGTGAGTGGGTTGTAGCCATTAACCCCTAGTTGCAGCAGTGCTGAGCTATTATCAATGAACCAAAGGATATAAGTGTGATCAAGATAATTTTGCATTGTGGATGAAAAACTAGACAACCGTAATACCCGAAAACTCACAAAACATCACAAAACAAGACTTGAGATTTGGGACATGAACGGTAACAGCAAGACAAGAAGGCTCACTGCGACACCGAAGCAGAACATGCGCCCAGAACATTAGCTTTATAGAATATAAGACCTTGCTATATTTGCCCAAATCACTTCTGGAATTAGGTGGTGGTGACAATGTGAATTTTATCAATTGTAGTAATTGGTTTCACATTTTAAACACTTTAATTGGAGTTTACCCACATCTTAAATTAAGCCGTTTTAAAGTTGAAGTGTGTACAATTTAGTTTCATAAAGTGATGAAGTTGCATGTTGCAGCTGAACACCCCTCACCTCATCCTCCCCTTCCAAACATGACAGAGAACCTATGGTAACCTTCAGTTTTCATAAAAACTCAAAGGGTGTTTATTTTGTTCAGTCTGGGCTATTACATGAAGCATGGCGCCCCCCCCCCCCCCCCCTCATGTCAATTAAAACAGTTTTTCAATATAAAGGGCTCATTCTAGGGTTAATAAAACAACAATTTGTATAATTTAGACGAAACACATCACTAGGATTATTTTATATTAAATTTCTGTCAATAGATCTCTTTCACCTAGATCTTACACTCTGGACGTTTAACAAATTTTAAGAGTGTATCTTTAGATGGAATGCATTGATTTTGATGGTTATTGATTTTCTACTCTGAGTTGCTTGGCAGTGCTGTGCATGAACGAGTTTAAAAGAACGCGTTCATTGAACACGTTTATTTTTATAAGAACGATGAACTGATCGCAACTTTATGACAATTAATGAATTTGAACGGTGAACAATGGTGGTCCAATCAGCCTCATCCCTCTTTCACACAGAGTCCCGCCCTGAACAGATCCATAGGTCAATATTGACTCATCATTACAGCGCGACCTGCTTGTTACAAGAAGTGACACGTTTTATACTTTGATGCTGTGCACCTAGCTGCTTTACAAAATACAGCTCAAATGAGCTCTGACAAGTCATAAAACCTTGAGGTGCGGTGAAGGTTGATCCTTTGCCATAGGAGACAAAGTTCTCATAGCTCCACTGTACATTGTCCAATCAGCCCCCAAATTATGTCACATGATCAGAGTCCAGGCCTGATCAGCTCCATATGTCAATATTGAGTCAGGGTCATAGTGCCACCTAATAATTTACTATGAAACAGGAAGTTCTTTAAAACTCCACTGTGCATTGTCCAATCAGAACCAATATTTAAACATATGACCACAGCCCCGGCCTGAACAGCTCCACATATGAATATTAACTCAGGGTCATAGCGCCACCTACTGATTCGAAATGATATAGGATATTTTTTAAACTCCACTCTGCATTGTCCCATCGGTACCAAAACTAAAACCTAAGATCGGAATCATGGCATGACCAGCTAATCGGCCCCAAAATCATGTCACACGATCAGAGTCCAGGCCTGATCAGCTTCATATGTCAATATTGAGTCAGTCATAGCACCGCCTACTGATTCACTATGAAAATTTAAGTTTTTGTAAATCCACTGAGCAATTTTCTATCAGCACCAAAATTCTGTCCCATGATCACAGTGCCTGCCTGGACAGATCTATTAGTCTGTATGTAGTGATAGCGCCACGTACTGGCAACAAGAAGTAAGCCTAATTTTATAACTTTAATTTGAGGCACAGCAACATGGCTGGAAAGCAATATTTTGCCATGTACAGGTTGACTGCAGGGGTTTCATGCAGAATCAGGTTACTCAAAGGTCAGGGGATCCATGGACAAGCCCTGCGCCAGACCATAAAAGCAACATCACACACTGCCGAATACTTCAGCCAATGGCTCTGGATCAGGAGGTCCCATCCCAACCAAGATGCCCGGAACATGCACCTAGGTCTTGTCAACCTGTGGTGGGCCTGCCCAGGGGTGGCTCCTGACATAGGCGACATAGGCGGTTGCCTAGGGCGCAAAATGCCGAGAGGGCGGCACCGGAGACTGATTTATCATGACGTGACACATGCAATATAAACCAATACATTCACATCACAACATTACCTTCTGAACCCGGGGACGCACCGGAGATAGAAGCGCCGGGAAGCGCCGCGAAGCGCAACGAAAGCTGTCAGCCTACTTTCCGCGCCCATGTTAAATAACGGGGCTGTTCGCACCGGCCGCGTAGTGCCGGGAAGCTCCGGGAAGCGCCGCGCCCGGCTCGCGATCTCCAGCGATGGTATCGGGGTCTGTTCTATTTTTTCGCTCGCAGCGAGCAAATGCAGACAGAAAACACACTCAAAATCGATTTTAAACAATATAAGTGATATATTATATACATGATTAAATATACATCCCATACTTTCAATTTCTCAGCTGTTCTCCTGGAGTTTAATTTCCCTGATTTTTGCCCCCACATGATGACAATTCCCCATCTTCAATTATATACTTATTCCACACATTTGTGAGTTGTGTTTAAACAGACAGAAACACACAAGCACATACTCTCTTGTGGGGGGGTGGCGGCTACTATCATTTATCTCATCTCATCATTTAACTCTGAACCAGCGCAGGGAAATGCGCTTCCTGTGTGAACAGCCAGGCGGCTGCTTGCACAGAATCTGCGCTTCCGCGTCAGGTGTGTCCCTGACGTACACGCTCTGGTGTTACCTCTATGTGTTAGACTGTGTGTGCATCTGTTTACAGTCCAAAAGTTCTTGGGGATGCATGACAATTTGCGTGTGTATTGGTGGGCGCCATTCTGAAATCTCGCCTAGGGCGCCAACATTGCCAGGGCCGGCCTGGGCCTGTCTTGAAAGAGAATGATTTGTGATTAGAAGGCTGAAACACGGATCATACGCTAAGGTACACAACTGAGAATATGTCACTAACATCCGACAAAATCTGACGACATCAACTGTCAGTAGGCATTAATTAGTGATAGTGATCAGTGGTATAACGTACGAGGGAGATTCTCCATCTTTTCTTATGTTCTGTAGGGACCTAGTATTTGATTTAGATTAGATGATTGGATTAGATTCAACTTTATAGTCATTGCACAGTTCAAGTACTTATATAACGAAATGCAGTTTAGCATCTAACCAGAAGTGCAAAAAAAGGCAGTAAAAGTGCAGAGTATTGTGCATAGTGAAATATGTAAATAAATAAGAAGTACAGTAAGAAATATAAATGGAATATGAAGCGTATTAGGAGGTATGGTATGATATAAGAACGATGAATACACTATGAGGAAGATAAATATATATAAATATACTATAGGTGGGATATTACAGTAGTAAAAAAAATAACAGTATAGTGCAAATTATCAAATGTTCAAACGTGCAAATGTTCAGTTGCTGGAGGAGGGTGTGTGGCAGTCCAAGCCAGGCTGGAGGGGGGAAGTACAGTCACTGGAGAAGGTGTGTGTGGGTGTGGGGGCCAGGTTGTTGTCAGCGCACCACTCCGCCAGGTGCTGGACCTCTTCTATGTAGGCTGACTCATCGTTGTTGCTGATGAGGCCAATCACCGTTGTATCGTCTGCAAACTTGACAATGGTATTAGAACCATGTACAGGTGTGCAGTCATAGGTGAAGAGGGCGTAGAGGAGAGGACTCAGCATAGAGCCCTGTGGCACGCCGGTGTTCAGGATGAGGGTTGAGGAGGTGTGGTTCTCTAACCTAACAGACTGGGGTCTGTTGGATATGAAGTCCAGTATCCAGTTGCAGAGGGAAGTGTTGATGCCTAGGTCACTGAATTTCGTGATCAGTTTGGAGGGGATGATGGTGTTGAAAGCTTAACTGAAGTCTATGAACAGCATTCTTACATAGGAGTTGTTATTTTCCAGGTGAGAAGTGTGGAGTGTAGTGCTGTGGAGATGGCATCCTCTGTACTCCTGTTCTAGAGGTAGGCGAATTGGAAGGGGTCCAGTGTGGGTGGTAAACAGGTTTTGAGGTGAGCCAGGACCATCCTCTCAAAGCACTTCATAATGGTGGGGGTGAGTGCAACAGGGCGGAAGTCGTTGAGGCTCGCTGCAGTGGAGTGTTTTGGCACCGGCATGATGTGGTGGTTTTAAAGCATGTGGGGACAGCCTCTAGGGCCAGTGACAGGTTGAATATGTCAGTCAAGACCTCAGCTAGCTGCCCAGCACAGGCCCTGAGCATGCGTCCGGGGATGCCATCAGGGCCAGCAACCTAACGTGCGTTGATCCTGCTCAGTGCAGCACACACGTCGATGTATTGTGAGGGGCTGGTGGTCTGTAGTGAGCACAATCTTGATAGCCGCCTCTTGGTTGTCCCTGTCGAAGCGAGCATAAAAACTGTTAAGCTCGTCAGGGAAGGAGGCATCACTGTTTTGGGGGGTGGTGTTGGTGGGTTCGTAGTCCGTTATAGCCTGGATGCCTTGCCATATACGTCTGGGGTCGGAGTTGTTCTTTAAGTGCTCCTGAATCCTTAGCGTGTGGCAGTGCTTGGCCTTCTTGATGCCCCTCTTCAGGTCAGCACTGGATGAACAGTTAGCCTGAGCATCACCTGATCTGAAAGCGGTGTCTCGTGCCTTCAGCAGTAGGCGGACCTCTCTGTTCAGCCATGGCTTCTGGTTAGGGAATGTAGTGATTTGTTTGAGGTTTGTGATACTGTTGATGTTGGTGTTGATGAAGTCCAGAATGGAAGAGGCATAGGAGTCGAGGTCCGTGTGGGAGTCCAGTGTGACCTGAATGTTAAACACCCTCCAGTCGATGTGTTCAACCCGGAGCTGTAGTGCAGTGTCTGCTCCCTCTGGCCACACTTCAAAGGCCAGCGCATGCTTCTCCATTTTCAGGGGCCCGCAAGTGCAAGAGCCCTTGCGGGCCCCTTACGTGCTTACGTATGCATTCTTACGTGCTTGCATGCGTCACTAAATTTTAACTATGCGGCAAAGCTCCGCAAGCCTCATGCAGCCCGCAAGGCTGTGATTGGTCTGCTGACTACATCCTTTCCGGAGTCGCATTTCCGGTTTCATGCCCCATAATACCGGCAGAAACCACGGAAGATTTAGAAGAACAAATATGGACCAAATATAAGAGCGTTTAGCAGAAGAGATCCGAAAATATGTCCACTTGTATAACCCGTCACTGACTGGCGGATTTGTCCGCCAGAAAAAGTCAATGAGGAGCCACAGTGGCTATGTAAATAAACAGTCAACGGCGACTGCCACACACAAAGAAGTCTCTAAGGCCGTCTTCGACAAAAAACTTTACTCCACCTAGTGATCTGTCAGTGAATTGCTTTGCAGCACGCGCAACCCTTGGAGAAGCATAAATTTAAACGAGTCCTTCGACACAGCTGCATGAAAAGCCGCAGTTGCAGAAGCATGCGCCGGCCTTAACTGTCATCACTGTCGGTTTCACACGTTTGATGAGTGGTGTGTACTTGGGGAGTAGGAACAAAGAGAGGTGGTCAGACTGTCCTAGGTGGGGGAGAGGGGCGGCTTTGTAAGCACCAGCCATGCTGGTGTAAACATGGTCCAAAGTCTTGACTCCTCCCGTGGCGCAGGAGACATTTTGGTGGAAATTGGGGAGTACAGTCTTCAGGCTGGAGTTGTTGAAGTCATGCAACAATAAAGGCTGCCTCCGGGTGTGAAGTCTGTCGTTTGCTAATGGCAGCATCAGGGGGGCTATAGGCTGCAGTCACAATAGTAGACGTGAACTCTCTGGGCAGATAGAAAGGTCTGCACTTAACCATGAGATATTCCAGGTTAGGAGAGCAGTGACTCTCAATGATGACATTGTCCATGCACCAAGCTTTGTTCACATAGATGCAAAGACCCCCACCTCTGGTCTTACCGGAGTCATCAGCTGTTCTATCCGCCCGGAGGAGGTAGCGCCCCGTTAGCTCGACGCCGCTTTCGGGAACGCTGCTGTTGAGCCATGCTTCTGTGAATATCATGATGTTGCATTCCATTATCCATTTGTGTGTGGTGATTTGGACCACAGCTCATCCATCGCAAGAGACCGAACATTGGCGAGGAAAAGGCTCGGTTAGAGATAGTCGGTGAGGAGTTAGCTTCAGCTTGGCCCTTAGCCCACCTCTCTTTCTCCGTCTTTGTTTATGATCTCGACGCCGCCTGTGAGCACTTTCGGTCGGCGCAGCCGTGTTGGTAGCCTCCGTAGTCCTGGCGATCACAGGAATGAGCCTTAGACCATCGAAAAAGTGGGTAGGAGTACAAGATCCGATGTCCAAAAGATCCTGTCGGCTGTAGACAGATTTTCCCAAGAGTGTTCTGACTGAACAGACTTGAAACGAGCAGGCAGATAATTACTATTTTGCTAAATGTGGGGAGACGCTGAGCCTTGCGTTGTGCACGCTCCGGAAAGGATGTATTGTTGGCTCTTGCTGCTGTAATGCTGCAAATTACCCCATTGTAGGATTAAAAATGAGGAAGGGCCTTTCTGTCAGGGTTAATCTGGGAATTGTTATTGGAGAAGTACTGTACTTAACTAGAAGTTAATATATTGTAGTGTGTGAGGCTCTCGATGTCCTCCCTATGACCTTTGCAGAGTGCTTCCCACAAAGTTGACTCGAAACAGTCCTTCAAATCCAGTTTCGTTGGACCACTTCCTCACTGGGAGTTACAGCTGGTTTTGTTGGTGTTGGCATAGAAATTGTCCAGTATTTAATTGTCTCTGGGGTGGAATGTAACGTACTGGGTGAAGGTGGGCAGATTGGAGGATGGAGATACATGATCGAAGTCCTCAGAGTTGAGGACGAGAGCATGTGAGTGCTGCAACTATTTTTGGAGACAGGGCAATACAATTTTTTAACAGTGCAACTTGCAAATATGCCCCCCGTTTTCTTATTTTTGTATTCATCATTGTGTCATCATCACAACGTATGAGGACCTGATGAGTACATGAAGAGGATGCATTTAAACATAATGAAAAATTATGTCAACATTTTATGTACGCTCAGAAAACGAGCCAGGACAAGTCTTATTTGGGTTGTGTGTTTCTTTTTTGATTTATGTTTTATTTATTGAGAATATTATTCCATTTTTTATTCTAATTCAATGTAAAACTGAATATTCTTAAGAAATAAAAGTTCATTCAGCTTTGAAAGGGTGTACTTGCAGGATTATACTCTAATATTATAATTATTTCAGTGGCATGAAATTGTAAGAAAAAGATAATAATATAATTTATCACAATCATTTTTGGGACAATATATCATCCAACTAAATGTGTTATCATGACAGACCTACCTTCGTATCTTTTATAATGTACCAAGTTAGAAGTTGCTTACACAGCTTACAGCTTTAATTTAATAGAAGAACCTGCTGATATTTTACCAATGTATTCCGTGAAACCGTGGATCATTTCATCCCTCGCCACGACAAATTTGAATATGGCGGGCTGCCACAGCCTAGATACTTAACAATGGAACAGCTTGGGACAGAATCATTCCTTTAGAAATGCTGTTTAAATCAATCGGTTATAGTGATCAAGTATTCCGCTTACAGTGGTCATTTGGGGTCTTTTCATACATGAAGTTTCAGGTGAGGACACTGTAAAAATCTGTGATACAGTGAAGGTATCTGACTTGTTTGCTTGCCACACAGGGCCTATGAGAACAGTATACTGTAGAGCAAAGTGCTTTAAAGAAATTTGTAAACATGTTGAGCCCAAAAGTGTGTTTTTAGGCCGAGATTAGAATAGAAATATTTGCATATTCTGTTCCTGTATTAAACACTTTGAAGAGTATTTCAGAGTCAGATTTTTGGTAGGGGCTCATGTAAGGCGATCCTAGTGATGATTCCATAACAGGTGTTGTCTATGACAGCCATGATGGTAAGGTGTTTAAATTCAACAAATGTTTTCAGGAAAACCCAACTTGTCTTAAGCTGGTTTTACACCAGGATGCATTTGAGGTGGTTCACCCTTTAGGTTCTGCAAAACTGAAGGGTACTTCTCACTACTAAATTGTTCGATCAAACGTTGATCACATGCACCTGGCTTTGTTGTGTAGAGAGAAGAACTTCAACGACTTTGGCTATGCCAAGGTTTTCTCAGAGTTGCTTGCTGACTTTAATGTACTGGAGAAAAATGGGATAACATTGGCAGAAGAAACTGTTGTTAAGGGAACTATTTACAGTTTCTCCTGCCATCAACAGGCCACAGCACTGTCCAAGAGCGAGAAGATGCACAATGCATTGTCATAAAGGATTTACAGATACAAGTGTACCGAGAAGAGATTAAGTTGTTCAGCAAAGGGAATCGTCTTCCATCTCAGAGTAAATTATATCAGATGGATGCTTTCCTTGACCAAGATGGAATCCTCAAGTTGGGAGGAAGACTAAAAAACGCATCTCGCCCTTCCTCACAGAAACATCCAGTGATAATCCCACAGGATCATTCCATTACCAAGATGATAATTGCACACTATCATGAGCAGGTCAGACATCAAGGAAAGTGTCTTACAATTAATCAATCATCAATCAATCAAATTTTATTTGTATAGCCCATATTCACAAATCACAATTTGTCTCATAGGGTTTAACATGGTGTGACATCCTCTGTCCTCAACCCTCAACAAGAGTAAGGAAAAACTACTAAAAAATCCTTTAACAGGGTAAAAATACGTAGAAACCATGATGAAGTGGCCACAGCTGCGGCCCTGGATCTGCGGGCGATAAGTCAAAGTGACTCCGGGGAAGGGGTCAGGTCAGAAACATGTATTGATGAGATTAGAATTACTTTGATGTGATAATGATTTGAGAAGAGGAAGGAGAAGCTGGAAAGAGAAGCTCCAATGATATAGGCCGAACTTGAGGGTACACTGAGGCTCAAGGTAAATCTGACTGGCTACTGGTTTGTATGGCAGTACTATGAAAGCCGTATAGACCTCTCAGTAGATCAGACATCAATATCTCTATGCCTTCCTATTTTAGAACATAGCACAAGTTACGTTCTGCCGCACTAATTAATGGCAGTTGATGTTATCGACCTTCTAGACCAGGGGTTCTCAAACTTTTGCAAGCTGGGCTCCCCCAAAGCTGGTTAGGAGTAGTTCTAGACCAACAGCAGCATAACTAAGAGCAGGTCTAAGACAAGCCTGGACCAGCTCTAACTATAAGCTTTATCAAAAAGGAAGGTTTTAAGCCTACTCTTAAACGTACAGATGGTGTCTGCTTCCTGAACTGAAAGTGAGAGATTATTCCACAGGAGAGGGGCTTGATGGCTGAAAGCTCTGGCTCCTACTCTACTTTTAGAGACTTTAGGGACAACAAGTAAGCCTGAATTATGGGAGCAGAGTGCTCTAGAGGGTTGATTAGGTACTAACAGCTCTTTAAGGTAAAATGGCGCCATATTATTAAGGGCCTTGAAGGTGAGGAGGAGAATTTTAAATTCCATTCTAGATTTAACCGGAAGCCAGTGTAGCGATGCTAATACTGGAGAAATGTGCTCTCTTTCCTTGGTTCTCGTCTGGGCACGTGCTGCAGCATTTTGGACAAGCTGCAGAGTCTTTAGCGACTTACTGCTGGAGCCTGATAATAATGAATTACAGTAGTCCAGTCTGGATGTAACAAAGGCTTGGACTAGTTTTGTGAAAAGACATGTCTGATTATTGAGATATTACGAAAGTGGAAAAACGCGGTCCTAGAAATTTGTTTTAAGTGAGAATTAAAGGACAGATCAGGATCGCAGATCACTCACAAGTTCCTGACTGTTTCATTGGAAGCAAGGGCAATGTCGTCTAGTGCAGCTGTACCATTAGATGATGTATATATAAGGTGTTTAGGGCCAAGTATTATAACCTCTGTTTTATCTGAGTTTAATGAGAGAAAATTGCAGGCCATCCAGGTTTTTATGTCCTTGAGACATGTTCAAGGTTTAGTTTATAACTTCTTTTTTGAGAAGGGGTTTGATTACTGCTATTTTAAAGGACTGTGTTACATATCCTGATGATAATGACAGATTGATTGTGTTCAGTAACGAACTATCAATTAGGGGCAGAATATGTAAGTCATTTTGTAGGAATGGGATCTAAGTTACAGGTTGTTGGTTTAGAACCTGAGATTATTTTGGTAAACTGATCACGGATGATCAGAGATAAGCTGTCTAAGTAATAGGAAGGATTCTCAGGTGTTTCTGAGATTTCTCATCTTGGTAGGGTATTAGTGCCAATTGACGGCAGGAGATGGTTGATTTTATTTCTAATAGTTCGAATTTAATCATTAAAGAAGGTCATAAAGATATTGCTATTTAGGGATCGAGGAATACTGGGTTCGGAGGAGGTGTGACTCTCTGTCAGCCTGGCTACATTACTGAAGAGAAACCTGGGGTTGTTTTTATTCTCTTTGAATTCTACTTTCTAGAATTTTATTCTACTTTGAATAGTAGGCAGCTCTTTCTTTACGGGGGGGGGGGGGGGGGTCTTTTATATGCTTTAACACTACTCTTCCAGTCTAGGAGATTTTCAACACTGTTCCTGGAGCGCCACTTCCTTTCTGGTTTTCTTGATACTTGTTTTATCTCTTGGAATTATACCACGGAGCTAATAATTTACTAATTAACTATTACATTTTTCTTTTTTAGAGGCGCTTTTGAGTCTAATATTAATCTGCAGAGCTATCGACGAGACGTATAAATCTCAATGGAGCTCGGGTTTTACATTTTTGTTTATATCGACGGATAATACGCGTTTAAATGTAATCGGAATTATTTCCTTAAATTTAGCTACAGCACGATCAGGTAGACATCTACAAAATTAGTTTTTTATTAGTGGCATATATTTATCTATGAAAAATTGAAGGTTATTAAATTATGGTCTGATAGAATTCGTTTGCGAGGAATTACTGTTAAATGTTCAATTCCGACACCGTACGATAATACAAGGTCAAGTGTGACTGAAACCAATTGAGTCTAGTATCGAAATAAATGCTACGCTAAGGCTGTCTTTATTATTGTCAACATGAATATTAAAGTCACCAATAATAATCATTTTATTGGTCTTTAGGACTAGGTTTGATAAATTATGAAGATGTGTAACAATCCATCCAAACGCCAAACTACAGATATAGACAAAAGAATGGTGGCCAAGTATCCCAAATCTCTACAACATGTCATCGAGGGTGATGTTATTGGACTTTGATATTTGTCACTCCACACGACAGTTAAAATGGGAAACCCAACACACCAAAGATAACAAAATGCAAGGCAGCATCAGATGATTATGACACAGATGAAATCCCAGCTGAACACAAGAAGTGTTTCAAATACAAATGGCTGTATCAACTAGGAGCCGAAATATCTGCCCCTCTCTGAGACTGTGGAGAGTCAGCAAAAAAAATAAAATAAGATGACTACGATTTTTGAAGAGATGAACTATAATAAGACGACAGGAAAAAACTGGTTTATACAACCTATTACATGCAGCGTACAGACATCAACAAGGGGACAAGCATCCAGAAACTCAGCCAAGAGTGGCCATTTTTGTTAAAGGAAGCTGGTATAGCATAACACTTCCAAGAACTTGGTGAGAGTCTAATGGAGTCCTTCCTTGCCAATGTGTATAAAATGGGGAGATGCCTCTGAAACTTCCTCAAAAGGGTTGATGCTGGGGATGGGACTTTACAAGAGTTTTCATGTTCGACTATTAATAACGTTATTGAACAATTAATCGATTATTTGGTAAGGCATGACCCCCCCCCCCCCATTTTATTTCCCCCCCAGCCATCACCCCCACATGCATTAAGGTCAAACACGCACACAACAGTACTGATATTTCTCAAAAATAGCTTTATTAAGGAAATACGCCATTTGTAGTCAAGTTTAGTTTTCACAGCGCATTATGCCATCCGACGGATTTTAACAGGTAGCATTTGCAACGCATCACTGCCTGGCTACAGCATAGACCTTTGAAAAATGAATAATTAATAATAACATTGTAAAATGCCATCTCCGGTAGGGGAGAGTTTCGTTGTAGCTGTAGCAGGAGCTGTAGCTGTAGCTAACTTCAAGCCCAGTGCTGCCGTGGAGAAAGTCAGCGCCAGAGTACTCACGGGAGGAGACACGAGGGGAGGAGGGGAAAGAGTGTGGAGAGCGCAACACACTTCGCTCTGCCGTGCGAATCACCGTTCGCCGTGGACTCCGACGCCGTCTTCTTGCTAAGACTAGCCAGCTGTCCTCCGGTTCTTCGCGACTTACAGCTTTTCAGTTTGGTTTCAAGACTTCTCACCGGCTCCCACACTGCGCTGCCTTCTCCTCTCTGCAACCTCGCTCTGCTTGAAGTCCCGCCCCCCATCTGCTGTACGAAGTCGCACTCGCGCAAGATACCGGAAGATGTTGTTCTCACAATTCATTACCAACCCTAGTTGATGCCCAAAAACAAGTCGTGGATGCTCTTCTCACGTTTCAGATTGAGAGAGGCCATTTGGATGGTTGCTCGGAAGAAATCATTCAGATGGTTAGGGTTATCTTTTACTGTCTCATTTCTGGTAAGAAAGAAGAGAACCTGTTTCATTGTTTTGTTATAAATTAAGCTACCCAACTCTAAACAAGTCCAGCTGAAATGATTAATCGATTAATCAATTAGTCGACAGAAATGACAGAAATATAATTTGCAACTATTTAGATAACTGCTTTGTCATGGTTCCATCTTCGCAAATGTTAGGTTCTGCTGCTTTTCCTTTGATTGATTTCAATAATTTGTATGCATTTGTAATAATTTGGAAGTTTGGACTGTTGGTTGGACAAAACAAGCATTGTTAATGCTTCACTTATGACTCTGGGTAATTGTGATGACATTTCTGAATATTTTCAGATTTTTAACAAACCAATTAATCGATCGTTTAATGGGAAAAATAATCATTAGTTGAACTCCCATACAAAATAGTTCTAAATGAGCTTCACCTCAATCAACAACAACAGTAAGATCAAGCTTTAACATGCATGACTAATAATAATTTAATGATATATTGTATAATAGTATCACAATCATGGGGACATTTTTCTGCATCGAGTACCTTTTTTTTTAATACTTTAAGAACATTTTATTGATTATACTTACATAATTGCAGAGTAGCTTGACAGTGTGGTATTGGTTCTGTTACTTAGGCAAAGGATCTGAAAAAACTTCCTCCACCACTGGAGAAAGTACATGTTTAAATTGTTAAAAATAATAATAAAATTGTAAAACTTTCTTTTCTCATGTGTTAGGGCATGAGCTGGACCCTGTCAAAGACTACAAAGTAGCACTCAGAGTTGTCGTGCTGGTGGAAATTCTCCTACATGATCCTTCAATGTTTGAAGGATCAACTGTTTTTGCATTCAGTCGGACATTTAAAGTTTCGTGATTTCACACAACAGGTTTTTTTATCGTACATTCTTTCAATAAATATTGACTTTAGCAGTGTTATATATTGTACACTTTTAGAAATTTGTCTACGAGAGTTTTAGTAAAACCGTTTCTACTATAACTAAAGGCCGAATTATAGTACTGCAACCTCAACTGTGGCTGGCCACGCAGTTGCATTGACGGACTCGTTCTGGTTTACGGTTCCCCAAGGGTTGCGCGTGTTAATTCCCCGCCAGAACACTAGGCGGAGTAACAAAACACGCAAAGAAGAGAAGTCTTCTTCTTCGTCGACTGTTTATTCACATCGCCACTGCGGCTCCTCATAGCCTTTTTCTGGCGGACAAATCCGCCAGTCATTGACGGGTTATACAAATGGTCATATATTCGGATCTCTTCTGCCAAGTGCTCTTCTATTTGGTCAATATTCGTTCTTTTAAATCTTCCGTGATTTCTGCCGGTATTATGGGAAATGAAACCGGAAACTAGACTCCGGACGGGATGTAGTAAGCAGACCAATCACAGCCTTGCGGGCTGAGTGAGGCTCGCGTCGCTTTTTTCGTATAGTTAGAAAAATTGGTGGACGCACGCAAGCCGCAAGATGGGGCACGCACAAGAGATTTTACACACCGTCCTGTCACTGCACTTTACTTATGACATTTCATACAAACCACTACAGCGAAAACGTGCAAATAATACATTCAGGATTTTTTTATTGAATTTATTTAATTTTTTATTCTATTGCCTATTTATATTTCTTTATTCTCGGAGTAAGGATTCATAAAGTTTTATCTTAAATGAGCTTAACTGATCAACAAGTGACTCTGCTTCTATGATGTTTTCTAATCACTCACAATTAGAGCTGATCTTGGTAGAATCTGCTGAATTCACATTTATGTTACTGGATAAACGGGGCGTCGCTTCCTCTGCAACAATGAAGTTTAAACACAGGGCTGCTTCGTAATTTGCTGGAAGAACTTCTGTCTGCAGGATTGTGTGTGTGTGTATGTGTGTCTCCTCTCTACGTCGAGTAGATATACTTGTGCTTATGCGTTCTGACAGAAACTCTCAAAGTCCACGATTAATGTCTTTATTGAGTTTCATACCAAGTGTTTGTGATGACTTACTACAGTATGATCTGTCTATACCCATTTTCAAAGATGAATTCTGGACATGTCTTCACAAATGGGTCCGGACTACATCTTTCACACATGAACAAGCAGGAGATACGAGGAACCCCTGACTGCAGCTCGCAGATCGAGGAGGAGCTTAATTTTCCCTAAATGTGGGCTGGTCTAAATGTTTAAGCAAAAAAGCGGGAGATCGTATTTCTGTCTGAGTCCATAATACTGCGCGCTTTTCTGCCTAGAGGTAAGTTGCCGCTCTCTGTTCGTGTACATTGTAAACTAATGTATGGATAGACCAACAAGTTGATAATTAAAATATTCATGCAAGTAACATGCATAGGCCTAATGTTTATGTCATGAGGTCGTTTGAATAATAGCATTTAGGCAGTGTTTTTCCAGCTTTTTTAACCCTTTTGTGCATGGCGTCCACATATGACGACAATTAAATAAACTCCAATATTTTGGGCTTATCATGGTAATACTCTCTAAAACCACATTGGTGAAATATATTTCGTGAAACATTGAAACCTGATTTAAATTTTGCTTTTCCCCTCCAGATTTGCCTACATTGTATCGCCATCCTACCACAGCTCGCACACGCACACTGCACAACCACATTGCACCACATTGCACCACATAACACACACATTACAAAACCAACAGTTCTTTTAAGAACTACTGTCTGTCTGTCTGTCTGTCTGTCTGCCTGCCTGTCTGTCTGACTGTCTGTCTGTCTGTCAGTCACTGTCAGTGTCCTGATTTTCTCTGGTCAGGTAGGTTCACTGCAATGCTTAAAAAAAAAATCATATTTCATATCCAGGTTTATAAAAACAGTAACTAATGCGCTATATTTGTGTGTTTCTACCCTATAGTATGTCTGAGAGAAATAAAGAAGGTAATCAATAAATCATTCACTGGAATTAGAGTATGATAAGGCATAATAACAGGATTCCAATATCAACATCTAATGCATGGCCTTATTCTTTGCATAGTGCATTACATTTTGAAATTGGAATTCTGCATTGACAATGGTCAAAATAAATGTAATGAAATACATTCCTTTATTCATTATGTGTGTCCATTTGTTACCCACAGCTACTTTGATTGACCTTGTGTTGCCTTCATACATGTGCGTGCGTGTGTGTGTGTGTGTATGTGCGTGACACACACCCGCTACATGGAGCCCCACATCCTGGGCTGGAGGCCTCTCATGCTCAAGCTCAGGCTCATTTGAAGTATCCTCTTCCTGAGGCCACCCCCGATGACGTCAATGTGGTAAAAAAGATAACAATTTCAGTGTCAATTTCAGATGGTAAAAGTTATGTTTTAGCAGGGGTTTAAGTGATGCTGTGCCTTTTAATGTTTATTATTTCCCCCTCTGATATATAGAGACACATTACTATACTTATGGATGGTGATACACCAAACATTAACAAGATCACCAACAGTGAACTGTTCCACTGTCCCTTCTGTAAATACGTGGGTGCAAAATTTAAGGTCGACTACCATGTAAAAGGCCATTCGTCAGTGAAACACAAAGGTGCTTATCTAAAATATTACACAAATGAATTACTTTGTATTTTTTCACAAGTATGAATCTTACTCCCTCAATTCCTCTCTTACAGAGTTCACAATAATCAAGTGTGGATTAAGTTGTCGGACGGCAACACATTTTCATTGTTGCTATTGTGCAGCAACACTTAGAAATCGATCGCAATTGGTAAGGCACCTACAAATACACCTGGAGGAGGTGCAAGCTGCAGCCCCTGTACAGCACTTTGTGGCCCCCGCTCAACTCCCTCAGCTCCCCGTGGCCCTCGCTCAGCTCCCCGTGGCCCTCGCTCAGCTCCCCGTGGCCCTCCCTCAGCTCCCCGTGGCCCTCGCTAAGGTCGCTAAGGTCCCTCAGCTCCCCGTGGCCCTCCCTAAGGTCCCTCAGCTCCCTGTGGCCCTCGCTCAGCTCCCATTGGCTCCTGCAGAATGTTCCACTGCCACTAAAGCATCAAGTGAGCAAAATAAATTCTGTTGTCCTCATTGCAAGTTGATTTTAAACAAAAAAAACTTCAAAACACACAGCAGGAGAAAACACACCAACCTCCTTGAGACAATAACGAAGGACAGATTTTTGGCCTGTCAGTGTATCGATGGCACACATGGTGTGTTTGCAGTTGAAAAATCTTTTTGTGGTCCTGCAACACCCATACATGTAATCAAGAATATGTGGGGGCCAGCACAGAAGATCATCTGTGAGGTCGACCAGTGTTGTTTGAATGCTGACTTTGCTCAAAGGAGCGGGATGTTGCCTTTCGAGTGCCACCACATCCAATCATTATTGTATTGCCCACGCACTGACGGTCAAACCTTGGAAAGAATGGTGGAAAACAAGTGGTTTGGTGAGGAGCGTAAGGCCGGCCTCTTGCGTTTCCAAAAAAATGCTGATGCTGAGGGTGTGCCTCTGTCTGTGCACTTGACTGTAGGTGGTCCACCATCTAAATTTCATATATCTGTTTATGAAAAAAAGGTAACATACCACAGCAGGTTGGGAAGAGTTATTGTGGCATATGATGCAAAGCAAAACACCTGGCATTGTCCCTGCTCTAAAGCGAGAAAATCCTGTATCCATAAAGCTGTTGCTAAATGGCATCTGTTTGTAACAAAGAGGGAGCTTTTTAGGAAGGTGAAGAGCACAGAGGAAGAGACACTTAATCTTACCGAGATCAGCACAGTCCAATACGACAGCGACTCTGAGGACAGTTATCCACCAGATGACAGAAAAATCGCAAGTATGCTTAAATACCTCCTCAACAACAAAAAGCTCCCGGCAAATATACCCCAGGCTCTCATAGAGCAGTCGAGGGAGGGGAGAAGAGATGACAGCTTTCCTAAGCACCTTATCCCCAGAGAAACAAAGTGTGTAGAATGTGAATACACACTCTGTGAACATCTGATAACAGCGAAAGGCAAATTCCTGACAAGCACAGGTGTAGTTGAAGGTTGGTACCATCACAGGTCTTTCTATTGTGTTCTTATCAGTTAATGGGTGACATAATTTATATGTAGCCTACATGAGAAAAAGAAAAAAATGTTTCTACTAATCTTAAATGACATAAAAGCAATAATCATGATCTTTGGTTGGACTGTGTTTTTAGGAATATCAACATACAGGAAATCATGCCTGAACTGTGGCATGATTTACAGATACCAGGAGTGGGAGGAGGGTATCCACAACTTTGATGACCATGTCTGTCTGTCTGTCTGTCTGTCTGTCTGTCTGTCTGTCTGTCTGTCTGTCTGTCTGTCTGTCTGTCTGTCTGTCTGTCTGTCTGTCTGTCTGTCTGTCTGTCTGTCTGTCTGTCTGTCTGTCTGTCTGTCTGTCTGTCTGTCTGTCTGTCTGTCTGTCTGTCTGTCTGTCTGTCTGTCTGTCTGTCTGTCTGTCTGTCTGTCTGTCTGTCTGTCTGTCTGTCTGTCTGTCTGTCTGTCTGTCTGTCTGTCTGTCTGTCTGTCTGTCTGTCTGTCTGTCTGTCTGTCTGTCTGTCTGTCTGTCTGTCTGTCTGTCTGTCTGTCTGTCTGTCTGTCTGTCTGTCTGTCTGTCTGTCTGTCTGTCTGTCTGTCTGTCTGTCTGTCTGTCTGTCTGTCTGTCTGTCTGTCTGTCTGTCTGTCTGTCTGTCTGTCTGTCTGTCTGTCTGTCTGTCTGTCTGTCTGTCTGTCTGTCTGTCTGTCTGTCTGTCTGTCTGTCTGTCTGTCTGTCTGTCTGTCTGTCTGTCTGTCTGTCTGTCTGTCTGTCTGTCTGTCTGTCTGTCTGTCTGTCTGTCTGTCTGTCTGTCTGTCTGTCTGTCTGTCTGTCTGTCTGTCTGTCTGTCTGTCTGTCTGTCTGTCTGTCTGTCTGTCTGTCTGTCTGTCTGTCTGTCTGTCTGTCTGTCTGTCTGTCTGTCTGTCTGTCTGTCTGTCTGTCTGTCTGTCTGTCTGTCTGTCTGTCTGTCTGTCTGTCTGTCTGTCTGTCTGTCTGTCTGTCTGTCTGTCTGTCTGTCTGTCTGTCTGTCTGTCTGTCTGTCTGTCTGTCTGTCTGTCTGTCTGTCTGTCTGTCTGTCTGTCTGTCTGTCTGTCTGTCTGTCTGTCTGTCTGTCTGTCTGTCTGTCTGTCTGTCTGTCTGTCTGTCTGTCTGTCTGTCTGTCTGTCTGTCTGTCTGTCTGTCTGTCTGTCTGTCTGTCTGTCTGTCTGTCTGTCTGTCTGTCTGTCTGTCTGATAACATATCATTGCTTGTTCCTCTTTTATTAAAATGTATTCATTACAGATCATTTCTGTAAAATAAATGACGATTGAAGATGCAACTCTTACAAAATATATTACTTTTATTTTGAAATGTTATAACATTGGAATACTCCTGTTTCTCATAATTTTCCAGACCCATACAGCTATCAGCAAAGTGATAGAAATTATAGAGACAACGGAAAAGGTGTCCTTTCCAAACAAAGAAAGAGTATTGCAGGCATACCTCCACTTTGAGGCCCTGACCGACCATGAATACACGTACAGTTGTGTGTCATGTGGAAACAACCCAGCAGTTGTTGTTATGGACCTCCACAGAAAAGGGGTTTTCAATATGCCAGGTGAGTTATGCTATTATTTCACATATGTTAGCTTCATTGTTTGTATAGCACCTTATCTGTCTCTGTATTGTGTAACATCATATTACCCATGCCCTTGTATAACCATGCATCAAAATGTCGTGTTCGGAGTGTTTTTTTAGTGATTGTGCTATGAATAACAAACTATTGTTTTAACAGTGAGTGACATCCCAAGTCCACCTGAAGGCTATGATGGAAATGTTGACATGGACCATTTCTGGAACACTGTGGCCACAGAAATGCTCAGTCGGGGATTAATTCCATGTAAGTCTCGTCAAAAGACAGAACAGCTAAAGAACAGTTGGAGAGAGAGTAAAGTATATTAAAATGTGTTTAATGTTGTGATTATGATAGCTAATACTCATCACATTTGTTCACAAAGATGGACGGAAGAACCCTTTTGTTGTGCCACCAAGTTATAATCACTGGGCCCCCTGGATTGGCCCACACACCCGGAGGTCAAATTCTGTGTTGAACACAGAATTCGAAAAATTGCAAAGCCCCAAAACGGATGGAGATGATAACTTTAATGATGATGAAAAAATGAATGAGGAACGGCTCACAGATGAGCTTGTGAACCTGAAGGTGAATGAGTTGATGAAATATGCCAAATCCACTTCTTTATGCTAATAAAAAATGTGTTTATGCTATATTAACAATATCAACTTAATTGCATGTTCACAACAGGTACAGGAGGTCAGGGCACTGTGCAAACAGTGTGGTGTGGATGATAAGGGGTCCAAGATAGATATGGTTATGAGACTGTCTGACAAAATGTCTAGTAGAGTCACCTACAACAAGGTGTTTGAGAAAGTGTGGGGTGCTTCTGGTAAGTGAAATGATATGGAATGTTGAAGATATTTTCACTTTGTTATACATTGTTGTGTTAAAGAAATTACTTCTTAACGAAAAACACCTCCCCAATGTGGCTGTGTATGATTATGCCAGGGGTCTGGCACTGCATGCCAACCACAGGCAGCCAGGAATATTTGCCCCTTTTCAGGGAAGGTTACTGGATCCCACCCCAGAAAACGTGAAGCAGGCCTCGGAGGGAAAGGTCCATGTCAGCTTGCCCTGGCTGAAATTTCAAAAAAAGCCAGCTGACAAAGATGGTCACCCTCTTACTGGATCTTCACAGCATTTTGCTTTAAACGATGTGTTCCACCAGGGGAACAGCAAAGACCAGTGTGAAGTTCTAAGAAAACTGGAGCTTGTTCCTGAACTTGCTGGTCTAATTAACAGCCAGTGTGCCGAGCAGCTGTTTTCAGGGATGAGAAAAAACAACTACTTTTTAAATCAGACAACCCCATCAACACACATTTTTCTACAAAGAAACATTCTCCACCATTACAACATTGCAAGAAACCAAACAATCAAAAATCAGTACAGCAAGATTGTTCCTCCAGATGTTTCATTGCAGTTTGACACCCATGGAAGGGTAGTCTTAGGTTTGGAATTGAATAATTATGCACATTTGTCGTCTTCATCTACTTAGACAATAAAGTTTGTTGCATGTTTTTCCTATAGCTCACTTCCCATCAGCTGCGATGTCAACTGGGTCATATGGGAAAGAACAAGAAGACTCTCATGAGTATGAGTCAGAAGTAGAAATGCAGTGTGACACCCTTGGAATGGTAGTCTTAGGTATGGGATTGAATATTTATGCACATTTGTCGTCTTCATCTACTTTAGACAATAAAGTTTGTTGCATGTTTTTCCTATAGCTCACTCCCCATCAGCCGTGATGTCAACTGGGTCATCAGGGAAAGAACAAGAAGACTCTCAAGAGTGTGAGTCATGGCTCTATTTTGCACATCAATCAAATGAGAAATGTGACATTTCACACTTAATTTAATTTTTCGGTTGTTGCTTTCTACACTAGTAAATGATGACAGTGAGCAGAGACCTCATGGACACTTCCCTAGTCTCCACAAGTTTTCAGAACACAGAGCATACTGGGGACAGAAACTCCAAGACAGCCAGGAACAACTGGTAAAGTTAACCATTGTGCCACTGTGGTTATCTATGAATGTCACTCATATAATCATACATGTATAAAGACTTTGTTTTCTTGCACTAGCTGTCTCATGTCTTGGATGAGACCAAAAGTCACACTCAGCACCTTGCAATGGTGAATAACATCATCCTGACCCGCTTTGACGTTTGGACTCTGGGTTTGCAGC
This sequence comes from Pleuronectes platessa, assembly GCF_947347685.1. Lineage (NCBI taxonomy): Eukaryota > Metazoa > Chordata > Actinopteri > Pleuronectiformes > Pleuronectidae > Pleuronectes > Pleuronectes platessa. The sequence goes on from NC_070633.1 coordinate 1,426,102, forward strand.
AGGACATGGAGGGAACGGTAGGCATAGAGAATGTGCTGTGCTGATATGGTTTATGTAATATTTTTCAAAATCTTTCAATAATTTGTGTTTATGTGTTCTACTAGATCCTGAACTCTTGTCTCAAAATGATTGAGAAGGTAGTGTAACTCCTGTGAAATATTTAATTCAAAATGATTGGATAGTCTAGTTCAACAGTCAATATATTTTGAGAGTAAGAGATTTAGCAAACTTTCTCTGTTATAGAGAGTAGAGAACCTGTTTGCTGCAGACAGCTATGTCATTTCCTCTTGGTTCCCACCATCATCGAGGAACCCCATGGATCACCTTCCGGTAATTTGTTTAAAAGTTTTGCTTTATTGAGTGAAGTTTGAGCATTTAATATTCAGCTATCGTTGTCTTTTTACAGGATAATGCAGCCAGTCTGCAGTGGATTATTTTCCCAGTGTCCGTACCTGGACATTGGACACTCTGTGTAAATACCTTTTTATATTTTCTTCCTTTTTTTTCTTTACACAACAAGTTGCTCATTGCTGATTTGAATGTTTTTCTATAATTAAATCCATGTGAGTTCTGCTGGGATTCCAGGAACATTACACAACTCACTGCAACTGGTTATATTTGAATTGAAATATTTAACAGATACTGAGGCCACAGGCTAGGGAGATTTTCTTCCTAGATTCCCTCTGGGGCAGCGGTTGGAGAGATGAGAGTAGAACCAGTCTATTCAGGTTTTTAGGGCAACTCACATAATCCCATCTGGACAGTGGTAGTTCTGTTTTAAACCACTTGTCCTTTTGTTGGTTTTAATCAATGGTTCTGTTTTTATTTGATCTAAAATATTCCATTCCATATTCCAACAATTTTCATTCCTTAAACAGATAGAAACAGAACTATTTATCTTTTTGAGTTGGGCAGTTCTGTTTAAGCCCGTTATGAAAACTTTTTTATTTGAAGTTCCAACCTCTTCCTTCTTCAGTTCAAGCTTTGTTCCAAGCGTTTATGCATGCTTTTCAATCAAAAGTTGATTGAAGTTGAGTTACTTTTATTTACTTCGCTTATTATTTGTACAGACACGTAGCTCACAGCCTCTCTTCTGGCCCCTGGAGAGAGCTTGGTGTGGATGATGTCCAGGTGAGACATTACATAATAGCATTTGCTAACTTTTTACTATTTTCTTGCCATACTTTTATTAAAATACATTGTTCACACCTCAGGGCCTAACAAAGCAAGAGTTCTCCAACAACTGCGGCGTGTTTGTTTTGATGGTAAGACCTAATCAGCATGTTATAGCATTGCTGTAAAAATGTTTGCTTGCTACATTAAAACCACATTAATTTGTATTGAAAATAATGTATCATTGGGAATACGCCTGACATTATATTAACCAGTACCTCTTGACTTACATTACACTCTGTACATTGTAATAGGGGCCAAGTGCGATTTCAGCGAGGTATGTGTAAATCGTGACACATTATGCTTAGTGTACAAGGTGTTTTTTTTTTTTTTTACAACATATTAACATCTTCCTGCATTTCCTTCTTCAAAGGAAAACATGCTGCAAATTAGGAGATGGTGGTGTCTCACTCTCCTGCAGAACTTCCCCATGCCGTAAGTGCCCTGAATATCACACTTTTGAATCAAATCACAAAAAAAAACAGTTTTACTCACTGTCAACAGACCAACATGAATGTTTTCATAGTGAATGTATGTTGTCATTAAATCACTAAGGTCTGAAGAAGACCGATTGCAGGACAGGAAAAGGCGACGAGTGGAAGGAGGGCTACAGGTGAGAGGTCATGTGATTAATTAGTCTTGTAGTCAACTATTGCTAGACCAAATCGTAATCCCTCCACTTATTTCAATTATCTGTTTTACATCTTGCATTGTTATTGTGCCTATAAGAACTGTGATCTGTTTCCTTTATAGACGCTGGGAAATTGACAAACTGCAAACCGGGAACAGGGTTGGAAGGATGGTGAAAATAAAAAAAATCAATGATGCAAAGTCTTCTGTCTGGTTTATTTGACTTAGCTAATATAATTGAGTGTTCAAAATAATATGTGTCTGGTTTTTATATATATTTATTTATTCATTTTTCATAGTAAAAAAAGACATTTGACAAGTTAAAAGTATGTCTCTAAGTCATTGTGCTGTGCTGTATTGATGTTTGAGAATGTGCTGCCGGATCTGCGCCTAAAGATGGCGCCCCCGAGCTCGAGCGAAACGTTTAGACCAGCCCACATTTAGGGAAATTTAAGCTCCTCCTCGATCTGCGAGCTGCAGCCAGGGGCACTTGGGAGATACTCCGCTTAGACACGTTCACAACATGGGAATTCTACGAACCATTCAATTGAGGGGTGGACCGCAGACAGGGGCAGGACGTATCATAGTAATTCCGCTGCGGAGATTACATGCTTTCTTATACAACATACTGCCGTCTGCCCTTATAGTTAAAAACTCTCTTAACATCTTCGCTTGTGTCTATTCTTTGTTTTGCTCTTGCTCTGTTCATGTTCAGGATGTGTGAACGCAAATGTCTGATTGAAAGGCTCCGTAGTTTCTACGGACTTTCTCCGCCTGGCTTCCTAGTATATAGTCCGTAGAAATTCAGGAGAATTTGACGTGTGAACCCAGCCACACAGTTCCAGCGCCACCTTATAAAGTCATCAAAAATCAAAGTAATAAAGTTCATAAATGGACAATTAATTTGCTGAAAAGTATTAAGTTTGCGGGCGGTACAGTTAAGACTCATAGGAAAATTGTCACGCACAGTGTAAAAACATCTTTAAAACTTGAGGACTGAGAGTTTTATTTTTCTAATAGCAAAACACAGATGGGTGTATATATCTTCTATGCTGAATATTAAGTACTCATGCTGTGTCACATGTTATGTAATAGAAAACTAGTTTCATGTTCAAGTCAATTAAGCTTTATTGGCAGAAATGGACACAACAAACCAACAAATTACTAATAGTAACAACAATGGTAATAACAATAATTGAAATAAAATTGTGTGTGTATTTGTGTGTGTCCCTGCTCATCTCTGTCCTTCACACACAAACTGACAATCACATGTTTTTACCTATTAATTGATGGTTCGAATCATGACTCCGGATCGTTCTGATCACTTTAACCCTGATTTCCTGACTGTGGGCATCACGTTACGTCTTGTGTTGTGTAGCAGGTTTAAACATGTCTCATAAACTATAGAGCGAATCAAACAAACAAAGTAAATGTCAGTACTGTACGTGTACTAATAACTTATGATCAGTGTTTATTGTTAAAGTGTAAAGTGAGCGCAGGTCAGAGGGGGAGTGACAAGGAAGAAGACTCACAGACTGACACAGAATTACCAGACCTTTAATGAGCGTCTGTTCTGAAGCAGCTGTGTTATAATTATTCAGCGGTGGAAACCCGTTAAAACAATGACTCTGCATCGATGCAGTCTTTTATCCGCTGTTAGTTTTGTCTGTCAAAACAGGGATCGGATGAGTTCTATCGACGTTACATCGACATGTCTTAAATATCTATCGAGGAAAAGTTATATCTCGATAATTATCAATTTCGCTTTATCGCTTTATCGCCCAGCCCTAGAACTGGGCCAATAATCAGTTCACAATAACTAATTTTAGGGGGTGGATTTAACCTTCAAACCGGGCATAGTAGTCAGACACATCCAAATACCGTCAAAGGCATGTGCTGGACCTATAGAAGACAGCAGTCCGCACACTGTATCTCCCCTTAAGTGCAATTTAAGGTTTTTGCATTCTTTTATTTATTTTTTAAGTTAGTTACTCACTTACTCAAGACATTTATAAGACCAATTTTTCTTCTACTTGAGCAATTGTTTTTGCTAAAATAACAGTACTTTTATTGGATTACAGTTTTTGGCTACTCCACTAAACCTCTGTCCCCCACTGTATCTCTACATCTGAATAATGTGAAAATGCTTGAAACTGACAGCTTTCTATAATACAGCTATCTGTGTGGGAGAGATTAAATGAAGAACAGAGAGGAAGACAACAGAGAGGAGCAGAAAGAAGAGGAAAACAAAGAGGAGCAGGACAGGGAAGAATAGAGAGGAGGAGAACAAAGGAGAGCAGGTCAGACAGAGTAAGGAACACAGAAAGTAGGAAAAATGAAATGGTGGTCTCTTTACATCCTTTTGATTTGTCAAATTAAAGAATAACATCAAACAAAGTCAGGTATTTACAGATAAGGCTCCCTTAAAAAACAAAAGAAACCACCCTAATTTCTAAATCCTACCCACTGCCCTGCCATCAGCCAAATTACATTATTCCAATTGCTAGCAGAGTCTATATCAACATTTCATGTATTCATATAACAATTGAAAAATTACTTTTTTCACATTGTGCCATATACAGCCAAGGGCAGAAAGTAGCAAATTCCGGTCACTCACTCATAGGATATGTGTTTGTTCTTCTGTGCATTAAACTTACCAATGAACCAGTAATTTTGCACTTTTAAAACAAAAATGTGTCTTTAATGATAATTGTAAAAGTAAATCAACCACTTTAAATTATCATAGATATTGCTGTATTTTATAGCCTACTGGCTCTGTTCGCCTTTGATTCAACTGTTCAAAGACCACGATATTTTAGGACAACTAATTATAACCAATGACAGGCCTAACTATGAAAATGTAGCTAAAATAGGTGTTTGAGTGTCCTTTCATTTTTAAACCATTGTCAAATTGCCAGAAAAATGTGGATACTTTGATATACTTTTTGCAATATCCCCCACCACCACTTTAATGTAAATAAAAACTATTTTGATCGGGTGATTGTTCTCTCTGCTCTCTACCTGATGCTTGTGTCCTGGGTTCCCAATACATTTCAGTAACTCATTACCTCCAACATGGCAGGACCCTCTTTGTCTACATACTGCTCCCTTGCATGCTCCCTTTTTGACAATTAAAATATTAAATACAACTTTTACCTTATATGTGTTATAAGAGATGTGTTTTGAGTGATATGACAAGCACAGTTACCAGTATTTTACTGTTAAAGTGTTTTTGTTTTTCTTTGTGCCATCTATGTTGAGTATATTAAGATTTTAGATCACAGATTTTAAAAAGTTTAACCTGACTTATACCCCAATTAACAATGAGCTGGTTTCTTTAAAGGGCAAAACCTTTACTTCGGAATGTTAATTTCACAGTAGTCATATTTCATGGGAACACATTTTAAGGGATTTATTTTAGAATATTAATTGTACAGTAAAACACCTTCAGATTTAATGGTAAAATCTTTATTTATACAGCATCTTAAGAGATTGTATACAGAATAAAGTCGTTTTTTATATTGCACACTGTAAAAATACTGTCATATTTAATGGCACCAAATTTATTTATACGGTATCCTTATGGTATTTTCATGTTAATTAAACGGCAAAACTGTATTTCCTTCAATGGTAAAAAAACGGTATTTAAGGGGGCGCCCTTAGCTCAGTTGGTAGGGCGTCCCCCCCATGGGCCTTGGCCAGCAGCAGACCCGGGTTCGATTCCAGCCCGCGGTCGTTCTCTGCATGTCACTCCCCTCTCTGCCCCATTTCAACTCTGTCTCTAAAACTATCAATAAAAGCATAAAAATGCCAAAAAATAATCTTTTAAAAAAAAAAAAAAAAAAAAAAACGGTATTTAAGCAGTAAAATACGGAATCCGACTCCAACCTTAACGGTAAAATCAGAATGACAAAAAAATGTAGTGAATAAGTCTGATCAGATTTTTTAATATCCTTAATAAGCCTTCAATTCCTAACACTGACTTTTTATGCATTTGTATTTTTGTCACTGAATTTCAGTACAAGTGTTTTTCACATTTATTTTCAATAATCATAACAATAATAATGGATGCATTTATATAGCGCCTTTCATGGGACCCAAGAACACTTTAAATATTTATCTGAGGTTAGAAACAGAAGAGAAAAGAAATAATGAATATGACAAAACAGGATAGAAATAAACAGCAGGGTGGAGCATTAACTGAGGCCAAATGCCTTAGTGAAGAGGTGCTGCTTGAGGAGTTTTTTTGAAGATGTCGAGAGATTCTGTGTTGCGTATTTCGGCAGGGAAAGCGTTCCAGAGGGTGTGGGCTGCGACACAGGTTAGTTAAATATGGTGGGGTTAAGGTGTGTGGAGGGATTTATAGGTGAGAAAGGGGATTGTGTATTTAATACTGGTAAATTATAATAAAGGTATTTATCGGGGGAGGTGAATGAGGGCCGGTTTGATGTGCTGCCAGGGCTTAGTGTGGGTGAGAACCCTGGCAGCGGAGTTCAGGATGTTGTCAGGTACACCGGACAGGACTCCAGTAAAGTGGGGCGGCTGTGGCTGAGGGGTAGAGTGGTCGTCCTCCGACCTGAAGGTCGGCAGTTCGATCCCCAGTCTGACACATCTGCATGCCGAAGTGTCCTTGGGCAAGATGCTGAACCCTGAATGGCCCCCATAGAATAACAAAGTGCTGTGATTTGATGCACTGTGTGAATGGGTGAATCTAAAACTGTACTGTAAAGCGCTTTGAGTGGTCATCAAGACTAGAAAAGCGCTATATAAATGTTGGCTATACAAAGAAAAAATTTGATAGATTGATTGAAACGCCGGAGTCTGGAGATGTTTTTGAGGAAAAAGAAGGCAGATTTGGAAACGGATTTGATGTAGGATTGGCAGGAAAGGGTGTAGTCAAGAATGACGTTGAGGTTGCGGACCTTTGGGGATTGGAAGATTGATCAGCCGCCGATGATCAGGAAGTCATCTCCAACCTTCTGGAGCAGAGCCTTGGGGGACACAACCATGAGCTCAGTCTTTTACTGTTCAGTTTGAGAATGTTTGATCTCATCCAGATTTTAATGTTCAAAATTCAAAGTATATATCTATTCAAGTTGTTCAATTTCAGATGCCAAAATTTGAGTGCTAAAATTTGTATTAAACATCCAGGATACAAAGGATAAGCAATCGATTGTATCAAATTAGACCAAACCTCCGGCAGACCAAGTCAGGGCTCTTGTGATCATGTAATGCCAATGTGTGCGCAAGAGAGATTCACTTCTCAATCACTTCTCTCACATTTACTCTGATTCTGTCGTTATTAGTCAATTGAGAGGTTTTTACACCTACACGTTTACTGTTAGTTTGTTTTTAATACGGCCCGAGCACCGTGCAAGGACATTATTGCTTTAGCTTTGATTATTAGTTTAGAGTCCACCGGGTTTAAGGCCTTTTCTACAGTAACAACCATAGACTGTATCGGTAACAACAGACACAGAGGAGTTAATTTCTGGTTTGTTCGGTGGGTAAACTCTTAGTTTTAGGGATGTCAAAGTTAACGCGTTAATCTATGAGATTATAGTGGCCGAGATTAATGCGATAAAATATTTTAATGCAGTTAACGCAACTTTGTTTGTTGTTACCCCTGACACGAAACCGCCGCGTGCCTGCAGTCAGTTAGCTAGGAGAAACCGAGTTCAAGATGGAGAGAGCTGAGGACTGAGCACTTCAAACACAGCCCGTCAAATGATCGAGAGTTGAGAGCACAGCTAACTGCACAAGGACAGCAGGAAGAGTCGCTAGTTCAAGATGATGCCACTCTAAGGAATTCTGCTTTGGAGATGATCAAACGGATCCAGCGAAACAAGGGTCTGCTTGCTGCCACCCTGGCTCAGCACAAGACCAAAATCTCGATGTTGACTGCACCGGAGCTGGCTAAACTGGAGAAGTTGGAGCGGCTACTTGAACCATGCAGGCAAGTCCAATCTTTCAGTCCTCTCATGTGCATTTTGGTCTGCCTTGAACTTTCTGTTTCCCTGTCCTGTGTGTGTGTGTGTGTGCATGTGTGTGAGAGTGATTGATTTAAGGCCCTTATTAAAAAATGCCTGCACCTTTTATTGCAGACATGTGACTGAAATACTGGGAGGAGAGCAGTATGTTTCCTGTTCAGTGGTCTTACCAGCCCTGTGCCACCTGTCCAGGGTGATTGATTCATCTGATGATGATCCCATCTACAGTTGCAATCAGAAATATTCAAGCGCCTCACCTCAATAGATATTGTAGTGATGTGGATGACAGATGACAATAAATGACAAAAAAACCTCATCAAACAACAAAAGATATTTAGTGATGCGTATTTTAGTTATTTTGATAACAGAAGCTGACTTAACTTTGAAGTTCAAATGAAAAATTTAACTCTTTCAACACATGTGCATGTGCAGTATTATTCAACCCCCCAGCTTCAGTACTTTGTGGCGCATCCTCTAGCTTTTATAACTTCTAAAAAATGTTTTTGGTAAGTGCGGACAAGCTTCTAACACCTCTCGATTGGAATCTTTGCCCACTTTTCAAGTGCAAAAACATCTACATCAGTGATGTTTGATGGCTTCCATGCTGCAACTGCCTTCTTTAAATCCCACCAAAGATATTCAATCAAATTTGAATCTGGTGACTGTGAATGCCACTCCAGTACGTTCCAGGATCTTTTTCTCAACCAAGCTTTGGTGGACTTGTAGGTTTTGCTTTGGATCATTGTCTTGCTGGAAAGTCCAATGATCACCAAGGTTTAATTTGTCAACAGAAGGCATCACATTCCTCTTTAAAATGGCCTGGTATTTCTGTGAATCCATGATGCCATGTACACAATAAAGATTGCTAGTTCCTGCCGCAGAAAAACAGCCCAACATCATCTTTGACCAACCTCCATGCTGGACTGTGGGGATGGTATTCTTATGGTCATAAGCCTGGCCTTTCACACGCCAGACATACCGCTGGTCCATATGTACAAACAGTTCCAGTTTGGTTTCAACAGTCCATAGAACTGTGACACAAAACTCAGTAGTCTTATCCAAATTCCTCCTGGCATATTCTAGTCGACTTTTGATGTTCCTTGTGGTCAAGAGCTGAGTATGTCTTGAAGCCGGCCATGAAGTCCTTTTTAATTCAGTGCACGTCTTATAGTTGCCACTGAAGCACTTGTACCAGCCTTCATCAGGTCATCCTGTAGGTGTCTTGCAGTCACACAGGGGTTTATCGGAGTTGTTCTGACTAAGTTGCTGAGGGTCCTTGATGAAATGTTGGTCTTTCTTCCATGGCCAGGCAGGTTTGAAGCTGCTCCATCAGTTTTAAACTTCCTTATAATGTTCCCAATTGTGTCTCTTGGAATATAATTTTTTTGGTAACTATTCTTCTACCCAAGGCCTTTCAGGTGTGATGAAATAATCTCCTCTCTCAGCTTTTGTGGAAGCTCCTTTGTCTTTCCCATGATTGCAACTCACCTGGAATACCTTCATGGGTGGGGTTTATATACAGTGCCTTGCATAAGTATTCACCCCCCCTTGGACTTTTTCCCATTATGTACTGTTACTAACTGGAATTCAAATAGACTTAAATAAACTTTTTCCCGTTTGATCAACAAAACATGCATAGTACTTTGGAGGGGCAAAATAAATTTTATTGTGACACAAACAATAATGAGAACAAAAAAGTTGACATCTGTTGGGTGCATAAGTATTCACCCCCCTGTGTCCATACTTGGTAGAACCCCCTTTCGCTGCAATTACAGCTGCAAGTCTTTTGGGGTATGTCTCTACCAGCTTTGCACATCTAGAGATGGAAAGGTTTGTCCATTCTTCTTGGCAAAAAAGATGAAGCTCAGTCAGATTGGATGGAGACCGTCTGTGAACCGCAATCTTCAAGTCTTGCCATAGATTCTCTATTGGATTGAGGTCTGGGCTTTGACTGGGCCATTTTAAGACATTAACATTCTTTAATCCAAACCATTCCTTTGTAGCTCTGGCTGTATGTTTAGGGTCATTGTCCTGCTGGAAGATGAACCTCCGCCCCAGTCTCAAGTCTTTTGCAGACTGCATCAGATTTTCTTCAAGGATTTCCCTGTATTTGGCTCCATCCATCTTTCCCTCTATTCTGACCAGTTTCCCTGTACCTGCTGAAGAGAAGCATCCCCACAGCATGATGCTACCACCACCATGTTTCACTGTTGGGATGGTGTGCTCAGGGTGATGGGCAGTGTTGGGTTTTCGCCACACATAGCGTTTTGCATTGAGGCCAAAAAGTTCAATTTTGGTCTCATCTGACCAGAGCACCTTCTTCCACATGTTTGCTGTGTCTCCCACATGGCTTCTGGCAAACTCCAAACGGGATTTTTTATGGATCCCTTTCAACAATGGCTTTCTTCTTGCCACTCTTCCATAAAGGCCAGATTTGTGGAGTAGACGACTAATAGTTGTCCTGTGGACAGATTCTCCCACCTCAGCTGTGGATCTCTGCAACTCCTCCAGAGTAACCATGGGCCCCCTGGTTGCTTCTCTGATTAATTTTCTCCTTGTCCGACTCTTCAGTTTGGGTGGACGGCCTCCTCTTGGTAGGTTTGCGGTTGTGCCATATTCTTTCCATTTTCTTATGATGGATTTTATGGTGCTCAGAGAGATGTTCAAAGCTCTGGATATTTTTTTATAACCTAACCCTGCTTCATATTTCTCCACAACTTTATCCCTGACCTGTTTGGTGAGCTCCTTGGTCTTCATGATGCTGTTTGTTCAGTAATGATCTCCAACAAACTCTGAGTCCGTCACAGAACAGGTGTATTTATACTGAGATTAAATTGCAGACAGGTGGACCCTATTTACTAATTATGTGACTTGCAAATGTGACTTGTGAATGCAATTGGTCGCACCAGATCTTTGTTAGGGGTTTCACAGTAAAGGGGGTGAATACATATGCACTCAACACTTTTCAGATTTTTATTTGTAAATAATTGTGAAATCCATGTAATATTTCCCCCCACTTCCAAATGATGCACTATTTTGTGTTGGTCCATTACATAAACTCACGATGAAATAAATTTTAATCTGTGGTTATACCATGACAAAATGTAGAAAAGTCCAAAGGGGGTGAATACTTATGCAAGGCACTGTATGCATCACAGCTGAAGCAAATGAAGGATCAGTATAGAGTTCCCAAAGGCTTAATAATGTTTCAACTCAACTTTAAGACAGCTTTAAAAACAACAATATTATATAGGAGTTGAATAATTGTGACATGGCTATCTTAACAAAATATACTGCTACACACAAATACTACATCATGCATTTTCCGTGTTGATTTTCTGTATCACTCAACTCATAAAGAAGTCATCCGAAGCAGAATCTTGCTCAAAGATGAAAGATTCTGTCAACTTTAATTGATAAATCCTTAAAATCTTTGGGGGGTTGAATATTTCTGATTGCAACTGTATGTGGTGAAATTCAAAGACACCTTTACTGCAGACCTTGCCAAACGCAAAGAGAATACCAATCTGAAGATGCCGAAGATTGCGACACTGTGTGACCCCAGGCTTAAGGACTTGAAGGGCCTCTTGAAAGAGGAAAGAGGTGAGGTGTGGGCATTACTGCGCAACCTGATGCTAAAGGACAAAGGTGTGATGCGTTTTGCACCTGTGAGAAGAGAGACAGAGGATCCAAAAAAGCCACGGATGTCTTCCTTCTTGTTGGCCTACTCTGATACAGATTCAGTGGAAGAAGAGTCCTCCTCTTCTTATGAGTACAATCCAGTGTGAGAATAAATAATAAACAATGTTGAAATACTATATTTGTGACATCAAAAAAAGTGAAAATTACTTGTATACTGGTAGCAGTGGCAAAAAAAATAATAATAAATAATTTCAATGTAAAAAAAAATTCACAACTAGGAATTCAAAGGCTTTAAAATGTAAAAAGTGGATGAGACTCATTTACTTCCATATGCCTATATCCTTTTACCATAATAGTATAAAAAAGTTTTATTGTATTTATTACGGTGAAGTTCTGGCAACTAAAGCTGGCAACCGCAGCTGCCAGTTTTTTTACAGTGTAGAACTAAGCATCAACTACTTTTGATTAGCTAAGCAGCTAAGCTTAGGGCAAAACTCCCATGTACTGGCTAAATCGAGACAGAAGTAATAGATCTGATGATCACCCAACTAAAACCCAACAAGCTTTAGAATGAGTTAACCCAGCGACCTAATTAACACAGAATTAATGACATAAATAAATGAATGAATTGCTTGAATAAATTAACCTATGCTGCACAATTCATCTTATGACAATTTTTACATTCGCCTGTGCAATTATTTAACTGCAAGAAGCTGCGACTTAATTATGTAAAAAATGTGGGGGGGTGTGCAGCAGTCGTTATCTCATTACAGGTTCACTAACGATGCACCTCAATTGGCCCTCCCAGCTCATTACTCAAACATTACTCAGCTCTATATCACCGTTATGAACAAACACTCTGTAGTAAAGGACTCGTTTAGAACTCCATTTCACTATCATGAGTTTATTTCTTCTATGGCATCTGAACGTGAATCTGAATGTGATATGTTATATGGACACAAGTATTGGGACACCTACAGGAGCGTTTTATGACATCTCATTCTAAATCCATAGGCATTAATAGTTACAACAGCTTCCATTCTTCTGAAAAGAATGTGTGTGTCTGTGGGAATTTTTGCCCATACATTAAAAAGAGAATTTATGAGGTCAGACACTGATGTTGGACGAGAGGGCCTGGCTTGCAATCGCCACAGATGTTGATGAGGTTGAGGTCAGGGCTCTGTTTGGGATAGTCAAGTTGTTCCACACCAAACTCGCTCTAGGTGTGTAGCTATCGATTTATTTTAGTAATCCAGTATTCTATCGATTAATCAAGTAATCGGATAAATAATACATTTGTACCAAGCTGGAGTTTCTGTGTCCTCCTCCACTCTGCTCTCACTTAAACTATAAACACTCCTCACTAGTTATCAGGACCCGATAAGTACATGAAGTAACTTAGTGTTTCTTTGATTCCAGAGTTTATAAGGCTGTATTTAAACATCATGAAAATGACTCGTCAACATTTTGTGCTGATTGCAACACGAGACGCTAACAGTCAGGACTCAGTGGTAAAATGAGTGGACAGCACGCAGACATGATCCGACACCATCGATTCATAATCAAACACATGACCGTACTTTTGTCACCTAAATAAACGAATGAACTGAACTTGAAACTTGTTCTTCTTAAGTGTGATCAGGCTCAACACTGCTTCTAAAGAGTGACTCAGACTCAGATTTTACATTCACATTTAATTGTGTAAAGATTTGGTTGTTTGTCTGATTTAGGGATGGGCGTTCGATTAAATTGTCTTCGTCGATCGTCGGGAGAGTTAATGACGAATTTTCGATTAATCATTAATATTTTCAAGTAAAAAATTTAACTATTTATAAGCTACATTAAAATGCAGTGAAAAACAAAGCGTGTTTCCTCATTGAGATCTTTATTACAAGATGAACAAAATATGCGCTGCCGTAATCTTAAGCAGCGGAGCCAGTGCGACTAAACACAACTGACCCTCGTTTTTTTTCCCTCCAAAATAAAATAATAATAATATAAAAAAACATAATGTTAAATGTTTTTACAAATATATAATCTCGATGAAAAAATTATTTCATCGACGAAATTCTTAATGATCAATTAATCGATCGTCGATTAATTATGCCCATCCCTAGTCTGATTTAAAAATAAATGAAGCTTTATTCAACTATCCTATATTTGCTAAAAAATAAATTAATAAACATTGTCTAAGATGCCCCGATTGTTTAGGATAAAGATTATCTTAGAGTTTGATTACATTTTTTTTGGTGTGGTAATGTTTCAGTAAGATTTTATTTTAATAACTATCATTTGGACTTGTCATCAACAGAAAAAACAAATGTTAAATGTATATATCAGCTAACCTTTGATTGATCTGATTAAAACAATTTTTAGTTTGATAGCCCTAATTGTAAGCAATTATTTCTGTCATCTTGGTTCCTTTGTAATGCACAGAGAGCCCATAAACACACAATCGCCGGTAGTATATGGAATAAACTAAGCTTTGAGGCAAATTATTTGAATCAATTATTTACATTATTCAGATCATCAAACAAATTTTAATATTAGACAAAGATAACCCAAGTAAACAGAAAATTAAGTTTTTAATTTATGATTTCATTTATTAAAAGGGAAAAAAGCTATCCAAACCTACCTGGTCCTATGTGAAAAAGTAATTGCCCCCTAAACCTAATTACTGGTTGTGCCTCCCTTGGCGGCAACAACTGCAATCAAGCATTTGCGATAACTGGCAATGAGTCTTTCACATCGCTGTGGAGGAGTTTTGGCTCCCTCTTCTTTGCAGAATAGTTTTAATTCAGCCACATTGTAGTTTTTTTGTTTGTTGTATAAACGGCTTGTTTAAGGTCATGCCACAGCATCTCAATCGGATTTAAGTCCGGACTTTTTTTTTGCAATTCAGATGTGGACGTGCTGGTGTGTTTTGGATCATTGTCCTGCTGCATAACCCAAGTGCGCTTGAGCTTGAGGTCACAAACTGACGGCCAGACATTCTCCTTCAGGATTTTCTGGTAGAGAGCAGAATTCATGGTTCCATCAATTATGGCAAGATGTCCAGGTCATGAAGCTGCAAAGCAGCCCCAGACCATCACACTACCACCAGCATGTTTGACTGTTGGTATGATGTTGTTTTTATGAAATGCTGTGTTGGTCAGCAGTGGCTTTCGCCTTGGAAATCTCCCATGGATTCCATTTTTGCCCAGTGTCTTTCTTATTGTTGAATCACGAACACTGACCGTAACTGAGGCAAGTGAGGCCTGCAGTTCCTTAGATGTTGTTCTCGGGTCTTTTATGACCTCCTGGATGAGTGGTCGATGTGTTCTTGGAGTTATTTTGGTAGACCCGCCACTCCTGGGAAGGTTCACCACTGTTCCAAGTCTTCTCCATATGTGGATAATGGCTCTTACCGTGGTTCACTGAAGTCCCAAAGCCTTAGAAATGGCTTCTTAACCCTTTCCAGACTGATACATGTCAATTAGGGCTGCGACTAATGACTATTTTTCTATCGATTAATGTGTCGACTAATTTACCGTTGCGTCGATTAATCTAAACCAGGGGTCTCAATCTCGCGGGCCAATTGCGGCCCTCGGGACGATACTTTGTGGCTCCCACCTTAATATGAATGTTTAATGTTAGTGCGGCCCGCGAGTTTTATATTGTAGCAACCCCGCTGTTAGCTGCTACGTGGGACAATGTTATGATTTTCTGGTTTCCTACTGTGTGCCTGTCCAGTGAATGCACCATGCATGTGAGTGACATGGGGGGCGGGGTCGTGTGTGTGAGAGTGAGTGCGAGAGAGAGCCGGGAGAGAAAAGAGTGGCTTTGGATGTGCGGAGAGCAGGAGGGTGAAATTCATAGTTTTCCGCCCTCTTTTAGCGCAGGTCATGATGTATCCAGTGCTTCATTTGTAAATCACAAGGTGCCGGAACGCTAAGTTCATATGACAGTGCAGGTACGACCAGCACAGGTCCCGGAACGCACATAAAACGACGCTCAAGACAGCACACACATGCCACTTACAATGCAGTGGGACTTATTTAGGCTATACTGCAGTGACGGTATCAGTCTTTGTGTCAGTTATTAATAAAGTGACATCTTGAGCAAAGGCGACTTCTGTGTCCAGTGGAGAAAACGAACGGAACACACACACACAATTTGTTAAATTGGCTCCTTTACGCACACGCTGCGCTGTGAGGTTTTGGGAGCTTCTTTACGCAGACGGATTATTCTAAACCGCAGCAGTTTATAACATGGCATTGAGCTAATATCTACATTTTACAGTCTGGGCTGCTTTACATTATTATTAACACCTGATATGTGTGGATGAATTTTAATGATCTAAATTCCCACATCCTCTGGTGGTGACAATTACGCACTGAGCCACAGACCGTACATGACGATGTGCATAATTATTTTGGTTCATCTTAGAAGTCTGCATTTGTTATTATTTTATGAAATTGTGATGCTGTTGTTAAGAAAGCTTTATAAATAACTTATTAGATTATCTTGTTTTTGCGTGGCCACAAATTAGTAATTCATCCACCGATGTCAACAGGGGCTCCGTAATTTTCTAGTGATTACATTGTATTGTTATATTTTATTTTAGTCATTTCTTAAAATTCTTTTTTTAATATTCATATTTTTTTCGATACGAGAGGTACCGGATCTGCTCAAATAAGTCCCGGAACGCAGGTAAGCCAACACGCCGGCATAAAGTAAGCACAAAAATGTATAGAAAAATGTGATGATGTGACTGAAGGCAGCGAAAGACCGACAGTGGCCGGCAGCATTTGAACCCCGTGGTCACACAATGACGCTGCCTCATATAGTCCTCTCCTCTCCCTCTTTCGGCTCTCTACTGTGCGCGCACCGGAGCGCGTCAAAGCATCTTACAGGCTGCAAGTATAGTCTGTCCGGAAAAGAAATGTCAGTTTAGCAACATCAGCCTTTCTGCTAACACCGTGGCAGAGCGCATTTCTGACCTGTCAAGTGACATTTATGATCAACTGCGCGAGAAAGCCAAATTTTTCAATGCATACTCAGTCGCTCTTGACGAGAGTACAGACATCACTGACACTGCCCAGCTTGCAATATATGTCCGTGGTGTTGATGACAATTTTGAAGTGATGGAGGAGTTGCTCACAGTAATTCCAATGCATGGCCACACCACCGCTCAGGAGATATTTTGCCAGCTGTGTGATGCAATTGTGAATGCCGGTTTGCCATGGAAGAAGTTTGTTGGAATAACAACCGACGGAGCGCCATCAATGACAGGGAAGAAAAATGGACTGGTGGCACTTGTTCAAAGAAAACTAGAAGAGGAGGGTGTGGAGGAGGCCATTGCTTTGCACTGCATCATCCATCAGCAGGCCCTTTGCAGCAAATGCCTGAAGTTTGACAATGTGATGTCTGTTGTTGTGAAATGCATCAACCAAATCAGATCCAGGGGCTTAAAGCACCGGATGTTCCGTACTTTTTTAGAGGAAATGGAGTCAGAATATGAGGATGTGCTCTACTTCACCGCGGTACGTTGGCTCAGCAGGGGAAACGTCTTGAAGAGATTTTTTGAGTTGAGAGCAGAAGTGAAAGCCTTCATGGCGAATGATGGGGTGGCTGTTCCTGTGCTAAGTGATCCCAAATGGCTCATGGACTTAGCTTTTCTTGTTGACATCACGCATGAGCTGAATGTACTGAACAAGAAGTTACAAGGCCAGGGGCAGCTCGTCAGTGCTGCCTATGACAACGTGAGAGCATTCTCCACAAAACTTGTGTTATGGAAAGCCCAGCTCTCTGACAAACCTTTGCCATTTCCCAGCATGCAAGGCACTCCTGAATGCAGGCACACCATTCAGTGGTGAGAAGTACGTTGATGCCATTTTGAGGCTACAGGAGGAAATTGATCACAGATTTGCAGACTTCAAGACGCACAGAGCCACTTTTCAAATTTTTGCGGATCTCTTCTCCATTGATGTGCAAGATGCCCCTCCTGTGCTTCAAATGGAGCTCATTGACCTGCAGTGCAACTCTGACCTCAGAGCCAAGTTCAGGGAGGTGAGTGGAAAAGAAGACAAGCTTGGGCAATTTTTGCGAGAATTGAACCCCAGCTTCCCTGAGCTTTCCCGAATGTTCAAGCGGACCATGTGCCTTTTTGGGAGCACATATTTGTGTGAAAAGCTCTTCTGAGGGTCTCAACTGCTTCCTCCCTCAAGCCAAATGTGGCTCAGCTATGTGAGAGGAAGCGCTGCCAGGTCCCTGGCAGCAAGAAATAGGCAAGAGAAGCCATGTTCAGAAGAACCGTTCATGTTCTTCAATATTCTATTCATGTTCAGAAGAACCCATTGAAGTTAAGTAACTGTTAGTAATGACATTTGAGAAGTTTGAATTTTTTTAGCAAAGTTTTTTTTGTGGAATACCTGATGCGGCCCAGCCTCACCCAGATACTGCCTCCAGCGGCCCCCGGGTAATTTGAGTTCGAGACCCCTGATCTAAACGATTGATTTTCCGCCAAAAAAAATCTAATTGACCATTTCATTTCACTGCGCTGTACTGCGCGGTGCCAAGGAAAGCCAATCGCCTCCTATCCACCCCCCTGTTAAACCTTTGTGCGGTTCACATGGGCTGCGATGCGCGGCGCGCCCAGCACCGATGGTTTCGGCGTCGAGTCTGTCGAGTTCGCTTAATAATGTGCTGAGACAGACTGTGTACTAATGTTGACATCTTTATTCGGGTCCTCAATTCAGTGTCTGACCCCGCCCCCCACATTCACTGCCTCCTCCTATTGGACCACAACATACCAACATAGGGGCTTCCTATTAGCTAAACCTACGTGTCAATCAACTGTTGTGAATAACATTGAACGAGACCACGGCCTATTTTTTCTGCTCGCCGCAGGCCAGGAAACACACTGGACAATGGTTTTAAATGATATTAATGACATATTTTATATGATATAAATGATCAAATATGCATCCCATACTTTGTATTCCCCTTAATTTGTCCTGGAGTTTTAATTTCCCCAATTTTCCCAATCACATAATTAAATGACCCCCTCTGCCCATCCGCTACAAGCACACAAGCAGATAGACAGAGAGAGAAAGAGAGAAAGAGAGGGATGGGAGGGCTATGAAGACCATCATCATCATCATTTACCCCCAAACCAGTACATTGAACGGGCTACATACAACAACAAGCAGAGAAAGCAGAATCGTTGGCTGACCGGCGCTGACAAATGCGCGTACCGTGCGAACAGCTCGGCGCCTGCGTGCTTCAGAATAGCGCTGCGCGGTGCAGCGCTTCGGCGTCTGGTGTAAACGTTACGTAGTGATATTGAAGAACTACATTTGATATAATTAATTGAAATGAAACGTTATAGAAATCGAAAAGGTAAATTAGGGCTGCTCGATTAATCGAAATTTAATCGTGATTGCGATTACGGGGTCAAATAATCTCCAAACTACTATAATCGAGTTGAAACGATTATTTGGCATTTTTTTCGAAAGAGACGCGCATGCGCAACTCAGTCCTTCCCCCAAAGCATTCAGCAGCCCAGCTGACTGGCTCTCACTCTCAGGCAACAGTAAAGTAAAGGAGGCGAGTTGTGTGTGTGCTGATCGGCAGTGATGGATTTTTTTCCATAATCGAGCAGCCCTAAGGTAAATTCATAATTTGTGTGGGTCCGACGCTTCGGTTTAAAATGTTGATGTCGATGCATTTTCAGCGTCGATGACGTCGACTAATCGCGGCAGCCCTAAAGTTTTTTTTCTTTAGATCGCGGCATGGTGTTTTGCTTTTTGAGATCTTTTAGCCTACTTCACTTTGTCAGACAGGTTCTATTTAATTGATTTCTTTATTCAACAGGTCTGGCAGTAATCAGGCCTGGGTGTGGCTAGTGAAATTGAATTCAGCTTTCCCAAAAAATTTGTTAATCACAATTCATTCATGATTTATCATGGGGTGGCAATTACTTTTTCACATAGGGCCAGGTAGGTTTGGATAACTTTTATCCAAATTGGTTTAATGATCAGAAACATTAAAGTGTGCCAAATATGCAAAAATCTAAGAAACCAGGAAGGGGGCAAATACATTTTCACTGTAGATGTCGGGGCTTCCGGACACTTGAATGACACCACAGAAGCAGTATGGAGGCATGTTTTGATTTTTCTGTTGTTTAATTACATCTGGAGAATGACTCACCATTGAATTCAATTGGATTCTGCTCCAAGCAAGTTTCCCCCCCACCCCCGAGACTCCAAAAGGGTTTTGTGGACTCATACACTTCACCTACCCCTCTATTGATATAGGCGTGACTAGATAATGAGTGAATTTTCATTTTCGGATGAACTTTCCCTTTAAGTGGCACTACACAGGTGGACACTTCTGGGTATATTGATCATATTTTAACATGACATAAAACAGAATAGACACTTTTGCTTGAAGAATTACATAAATTATTATCAGTTAAAAAATAGCCCCCCCATTTGTTTCTGTAAAACTTGTAAATAATTAATGAAATATTTGCAGCTTTAGCCTAGTTGGTAACAAAGTCAACATTAGCTGCTATCATGTACTGGGCTCTGCATTTCCTCCGTATTTTCTCCGGAGGAGGTGCATGTATGAACGCAAATAAAACGAGTGAAACGCTCCACAGTTTCTACAGACATTATCCGCCTGGCCTACTAGGATAAGGTCCGTAGAAATCCAGGAGAAGTCAATGTGTGAACACGTAATCACGAACAAGTAAGGGGGTTGATGACACTTCTAACACGCTACATACTCAAAAAATTAAAAAAATCAACTAACAAAAAAAAAGAAAACTAATATCTCCCAGTGAAAAAGCTGTGACAAACGTAGAAAACACTGACGAAGATGTCAAGAGAGATTTTGGGATAAGAGTTGGTGACTGTGTCAGGCTGATGTTAACATGATCATGTGATCTACGAAGCGGAGATAATAAGTCACTTCCTGTCTCTGTCTGCACCACCTCTCTCCTGAATAACGCAAGAGATTTGTTGCTGTTGTGAACGCGTCTGTGCAGTGAACTTTTTGCTGGGTTGTTAGGCAGACACTGGGTAAACTCCGTTGCCAAAGCTGTTGATTTTACCTGGAGCTCATGTCTGAAAAAGGCTTTAGAGTTCAGTGTATGACTGTGAGTGAGCAATGGAGTGTAGCAACCACAGGAATCAATACACGTTTAAAGGACTTCAGCTAAGACCTGATTCCTCTTATATTAAGAGCAACTAAGGCATTCAACATATGTTACAGCGGGTTAGTAGCTGTGCAAGTCATGAGGCCTGACTTGACAACCGATCTTTTTAGTTGTACTGCCTGTGAAATTCACATCATAAATACTCCAAGTTAAGACTAAAATCATCATCGTCCCCACCTACATAATTCTCTCTTTCCATTTCACCTTAAAATTGGTAGCTATAAAGCCATATGTCATTTTGTGGGTCTATGTGACTAATACATTTTACAAAAGAAAATGTATTAGTCTAGTTCTGAGCATGAGCAGGTATAAAGGGTAAGTACAATGTAGAACAGCAGCACCCAAAACAATTATATTTCTCTATGATGCAACTGCTTCTTAAATTTTTCAGGCACTGACATTTCCGTTTTAAAGTCTGGATGCAAGAGAGAAATAGTCCCACAGACTATGGTTTTGATGTTAGCCTCAAAATCTGGGTGCTGAATGGAGGCAGTAGTATCCCACAGTCTTAATGAAAACAAACGCAAACGCCAGGGGAAACGAGTGGGCCCAACCTTAAGTAGACATGTGAGTGTAAAGGCCTTACCAAGGTATTTGATGGTGAATCCCCGAGGAGGATTGAGGTACCTCCGCATCCATCCATCCCTCAACACCTCCAGATGGTCCTCTTTCCCCTGGATCAGCAGCACATGCTCGTCTATCCAGCCCAGGAAGAAGGTCTCGGACATAGCGTCGGTAATCCGTTGGTTCCACACACGTTGCTGGGTATTTTCTGCTTTGAAATCGGCAAATATATCATAGCCTGTGTGGTGCCTCGGCAATTCATCGCTCTCTGATACCCCGGCCGCCCCCGCCGCTTCCCCAGTCTCGACCCTGGAAAGCACTATTGCCAGGGAGTGGGGAGCTATCTGCAAGAAAGTCTCCATTACGCGTCGGGCTTTAGAGGTTTTCCTCTTGCAGTCGTCTCATTGCATTTTCCGATGCGAGACACAGTGATCCTTGGTGGAAGTAAGACCATCCATATTAGCTAGCACTGTGTAAAGCTATAATCAACGCTCTTCAGACTACCGACATGTTTCCACCAAGCTAGTCCGTTAGCTCCAAAGCATTACACTGAACATCCGTGCACCTTTCAGGTCCTTCTTATACGGACGTGATAAAACAGTCACGTTACCACACCTG
Source organism: Pleuronectes platessa (assembly GCF_947347685.1). Taxonomy (NCBI): domain Eukaryota; kingdom Metazoa; phylum Chordata; class Actinopteri; order Pleuronectiformes; family Pleuronectidae; genus Pleuronectes; species Pleuronectes platessa. The sequence goes on from NC_070633.1 coordinate 1,447,924, forward strand.
AATTTACTGGAGATCCCCTTTAAGCACTGCCCACCCCAAATGACAGCTGACATTTGCGATTTTCAATTTAAACCTCATAGTTACGTTAAGTGTCTGACATTACAGTTAGCTAACTGGATGCTAATGTGGAAATTAATTCACACGCAACAGATGCAGCCAGCCCCCTCTTCTCATCGCCGATCACAAACCCTTGCTCTGGGGACACCTGTATGTTTGTTTGCTGCTTTTAAGGTTAATAAGCAGGCGATGTCAGCAGCCGTGGGAGAACGGTGTCGTGCTGTGGCCTGCCACGCTCTTGTCCAGTGCAGGCGAGCATTGCAAGATGCGGGACCTTCTCAACTAGGTTCAGGTATGATGACGGCGACTATTTGGAGCTCTGATACGGAGTGGTAATTATACAAACCGCATCTTATTCTTCTTCTGTGGAGTCTGTTGAATTTTTACGGCGGTTGGCAGACGACTTTTAGGTGCATCACCGCCCCCTTCTGAGCTGGAGTGTGAATCAGAATATTTTTCAGTCTACAAAAAAAATATTTTGATTGGTCATGCTCAAGTTAGAAAAGAAAATATATATCCTAAATGCCAAGAGTTCAATGACAGCCTTGTTTCCAGTTGCAATCTGATGTGATCTTTTTCCAATCTACTAATGAGAATTTGCCTTTCCTGTTGGTATTTATGATAATGAATTATTACATGTTCAATGGTTTCCTGTGTGTTACAGTAATCAGAGTTTCCTAATGTATCCCAGTTTTTTTTAAGCCTGCCTAACTTAATGCCCTGTTTACTTCACTCATCCTTACTATCTTGAGGTGATTCTATATTTCTATCTATTGTCCTTTCCCTCTGTCTCTTTTCGTCATTACTCAAGTTCTCTGAAATGTGTACTTTTACAAATGCCTTTGCTAATAATTCAGGTTTATCCTTTTGATAGCATTCCCAACAACTGCTTGTTTCCCTTTTGCACTCAATGAAATATTGAAAATTGTTTATATTCTTCAATGCCTTGAATGTATTATTTCTATTTTTATTGAATTGGTGCATTCTTGTGTCAACCATGGTACTATCTTTCTCCCTATTTATTCCCACTTCTTGGAATTTAGTCTTTTGCTTCCCCAATAATAATGCTGCATAATTCTCTGCTGATGTCATCTATTTTACATGCTTAAATTTTCTTCTGATAATAGTTTATATCCTAATTTGCTCCTTCTAACTTCCATCATCCGAATCCATTTTCATTTCTACACCTACCTTTATGAATATTGGATAGTGATCACTCCCTATAGTGCTTTCTTTGAATACTAAAAACAAGCTTTATCTGCTTACAATTGTTTAAGATAAGATACATTTATTGATCCCAAACACATGCACAATCACACGACATGCAGATTAGGGAAATTTGTCTTCTGCTTTTGTCCCATCTGATGAACATCACAGGACACAAAGAGCAGTGGGCTTCTCTGTGTGTCCTGTGATGTGCACAGCGCCCGGGGAGCAGATGTTGGGGGAGTAAGGTGCCTTGCTCAGGGGCACTTAGACAGTGGGGGTTTGGAATTTGGAACAGATCCAGGTGTTGTCCTGGCAGGTATGTTGTATTGTCACCGCGGGGAGTAGAACCAGCGACCTTCCAGTCCGATGTCCGTAACTGTCTGCCCATAGTCCAATTATTCTGCTACAAGTCCACCGCCTCTCCTTTAACTCAAGTGAGATCTATAGCAGACTCTCTTCTTTTCACCAAATTCACCCTTGTGCCTGATCCATCAATTAAACAAACTTTTTTTTTGTCCATTAACCTCCTCCTTCTCACCCCAAATTGTGCTTTGTGCATTAAGATCTTCATACAAAACAACAGTACCCCTCAATTGTTCCACTACTCTCTTTGAGCTTTTCGTTCAGATTTTTTTTCCATGTCTTAAAAAATGTATCATTGTTAAACTTTCTGTCTTAATCAATATTTCCATGACTACCACTTATAATTATTGTATTGTCCTTAGCTGTCTATAATGTAAACCTTCTTTAATGAATATTGCACATAATCCGCCATTTCAAGTGTCACTATCTTTCCTTATAGTGGTGTATCCTTTAATGATAAAGTCAAAATTTGGTGTGAGCCAAGTTTCATGAATGCATATGATATCTGGTGTTTTTTTTTACTTATCGATAATATTTTGTAACCGCTGACAATTTCATATTAAAAGTCTAGAATTGTACTGCTGTCGCACATTCGTCCTGATCCTGTATTAACCTCCTCATTCCGGCTTTGAAACATTTGTTCCTCTCGTTTCGTTATTATATATCTTTACAGCCTCTGCATATATCACATATCACTCCAATTTAACTTGTTAGATGATCACTGTTTATTTTCGAACTGAAAATACACCATAAGCTGCTCTGTGATTTCTTCCACGATTGTGTGTGTCCATATCGCTGAGATTTAAAGCACCTCATTGGAGGAGGCACATATTCCTGATAAAACTCATGTGAGCCATGAGTTTCAGGGGTAAAAGTTGAAGCAGTCAGATAGCAGCCAATCCAATAAAACTGAAGATATTAGGGACTTTCACCATAACCAAACTGAAGAAAAAAAACTGAAAAAAAACAAATTTAAAGGGCCCATATTGTGTAAAATACATTTTCTGTGCTTTTACTATCCGTAATTACTTGAAGGGGGTCAGTAGCGACCCTTAAAGTATGAAAACAGTCACTCCGCGGACTTGTTCACTTAGTACATTCTAAGATATGTTATCTAAACGTCTCGTTTGTGCCCATTACATGACAGGCGCACTGGAGTTAAGCTATCCTTGTTTTTACCCCCGACTATTATTTGAGAGAAAGCTGTAAACAATGGGACTGAATTGACCTCAATAGACTTTAAGGAATCATAGTATATATTTATACAACAATGTATTATGGTTTATAATTCATAAACTATACATGTCATCATAATGAGATTAAACAGAGTGTTTCATTGTGCAGTAGTGAGCAAACATGGCTATTAGCCTTGTGGTAGGGGGGCTTAAACCTTCTGTTGTCCCTGCTTCCCCTGGCGGTTGTCCATGCTTCCCCTGGCTGTTGGCCCCCTCACATAGCCCACCACATATTAGCATACACACGTAGGGCAATAGACAAGTGAGCAGCCCTTGCAGATGTATTTGTTAAACCCGCGGCACACGGTGTGAGTTTTACAGTCCTTTTTCCTGGGGCATATCTGACAAATCCTACTCTTACTTGCATCGAGCAAGGCTGCTACGGCATTGACTAGGACCGGACGCCCGGGTCGAGCGTCGTCGTAGTGGTCAAGAGCTCTCCGTGCAGCGGCGGCTTGCACAGACTTCACAACCCGCGGCGGACGCTTCTGTGCGGGGTATCACTCCCTTCGTGTGATGTACGAGTCATGAGATCCTTTCCCAGCTGCCCAAGGAACAGCCTCCGCCTGTTCCGCTTACCCCGCATCCAGTCGGGGTTGATCTCTCGCCATATCAAGAAGGCGTTTTAGGAGACGTTGAGTATGTTGTGGAAGATGACCAGGGGCCAACGTGCAGTCATCCTCCTGCAGCTGTACGTTCCGATCACCTTGTCTAGGTTTTCCGCGCCTTCTTTGTTGTGATTGTAGTCCAGGACGATGACCGGTTTCCCTTCCTCGCGGTCGCTGATGTTGGCCTCCGTTTGCCGCATGCTCAGGAGCACCGCCTTCCTGATTTTCTTTGGCATGTAGCACATCCTCTATAGGCGTTGCAGCGCGAGTTTGTAGGAGGAGAAGTAATTTTTGCACATGACGTTGGGCCTGTGAAGTCCCACTGTGACATCGAGCACTACCAGCGAAGCCTGGCTCGGTGTGGGGCATCCGCCGCTCGGCTTTCCGGTGTTATCTTGCATCTTCCAAGCGTAGCTGGATTTTGCATCGCAGGCCACCCACGACTTGATCCCGTATTTCGCCGGCTTGCTAGGGAGAAGAAGAGAAGGAGAAGAGATGAGAGGAGAAGTGTCAGATGGGTGAGATTATTCTTATTGTCAGATAGAGAACCAGGGGTGTTTCGAAATCTGACTAAGTGTTGAATATTGTCCCAGGGGCTCATGCTTGGAATTGAAAATATGACCGAGTTTTGAAGTAGCAAAAAAACTGGTGATCGAGAAAATAGTGATGCTGATCATTGCGATGTCCAGGTTTCACCCCCACTTGACAGAAAACATTCCGCACTATTTCAGAAACCGTTTTTTTGGCAACACTTGTTTATCCGAGGTTTACACACTGTGACTCTGCCACTGTGGGTGTTGAGAGGGGCCTTGGGAGGGAGAGATCTTAAAATCCCACACGGGGTTAAAGACGCTCTTGCTGGGGGTCAAGAATCAAGAAAAGCCCACACAGAGAACCAGGGCTCCAAAGGCAGTGGATGTTATCCGTAGGGGGTCCTGGAGCTCACTGACTCAGGTCCTGACCCCCTACCCCGCCCAGAATGATCAGAGCTAGAGCCACGGATGCCAATTTGTCCGTGGCTCGTCTCGTGGTCGTCGAAGCAGAGCAGTCTGGAGTAGGTGTGAAAGACTTTAAGGGGCATCGTGGCATGACATATTGCCCGGCTGCTTTCGGCGTCCAAGGTGGTGGCCTCGCCCCGGGATCTGTACACGGCCGCTAAGATCAGCTGCCCTACGTAGGCGTGCAGGTCGGGCTCGTCCATCCCTTTCCAGCCGTACCCGTATTTTCGACGACCCTACCAATTCGTCATCTCAAGGAGGATGTTCTCTACCGTCGGCGTGACGAACAGGTGGAACGTCGAGGCGAGGTCACCGGCGCAGGACGTCGTTGCATCCTGGGGCCCGGGGGGAGGAGCAGCGGGCCTCCTCACGGTCGTATGCCCTCAAGGACCATGCAATTTCTCCGTTTCTTGACAAGAAGGTCTCTCTTTCCACGAGTCCGGTGGTGATGGTTTCGTGGTCTTGTCCTTTTTCTTCTTGTTCTTCTTCCTCAAATGAACGAATCTGCAGCTGCCTAACCCACTGGGTCGTGGTCTTCGTCGCTGTCGCCATCTTCGTGGTCGCCTTCGTCGTCTCGGTCTGCTTCTCCGTCCGTTTCTCGGTCTGCTTGTCCGTCCTTTCTCGGTCTTGCTCTTGCGAGTCCTCTTCGGGATCGAAGATGGTTGCTGGGAGATTAGCTGTTCGAGAACCTCTTCTCTGGTGAAACGCGCTTGATGTGACATCGTGACCTGGTCAGGGAGAACAGCACATGGAGAAACATACCGGCTTCTCTGTTGGTCTAATTGACCCCCCCCGAGAATACAATTAGAATCAGCTGTTGGTCTAAATTACATCGCAGAGACACACACACACACACACACACACACACTCTGGGTCTATCCGACCCAGGAACAACACAATGGTTAAAGCTCTTTATTTTTTTGAAACTATTTTACTTGCTTGAGAGTAATCTAAGAGCAAAATTAAGACAGGTCCTTAGACCGATCTAAGATATCTTTGGTGAACTGGTCTTTCTGCCACACATATCACTGTATGACACCAATGTGAATCTAGAGGTCTATAAGGTACATATTGGTTGTATATTGCAGGGCTTTTCTGATTTTTATTTATTTTTCTAGTGACTTATTTGAATGCAAGTTAATTTTCAAAAACTTGTTATAGGGGGCCTTACAATATAATATTATATTTTGCAGGTCCTGTTGCCATTTAGACTATTATATCCAACTTTATTGTCATTATTAGTTGAAATTGGTTGTTTCAAGCCTACGTAAGCACACATCATATTTTATTTTATAGGAAGAAATATGATTGGATTAGGATGTGAGAATACAAAGATGTTGTGCCTTTTGCATTGGCGTTGTGGCTTTTGATTGGTGTTGTGGCTTTTGCATTGGTGTTGTGGCTTTCTTTTTATTTGTGTTGTGGATTTTGCATTTGAGTTGTGGCTATTGCAATTGGAGGCAATAACTGATGAATGTCAACAAACATTTTAGCTTTTTTGTATTTTAGCTGTTTGTTCTTTATTGTCACAAAGAATCTTTCCGAGAGATATGATTAAAAGGAAGCAACCTCCATTAACAATCTCTGGAATCAGGTGGAGGGCCCGCTTTTCACCTTGAAAAACGACTCCGTGAAATGCTGAAGACTTTCAGTCATCAGAACAAACAGCAACTAATAGGGCAGACCCCTATGACAACAACAACTGTGTTGTCACACCGGTGAAGCAATCAATCAATCAATCAATCAAATTTTATTTGTATAGCCCATATTCACAAATCACAATTCGTCTCATAGGGCTTTAACATGGTGTGACATCCTCTGTCCTTAACCCTCAGCAAGAGTAAGGAAAAACTTAAAAAAAAACTTTTAATAGGTTAAAAATACCTAGAAACCTCATAGAGAGCCACATGTGAGGGATCCCTCTCCCAGGACGGACAGAAGTGCAATAGATGCCACGTGTAGGAAAACATCATCAAGATTAAAGTTTTTAGCAGCATGGATGAGGGTAAACATTAGAGATGAGCCGGATACTCGGCTGAAACGAGTATCCGGTACGGATAAAGCACTTTTGCCGAGCACGAGTATTATACGAGTAATACGAGTCAATATCTGTGCTCGGACTGAATGAAAATCCTCACACAGAGTCAAAGCACTCCTCCCCTTCACACACCGCTCACTCACTCACAGAACAGCTCTCTGTCTCTCAGTCACTCCGGTTCGCGGGTCTTTTCCGTTAACGTTTAGGGTTTCTTCAGCTTGAAGTTTGTTTTTATTTCAGTTTGTACTTACTTATTAACCAGTAGAGTTCTGTTAAACGTGGGTTTGTTCAGACGTGTTGCTGGTAGAAAGCAACTCGCGTTGCGTCTCTGCCTGTCGGAGATTTTTTTTTTTTAAACAGTTTTTTTTTTTTTACTTCACGCATTGATGTCTGACTACTCTCTAGCGTCTGGCTACTCTCTCTCTCTCTCTCTCTCTCTCTCCCTCTCTCTGCCGGTCGTTGGAGTTTTTTTTTTTTTTTTTTAAACCGTCAGTTGGGATGGAGCAGCTCTCCATGTCTGACACTTTCTAGGTAGTAGTGGTATAAAAAATATTACAAATTAAGCTACACACACACACACACACACACCTGGTGTGGAAATAAATACAAAAAAAAAAAAAAAAAAATCATGATTTGATGCTGTCCTGTAATAGTTTTCTAATCAGCAATAAATATGACAATTTCTGATAAACCCATATCAATTGCATGCTTAAAATAACATACTGGTTAAAGCCCCGCCCGTTTCAAGACAACCCGGCCTACTTCCGGCTTAAATCCAGCCCACTTCCGGGTTAAATCACACCCACTTCCGGGTTAGGCCCCGCCCACTCCGAGTACGGATACGGATACAGATAATTCATATGGTTAACAGATACAGATACAGATTCAGATAATGCTGTACTCGCTCATCCCTAGTAAACATCTTGAAGGATAACTTCAATATGATATGTCGAGCAGTCCAGCTGCAATCATAGTCTATGGTCAGCAACCAGCAGGATCATGATCCACCATCCAGATCAGATGCCACTTTAGTCCACAGTCATTGTCCACTGCCGCTTATTAGGATCCATTCTGAGCCGCTGCCGCGGTCCTGGTCCACCGCCCGTATCTGATGCCAACGCGACACAGGATCCGCCATTACCACTATTATCAGCCCACACGATATAGACTCCGCCATACTGGATCCACCATTGCGACCTCTGATGCGCGATCCACAAATCGTAATCCATGGTGCGGCTACAGAGGCCCTGGATCTGCGGGCGATAAAGCAAAGGGATTCCGGGAAAGGGGGATAGGGAGGGAGAAGAGGAAGGAGAAGTTGGAAAGAGAAGCTCTGTGTGTCATGTGTCATAAATTCCCTTTGCGTCTTAGCGTCATCAGGGGTTTTTGCCCTGTAGGGCCGAACTTGAGGCTACACTGAGGCTCAAGGTAAATCTGACTGGCTAATGGTTTGAATGATAGTACGATGAAAACCATGTGGTCCACTCAGTAGATCAGACATCAATACCTCTATGCCTTTTAAGACTAAACGCTTCCTATTTTAGAAAATAGAACAAGTTACGTTCTGCCACACTAATTAGCTCTAACTATAAGCTTTATTAAAAAGGAAGGTTTTGAGCCTACTCTTAAACAAACAGATGGTGTCTGCCTCCCGAACTGAAAGTGGTAGATTATTCCACAGCAGAGGAGCTTGGTGTTTAAAAGCTCTGACTCCTACTCTACTTTTAGAGACTTTAGGGGCGAGAAGTAGGCCTGAATTCTGGGAGCGGAGTGCTCTAGTGCAGGGGTTTTCAACTGGTTTCGTCCCAGGGACCACCATTCTGACTAGAAAGTAATCCGTGGCCCACTGATGTGCTTACGCGCGCGTGTCTATGTGTGTGTGTTTATGTGGATAGAAGGAAGTTTTAACATTTGGTTTTCCATGTAGAGTTTATTTAAAAACCTCAAACAAATCTAGATATATCAACTTAAAAACCTCAAACAAATCTAGTAAAATCTGTGTAAAAAACAATAAAAAACGGTTGATTTTCATTGATTTAAGAATTGAAAACGAAATTAAAATGCAGTTTGTAGTTGTACTGCATCTCAGAACCATATGAACATCAATATATAACGTTCATGACTAAAATGTACAGACATGTAGCTGACATGTTGAGAGAACATTAAATTAACATTGATCAATGACAATCAACATAAACTGGGGCTACAACCTTTTCAAAGATTTTAGACTGGAAGGGGCGGTTGGATATCGTCTGTAGTTGGCTAAACCACTGGGTCCAGGGTAGAGTTTTTGAGAAGGGGTTTGATTACAGCTAGTTTAAAGCACTGTAGTACATATACTGATGATAATGAGACATTGATTGTGTTCCGTAACAGGGTAGATATTAGGGGCAGAATTTCATTAAATGATTTTGTAGGAATGGGATCTAAGATACAAGTTGTTGGTTTAGAACAGGGGTTTTCAACTGGTTTCTTCCCAGGGACCACCATTCTGACTAGAAAGTAACCCGTGGCCCACTGATGTGGGTACCCGCGCGTGTCTACGTGTGTGTGTTTATGTGGATAGAAGGAAGTTTTAACATTTGGTTTTCAATGTTGGTTTTATTCTTAAAACCTCAAACAAATCTAGATATATCAACCTAAAAACCTCAAACAAAGGGGGGGGGGGGGGGTGTTGGGTGAGTAGTTCTTCTGTGTGTGTGTGTGTCTAGAGCTCTCCTAAGAAATTGTTTCTCAACCAGAGAGTTGACTGTTATTGCAATTAATTTTTCTCATTACAAGTATTTGTTTTTCGCCCATTTGTTTTATTTAATATTTTCATTATTACTTCTGCCCGTTTGGGCCTTCTTTTTTGGGAAATAAAAATTCCCATCATGCAAACTACATCTCCGCTCAACCGCTCTTCTACATCTACCTTTAACACGCATGCACAGGGGAAAACTACTAGCAGTTTCTAGCCCCAAGCCGGTTTCAAGGTTCCCCTCATCACCTTTATATTATGTTTGACATATTTTTCTTATTTTAGATATTACTCACGATATTCAAGAGTAATCTGGAAATGTGTTGAAATATCAAAGCGAATTTCGCGGACCCCCTGCAATGCTGTCGCGGACCACAAGGGGGCCGCGGACCCCTGGTTGAAAACCCCTGCTCTAGTGGGTTGATAAGGTACTAACAGCTCTTTATGGTAAAAATGGCGCTATATTATTAAGGGCCTTGAAGGTAAGGAGGAGAATTTTAAATTCTATTCTAGATTTAACTGGAAGCCAGTGTAGTGATGCTAATACTGGAGAAATGTGCTCACTTTTCTTGGTTTTCGTCAGGACACGTGCTGCAGCATTTTGGACAAGCTGTAGAGTCTTTAACGACTTACTGCTGGAGCCTGATAATAATGAATTACAATAGTCCAATCTAGATGTAACAAAGGCGTGGACTAGTTTTTCTCCATCTTTTTGCGAAAGGACCTGTCAGATTTTTTAGATATTATGCAAGTAGAAAAAGGCGGTCCTAGAAATTTGTTTTAAGTGACTATTAAAGGATAAATCAGGATCGAAGATCACGCCCAAGTTCCTGACTGTTTCATTGGAAGCAAGGGCAATGTCGTCTAGCGCAGCTATATCATTAGATAATGTATCTCTAAGGTGTTTTGGGCCAAGTATTATAACCTCTGTTTTATCTGAGTTTAATAAGAGAAAATTGCGGGTCATCCAGGTTTTTATGTCCTTGAGACATGCTCGAAGTTTAGTTAATTGATTACTTTGTTCAGGTTTTATTGACAAGTATAACTGGGTGTCATCCGCATAACAGTGGAAATTTACAGAGTGTATCCTGATAATGTTTCCTATTGGAAGCATATATAATGAGAATAAAATTGGGCCGAGCACAGAGCCCTGTGGAACACCATGGTTAACTTTGGTGCGTACAGATGACTTATCATTAATTTGCACGAATTGGGAGCGATCACAAAAATAAGATTTAAACCAGTTAAGGGCGGTTCCATAAATGTTAATTAACTGTTTAAGTTAAATTTGATGGTCAATTGTGTCGAATGCTGCACTGAGATCTAACAGAACGAGGACAGACACAAATCCCTGATCTGAAGCTATTAGAAGGTCATTAGTGACTTTTGCCAAGGCTGTCTCTGTGCTGTGATTGGCTCTGAACCCAGATTGAAAGTCTTCAAATATATTATTTTCCTGGAGAAACTCACACAGCTGATTGACTACAACTTTTTCTAAGATTTTAGACATGAAGAGGAGATTAGATATTGGCCTGTAATTGGCTAAAACCTCTGGGTCTAGGGTGTTTTTTTTGAGTAGGGGTTTGATTACAGCTATTTTAAAAGACTGTGGTACATAACCTGATGATAATGACAGATTGATTGTGTTAAGTAACGAACTGTCAATTAGGGGCAGAATGTTTGTAGGTAACATGTAATTTTGTAGGAATGGGATCTAAGATACAGGTTGTTGGTTTAGAACTTCACGCATTGAGTGTCTGACTACTCTCTAGCGTCTGGCTACTCTCTCTCTCTCTCTCTCTCTCTCTCTCTCTCTCCCTCTCTCTGCCGGTCGTTGGAGTTTTTTGTTTTTTTTTAAACCGTCAGTTGGCTCTAACCAGTTTTATTTTACTTCACGCACTGAGTGTCTGACACTTTCTAGGTAGTAGTGGTATAAAAAATATTACAAATTAAGCTACACACACACATTATATATTATATATATTATATTATATTATATTACATTTCACTTCATAATTGCAACAGCATGTGTTGTATTCATTGTTGCAAAACTTGTTCTGTAAATAGTTCGTTTGCTATTGTGATCAAAATCATTGATCTGAAGCTCAATGCTGATGCTGTCCTATAATAGTTTTCTAATCAGCAATAAATATAACAATTTCTGATCAACCCATATCAATTGCATGCTTTCAAGACAACCTGGCCTACTTCCGGGTTAAATCCAGCCCACTTCCGGGTTAAATCACACCCACTTCCGGGTTAGGCCCCGCCCACTCCGAGTACGGATACGGATACAGATAATTCATATGGTTAACAGATACAGCTACAGATACAGATAATGCTGTACTCGCTCATCCCTACAGTGCTGAAGAGAAACCTGGGGTTGTTTGTATTCTCTTCTATTAGTTTTGAATAGTAGGCAGCTCTTGCTTTGAGGACAGCCTTTTTATATTCTTTAACACTATTCTTCCAGTCTATGAGATTTTCAACATGGTTGCTGGAGCGCCACTTCCTTTATTGTTTCTTGATAATTGTTTTAACTAATTTGTCTGGGAATTATACCACGGAGCTAATTTACTATGTTTGACATTTTTCTTTTTTAGAGGCGCTATTGAATCTAATGTTAATCGTAATGAGTCTGCAGAGCTATCAACAAGCTGGTCGATCTCAATGGAGCTCGGGTTTTTAAAGAATTTGTTCTTTATATCTACGGATTAATACGGGTTTAAATGTAATTGGAATTATTTCTTTAAATTTTGCTACAGCACTATAAGGTAGACATCTAGAAAAGGAGTTTTTTATTAGTGGCATAAATTCGGTTATTGAAAAATCGAAGGTTATTAAATTATGGTCTGATAGAACTGGATTGCGCGGAAGAACTGTTAAATGTTCAATTCCGACACCGTACGATAATACAAGGTCAAGTGTGTGGTTACAACAATGAGTAGGTTGGTGTACCCCCTGACTGAAACCAATTGAGTCTAGTTTCAAAATAAATGCTACGCTAAGGCTGTCTTTATTATTGTCAACATGAATATTAAAGTCACCAATAATAATAATTTTATTGGTCTTTAGGATTAGGTTTGATAAAAACTCAGGGAATTCCGTTAAAAATTCGTTATAAGCCCCACAAGTATGGTAAACTACAGCAAATATGATTGGCTGTTGGTGTTTCCTGGATTGGCGTGGAAGACTAAGAACAAGACATTCAAATGAGTTATAGCTGAGTTTAGGTTTAGGATTAATTGATAGACTGGAGTTAAAAATAGCAGCAAGTCCACCTCCTCGCCTAAATTCCCTGGGCCTGTGAATTTATATGACTGGGGGGAGTAGATTCATTTAGACTGACATATTCATCAGGATGCAGCCACGTCTCAGTGAGGGACAATAAATCTATGTTGTAATCGGAGACTTGTTCATTAACTAAAATAGCCTTAGTTGACAGTGATCTAATGTTTAAAAGACCACATTTAAAAGTCTTAGTTTCCTGTGTTGTTTCAGAGGTTGTTTTAATTTGTATTAGATTTTTGTGTGCAGTTCTCGATCTGTTATTGTTTAATTTCAATAATTTAATCGGACGGTGGACAGACACAATCTCTATGGGGTTGTGCGACTAATCCAGAGGGAGCGCAGAGAAGTGTTTAGCACTGCAACCCTTGCTTCCTGGTCCCAACTATGGGTTGTCATGTTATAGACTTAGTAATATTCCTAGATAAGAGAGCTGCTCCATCCCAAGTGGGATGAACGCCGTCTCTCCTAACAAGACCAGGTTTTCTCCAAAAAGTTTACCAATTATCTACAAAGCCTACACCAACAAGCAATGAATTGTTATCTACAGGTAATTGCATCCTTGTCAGTCCACAGCTCTGCTCTGTGTGTTTTAATTATGCAAACAGTTTGCTCACCACGTTTGTAAGTCATTGAGGGGATCTGTGCGGCAGTTTGGCTTAAGTGTATAATGTGCAATGTTTGGTCAACCTATCTGCAGATGTACTACGACATTGTTGTTTGGACTTTTGCATGTGGAAATTAACTCCATAAAATTAAGAGGTTTGTGAGAAAGCCAGAATTTCCACCTGCTCAGATGATAAGAAGGTTATCAGAGGTTAAAAAGATTTGCAGCATTGAGTTGCATTAAAGGTTTAAGAAAGCAACACTTTGTTGGACTTGTTACAGATGGCTTTCAACAGGGCCACTTGAGTTGGCTAAAGCATCAGAGATCTCGCATAAGTTAGAACTCTTTCATGCTCATCTCGCGTAGCCAAAGTTATAGGGCATATGTGTGCTGCTGGATTTGAGGGTGGGGAGCTGAGTAGTGGGAGACAAAAAGACTAGAGACGGACTTGACTCTGCCAAGACCAACAGAAGTGAAGAAGAGTAGCTTTACTCGACACAACAGCAGTAAGTTGTTTACCTTGAAGGTGTGTTGGTGCTGGTTCTCACAAAAAGTGGCTGTCTCTGCCTGTTCCACTACTCCCTTTCAAAAACTGAAAAAGGACTGCTGACAAATGCGCTTAAAATTAATGTTGTCTTCTTTTGAGATTCATTATTTTATAGCAGTAGAAGTCATTGCTTAACTCAGTGACAAATAAAACATTTCTGTTAGCAATAAAGTAACCATAAAAGAAACAGTAGATAGAGAGATTATAACTGAATGTAAATACATTGACTGGCTATTGTAGGACATATTATGACGACTGATAGTATTAAATGGGGGTTTTAAAGTTTTAAGGATTATAACTTTATTCTGTAACATTTTCTTTTCCGGATGTATATACTTGTAGAATTTACTGAGTCCACAACTGTAAATATTATACCAGACTCATGGCTTGAAAATGGGATTAACACATCAACAGAGCTGTCCAAAAACATGAAGAGCCAGGACCAGACTGGAAATCGTATGATGTTCGAGTCTTTCTTGTGAACTGGTGAGGATCCACTTAGAGAATTAATTTCACCAAATTATGCACTGAAAAGGACTGACTTCACAACTGTTGGACCTATTAAGTATTAAAGTATCAGGTATTTGCTTACTGTGTTTGTATAAATGTCTGTTTCTAGGTCTAACTCTCCTCCTATCTCCACCATAACAACCTTCTTGACCCTCACCAGTCTGGTTTTAAGGCAAGCCACTCAACTGAGAATGCCCTCCCTGCTGTCTCTGAGCAACTTCATACTGCTAGATCAGCCTCTCTCTCCTCTCTCCTCATCCATCTAGACCTTTCTGATGCATTTGACACAGTGAATCAGCAGATCCCTATTTACTCCTTTCAGGATCTGGGTGTCTCAGGCTCTGCACTCTCCCTGCTCTCATCCTACATCAATGACCACACTTAAGGGAAACTTGGAGAGAAACTGTGTCTGAACCTTGTCCTCTCACTATTGCTGATGACACCCAACTAATCCTCTCTTTTCCCCATCTGAAACACAGGTAGCAGCATGAATCTCTGCCTGTCTGACTGAGATCTCTCAGTGGATGTGCGCACAACAACTGAATATTAACCTTGATAAGACAGAACTACTTTTTCCTCCAGGAAAAGGCTCCCCCACAGATAACATTAGTATTACCATTGATAACTCCATGGAGCCCAGACCGCTAGGAACCTTGTTGTAAAACATTCAACTTTCTACTGCCAACATTACTGCAACAACCTGTTCCTGTAGATACAGTGCCTTGCATACGTATTCACCCCCTTTGGACTTTTCTACATTTTGTCATGGTATAACCACAGATTAAAATTTATTTCATCGTGAGTTTATGTAATGGACCAACACAAAATAGTGCATCATTTGGAAGTGGGGGGAAATATTACATGGATTTCACAATTATTTACAAATAAAAATCTGAAAAGTGTTGAGTGCATATGTATTCACCCCCTTTACTGTGAAACCCCTAACAAAGATCTGGTGCGACCAATTGCATTCACAAGTCACATTTGCAAGTCACATAATTAGTAAATAGGGTCCACCTGTCTGCAATTTAATCTCAGTATAAATACACCTGTTCTGTGACGGACTCAGAGTTTGTTGGAGATCATTACTGAACAAACAGCATCATGAAGACCAAGGAGCTCACCAAACAGGTCAGGGATAAAGTTGTGGAGAAATATGAAGCAGGGTTAGGTTATAAAAAAATATCCAGAGCTTTGAACATCTCTCTGAGCACCATAAAATCCATCATAAGAAAATGGAAAGAATATGGCACAACCGCAAACCTACCAAGAGGAGGCCGTCCACCCAAACTGAAGAGTCGGACAAGGAGAAAATTAATCAGAGAAGCAACCAGGAGGCCCATGGTTACTCTGGAGGAGTTGAAGAGATCCACAGCTGAGGTGGGAGAATCTGTCCACAGGACAACTATTAGTCGTCTACTCCACAAATCTGGCCTTTATGGAAGAGTGGCAAGAAGAAAGCCATTGTTGAAAGGGATCCATAAAAAATCCCGTTTGGAGCCATGTGGGAGACACAGCAAACATGTGGAAGAAGGTGCTCTGGTCAGATGAGACCAAAATTGAACTTTTTGGCCTCAATGCAAAACGCTATGTGTGGCGAAAACCCAACACTGCCCATCACCCTGAGCACACCATCCCAACAGTGAAACATGGTGGTGGTAGCATCATGCTGTGGGGATGCTTCTCTTCAGCAGGTACAGGGAAACTGGTCAGAATAGAGGGAAAGATGGATGGAGCCAAATACAGGGAAATCCTTGAAGAAAATCTGATGCAGTCTGCAAAAGACTTGAGACTGGGGCGGAGGTTCATCTTCCAGCAGGACAATGACCCTAAACATACAGCCAGAGCTACAAAGGAATGGTTTGGATTAAAGAATGTTAATGTCTTAAAATGGCCCAGTAAAAGCCCAGACCTCAATCCAATAGAGAATCTATGGCAAGACTTGAAGATTGCGGTTCACAGACGGTCTCCATCCAATCTGACTGAGCTTCATCTTTTTTGCCAAGAAGAATGGACAAACCTTTCCATCTCTAGATGTGCAAAGCTGGTAGAGACATACCCCAAAAGACTTGCAGCTGTAATTGCAGCGAAAGGGGGTTCTACCAAGTATTGACACAGGGGGGTGAA
Source organism: Pleuronectes platessa (assembly GCF_947347685.1). Classification (NCBI taxonomy): domain Eukaryota; kingdom Metazoa; phylum Chordata; class Actinopteri; order Pleuronectiformes; family Pleuronectidae; genus Pleuronectes; species Pleuronectes platessa. Next base: position 1,464,251 of record NC_070633.1, read on the forward strand.
TACTTATGCACCCAACAGATGTCAACTTTTTTGTTCTCATTATTGTTTGTGTCACAATAAAATTTATTTTGCCCCTCCAAAGTACTATGCATGTTTTGTTGATCAAACGGGAAAAAGTTTATTTAAGTCTATTTGAATTCCAGTTAGTAACAGTACATAATGGGAAAAAGTCCAAGGGGGGTGAATACTTATGCAAGGCACTGTACATGCTGTACAACATCAGGGGAATACGCCCCCTTCTCACTCAGAAGGCGGCACAGGCTCTGGTCATCTCACATCTATACTATTGCAACTCCCTCCTGGCTGGTCTGCCTGCTAGTGCTATCTGACATCTGAAGCTCATCCAGAATACAGCAGCTCGACTGGTCTTCAACCAACCTTAGTTCTCTCACACTACACTGTTCCTCCTCTCCATTCACTGCTTACCAGTGGCTGCCCGCATCCATTTCAAGAAACTAGTACTTGCGTACCCTGCTGTGAACGAATTGGGTCCAGTCTACATCCAGGACATTGTCAAACCTTACAACTCAGCCCGTCCACTCCACATCTGCCAATCAGCTTGCTGCTCCCTCACTGCGAGCCTAGGCTAAGAAGTCAATGTCTAATAAACCACCATCAACTAAGGTGTTTATATTAAAAAGAATAAAATAAAATAAATACAGATTCAGTTTAGTTGCACAATTAAAGTGTTAAACTGTGCAGTTTATGATTGCTGTAGTCATCATCAACATTTATTTATTCATACCTTGGGAGACACAATGAGGGAGAACCCTTTCAAAGTGGATGAGGGACAGTAATACAATAATACAGGCAATACAATAAATAAAAATTAATGCGTCAATAAAATGATTCATGCTTATACCAGTTAAAATAAGTATTAAAGGGGACATATTATGCCCATTTTACCACAAGTTGATATGGTTCCTTGGGATCTTAATGAAATGTCTGTAACATATTTTGGTCAAAATACCACGAGGATAATTTGAAAAAGCACCCTTTTTACCCTGTCTAAAACAGCCCTCCTCAGATTGACCTGTTTTGAGTGCCTGTTCCTTGAAAAGCTAATGAGCCTGCTCCTGCTTCATGCTGCTAACAAACTATTCCAGGTGTATCGGAGGTTTGCAAAAACGAAGTGAAGTGCTCTGGCAAATATCATATCTATAATGAGAGTAGGGGGGGCAGGTGGATGAGATGGTGAGAGACTCCCATTTCGCTTGTGACGAGAGAAGGATAAGGAAGCTCATTCGCAGTCACTCAAGCATGACGTTTCTGACTTAGAGGAACCATAACAAATCTTGGGAGTTGTTTTTTCCAGAGTTTTGGTTCGGTAGACATGCCAGATACCCAAATAAACGTGTAGAAGCACTACAAAAGTGGAATTTTCATAATATGTCCCCTTTAAACTATTAATAATAATTGTTATGGAAGTTTTCTGGAAGCAGGTGAAAGGAGAACCCAGGCAGCAGCTGATGTATTATGTAGAAGAGTTGGGAAAGCTTCAACCTACTTAAAGGACCGATCATATGCCCATTTTACCACAGTTGATATGGTTCCTTGGGGTCTTGGTCAAAATACCACAAGGATAATTTAAAACAGCACCTTTTTACCCTGTCTAAAACAGCCCTCCTCAGATTGACCTGTTTTGAGTGCCCCCCCCCCCCCCCCCCCACCCCCCCTCACTCCTCCTCCCTCCTTCACGAGATACAAGCGGTCAGATTTTTAGATATCCATTACCTCTGTAGAAATATGGAGACGGAGATACAATCTTGCAACCATATTGTTTTGAACCAGAGTCAGGCGGGCTGAAGCCTCGCTGCGAGAGCCCTAGCACAGGCCCGCAGCTCCAGCTCCCACTGCCCATAGCTCCAGTTAGCAGTGGAGTGCGTTAGCCTGCGCTAGCTCGGACGCTAGCTCGCGAACTAACGGCGGAGCTAACTTACCCCGGCCGCCGGCTCTGCTCCTCCGACAGACCTCCGCCTCTCACCCTGCTCCCCGGCTGGTTAGCCTTCCCCCTCGGCTAGCTTCCCAGCTAACACCGGAGATCCAGCTCAGCCCGCTAGATGTGGAAGTTTCACTGAACACACACGGAGCCTTGAGTCAAAAGCAGCCGAGCAACGACGGACTCGTTTTGGTTTATGCTTCTCTAACGTGTTGCGCGTGTTGCAACCAGTGTTGCCATAGTTACTTTGAAAAAGTAACTTAGTTACTTTACAAGTTACTTGATTTTAAAAGTAACTAAGTTAGATTACAAGTTACTTGATTTTAAAAGTGACTAAGTTAGATTACAAGTTACTTTATTAGTTACATTCAGCAGCTGCCGACAACACCCCCGCCGCCTCAACATAAAAATGACAACCGGTTTTGCCAACACTAACTTTATTAGACACCGCCGGAGGTCCCCCCCCCCCCCCCCCCCCCGCGCGAACGGAGGGTTCCCCCAACGGGCGCTGTAGCTGAGGTGATCTGACGGGACCGACACGCGTCCAGAGTCGCTGCCGCCGACCGCCGTACCCGGTCCCCTCCAACCGGTCCCCGCCTTCCGCAGCGCCGATGGACACCGCCCCGCGGCATACTAGAAGGAAAGCCCCCGCACCGCGGATGAGCACCTCCCCCCCTAAAAAAACGTCGAGGCGTGCCGCACACCGAGCCTCCGGCGGCGTGGAGAGGAGGGCGACGGGGCGACTGCTCCCCCAGCCGCAGGACGTGCCCAGCGGGTTAACCACAAATATCGAAATAGTAACGCAAGGTGACTTGGACAAGTAATTTTAATCTGATTACTGGTTTGGAAATAGTAACGCGTTAGATTACTCTTTACTGAAAAAAGTGGTCAGATTAGAGTAACGCGTTACTAAGTAGCGCGTTACCGGCATCACTGGTTGCAACGCAATTCACCGCCAGAACACTAGGCGGAGTAACGTTTTTTTTCGAAGACAAAACACACAAAGAAGAGACGTCTTCTTCTTCGTCGACTGTTTATTTACATGGCCACTCCGGCTCCTCATAGCCTATTTCTGGCGGACAAATCGGCCAGTCAGTGACGGGTTATACAAGTGGTCATACTTTCGAATCTCTTCTGCCAAGTGCTCATCTCTTTGGTCCATATTCATTCTTCTAAATCTTCCGTGATTTCCGCGTATTATGGGGCATGATACCGGAAACTAGACTCCGGACAGGATGTAGTAAGCAGACCAAGCACAAGCCTTGTGGGCTGCGTGAGGCTCGCGTCGCTTTGCCGTATAGTTAAAAAAATTGGCGGACGCACGCAAGCCACCAGAGGGCACGAAAGGGGCGTGTTGCGTGTCTTGCATGCATGCGTGCGTGCGTACAACCTGACTATAATTCAGCCTTCACTCATCTGCCCCCAGAGCAGACGAAAGGGGCGTGTTGCGTGTCTTGCGTGCATGCGTGCGTGCGTACAACCCGACTATAATTCGGCCTTCACTCATCTGCCCCCAGAGCAGACGTAGCTGTAGCTAACACACTAAGCTCGTTCACGGTGAAGACACGTCAATAGTAACAACAGTAACGGCAGGTATAAAAACAACAACAACAACCCCCAAAGTGATTCATTGTGCTTCAGAGATCGAGGCTAGTTGAATTGTGAGTGAAAACACGGGGTCTCTTACCAGTGGAAGCGCGTCTAGTGGTGCACAGCGCTGCCTCCCATCGCCTGAGATGAAGGTGTAGCCGGGGAAGCGGCGGTGACATGGTGCGATGCGGGGACGTCCGAGGCTGCGGCGGATCTGCTGATGCGATGACATAGCGGCTGGGATCAGCAATAGTTGCCGCCTCGGACAGCCCGGATCGCACTGTGTCACCACCAAAATAACATGTAGAAGCACTACAAAAGTTGAAGTTTCATAATATGGGTCCTTTAAAAAACTGGTCTACAATAAGTATTTGTAGCTCTCATAGCTTTGCATGTACAAATCTATTTACAGATTTATAAAGGGATGCAATGAAGGTATCAGATACCTAAATTAACGTGTAGAAGCACTACAAAAGTGGAATTTCATAATATGTCCCCTTTAAATCAAACCAAAAGCATATTGTAATGTTTTGCAGCTTTCTTCTTTGCCAAAATGTGAGTTATTGCAAGGGTGTACAATATCGCAGCTTGAGCAGAGGTACCAGAAGATAACGCTAGTGCTTCCAACACTTCTTAATCAGTTATTAAAGCATAGCCAGCAAGTTATTTTGTGTCAGACGGCCTGCTTACTGACCCATCCATGTACAGAATCAAATCAAAGTTTGATATTGGTGTCTCTAACAAATCTGATCACTGGTTTTCAGTAACCCAAGCACAGTCATTTTCATCATTTCCATCCATCATGGGAAGAAGAGTCTCTGGGTTTAGGAGTGCTGAAAACTTAAATTTAAGATGAATGCTTGGGACTTAGCCAGACTAACAAGCTGCTGTCATGTGCTGAGTAGCAGAACTGTTCAAGATGTGCAAAATATTTGTTCTCATTCCTGAGAGCAACAGGCCTGAAACAGACGACGGTTTACCAAATATGTAACCTCTGGCGAGCAGATATGTAGCTAAGCCACTGCTCTGTGACCACAATCAGGAAGTCTCTGCAACAGCAAAATAGAGTAAGAGCGACAAGCGTCCTTCAACAGGGAGACTATCAACATGTCACCAGCATACATCAAGAGTGTGCTGCCACCAGGCAGGCTCAGTCCCTTAGGTCACACTTTACCACTGTTGCATACACCGTCAGACCTTCCCTGGGACAAAGACAAGTACAGGCTGTCTGGGTGTAGTGGAATTAAGATAAATCTGTGCTCAAATCGACAACTTTATAATACTTTGAATCTGGCAGCAATGAAGCAAAAATCGCTTAATTTCATTACTGGCTTGCAATTCCTGGAAAAATCTTCACTAATCAGTTTGTTTTGGGATTTGGTGAGTATTGAAAGGATTGGTGGTTTCTACAACACACCTCATTCCAGCAGATATTGCATCATGTCTGTTGTTGCTCTGAGAGGCAACGGATACTATCTATTTCAGGTAGCTTAGCATTAGCATTTAGTCAACATTAAGATGCACTATGTAGAGAAGTTTAGTATTTTATTTTGATGTGTTAGAAGTGATTCGCAGGTATCGGTGTTGCTGTACCTGCGGAGCTAAGCTTGTTAGCTTAGCTCCGCTAGCCCGGAGGCAAGATACAGCAGTAATGGCGATGCGAACGGGAGTTATTACCGACACAGACCGACATGAACCGACATGAGCCGGTCGCCCAGCAGAGGGAAGCATTAGAGTTTGATGATGAATCTTTTAAACCGAGACAGGAGACTGTGTGTGTCCGGAGAATAAGCTCCAGCATGTAAGATATCTAATGTTATGTAAAGTTGTTTCACTCGCCAAACCATTTGACTTGACTACGCTACACAGATTCTTATTCTGCAGAAACAGATTTACTGTGGTCAACTGGAACCTGAGTATTTAAAGTCATATCTGCATTTTAAGAGCAGCTGTTTAAGTAGCATTACGTCTCCTAACGCTCTTTATTCAGAGTATTGGTGTCGATGTGTTGTAACGTGTTACAGTGAAAACTAAACTTGTCTGCTACCTTCAGTTTTTCCACATTAATCTCAGGCAGTCTTCACTGAATTATTGTGTTAAATATAAATAAATTATAGGAAGTGTAACTTTACTAGAATAGGCAGTCTCATAGAGAACCTGAGGCTGATGTCCACCACATATTTCCTAAGCTGAAATGATTATGATCTCATGAACTTTGAAGTAATACACTTTTATTTTTACCATGTAGCTGTCTGTTAAGGAGTTAACCTAGCACATGTATGACTTTACATATCGGTGTATTTGTGTTGAATGTTCCTCTAGGATGTCCAACATGAGACACAACTGGAATCCAACCAGACTCAACACTGAGTCATCACTTCAACACTGACTCCAGGTACAGACCTGTTTTCATTACTTACAAACAATCAAAGCAAAGTATTGCACATAATACATAATGGATTAACAAATATATGCAATACTTTTAATGTAAAATAACTCCATACTGTACATTCATTGTCTTGGTAGTGCACAGTTTAATCCAAAAGCATATTCAAGTACATAGTTGAAAATATGGATACAAACTTTGTTCATAAGTAACACTTCCTCTACAATAATGCCATACTTTGATGTTTCCTATCATTTTATTAGGGACTGACGAGCCTGAAGGACACAGCTGTGATGACCGTGTTCTGTCTCTTATGGCAAAGAAGAAAAATAAAACACTGGGTTCTTATCTAAAGTGTACCAAATCAGAAAGCAAAAGATAAACATTGTTCTAATAAGTGTCAATTTTTTAACCAACCATAATGACTATAGAAATTAACTCTATTATCCATGACACTTAGCAATGACTGCCAACTCTAAACAGTTGCAGAAAACATGAAGCTGGTGCAGTCGTCCTCGTGTTGACCAGCCTGAAGCTGCCGATCTCCACTATGTTGCTGCTGAGGACATCAGGTGCTGCAGTTCTTCATCTAATGAAAAGAAGAAACTCACTATTAAAGAATGTTTTGTGTTGTGTATGGAGCACCACAGATGTTTGTACCCTCATAGTTAAATCCACATATTTTAAGTCGCTTTGGATAAAAGTACTGAAAGAATAAAACATTTTACAAATAGATAAAATGTCTTTCAACCTCATCTGTAATATTCAAGGTGATAATCTCCAGCAGAGCTGTTGATAACAGTCCACATCAAGTCTCTCCACTTCCCTCAGTGTGAAAACATAATTATATAATTATTATGAGAACTGTCTAAACTGTCTAATTCACTCCAAAATTCCATAACAGGCTAAATAAACGAGATACAATAGTAATGGTGGATATACCAGCCTGTATCAGAATATTTGTGAAACATAGTTACTATCACATGCAACTTACACATGTAGCTTATTGATATTAATTCATTAAAATAAAAAATCAAGTCACAACCAAACACACAACTCTGTAGTTAACTTGCTTCAATCTTTTCATTAGACGTGTTAAATAAACGGTAACTTTTATAACAATTACATATTAAAAAACACTTGAGGAATGTTAGCATATGATTATGATGATAGATAAAGCAATAGGTTTTGTTGTTGTATAGTTTCAAGATTACTTACCTCTAGTACATGGTAAAGATCACGACCATCTAAAAAATGGTCGCAAAAAGAGGCAGAAAAATAATCCACGCCTTGGTTACATCGAGACTGGACTATTTTAATTCATTACTATCAGGCTCCAGCAGTAAGTTGTTAAAGACTCTACAGCTTGTCCAAAATGCCGCAGCGCGTGTGCTGACGAGAACCAAGAAAAGAGAGCACATTTCTCCAGTATTACCATCTCTACACTGGCTTCCGGTTAAATCTAGAATAGAATGTAAAATTCTCCTCCTCGCCTTCAAGGCCCTGAATAATATGGCGCTATTTTTCCTTAAAGAGCTGTTAGTACCCTATCAACCCACTAGAGCACTCCACTCCCAGAATTCAGGCTTACTTGTCGTCCCTAAAGTCTCTTAAAATAGAGTAGGAGCCAGAGCTTTCAGCCATCAAGCCCCTCTCCTGTGGAATAATCTACCACTTTCAATTCGGGAGGCAGACACCATCTGTTCGTTTAAGAGTAGGATCAAAACCCTCCTTTTTGATAAAGCTTATAGTTAGAGCTAATTAGTGTGGCAGAACCTTACTTTTCCTATATTCTAAAATATGAAGCGTTTAGTTTAAAAAGGCATAGAGGTATTGATGGCTGATCTACTGAGTGGGCCACATGATTTTCATCGTACTACCATACAAACCTAGCCTGGATGCCAGACGAACTTATCCCCGCCCACAACATTTGAGGTCGAGAAGTTCGGTCTGGAGTCGCTCCGTTGGGGAGAAATTATGCCCGGTTCGAAATCGACCGGACCAATCAGATTGTCAGGGCGGGCTTTATACGATGATGGACAGATGATCAACGGTAACGTAATCAACTACGTCATCAAAGAGCGCTTGGGTTGACTTTGTTTTCCACAAACATGCCTGCCGATGGAGATCTGAGATGTGTAGATGCCGCCATTGAGTCTGTTTTAGGAGACATCGACAGCGCATTCATTTTGAAAGAGGAACAGAGAAACGCGATCAAGGCATTTGTAGATCGAAAATATGTTTTTGCTGTCCTTCCTATGGGATTCGGAAAAAGTTTAATCTATCAGCTGGCCCCGATGGTCGCGAAGAAGATGGGACACGGGAATGTCGTGTTCCAACCGTGTTATTAAGTTCTTACAGGACCGACAAATGCAATACGATTTGTTTGATGTGTTGTGGTGCTGTAATCCTAAACGGAGAACTTGTTCGTACGTGCATTCACCTTTACTGTAGCTGACTGCTACACCTGCCACTTTATGCATACTCTTTTATTCTGTTATTTTGTGTTGGGCTTATTTTGTTTTACACGTAGCGACTCCCCTCACATAAATACCTGCAGTTTAAGGAGCGGACCATGTTAATAGAGGCACCAGATCCCTTGCTTGCAGATTAGTGCAATAAGACACTTGCCGTACAGCGCCGGCACAAGGATAGGAGCAGGAACAACGACGGGACGCGGGCTGTGCGGCATTTCTCAAAAACTATAGTTTAACACCCCTCGCCAGCGGAACGAGGTAAGGAAGCTGGTCCCATTTACTTTGCTGCAGGTAGTGCGGAACGGGAGTCGCTGTCACGTTAACGCATCAGACTTGTATTTTAACTTTTGTGTTTGGTTTTATGGATTAAAATATCGTTATTTAATGTCGTTCCAGTTTTACGGTGTATTTACGGCTACGATGAAGTGGACAATAAAGAGCTGTGTGCCATCAGTAGAGAAACTCTGCGTCATGTTCGGGGGGGGGGGGGGGGGGCTGTTACATTAACTGTTACTCTCAAAAATGCTGATCGTGTTGGTAAGCTCTCCGTGTATCCTTAAATTATTTTTATTACCACGGCAAAAATCGTTTTTACTGATCTTCTTCTACTTCTTCCAGCGTGCATGCAGTTGAGTTCTGTTGACAACAACTATGCGTCGCTTTACAAACGTCACATACTACGTTGCTCTGATTGGTTGTAGGTCTATCCAATTGAGCGAAGAGGAATTTTATTTCCTGGTTCGGTTGAAACACGCCCCATAATCACAGCCCAATGGAGCGGTATCAGACTCACATTCTGACTAGAATTGTGAGTATGACAACGTCAGGCTAATACAAACCAGTAGCCAGTCAGATTTACCTTGAGCCTCAGTGTACTCCCAAGTTCGGCCTGTATCATTGTATCATTGATTACAAGGCAAAAACCCCTGATGAGACTAAGACACAAAGGGAATTTATGACACATGACACACGGAGCTTATCTTTCCAGCTTCTCCTTCCTCTTCTTAATCCCTATCACATCGAAGTAAGCCATATCTCATCAGTACATGATACTGACTTGACCCCTTCCCCGAGTCCCTTTGCTTTATCGCCTACAGATCCGGGCCCGCTGTGGCCGCACCATGGATTACGATTTGTGGATCGCGCATCAGAGGTCGCAATGTTGGATCCAGTATCGCGGATTCTATATATTGTGAGCTGATCGTAGTGGTAGTGGCGGATCCTGTGTCACGTTGGCATCATATAATGGTGGTGGACCACGACCGAGGTCGGCGGCTGATGATGGATCCTAATAAGCGGCAGTAGACAATGACTGTGGACTATAGTGGCATCTGATCTGGATGGCGGATCATGATCTTGCTGGCTGATGACCATAGACCATGATTGCAGCACGACTGCTTGACATATAGTATTGAAGTTATCCTTCAAAATGTTAACCCTCATCAACGCTGCTAAAAACTTTAATCTTGATGATGTTTTCCTACACCTGACATCTATTGCACTTCTGTCCGTCCTGGCTCTCTCTGAGGTTTCTACGTATTTTGACCCTGTTAAAGGTTTTTTAGTAGTTTCTCCTTACTCTTGCTGAGGGTTAAGGACAGAGGATGTCACACCATGTTAAAGCCCTATGAGACGAATTGTGATTTGTGAATATGGGCTATACAAATGAAAATTTGATTGATTGATTGATTGACCATCCGGCTGGGCAGCGCTAGTCGTTAGCACCGGCGACTAGCATGTCGACGGTAGCCGGTTTGCCGTAGCCTAAGCTAATCAGCTTAAAATTCTTCTCCTCACCTTCAAGGCCCTTAATAATATAGCGCCTTTTTACCTTAAAGAGCTGTTAGTACCTTATAAACCCACTAGAGCACTCCGCTCCCAGAATTCAAGCCTACTTGTCGTCCCTAAAGTCTCTAAAAGTAGAGTAGGAGCCAGAGCTTTCAGCCATCAAGCCCCTCGGCTGTGGAATCATCTACCACTTTCAGTTCGGGAGGCAGATACCATCTTTTCATTTAAGAGTAGGCTCAAAACCTTCCTTTTTGATAAAGCTTATAGTTAGAGCTAATTAGTGCGGAAGAACGTAACTTTTTCTATTTTATGACACATGACACACGGAGCTTCTCTTTCCAGCTTCTCCTTCCTCTTCTCCATCCCTATCCCCCTTCCCCGGAATCCCTTTGCTTTATCACTCGCAGATCCAGGGCCTCTGTGGCCGCACCATGGATTGCGGTTTGTGGATCGCGCACCGGGGGTCGCAGTGTTGGATCCAGTGTGGCGGATTCTGAGTTATGTGGGCTAATCGTGGTACTGGTGGCGGACCCTGTGTCGCGTTGGCATTGGGCACGGGCGGTGGACAAGGACCGCGGTGGACCAGGACCGCGGTGGTGGCTCGTGATGGGTCCTGGTGAGCGGCGGTGGACGGTGACTGAGGATTGGAGTGGCGTCTGGTCTGGATGGTGGATCGTGGTCTGGATGGTTGCTGACCATGGACTGTTATTGCAGCGGGACTGCTTGGCATGTCATGTTGGGGTTGTCCTTCGGGTCTACCCTCATCAAATGCTGCTAGAGACTTTAATCTTTAATCTTGAAGACTTTAATCTTGATGATGTTTTCCTGCACGTGGCATCTATTGCACTTCTGTCCGTCCTGGGAGAGGGATCCCTCACATGTGGCTCTCTCTGAGGTGTCTACGTATTTTTACCCTGTTAAAAGAGTTTTTAGTAGTTTTTCCTTACTCTTGCTGAGGGTTAAGGACAGAGGATGTCACACCCTGTTAAAGCCCTATGAGATGAATTGTAATTTGTGAATACGGGCTATACAAATAAAATTTGATTGATTGATTGATTGATCAGGCAAATAGAGCTCTGCTGGCATCGCACAGCTGTCAGTCATCACTCGCGCTCCTCTTCCTTGCCCATTGATTGGTTAGCCAGGAACTGGGATGAGTCAGCACCGGCAAGATGGTGCCGGGGGAACGCCTCCTAGTAGCCTCATTCTCACTCTGCAGAAACAAACGGGTGACGTCACAGACCCTCTGTCCATTTATATATACAGTCTATGGTTTTAACGCATGTCACAACCACAGCAACATGTAGAGGTGTTTCATTTACTCTGTACAATTACTTTGACTGGTGAATTGTCCAGGTGCACCATTGTGAAAAAACATGTTATAATTTCATTTAGTATCTCTCTTGTAGACAGCAGAGTGAAACAGCAAGTTCAAAGGATTATATATAAATTGTTTTATTTTAAATGATTTGTGCAAACCAAACTAGGATTCGTTGTCGATAACTTAAGTGATTGAGTAATACAAATTCAATAGTGGGATTGATTTAAAATTATTAGTTATTTGCATTATATTTCAAATTGTTCCATACCCAGACTTAAAGTCTGAATATTCCAGCCTACTACAAGTGTGTTGAATACAGTAAGAAAAAGCAGATTTTCCAAACTCTGTGTGGATCTTTGGCACCTGCAGGGTAAACCATGTTGTTTAACACTTGTTAAATTCAGTTAACCAAATCGCCCATAAGATTGAGAGATGAAGAAGTTAACGTTTTTTTTAAACGATTCAACTGGAGGAGAGGAATAGGAGGGGGTTGACGGCGTTCCCTTTAGTACCCATTGTTAGTGGACCACTTCTTCCTGTTTTATCAGTTTAATACCGAAAACAGTGAGAGGAACTTCTAGTTAATGGCTTTAAACCTTTCATACAATAGAACATGTCAGGGCTGGCAGAATGGTAGGCGTGAACCCAAAAGCAAACGACAATGAGACAGAGTGGGAATAAGCAAAGTTCGTGGTTTATTGGAACGTAGCAAGGGTCAGGAGCCAGGTATTCAGTCCGAAGCAAACAAAACCGACAAGGGGCAGGCAGAAGAGCAGTCCAGGGAAAAAGCAGACAGGTCACGGTGGGATCAGGCAGGAAAGGAATCAGGAGGTAAACGCTGGAAGGATTAGGCACGAACACACTAAACGATCTGGCAGAGGACAAAGAGAACAGGCATGCAGCTATACAGGGGAGACTAATGAGAAGATGGAAGACAGGTTTGTCAGTGGGTGGAGCCGGTGAAGGAAACAGAGGAGTGAGGAAGTGCAGAGCAAGAGGGGAGTGGCCGAGTTCTGAAAAGAGAAGGGAATTAGTAAACAAAACTTAACAGACAAACTGAAAATATTAATAAGAAGGCGAATTCGTGACAGAACATGAGGCAAAGCCACCTGCAGAGAGTACTTGTTCATCTGCGTTACCTTTAATAAATTTGATTTATTTATTTAAGATTTTACATAATAATCTGTGCTTTAAATTGAGCTGATTTTGAACAGTAGTGATTATTATTCTCTATTTTCCCAAATAGAAGAGGAGAGTCTAAAGACTTTCTGTCTCTCCCTGCTCTCCTTTGGATTTGAACTTGTAGGTCATCTATCTTTTTTTTGTTTTTTGTTGCAGGATAGTGTTTTGTTACAATGAAACTTAAGTTAACTATCTGAATGGTAAAGTTGCTATATAGTATTTCCATTATCATTATGTCACTCATCCTACTATATTTATTTACATAGCTTGTGCTGCAAAGATCAAGATAAAGATTTCACAATGAATATACTCACACTTATATCTGTTGATTCGTATGTACTTTTAATAATATAAAGGATCTAAAAACGTAATTCAACTCCCTTCATAACGCATTTCTAGCCTGGATGCCAGACGAACTTAGCCCTGCCCACAACATTTGAGGTCGGGAAGTTCGGTCTGGAGTCGCTCCGTTGGGGAGAAATTATGCCCGGTACGAAATCCACCAGGCCAATCAGATAGTCAGGGCGGCTTTATACGACGATGGACAGATGATCAACGGTAACGTAATCAACCACGTCATCAAAGTGCGCTTAGGTTGAATGCCTGCCGCTGGAGAGCTGAGATGTGTAGATGCTGCTTTTGAGTCTGTTTTAGAAGACATCGACAGCGCATTCATTTTGAAAGAGGATCAGAGAACGCGGAGGCGACGCCAAAGCACCGCACCGCGCTAATCCCTATCGCGCCGGCGCTTGGCTGTTCACACCGGACGCTGAAGCGACGCTAATAATATCACCCGTTGATCCAGTAGTATAAAAGCATATACTTACTTGTTGCTCCAACAGTAAGCAACAGCATCCCAAAATTTGTCTTTCTTGGTGTTGTCTTTATACAACATGTTCCGAGGATCATACAACTCACTGCACTTCTCCACTTCAATTATTAATTTAATGTCATCCATGTTGAAGAACTTCTCCGCTGTTTGCTCCGTTAAATGTCGGGTGTCGAGGGTAAATTACGTATTCTCCACTCAAGCCTATGTGGAGAATACATAATTTACCCACTACAGCCACCCTGCTTGTGTGGCTGTTGTGGATGGGCAGAGGGGGACATTTAATAATGTCATTGGTAAAATTAAAACTCCAGGACAACAGAAGGGGAATTCAAAGGGTGGGATGCATATTTGATCATTTATATCATATAAAATATGTCGTCAATATCATTTAAAATAATTTTTCAGTGTGTTTCCAAGCGCAAAAAATAGACAACGCCGAAACGATCGCTGCACGGCGCGAGGCAGCCTTGGCGCAGTGCGGTGCTTCAGCCTCCTGTGTGACCCGCACAAAGGTTTAACATAGGAGTGGATGGGAGCCCGCTGTTATTTAAGGCTTGGCGCTGCGCTTCAGCGTCCGGTGTGAACCCGGCGTTAGTAAATAACTCACAATGAGTCGCTTAACATACGTCACATACTACGTTGCTCTGATTGGTTGTAGGTCTATCCAATTGAGACAAGATGCTTTTTTTTTCTGGTTACGGTTGAAACACGCGCCATAATAACAGCCCAATGGAGCGGTATCAGACTCACATTCTGACTAGAATTGTGAGTATGACAACGTCAGGCTAGCGCATTTCATTAATTCCCTAAATAATATCACACATTTTCTAATCTATCTTAAATCCTTGTGGGATGCTTTTTACACATAAAATCTGGTGCACATTAAAACATATCTAAATCAGTGCATTTGAAACACCTACTCAGACTAAAACATTTTCAAATACGACATGTGACCTTTCTGATGCATTTGACCTCTTACAGTTTGATAGGATTATTAAATGACTGTATGAGGAACTGCTCTAGGGTAGGGTCAGCAACAAACACATTTTAGACATTTAAAAAAGGTGCAGCCTAGATCCTTAGTTTTTGTGTGTTATTTTGCAACTTCAGTGCTTTAGGGACAGTTCAGATTTAGGGTTAGGGTTAGGGTTATAATGTTTGTGCTTGCATTTAATAATGCAAGCACAAATAATATGTGATTTCTCCTATGGCATTTAGTTGGTCTTTTAACTTGCTAAAATACCTTTTTTGCTTACCCCGTCCATGGTACATCATTGCTTATATTCCATGCTGTTTCTCCACGTAGCGAATACACTGACTATTGATAAGGACCTCATACAATCACACATGAAATAATCCGAATTAACCCCTTAAGGCCTTTAAGTATGCATATTTCAGCTAGCCTGCAGTGCTTGCATAATTTGTAACCATTGCCATAACCGAACATACAATCTTTACAAAGTGGCCTCATGCTCAACAGTGTGGCCATAACTTTATAACAGTTTCAAGAGCTTTCAGAAAATCAGTCAGACAGTCTGACTAAACAGAAAAACGTGTACATCTGCAGAGATTATATTTCCAATGAAGTATTACTGTAAAGTGTAAAGAGCTTTGTAAGAAATACAGGATAGAACAGTGGTCAGGGGTTGTGGCCTTCCTGTGCTGCATTTCCTTCAGATCTTAAAAATCATGCTGAGAGAAGTCCTATTTGGCTTCCTTGCTGAAATGATGTCAAAAACATTCGAAATCTGAACTTTGAAGGCTAAGGACTATTTTTAACTATTGACTATACCAATCAACAAGCTGGCCTAACAACTTTTTGATTGGTACTATATTTTAAATGTCAATTGTAGTAAATATCTTAATGAAGAATGCAAATTAATATATTTGTCTTTTTTAAGCACACAAAGGGATATGAGTGGTTTGCCAATAAAGTATTTGTACGGAGATAAAAGTAAGTTTTAGGATGGAAAAAAATACGTTTTTATTATTGTCAGAATAATAATCATCACAAATTTACCAAGTGTGGTGGTACAGTTTTATTAAATTCAATTAGATTTAATTTGTACATGTGCCAGCATGATAATAGCTAGCAAGCTAAGGTAATTCTAGCGAAGTAGTCTTTGGCCTACTCACGCACTGACTTTAGAAGATGAGCTAGCATGAATGTACAAGGTAAATTAAGCACACAACCTACCCCAGTGGCTTCACATCCATGAACTGTCTCATCAATTGAGTTATAAAATCATCCAGAGACATCTGTCCTCCTGGGTCAGGTGCTGCTGCTCAGGGCAGTGTCTAACCCATTGTGTGAAAGGAGCGCAAACTGTTCTCTTACTTCACTGGCTGAGCAGGGTTTTTTTGAATTTCACTCCCATTACCCAAGTAAACTTTACTCTATTGCATGGGTGTCAAACTCATTTTAGTTCAAGGGCCACATACTGCTCACTTTGATATCAAGTGGGCCAGACCAGTAAAATCTTAGCATAATAGCTTCGTACCCCCCCTTTTTTTTCACCGCCCTTGATGACGTTCAGGGTGGGGGGGCGTGGCGGCGGCAGAGACCAGCATGGAACCAACATAACGGGGGGTCCGACCCGTCTTGGAACACGGACCTAGGAGTCTGACGCACGCATTGAAAGTGAAATGTGCGCCGGCTGGGGTGGGATTTCAGCCCCCAAGGGCTCCGTGCACAGCACTGCGTACCCACCTGAACCACTTTGCGTACCCCGTACCCCAGTTTGGGAACCGATGGTCTATGGCAGGGGTCACCAACCTTTTGAAACTGAGAGTTACTTCAAAGGTACTGAGTAGTACGAAGGGCTACTTGTTTGATACAAACTTCCTGAATAACAAAGTTGCAAAGATCAACTTTTAATAATAATAATAATATATGTGAAGAGACTGTCGGATCACGTCAATGTTAATTATTTCTCACAATAATTATTAACAATGATTTCCACAACAATGATGGTAGTAAACAGTTATATTAAAACATGCAACATTTATTTCTGTATATCTGTTTTTTAAACTTTGCTTAAATTCAACTTAATTGAAGTACTTTTGGTGACTTCTATTTTTCTGAATTTCCCACGGGATTAATAAAGTATCCATCTATCATCTATCTACATTTATCACTAAATTCCTCCATCAGTCTGTACTTTTTTAAAAATAGAGAAAAATTTTATTAAATTATAATCGCTTTGTTACAACGATGATAAAGCTTAACAAAAAAGAATACATGCATGTGACTGGGGTGGAATGTTTCTAAGTGTCTTGTTAATTTGTTGGGTCCCTAACTGTCAGCTGCCAGAGTTTTCAGACCTAAAATACACACTGGTCTCTCCTCATGTCCTCCTTCATTCACTGTGAACCAAAGAGCAAGACAGGCTTCATCATACTTTCTTTTCAATTTGTTTTTTGAACACTGTGTCTAGTTTGTCCCTGACCGGCTGCTTCACGGGAACGAGCTCTGATCTCATGTGTGTGTCTCTGAGCGAGTGAGTGGGGGCGGAGCCCCGGGGCCTGTGTGTGTGTGCTGTCTGGAGACACACACACACATTTCCGCTCCTGGTATTTCATGCTGGCCTGATACGATGATGATTGACAAATTAATATTTTTTTTTATTTCAATTTTTGAATTTAGAGCATGCGGTGCATCCGGCGGGCCGAGCTGGACCCCCTGGCGGACGGTTTCCGGCCCGCGGGCCGGATGTTTGACACCCCTGCTCTTTTGTGTCGGGTCGTACAGTCAATACAGAAGGGTAGTTCATATTACTTGACTGATCAAAATTACTTAACAAAATGATGATTATATGTTATATGTTACTATGTTATATGATATATTTTATATGTTATTTTTTTATCTTGTATTGCCCATCTACTGCGTAGATGTTGCTTGCCAGGTCATAAGAATTTCACTGCTCTGATGACGCATAGTTATTTGGTTCATGTGACAATAAACTCTGATTTGATTTGATTTGATTTGAATTACTAACAAACTTCAAGTATCAGATTAAATAGCACACAGCATTTTGAAGTAAAAGCACTTAAATAATATTTAATTGTAGAACAATCCACGTAAACATTACGTAAGTGTAGTAAATTCCTCAAAACAATACTCAGTCACTACAGGAATGTCAGCACATATACATCATACTTTACTTCCTATTTACCACGTTAATCTTGTAGGCATTAAATTATAAGCATTTATCAGTAACATTTTATCACAGATATTTGTCGGTCTGGGAGCATAAGGCTTCATTTGATCTAGTTTATGTAATCTCATCTGATTTTGGTAAGTCATAACTTTATTTTTACTTTCTGGGGTAATTTGACCCAGCAACTTTCAATATAGAATCATTCTACTCACACATGAGCGCAGTTAAAGACATAACATGCTGTAACTTTATCTTTTTATCTAGCCTATGACTCCAGCTGGCATTCTGGAGGAGAACATTGCTTCGGACTGGTCACCTTGTTTTGCCTATGTATCACTTGTGGACTGATTTAATTTACTTGACACTTTTGATCTGCTTTCTGATCTATTTTGTTTTATTTCTATTTTTTTTTTAATTGTTCACATTAAAATTTTGACCTGGGCTGTGGACTCATTTTTTCCCTTGTTTGCATATTCACATCAATTTGAAAACTAAAAAATTTTTGCTCCTACATTAATTACATTAACAACCCGAAGTTGACCCTGAAATACCTGATGGACACAGGCTCCCTGCCAAACTTCCAATTACAACAAGGTTAAGGTTTTTGATTGTTTTTTTGTTTGTGTGTGAATGGGTGAATGTATAAATGTACTGCAAAGAGCTTTGAGTGGTCGTCAAGACTAGAAAAGCGCTATATAAATACAAAACCATTTACCATTACATTTTATTATAGATGACATTATTTATAAACAAATTAATCCTGCTCAATTGATATAGTATAGATTTCGTCTTGAAGAGGTCAGAATGAAAATGACAAAAATGGATAGTTTAAATATTTTTTACTACTGTACTCTAATCCCAAAGTGCAGAATTCAAATACAATGAATGACAAAATATTTGGTGCAGCATAAAGCTCACCTGGTTGAGCTGCCACCCCATTGAAGATATGCCACATCCGCAGCGGCCCTTTGCTGAATCTCCTCCCCCACACACACTATCTGCTCCTCACACAGCTAGCTCACTCTCCTATCCACAATAGAGGCAACCCCCCCCCCAAAAAAAAATGTAAATTAAAAAAATAAAATAAAATAAAAGCCAGTATATTCAAATATTTCTTTGTTTTGACAGTTTATTGATCAATAAGCAGTATTCATTTTTTAAATGACATATTGTGCGCTGGCTGCTTACATTGCAGCCCCTCAGTAAGGACAACCGGAGAATCACATGTTACTGAAAGAATGATTTTTGTTTCTCTAACACCAACTCTAGCCCTAGCATTGTCACAAGCACCAAACAAGATCATGCTGTATCATATGGCCCATGGAATTGCTGATAAGCCCAACCCCCAAGAACAGTATTTCCAGGAATCCCCCTTTCTGATAGGTCAAGGGATTCCTGGGAAAACTGGACCCCAGGAGAGAGGAGATAAATCTTTTGATTTGATCCATTATTTTCCAGACACCAACAGCAATGGTTCCATTCTTCACATGCAGCACTGCAGCTGTTGATTAGAAACGACCACATCTGTGCTTTTCTTTCCTTCTTCTGAAAGTGCCTCTTCAAAAATGGTTTCCGCATTTTATTAAGGTGGCTGTAGCTCAGAAGGTGAGCGGGTCGTCCATTAACAAAAAGGTTGGTAGCTTGTTTCTAGTTTCCTCCAATCCGTGTGCTGAAGTGTCGTCGAGCAATATACTGAGCCCCAAATTGCTCCTGACAGTTGTGCTGACAGTGTGTGAGTGTTGCGTATTAGAGACCGTGCTGAACATAGATGCACTTTATGAATGTGTGTAAATGGGCCAAACTGCAAAAAAGTGATCTTCAAGTCTAGAAAAGAGCTATCTAAATCCAATTACAATTTAAACTAATATCGATTACATGTTGTAAAATTAATTAATCTGAAAGGATTCACAAACTGTAATTTAAGGCTTTTCACTGCAATGGACAATTACAGAATTGGATGATAGAATAGAATAATCTAATAGAATAAGGGGTGCCTGGTTGATATATCTTTATGAGGCTATAAAGACTTACAAAGACAAGCAAAGTGCTAAATTGGATTTCCACATTTTGGAAAGTTATACCTAAATATATAATGCTGACTCTTGGCTATTTTCACAAAGTCCACATTTTATGATAAAAAAAAATTCTACAATGTTAATAGAAACATATTATATTCAATTCAATTTGTATGGTGCCAAATCATAACATACATCATTTCATAGCACACGTATAGTAAGGTTGAGACCTTAAATATTATAGAGAAACTCCCCCAATAACTGGAACAAACCTCTAGCAGAAACAGACGTGGGCGTACATCATCCTCGACTGGCATCATCATATAATTTCACATCATAATCCCTAACACAAGAAAACCACATATCTGGTACTTATGCACAGCATATATTAGTTCTGTATGAATGTGAATGGGTGAATGTGGATGGTAGTGTTAAGCACTGGTGGTCGATAAGACTAAGCACTATATAAATAGTGTCCATGTACCATTTACCTGCTGATTGATGCTGTTACATGACTGTGGACATGCTCAGATTGATATTTCTGTCCTCCGTCCCGAGCTACAGTGCTTCATCTCAGACTACCAACTGACCAGAGATGCAGCACTGCACCATGGGCCATAGGGAAGAGAAGGACGTCTACTGATAGAAGAAGAAAAAATGGAAATAGCAGACAACGTAAATTTAGTGAGCTGAGACGGTTTAATAATTCCATGTGCTGCACATGGGCTGTCATTTTGGTGTAATTAAGTGAAACATTCTACCGGTGATTTCCTATTGACTGAGTTTTCATTGAATTATTTTTATCTGTATGACACTGGATTTAATTGTGGTAAGAATATGATGTAGAAGATGGGTATTTATCTTCCTCTATAATTGTAACATCATTAGGGAACTCACTTATATAACATTGCATAGGATTCAAATTTAAAATGAACATGGGCACAATAGCCAAAAATGGCGTACCCAAATAAATCATAAGATTTAAAAAACTTTGCAGATGCACGACTGAAGGCAATGTTCGGTTTCAAAATCCCAGTCCTCCTGGAAAAAAGGATACATATCCTGCCCTCTACACTCCCACATTCAACATAAATTGTCAAACCAAAGCTCCTCAATGATTTATTATGGTGAATCATGGCATCAACAAGCGAGAAGACCAACTTTTCCAACACCAAAATCGAGGTGCTTATGAGTGAGGTGGAGGTAGTGCTGCTACAGCTCATTGTTGTCAGTCTGACAATTTTATAATTTGATAATCCCATCCAAAAGGGCATTATTGGACTGAGATATATTTAAAATCACAGCCCCAAAGATTCTAAATCGGCTGATTAGTCAATCCCATTGGTCCATATTGCTTCACACTACAAGCTGTAGGAGGATAATTAAAACTCGGCCTGTTTGGTTTGTCTAAATGATTCAGCTCGTTGAGCCACCCGCATACACTATTGCAGCTTAGATAGATGAGTCCATGCACTGTATACATAACGTAACCAAACATTGTGTATTCCTACTGTTGGTATTGTGTGGTGGCTTAGAACAGTTCTAGCTTTAGCCCACCATCCACAGCTCTTATCTGTCAGTTTTTAGGTTGATTGGCTCGCATTTGTTTGTGGGATATAACAGCAGCTTATACGTGATGTTTTGTTACTCAGTATTTAAAGACCTAATTGTTGAAAGACTCTGGACCTTGGAGACTGAAAAGAAGAAGTGGTGCAAATCGCTTTCACAGGTCTCAGTATAGGAAATTGGAATATAAGTGGCATCTACTTTGGATTCATATCAAATGTACAGATGTTCTATTTGAAATCCCTTTCCCAACACTATGAGAGTCCTATAAAGACAGGAGCAGAAAGAGAATGCTCGGACTCTGTTCAGCTGGAAACTCCCAGTCTGCCCATATATGGTCTTTCATTTCTGGGAACATGGAAAAAGGGATTGCTGCTTTGGATAAACATTCCCTCCTCCAGGATGTGATTGCTCCCACTGATAGTTTGTCACCCCCACCACCCCCTACCCTTCTGGCTAAATACATTCCCTTTTCTAGTCACAGTGGGGAGGCAGCAGAGGAGGAGGGCGCCCTTTATTTAGCCCTTTTCCCTCTGCTCTGGGCCAAACAAGTCCATATTAAGAAGAAAGACCATCTCTCTCTCTCTCTCTCTCTCTCTCTCTCTCTCTCTCTCTCTCTCTCTCTCTCTCTCTCTCTCTCTCTCTCTCTCTCTCTCACAAAACCACAGACCCACGTCAAGTCTTTTCTCAACGCCTTCCTGTGTGTGTGTGTGTGTGTGTGTGTGTATGCATACATGACACCAAGCTTCAAACTTACGATCATCATCTCCATGTTGCAAGGATAGTTTATCCGTGTGAGTGTCTGAGAGAGTCGAGAAGTATTGCACTGTAATCAGGATGACATACTTACCAATTCCTCTAGCCTCTTCTTATCCAGGCATTGGCCACTCCTGTTCACTCTGCTCAACCCCTTGGAATTACAAATGTTACATATTCAGTCACAGAAAGATCTCTCCGAAAGACACTTTGGCTGCTTTCTATTTTTACTCTAGAGAGGTTTTCTTCCTAGGTGATAACAGGACCTGTTGCAATTTAATTTAAGGACAACATAAGACACATTTTACTATGAGTGGACCTTCTTATTGGCAACTGATTCGTCATGTTCCATCTTAATATGGAGAGCCTTCATGTAATCTATACATTTATCTTTATAGAGATAATTTTGTGACAGGTCCTGCAGCAGCCTATCTGTGTGGCCATTCCATGAATACATCATACCAACCATTATCAATCATTTACACTCCATTTTACACATTTACATTCTGTTTTTAAAATATGTTACATTTGCATCCTGAACCTAAAAACATAGCACAACATGAGAGTGACATTGGCTATACTCTGCTACAGCAACATGCAAAAATAAATAAATAAAACTAATAGAACAAAAAAAACTAAAGACCAACCACTTTATTCCCATTTTAAAAGAGCCCCTACCCAGGTTCGGATGGTTTTAAATTGCATGCCAGGTATACTGTAAAAAGGAAAAAATTCTCAGTAAAATTAATTTAATTAAATTAAGTTAGTGCAATGGAAATCGAATACTAGGACAATAATTATCCAAGTTGTGAAGCTCTCTGTTGTTTTGTATGTTTTAGCTAAATTTGAAATGAGAATCAAAGTTTTCTTGTTGGTTCACTCTGGTCCCAGAGATGATCCTCAGATGTAGATTATGGCTTAACTGTGGAGCTGAGCTGTGTGCGGTTTGAGGGACACTCAGGCTCCACTCGCAAAACTCTGTTAAGCACCAGCATGTTTCACACTAGTGTCAAAACAGACGATGGGGCTGAAAGTATCATTATAAGTATGTGTTAGGGTTAGGCATTTAGTTATCAATCAATCAATCATCATATCGGCCCATATCCACAACTCACAATTTGTCTCATAGGGCTTAAATAAGTGTTTAGGGGAGGGTAAGCGGCTATGGAATGCATTACGCCGATGTGTCTGTGTTTGTGGGTGTATTGCTCTTACATGATCTGTTTTGTTCACACCACCTGATTCTCGTTTCTCTGTTTCTAGGCATGAGCACACATAGGCAGCGCTCTGAGGGAACAGATGCAGTTAAGTGAGCTTGTGTGTATATTCTATGTGTATGTATAAATCTAGCAGTTGTTTACTATTCTTTCTAAGCCTGCTATGTGTAGAGAATTTTGTCTATGGTCCCTGTCATCTATGCTGGCTTAAGATGGAAAATTGTGTGAGACAAATGTCAGCCATACCACAGGAGGGTTTAACATCAGATTTACACGTTATTTACCATTTAAGGAGAGCACAAAACCGAATCTACTTGCACCCTACCTCTTTCTGCGCAGGGTTCCAGAACAGATTACACAGAAACTGTAACGCCATAAAAATCACAGCACTAGTAAGTCTTTTTTTACTTTGTATATATGTGAGATTGTGTGTGTGTGTGTGTGTGTGTGCGTGCGTGCATGTGTGTGTGTCTGTTAAGACAGGCTGTGATAACAGTCAGAGCCATCTCTGTTGTTTAGCCAAACATTGCCTAATATGGTCATATTTCTGTTTCTCCTTGGCTCTGTAAAACACACACAGGAAGCCCTTTCTCAATTTGTATCCATCTGTCGGTCAAACTACACTCACACACACACACTCACCCACACACACACACACACACACACACACACACACACCACACACACACACACACACACACACACACACACACACACAAACAATCTCATATATGTAAAAAATGTATGTATGAATATATATGTATGTATAAAAAGATTTAATAGTGCAGTGACTTAGTAAGTGGTGTTGTCAAAGTTTCGTACACAAAGACAGAGAAACAGTCATTGTACGACACATAAAAGTCACTGGAAAGAGGGGCTTAAAATCAGTTACCAAAAATGGCAATGCTGAACAGGGAGTCAACCACTGGTGCTTGATCAGAGTAGCTACAGTACCCTGTCATAGTGGAGTGCAGCGCAGAACATTAAGGCTGTAATGAGGGGGTGCTGTAAGGAACTTAGAGAGGATTTTTGGTGGGAGTCCAGGGGCATAGGAAGTTATGGCTGTTATGATGGTTCAGTGTTTTAACAAGACAATGATGAGAAATATACACTTGCTGAAAAGGAAAGATATGTGGAGCATAATCCCTAATGAATGGGTCAAGTAGGGGGCGGCTGTGGCTTAGGAGATGGAGCAGGTTGTCCCCTGACAAGAAAGTTGGCGGTTTGATCCCCATATTCCCACATTTCACATTCTGAAGGGTCCTCGGTCAAGATACTTAACCATAAATTGCCCCTGACAGCTGTGCCAGCAGTGTATGAATGATGTACAATAGAGAAAGTGCTGCACATAAAAGCACTGTATGAATGGTAAAACTTTGGTTTAAAGTGCTTTGTGTGGTTATAAGAGTTGAACTGGTTGGGGGTTGTTTACATCTTCTGAGTCCGGGGTATTTTCATGAAGTCTTCCATGGGCTATGTCTTAACTCCTCTTGCTCCCCCCCTTCTCCCATGTGAAACTGACCCTGGGAATCATGGATGGTCTCTTGGTCCCAGGGGAGGACTGGTGTTGATTATATATGGGTAGGTTATGTGAAAGTCTTCCTAACTCAGTGCCCTGACTACTCAGTAAATAAATAGAGCATTTCCTCCTCTCCTCCCTCTGCAATTTCTCATGTTCTTCCCAGTCATCAGCAGGACAGCAGCACCTGACAGCTGGGGTGTTACAACACGTGTTTTAGTCACTGGACTTTTGGAAGCTAGACTTCTAAAATATGCAATGCAGTCCCTTTACATCACCATTAACCCTTAACATTCCAGGTATCCTCTCAGTGCAAACTCATTTTGGAGGAAAAAGTAAGATCCGAATGCATAGTCCCAGCTGGTTGAAAGCCACAATTTACAGAGCTGTTTCCAGCAAAAGTCTGGGGAGAAACTACAAAAATTCACCCAACTTGCTGTACAGTCCTATTCCAATTAACAGCGTTGGCATATCTTGTTTTCTTTGTAAAGTACCTATTTCAGTTTTAAAACATTGTGTTGAGTGCATATCTGCTTTTGCATTATTACCTAAATGTCTGAAGGTTGATACCTGGTTTCAGGGTCAGGTAACAAGGTTGGGGAAAGAGGCTCGGAATTCATTATGGATTTATATTTATATAGCGCTTTTCTAGTCTTGATGACCACTCAAAGCACTTTACATTACAGTTTCACATTCACCCTTTCACACACACATTCATACAGTGCATCTACTTGCAGCACTTTTTGTTATTCTATGGGGGGCCATTCGGGGTTCAGCATCTTGCCCAAGGACACTTTGGCATGCAGATGGTTCAGACTGGGGATCGAACCGCCGACCTTCAGGTTGGAGGACGACCACTCTACCCCTCAGCCACAGCCACCCATCATGGGTCACAGTGTGTACATTTGTAAAAGGACCATTATGTATATGTGTGTGTGTGCGTGTGTGTGTTGCTCTTGCCAGGTCTGTTTCTTCCACACCTTCTGATTACTGTCCCTCTGTTGGAGGATGAACTGGCACAGCTAGGGCTCTGTGGGAACAGATGGAGTTAAGTAAGCTTCGGTTTATATTCTATGTGTGTGTATATGACTAGCAGTTGTTTCCTATTCTTTCTAATTATGTTATATATAGAAACTGTTGTCTATAGTACCTGTTATAAATGTTGGCCTCCTGTTTGAGATGAAACATTGTGTGACACCAATGTCAGCCATACTGCAGGAGGGTTTCGGAACAGATTTTTGCTTTGTACTTAGGGAAAGCATAAAACCAAACCTACCCCACCCTACCTCACCTTGCACAGATTGTAAATTGTGTCTGTTTATGATCAGTTCAGTTGCTTTCAAATACTAAAGGGGTGGCTCGGTGAATGGTATTTAGTTAACCTTTTAGTTTTTGAATTTTACTTTCTGACTTTGTTGCCCTCCTTATCTGTTTGGCTTGCACTGAATCTACAAAACATGTACTTACTTAAAACTTAACTGTACTGAATTATGTCAGTACATATGCCGACTTAAATCAGCCCCTACAACCCCCCTATTCATTGTGACAACATACAGTGTCACTATATATCACACTGTGTAAGATGATTTAATAAAAACTGTTGAAGAATGTCCGCTTTTAGCCTTGCTGAATCATGGCTGTATGAAAAAAGCTAATATAATATGTATGTATACAGTATATCTAATCTGAGACATTACATGAAATCATATCACAAAAAATATTTATTTTGGTGCTAACATAAACATGTCCACGGGTATTGGCTAGTGCCCTTGGTTGGCTGGTTAATACAACTGAACTGTAGCAAAGGCTTGAGACATTGACCTAGTATTTGGATATTGTCCAAACCCCTACATTGCCATCCCTGAACACAGTGCACTCTGGAACCACTGCTTTGGATTGACACCAAACTCAGTGTGGAGAACCTTCAGGGAAAAACAAGTCTAATTTTACTCTTGTGAAACAAGATTAATATTGTTATGCTGCAGTGACTTTTATGATGAACCTGAAAAAAAAAGAGTAATCTGCGAATCTCATACCTTATTAAGTCCTCTGCTCCAGGTCAGCTGAGGTGCTGCTCAGAGCTGCTTCACCCCTGGACATCTCTTTCTTGTCATCGCCACAGGCTGCTTACTTGGTTTTCCTGGGTGAAATCAATCAGCTGCTGCTTGACTTGTTTGTCCGCCTTGGGGCTACTTCTACAACAGTGTTATATGGGTATCTAGCTAAGTTCTCTAAATTTCGTTTCAACCTTTCTTCACAGCTAGCAAAAGTTCAGATCACACTAAAATAAGGTTGCTCGTCAGTGTGGGACATCCTCTGGTCTTTGTCTGTGTCTTTCTTATGAAGCAGATGGACCGCCAAGCCATGCATTCCTCTGTTACCTTGTATGGTCAATGGAGGGAGGGCTTCACACCAGAGAATGCCTCCTCCTCCAAACAGGACTGATTGGCCAATGTCAGAGAAACCAAGAAGCCTTAACCAGTGACCTGTGGAGTCTGTGAAAGATGGAGGGACAGAAAAGACATACGGATCAAAAGTTAAAATGAATAAATGAGATGCCAGAGTTCGGAGTGTGTGCATGTGTGTGTATGTGTGTGTGTGTGTGTGTGTGTGTGTGTGTGTGTGTGTGTGTCTGTGAACTCTACAGGAACTTTTACAGCTTAAACACTCACCTTGTCAAGACATGCCTAATTGGGATTTAATTGATTTTAATTCAAATGATCTGGGTAAGGTAAGGGGTAAGATATGAATGATGGTTAGGTTGGGGTTTTACGATTTTGTTTATTTATTTTCCTTTCTTTCAGAGTGAAATTGAAAGATTAAAAGGTTTTGTGTAAAGTAAAAGAGTAAATGGTCTGTATTTATATAGCGTTTTTCTTGTCTTGCTGACCACTCTTTGCAGTGCAGTTTTTGCCCATCACCTATTTACACACATTACTTTTGGGTTTCGGTTTCTTGCTCAAGGACACTTAGGCATGTGGAATAGGGAAGACAGGGGTCAAACTGCTGTCTTTCTGGTTAGAGCAAAATTCAGCCAGATATCTTTTATTTATTTGTTTGGGAAGAGAATGTAGTTATTTGAGACAATGAACTGAACAAAAGTCGGTCTGTCTCACTCCGGTCTGCAACGATTATTTTTGTAGCTCTTCTGGCCCTCTGTAAAAAGTCACTGCAAGCCAATTGTCTAAGCTTCACCTTGATATCGAATTACTTTTTTTGGGGAGGACAAGTTCCTATAATGAAACTTTCTAAATGGTATAACTGGATATATAATATGTTTCTTTTCCCATTGATATTCCTTTGTACTGTGTATTTTATGCTGTATTTAAATTTAGTCATGTCACTACAGCCCCTTTGCTTTTGTGAAAGCAAGAATAGCAATCTCTTTCTCCAAATAATTGCTCTCTTCCTGCATTCTCTCCTTCCTTCTCTGTCTCCTGTTCTCCCTCTCTTTCTACGCCCCTTCTCGCCTCCTGTACCCTCCCCCTGAAGCAGTTTAATAGCTTCCACATGTTACTTCGTTTTGCCGTCCAGTCAGCTGCCCGATGCAGAAAAAGCCCAAATTTAGAAGAAATATGAAAGTTGTCAGACACATATTTTAAACACTAGGGAAATTGTTCTCCCAACAACACTTTCCTAGTCTTGTGACCACTCAAAGCACTTTACGGTACAGTTGCATTCACCCATTCACACACAGATTCATACAGGAGCACTTTTCTTTTCTATTTTGGCACAAATGTTAATTTGGACTCGAAGATTTATTGAAAAAAATTTGGTGGTCAGTTGCGTGAAGGTAAATTGTTTCTTGCCCAAGGACACTTGGACTGCTGACCTTCTGGTTGGAGGACGATCGCTCTACCCTGGTCAGGTGTGTTAAGGTGATTGTTTCAATCACATCTTTGAGTAGTAATCAAGACTAGACTATGTACTGTGGTGTTTTGTCTGGATTTAGAAGTAAAAAGATCTTTTACAAACTAGCTGAAGTGACTTCTTCAGCTTCCTCAAGCCTGAAACCTGCTCATTGTGTCTAGCTGATGTAATTTTTACTGATTGAGCGGCCTTCCTCACAGAGGGGTTCTAACCTCTTTTGGAGATAACCTTATTTATTATTCTGATTTCTAATTGTTATTTGGAATGTATGGTAATAATAAAATTGTAAAAAGATACTTCACTTGTATTTGTTCAAGAAATCAAGTATCATGTCATGATAGATTGATTGATTGATTGATAATTTCTTAATTAATTTATTGTAATCATACCATATCATTCATATTATTTAATCATTATCAAAATATTTTCCAAGCAAATTCACCTTATATTTTACATTCTAACCAAACTTCCCCCATTGTCAAATTAAAATACCTGTCTCAGGTGAAGCAGAGAAACATAGTACACTTCTCCCCCCATTGCATCTCCCCTTCTCATTTGCTATGTATATGATCTATATAGTGTGTGCTTTGAGTTGCCGTTAAGTGTAGAAAAGCACTATTTACCCTTACCACAATGTTGTTTTTGTTGCATGTACAGTACTTAACATATGTGATGTGGCTCTTGAAAGCACTATGGCTACTTAGTGGCTAATTTTTGTGTTGACTGGCAAGCCTCACATGACCGGCAGTAAACAACTCTCATTGAAAACTTAAGCATATTGTTACATGCTGCTCTTGCTATGAATGGTATCTTCTTTTCTTTAATTTAAGATCAAATATGAGCTGAGTGATGAACAAAACAGTAGCCTGAGCTTAAACATTATTCAATTATCTCTTAAATATTGTAGCACAGTGACTGGATTATTCAGACCCTATCTCTTGTGTCTTAATAAGGTAATGTTTGGAGATGGTTCACTGTTTACAGGAACTGACAACACTGGGCTATTAGTGATGCACCCAAGCATGGACACAGACACACACACAAAGTCATTACTCTTTAATAAATGTACAATAAGCCCACATAAGGAGTAATCTTGTTTCCAGTCTGTTCCCTCAAACGGAGACAAGTTGCACACACTAATCTGCTGAAACTCATCTGCAACATGGACGGTAAAATGCCTTTTAAAGGATTTCAACAAGTGTAGGGTTAAATATACTTCACAATTTGCAGGATCACTCAGGGTTTTATACATGCTAATCTTAACAATTAGGGGGCTATTGATAAACTACTGTGTTAAGTTTAAATGCAAAAGGGTTTGTAAAGTAAATATAAAAAATTTAAAAAAGCCACAGTGGAGTCATGAAAAACTTACTGATGTCAGCTGCTATTTTTGTGATCTGGAATCAAAGCACAGCCTTCCATATCAGTCTAGCCTTAGAAACAGATGGCTCTGTGCTGGGTCTGGCTTGAAACTTCAAGTCAACAATGATTGGTATGGCCTGTATTATGGCTTATGTCTAGGGCATACCTGAACAAAACATGTACTAGGCTCCCCAATCTCAAGAAAAGTAGTGAGACAGTGTCATGGTTTGTAAAAACTAAAATACAAAACAGCAGTTTTAATTCTTCAGATTTGGGAAATGTCTAAAACAACATGTAAAAAGGACACCATTTTTTTCTAAACTTCCTTAAAAAGGTAAACAAAATAAATAAATGAAAATGTTCGAACCTAAGCCCTGGGAAAATATGAATCCTTTAAACAAAACCACCCTGCTGCTTAAATGGTGATTTAAGGTAACACAAGTCCCTAAAACAGAAATGACGAGACGTTTCTACATTAAAACATTCATTTACAATGTTTAAATCATATCTGACAATGAACCTTGAGCCGTTTCTGGGGCATTTTGTGCTCATGTTACTCACCTTTGGCTGATTTTTCACTGCAATATAAAGTCTTGCATCTCTATGGAAACAGCACAACAATTCCTACAAGAATATAGTAGAGTATAGGGAGCACTCAAAAAGTAATTTGGGAACTATAAGGCATATAGTTACATATTTAATTAAAAATAAAGAAAATTTAAAATTTAATTTCTGTGATCATTTACAAAAATAATTAAAAAAATTGAATCAATACATACAAGATGAATATAAGTTGACAGAAATCTTAGAAAAAAGAGAAAACATGTCGAGGGCTCCACATATTATGAATATTCAACAGTTCATAAGTGTTTATTTATTCATAAAATATATACAGTGGTGGCCAAAATTATTAGCACACGGCATATTTAAGAGGTTTCAGTTGTTTTTGTTGAATTGGCCATTAAAATACCCATTAAACTAATGAAGTATCTATAAAGTCATCAATTATGCTCTATAAACCATAGAATAGAGCCATCATAAGAAGATTTAGGTCATTTTCCTTACAAAAAACAAGGATAACGAGTGAGCAACGGGCTCGAATTAAGGTCCTTTTTGATGCTGGCTGGAGTTACCGCCGCATAGCCAAGGACTTGCGATGCAGTCCAACCACTGTAAAGTACACTTTAGACCGCCATGATGCCACCAGTTCACACCAGAACCGAAAGGGGAGAGGTAGAAAAAAGATGAGATGAGATCAACACCGCAATGACTGATGGTGCAACAATGTCTTCAAGAACTGTGCGACGGAAACTGGGAGAAGTAGGACTTGTTGTCAGAATAGCAGCAAAGAAACCATTACTGAGAGAGAAAAATAGAGTGAAACGCCTGAAATTTGCTAAAGAACACAAGAAATGGACAAAGGACGATTGGTATAAAGTGTTGTGGACTGATGAGTCCAAGTTTGAACAGTTTGGCAACAAGCGAAGAGTGTATGTTCGACGGAGGGTGGGGGAAAGATGTGAAAATGAGTGTCTCTTGCCAACAGTTGAACACGGAGGGGGTAGTATTTTGGAGTGGGGTGCCATTGCAGTCTCAGGAACAGATAACTTAGTGAAAATTGATGGCACAATGGATAAGAAAGTATACCACAAGATTGTGGTGAGGCACAGAGTACCATCTGGGAGTCGTCTTATTGGGCCTGGATTTATTTTCCAAGAGAACAATGACCCTAAACATTCTTTTACATTCATAGAAACCTCAGAGAGAGCCACATGTGAGGGATCCCTCTCCCAGGATGGACAGAAGTACAATAGATGCCACGTGCAGGAAAACATCATCAAGATTAAAGTCTTCAAGATTAAAGTCTCTAGCAGCATTTGATGAGGGTAGACATCCCGAAGGACAACCCCAACATGACATGCCAAGCAGTCCCGCTGCAATCACAGTCCATGGTCAGCAACCATCCAGACCACGATCCACCATCCAGACCAGACGCCACTCCAGTCCTCAGTCACCGTCCACCGCCGCCCACCAGGACCCATCACAAGCCACCACCGCGGTCCTGGTCCACCGCCCGTGCCCAATGCCAACGCGACACAGGGTCCGCCACCAGCACCACGATCAGCCCACATAACTCAGAATCCGCCACACTGGTCCAACACTGCGACGCCGGTGCGCGATCCACAAACCGCAATCCATGGTGCGGCCACAGAGGCCCTGGATCTGCGGGTGATAAAGCAAAGGGATTCCGGGGAAGGGGCATAGGGATGGAGAAGAGGAAGGAAGAAGCTCCGTGTGTCATGTGTCATAAAATAGAAAAAGTTACGTTCTTCCGCACTAATTAGCTATAACTATAAGCTTTATCAAAAAGGAAGGTTTTGAGCCTACTCTTAAATGAAAAGATGGTATCTGCCTCCCGAACTGAAAGTGGTAGATGATTCCACAGCCGAGGGGCTTGATGGCTGAAAGCTCTGGCTCCTACTCTACTTTTAGAGACTTTAGGGACGACAAGTAGGCTTGAATTCTGGGAGCGGAGTGCTCTAGTGGGTTTATAAGGTACTAACAGCTCTTTAAGGTAAAAAGGCGCTATATTATTAAGGGCCTTGAAGGTGAGGAGAAGAATTTTAAATTCTATTCTAGATTTAACTGGAAGCCAGTGTAGCGATGCTAATACTGGAGAAATGTGCTCTCTTCTCTTTGTTCTCGTCAGGACACGTGCTGCGGCATTTTGGACAAGCTGTAGAGTCTTTAACAACTTACTGCTGGAGCCAGATAATAATGAATTACAATAGTCCAGTCTCGATGTAGCAAAGGCGTGGACTAGTTTTTCTGCATCTTTTTGTGAAAGGACATGTCTAATTTTTGAAATATTACGCAAGTGGAAAAAAGCGGTCCTAGAAATTTGTTTTAAGTGACTATTAAAGGATAAATCAGGATCAAAGATCCTGGGCAATCCCAAGGGCAATGTCGTCTAGCGCAGCTATATCTTGAAATAATGTATATCTAAGGTGATTATGGGCCAAGTATTATAACCTCTGTTTTATCTGAGTTTAATAAGAGAAAATTATGGGTCATCCAGCTTTTTATGTCCTTGAGACATGCTCGAAGTTTTTTTAATTTATTACTTTGTTCAGATTTTAATGACAAGTATAACTGGGTGTCATCCGCATAGCAGTGGAGATTTACAGAGTGTGTCCTGATAATGTTTCCTAGTGGAAGCATATATAATGAGAATAAAATTGGCCCGAGCACAGAGCCCTGTGGGACACCATGGTTAACTTTGGTGCGCACAGATGACTCATCATTCATTTGCACGAATTGGGAGCGATCAGAAAAATAAGATTTAAACCAGTTAAGGGCGGTTCCATTAATGTTAATTAACTGTTTAAGTCTTTGTAATAAAATTTGATGGTCAATTGCGTCGAATGCTGCACTGAGATATAACAGAACGAGGACAGACACAAGTCCCTGATCTGAAGCTATTAGAAGGTCATTAGTGACTTTTGCTAAGGCTGTCTCTGTGCTGTGATTGGCTCTGAACCCAGATTGAAGTCTTCATTATATTATTTTCCTGGAAAACTCACACAGCTGATTGACTACAACTTTTTCTAAGATTTTACACATGAAGGGGAGATTAGATATTGGCCTGTAATTGGCTAAAACCTCTGGGTCTAGGGTGTTTTTTTTGAGGAGGGGTTTGATGACAGCTATTTTAAAAGACTGTGGTACATAACCTGATGATAATGACAGATTGATTGTATTAAGTAACGAACTATCAATTAGGGGCAGAATTTCTTTAAGTAATTTTGTCAGAATCGGATCTAAGATACATGATGTAGGTTTAGAACCTGAGATTATTTTGGTAAACTGATCACGGGTGATCAGAGAGAAACTGTCTAAATAATGGGTAGGATTCTCAGCCGTTTCTGAGATTTCTGTTGCTGGTAGGGTATTAGTGCCAATTGAGGGCAGGAGATGGTTGATTTTATTTCTAATATTTAGAATTTTATCATTGAAAAAGGTCATAAAGATATTGCTATTTAGGGATCGAGGAATACTGGGTTCGGTGTCAGCCTGGCCACAGTGCTGAAGACAAACCTGGGGTTGTTTTTGTTTTCTTCTTTTAGTTTTGAATAGTAAATGGCTTTGTATTTTATATAGCGCTTTTCTAGTCCTGATGACCAATCAAAGCGCTTTACAGTACAGTTCTACATTTACCCATTCACACATACATTCATACAGTGCATCTAATCGCAGCCGTCCCAGTAGGCAGCTCTTGCTTTGTGGAGAGCCTTTTTATATTCCTTAACACTATTCTTCCAGTCAAGAGATTATCAACATGGTTGCTGGAGGGCCACTTCCTTTCTAGTTTTCTTGATAATTGTTTTAACTCATTTGTCTGGGAATTATACCATGGAGCCAATTTACTATGTTTGACTTTTTTTTTTTAGAGGCGCTATTGAGTCTAATGTTAATCGTAATGAGTCTGCAGAGCTATCGACGAGACGATCGATCTCAATGGAGCTGGGGTATTTAAAGAAGTTGTTGTTTATATCTACGGATAATACTGGTTTAAATGTAATTCGAATTATTTCCTTAAATTAAGCTACAGCTCTATCAGGTAGACATCTAGAAAATGAGTTTTTTATTAGTGGCATATATTCAGTTATTGAAAAATCGAAGGTTATTAAATTATGGTCTGATAGAACTGGATTGCGCAGAAGTACTGTTAAACGTTCAATTCCGACACCGTACGATAATACAAGGTCAAGTGTGTGGTTACAAAAATGAGTAGGTTGGTGTACACACTGACTGAAACCAATTGAGACTAGTATCAATGATGCATGGAGTGAAATTGTAAGTACAGAATGTGGCTA
This sequence comes from Pleuronectes platessa, assembly GCF_947347685.1. Taxonomy (NCBI): domain Eukaryota; kingdom Metazoa; phylum Chordata; class Actinopteri; order Pleuronectiformes; family Pleuronectidae; genus Pleuronectes; species Pleuronectes platessa. The sequence continues at coordinate 1,499,108 of NC_070633.1, forward strand.
TCTGTAGTTGTTAACGATTGTTACCTGCTTAAATTTTGGTTTACTTGAGGCAAATGAAAGGGAATATTGTAATGAGCTATGTTAACACTAAGCTAGCTAGCTAGCTTTTTTGTTAGAAAATGTCTCCAGTGAGCAAGAGTGTGAACGAGCAAATTGGAAATGTAAGAAATAACTATCGACAGCTCTCTATTCTTTGCATTAATATCTATCTCTAGTATTTTAAAACAATAATATCAGTGCCTATAGAATGTTGTTCTATAACCCTAACCCTTGTTTATAATCAGTTAATAATATAATATATTAATATATTAATATAAAAGTTCATATTTGTGTTGTCAATTTTGACAATGACCCTGAAATTCTGTCTCTTGTGTTATCTTATACTGAATGAATGCAAGCAAAGATACAGAGAAAAATCACACTCTTTCTGATTGAACCAATCTATGAACTGTCTGAAACAATGGATATCCGCAGCTCCAAATGAGCCCAAAAAAAATTGGCGCATCCTGCGGCGGTAAACATTCAGCATCCTTAGGGGCTAAGCCCCCCCCTTTCTTTCAATCCTAGAAACGCCCCTGGCTGGGAGCGACTTGCACACGAATAATGAATAAGGCTGTGTCTCTGAGCGAGTGGGCGGGGGGCGGAGCCCCGGGACCGGTGCGCTATCTGGGAGCACACACACACACACTCACTTGCTCGCTCCTGGTACTTCATGACGGCCTTATACGATGATGTTTAAAAAAATTATTGTGACTTAGTCAATCACCAACATTTTCGTCCCGTCTTGTCAACGAAGTTAAAATAGATTGTCATAATTTTGAAAATTGTTATAATCTCACAGTAATACTGGACAAAGTGCGTCCCTTTTCAGCTCAATACGGGACAGGTTCTTTTGTTTCTAAATAGGGAACGATTCTGTTTTTCAAGGGACGGTTGGCAACCCTAACTAAGGCCCCTGTTCCAGCTGAAGTAAAACAGCCCAAAAGCATGAGGCTGCCACCCCCAGGCTTCACTGTGGGTATGGTGTTCTTTGTGTGATGTGCAGTGTTGTTTTTGCGCCAAAAATATCTTTTGGAATTATGGCCAAAAAGAGACTTCATGTACGTTTTTGAAAAATGTTGCCAGGCTTGGATGTTTTTCTTGGTAAGAAACGGCTTCTGTATGCCACCCTACCCCATAGCCCAAACATACGAAGAATACGGAAGATTGTTGTCACATGTAGTACACAGCCAGTCCTTGACAGAAATTCCTGCAGCTCATTTAATGTTGCTGTAGGCCTCTTGGAAGCCTCCCTGACCAGTTTTTTCATCAATTTTGGAGGGATGTCCAGTTCTTGGTAATGTCACTGTTGTGCCATATTTTCTCCACTTGATGATGGCTGTCTTCTCTGTGTTCCATGGTATAACAAATGCCTTGGAAATTATTTTATACCCTTCTCCTGACCGATACCTTTCAACAATGAGATCCCTCTGATGCTTAGGAAGCTCTCTGCGGACCATGGCTCTTGCTGTAAGTTGCAACTAAGAGAGTGTCAGGAAAATCCTACTAGAACAGCTAAACTTTATTTAGGATTAATCAGAGACACTGTAAATGATGGCAGGTGTGTACTGACTACTATTTAACATGAGATTGAAGGTGATTGGTGAATTTTGGACAGCCACATCCCCAGTTGTAAGAGAGTGTGCACACTTATCAGGTGTCCTCTTACTTCAGCATTTATTAGGGCCCGAGCACCTCCGGTGGAAGGCCCTATTGAAATTGTAAGGATTATTCTGAGCGTTTTTCAACGTACTCTAAAAGTTTTAAAAGTTTGCAGTAAATAAGAAAGTGGTGAAAATGTACGTATTCTGGAGTATTTGGAAATGAGCGTGACAAAATGGCTCAACAGCGCCACCTATGGAAAAGCTCCTTATTTAGCATTCACTGATCCTCACGAAAATGAGGATAGTTGTGTATCATGACCAGATGCACAAAAAAGCCTCAAGGAGCATTATGAAAAACGCAACAGGAAGCTCGCCATTTTAGATTTAGTGGCCATTTTGGCCATATTCCATTTTTACTTTGATGTTCTTGTCGTAGAGCTTTCATCAGATCAACTTAAAATTTAGTTGATGGAGATCTAAAGTTATTGAAAGATTGATTTTTCGTCACACCGTGTGACCGTTGCGGGGCGTCAAAGTTTGATTACACGCCATCAAAACACGGGCTTCTGTATCTTGGACATATTTGGTCCAATCGATTCCAAACTAGACATGTAAGACAAAAGTCGCGACCTGAAGACATCTATACAGAAATCGTGACTTAAAATGACAGCGCCCCCTGGTGGCAGCAGGAAATGTCTTGTTTTTGGTACGTCTTACACTTGGATGTATTTCTCCTCATACACCTGCAAAACCATGTCAAACTGTGTCAAATGGGTCTCAGGACATTGATAATGTAGGCATAAGATTACTGTGACTTTTCATCATGTGCATTATTAATGGCGTGGCTCAAAGTTTATCAGCTCGCCATGACACACAAAATCGCTGTAACTTCCGTGATCATGGGTCCATCTCCCTCAAACTACATGTGTGTATTAACAGCCCCCCCCCCCCTGAAGATATTCAGATGGTTTTAAGGAATGGGCGTGGCAAAATAACTGACTAGCACCCCCTAAAGGGCAGCCCCGGCACTACGATTGGTCTACATCTAAAAAAATCCTTAGGGACATGTGTCTTTTCATGACAAAGAAATAAGTCTCTTGGACAGATATGCTAGACCATACAGGAAGCCTGCCATATTGGATTTGGTGGCCATTTTGGCCATATTCCACACTTTTACTTTGATGTACTTGCTTTCATCAGCTCAACCTAAAATTTAGTTGAGTGTCATCACAAGAAGATGGAGATAAAAAGTTACTAAAAGATCGATTTCTACTCACAAGGTTTGACCGTGGCGTGGCGTCAAAGTTTGATTACACGCCATCAAAACACGAGCTTCTGTATCTTGGACATATTTGGTCCAGTCAAGTCCAAATTACTCCAAAGAGTCGCGACCTGATGACATCTATAAAGAAACCATGACTTAAAATCATATCGCCACCTGCTGGCTACAGGAAGTGAAGCGTTTATCCTTGCTGCAGAGCTTAAAACGCACGCAAGGCAGAGACGTGCGCTTGGTCATCAATCGCTTTCTCTTCACCGACCGCAACAGACTTGAAATCGCCTGTGCTCGGGCCCGTTAGTGCTACAACGTAGCCCTAGTTACAGTGCCTTGCATAAGTATTCACCCCCCTTGGACTTTTTCCCATTATGTACTGTTACTAACTGGAATTCAAATAGACTTAAATAAACTTTTTCCCGTTTGATCAACAAAACATGCATAGTACTTTGGAGGTGCAAAATAAATTTTATTGTGACACAAACAATAATGAGAACAAAAAAGTTGACATCTGTTTGTGCATAAGTATTCACCCCCCTGTGTCAATACTTGGTAGAACACCCTTTCGCTGCAATTACAGCTGCAAGTCTTTTGGGGTTTGTCTCTACCAGCTTTGCACATCTAGAGATGGAAAGGTTTGTCCATTCTTCTTGGCAAAAAAGATGAAGCTCAGTCAGATTGGATGGAGACCGTCTGTGAACCGCAATCTTCAAGTCTTGCCATAGATTCTCTATTGGATTGAGGTCTGGGCTTTGACTGGGCCATTTTAAGACATTAACATTCTTTAATCCAAACCATTCCTTTGTAGCTCTGGCTGTATGTTTAGGGTCATTGTCCTGCTGGAAGATGAACCTCCGCCCCAGTCTCAAGTCTTTTGCAGACTGCATCAGATTTTCTTCAAGGATTTCCCTGTATTTGGCTCCATCCATCTTTCCCTCTATTCTGACCAGTTTCCCTGTACCTGCTGAAGAGAAGCATCCCCACAGCATGATGCTACCACCACCATGTTTCACTGTTGGGATGGTGTGCTCAGGGTGATGGGCAGTGTTGGGTTTTCGCCACACATAGCGTTTTGCATTGAGGCCAAAAAGTTCAATTTTGGTCTCATCTGACCAGAGCACCTTCTTCCACATGTTTGCTGTGTCTCCCACATGGCTTCTGGCAAACTCCAAACGGGATTTTTTATGGATCCCTTTAAACAATGGCTTTCTTCTTGCTACTCTTCCATAAAGGCCAGATTTGTGGAGTAGACGACTAATAGTTGTCCTGTGGACAGATTCTCCCACCTCAGCTGTGGATCTCTGCAACTCCTCCAGAGTAACCATGGGCCTCCTGGTTGCTTCTCTGATTCATTTTCTCCTTGGCCGACTCTTCTGTTTGGGTGGACGGCCTCCTCTTGGTAGGTTTGCGGTTGTGCCATATTCTTTCCATTTTCTTATGATGGATTTTATGGTGCTCAGAGAGATGTTCAAAGCTCTGGATATTTTTTTATAACCTAACCCTGCTTCATATTTCTCCACAACTTTATCCCTGACCTGTTTGGTGAGCTCCTTGGTCTTCATGATGCTGTTTGTTCAGTAATGATCTCCAACAAACGCTGAGTCCGTCACAGAACAGGTGTATTTATACTGAGATTAAATTGCAGACAGGTGGACCCTATTTACTAATTATGTGACTTGCAAATGTGACTTGTGAATGCAATTGGTCGCACCAGATCTTTGTTAGGGGTTTCACAGTAAAGGGGGTGAATACATATGCACTCAACACTTTTCAGATTTTTATTTGTAAATAATTGTGAAATCCATGTAATATTTCCCCCCACTTCCAAATGATGCACTATTTTGTGTTGGTCCATTACATAAACTCACGATGAAATAAATTTTAATCTGTGGTTATACCATGACAAAATGTAGAAAAGTCCAAAGGGGGTGAATACTTATGCAAGGCACTGTATATTTGCAATTGCCCCAAACATCATCGTATCAAGAAAATCAAATGGAAGAGTTACTGTACAGGTTTGACTATTTCTGGTTATTAACAAAAATCTAAAAGAAAATTGGGAAATGCTGGAAAATAAAACCAAACCAGTTTATCTCTAACAGTTTGTTGGATAATCCACTCTAATGAAATTTCAACATAAATATTGACTCTTCACACAGTAAATTGACATGTGACACATGGAGACTTTAATGAACACAGCCCATTCTGTGTTTCTGTTTGCATCTTTGACAAGAACTCGTACCAACAAATGCATTTGTCAGTAGGATGGTCTTTTTGACTACACAGGTATGATCTCTGTGATACAAATTACATTGATGCCTGGTTTTGCCAGTTTAGTGGGAGGTGATAATTCTCTGATGGGCTTGAACTAGTCAGTTAAATTCAGCTATAATACCTGATGTTGCCACTTGACAGCTGTGTGGTAGCTCAGATCAGCATGTTCAGTCTCATGCTCCTCCAAAAGTTCAACAAATTGTCTGTGATTTAATGCTCTTTCCCTGATGAAATGTGAAACTTTTGTAACAACATCAATCACATGGTTTAAGCACCGACTTGCATAGCACTTCTTGATGAATATTACAGTGCAAAGATAATAGTTTCTGTTCTCGGTAGTCCTAATTTTTGCATGCATGAAATTAAATAAATAAATCCTTACTAGTTGTTGTCCCTTTCATTGACTGTATGGAAGCCAGTTTCTCCGTAATGCCAAAGTCTTTGGTTATTCCCCTTATGGATATCAGTGGCTTGTCGCAAACTAAACTAACAGCTTTACCGCCAAACTCTGTGAAAAAAATACATATTCCATGACTTGTTAAAAATTCGACAATCGGCATCAACCTTAAGCTTATTAGCTCTCGTTTGAAGCAGGTGATTCTGAATTGCAGCTCCATCGACTTGGTTGCACGAACAGCATGAAAATCATATGGTATGCCACTAGTGGCTCCGCTGCATATTCCGCTACAGATCGACATAAGCTGTTCTCTAGATTGGTATGTTGCAGGTATTTGGCTGGCATGCAATGTTTATCAATGGTAGGTGCTGCTTGAAAGTGGTATTCTATTGTCAGACTGTGTTACGAAAAGTACTACCGTAAATCAAAAAATTGTCCTCTTTTAATCGAAAAACATGTAAGAAACATAGCACATTAATTTAAGGAATGTAAAGCTTTTTCTCTGAATGTGTTTGATGCATCTGAAAGGACAATCTCTCCAATAAAGGATATATGGATCTATGTTTTAAAAACACAACTAACTGTACTATGAGATGAGATGAAATAAATGTAAAGAAAAACAGTGCACCTGGGGAATAACAAGTGTAGGGTTTAAAATGACAAACAACTTCTCCAAAAGTTTCATAATAAACTACTCAGAGAGCTGAGATGTTGATGGCTGTGGGCGTTGTGGCTGTTAAATGCAGTGAATGAAAACAAGTTGTGCAATAGTGCCTCCTGCTGGCATATAAAACATGATGGGATTTATGAAACAATATAAGCTTTAGGCTTATCAGTACATTGAAAAATATACAATTACTTCAGAAAATAGATAATTGAGAGATAATACTGTGACCCCCATGCCAATCATATAGAGGGGGGTAGAAAACGAGAATGTACGATGACAGCAACCGGTAGCTTGTTAAACATTTCTGGTAAATTATAAACATATGCCTTGCATATGTCTGGTCGCTTTCCTGACCAGACATGATCTAAATCAACTTAGTTTTTTCTCTGGGTATCTGATAATCAAATGTATAAACTGAAAACATCTTTTCTCAAGACATATTCTTCTGTTTCGGACAGGAAACTTATTAAATCAAACATCCCACTACACAGACAACCATACAATTTGTGTGTATCTATTGTTATAAAGTTGTTCTTAAAAGTGTAAATGGAATTTGATATTCTCTGCACCATGCTTCTCCTTTCCTAACATCATGTTTTTTCTCTCACATCATTCCTTGACCTTGTGACGTATTGAGTCGGGGTCAAGGAATAGTAGTCAAGAAAGGAGATTATTTTCACTTTCTGAATGCACCCACAGTCAATACTCAGATGTGGATGAACGCTCTTTTTTTGTGTGAAGGGAACTCAGGTTTCAGTTATATACATTTGTAAATCTTTAATGATTTGAGGATAACTCCATACATGTTAATTCAATTCTGATACAGAAATAAGACAACAAAGGCAAAAGTTATTTACTGTTATTTTATTTTATTTATCTGAAATAATCTTGTTCTTCCTTTATAAACATATGAACACCATGGAAGCATATCATCAACCATGACATCTGTACATTTGTCAATACACTAAGAAGTACAGACTTTAACCTGTACACTGCACTTTCTGTTCATGTTTTCAACAAAGATGTTCATCTGATGCCAGAAGAAAAGTAATCTAACCCATTTGGGCTACTAATCCTTCAAACCCATTCCAACAGGTTGATGCTTCAGTTCATGTTCTGTTTACTCTTCTGGAAATGGACCCTCACAATCTGTAATAATGTATATAGCTTAAATCAAACGGTCTGAATAGTGAAATAGTAACAATTAAAATAACGAAAATTGGAATCCAATTTCAAACTTCAGAACTCATTTTGTTACAGGGTCTGGGTCGATGATAATATAGAACAGATAAGCTAACGGTACATTCAGATGTGTTCATTCTTATATTTGCAGGCTGAAATAGCAACTCCAACGTCAAGAATTGATCCACTGCTTTTAGCCTGAGTCAGTGGAAACTCAGCATGTCAATGTGCTAAAGACATGTCAGACATGGTATGTTTGCATGGCCAAATAAGAATGTGAGCTTCATGTTGGAGCAGATCTGATTCATAACTTCCAATGGACAGGAGTTGGCTATAAGATCTAGTTCCCTAATCTCTATCCAATGGGTCAAACGTGCAAGAAAACTCATTTAAAAGTCAAAAGTTCACCCACAACTGTTCTAATTTCTCAGCTCCATTTGGACTGAATATCCCTTGTTTTTTTTGTTCTTGCTGGTCTAAAAACAAAACAGAGCCACCAACATCTTAGTTGACAGAAAAGAATCTGAGGAAAACTTAATTAAAAAGTATGGTTTGTTTGACATTTGTGTCTGGCGATCAGTCATGAGTGGAAACAAAATAGGCAGCCCGTCTCTGTGAGTCTTCTCCGTGGTAGCATGATAAACAAATAAGAGCTGACAGCTGGGCTCATGCCTGAACAGCACAAAGAGTCAAGCCTTTATTTGGAGCAATACTATCTTGGAGAACTGGCTCATTTTGAAAGCCACAGTTTTTATTCAAATAATGACATAATACAGTTAGATGATCAATTTCTCTGAAATGGCTGAAAAGCGATTGATACCAGCAACACCCAGTGCATTACAAATGTAGTTACTCCTCATCCATGAAGCTAAGTTATCATGTTCGATACAGTTTGTAAGGACACAGCAGTGTTCTTCAGATCACATTGTGTCTTCACAAAACCAAATCTTTCCTCAGTCTGGAGCTCAAGCCATAGCCTGCAGCACGACTGTCATTGCATGGATCCCACTAATTTCCTATACAGGAGTGGTCTATTGTCTAGATGTAATCATCATCCACAGGTTCTCCTGGTGTATCACAGTGATGAAGGAAGAGGACCACTACTCTCTGAAATACTCCTTGTTTGCTCTGTCGGCGCTCTGAGATCTCTTCCCCGATGGTCTCCATGCAGATGTCAGCTGACAGCTGGCCTTTTCGCCGTGGGGCATAGATGGTGGCTAACAAACAACATAAAACCATAGAAAAATATTTTAAGGCCTCTATGATAAATAGTGTGTACATTTAGAGAACTACTACATGGAGAGCCTACTAGACCAAAGATGCATTGACTGTACTCACTGCTTTCATCATCTTCAAAGTCATAGCGGGCATAGCTGTTGGGATCAGCTGCTCTGAGTGTTCTGAGCCAGGGGAAGTCAGTTATCATGCTGTAAGGAGCCCCATCCACAATTCCTGAAGAAAGTGACAGGAGACATTAATGAAGAGAAAGAATCTTGGACTCATGTCTCCAGACTGAATTGCTTGGTGGTCTTTTAAAATATCAACTTGTCAGTTCACATCCCTTCAACATCCCATCATGCTCTGTGGCATGTATAAAAATACTAGGCAAGGCTAGCTGATTCTGAATCAAGACAGAGGAGGTTGAAAATGTAGTGTATCATATAACCTATGTGGGTCTGTCCTGTGAGTCGTTATGTTAAACAATCAGGTTGTTTACCCACACCCCGACCATATGGTGGGTCGTTAGGTAACTCCGAGTCAAGGTGCGAATGGTTGTTGATACCTTTAGGTTGTAGATCCACCCTGCTATTTTGTGAGTCATGGTTATAGATAAGGGCCAACCAACAGTGCATTGTTGTGTTTATGTTGAGGGACTTTCATATCTAACTCAGATGTGCCAGACAGAGAGGCACCAACTTCAACTCTTTTGCGTATTTCACTAGTGGCAAGGTGCGAGGACACAAGGCTTAACTACCAAATAGGATGCGAACGCCTACATGTAACTATGAGAGTGACACCAATTCTAGCCATTCATGGATGTGCTGTTAGAATGGGTGACGCAAGTAGAGGATGATATATGGGGATACTGGGGAAGACATCTTCAGACATCAGCTGCTGCCTGAGTTCTCCTCTCAGCAGCTTCCAGGAAAGTTCCATAACAATTAAGCAACAACAACCTGGGTAAAAATCAAAACACAGGAAGTTGAAGCCTTCTCCGAACACACCCATGCAGTGTGAGATGGTGGATTGTTGTTGATGGAGACCATCACGTTTACCTTTTAAAGAAGTCCACAGGCTTCTCTTTCAAGTCGGGGTGTTTGGTGTCGACGTGCCTTTTTAATTCGCATGGCTTCATGCTGTCATTTGCCAGCACCTCGGCACACAAAACACACTGAGGACGTTGCTCAGTCGTGCCAGTGACGGTGAAATCAAACTGCAAATAGCTTTGGCTTCTTCGCAAGTGGCGCATCGGTTGCCTGACTTTTACGAATCAGAAACTTGCACAGAATAGTATTCAAGTGCTGGTGTTTTATTTGTTGCAACACGGTGGATGATTGAAGATGTAAAGGTAGGTGTTATTATGAAAAGGGCTAGCTGCAGTTGGAGGAAGTTAGCTAGCTAGAAGGCTAGCTCTTGGGGCTATGAGCTTTCTAAAAAAGACTGTGGAGCAAATTACTCCTTAGATTAGGCTACGAATAGGCCTCCTGCAAGTGCAGGAAGGTATTACTAAGAAAGGAGTGAGTTTTTAAAAAGACTGTTTATTAAGCAATGAATATCTGAATTATAGAGCAAACAAGAGAAATCGCACAAACTCTGCAGGGTGTCGTCTCAGTGAGGGTGAGCGCTGACCATGCCTGCAGTTACTTTTATACTCGGAAGCATACGTGCAAATCGCATTCAAATTATAACACTCCTCTTTTTATGGGCGGATCAGGAACGAAACAGATTTGATTTGTTTGTGTCAGTCCAGCCCCTAGCATTTCGCCACTGAGGGAGCTTTCACTAACCAGTGACAGGTCGTCGGTCGTTTTTTGTTGGTCTGTGACATTGCGCCCCCCCTGGAGAGTGTCATCCATCTTCTCTGGCCAAAATACACACATTACAAAGGTGTTAGTGTGAGGGATCCCTCACATGTGGCTCTCTCGGAGGTTTCTACGTATTTGTACCCTGTTAAAGGGATTTTACTAGTTTTTCCTTACTCTTGTTGATGGTTAAGGGCAGAAGAGACAAATTAGGATTTGTGGATATGGGCTATACTAATAAAATTTGATTGATTGATCAATTGATAAGTCCTGCTGAGTCCTGGCCTGAGGAACTGGCTCTAGTGCTATAGCAACTGTTTATGAAGTGGTTGTTTGCTGCCCTGATGAATAGGTCTAAGCAACCATTGTTGCATGCAACGGTATTAAACCACATTGTTCTGTTGTGTTAAGTTAATGTGTTGCTAGGCTTGAAATGTACATGTATGCGAGTTTTGTTTCTTTTGGAGGTTTTAATGAAAACCCAGTTTGGGTGACAAGCGAAAATTTAAAATCCCAACAGTAGCCACAGTTTTTTTTGCTTCCTTGATGTGTTGTTCCCTTCGCTATGCCCTCTGTACTTATGGGTAGCTTTTGTGCACGGCAGTGACTTAGTGTTTTTATCCACTGCGTGGAAGTGTTATGAGAAGGCTTTAAATTCAGGTCTTTTGATTTGGACCAAGGTGTTGTATTCTTTAAGGCCGGCGCATGGTCCTGCGTTTTCAGAGAAACGCAGTGACACACACGTGCAAGAGCGCCTTGCGTTCCCCTTGCGTGCTTTCGTACCCCTTCTTGCGTGCGTCGCAATATTTTTGTAACGATACGACAAAGCTACACAAGCCTCACGCAGCCCGCAAAGCTGTGAGTGGTCTACTAACTACATCCAGAACCATGCGCCGGCCTTAAGACTCACACAATAGCAGGTTGGGTCTAAAACTTGCAGGTATCAACAGCCATTCACACCTTGACTGAGAGGATCCAGACGACCCACTACCTAGTAGGGGGATCAACTATCTGACAAAAGTTTGACAAAACGACTCCTGCCATAGGTAGACTTCAGAAGATGTTCTGACACCTTTTTCAGACACTTTGTGCTGGTTTTCATTGAATTTGTCAAGTGGCTGCCAATTAAATCTGCACTTTAAAACACTGTGTGTTGTATGTGTATGGGCATGACTCTATTACCCTCCAGTGTATAGATGTCCCTGCCCCAAGGGTATCTGGGATACTTCTTGACATCTACTTCTGTCCTGGTGGCCTCTGGGAAGAACTCATACTTAATTAACTCTCTGGGGGAAAGACAAACAAACACAGCGATCATCAGATGGAGAAAAAAGATAATGTTCTAAATAACATTTGTCTCATACTACAACAATGTATGAGTGACCAAACATTAATAACGAGTTAAACTTTGCGTGTAATTAGATTGGTTGTTACTAGGGTTGCAAAATTCCGGGAATATTAAAAGTTGGAAACTTTCCATGGGAATTAACGGGAATATATACGGGAATTAACGGGAATAAACTGGACATTTTTTGTGAAATTTATACTAACTGTATTTACCTTTAATATACAGACATAAATATAAACGTTTTGTTTTGTCATAGGCTGATTTGAGCCCTGAGGAAACTTTGGGCACTTGACTATATGCTTCTGCATCTTTGTGTCATTCTTAACATAGGTCTTTGCACAGTATTTGCAAATGCACACAGCCTTTCCTTCTACATTGGCCTCGGGTGAAATGTCTCCACACATGAGATAGTGCACGTGGCATTATTCTGTAGAATAAGATGAGAAAAAGTCTTGTAAAAAAACACTAAAGCAATGCAAGAGATATAAATAGTTGTCCAAACAATTGGAATCGTCTTTGAAAATATTTTAAAATTGATGGATAAATGAATAGAAATAGGCTAGATCAGACATGGGGAAAGTAAATTAAAATTGTTAGTTTCCCAAAATTTGAAACTAACAATTTAGTAGCACTTAAATGGCACTTTGTAGTTTTACTTCATTTTTGAGGAAATTGTACTTTCTTGCTTCTTGTTGTTCTGGGTTTGTACCCTCGGTGTTGAATGCACTTATGGTAAGTTGCTTTGGATAAAGGCGTCAGTTATATAAAATTTGAATGGGAGTGTGGTATACAGGGCTCGAAAGGGCACATGATCTCCCTTTGCTTTTTCGCGTTGCCCTGTGAGCCCTTCTTTAAAATGAGCGGATCAAGGAAACGAAAAGTGGACAATGAGTGCCGAGTGTTTAACACGGATTGGACAACAAAATATTTTTTCACTGAAGACCAATCGAAGGCTGAATGCCTGATATGCTAACTACGCTAGAAAGCAATCAACTCAAGAACGGGCGGCTACGGCTCAGAGGTTGGCGGCTAATTTACAGACTTAGCAACATTTTTTTCACCGACAAACTGCGATTCAAGAGTCAACTACCAAGGCGGGTTTTGTTAAATTGCCTTGCAAATAAATGCTTTGCTACTTGTTAAAGGCCAAATCATTTCATGTGAGGATTTTTCCATTTCATCTATATTAGTTCACAAAAACAATCCATCCATCTGGGCCTGCCCCTCTGTCAAATTTTAGAACCCATTGTGGCCCGCGAGTCAAAAAGTTTGCCCAGCCCTGGGCTAGATGAACAGATGAACCATCCTCAATCGGCATTCTAATATATTTTTCCCAGTATTATCATCGAAACTTACCTGACTAGTCCTGCACACTACAGAAGGCCTAAATAGACCTGCTGTAGTGTGCAGGATGCTGGGAATTATCTGCGCATGTGATGGAAGAATGCATAGTGTAGGGTTAAAATTCAATAGGCAGCGTGTGCTGCATTCCATACTACTTTAAAATAGAGTTTTGAATTATGTTTTTATTGCTCAGCGCTTAATTTCCGTTTTTTTGTTCTCCAAAATTCCTGAGCTCAATATTCCCATCGAAAGTTTCCGGAAAGTTTCCGAAATTTTACCGAAAATTTTCCGCCCCTTTGCAACCCTAGTTGTTACAGATCTCTACATCAGGAGGACATTTTGTGAGTATGATTATCTCTTGGCTCAACTATCTATTTAATCAAACATGCTTCATCTGTCCATCTCTTGCGTGTCCATGCATCTTCCTAGTTCATTTAGTTTACATCTACATGGTGAAAAATAGGGATGCACCGATATGGAAATTCTTGGCCAATATCGATATTTAAAACAACAATCTGGCCGATACTTGTTTATTTTATTATTCATTCACCTTTTTTTGCCAGAATTTTTTTTAAATAATTATTTAAAAAGCACTATTTTAAATTTGTTCAGCCCTTTAGCACTCTTATCTTTTAATGAGCACAAATTGAATCAGATTTATGAAACAATCTTTAATTTAACTAAACTTTATTTAACGGAGACATATTTCCCCATTTTACCGTAAGTTGAAATGGTTCCTTGGGGTCTTAATGAAATGTCTGTGACATATTTTGGTCAAAATACCACAAGGATAATTTAAAACAGCATAAATTTACCCTGTCTAAAACAGCCCTCCTCAGAGTGACCTGTTTTGAGTGCCAATAGTTACTCCCACCGTTTACATTCATTGAATTTGTCACTTTGACATTCAGAACACTGGGCAGAAATCACATCGTCAACACCCACCGTGGGCCTTCGCGATGCTTTGTTTTAATTAAACAGTCGAATTCCCCTGGTCCTCGCCAATTCTGAGTCAGCTTCTAGGCGCGAGCTGACGAGCACCGCCAGAGGGGACCCCGGGGTGAACGGAGGGTTCCCCCAGCGGGCGCTGTAGCTGCGGTGATCCGCGAGACGGGCCCGACACCCGTCCAGAGTCGCCGCCGCAGACCGCCACACCCGGTCCCCTCCAACGCCCCACCTTCTGCACCGACGATGGACACCGCCCCGCGGTCCAAGGGAAAAAAAGCCCTCGCATCAGCAACGCCGTGAGGCGCCGCGGACGAGGACCCACCCCCCCCCCCCCCTAAAAAAACCTTGAGGTGTGCCGCACACCGAGCCTCCGGCGGCATGGAGAGGAGGGCGACGGGGCGACTGTTCCCCCAGCTGCGGCACGTGCCCAGCGGTTTTATCAAAAATATGAACATCGGCCAATGATATCGGTGAAAGTCAAGTTTATTACCGATACACCAAGTAAACGAGGCGAATATCGGCCGCTACCGATGTTCGACCGATACATCGGTGCATCACTAGTGAAAACTGTTCGTTTATGTATGCTTTCCTAAGGAATTACAAATCAAGTTGAACACAGCTATGTATTAGATGCACACACACTCAGGTACAGTACATTTAAACAATGTATCTTGAATGTAAGTTCAAACCCACAGCTGTGATATTATAGGTGGTGACTTAGTGGGAAATGAGTAAGTTCTCTAAGGTGGCATTGTATTAGAATGCATTCTACTGAGAGCTGTTTCTATTTTTCATCATCCTTCTTCAGATGCACCTTGTGCATGTGAACAGTGCAACAACTGAACATCATAACCATCAGAAAAGTATTTTTACTGCAGAGCAGCCTAAATGGATTGTAGCTGATTGCATAGGTGTTCCAAAAAAAGTACCAGCGGACAGTACCTATAGGAGCGAAAAATGACATGGCTTCCCAGTTCTTAATGGTAGAAGTTTAATGAGCTGATGAGATTTGACAAGGGATGAAGCAGTTTCTGTGGATTAGTGAAACCCCCCCTCAACACGTCTAAACTTAACAACTACAGATCTGTCTCTCTTCTTCCTTTTCTCTCCAAAGCACTCAAGCGTGCTATCTAAGCAGGCCACTCAACTGAAACTGCCGTCCAGCCTCTCTCTCCTCTGTGGTCCTCCTTCTAGACCTTTCTGCTGCGTTTAATAAGGTGAACCACCGGAACCTTATTTCCTCTTTTTTGGGTTTCTCAGGCTCTGCACTCTCTCTGCTCTCACCCTACCTCAAAGACTGTACCTTCCGGTTAACTTGGAGAGGATCTGTGTCAGAACCTTGCCCACTTACTGGAATCTCTCAAGGTTACGTCCTGGGTCCCCTCCTTTTCTCTCTGTACACCAACTCTCTCGACTCTGTCATTCACTCATCTTCACTCATATTCACTTCACTGCAAGGAACAGCTAGCCTCTCAACAAAGTCATAACTGTTTGCCGTCCTGGCTCCAAAATGGTGGAACAAGCTCCACATTGACATCAGTACTGTAGAAAGTCTACACATCTTACGCTGCAGGTTTAAGACACATCTCTTTTGACTATGACTTGGTTAAGAAGGTGTCTAATAACCATCTACATCTGTCTGTGTTTATATTAATTAAAATTAAGTTACTATTAGGGGTGGGCAATATATTGAGTATACTCAATATATCCCGGCTTTTTCCACTTGAGATGTATTTAATGTCTATATTGAGACCATCGTTTACAAAAGGTCACGTGAATGTTTTAAGCCATCAGCATGAAATTCTTTGTTGTTTCACATCTCTCGCTCTCTTCTGATACCCCTCTCGCAGCAGACAGCCAGTGTTGTGCAAGTTCAAACATCTCATGAACTAGTTCATAGTTCAGTTAATTTCATAGTTTAAAAGGTGGGAAGTGGGAGTGAAAGACTTAAATTGTTTTTTAAGAAAACTGTATCCATCACTAACCCTTGCCTTAAACTGTAATTCAAATGTATCAATTCCTAAAATAATTTTTTTTTACATTTTTTTTTTATCATTGCTAATTTTGCCTGTTTATTTATTCATACCCTGCAAACAAAAGGCACAGCAAATCATAGTGCTATGCCTTGCTATGAAACCAATTATTAGGCTAGACCTTAAATTCTATCATTTGAATTGATAAAATAAATGTGTGTAAACTGTGTGGGAACACACATTACCGAGTTTCTCTCTGGTCCCCAGCTGCTCAATAATCAGTGCCACTGCTTCATAATCAGAGTAGAAGCTGCAATTGGTTTGTATCGTGCTGGAGTTTCCTGTGTCCTCCTCCACTCTCCTGCTGACCTGCTCTCACTTTAACTGATAAACCCTCATCAAGTATTAGGACCTGATCAGTACATGAAGTTTACTAAGTGTTTGTTTGATTCGCTCCAGAGTTTACGAGACTGAATTTAAACATCATGAAAAATTATTCGTCAGCATTTTGTGCTCAGCACAACACGAGACGTGAAATGCAGGACTTGGTGTTAAAGTGAGTGAAACTGATTCATGATCCAACACCATTGTTTAATAAATAAACACAAGATCGTAAGTTTGTCATCTAAATCATCCCAATAAAAAGAATTGAATAAATTAACGTTCATTTTTGGTACTTTGAACTAAGTTCAACATTTAAAAAATAAACTATGACCGTGAACTAGTTCACTTTCATCTGCATGAACTGAATTCTGAACTAGTTAGTTTTAATTGTGGTAGTGGGAGCGTATGAAAAACCGGGGGGATTACTAGGTTTTATTAAAACATCAACATTTGGAATAGCAAAGAGAGGAACTTTCAACCAATTTCATCTTTGCAAACGAGGTGATGTATGTGTTTACCTGGGAGTCACACACAACGGACCACTCACGGTTGAAAGCCTGTTAAAGGGTTAGAGTTATGACCATTCCAAGGGCCCAGCACAGATCAGGGCTCTCTAAGAAGACTATTATTGTTATTATTATGAGTTAGTTAATATAATTAGAATTATATTTTCTATTAACAGCGTATGTGTTTGTAAATTTGAGAGACGGAGCAAGAGAATGAGAGAGAGAGACTGCCCATCACGTGAAGTTCTTTACATTAACTTATAATAGCCTATAACTACAGCCCTTGTGAAGTTTCTGGTGTGACTAATGTAGTTTCTTTAATAAAACTAGTCCTACATAAATACCAGTACTATACAAATTAATGGATTCAGTAAACAGAAACACTGAAGAGCTTACATTTTGAAAAGGGTACAGAAATTGTTTTTTAAGTCATTGGCACAACTGCGGGGAGAAAAAAGTTAAGAAGCTGAAAATGTAAACAATGTAACTTCACTGATCTTTAAAAGATCTATTTATATCAAATAACACCCCATCAAAATCTGGATACCTTTACGAGCAGGTTAAACTAACCATCCATTTTCTAATTCTTATGCATCCATCTCCAAGCAGCATGTTATGACACTATTGTGTTTAAAAAAAGGTTTTTATTTGAATTGTCCATCTCTATTGCACAACAAAGTATATTCATCACTTTGAAAATGTATATTTATATATGTGGAGCGGTTATCTAGCTCATTTGGGGTTGTTGAAGAGTAAAATGCGTTTTCCAGGTTGGTGGGTGGCTTAGGTCAGTATTATATTCTTTCATAGGGCATAAAATGTCCAGTGGGTTAGGGTTAGGGTTCTATATGCCTTTGCATATAGAGCGGGGAAGAGAAACTAGAAAATTCCTCCTGCCGAGAAATTTCGAATGGGTGCCTTCTGCGTCCGGGTCGGAAAGAGACTTTTTCTTTTTTTGGGAAGAGAGACAGACTGGCTGCTTTAAGAGAGAGAGAGAAAATGTACCAGCTTCAGAGAGAGACCCAGAGAGAAAGAGAGCGACACTGGTTTAAGAAAGAGAGAGAGACTTGATCAGTAGGCGGCGCTATCACTAACACTGCATACACTCATAGGTCTCTTCAGGTCAGGCCTCTGATCATGTCACAGAATTTTGGGGGCGATTGCTCACACTTAATTTTCACACTGAACACTAGGTGGCGCTATCACTATTAGTGTGTATGCAGTAATAGTCTAGACTTCATCAGGTGTTGACTCTGATCATGTGACAGAATATTGGGGTTGATTGCTAAAACTTAATTTTCACACTGACCACTAGGTGGCGCTATCACTACCACTTCATACACATTAATACAGAAAATCGGATGAAGAGCCAATCACATTGTTGTTCAAATCATTGAGAGTTGTAAGATTAAAGAGTTCAATAGTCC
Organism: Pleuronectes platessa; assembly: GCF_947347685.1. NCBI lineage: Eukaryota > Metazoa > Chordata > Actinopteri > Pleuronectiformes > Pleuronectidae > Pleuronectes > Pleuronectes platessa. The sequence continues at coordinate 1,517,500 of NC_070633.1, forward strand.
CCTTGACCCGAACAAAATGCTCTTGTTACTCAAAAACTATAAGTCCTACATGGAAAATGAAAACATTTTGAGAATAACAAGGCTTGCCGCTACAACCAGATATATTTTTTATTCGTGAGAGCTAGGAAATGGATCCGTGGGAGCGATTTACGTTTCATTGTTCAGTTTTAATCTTTTAGAATAATCTTCAAGATTAACATTGGGCTCCAATGAGAGAAGGATCCGGAAATAATTCCTTGATTTCTCAATGCGTATATAAGCACATGTCGGAGAGATTTGAGAGTGACATGTCTGCGAAGGAAACAGTCTCACCACCTCAAATATCTACAAATCATGTCTGAGGACCTCCGTTTGGGGATTTGAGAGCAGTTTTAGTGCACCCGGGGTACCTGAAAACGGCTCTTTTTCGCACTGTCGCTCTTTTGGTAGAGAGAGCTTGACTCCCATTGTACGTTTTCGGCCACATTATCGCGATCTTTGAGCGAACTGTTGAACGAATTTCTTATAAAACACATAGCACACCATTCAACGTAATTCCACAGGTTTATTTGTATGTCTCGTGAATGTGCGACAAAATTTGTGGGAGGAGAAGCGTCCGAAACTTTTAGGAAGAAGTAAGAATAATAAAAAGTATACAGAATAGTAAGATCATCCTTTTCTTTTATGTGAATGTCGCAAATTTGATATGGTGTTGACATTTTTGTTTCATTATCATTATATTAATCTCATTAAAAAATGATAAAATTATCATTTTCATCAATGACATATCATTCAAATTTAATACTTCATATAACGGTTTGAGCATCAGTACTTTTTGAACATTTTAACATTACCCTAGTAATACTGATAACTGTGATAATTTTGGTAACTATAATAATGATATGAAATTTTCGAAGTGCAATAAAAAACTAGGTTAAGGAGATTGACTACTCCATTGTGCACCGGATGGAGCAAGAGTGTAAATGTAGTGCTGAACACATCACAAGCATTGTGTGTTTGGGAGTTCAAATTAGTATTAGTCAAACCATGACACAACTATTTTCAATGTGGAAACAACACTACCAGTTAAACATTTGACTGTGCCATCTCTTAGAAAAGTAGACACATCTTAGGGTCAGGGATTCAATTTCGCAAAGGGACAGAGAAAGCAGGGAGAACAAACACTGCGTGGCAAATATTTGCCATAAACTGACACAAAGGTAGACTCATTTGTGAAATACGACTCACTGGCTGATGTTGGCTATTGTGTCCATCCAGCTGCGAATGCGAACCTTGTTCCTTATGTTTGGAGGGTTGCTGAATTCGTGCACTACGGCAATGTGGTAGGGATATGGTCCCTGGAAAAGCTGACGCTCCAATGCCACTGTGTCAATCTGAAGACGGGAGAAAGACAATAAAAGTGATCGAGCAAGGGAAGACAAAAGGAAGGAGACGATTGACACAGAGGGACCCCTATAACAATTTAAGTAACATTTTTAAGATTACCAACCCGATGCATAGGGCGCATATAGATGATGCGGTTCCGCTCAGGAGGCATTCTCAAAATTTGATCCAGGACCTGTTCCATGTCCAACTTCTTACATTGAGCATAGTCAAACCTGTTCACTATGGGGGCACTTTCTACTCTCAGCTGCTTCAACACTCGACATCTGGTGGCTGCAGAGGGAAGAAACACAAAGAGACAGCGCAGTGAGTGATTCAGCATAGAGACTTAGGATAATGCTGTGAGTTATGTTAAACTCAGTGAATGTGACTGCTTATATAACTTTATTCTAGAGTCCATAAATTAACACAGTAAACAAACCTTTTCTCGAGGCATAATTCTTTATGATCTTTATAATTTATTCGCTAACGCACATCTCATTTATTGTGAATAAAGCATTATTGTGAAATAAAGCTCAGAATTATTCGAGAAAAATTAAGACAACTTTATTTAATTAAGGAACACTTGTTCAGCTATTAGTTAATTTAAAAAGATTAATAATTCAAAAAACATCACCGAGTCATCAAATATCAGTGTTACCATGAATGAACATCATCTTGGGGCAGTCCTTGAGGACCAGTTCCGTGATTCCACAGTTGGTTAGAGTGATGCCCACCAGGTTCTTGCTCCTCAGAGATAAAATCTGCAAAAACAAAAAGGCATCTCCGAATGTCGGCTACACTTACAGAGGATACATTGGTTTGCAGAAGTAATGTCCTCTACAAACATGTATAACAGAAAAGCAAGAAAAAACAAAGTCAGACTTATGTTTAAGAATGATATCTTTTCCCAACTGATGCACTGTTTAGGCAACAGACGTAAGGAAACGTCCCCACTTACCTCAAGCATGTACCTTTGAGCCCCAACTGTAACAGACTACCACCCTCCAGTGAGGGAAAACAGTTTTTACTTAAAAAATCTGGAGTAAGCCAGTGATTCAAATCCAGTCTTTGAGTTCAATTTTAGACGGGTGCCACGTGGAATGAAGTGCCTATAAAATCTAGATGAAATAAATACTTTAAATTATGTCCCACTATTGAGCAAAATAAAATATATAATTCTAAGGCTACCATTCTGGGGTAAAGTTATTATAGTTGAAATGGTAGTAGCTTCTAAATTTAATTATCTATCTATAATGCTCCCTCGGAGATTTCGGAGTTTATTGAAAAGCAGTATTACAAAATTATCAGAGATTGAGTAGGACCTTACAAATCAATAATATAATAGGGTATCAAAAAAGGGAAAACATCAGAAAAGCTATTGGGGGAAATGTACCGAATATAAAATACTACACCGATAAAATATCTGAAAATATTGAGGAATTGGCTTGGTTCGGCTCTACCATTAGACCCACGATTTTGTCTTCTTGTGGAAGAAAACCTTTGTTAAACATTCTAGTCTGTGTTTGAACTGTTCTCATTAATATTAGATATTCATCATGAGAGATAAGCTCTCACTATTCATACATTTCACCCTCTGTTTGAAGTGCACATGACCTATCATAAATAGTCTCTCTCCATGGTGTACTCCCACTAAATATACTCATTAAAAAAGAATGACGGGTAGTTATATCCTCGTTAAAAAACACTATTAACCAAAAATAGCTAGTGTGGTGACATATGCAATACATTTTTTAAAGTACAGTCTGATATCTCCTAAACATGCTGAAGTCAAAAATAGAAACTGCTGTCAGGAAATTCCAAAAAATACTAAGAATTGTTAGGTGTCAGAGATCAGATGCCAAACGTAATTGCTTTTGATAATATTGAAAATATGGAAAAGTAGGGGGAGATAGACTACTAGATAAAAAAAAAAAAAAGGGGGGATGGAGACACCCATTTCCTGAATGGATGAAAAGACATAGCAGAGATGAAGGTGGACAATATAAGCGATGGTGTCAAGGTTTAGCCTTAAGTTGGGTTCCGGAGCCTGCTCGGGTTTATTTCTTGTGAAAGAGAATTGATGAAATTTCAGAAAATTTGATCAAAAACACCACGCTCAGCCTTAAATTGAATTTAAATATCCATGGCTCTGTTATATTTCATTTTATGCTAAAAGCGGATCATTGTCTAATGTGTAAATTAGCTATAGTGTAAGCGCTATATGGTATGCTCCCCTGCTTTGTTGCACAAAAAAATGAATACAAAATGTAATTACAATAAAAAAAATCATGAGTAACTGAGGTTTTTTATACTCTGAACAGTGCATACTAAAGTATTCACCCGCCAGAACATTTAATGATAAAATAAATGATACTTTATAAATTGATGACTTTAAAACTATAGTGTAACATCATAAACAATTGTCTGAATGTAAGGTGTGAATGTATACCTGTACATGGTCATCCTCAGTGACTGGGTCTGAGGTGCTGGTTGATTTGTCAGCCATTCGCTTCCTCCTCACTGCAATTCGAGGCCTGGCTCTTGAAAGATCTTCACAACGTACACAAAAAAATATCAACAACCATTCAAAACTTCATATTAAGCCTTCTGCCAACTCACAGGCCACACACACATAATTTATGTAACAGCATTAAGCAGGTGCTAAGCCTCTTTTAGGCAGCATTATGGTTCATCGATTTGAGTTTTTCGTCCTATGGTGTTGGAGAGTAAGCTTTCCTTTCACTTTACTACGCTTTGTTTTGGGATTCTTTATTGTTTAGGGTTATTTGTTTTGAGGATGGCTATTTTTTGCTCCATAAGGGTATTTAATTTATTTGAAAATACGTTTTACCACCCTATTGCTTTCTCGTCAGCTCCTACGAAAACCGAGGGCGTGTTGGTTGTTTGTAAACGTAAGTTGAAGTTTGATATTATTGGTTCCTGGGCTGATATTGATGGAGAGATTGCCATTGCTAAAATTGGTTTAGATGGGAAAAACATTGCATTGACCTCTGCCTATGAAAACTTTTGATGCTGGTTTCTATAACCTTTTAACCAAAATTCTGCTGAGTCACACAGATTTCCACCTGGTTCTTGGGACAGATTTCAATGCAGTATGGGACTGTAATATTGAAAGAACAGGCAAAGCAGAGAACAGTGACCAATGTCCTGCTTCTGATCAATCAATCAAATTTTATTTGTATAGCCAATATTCACAAATCACAATTTGTCTCATAGGGCTTTGACATGGTGAGACATCCTCTGTCCTTAACCCTCAACAAGAGTAAGGAAAAACTACCAAAACCCCCTTTAACAGGGTAAAAATATGTAGAAACGTCAGAGAGAGCCACATGTGAGGGATCCCTCTCCCAGGACGGACAGACGTGCAATAGATGTCAAGTGTAGGAAAACATCAAGATACAGGTTTTAGTAGCATTGATGAGGGTAAATATTTTGAAGGATAACTTAAATACTATATATCAAGCAGTCCTGCTGCAATCATAGTCTATGGTCAGCAGCCAGCAAGATCATGATCTATCATCAAGATCGGATTCACTATAGTCCACAGTCATTATCCATTGCCGAAAGTTAGGATCTATCATCAGCTGCAACCTCGGTCGTGGTCCACCACCATTACCTCACTCCAACACGTCAAAGGAACCGCCATTCCCACTACGATATGCCGGCACGACATAGAATCCACCACACTGGATTCACCACCGCGACCTCTGACCCTGGATCTGCGGGCGATAAGGCAGATGGGCTCCGGGGATGGGGCCAAGTCGGAAACATGTATTGATGTGATATGAATTACTTTGATGTGATAAGGATGGAGAAGAGGAAGGAGAAGCTGGAAAGAGAAGCTCTGTGTGTCATGTATCATAAATTCCCTCTGCACCATCAGGTGTTTTTGCCTTGTAATCAATGATACAGGCCGAACTTGCGGGTACACTGAGGCTCAAGGTAAATCTGACTGGCTACTGGTTTGTATGGCAGTACTATGAAAGCCATGTGGCCCACTCAGTAGATCAGACATCCTTACCTCTATGCCTTTTTAAACTAAACGCCTCCTATTTAAGAACATACGACAAGTTAAGTTCTGCCGCACTAATTAATGCATAGCGCCAGTTGATGTTATCAACCTTCTAGACCTTTAAATGGTAAATGGATTTGTATATATATAGCGCTTTTCTAGTCTTGATGACCACTCAAAGCGCTTTACATTACAGTTTCACATTCACCCATTCACACACACATTCATACAGTGCATCTACTTGCAGCACGCTGACAAGTTTAGGTCCGGGGGCCCGGGGACAATGAGGCGGACCAGTTATCTTCATTTAAGGATGATTTGCGGCTTGGCTCAAAGCTGACAGAACACAGGCTGACTTTCGCTCAAGTTGCCTCTAGGAGCATCCTCTCTGCTTTCTACCTGACGCGAGCACCACCGGCCCTCCTGACTTCAAACCCACTTAAAATAAAAACTTCCATTCCCCGTCAACCCAGGCCGCTCAACCAGGCCCAGCTCCCAGTCAGCAGGCCAGACAGAAGAATAAGGCATCTTAGCCGTCCCGCCCACGGCGAGCAGATGTGCCAATCGTTCCCCGTTTCCTGGCAGTCCACCTATCTTATGTGTTCCGGGAGAAATTATCCAGTCTGGTGGCCTGTCTCTTCCAAATGTTGTATTTTATAATTTGGCCTACACGCTTTGACCCTTATTAACCTGGTTTGAACAAGAGGCATCAGTGTTGTGGTGCCCTCTGTAAGAAAGTCTAGCACGTCGTCATTCCCTCCAAGAGTTTTTGTATTTCAATATGCCCATCACTCAGAAGACAGAAGGGAGAAGGGAGTTCGCACCCAGGGGGCTTTCAGCCCACACTGTTTGATCAATTTCACAGTGTCTGTACACTTAGGAAAGAGATCAATGTTACTGAGGACAGCTGTGTGTTCTAAATTTGTGTTAAAGTCAGCTCGTCATACGAGACATTATCAGGCTCTTGAGTCTACCTTAGCTATAGGACCTCTGTCCCTATTTTCCCAAATAGTGCCACTGTAATTTTGTTTGCGTTTAATATATTTTTGAATGCCTTGAAACTTGGTGGAGCGTTGATTCAATCATTCAATGTAGTTGTTCAATTCCTCCGGACCTGACTTGACTGACACCCCATTGCAAAATGTTGACTTTTAGTATTTTGTTGACTCCCTTCACATATTTCTGAACAAGGGTTGAGCTAGTAGCCCTCACAGAAGCATGCAAGTTATCTAAGAACAAATGTGTTAACATTTACACCGATTCCAGATATACATTTGGTGGTATTCATGATTTTGGTGCACTACAGTAACACGGACCTTTTCTCATTTCATCTAGTAAACCTATCGTTCACCATGTTTTTGTTTCCTCGCTACTGGACACCATTTTGCTACCAAGTCTGTTTCTGTGATAAAAGGGAAGCTTGTTCATCACATGGACAACGGGGGAATGTGCATAGCTGAAAACAGCTGATGGTACACAAAAGGGTAGCAATGTGTAATTTGTGTAGCAATTAAAATTGGATTACATTGAATTAACTCCCTCAGAAGGAAAGAAATATTGCCCGTTGATTGTTCAGCAAGTGGATTGAAGCCTTTCCTAACGGTTGCAAAAATGTTATTGAGAGAAATCATTCCCAGATGGGAATTCCTAGGTTGATCAGCAGTGACAGTGGAACAGGATTTGCAAACCAAATCATGGCAGACATTTATCAATATATTGTTTTTCTTATATAACATCACTGTTCTTATCAGCCCCAGTCTACCGGTGCAGTGGAATGAGAGAATGCTCTGCAAAAGCAGGTGAAAGCAGCACTCCCCCCACCTGCTTTGCAAGACCTGAAAGCAGGCGATTGGGTAAAGGCTGAGCCAATTGCAACCGATTGTTCTGATGACTAGCGTATCGTTTAGCCAATGAAATTTCCAAAATAATGATGTGCTATTTGACGGTGGGGAAAAAAGGAGACACCACGCAAATCACTGCGCAAAAGTGTCCAGCTGGTCCCAGAGCATCTTGCGTCAGTGTTTCGTTCCCTTCGTGACTGCTGCATGTTGCTAAAAATATGGATGTGTTTTTGTATACATTTTAAAAACATATGAACAGTTTTGGCTCCTTATATTATAAAATATGATTATAAAATTATGATTTTGAGTTGAAAATTAGCTGTTTTAGGCTGGTTGGTTGCCATGGTTACAAAGGGTCTTTTGGAGTCTCCAAATGGCCTTTGTGGAAAATGCCTAGACATGTGCTAAGGAAAAAATCTGTCAAATATTCAGTTTCTGTGGTAAATATTTATCAAATTTGAACTTGGGCTAGTCAAGGCTTCATGCTAGGGTCCTATTGTATTTTCCAGCTCATAAGTCCCAGCTAGAGTCATCTGCAGGCATCTGTTTATAAAAAAATATTCAGGCGGAAATAAAAACCTTCTACCTCACTGTGTGCCAACTGCTATTGCTCAATGCCAGTAGCACTTAGAGACCAAGATCATGCATGTACTCCAAATGGTTCAAGAACAGCTTTCAATTTAATTTGGCTATTCCTCAGACAGGCGTTTTAGGCGAATCTCACTGGCGGCGTTCTGAGGGACAGCTGGCAGGTCAGGGGTGAGTTGGGCACCACCTAGCGTCTAAACTGAGAAGTACAATACAGTGGGCCATGGTCCATTACATTACATTAAATTTAGCTGACGCTTTTATCCAAAGCAACTTATAATAAGTCCATTCAAGTTTACCCAAGGGTACAAATCCAGAACAACAAGAATCAAGAAAGTACAATTTCTTCAAAAATAGAACAAAACTACAAAGTGCTATGAGTAAGTGCCATTTAAGTGCTACTAAATTGTTAGTTTCAATAAAAAAAAAAAAATTATATATATATATTTTTTTTTTTGAGGCGGGCCAATTTAAAATGGATGGCGGGCCGCTGATGGCCTGTGGGCCATAGTTTGGACACCCCTGCTCTAGGGGATACAACAAACTAAAATCTAAAGTGCTGAATTGATTGTTGGAAGTACAAGTACAAGTAAGGCCAAAGAAACTTAAGCCCAAATACGACAGGCCATGCCCCTCACACAGTTTTTCCGATTGACTTATAATTTCACACATAAGTCCACCTCAATGTGTCCACCTCAGAGCCTCTTGGACCAAAACTGTCTGCCATGATGGATTTTTGCTTATTTGCATAAATTTAAAAACAGTAACGTCACATCTCCTTTTTCAATCAATCAAGTTCAGTATAAAGCATTGTGAGACTGAGAATCACATTTCTATTATAAATTATCACAACTACTGCCGTTATTAACCTTAAATCTTTGCCAAGGGCAGGGCTACGAGAAAAATTGCCATAACTCTTTAAATATTTGTTAAATCATCATGAAACCTTTCAAATATGTTTATATCGTATAGTAAAATAGGGGTGATAAAGCATTTAGCATTTTGCCTATATAGGATGCACCAAAAACGTTCCTGTTGAGCTGCTTTCTCTTATTGAACTGCATCTTCCTATTGACAATATTTATTGTCACGAAACATATATGTATGATTGCAGATATGTATAATGTTCTCTCATAACTAAATAAAAGTAGAGCTGCATGTTCAAATAAAGGGCTTAACTTCAGAAAAATTAAATAAAGGGAGCAAAAGCTATAATTTAAATTTTTCTGTTTCACATCTTGACTCGAAAGTCTCAAAGAATGTTACAGACAATAAATCTCAACACATCTTAACAATTGAATAGTTTTAGAATCACTTTCTTCCCCTCTTATATCCCATTCCCACTTTTTTCATCTGTTTCTCTCCCTTTTTCCGTCTCACTTAGGGCTGCTCGATTAATCGAAATTTAATCGTGATTACGATTATGGGGTCAAACGATCTCCAAACGATTATTTGGCATTTCTTTCGAAAGAGACGCGCATGCGCAATTCAGTCCTTCCCCCAAAGCATTCAGCGGCGGTGAAAAAAACAGCGCGAGTGGAAAAGCAGGGAGGGCAGCAGCACACCATGTAGCGGCCGCGCTGCGCACCGCTTTTCTCAAGCGCGCTCCCGCCTGGCTGTTCAGACCGGTCAGACCGGACCCGCATTTCTCCGCGCCGGTCAGTCGGTCATAGAGTGTTAGGGTTGCCATCATTAAGGGTTTGAATAACCGGGCACCGATATCCTGGTTTCACAGAGGAATAAGACACGCAGCCGTCCTCGGTGTTTACCGGAACCGGAAGTGATTAAAAAAATAAAGTATAGACTTCAAAATAAGGGAACATATTAACAATCGTTTGAATAATCGTGATTTTGATATAGTCCAAAGTAATCGTGATTATGATTTTTCCCATAATCGAGCAGCCCTAGTCTCACTCCTGTTTCTCCGTCTCACTCCTCTGTTTCTGTCCCTTTCTCCGTCTTACTCCTCTGTTTCTCTCCCTTTCTCCGTCTTACTCCTCTGTTTCTCTCCCTTTCTCCGTTTCTCAACTTTCTCTGTCTCAATCCTGTTTTTCTCCGTCTCACTCCTCCGTTTCTCAACTTTCTCTCTCACTCCTCTGTTTCTCTCCCATTTCCGACTCACTCTGTTTCTCAACTTTCTCCGTCTCACTCCCGTTTCTCTCCCTTTCTCAGTCTCACTCCTGTTTCTCCACTTTCTCCATCTCACTCCTCCATTTCTCTAATTTTCTCTGTGTCTCTCCTCTGTTTCTAAACTTTGTTCGTCTCACTCCTCTGTTTCTCAACTTTCTCCGGCTCAGTCGTCTGTCTCTCTCCCTTTGTTTTCTCTACCTGTATTGCTATCTTTCTTTTTCTTTCTTTTCATGTGTAACTCGCCTCTAACTCTCTCATCTGTCTACACTGTAGAGTCGCAATGTTAACAGCCTGGAATGTACAGACTTCATTGGCTGAGTAGTATCACGTGGGATGGCTTAACTCGCATGCAATTGGTCTGTGCGTTTCCTCATCCACTAAACCACTACTGTAAAGACTACAAAAGCTGCAACGGTTACAAATAGAAGCGCCCCGTCAGGTTTAAAATCATAACCTTCTGTATTGGCTGTAAGTCTGGGTCCATCTGGGACGGCTTCTGGGTCCGCTTGTTAGTGACCCCTGGTCTAGGGGATGGATTGGGATGTTAGATTGGTTGGGGAGGTGTTCCTAGGTCATTTTTCTGAACTACTTCTCTTTAAAACTAACCCTAACCCTAACCTGGGCCTTTCTTCCAACATTCCCACAAAGAGAAAGGAGCTTTTTTTTAATGAAATTTGTCATTTGTTTGGTTTTATTGACCTGCATAGGGTAGTTATGAAGGATTAGTGACCACTTTGCATTTCTCAACTCAAAAGTAACAAAACTGTTTTTTCAACTAATTTTGAAACTGTGCCACTGCCTTTTTCTTGAGGTTATGAAGACTGATGAGTCTACGGCAAGTTAAGTCCAGGTCTCCCCTAGATGGTAAAAACTTTTTTTAGCAATCTTTAAAAAGTGGGTTACATATTAACATGTGTCTGAAGTAATCTCTTACCCTCTTAGAGACTTAACATACAGCTGAGGGGAATTAAGAAATCAATTAATTGGATGGCTGCACACAAGAATTAGTGAACACTGGAATGGGCCTCATGTGCACTGATATGGAAGCACAAGCCCAAACCCTTGCAACTAAACATGATACATTCATTTAACTCATGTCAGTGCACACATCAAGTGTGTTCTGTGTTTGTAACTTCAGTCTTACCTGTCTCAGGTACCAGGGGTACAGAGGACATACGTGTGCAAGAACGGGTCAAAGGTCTTCTAGGAACAAAGTCCTCGTCTCTGGCAGGAGCATGTTTTGAACCTGAACCAGTATCAGGAACATGTTGGCTTTCTCGCTTTCCAACCAGTGCTGGTCTCCTAGAAGCGTGGTCTACAGCAGCACCTCTTGGCTCTAAACTGGCAGAACTAGAGCTCAGTCGGATCCCAGAATCCCTTGTGCTCCCGGTCAGTGCTCCAGAGGGGTTTTCAGTGGTTGTAATTGTTCTATGGCTCATCCCCACAACCACCCTCCCACATCTATCCACCTGCCTGGATGTGGCCGCTCCAGCTCCATTTCTGACCACAGATTCAGTCACTTGCCTCAGCTCAGTCCTTGCTGCTGCCCCAGTACTTCCAGAGCTCTGTTCTGTCCAACTGTCAGCCCTTGGAGTGGTCTCCCGGGACTCTGTAGTGATTCCCTTACTGCTTGTCCTCCTGCTGTTATCAGCTGCAGCCTTCATATCTGCCTTGATCTGCTCACTGGTCACCTGACAGCTCTTCTCACAGCTGCTGTCTGACACATGAACCTTTTTCCTGTCCACAGACACTGATATAGACACATTGTTGCTTCGCCGCAGAGGAGTCTTTCCTTTACCTGAAAACAAGCAGTAACACAGAAACACTTATGTTAATCTGGTAAGGCCACCACAATTTATTTATTGTCCAGAAATAGCTCATCATAGTAAATTTAACTTTGAAACTTATATGATCTCTTTTCAGCTGCAGCTGATGCAGTTACAATTTGCACATTAAAGAAACCTGAGAGCAAACATTGAAACTCACTATGTCACAAGAGAAGATCTGCATTTGGCTGAGGTGTAAGCATTGTTGTTGATAAAAAACTATTTAAAAGAATAAGCGGACAGCTCTGAAGCACAAAGGGAGAAAACTTCAGATGTGTGTGGAGCAATGACGAGAGTGGAACCTTCCTTACATCAATATATTAAACAAAAATTTCCATCATCTCCAGATGTTTTTTCATTGTCTCAGCATTGACTGCAGCTCTTTTAATCAACTCATCATCTTCTGCAGTAGTTTCAAGGCAGTGAATTGAGAAATACCTTTCCCATCTGTTAGAAATAATAAATAATAATAATAAACCAAATTTACATTAGTGGATGGAAACGCATTCATTAGCATTTTGTGGATTTCTTTAAATTTGTTTTCATTTTGCACTACAATTGGATGGACACCTGGCTACATTTGTGAGTAACTGGTTTGTTCTATATTGTAATGACACCTTCTGTAAAGGATGCTGGCTGCTGCAAACAGGAACCTGGCATCAGCCTTGAAACAAGACCTTCCTCTTCCTCACTGTCGGAGTCTGAGATGACCAGCTGGGGCTTTGGAACAACAGCACCAGTCGTTCTGCAATGCTGGACTAAACCACTGGGACCTGGATGGGCAAAGGACATCAGTTTCTTATTGATAAAATGGTGATGAAAAGTGTAGAACACAAAAATTATTTTAACATCTAATTATTCTGAACAAAAAGCAGTACCAAACCTGCTTGCTCTTCATCAAGAGGTTGCCGTGTTCCAGCAGGAAAACTGTTCCCTGGAGCTACGTCAGCCTCGTCCACTATCACCCCCCCTTCTTCTACTTTCACCTCTATCGGTGGTTCAGCCTCCATGTTGTCTTCCTCCAAGATCATCTCCTCTTCCTCTTCTTCTTCCTCATCTTCCATACCATTTACTTCAACCGGAGCTGTGAAACAAACAAAAATCTTATTTTTTTGAGAACTCTAAGAGAGAGCACTTGGAAACTGAGTTAGCTTGAGGTGATCTTTGGACCTGGATACATGTGGATACAAAATTACACAGAACTGCAAGGCTCTATCTTTATAGCTATTAAAATGCCTTTCATGTAAAAAAATAAATAAAAAAAGTTTCTGCGCTTTTCGGCATCTAGTGTTTCGTCAGGGAGTCAAACAGATTACCTTAAACAATGGTTCCATTTTGCGATTCAGCAAATAGAAAACTGCCACTCAGACATGGAATGTGGCCTTAAGGGAGTGGGCAAATAAAAAATCCAGGATATGGTAATGTTTAGCTCATGTTGATCACAAAATATTAAAATCCCTATAAAAACAATGAATTATGATGAAACACTACTAGGATTATTTTATATTCAATTTCTGCCACTAGATCCCTTTCACATAAAAATCTTTCACACTGGACCTTTAAGCCTGGGTATTTTGTAGCATGTCATTTATGGATCCCAAAATCTTCCTGTTTAGTCAAGTGTTTCGGTTACCTTTTCGGATGTAAACAGGGATGTGGTCAATGCCAAAATTCTGCTAGTCTGTCCTGGAGATGTTTTTTTGTTCTCCCGAGGATAAAACTTGGCAACTAGGACAATTTAATCTGTAGATTGCAAATGTTGTTATACAGTTAATATAATGATTGATGTTGAATTCCTTTAGAGTTGTACAGTCCATAAATGTATTTGTCTGCTTGACATTTATGTGGTGGTTGCAGTGGTTACATTTGTAGGACCCTGAAGATTTGGGCCCGACCAGTTTGTTGGGTGGTAGGTTTAAGATGGCTTTGTACCAGTTTATCCTGCATTGTTGAGCATCTCCTGAAACGGAACAATGGTGGGTCGGGGAGATCTTGCGTAACGTTTTATTGATACCCCAATAATGGGGTATCATTACAATCATTACAATCATAAACCAATAAAATTTGTTTTATTTTGATAATAAACCAAAATAAACTAATTTTGGTTTGTTATCTGTTTAATGTTTTCTGCTTCTGTACTGTGTGTTGTGACAAAAAACGATATTTTTTCATTTCTCTTAGAAGTAACCATTTTCAAAGTCAATCAAGGGCATACATGTATATTTATGAAACCTTCAGACAGAAATACAATACTACATGCCAACTGCTTCCATCCACAGTTGCTTAAAGACAATTTGCCTTTTGGCCAGTTTCAACAAACATGCAGAATGTGTGACAAACACATTTCCAGGCACAGGGCTACAGTAACTATATGCTCCATATAGCATGCACAAGGGCCAAACATCTAGACCAGGGGTGTCCAAACTGCGGTCCGCCATCCATTTTTAATTGGCCCGCATCAATGTCTTAAAATATAATATATTAAAAAAAAAATTTAGTAGCACTTAAATGGCACTTACTTATAGCAAGAAATTTAACTTTCTTGATTCTTGTTGTTCTTGGTTTGAACCCTCGGGGTTGATGCACTTAAGGACCGCGCATGCTTCTGTGTTTTCAGAGACATGCAAGAAGGGGCTCAAGAGCCCCTTTCGTGCGTTGCCCAATTTTTTTAACTATACGACAAAGTTACGCAAGCCTCACGCAGCCCGCAAGGCTGTGATTGGTCCGCTAACTACATCCTTTCCGGAGTCACATTACCGGTTTCATGCCTCATAATACCGGCAGACACCACGGAAGATTTAGAAGAACAAATATGGACCAAATAGAAGAGCGTTTGGCAGAAGAGGTCCGAAAGTATGACCACTTGTATAACCCGTCATTGACGGAATACAAGGACACGCAGATGGCCTGCAATTCCTGGAAGGACTCGGCTAACGTCGGTTTGCAGGTCGATGAAGGTATGGAGCTGTGGAGAAAGATCAGGGACAAATTTGTCCTCTAGAATAAGTAATAAAGTAATAAACAGTCGACGATGACTGCCACACACAAAGAAGGCGTCTCTAAGTTCGTCTTCGACAAAAAACGTTACTCCACCTAGTGTTCTGGCGGTGAATTGCTTTGCAACACGCGCAACCCTTGGAGAACCATAAATTAGAACGAGTCCATCGACACAACTGCTTGAAAAGTTGCAGGTGCAGTTGCAGAACCATGCGCCGGTCTTTATTGTAATTTGCTTTGGATAAAGACTTCAGCTAAATGAAATGTAATGTAATATAATGGACTATCGGTGACCTAGGAATCAACTGGATACTGGACTTACTATCCAACAGACCCCAGTCTGTTAGGTTAGAGAATCACACCTCCTCAACCCTCATCCTGAACACCGGCATGCCACAGGGCTGTGTGCTGATTCCTCTCCTCTACTCCCTCTTCACCTATGACTGCACACCTGTACATGGTTCTAACACCATTGTCAAGTTTGCAGACGATACAACGGTGATTGGCCTCATCAGCAACAACGATGAGTCGGCCTACAGAGAAGAGGTCCAGCATCTCGCGGAGTGGTGCGCCGACAACAACCGGGCTCTCAACACCAAGAAGACCAAAGAGCTCATTGTGGACTTCAGGAAGAAAGATGGCACACACACACCCATCCATATCAACTGGACGGAGGTTGAGCGTGTCACCAGCTTCAAGCTCCTGGGTGTCCACATCTCTGAGGACCTCTCTTGGACCCTCAACACCTCAACCCTGGTCAAGAAATCACACCAGCGACTCTTCTTCCTCAGGAGACTGAAGAAGGCCCACCTGTCTCCTCAGATTCTGGTGAATTTCTACTGCTGCACCATACGCACAATACTCTGCCCTTTACTGCCTTTTTTTCGCACTTCTGGTTAGATGCTAAACTGTATTTCTTTGTATAAGTACTTGTACTGTGCAATAAAAATAAAGTTGAATCTATGGCCCACTGTATTGCACTTCTCAACCCTGACTTGCCAGCTGTCCCTCAGAACGCCGCCACGTCCCTCAGAACGCCGCCACGCCCCCTCACCCTGTCAACAGTCCGCTCCAGGGCAGGGGGAGTGGCAGACGTTAAAACTGCGTTAACCACACTGCATTATGATCATTGTACAACACATCGTCAAAATTCTGTGATGGGGAAAATCCTGTCACTAAACAAGGCTAAGGCTACTCGTGTTAGGCTGTATATGGGTGAGCTTGGGGGTGTTCATGTTTATAATCACATTTGCTAATCTGTCGTTCTTTGAACTCTCTGAAAAGTTCGGGGTGTCTGTCTGAGAGGTGCTTAGCCATATTTTACGTGTTGCCTCCCTTTGCCTGAGTGGATTTGAAGCATGTTTTACAGATGGGTCTCTGTGTGTTGATGGGCTTTCCTTCACAGTCTGCTTCGTATCCGAAGTTCTTCCAGATCTCACTTCTGGCATCTTTATTTTCAACAAGCCGAGGACGGTCGGCAAGAGCTCCTGCACATGAGGCCATGTCTCCCCTGAGATCACCTGCTGTGAGAGCTGGGCAGCCCCGCCCTTGCTATTATGTAATGTACAACTCAAAAGGAATTCACCATATATCATTACCTAAACTACAAAGCAACATTTGTAATCTACAGTCTAGAATGTTCTATTTGCCATGTTTTTTTTCCCCCATCAGGAATAAAAAAAAGTTCCAGACTAGCAGAACACAAATATGCCATACAAGTATTTGGCATTGACCTCGTCCCTGTTTCTATCTGAAAAGGTGACAAAGCAAACTTTAACTAAAGGAAGCTCCATAAATTACAGGCTACAAAATACCCAGGCTTAAATGAGCTAGATTTCTTCTATAAATATTTGTTAACTTTTATTTGTGTTTTGCTGCCAAAGTCATTGTTCACATGTATTATATTGTTTTTTGATAAAAAAATTTATAATTCTAACCAGTCATTGTTTATATTATGCTTTGATGATTTTGTGATGAACATGTGGAGCTAATCATCACATTAGCTGTTTTTATGTGTCCACATCCTTTAGGCCACAACTCCATGTCTGATTGGCAGTTTCCTATTGGCTGCATAGCACTACAGAAATGAACCATTGTTTAAGGTGATCTGTTTAACTCCCTGACAAAGGCTAGATGAAGAAAAGTAAATTTTTTGAGGTACACATGACCATGATGTGTCAATAAATTAACTTTTTTAGCTTCAAAAGAGAGCCTTTGAGTTTTTTGTAATCAACAAAAAAGGGTTAAAATTCTTTACATACTTTAACCAAGCAGATAATATCCTGTCCCTGTTTGTTTATCTGAATATTAACATGCTCTCTGAATTTGCTGACACATCTTTTTCGTGACTGAACAATAACAGAGTGATGTGTTTGTGATGTGATGTTACAACAGTCAGTGTACATGAATGACATCACATTTTCTTACTTCATCTTCACTAATAAGTTTAGACGAGTGAGCTATTTGTAAGAGAAAGCCACAGCTGCTGTGTTCTGATTGCTGTTATTCCACTGACTAACAATGCAGTTGGAACTTGCCATTATGCTGCTGAAGCTGGTTCTGCTGCTGCCTTTGGTTGTTGTTGACCGGTGGGGGGGCCGGGGGCAAGTTGGCCTCATTATTGTGGTGGTGGTGGTTGTTGTTCTCATTGTCATTGCTGGAGTTCTGGTTGCTGACCAATGCAGAGGACACGCCAATACCAGTTCCTGCACTCAGGCCCACTCTGGCACATCCCTAACATACACACATAATATTTATTATGCATCAGCAGATGCAACAACCTTATTAAGCAGTTTTAGGTATGAGCCACACATCAATTATTCACATGAAATTGTTTTGATTTGTTTTGTCTATTGTTGCTACCTCTGCCAAGGAGGTTATGTTTTCCTCTTGGTTTGTCCTCATCTCTGTTAGTAAGAAGGATAATGTAAAAACTACTGGAGGGATTAACACAAAAATAGTCGCATGGGTCAGAGAAGAACTTGTAATGTTAGTGCAGATACGGATCTGGGGACAGATCAACAATTATTTCTTTCACTCTGTTACAGGGAAAGTTCACCAAAAAATGAAATTTCACTTATTATCTACTTAACACCTTGCTGACGGAGGTATGTGTGAAAGAGTTTTAGGGGTTAACAGCGTTGCAGCTAAATCAAATACAATTGTATTAAAGGTGACCAATTCTTCAAACGGATGATCTGAATTTCCCTCGGGATTAATAAAGTATCCATCTATCTAAATAAAAGAAAAATATATAATATGTCTCCATACTGCTCCTTTGGTGTCATCTGCATCAAATTCAAGTTGAAACTAGGTCATTTAAACCATGTGTTTAGCCTAAATGTCCTCTGATATCCTCCACTGGAGCTGCGTTTGCGTGTAGATCACAACAGACATTTCGGCTTAAAACATGGTGTACCCCTGAAACTCCAAAAGTGTTTTAAAGGACTCAATAACCTCACCCACCCGCCATCGGCATAATGGTGATGGTGGTCCATGTTTTTATTTTTTTTTACTAATTTCAAACAAATGCAAATGAAAACATAACCTCATGGTCAGAGTTCATAATTTGTGGATCTCTAGTGAAAAAAAAGGGAATGTTAAAGGGAGTGATATTTATGAAAGCGTCCAATATGATGCATATCCAAATAAAAATCCCCCTCTAGTCAATTTAATTGTGGTTTCCTGAGGAGACTGTCGGGCTCATTCTATTTGTTAACTATAAAAGTCAGTGTTAATCTTATCTAAATACAAAGGCCTTCAATGTAAATCAGAAGGTTGTAGATTGAACTTGAATTTTGTGTGGAAACATTTCTGTTTTAATGTCTTCAAAGGGGACATATGACCACACTATACCACCGAGCATTCTCATTAAGGTCTTGAATGATATCCACTTAAACAGAGCACTGGCAGAATCTTTGTCTTCGTATTACTGGATCTAAGTGCTGTTTTAGACACGTGAGAGCCAGAAAATCCTTGAGTTAAACAAAGATAAACCTCAAGAAAATGTTTCCGTGAACAAGGAAGATCATTTATAATTCAGGTTCTATTAAGTAAAAAACCACAAATCAAGGCAGACATATTGGTGTAGTCATGGACTCAAACCACAATTTTCAGTCACATTAACGGAGAAATCCTCTCCTGGAACCGTCACCTTATCGTGGTGGAGAGGTTTGCGTGTCCCTGTGAACCTGAGGGCTGTGTTGTCTGGAGCCTTGTGCTCCTGGTAGGGTCTCTCATGGCTGAGTGGTCTCAGGTGAGGGGCCAGACTAAGAATGGTTCAAAAAAGCCTCAATGAATATCGGAAAAAGAGGATATGTGACCCGGCCCGGAGGAAGCCCGGGGCCCCCGTCTGGAGCTAGGCCCAGACGGAGGGCTCGATGGCGAGCGCCTGGTGGCCGGGTTTGCCACGGAGCCCGGACAAACTACGTGGCACCCCCCCCTCTCTTCATCTCATGGGCCCACCACCTGTGGGAAGACCCGTTGGGGTCTGGTGCGCAGCCACATGGGTGGCAGCGAAGATCAGGGGTCTCGACGGACCAGACCCGGGCGGCAGAAGCTGGCTCTGGGGACGTGGAACGTCACCTCGCTGTGGGGAAAGGAACCGGAGCTTGTGAGGGAGGTGGAGCGCTATCAGTTAGATCTGGTGGGGCTTACCTCCACGCACAGTCTCAGCTCTGGTACCGTACTCCTGGATAAGGGTTGGACTCTATTTTTCTCCGGAGTTGCCAAGGGCGTGAGGCGCCGGGCGGGTGTGGGGATACTCATAAATCCCCGGCTGAGCGCCGCGGTGTTGGAGTTTACCCCGGTAGACGAGAGGGTCGCCTCCCTGCGCCTAAGGGTTGTAGGGGGGAAAACTCTAACTGTTGTTTGTGCGTATGCACCAAACAGCAGTTCAGAGTACTCGGCCTTCTTGGAGACCCTGAATGGAGTCCTGTATGGGGCTCCAGTAGGGGACTCCGTAGTTCTGCTGGGTGACTTCAACGCCCACGTGGGCAACGATGGAGACACCTGGAGAGGCGTGGTGGGGAGGAACGGCCTCCCTGATCTGAACCCGAGCGGTCGTTTGTTATTGGACTTCTGTGCTAGTCATGGATTATCCATAACAAACACCATGTTCGAACATAAGGGTGCTCATAAGTGTACCTGGTACCAGAGTACCCTAGGCCGAAGATCAATGATCGATTTTGTGTCATCTGATCTGAGGCCGCATGTTTTGGACACTCGGGTAAAGAGAGGGGCGGAACTGTCAACCGACCACCATCTGGTTGTGAGTTGGATCAGGGAATGGGGGAAATTTCCGGATAGACCTGGTAAGCCCAAACGAGTAGTGCGGGTGAACTGGGAACGTCTGGAGGAGGCCCCCGTCCTAGGTATCTTCAACTCACACCTCCGGCGGAGTTTTTCTGGCATTCCTGTGGAGGTTGGGGGCATTGAGCCGGAGTGGGCGGTGTTCAAAGCCTCCATTGCTGAAGCTGCGGCGGCTAGCTCTGGCCTCAGGGTCTTAGGCTCCTCAAGGGGCGGTAACCCTCGGACACCGTGGTGGACACCGGTGGTCAGGGAAGCCGTCCGATTGCTTTTTGCCGTCCGATTGCTTTTTGCAGATGACGTGGTCCTCATGACGTGGTCCTCATTGGATCATCGGCCTGTGACCTTCAGCACTCACTGGATCGGCTGGCGGCCGAGTGTGAAGCGGCTGGGATGAGGATCAGCACCGCTAAATCTGAGGCCATGACTCTTAGCAGGAAACCGATGGATTGCTTACTCCGGGTAGGAAATGAGTCCTTAGCCCAATTGAAGGAGTTTAAGTACCTCGGGGTCTTGTTCGCGAGTGAGGGTACTATGGAGCGTGAGATTGGCCGGAGAATCGGAGCAGCGAGGGCGGTACTGCGTTCGCTTTACCGCACCGTTGTAACGAAAAGAGAGCTGAGCCGCAAGGCAAAGCTCTCGATCTACCGGTCGATCTTCGTTCCTATCCTCACCTATGGTCATGAGGGCTGGGTGATGACCGAAAGGACGAGATCGCGGGTACAAGCGGCCGAGATGAGTTTTCTCAGAAGGGTGGCTGGCGTCTCCCTTAGGGATAGGGTGAGAAGCTCAGCCATCCGTGAGGAACTCGGATTAGAGCCGCTGCTCCTGTACTTAGAAAGGAGTCAGCTGAGGTGGTTCGGGCATCTGGTAAGGATGCCCACTGGGCGCCTTCCTTGGGAGGTGTTTCAGGCACGTCCAGTGGGGAGGAGACCTCGGGGAAGACCAAGGACTAGGTGGAGAGATTATATCTCAACACTGGCCTGGGAACGCCTCGGGATCCCCCCGTCAGAGTTGGTCAATGTGGCCCGGGAAAGGGAAGTCTGGGGCCCCCTGCTTGAGCTGCTCCCCCCGCGACCCGACCCCGGATAAGCGGACGAAGATGAGAGATTAACGGAATAGTTCACCTATGATGCTGATGGTGACAGAGATTCTGCTCCTTCTATAACAATATAGAATGAACTATAACCTCTATAAAATTCAAAATTCACTTTTGAATGGAAGTGCCTTTTCAACTATTTAAATGACATGCAGTGCTATTATTTACATAGTTATATTAGAAATATTTTCAAACTACCCCATGAGAAATAATATGAAGATTTTTGCAAATACTATTGGCCCATTTTTGGTGTAGTCTTAAATGTCACTGTTTATCATACACACACACACTTGACCCCATGTTGGATGGGCTGCTTTAAAAGAAAAATACTATACCCTCTTCTCCAGTCACCACTGCATGCATGTATTTTTGTTTACATTGCATATCAGTTTTTCAGGGGTCTCTTAAAGTGACAGTTCACCCAGAAATAAAAATTCACTTTAAGGCCCAATTCCATTTCACCCCTTGGCCCTAGCCATTAGCCCTTACCCTTTGTTTTGCGTAGGGGTAGGACCCAAACAAAGGGGTACCAAGAATGCCTTGTGAATCATCTGTAGGCTAAATTATAATAATGATGAGTAGTTTAATATCATTTCAATGTACTATAGTCATTTTTTTCACTACCTTAAAAAAAAGAGATCGCGAGCGCACTAGCGTTAGCATGCCAGGGAGCCTTTTTTTTTGCACGATAATCCCATTTATGCCATATTTTAATGTCGCATCCCCCCTATTTGAAGACAAACGGTGCATTTGCTCAAAAAGTGAAGGGAACACTTAAGTCAGTTAATTCTAAATCGGTCCACTTAGGAGGCACAAGTGATTGCAAATCAATATTACAGCATAACACCAAGTCAGTTAATTCTAAATCAGTCCACTTAGGAGGCACAAGTGATTGCAAATCAATATTACCTGCTTTGGTGCAAATTAAAGTGACAGCAGCTGCAATGGAGAGGCAAAAACAACCAAAAAGGAAATGGTTTTGCATGTGGTGGCCACAGACAATTGCTCTGTACTTACACTTCCTGACTGATTATTCTCTAGTTTTGTGTTCGGCTAGTGTCCTTGCCACTACTGGGTTAGGGTTAGGGTTAGAGCGGTCGTCCTCCAACCAGAAGGTCAGCAGTTCGATCCCAGTCTTCCTCATCTGCATGCCGAGTGTCTTTGGGCAATATGCTGAAGCCCGAATTGCCCCTCATAAGAAAAAAAGTTCTTCTAAAAGATGCACTGTATCACGTCTGTGAATGGCTGAATGGCAAACTGTACTGTAAAGCACTTTGAGTGCGGTCATGAGGTCATCTAGAAAAATAAATAAATACAAACCATTTACTACTGGTAGCATGGTGCGGTACCTGCAGCAAAATTAGGTAGCACAGGTAGTTCAGCTCCTTTGGGGTGGCACATCCATACTTGTGGTCGCAAAAAGGATTCCTGGGTCTCCAAGCACGGTATCAAGAGCATGAAGGTGATATTGTACCAGGAGACCGTTTGCTTCTCGAGGAGAGCTGGACAGTGCTGTAGGACCAGTATCTTCTCTGTTGTGTAAGGAGGAACAGGAGCAGCACTGCCAGAGCCCAGAGAATAAACTCCAGCAGGCTACTGCTGTGCATGTATCTGACCAAAGTGTCAGAAACAGAATCCTTGAGCGTGGCATGATGGCCCGACACTCATGGGACCTGTGCTCACAGCCTAGCACCGTGAAGCTCGATTGGCATTCTCCACTGGCGCAACATTCTCTTGTCAGATGAGAGCAGGTTCAGACTGAGAACATGTGACACACTTGAAAGAGTCCGAAGACACCATGGTGAATGTTATGCTGTTTGTGACATCATCCAGCATGAGCGGTTCGTTAGTGGGTCAGTGATGGTCTGGGGAGGCATATATTCGGAGGTCCACACAGACTTCTGTCATAGCCTATGGTTCCCTGATGGCTGTTAGGTACCAGGATGAAATTCACTGAGCAATTGTCAGACATTACGTTGGTGCAATGGTCCATGGGTTCCTCCTGGAGCAGGACACTGCCCGGCCTCCTGGAGCAGGACAATGCCCGGCCTCACGTGGCTAGAGTTTGTATGCAGTTCCTGGATGACAAAGCCATCGATGCCCTCACGTTTCCCTGACCTAAAATCCAATTGAGCACCTATTGGACATTAGGTATCGGTGCATTCGTCGCCGCCAAGTACCACCATAGACTGTGCAAGAGCTCACAGATGCCCTGATCCAGGTCTGGGAGGAGATCCCCCGAGAATCCAATTGACATGCAGAGCGTGAATGCATGGCGCATGAATCACCACTAATCTCAGTAAGGTGGTCTTTTGTGATACGTACAGTGCATCCAGAAAGTATTCACAGCGCTTTACTTTTTCCACATTTTATTATGTGCCTTATTCCAAAACTGATTAAATTCATTTTCTTTCCTCAATTCTACACAACATACCCTATAATGACAAAGTGAAAAGTTTTAGAAATTTTTGAAAATTTTATAAGAAAATTCAAAACGAAAAAATCCCATGTACGTAAGTATTCAGGTGCATCCTGTATCCACTGATAACCCTTGAGATGCTTGTACAACTTGATTGGAGTCCACCTGTGGTAAATTCAATGGATTGGAAATGATTTGTAAAAGCACCCACCTGTCTATATAAGGCCCACAGTGGACAGTGCATGTCAGAGCACAAACCAAGCCATGAAGTCCAAGGAATTGTCTGTAGACATCCGAGACAGGATTGTATCGAGGCACAGATCTGGGGAAGGGTATAGAAAAATTTCTGCGGCACTGAAGCTCCCAATGAGCCCAGTTGCCTCTATCATCCGTAAATGGAAGAAGTTTGGAACCACCAGGACTCTTCCTAGAGCTGGCTGCCCGGTCAAACTGAGCGATTGGGGGATAAGATCCTTAGTCAGGGAGGTGAACATGAACCCAATGGTCACTCTGACAGAGCTCCAGCATTGCACTGTAAAGAGAGGAGAACCTTCCATAGGGACAATCATCTCTGCAGCACTCCACCAATCAGACCTGTATGGTACAGTTGGCAGACGAAAGACACTCCTCACTAAAAGGCACATGACAGCCCGCCTGGAGTTTGCCAAAAGGCACTTGAAGGACTGTCAGACCATGAGAAACAAAGGTTTCTGGTCTGATGAAGCAATGATTGAACTCTTTGGCCTGAATGCCAAGCGTCATGTCTGGAGGAAACCAGGCAACGCTCATCAACTGGCCAATACCATCCCTACAGTGAAGCATGGTGGTGGCAGCAACATGCTGTGGGGATGTTTTTCAGTGGCAGGAACTAGCGACTTGTCAGGATCGAGGGAAAGATGAATGCAGCAATGTACAGAGGCATCCTTGACAAAAACCTGCTCCAGAGTGCTCTGGACCTCAGACTGGGGCGAAGGTTTCTCTTCCAATAGGTCAACGACCCTAAGCAACGACATTCCCCATCCAACCTTATGGAGCTTGAGAGATCCTGCAAAGAAGGATGGGCAAAACTGCCCAAAAGTTGGTGTGCCTAGCTTGTAGCATCATACTCAAAAAGACTTGAGGCTGTAATTGCTGCCAAATGTGCTTCAACAAAGTATTGAGAAAGGCTGTGAATACTTATGTACATGTGAGTTTTTTTTTTCATTCTGTCATTATGGGGTATTGTGTGTAGACTTTTGAGGAAAAAATGAATTTGATCCATTTTGGAATAAGACAAGATAAAAGTGAAGTGCTGTGAATACTTTCCAGATGCGCTGTATATCGCACAAGATATTGCGATGACGATATTTTTTTATATCTCGTGCAGCCCCAATACACACTCTTGAGTCACATTGGGAGTTGCCATGATGAAATTCACGCAAGTTGGATCAGCCTGTGAGTAAACATTTTACTTAATTTATGGTGGTTTTGAATCAAACCCTCTATAGGTTGATAAAGTATACAAATTATATAGTGGTTTAAGTGTTCCCTTAATTTTGACACACACACACACACACACACACACACACACACACACACACACACACACACACACACACACACACACACACACACACACACACACACACACACACACACACACACACACACACACACACACACACACACACACACACACACACACACACACACACACACAACTACCTTCGGTGGTTCTCTGAACATCTGGTCTAGACAGATAAACTCCAGACTGGGTAGTAACTCTATGAACTGGGAGAAGGATTCCAATTTGATTGCATGACAGCGAACAAGGGTGAGATCAACGAGACGGCTCCATCTGGACTGATCTGAGCAGAGAAACAGGCAAAATATTAGAACCCTCTTTTATATATAATCAAACTGAGCTTACCAAAATCATACTTATTTACATGAATATTAAGGCAATGATGGTGTGCTTTACCTGTGATCCAGTGGTGAGGATTATGCAGGTGAGGACAGTTGTAGATGAGGAGGTATTTAATATTAGTGAACACCTCGTTCACAACCTTTATGCCAATATCAGTAATGATGCCTGGGTTTTCAATGACATCAGCCAGACCGTACTTCACAAGCTCCGAATGACTCATTTTACCTGCATTCAAAACACATACAAGCTTTTTTTCACACAACTGCAAATTTAACTCATAAGATTCAAAATGTTGCATTTTTACTGTACTCTTGAGATGTTCTACCATTGCTAGAGTTTATCAGTATGAAAACTTGGTCACAAATTTAATCACAATGTTCGGGAAAAATGTACATGGGTATATTCAAACTGCAGGACCCGGTCGGACATACAAATGGGTATCTCTAGCATTTTGTTTTACATAATTTTTTTTCCTATAAAATACAAAAGCAAAGGGGCGCTTTTTTTTAAAACTCCAAAATGTTGTCAGAGCCTTGTAATAATATTTGAGAGGAGGAACTAACACTGAAGCAGGAACTCATCCACGTATCCAAGATGAAGTGTCTCAAACTGCGGAAACTCTAGTTCAGCCATTTTGAGAGCTGAGAAAACTCCATCTTTAGTCAGTGAAGGCTGGATACGCAGCTCATGAAGCCTGTTAAAACACAATTAAATTGTTTAGAGAAGTGTTTGTATTACACAATTCTGACAACCTTTCTACGGTTAGCTGAAGATAAAAAAAAACATTGAAGGCTTACTGTTTAATTACATGAATGTTCACCAAATTTATTTGTTTAAAGAAAACTCCTGAAATTCTTATATATGTATATAGGATCACTATATGATAAATTGACAGAAATATATTATATTCATAACAATGTTTACATTAGTATATGATCACCTGAAACTAAGAATCATTTGGCCTAATGCAAGAATCTTGCAGAAAAAGTTGTGCATTTGAGTAATTTATGATTAAGAACCTGTCGCTTTCACCAATTCTCATGTATTTTGAGTTTTCTTACAAGCACAAATAGAAATGAGGGGTCCAGACCTTTCATAGAACATGTCTTGTTCCTTCTTTCAGTTTTACCTATTCTCATTCTGTCAAATTAAGTGGTCGTGCTCAATAAATCAGTAATTTGTTTTCACTAATGGATTGTACATTTCATTAGCCTGAAGCAATTACAAATAAATATATATTTATTACACCTCCTACTTACTTTGACATTATTATGTTTCTGCAGTTTAAAATTTTTTTAATTAACCGGCTAAATGGCTAAAAAGACAACTGACGATCGACGAACGATGACGATGGATAATATTGCCCAACCCTAGCTTGTAGTAGGCGCAACATGTTGCTGGGAAATCTGAGAGGTAGACAGTGACATAAATGGTGACACAATGACATGGCTCTAAGGAAGTTCTAGCCCATGGAAAAGTATATTGGTTCTGAAAAGTTTTAAAAGTTTAACCAGGGGTACAGACAAACTAAACACTGATTTTAGGGTTAGGGCTTTTTACATTTCAATGTTTGCTGAGGTTCACAGTCGTTTTCCTAGACACAATACTGGTATAGTGTGTCTTAACAATCTTATATACTGACATTATCTCTAAACTTCTTACTTTGTACAATATATACTTCATTTCAATTTATTACAGACTGATCAGTGATGAAACCACGTCTCAAAATCGGCACTTGAGATACTGAATAAAACCATTTGCCAGTTGCTTTAAAACATGATCTGCATATAAACAAGTTTTTTTCTCTCAGTTAGATAAAGAAACTGGCTGAGCACCTGCGAGCAGCAGTGATAATGAGGTAGCCTAAGTCCACCTCCAGAGCATTCTTACAGGCTCCAAACACGATGGTGTGGAGGTTCCGAAATCCTCCTAGGAATAAAAATACACAGCATAACAGAGAGCAAACCATTTATTTTACAGTTAATCAAATACTCTTAATTCATTAACTCAAATTCTGCTGTCATTTTCATAATATATATGACAGGGAAAGATGATTGTAATTAAGAAGAGCACAAAAAAAAACCTTTGATAAGCATAAAGAGAAATGGAGAATAAAATGAGGTACACAATAAGAGTACTATATCTTTGTCACAGCCCTATGGTATAAAATCCTAACCCAGATAAAAACAATTAATCATTGAAATTTATATTACTTTTGTTACACCAACTCTGCAGGCTGATTAGAAATGCACGCTATCCTCACCTGATCTCCAGCTATCCTCCACGACATGTTGGATCAGCCCTCCCAGAAAGGGAACTCTCACCAGCTCTAGCTGCTCCAGGTTCCTGGCTGATGCTAAACCAGTTACCAAGGGAACGTATTTTAGGGAGTTGGTTGGCCCTGCACAATTCCGCATGACAAAGGTTCTGAGGCTCACACACAGAAAATCCTTGAACGGCTGTGGTTTGGTGAGACGGACCCACTTCAGGTAAAGGTGGCGCAGCATCGAAACACAAGGAATCTCTGGGACATTAACACCTGCAACAAACATGCACAATTTGAAGAACATCATATACTCAACTGTGTCTTTTTTTAAGTGCCAATGTTATGATCTTCAAAATTGTCCCTGTAGTGGTTAGTCACCCCACAGTAATAATGTTCTTGGTTTAAATCCTGGTTTGGCAGTAAGCCTGTTTGGAGTTTGCATGCTCAGCCCATGCCTTTTGGTCTAACTGGTGTTGGGCCAGAGCCCAGCGGGGGGGCCGCCAGACACTGGAGCCGAGAGGAACAAAGGGTTGTTAAACTTTGGGCGGGAAACATCCTCCTGCAGGCCCAAGAATCTCCCCCTGGTGGTGGAGAAATGTCCTGGGGTTTTCCCAGAAACCCCCGCTCAGTTCCAAGCCCCGCCCACTCAGATCCATTTCTGACACTCAATTGGCTTAAAGCCAGCATCATCCTATGACCAACTCCTCAAGGAGGAGGACCTCTCAGGTAGAACAAAACCACTGAGACCCCAAACATCGCTGCCATTTTACCCTGCTCTGAAGACAACACCAGGCCCCCTTCGGGGCCTCCCAGCTGATTTAGTTGCTTAAGGGGGCAACCAGAGTTATTTTATTTCATTTCTTTTATTTCTTTATTCAGTCGACGTTTTTATTTTCAAAAGGACTTTTGCTCTTTTAACTTGAAGAGGCCGCGCACAGGAACTCGCTCGCCGGTCGAGCATCACAGACTTTCTTTCCAAATCCACAGCGGCGTTACCGCTGTTCATCCCCTGCAGAAGCGCGAGATTCATTCCGCTGAGGAGCACGAGCTCCACATCCCTGAAGAAGAAGGACGACGTTCATCTCGTCGAAGCAGCACGAGCAAATCCGCTGTTTGTCCGGTCCAGCGGCCGAAGACCGCTTGAGAGACCACGTGATTCACTGGCCCGACGCGCACGCACACCGCGAGGGTGGTACAGTAAGAGGCTTTATTGTCTGGGCAGATGTTAATATAATACGTAGCGTATTGTTTTAATAATTGAACGTATTTGTTTTGTATGAGACCGCCGAGTCTCTAATGTTTAGCGGCGACTCGCCACTTCCGGTTTCCGGTTACGGCCTTGTGCCACAGTTTTTAAGCGCCGTGAGCAGCGTCTCCAGCTCATTGTGACCGTTTGAACAACTTTAAAGAGACTTTACCGTTCAAACCTCAGCACACAACGCCACTTGGGTGCTGAGTGGTAATGTAAATGTAACTTGTCTCTGACGGTGCTTTTAAGAGCTTTGCTCTCTCTCTCTCTCTCTCTCTCCTTCTAAACCGACCTATATACACATCCGATCTGTATTTAGAATACAGTTCATGTAACATAGTTAAATCTATATTCAGAGAGGCTGGACACATCTGGAAGCCATGCGGCCGAACGCCAAAGCAGAGACAAAGAATTCTCTTTGTCTGAAAATCCCTTTGTGTAATTCGTGTGACGACCACCAGTGTGAGCTCCGGCCACATGGTGTCATTAACATAGACTCCATTTTGGATAACGCAAGTTAAACCACCATTTTGAATCTATTGTTGCCACGCCTCCTCTCTCCCTCTCTTCCCATTCTGGCTCTAAATTCATAACGGCTCCGCCATCTTGTTTTGTAGTCAATCCGCCATTTTGAGAGTTTTTAGGCCTTGATTCCACGAATCATGATCGGCCGCCATCTTAGATGTGACGTCACCAAGTGACTGCGTCATCGCCACGCCCCCTTCTTTTTCTCTCTCTCTCTCGCTCTATCACACACCCACACACACACACACACACAGACACACCCACACAGACACACATTGATAGACACAGACAGATACACACACAGATACACATAGATGAATACATGTGTTTTTCTAAATTGTGATAAGCGGCTGCTGTTGTTATCTTTGAAATATGGGAGTTTGTTAAAATGATGAATCATTAAATAACACTAACTTTATTTCACATGCATACACATAGACACAGACACACACAGAGAGACACTTTGACACAGACACACACACACACACCGAGACAGACATACATAGGTAGACCGCCGGTTTTACATGTATTTTCTGAATTGTGATAAGTGCTGCTGCTGTGTTTATCTTTGAAATATCGGAGCTTGTTAAAATGATGAATCATTGAATAACATTAACTTTATTTCCCCTTTTTAATAAATGCTTTTGTAATTAAAGTATTTGTATTTCTGTGATTATTTGTACATGTGTATGTGAATACAGCTGGATTATGATTGCCTGTGCTCGAACTTAGTAGCCTTCACTGTTAATTAAATAATTATTAATATTAAATATTGAGATTATTGATTTGACATTTATCATTATGAGACTGATATTTATAGATTGTATCGTTGGTCCCTGTAACCAGGGTGGTGCCCCGCGACAATAAGCAATGATTACAGATTTGTATTATTCTTAATTGATAATTTTATTGTTTTCATTAATTATTTTAACTATTATTAATGGATAACCGTATCATTTCTAATTAAATGTGTTACATTTCTTAATTAACAGCTTTATCATTTTTGATTATTTTTAAGAAATAATTGTTATTTTAATAATCATATTTCATGATTATTAATAATTAGCCAACGTCAATTCTACTCCTACTATTGCACAACATAAATGGTGCCCCGTGTGAGGCATTCTAACTCCAGCTGTATCATAATACTGTACAATAATCCAGATTCATTTTCCCCCAGAAATTAATTTTTGAAGAAAAAGATATTAATTAATTTTTTTTTCCTTCCAAAACTTTTTTTTTTATCCCTCACAACATAAATGGATCCCCGTGTGAGGGCGGAACGCTTCACGCATGCAACATAAATGCCCCTGCGTGAGGCTATCTAACTCCAGCTGTATCATAATACTGTGTACAATGATCCAGAAATAATTTTGAAAATTATTTCTCTGCAAATAATTTTTTTTTTTTTTTAATTTCTAAATTCCCCTGCACCTTTGCAACACAGGTACACTCGTGCCTTGCATATCTGTGGTTGGCTGCAGAGTGCAATCGGTGGTTGTGTATTAGCGATGCACAATATTTATGATTAATTTCTTAAAGAGAAAAATAATTTTGGAAATTTATTTCTCTTTGAATTTTTTTATTTGTAATCCCTTTGCACCTGTGCCAAACAGGTATACTATTGCCTTGTGTATCCGTGGTTGGCTGCTTATTGCATATTAGTGGTTGTGTCATCTCAATGCACAATAATTATAATTCCTTTTCTTAAGAGAAAAATAATTTTGGAAATTTATTTCTCTTTTTGAATTTTCTTTATTCTTAATTCCCTTTGCTAAGCAGGCGTTGTGTATAGCTATGGTTGGTTGCTGACTACGTTTCAGTAGGTTAGTAATATTTTTTATTGGAGAATTTTCTGCATGCTTTTTAATTTTAAGGAAACAAACTAGATTTGAGAGACTAGTTTTGTTGAGACTTGTTTGTTAACCAACTAGGTCTTAAGGATTGAGCCATCGAGCTATCCTACATAGCGCTACTATATAGACACAGAGTGAAGCTCACCTGTGCATCTTGTGTAGTGTTTATTAAATTTTTATCCGCTTTTAACCTAAGCAAGCTTGAGCGGCCCACCAGGCTCTTTTCGCACTCAGAAGATGAGTAGCATGGACCATCCTGGGGCAAGGGCTCCCTCAAGGCCAGACGACCTGTCAGAGACCGTCGCCAGTCTGAGCAATTTTTATAGAAATGCTATAATTGAGTTTTTGTCCGCTTTTATCTAAGCAAGCTTGAGCAGCCCACCAGGTGTTTGCGCACTCAGAAGATGAGTAGCATGGACCACACTGGGGCAGGGCTCCCTCAAGACCAGACGACCTGTCAGAGACAGTCGCCAGTCTGATCAATTTTTCTAGTGATGAAGTGAGTGAGTTGAGTGAGTATGATTTAAGTACCTGCGATCGTAAGATTAAAGAACTGTCCATTCACCTGATCAACCCCACTGGCCCGCATCCAAAAATACCCCATGCTCTGGGTCAACTGACACTCCCCTACCAGCAGAGAGCCGAGCTGCAGGCCCAAGAACATGCGAAGGAGCTCCAGGCCATGCAAGCAGCATGTCGAGCGGAGCAGGAGAAAAACTCCCACCTGCGGCATATCATCGAGACCCGCACAGAACAGGACCAGGCGTAGCAGGAGCACGAAGCTCTGCACGGAAGGTCAAAGGTCAGCAGAAAGGGGGGCACAGTCAAACAGAGCTGCCCCCCCCCTCGAGCTGATATCCCTGATGACAGGGCCAGGAGCTGACGTCATTCCCGGTGAAGCCAGCGGAACAGAGACACTGGGAGAAAAGCTGCGAGCACAGCTACGCAACCCTCTTGCAGAGGAAGCTTTGCTCTGGAGAGCCAGACACACCCAGCAGTCGACCGCTCCAACCCCCTCAACACCAAAGGGGGGGCCGGACTCAACCCCTAGACGTGCAGTGACCTGGGACCGCTATGAGGCACTCCAAATGCCTTTCCAGCGGACACACAGCATCCACTCCAGCCAGAAGGAACACATCCTGCACGGAGCCATGCTGATCCACACCACAACGACGGAAGGAATCCGTCCTGGAGGGCTGAAGGAGAGTTCCCAGTCTGCCACTCAGGCAGGGGCGCACCATGACTCACGGTTGCGTCCTGGATGGTCCTCCACTCCCGGTGCAAGAGATGGTGGCCACAAAGATGAATACTGTGGCACACACAATTCAGAAGACCCTGATGACTCAGCACCCCCTCAAAGAGAGGAAATCTGCACCCGGCAGCTAGAGCCCCTTAAAAAAAAGACATTTATCGCTTCGACCCAGACAACCGAGGGTTCAACGAAGACGACACCGCGGTTCTGGCAGTTCAAATCCAACTAAATGTGGACCCGGCGCTGGAAGATGACAACTTTCCCCACGCCAAGATGAACCCCAGCAAAGAGAACCAGGAACAGCGACCCTTCCAACAGGGCGCCCCTCAAAACCAAGGGGGTGAGGATTTCAACCAGCCCCACAAACAGTTTCGACCTCAGCACCTGAATCCCTCTCAACAGAGGAGTAGGGGCTGGAACAGACGGAAACCCTATCAGTACCAGTAGTATAGATGTGGTGACCGAAATCCAACACATGGGATGCATCCTGGGACAGAGCGGTAAATACGGAGATGTGTGGATGAAGCAATGAGAGACATTGTGCCACGTGTTCCTCCAGGCTCCACTGAGAGACCAGACACTGAACCCCGTTGGCGAAACTAGGAGCAGACGCCCTCCTTCTCCACTCAAAAAGATGACTTCAATGACGGGGAAGGACCAAGGCGCTGCCAGAAACCCCCT
Source organism: Pleuronectes platessa (assembly GCF_947347685.1). Classification (NCBI taxonomy): domain Eukaryota; kingdom Metazoa; phylum Chordata; class Actinopteri; order Pleuronectiformes; family Pleuronectidae; genus Pleuronectes; species Pleuronectes platessa. The sequence continues at coordinate 1,550,840 of NC_070633.1, forward strand.
CTCACCTCCACATCTGAAAAGGGGGGGAAGAAATCCCAACTTTAAAACAAAAAAACGCTCAAACCACTCACTCCATCAATAGCTGCATGCTTTAGACCCTCTGTCAGTAAATTGTATAACGTAGTTCAGGTAGTGAACCTCCTTAGACCTCGTTGAGGATTTTGAAGTCGTTACCACTACGGTTGTGCAGCCCTCACGGGTACACTTGGCAATTCAGTCTTGGCAGTGAAATTCCAATATCTGTAGATCTGAAAACCTAGAAATAGGATTTATCATAAATTCACAGATTAGCGAACAACAGAACGTGACTCGCCGTTCTAAATGTTTTGGTTTGACAGGATAACACACATGTTTACCTCAAAACACCAGCACCTACTCAAACATTTTCTTCTGTTCGTGTTTCCACTTTTCTTTCATTTCACTCTTCACCGAAATTCATTGGTATTTTAACAATAACTGCCGATAAGCATTATGTGAAATTGAAAGTGTGTGCCGTGTTTTAGAATATATGTTATTTAGCCTGTCTGCCCAGACAATTACCTCTCTCTGTTTAGACTCATGCCTCGAAGACATTTATGCCTCTCTGCCTCATAATGAACTAACTTTCACTGCTTCAACTCCACTCAAGGATTACCTCTCATGGATTATCACTGGACTCTCGACCATAGTTTGCCCTGGAGACCGGGGTCACAGCCCACTCTCCAGACCAAAAGGGGGACTGTTGGGCCAGAGCCCAGCGGGGGGGCCGCCAGACACTGGAGCCGAGAGGAACAAAGGGTTGTTAAACTTTGGGCGGGAAACATCCTCCTGCAGGCCCAAGAATCTCCCCCTGGTGGTGGAGAAATGTCCTGGGGTTTTCCCAGAAACCCCCGCTCAGTTCCAAGCCCCGCCCACTCAGATCCATTTCTGACACTCAATTGGCTTAAAGCCAGCATCATCCTATGACCAACTCCTCAAGGAGGAGGACCTCTCAGGTAGAACAAAACCACTGAGACCCCAAACATCGCTGCCATTTTACCCTGCTCTGAAGACAACACCAGGCCCCCTTCGGGGCCTCCCAGCTGATTTAGTTGCTTAAGGGGGCAACCAGAGTTATTTTATTTCATTTCTTTTATTTCTTTATTCAGTCGACGTTTTTATTTTCAAAAGGACTTTTGCTCTTTTAACTTGAAGAGGCCGCGCACAGGAACTCGCTCGCCGGTCGAGCATCACAGACTTTCTTTCCAAATCCACAGCGGCGTTACCGCTGTTCATCCCCTGCAGAAGCGCGAGATTCATTCCGCTGAGGAGCACGAGCTCCACATCCCTGAAGAAGAAGGACGACGTTCATCTCGTCGAAGCAGCACGAGCAAATCCGCTGTTTGTCCGGTCCAGCGGCCGAAGACCGCTTGAGAGACCACGTGATTCACTGGCCCGACGCGCACGCACACCGCGAGGGTGGTACAGTAAGAGGCTTTATTGTCTGGGCAGATGTTAATATAATACGTAGCGTATTGTTTTAATAATTGAACGTATTTGTTTTGTATGAGACCGCCGAGTCTCTAATGTTTAGCGGCGACTCGCCACTTCCGGTTTCCGGTTACGGCCTTGTGCCACAGTTTTTAAGCGCCGTGAGCAGCGTCTCCAGCTCATTGTGACCGTTTGAACAACTTTAAAGAGACTTTACCGTTCAAACCTCAGCACACAACGCCACTTGGGTGCTGAGTGGTAATGTAAATGTAACTTGTCTCTGACGGTGCTTTTAAGAGCTTTGCTCTCTCTCTCTCTCTCTCTCTCCTTCTAAACCGACCTATATACACATCCGATCTGTATTTAGAATACAGTTCATGTAACATAGTTAAATCTATATTCAGAGAGGCTGGACACATCTGGAAGCCATGCGGCCGAACGCCAAAGCAGAGACAAAGAATTCTCTTTGTCTGAAAATCCCTTTGTGTAATTCGTGTGACGACCACCAGTGTGAGCTCCGGCCACATGGTGTCATTAACATAGACTCCATTTTGGATAACGCAAGTTAAACCACCATTTTGAATCTATTGTTGCCACGCCTCCTCTCTCCCTCTCTTCCCATTCTGGCTCTAAATTCATAACGGCTCCGCCATCTTGTTTTGTAGTCAATCCGCCATTTTGAGAGTTTTTAGGCCTTGATTCCACGAATCATGATCGGCCGCCATCTTAGATGTGACGTCACCAAGTGACTGCGTCATCGCCACGCCCCCTTCTTTTTCTCTCTCTCTCTCGCTCTCTCACACACCCACACACACACACACACACAGACACACCCACACAGACACACATTGATAGACACAGACAGATACACACACAGATACACATAGATGAATACATGTGTTTTTCTAAATTGTGATAAGCGGCTGCTGTTGTTATCTTTGAAATATGGGAGTTTGTTAAAATGATGAATCATTAAATAACACTAACTTTATTTCACATGCATACACATAGACACAGACACACACAGAGAGACACTTTGACACAGACACACACACACACACCGAGACAGACATACATAGGTAGACCGCCGGTTTTACATGTATTTTCTGAATTGTGATAAGTGCTGCTGCTGTGTTTATCTTTGAAATATCGGAGCTTGTTAAAATGATGAATCATTGAATAACATTAACTTTATTTCCCCTTTTTAATAAATGCTTTTGTAATTAAAGTATTTGTATTTCTGTGATTATTTGTACATGTGTATGTGAATACAGCTGGATTATGATTGCCTGTGCTCGAACTTAGTAGCCTTCACTGTTAATTAAATAATTATTAATATTAAATATTGAGATTATTGATTTGACATTTATCATTATGAGACTGATATTTATAGATTGTATCGTTGGTCCCTGTAACCAGGGTGGTGCCCCGCGACAATAAGCAATGATTACAGATTTGTATTATTCTTAATTGATAATTTTATTGTTTTCATTAATTATTTTAACTATTATTAATGGATAACCGTATCATTTCTAATTAAATGTGTTACATTTCTTAATTAACAGCTTTATCATTTTTGATTATTTTTAAGAAATAATTGTTATTTTAATAATCATATTTCATGATTATTAATAATTAGCCAACGTCAATTCTACTCCTACTATTGCACAACACTGGGGTTAGGTAAAATGGAGACTTTCAGTTTGTGTGAATGCGAGCTTGAATGGTTGTTCCAAAGAAAAAACATGGATGGGGAGAAATTGTTCCTTTTTTTCAAATTGTTAAAAAGTTCTGGGTTACAAAGGCCTTCTTTACCTCAGAAAACTAATTTGCATTACTACCTTGTTTTCTGTAAAACTTCTTTCATCACCAAGTAAGATGTGACATACCCACCTAGTGCCTAGTTTGGCCCAGATTCGTATGAGATAACTGAAACCATTGTTACAGCAGTGTCTACAGCTGATCAGTAGACCTGAGAACTTAACTCAACACAAACTGCAGCTGAACATTCAGAGCAGACTGTGGTTATTTTAGGGACCAGCCAAAAAACTTGGTGCAAACATAGACTGTATATTTAAAATGGACGTAGCTTCCTGCTCCAAAAGAAGACGGCTGTGCGGAAGTGCTTAAAAGTGTAACACCGGGTTCACACCAGACGCGGAAGCGACGCCGAAGCGTGGAGTAAGCGCAGCACCAAGCCTCTGGCTTTGTGCCAGTCACACCGGAAGCTGAAGCGCCGCGGCTGCCTAGCGCCGTGAAGCGATCGTTTCGGCGTCGAGTCTATTTTTTCCGCTTGACGCGAGCGTATCGCAACAGGAAACCCACTGGAAAATTATTTTAAACGATATTTTATATGATATAAATGATCAAATATGCATCCCATACTTTGTATTCACCTTCTGTTGTCTTGGAGTTTTAATTTTACCAACCACATTATTAAATGTCCCCCTCTGCCCATCCACTACAGCCACACAAGCAGTCATAACGATAAAAAGAGGGAGAGGGGGGGGGGGGGGGGAGGAGCTACGTAATATCCACATAGGCTTGAGTGGAGAATACGTAATTTACCCTCAACACCCGACATTTAACGGAGCAAACAGCGGAGGAGTTCTTCAACATGGATGACATTAAATTAATAATTGAAGTGGAGAAGTGCAGTGAGTTGTATGATCCTTGGAACATGTTGTATAAAGACAACACCAAGAAAGACAAATGTTGGGACGCTGTTGCTTAATGTCGGAGCAACAAGTAAGTATATGCTTGAATACTACTGGATCAACGGTTGATATTATTAGCGCTGCCCGGTCACACCGGACGCGGTAGCGCCGCCGAAGCGCCGTGACGGTGACGGTTCCAGGAGAGATATGGTAATTAAATTACATATTAGAGTTTAAAAAGGTGTAGATTTGGGGACGTGTCTGATTGACACAGACTCCCAGATGATATGACAGCAGCTGGTCAGACAAGAGAGATTTTAAAAAGATAACCCTTACCCGAGCTTTATTTAGATCGTGTTCACTCAGTTCTTTGACATTTACTCTGATTCTGTCATTATCAGTTGCCGGAGAGGATTTTTACAATGACACTTTTATTGTTTCTTTGTCTTTATTTAGGGTCCAAGCACTGACGGAAACTATTGCTTTTACTTTGATTATTAGTTTTGAGACACTGGGTTTAAGGCCTTTTCTTCAGTAACAAAAGACACAGTACAGAGGAGCGGATATCTCTGGTTTGTTAGGTGAGTAAACCTGTTTCTTAAAGTTTTACAGTCTTTATCTTCACACGTGTTCACTGTGCTCAACAAATGTTTCTATGTGTTCTGACCGGAGAAGAGGAAACTGTAAGCATGCTAGTTACTGTCACAGTGAACGTGAACTACAATGCTAACCAAGCTATTTATCTGGTAACTTTGCAGTGCTGGGCCTACCAGTTCGCTCAGGGCTGCTCATCTGTGTTAACCAGGTGTTGAAGTCAAGCTCAATAAAAAGGTACATTAATCCAACATTAACATGACAATGTTTGTTTCTGCCACAACTGAAGATGATCCAAGTCCAAGTAATGGTTTGTTAATCATCTCCTCGTCTTGGAGTGAGGCGGAGTTTACACTCACACACACATGCCCCGGGCCCCGCCCCCTCTCAATGACACACGGAAAGTGAAGCAGAGATAAGAGGAGAAACGTGAAAGAGTAGGTAAATGTAGAAAAGTTGCAATACAGGGTTTCCACGACAGACAGCTGATGATAAAATATCACCGCCGCTATTTCAGGGTCAGAGCAGAACCAGTGGTTGGTTTACACCGTGTCAGAGAGTCATGTCTGGGTATGATCCCACAACACTCATGATGACCTGCAATTGCTTTACACCTAACCAATAAACACCAAAACTAAATTGTATCTATTGTTTTACTCCGATTTATAAATCCATGCACACGCACATCTGAAGGCAATCTTTCCTTTATGAATCACTGTTGACCTGGAAACATACAAATGTCACACCACCTACATGCCCACAATCAACCATGTTGTTTTGCCAGATTTCGCAGAATTAACGAAAGTAGAAAGTACAGAACCAGTTCATAGAGTTACTACCAGGTCTGGAGTTTATCTGTCTAGTCCAGATGTTTAGAGAATCAACAAAGGTATATTATCTGCTCATAAACGTGTGTGTGTGTGTAGTGTGTGTGTGTGTGTGTGTGTGTGTGTGTGTGTGTGTGTGTACTGCTCAAAAAAATGAAGGCAACACTTAAATCACACATCAGCTCTTGAGGAATGAATTATTCAAGTTGAAAATCTTAAGTGATGTACATTATATAATTTGTTGAGAACAAAATTACGTTAGAAAACCACCAAAAATCCACTAAAATGTAATCACAGGCAGATCCAACTTGCGTCAATTTCATTATGGCAACGCCTAATGTGACTCAGGAGTGTGTATTAGGGCTGCACGATATTTTTATAAAAACTATCGCCATTGCAATATCAACATGTGTGATATACTTTTGGTTTCTGACCAGCTCCGAAGGAGGGGCTGACATGCTGAAAAAATCGTAACGTAAATCAATGCCTATTCGCTGCTAATAAAAGGGGGAGTGTCTTGGGCGCAGAGAGGTGCGTCCCATGGAAAACTTGCAACAACCAATTAAAGAGCAGTTTCAGGTTTTAAAGGTTTAAGGACCCACATTCACTTTCAGCTGGCCGGCGCCCCACACCTGGAAGTGTATGTATTTAGACAGAAATTAACCAAATACAATTTGAAACAATCTCCTTTGAATGCTCAGAGCCACTTACATTTTACCACGTGCATTGTACAAGTAAACTATTATCATCTAATTAAATCATATTTAACATTTCCTCAATGCTTTTTTGTCTCAGGATGTTGGAGGGGGCGGTGCCCCCAGCTCCCCGTATTGACAAATTGCTGCCGCTATTGAGGATATAACTGTCCATTCAAAATCATGGTTAAGAACAGAGTTACAATTCATACTTGTAACTTAAGCATCACTCACAGCTGAGCTTTACAGTTTTCTGCTATGAACTTTTACATAGATGTTTACAAAACCACTTCTTATTTTCACTGTGTCTCTTTGTATTTACAAAATGTGAAAACCTACTTCAGATTCAAGAGAAGCTTTCTACAGGCCAGTGAGGATGAAGCTTATTTACATTCAGTATCTCATAAAATTACTCCTTTGTATTTCAGCTGTAATGTTGAGGCAGAGGTAGAAGTGTCAATTTATTATGTCCTACTCACCCACTAGATGTAGAGTCTGAATCTTTGCAGTTAAGGGGATGGTCAGTTTGTTCTCATCAGGAATCGGAAAAGCCCCGTTGCGGTTGCGGAACTTTCCCAATATGTGAACTTGGGGCATATAGTTCCATATGGCTTCCACGAGTTCCAGGTGGGAAGTCTCCACGCCCTGACATGAGGTCAAATAATAATTCTTTTTTAAATTAAGTTCCATGTAAAAGCTTTTTTTTTTTTTATTCAACGAAATCTTGCAGTTTTCACAGTGGACTCAGTTTGCTTAATTGTAAATTGTATAGCTCCAGTGTTTTCCATTAATTACCTAGACGGGAGCAACCCTCTGTGACTTCAAATTAACTGATTAACATGTTTGACCATTTCCTACAACTACGACTTCCTTTCTACGAGTACAAATTCCATTGCAACAGGTGCTAAGCTGTTTTGAGCCAAAAATACCTTATAGCCTCTGTCTTGTAGTGTACTTTAGTTGTGTGCAGCATTTTCCCATTAATACCCTAGGCATTGGAACTCAAGTTCTCATAACATGAAACATCTCTCTAACTAAAAATTTGTTCTACGGTCTGCACTTGCTCGCTCTGTCTCTCATAAACACTTAAAACGTCTGTCTGTGAGCCGGTGGATCTTCAAAACATTCCATTAATATTTTAACTGCCTGACTCCTTGCACGTCAAATCATCATCATTCTTGTAGGTCAACTGTAATCACATGATAAGACTAATTTACTCTGTGATTTGACTCTGCACCCTGCAGCATCGAGGAGACACTTTCGGTTCACAACTGAAGCATCAGACTAACTTAATAGCAAGTATTTCAAAATTTTAAATGTTTGAATTGACTGTAGGCACTGCCACTGATGAACAAAAATAGGTTTAATGCTTATAACAAAATGAAGCAGATTGTCTAGCTAGTGCGCAAGCTGTGTAATCAGTGCGTGCCTCAACACTATGTAAAACCGGTAACACTCACTATTGTGGCATCCCTATTATGTGATGAAGGTTTCGATTTTGACTCAGTTTGATGGTTATTCTCTACATTGAAATAGTGATATGTACCTAGTAAATGGTAACAAAAAAGGTATACATTTTCCAACTTCTTCCTAAACATCCAAATTATACTTCAGCAGGTCATATATACCCTTTAATAATGGAGTAGATACCTAGCAGTTGAAAATATATATAGATTTAAAGTTTATTTTGGGGTATAATGTTCTTTGTAAGAATTGTTACGCCCTTATTTCATATATTTTTACCTCAGTACCTTTGACTATTTACTTTTAAAAAAATTCTTCTAAAATGTCTCCTCATTTCAATATACTAAGGAAAACATTAAGAAAGGACAAAAAAGGTCTGAAACCCTGTACAATGTATTATCCTGCACAGAATTAGACAGCACAAAAATGTGTTTCATCTGGAGGTTAAAGGATTTTTAAAACAGTTCTCATTAGTGATTGGGTTTACCTATTTTCGCAGTTTACATGAGTTTCTGAAAGTTTAGCTGAATATTAATGAAAGTGACTGACTGGGATAATTAACGCAATTGGACCTACAATTACAAGTTTTCAGAACTTCTCTAGTATTTAATTCTCACATACTAACCAGCAGATTGGGACAAGCTTGTAGTGCCTCCAGGACTCCTGGTATACTGAAAGCCTCATAGCCTCGAACTCTTCTCTTCTCCAGGTATCGAGGGTGTAGGCCATATAGCTGCTCCAAATCTGGTATCTTCTTCAAGAGAAGAAGAAAGCTGCAGTCTGTAAAGCCTAGAACAGAAATCACAATAAACATGATTGGACTCTCTCAATAGCTGCTTTCAGACATGCACTGGACTCTGCAGTCCCTTCTAATTTTCTCGGGAAAAGGAGCATGCATGAACGCAATTGTCAGAGTGAAGTGTCTCAGTCTTATGTGAACCCTCTATAAATATTTGTGTTCATGTTTATATTTATCTTTAGCTCTAGTCAGATCATTATCAAAGTTACACTGAATGACAAACACAATATTTTAACTAATACCAAACAAATCATTGTATTGTTCTCCTCCATATTGTAAATAACATTGAAATATTCACATTAAGGTTTTGAAACAGTATGTGAACTTCAAATAACATCAACATAAGCTGACCGGAGACAGTATTTATTAAAACTGGAATCCAGTCAATGAAACCCGACTGGAGTGTAGGGCTACTCTGAATTATTTATTAATTATCTAACTACTATGTAGTAAGCTGAGGGTATGGTCAAACAACATGGTAAATGTATGTTATAGTTGAAAAATGTATGACTGCTATGCCCTAAGTAACATATTTATTACATATCACATCACATTTGTATACTAGTGTCAACTGGATGCAGCCCTTTGTCTGTTTGCAGATGGGCTCAATTGGACATAACATGGACTGGATAAAGTATGTTCTATCTCTGTTGTAACATCTCTGCGTCTGGGCCCAGACAGCTTCACATCATTAAGGGGAAAATTAATCCCCAAGATTATGAACGTGTCCTACAGAATAATGTCAGGGTTTCGGTCCACCAGCTGAAGATCGGTTGATTGTAAACAGAATGACTTCAAAAAAGGGAAATCTAGCAGCAGAAGAAATCTAGTAAGAGCAAAGACCTTAACCCAGTAGAGTTACTTTGGACTGAGCTCAGAAGACATTCACACCAGACTTCAAAAACAATATTTCTGACCTGAAGCACTTCCAGTAGCTGTAACACTGGTTTTATTTTGGAGTCTTACCTGAAGACATATATTCCCACCAATGACCAGCACATAGATCCACTACTTTTACTACTCGCAGGTACAACGTCACAGCTTCTCGTAGCTTTCTGGACAGACTCTCCATACACATGATGTCCTTCATGGGTAGGTATCTACAGCAAACAAACAAATTTGAAAAGATTGAAAACCTTTTGCAGTTTACTCACACACCGTATGATGTGTGTGTACTGTACAAACATGTGCATGAGGGGATTTTTTTCATCAAAGATTTTGTGATACTGTCCATACTGTCAAAATGTTCTGTCTAAAACCTCTGGGTGTATTTGAGCATTGTTGCAATTTTTTAGATGACTTGCATCAACATAATTAAGTACCTTGATTTTACATGACGTTTCATTAAAAAGGGTATATTTACAAACTGTAAATACACAAAATATATTTTTTCCTGTGATATAAACACCCTGCTTAACTACAGTGCAACCTACGGAGCTGACATTATACTCACGGTGAAGGGTCTTGCAAAATGCAAGACAATGAAAACAGATATTGTAGGGTTCTATTCATATATATAATTTTTGTTAAAGTAAATGACAGAATTGTAGGAGAACGGTGTACCTAAATATGTGACAGAGGACTTCATGGGACAGCTCGTTGATGTAGTCCTTGGTCTCACAGGGACAGTGGACCAGTTCCCGTCCAACGCTGCCCCCAACAGGCTGGAGTTTAGAGGCCTTCCTCCTTGGACCCATCGGTACTACCTTACGCCTCCGGCTTTTACACACACACACGCACATGCACCTCCTTCCTCCTCCTAGATCCTCCGCAGCCTGGAGGATCTATTCCTCAAGCATCATTCTAGACAGAGCATCACAGAAGATGGAAAGCTAATGGGATTGTGGGAGAAGGACACAAGGTATTACAGGTTGAGCATGTCATTCTAACATCTTTATCTAACAGATTATAGTTGAGGACACTTCCCCTCACAGTTGAAGAAGCTGAGGTGCCATGAGGAAGTATAAACAAGGCAATCCTTCACTTTTGTCTCTCATCAAATGCAGACAGCATTTAAATTGCACCTGTTAGTGACTGCATTATGCAGCTCATTTCCATAACACTAGGCGTGGGAATCTCTAGGCACGTCACCAATAGATACCTATTCAGATGGCTACTGTTTTATTATAAAACAATTATCAATGAAACAAAGAATTTTATATTAACACATGATTGATCTTTTGTCAGTGTGAACACAAGAGGTGTGCATCTTCATTAGCCGCATTACTCTGCTGGTCAACAGGAGATACTGCACCTCTGATTTTTTCTAATCACAAACTTAGAGCTGATCTTTATAAAAACCTGCTGAATTTATATTTATGTTCCTGGATAACAGTATGGAGGACGATACATGACTTAAGTATAAATAAATGCATTCAGAAATAAATACAGAAATGTATAAATAAACATCTTAAATATATTTCCACATTTATTTATTTCTGTATTTCTGTGTCTGTATGCTAATGAGAAAGGCAAGCCTAACCTCAGTCTCATGCAGGATTGGTCACAGGAGTGTGACGATCCAGTCCTACTACTTCCGCCTTTTAATGCTGACTGTTGTCCAGTAGCGTTTTTCATCTCTTGCCACATTTCATTTTATCTTTCAACTCTGGAGCGAATCAAACAAATACTAAATTGCTTCATTGCTTCATGTACTGATCATAGGCTTAGCTCCGGGGCCTGTTTATGTGTGTGTGTGTGTGTGTGTATACTCAGTTGACCAATCCTGCTCGAGACTAAGGTTGGGACCTCCTACCTCATTTACATATCATTACTCGTACAGCTGTTTTGCTCAGTACAACACGAGACGTGACGCTCACAGTCTGGAGTATTGACACCGATATCATCCCAATAAAAAATAAACTTACTAAACCTAACCCTCTGAACTTGAACTTGTTCATTTTAAATGTGAATTGGGTCAACACTGCAAACAGATACAGGACAACATTCAGCATTGAAAGGCAAAAGTAGCAGGACTGGATCATCACACTCCTGTGACCAATCCCGCATGAGACTGAGGTTAGGCCACATTTCTCATTAAAATACAGACACAGAAATAGATAAATAAATAAATGTGGAAATATATTAAAGACATGTTTTAAACATTTCTGTATTTATTTATTTCTGCATTTATTTGTTTTATTTATGTTTTATTTATGTATTTATTCATACATTTATTTATTTATACTTAAGTCATGTATCGTCCTCCATAAAACGTGCTTCCATCTCAGTCGTTCACAAAAACTGATCCACATGTGTTTAGTTATTTATCGATGATGTCAGATCATAAATCTGGATCATTCAAGTCACCTTAACACTGATGTCATGGCTGTGCACACTTGTTTAAATACATGCCTCATAAAATCTAAGGAGAAATCAACAAACACAAAGTAAACATCAGTACTATTCAGGTCCTAATTGGTTCGGATTAGTGTTAGTGTTAATTGTTAAAGTGTGAGCGCAGGTCAGCAGAGGAGTGGAGGGAGGACCCTCTTCAGCTTCAGGAAAAACACAACATACTCATACACAAGGTCAGACCACTCCAAACTTTTAGATGTATTTAGATTTTAGAATATTAGTTAAACAGTAGGACGTTCAACAAAGAACCCATAAAATATCATTCATTACATATCATATAGGGGACGTTCTTATCCAAAGCAACTTACAATAAGTGCATTCAAACATGAGGGTACAAATCCAAGAATCATGTAAGTGCATTGCCTTAAAAAAAGCCAAACTACAAAGTGCTTGCATGTTAGTGCAATATTTAGGTGCATTTTGTGTAATATCAAACAATTTAGGCTAGGAAGAGGAATTGGCTCTTGCTGTTTTTGTATCTCCTTTTGTGTGTGTCCAGGCATAACCACTCTTCCAATCTCTAACATTACTGCAGCAATCTCATTGGCTAAAATTAACCAATTTTATTTCTGGCTACCAGAATATCGCTGCACTACAACACTATCTATTAAAACGGTTTATTCTATTTGATTACCAGTAGGAAGGTGAGAGCAACAAGCCATTACCAAATGATCCTCCACATAGTCAGTGATAGCTCTTTTAGCTCTTATTTCTCCGCTAGCAATTTGTGTGAGTCCACAGCTAACAGACACTTTACTCTATTTACCATATGTTTCTTAGCAGCTAAATACTGTTTGTTAGTTGGCATTGGTGTTTACTTAGGTTGTAAGTTGTACTGATCCATTAAAGGGGTTATACGCTGAGAAAATAACCCTCATAATGTCTTAGTAATGTCATCAAGGTTAACTTCACTTGAGCTTAGACTTGAGTTTAGAAATCCATTACAGAAAGCATAATCACTGCTCAAAGAAAAATAAGGGAACACTTAAAGTCTTTACTGATGTACATTGAATAATTTGTTGAGAACAAAATAAGTAACAAGGGTCGATGGAAACAAAAATAATGAACCCATCACGGGCTGGATTAAAAAAAAAAAAAAACTCACTGAAAATCGTAGTAAATATTGAAATCAGAGGTTGATCAAACTTGCATTAATTTCATCACGGCAACTCATCATGTGACTCAGTATTGTGTATGGCCTCAACGTGTCTGTATTCACTCCAAACAAAATCTAGGCATTCTCCTGATGAGGTTGCGGATGGTGACCTGGGGGATCTCCTCCCAGACCTGTTTCAGGGCATCGGTAAGCTCCTGGACAGTCTGTGGCGATACTTGGCGGTGTCGGCTACACTATACATAACGTTCCATAGGTGCTCAATTGGATTTAGGTAAGGGGAAGGTAATGGCCAGTCAGATAAGGAGAGCGCAATTGTTTGTGGCCACCACATGCAAAACTATTCCCTTTTTGGGGGTTGTTTTGCTTTGCCTCTCCATTGCACCTTTGGTCACTTTCACCTACACAGAAGAAGGTGAAATTAAATAAATCACTTATGCTCCCTAAATGCGCAGATAGATATCCCTTAAGTGTAAGTGACATGGTGTTATAATAGGATGATGGAATATTCCCTTAATTTTTTTGGAGCCATGTACTAATACAAGATGGAGGTTTGAATGAGGTAGGTGTCAACCAGGCATGGTGGTTGACATGGAAATATTAGCTGTGTCTCAATTCAGGGGCTGCATCCTTCTGAGGACACCATCTATGCAGCCCTCCAAGACCGACCCCCTTCGAAGACTGAACTAAATTGGGAACGTCTGGTCTAGAGAGGCTTTCCGTAATTGGCTTCACAAGCTTGTCCCGCTATTATATCAACTCACAAACAACACTTGAGACTATAAAAGTTGAGACATCAACATTTTTGCTCTTGATTTTTAGATTGTTCTTCATCATCAGTATCACCAGACAGCGTCTGATATCCAAGATTTCTTGTGCAGCAGGACAATGAGCCATTCTGTACAGTCTGATCCTGGACAGAAACCTGATCTCAACATCATGGAGCCAGTGTGCGATCAAATTAAAGCTGCTTTCAAACATGCACTAAACTCTGGAATATCTCTGAACATTCTCTGCAAGTTTCTATCATGCGACAGAAGTAAAATAAAATAAGAAAAATAATTTAAATAAATATATACATCTCAGGATACACGTACAAGACACTGAGGAAGATGTCAAGAAAGCTTTTAGTAATAAGGGTTGATGCCGGTGTTGATGTATCCACGGACGATGCCATCGCCCTGACAACACACACCACCCTCTCCCACCTGGAAGAGGCTAACACATATGTGAGGATGCTGTTTGTGGACTGCGTTCAACACAATTGTGCCTGCCAAGCTTGTCCCCAAGCTCAGGAGCCTGGGTCTTAAAACCCCCTGTGCAACTGGATCTTGGACTTCCTGACGAGCAGACCCCAGGTGGTGAGAATGGGCAAACACACCTCCTCCTCACTGACCCTGAGTACCGGGGCCCCTCAGGGCTGCGTACTCAGCCCCCTCCTGTACTCCCTGTACATGCAGGACTGTGTGGCAACACACAGTTCTAACATCATCCTTAAATTTGCATACGACCCTACCATCCTGGGTCTCATCTCTAACAACGATGAGACCGCCTATAGAGATGAGGTCAGGGGCTTGGCAACATGGTGCCAAGAGAACGACCTGTCTCTTAACGTCTGCAAGACCAAGGAGATGATCGTGGACTTCAGGAAGCTGAAGAGGGGGGGGTCACGGTCCGATACACATCGATGGAGCTGTAGTGGAGAGAGTCTCAGAGTTCAAGTTCCTCGGTGTGTTCATCACAGATGACCTTACCTGGTCCAAACAAGCGGACTCTGTGGTCAAAATTGCACAAAAGCGCCTATACTTCCTGAGGAGACTCAAGAAGTTTGGCATGGCTGCAAAAACACTTACAAACTTTTACAGGTGCACCATTGAGAGCATCCTCTCAGGCTGCACTACTGCCTGGTATGGTAGCTGCTCCGCTGCTGATCGCAAGGCCCTGCAGAGGGTGGTGAAGACAGTGGAGCGCATCATCGGCTGCCATCTCCCTTCCGTGCAAGGCATCTACAACACAAGATGCCTGAGAAAAGCACGGAAGATCATCAAGGACCACAGCCACCCAGGCTGTGGACTTCTCACACTGCTGCCGTCTGGCAGACGTTTCCGGAGCATCCGCGCACGGACTACCAGACTCAAAAACAGCTTCTTCCCCCAGGCCGTAAGGCTTCTGAACAATCAACACTGACCCTCTGAACAGTCACCATGTACATTCTGCTCCCCCCTCATACAAATACACTTACTTCACATATATTCATATTATTTAATTTAATATTCCCCACTCCTTCACCATGTAAACTGCTGCTTCATTTGACCATTTTATATGTCACACATATATTCATATTATTTAATTTAATATTCCCCACTCCTTCACCCTGTAAACTGCTGCTTCATTTGACTATGTTATATGTTACGATGTTATATGTTATATGGTATATAGTATGTTATTTTTCTTTTTTGTAAAGTCGGCTACTGCGTAGATGTTGCCTGCCATGTCACAAGAATTTCACTGCTCCGATGACGCTGTCATTGGTGCATGTGACAATAAACTGAACTTTGAACTTTGAACTGTAAGCAAAAAACTGTGATCTCATCAGCAGAATTTATACATAAAATTTCTGAGATTAGTGTTGTTTTGTGTTGTAAACGTATCTGAGCCGATTATCTCCTGCTGCGTTGTTCATGTATGAAAGGCTACCTCCAGACAATGTCCAGACCCAAGTGTGTGGACATCCTCAAAGGTTCATGTCTGAAATTGGCTTAAAAAAAAGAAACACTGATACTGAACAACCAGCCCATCAAGTACCTGAGAGTGAACTGAGCAGAACTGGTGCTGGTGTAAAGAAAGAAGGGGGATAACAGTAAACACTGATTGGATTCCGGTTAACTGCACTTGGAAATTAAGGTAAGAAATACAAACTGATCATGACCTTACTTTTATATAATTTTTGGTTTAATTGTGCGATGATAATTCACATCAATGAACCTTTTAATCATGATTTTGTTGAATGTTTATTGTATTATTTTTTTGAATATTTCATGATATGAAATACTCGGCTGATTCTATGTATGACAGCGTATGTAATACATTTCAAATGGTGAGCAGTGGTTATTGTTGATGTGAAGAAGTGGAAGCACCTTTGTCCTGACAGCTCGCTCTTAACGAGATACACACACTGCGCAGCAGAGGCTTCAAGCACACGCTTTATCCATTACAGAAGCACGTATGACATACAAGTGTTAAGGCTTTAGTTAATGATAGCAACATGACTTAGCACAAATGTCAACAGCAGAAGTCTAATAACAAAAAAGCTCACGAAAGGCAGTTTAACGGAAACGCTGCAGCTACAAGACAAACAGCGGTTTGTTCGCCAATTAATCAAAGTTATCATACAAGTCCAGAGACCAGTCATAGTTACGTCTTCACCCAAAGATTTATATTAAACTGAAGACACAAACATGTCACACGCGTCTTCATGCTGTAAACTTCAGCCTGCTCTTTGTCAAAGCTAGCTCGATTAGCACAGTCCCAGCTAACATAGCACACAGAGGCAACCACACTGACTGAATGTGAACGGTGTTTGGTAGAGCAGCTAACATACCTCTGTTTTTCTATCAAAGAAGTGGTGTTACTGTGTGGACAGCAGCTTAACTATGAAATAGTTGAGCTGCTGCTGCTTCTTCTTCTTCTTCTTCTTCTTCTTCTTCGAACTCCTCCTCTTCTTCTTCTTCTTCTTCTTCTTCTTCTTCTTCTTCTCCTTCTTCAGACGCAGTTGGCAAATAGCTTATCGGTGCATTACCGCCACTGTCTGGAAAGGAGTGTCTGTCAGAATGGATGTTTACCTAATTTCTATTGTAGAGTTCTCTGTTTTGTAGAAACCTGAAGATCGCTCTCTGTTCGGCATCAGCTGAATCCCAACATTGCTCTTGAACCCTAATGTTAATCTGTTCCTTTGGACTGTGTTTTTAAGTTTATGTTACAACTCTGTTGCCATATTTATAAGTTAGCATGTGACTAATTATAAATAGTGTTGTGTTAAATATTTACTTACACCGTGTTTTAATCTGCAGAACACTCAGAGACGTCAGAACATATGTGAGATGCTACATGAACTGTGATGAATAATTGCTCCTGGACTTCCTCCATCACCACCAGGGGCGGCTGTGGCTGAGGGGTAGAGTGGTCGTCCTCCAACTTGAAGGTCGGCAGTTTGATCCCAGGTCTGACCCATATGCATGCCGAACCCTGGGGGGCCATTTAGGGTTCAGCCTAAATGGCCCCCCATAGATATCGAAGTGCTGTGAATAGAATAGAATCTGAATGTGTGTGTGAATGGGTGAATGTAAAACTGTACTGTAAAGTGCTTTGAGTGGTCATAAAGACTAGAAAAGCGCTATATAAATACAAAACAATTTAACATCATTACAGTCTAACTACACACTGTTAAACATTTTAAATATAAAAGGCCTTAGCTTATAGTAAACAGACGACTGCATCAAGTGCTGTAAGATTTTTATGAAATACTACTTTACTAATTTGATATTAATAACAGGTATTTTACATTTTGGTTTTAATCAAATCAACCATTGATGGTGAAGATATGAGTTCATATTTTGCTTATGTGTCTTAAGACAACATTTTATGACAATGAAAAGATTAATTAAACAGTGTCCTGTTTGATTTATCATAAGAGGTAAATGTGCAAAAACTAGACATCTGTAGTAAATGGAAAATGTACTCAGTACAGTTTAATCATAAATATCAGAGGTTAAGTAAACAGCTGTTTACACTTTAAAAATATGTAAAAGTAATACATACTTTTAGGGTAAACAGCAATAAGCAATTGTTATAGAAGTCACAATTCATACAGGCAGGGGTGGACTGGCCATCTGGCATACCGGGCATCGTCCCGGTGGGCCGTTGACCCAATGTGGGCCGGTCTGGTCCGCTATGTTTTTTTTTTCTCTTCTTCCTCTCTAAATTCCCTCCAATTGGGCCGGCCAATTGGCTACAGATGGCTAGCAGTGTGTTGCCAGCATCGACACATATTATTGGTCTATTGTTTGTCATTGTCAATCAATCATGGGCCGACAGGGTCAGAGAGCCCTGACAGTGCTGTCAATCACAACACAAACCAGGGTGGGGCGGGACCTCATGGCATTGGCGGGGGGAGTCGCGGGACGGGCTGCTGCTGAGACAGAAACTTAAAATGGATAATAAGAGTAAAAAGTGCCCGGGTGGCGCTGAGAAGTGTAGCAGGATGAGCCTTTAATTAGTGCTGCAGTACCGGCCCATCACGGTTGGTTGCGCTGTCTATAAAGGTGAGTGGTTGTGCACTGGGAGCCCTCTTGCCTTGGAGCTCCAGACTGCCCCGCCTCCTGTTATCACCGCACCTGGCCGCCTCACCTGGTCGCCTTTTTTTAGCTGGGTCGTGCAGCTCGCCGTTGTTTGGTATGTAGTAGTTGTTTGCGTCTGTGTACCTTCTAAACTTTGCACAAGTCCTCAACACTGGCTTCCATCCCTCAGGCAGTTCCGGGTCTTCCTTCTCCCGTATCGGCCCCAATTGTAGGGCATGCGAGTGTTTTCCTCCTCTGCCGGTTGCAGCGGGGAGCGATCAGCTGATCGATCGAGTTGCACGTAATTGTGCTGCTCGATGCAAGCGATCCCCTTCCTCCCCTTTGATGTTCATTCAACTCCTGACGGTATGTGGATAAGATGACGTTAACTCAAGTTACCACAGTTGTTGTTCAGCTTCTAGAACAAATGTATTTTTCTATGGCAGGGTTGACGTGTGTGTGGGCGGTTTCTGCCAGCACGTTTTTCCCCCCCTCTTCACGCTGCTGTTGGCCGGCTGCTGTTTTGCCCACTGGCTTATATAGCCAACACATCCATCCTACTCTGCATCTCCTACTGTGCTGTACCTACCATCGAGTATGGTGACTGCTGCCTCATCTTCAGTCTCATCTTAATCTATTCAGTTAACCGACTTCTAACTGATCTTATTGATGATATTATTTGTGTTTTGTGGTTTGCTTTGCATGTTTTTGGTTTAATCCGTTTTCTTAGTTATTTTGGTTTGGCTTAATTGCTTTACCTATTTATTTGGATTTATCAGTTTGGATAAATCTCCATTACTTTTGATTTAATTTCTTTGTTAGTTTTCTTTTGTTTGCATTTATTGAGTTTATTTGCCCTCCCTTATTTGTATTTTGTGTGTGTGTGTGTGTGTGTTCGCTTTAGTGTGGTTGGGTGAACATATTTTATTGCGAAGTCATGTTTAAAGACTGTATATATTAATTAAAAGGAATTGAAATTGTATGTTGGACCCAGTCTCAAGCTTTCATTAGTAAGGAACTTGTGTGCTTTAACTTTAAGGTTAATCTAACTCTCCAGGTGAAATTACTGGGGTGGCGTTGCTGGCAATTTGTCACTAGTTCAAACTAAAACTTCATCTTATTAGTTCCTCGAACGTCGAATGCCACATTTGGCGTTGTTGGCAGGATATTTACTTTTGGAAAGCAGAGACGTGTGGTCCAGTTCCTTTATATAATTTGTTTTGTTTATTTTAATAGTCCCCAGGGTACATATTTGATGTAGAGGTTTTGAATTGTGTTCAGAGGCAAAACAGCAGCTTGGCCTTTCGTGGTCCGCAGAGTCCCGGTGAGGATCCAGTTGTGGGGTTGTTGTGTTCTAGTCTAACTGTAGTGTTAGTTATGGATGTAGAGCTGCAGGAGTTGAGGGAGCTGGTGGCGCAGTTAAAGGTGGACAATGAGAGGTTGCGGCAGGAGCAGGCTGTGGCCGTGCCTGGTCCTACTTCGGAATCCTCCACTTCTTCTGTGCCACCTGTGGCCCCTGTTACTACTAGGAACCCCATAGCAGAGAGGCTGGTTTTTGTGCCAAGGGATAGAAAGTGTCCTATGTTCAGGGGGAAATCAGGGATGGGGTTGAATGAGTGGCTTGAGGAGGTTCAAGCCTGCATGCGGGCGCGTCACTTATCCACATCTGAGCAAGCCTTTTTCTTGTTTGATCATCTTGAGGGTGAGGCTCGAGAGGAGATCAAATATCGGTCTGTTGTGGAGAGGGAAGACTCAGCTAAAATCATCTCTGTATTACAGGAACTGTATGGGTGCTCAAAGTCTTATGTAGCCTTACAGGAGGCGTTCTTCTCCCGACGGCAACAAGAAGGGGAGACACTGCATGAGTTCTCCCTCGCGTTGTTGAGCTTGATGGCGTCGGTGAAAGGAAGTGCACCTAGTGGGATGACGAATGCAGACGTTTTGCTGCGCGACCAATTTGTCGAGCATGTTTTGGACGGTGCCTTGCGTCGCGAGCTGAAGCAGTTGGTCAGGAGGCAGGCTACTGCTACTTTACTTGATGTACGGGGTGAGGCGATCCGGTGGGAGCGGGAGGGTTTCCCTGGGGGCGGGAGGGGTCGGAGTCATTCCGTCCCGTCAGCTTTTGGTCTCCAGTACGGGGTACAGAGTGGCTCCCAGGGAGCAACCACTTCACCTCAGGGACAGGAAATGGTGGAGATGAGAGAGATGTTAAGGTTGCAGCAAGAACAGCTGAACCAACTTACCCAGAGCATCGCCACATTGCAGCCCTCTCATCTGCGCCGCCCTCCACCTCGTCGTGGCCCTGTTATATGCCGGCGCTGCCAACAGCCAGGTCATTACGCAAGCGATTGTGATGGCGTTCGGGTTTCTGCTCGCACACAGTCTTCTTTGCCTGGTCGTCAACCGTCTAACGGGCATTTTCATCAGGCCCAGGAGCCGGAAAACTAGCACCCGCCGAACTGCAGAGCCACAGTTCGGGGGGGGTAGCCACTGGCTCGGAGGAAGTTCTTGAGCTGATGTCGTCTTGCCCCCATGTTGCCGTGGACATGGGTGGAGCTCAGGTTCTTTGCTTGGTAGACACCGGTTCCATGGTGTCTACAGTTACAGAAAGCTTTTTCCTGCAACACTTCCAGCCTTGGGGGCATGAGAGGCTACAAGCTTGTAATTGGCTGAAGCTCAGAGCAGCCAATGGGTTAGACATCCCCTATGTTGGCTACCTGGAGTTAGATGTCGAGCTCTGTGGCACTTCGGTGCCGCGGTGTGGGGTTTTGGTGGTCAAAGATCCTCCGGGAGCGGTGTCTGCTCAGGTTCCGGGTATTCTGGGGATGAACATTATTCATCGATGTTATCAGGTGCTCTTTGGACAGCATGGTCTGGCTTTGTTCAATTCGCTCTCTGTATCAGATGCACCAGAGACAGTTACGCAGGCACTACAGAAGTGTCATCAGGCCAGCAGGCAAGCCCCTCAGCACGCAGCAGGCCAGGTCAAGGTTCGGGGTGGGAAGGCATGCCGCATCCATGGTGGTACGATGACAATAGTTACAGCAACATGCTCCGAGCAGTACTCGGGTACTAGGGTGTTGTTTGAGCCTTCGGAGTCTGGCCTACCTGCTGGGCTGCTTGCTTCACCTGCTTTGGTTCGGGTAGTACGAGGCACTGCGTACATCCCGATCGTAAATGTTGGCTCCACTAGTGTTTTGCTGTACCCTCGCACTGTGGTGGGCACCTTGGATGAAGTCCGGGTTGTCAGCATGCCTGCAGGAGTCACCGAGACGCCAACAGAAGTCGCCACCGTGGCTTCCCAGGCCACGTCTGAAGTCGTGCCAGATCGAATTGGGGCTCTGGACTTGTCAGCCTTACCAACTGAAGATCAGGGTAAGGTTCAGTCCCTTCTTAGGCAGTGCAGCTCTGTCTTTTCCTCCCATGAGGGAGATCTGGGATGCACCAACCTGATCAGCCATGACATCCCGCTCTTAGACAAAGTGCCTGTCAGGCAACGCCATAGGCGCATCCCGCCGTCCGAGTACGAGGTGGTTAAGGAGCATATTAACCAACTGCTTGAAAATCAAATCATCAGAGAGAGTAGCAGTCCTTATGCTTCCCCAATTGTCCTTGTGAAAAAGAAAGACGGCAGTTTACGCATGTGCGTGGACTACCGCCAGCTTAACAACAAAACGCGGAAGGATGCTTTTCCCCTTCCACGCATCGAGGAATCTTTGGACGCCCTGACAGGTGCCCGCTGGTTCTCTACTCTTGACTTGGCCAGCGGGTACAACCAGGTCCCGGTCACAGAAGCAGACAGGCCCAAAACCGCCTTTTGCACCCCATTCGGCTTATTCGAATGGAACCGCATGCCCTTTGGGCTTTGCAACGCCCCCAGCACTTTCCAGAGGCTGATGCAGCGAATGTTCGGTGACCAACAATGTCAATCGTTGCTCCTGTATCTGGATGACATCATAGTCTTCTCTTCCACGGTGGAACAACACCTGGAGCGGCTGGAGATTGTACTGGGACGGTTGCAGGAACAAGGCCTGAAGGCAAAGCTAAGCAAATGCGCGTTCTTCCAGCCGGAGGTGCGGTATTTGGGCCATGTGGTCTCTGATCAGGGAGTCTCCACCGATCCCAGCAAGCAAGAGGTAGTTGCCAACTGGCAGCCTCCCACCACCATCGCTGACCTACGCTCATTCCTTGGTTTCGCCAGCTATTACCGCCGCTTTGTGGAGGGGTTTGCCAAGTTGGCGGCCCCTCTACACAAGCTGGTAGCAGAACTAGCTGGTAGGAAGTCTAGGGGTGTGGTGCGAATAGTGGCGGAGCATTGGTCGGATGAGTGCCATCGCAATTTTGAAGCGTTGAAGACCAAACTTACCACTGCACCTGTGCTCGCCTACGCCGACTTCTCCTTACCGTTCATCCTGGAGGTTGATGCGAGCTATGGTGGCCTTGGAGCTGTGCTCTCCCAGGAACAGAATGGGAAGGTCAGACCTATAGCTTATGCTAGCAGGGGGTTGAGGCCCACAGAGCGAAATATGTCGAACTACAGCTCCATGAAATTGGAGTTTTTAGCTCTCAAGTGGGCTATGTCAGAAAAATTCCGGGAGTACTTGCTTGGTTATAAATGCATTGTTTACACCGACAATAATCCCCTCAGTCACTTGTTTTCTGCCAAACTCGGTGCCACCGAACAGCGTTGGGCAGCACAATTGGCAGCTTTTGATTTTGAAATAAAGTACCGCTCTGGGAGGAGTAATAAAAATGCTGACGCTTTATCTCGGAAACATCCACCTGGGCCAAATAACCTAGAGGAGATGTTTCCTGGTACCTCAGTTCCTGAGCCCTTGCGGCAGGTCCTGCAGCGTGAAACCACTCCCGCCAATCAAGCTGCTATTGCTGCTTTGCCCCATCATGCACCTTCTGACCTCCAGGCACTTCAACAAGCTGATCCTGTCCTTCAGGAGGTTTTAGCATTCTGGGGGCGGCAGCAGACTCCCAATTATCAGGAGCGGAAACACTTGTCTCCTCCTGCACGGACCATTATAGGTCAGTGGAACCGGCTGGTTGAGCAGGAGGGTGTTCTCTTCCGGCGCATCTTCCGTCCTGATGGCGCCGAAGCGGTGCTTCGGCTTCTGCTGCCTGCCACGTTAAAGCAAGAGGTGCTGTCTCAGGTTCATCAAGGGCATGGGCATCAGGGTGTGGAGAGGACATTGGAGCTAGTGCGGCAAAGGTGCTACTGGCCAGGTATGTCCTCAGAGGTGGCACAGTGGTGCAGAGAGTGTGAGAGGTGTCAAGTTGCTAAGGACACACCCAGACCGCCTCCCAGTTTCATGGGGCATTTGTTGGCTTCGCGTCCCAATGAAATCTTGGCTATTGATTTTACCTTGCTGGAACCCAGCCACAACGGGTTGGAGAATGTATTAGTCATGACAGACGTTTTCAGTAAATACACCTTGGCTGTTCCTACCCGAGATCAACGAGCCCCAGTTGTTGCTCAGACTTTGGTCTCTGAGTGGTTCTATAAGTTTGGCGTTCCTGCCCGTATCCATTCTGATCAGGGCCGCAACTTTGAAAGTTCCCTCATTCAACAGCTCTGTGTACTTTACGGTGTTGAAAAATCTCGCACCACTCCATACCATCCCGCCGGTAACGGCCAATGCGAACGCTTTAATCGCACTCTCCACAACTTATTGCGTGCCTTTCCTGCATCTCGGAAAAGAGATTGGCACTCTTGCCTGCCACAGGTGCTCTACTCGTATAACACCACTCCCCATCAGTCCACCGGCGAGTCTCCATTCTACCTGATGTTCGGGCAAGAACCCAGGCTGCCGGTTGATTTTCTTTTGGGTAGAGTCTCAGACCCTGTGGGTGGCGAGGTCCATGAGTGGATCCAAGAACATCAAAACCGGCTCCAGCTTGCCTTTGACGGGGCCCGGGAAAGGTTGAAGGTGGCGGCAGAGCGCAGGAGGAGGAATCATGATAATCAGGTTCGGGATGACCCACTAAAGGTGGGGCAGTTGGTGTGGCTGCGCGATCATAGTGCAAGGGGGCGCCACAAGATACAAGATCTGTGGGGCCCTGTGGTGTACCGAGTCGTAAAGGCACCCCGAGAAGGTGGTCCAGTGTACACCATCGCACCGATGGACGACCAGACCAAAGTTCGGCAGGTCCATCGAACATTGTTGAAAGCCGTTGCTGGAGCTGCCCCTCAGGGTAGTGCATTGCCCCATTGTCCACCCCCTCTTGACCGGCCTCGGTCAGAGGATGAGTTGCCGTTTGACGGAGACTTGTTTATGTTGGGGCCGGAGACCCCTGTTGCTGCCCCTGCTCGCACAGCCGTGGTGACTCAAACCACCCCTCGGTTGTTGCTCCCACCACCTGACTCTGCTGGGTTAGAGTCGTCAAGCGCTCCCTCTACTGCAGTGGCAGATCCACCCTCCGTTTCCCTGGCCGTTCCATCCACCAGTTATGCTGGTGAAAGTGAAGTACGCCGGTCAGCCAGGTCGACGGCTGGCCAGCACCTAAACCTCTATCACCTTCCGCGACCTGTAGGGAACTTGGCATTTGGGGCTGCAAATCCCCCTGGTCCAGTGTCAAATGCCGTTACTGCGCTCTTTAGGCCGTGGAGTTAGTTGGGTGATCCTCTGGATCAGTTGTTCCATCGTCGGGACGACGATGAAGTCGATGGGGGTAGAATGTAGCAGGATGGGCCTTTAATTAGTGCTGCAGTACCGGCCCATCACGGTTGGTTGCGCTGTCTATAAAGGTGAGTGGTTGTGCACTGGGAGCCCTCTTGCCTTGGAGCTCCAGACTGCCCCGCCTCCTGTTATCACCGCACCTGGCCGCCTCACCTGGTCGCCTTTTTTTAGCTGGGTCGTGCAGCTCGCCGTTGTTTGGTATGTAGTAGTTGTTTGCGTCTGTGTACCTTCTAAACTTTGCACAAGTCCTCAACACTGGCTTCCATCCCTCAGGCAGTTCCGGGTCTTCCTTCTCCCGTATCGGCCCCAATTGTAGGGCATGCGAGTGTTTTCCTCCTCTGCCGGTTGCAGCGGGGAGCGATCAGCTGATCGATCGAGTTGCACGTAATTGTGCTGCTCGATGCAAGCGATCCCCTTCCTCCCCTTTGATGTTCATTCAACTCCTGACGGTATGTGGATAAGATGACGTTAACTCAAGTTACCACAGTTGTTGTTCAGCTTCTAGAACAAATGTATTTTTCTATGGCAGGGTTGACGTGTGTGTGGGCGGTTTCTGCCAGCACGTTTTTCCCCCCCTCTTCACGCTGCTGTTGGCCGGCTGCTGTTTTGCCCACTGGCTTATATAGCCAACACATCCATCCTACTCTGCATCTCCTACTGTGCTGTACCTACCATCGAGTATGGTGACTGCTGCCTCATCTTCAGTCTCATCTTAATCTATTCAGTTAACCGACTTCTAACTGATCTTATTGATGATATTATTTGTGTTTTGTGGTTTGCTTTGCATGTTTTTGGTTTAATCCGTTTTCTTAGTTATTTTGGTTTGGCTTAATTGCTTTACCTATTTATTTGGATTTATCAGTTTGGATAAATCTCCATTACTTTTGATTTAATTTCTTTGTTAGTTTTCTTTTGTTTGCATTTATTGAGTTTATTTGCCCTCCCTTATTTGTATTTTGTGTGTGTGTGTGTGTGTGTTCGCTTTAGTGTGGTTGGGTGAACATATTTTATTGCGAAGTCATGTTTAAAGACTGTATATATTAATTAAAAGGAATTGAAATTGTATGTTGGAACCAGTCTCAAGCTTTCATTAGTAAGGAACTTGTGTGCTTTAACTTTAAGGTTAATCTAACTCTCCAGGTGAAATTCCTGGGGTGGCGTTGCTGGCAATTTGTCACTAGTTCAAACTAAAACTTCATCTTATTAGTTCCTCGAACGTCGAATGCCACAGAAGCATCGGGAAAAAAAGCTGAAGTCTCTGGAGGTGGAGGCTGCTAAATGTGCCAAACTGACTGACCTATTTGGTGCCGGGTTCACCAGCCCAGCAGCAGCAGGTGCGCCGGGAGACGAGCGAGGAGGACTCGACAATGATGAGCGAGTGGACGCAGACATGGTAAGTAACGTTGGCATTGGGCTGGCTAGGCTACATTTTTGAGACATGTCCAAAACAAAGTAGAAAACGTTTTTGATTTTGTTTTAATATGCCGAAATGTGATATTATGGGTTATTATTGTTCAGATGATTTAGCTAAGCTAGCTAAGAGCTGCTAACGTCGTTTACTGTTGACATAGCAACAGTAAACTTTCTGAGCTGTAAATAGAGATGAGAGTGCTTATGTGTTGATCCTTAATGGTGTGATTATGTACACTAAATGATCAATTATTCTCCATTACAGGTTGTTGTGATATATTTGAGGAGTCGTTCTCCCTCTGGTTTATATGTGGACATTTGGGACCACTGTTAGAATTTGGTAAGTTTATCATGTTTTTTTTAATGTATAAGTTCATACTTCATAATTATAATAATTTTCAAAAGGTTTTAAAAGAAACACACATCCAAAATGTTCTCAACTCTAGGTGCAGGACAGAGGAAAACATTTTCTTTATTTTTCAGACATTATAATGTATCTATGTCCTTCTCAGGTTGACCACTTGACATGTGAGAGCCTGAGGAGTTGTTTTCCAGACACAGGTAGAGCTGGCACTCACCCTGGGCCTGCCCTTTTGGGCTGGGCTTCAGCTGCAGATCTAAAGGCTGCTTCCAGGGGCATGGGGCCCTCAGCCTTTGTTTTTCTTTGCTTCTGCACCTTACAACATACATCACACCTTATTTTCACACATCCAAACACTGTTAACACCACTGACGCGTAACATATTTTACACATCCCACTACGTATTTAGAGCTATCTTGATTTGGGGTTAAATAAATTTACTTTTGGCTTGAGTGGTTTGTGTGTGGCCTCCCTTCTTGTTGCCATCTTTGAGCTAGGTGGTAACAGTAGTATGCATGAGAGAAGACGCCGCGAGATTTGTGGACTTCTATGTGGTGTCCGCTGATAATGTAGTGGGCTGGTCTGGACAGACAATGCCAGGGCTGCATTTTTGTCCCAGTCCACCCCTGCATACAGGTAAACTTCAGGTTGGACAGTTTCAACAGGACTCTTCGTGTCACATTGGTAAACACTTGTGACTGCTGAAGTGAATTCATTTGGGTAAGAAGGTAAGAAACTGAATCTGAGAATATAAAGAATCCTGTCACAGCTCCTCTGTGTCCCCCAGTGCAGAGGCACAGCCAGGTACAGCTCACCATCACACCTGCAGCTGAAGAATGGCACCAAAATATGCTGCTCCATACATGAGGTCTTCCTTCTGTTGGCACCAGTGATCTGATTGTTTGAATAGGTCCAGCTGTTTCACATCATCATCATCAACTTAAGCTTCAGTCCTTCAGGTTCTCGTAGATTCATGTAGGTTATTAAAACAAACAATAACACCCAGAGAGAAATAGAAAAAAATCATGAATGAAATAATCAGATTCAAGTAGAAATAAAGACACTGGCACCAAGAAAACCAACAACCGTAGCCCAGGAGAAATCATAAAACTGAATGTAATCCTAAAAAGCGAATCGAGTTAATTAACTACGTTTTTTCCCGTCAGCATCATCTGACAGCTTTTCTACATAAAAACATACCGATTTTTTACCTGATTAATTTTAGATATACAGCACTTATCACAACAAAACACAAAAAAAGTGAATGCTACTGTTACCTCAGTAGTTACCTTAACATTGTGTTAAACTGAATTATCCCCATGTCCTCATGGACTTTGAAATGTATCTTTTTATTGAGTTTAACTTTAACACCTGGATAACACAGGTAATCTATCCAGAAACCCGTGCAGAACTTTGCTAGCTTTTTTGAATTCTCTTTCCCGCCCCTCCTCAAAGCCCTGGTGGATTCGGGGTCCGACGAGAATTTCATAGGCTCGAATCTGGTGTCGGTGGGAACTCCAGCAAATGTCCATAGTCCATCCTTCCTCCTTCGTGCATTGTGGCAGCTGCCTTCTGGGAGGTGGAGTCCTGGGTAAAGGAGGCCCAGCATCCTGGCCCAGGTAACGGTCCTTCTAACCGCCTCTACGTTCTAGACTCCCTCAGATCCGAAGTACCTGTTTGTAGGCATGCATCCAAGCTAACCTGCCATCCGGGTGTCCAAAGAACCCTGGAATTCACCAAACAATGTCTTCCCCCATCGGCAGGTAACAAAACCATACTGATCATTGTGGACCGCTTTTCCAAGGGCATGCATGTTTGTTCCTCTCTTCAAACTACCTTCAGCCCTAGAGACCGCTGACCTCCTGACCCAGCACGTATTCCGGTTACACGGTATACCGTTGGATATTATCTCTGACCGAGGGCCCCAATTCGCCTCCCATGTGTGGAGAGCTTTCTGCCGGGCGCTGGGGGCATCTATCAGCTTGTCCTCCGATTATCTGATCCCAAACCAACGGACAGACCGAGCGTGCCAACCAGGATTTGGAAGCGGCTCTAGGCAGTTGTGTATAAAGTACTTGAAAGTAATACTTCTTTTTTTTTTTATATTTTATTTTCAGTTTCATATGTAATGTGTACAAACAAACATATCAGTATACCAACAGTATAGAGACATAACAAAGGACAACAAAGGATAAAGTGCCCCCCGCCCCCCTTAAAAAAAATTAAAAAAAGAAAAAAAAAAAGGGTCAGTGTTCAAGGTCAATACAAACAACTACATTAAGTCATTGAGTATTTGGTGTAAGAGATGTACCAATATGGTCTAAATATGGCTGCCAAATTTTCAAACAGGTGTTATATCGTTTTCTGAGACAATAAGGGATTTTTTCCAGGGGGATGCAACTATTCATCTCAACAGACCACCTGTCAGTAAGAAGAGGGGAGTCAGATTTCCATGAAACTGCAATGCACTTCTTAGCCACACATAGAGCAACTTCAATGAATTTGAGTTGTGCATTGGTTAGAGAACGGCGAATACTTGTTAAGTTCCCCAATAAACAAAGTTCATGTTCCACTGGAACATTTACTACTGTGATCCTGGTTAAAGTGGAGCAGATATCATGCCAGAAAGGCCTAACTTTAATACACAGCCACGTACAATGCAAAAAGGAACCAACTTCAATATCACATCTAAAGCACATTTCTGACAGGTTAGATTTGAATGAGTGTAATTTTTCTGGGGTAAGATATAATTGATGTAGAATATTATAGTAAATCAATCTGTAGCGGGCATTGATAATAGTTGACAAGCTGTTTTGACATAGTTCTGTCCAAAATTGTTCGTCAATTGTAACATTGAGATCTGACTCCCACTTCATTCTAGACTTATGCACACCTGGTTTTGGGCCTTCATTCAACAATAGGCGATACATTTTAGAAATCAATTTATATGTGTTCCCATCGCAAAGAAATCTTTCAACATCATTCATAACAGGCAGAGTCATTTCAGGACCCAAATTAGCCCTCAGAAAGGATCTTAATTGGAGATAACAGAAAAAGGTTTAATTGGACAAGTTATATTTCCTCTTCAGGTGTTAAAATGGCATGAAAAGTCTTTTGTCAAAGCAATCTTCCAAGTGTTGGATTCCCTTATGGTGCCATCTGTCCAGAATCTTATTATCAAGAGTCATGGGTATAAGTTCATTTTGCTTTAAAGGTGTTTTAGGTGACAGCCCCACCCTCAATCCAAGACTTTTGTGAACCTCATACCACATTTTTGTCAGATGCCTCAATATAGGGTTATCTGTTCTGTTGTTTACAGTTCTAGAATTGTGCTTATAAAAGAAGTCACTGCGGACCTTTTCATTCATGGGGTGCAATCCGAATTGTGTCCAGGAAGGGGCGCCACTGCCCTCAAAAAAGGCTGAGATGAACAGGTAGTAGTTTTTAAAACTTGGCAGTCGAAGTCCCCCCGAGCCATAGTCCCATGTTTACAATTCCATAAAAATTGCCTGACGTATCTATTGAGAGCTTTGAAGAATGATTGTGGCAATGGAATGGGTAGGGATTGAAACAGATATTGCAATCTCGGTTGTACATTCATTTTAATACAATTCACTCTTCCAATCAAAGTGAGAGGCAAGCCCATCCATCTACGTAAATCATCTTCAATCTTACTGAGCAGTGGGAGGTAATTCAGTTTGTACAGGTTTTTGAGGTTGTTGTCTACAATAATACCAAGGTATTTTATACCATCCATAGGCCATCTAAATTTACTTGTTCGCTGGAGTTCGGAGTGATCAAAATTTGTCAATGGAATAATTTCACTTATTTCCAAATTCACCTTATAGCCTGAAACACTGCTATAAGTAATTAATACAGTTTGTAATTTGGAAAGAGAGTTATCAGGGTCTTTTAAGTATAGAATAACATCATCTGCCAGCAAATTAATTTAATGAACTGCCTGACCCACCTGAAAGCCCTTTATATCAGAATCTTGTCTATTTGCTTCAGCTAAAGGCTCAATTGCTAAGACAAAAAGTGCTGGAGACAAAGGGCATCCCTGTCGACTTGATCTGCTTAACGGGAATGTAGATGAAATCTGTCCATTGGTGCTGATTTTTGCCTGGGGTTTATGATATAGAGTTTGAACCCAGCTAATAAATAATTGACCGAACCCAAACTTGGCCAACACTTTAAATAAGTATGGCCACTCTAGAATATCAAAGGCCTTCTCAGCATCTAAAGCCACAGCTATACTGGGTTCCGTTTCAGATTTTGTTAAGTGAACAATATTAAAAAGCCTACACAGGTTATTAGCTGAGGAACGCTTTGAAATAAAGCCACACTGGTCTGGATTTATTAGTTGTGGCAGGTATTGGCCAAGTCTGTTAGCCAAGGCCTTGGAAATTAATTTATAATCTGTATTTTACAATGAAATTGGCCGATATGAAGAGCATTTCAAAGGATCTCTATTTTTTTTGTGAATAACAGTAATTATGGCTGTAGAGAATGACTCAGGGAGTGTTCGAGTCTTAGAGGCCAAGTTGATGACATCCATGAGAAGTGGGAGGAATAAGTCCTTAAATTCCCTGTAAAATTCTGGAGGGAACCCATCTTCTCCTGGTGATTTGTTTGCTTGTAATGAGCCCAGAGCTTTTTCAATTTATTTTTGTGTAAAGGGCAGATCAAGACTATTTTGATCTTCTTGGCCAAGTTTGGGCAGCTCAATCATGGACACAAATTTATCAATGTTACTCAGATTCTCTGGTGGTTCTGATGTGTATAAATGTGTGTAAAATTGTTTGAACGCATCATTAATTTCTGTTGGGTTATGTGATACAGAACCTGTTTCAGTTTGGATTGAATTAATCGTCCTCGAGGTTTCTTCTTTTTTCAGTTGCCAAGACAGAATTTTGTGTGCCTTCTCTCCTAATTCATAGTATCTCTGCTTGTTTCTTAGAATGTTCTTTTCAATTTTGTAAGTATGCAAAGTATTGTATCTAAGCTTTTTATTTACCAAAGACTGGTGTACATCTTTAGATCTTGATTGTTGAAACTCCTTTTCCAGTTTCAAAATGTCTGCTTCCAATTCTTCTATTTCTGCCATGTATTTCTTTTTGATACCTTTAGTGTAAGAGATTATTTGTCCCCTTAAAAAGGCTTTTAGTGTGTCCTATAATATAAAACTATTTGGAGAAGAAGCAAAATTTGTCTCACAGAATAGCCCAATCTGATCTCTTATAAATTTGCAGAAATCTGGCTTTTGAAGGAGAGTAGGGTTCAGACGCCACCTATACATATTAGTAGTTTTCTCAGGCATATAAATGGACAGGGTCAGAGGTGAGTGATCTGATAATGTTCTAGACAAGTACTCAGAGTCTAATGCTCTGTGGATCAGCTGTGTCGACAACAGGAAAAGATCATCCGATTAAAAGAGTTGTGGCGACCAGAGTAAAAAGAATAATCTCGGGTTTGAGGGTGCATTTGTCTCCACACATCAGTTAAGTTTAGTTCCTTCATGAATTCTACTGTGATTTTGGCTGCTTTAGATTTGGATACCGATAGAGCTGACTTATCTCGAACAGGATCCAGGCAGAAATTAATGTCACCCCCTATAAGAATGTTTTGCCGTCCTGTCGACACCTTCAGGAATATATCCTGTACAAATGACTCATCGTCATAATTGGGTGCATAAAAGTTTAAGAGGGTCCAGGGTTCTGAGTAGATCTGACAATTCACTAAAACATATCTCCCCAATGTATCAACAATTGTTTCTCCTATTGTTACAGGTGTGTTCTTATTTATCAAGATGGCCACTCCCCTGGCTTTAGAGTTAAAGGATGATGATATTACATGCCCTATCCAATCCCTTTTCAATTTTCTATGCTCCAGGGGCGTCAGATGGGTTTCCTGTATAAAGGCAATGTCTATTTTCAATTTTTTTCAAATGTGTTAGAACCCGCTTCCGTTTAATAGGTCCTTTAAACCATTCACATTGAAGCTCACGAATTTCACCACCCTGTTCATCAATAGCAAATAATTCTACAGAGATATTGCCCCTTGCATAAGACAAATGTGTCCCCCACGACCAAATAGTGTAAAGTAAAGCACTGACCATATGAAAAGCAGTAAAAGACAAAAAAAAGAACGGTAACATCCTTCCCCTCCCACCCCGCCTTGTGCCTCCCCGAACCTGGCACATAGCATCCCGTGTTCATCTCAAAGGGAGCTACTGGGCAAGTAACTAAAATATGTTACCACTAGCCCCCTCCCCGCGACAATATAGTAACATTCATTATATGATGCCGCGATATAAAGCATTAAAGCAGTGAAAGTATAAACAGTATCAGCACCTCAAGTTGTGCAAACATGGCAGCAGTTCAAAGTGGACCGTTGTAATATAGTGTATATAAGACAATATGCAAAAAGTCCCAATGCTGTGAGCAGCTGGTCAGCTGCTTTGAACAAATAGTTTCCTCACCTCGGCGCAACCGTGAATTAAATGAAGAGTGTCAGTGTATGGATTTACTCCCCTTCTCGTACATTATTCCTTTCCAGGGACTTCGCCGCCTCCTTCGGGTCCGCGAAGATATTGGGAGCTCCGCCATCCCGGGGGTAAACATAAAGCTTGGCCGGGTATCGCAGAGTGTGTTTTATTCCATCGTTGCGCAGAGCCTGTTGCACTTCTCTGAAGGCGCGGCGCTGAGCCATGACCTCGCTGGTGTAATCCGGGAAGACAAGGACCTTGTCTCCTTTTGACATATACCACATGCATTACACATACATTTCTTGACATACACCACATACATTTCTTTGACCTCTTTATTACACTCTGTAGAACAGTCAACATTTTGTACCACACATCCCAGCTCCCTGTTTCAATTCACACACACACAAAGTAGAACACCAACAGCAGATAATGAGCAGACCTTGGCCTAAAATCTCTCCCCCACAACACACTAAGGTAGCTGCTTTGAGACAGGAACATTATGACCTCTGGTAACCACGACAACGGATTGCACGTACGATATCTTCATCACGCGACATTCCAAGAAGATGAGGCACTGCCCCGTCTAGATGCAGCGGCCTCCATCTAGTTTTGACCAATCCAAGACGAACCCCAGTCACGCCCAATATATCAATATATAACCTATGTGCGCACTCTGTTTAAGCGCCTCTTTTCCTGTGCAGGCTCCTGCGTAGAACTAGAGACCCATGCATGTTCAATTGCTTGACACCGCGTTTTCCTGACCTGTGACCTCTGAATAAACTTGCTTAATTTCAACTTGAGAACGACGACTCCTCTCCTTTGATTTTCCACCCGCAAAACTCCCTTGTACTCCATGGACTGTTGTCTGCCGAGGCGAAGAATCAACTCCTTCTCCTGAAAGTGATGGATGCGCGCTAGGATGGTGCGCGGTCTGGCGCCGGCAGCCGGCTTCGGTTGGAGGGAGCGGTGCGCCCGGTCGACTTTTAGTGGATGCGGAAAGTGTTCGTCGCCGAGCAGTTTAGGGATTAATCTTGAGACAAATTCCGTGGGTCTACCGTCCTCCTCACCCTCTTGGATCCCCACAATTTTGATGTTGTACCTCCGAGAGCGGGCCTCCAGGTCAAGCACCTTTGTGTGAAGCTGAGTGTTGCGTCCCGTCAGCTCAGTGCATTTAGCTTCAAGCGCTAGCATGCGGACGTCAAGGTCGCTAGTAGCTTGCTCCTGGCTAGCTACACGGGCTTGCAGTTCGGCCTGCGAGGCTGCGAGTGACTGAAACTTAGCCTCAAAGGCATCGAAACGTTCATTAATGCAGCGCAGGACTGACTCTGATACTTCTTTGCACAGCTCCTTACACATTTCATAAGTTTTATCTGGAGGCATGTCCGACCTGGTGGGAGAATCACCCGCAGGGCTGCAGCTATCGGCGGCCCTAGCTCCAGCTCCGGCAGCTTGACTGTAGGTGGATTTGGCTTTGCTGGAGACGTTTGGCTTCGGCATTTTGGATTTTCAGTTTGATAGAGTTGTTAGGGAGATATACACAC
Organism: Pleuronectes platessa; assembly: GCF_947347685.1. NCBI lineage: Eukaryota > Metazoa > Chordata > Actinopteri > Pleuronectiformes > Pleuronectidae > Pleuronectes > Pleuronectes platessa. Next base: position 1,585,623 of record NC_070633.1, read on the forward strand.
ACACACTTGTGGTCTATGGGCAAAAAAGACGCAGTATAAAGATGATTTTGTAAGTCGCGGAGAGGAGCGCAAACTAAACACGTCTACATCCTTTGCATGCGCACTAGCCTTGAAAGTAATACTTGATTAAAAGTACAGATATCTTATCTGAAAGTGACTCCGTTAAAAGTAAAAGTCACCTGAACAAAATTACTTGAGTAAAAGTATTAAAGTAGATCATATTAAATGTGCTTAAGTATCAAAAGTATCTAGTGATGAAATGTACTTAAGTATCAAAAGTACAAGTCCCCAACTTAAAATGCAAAGTGCTTTTTATAATAGGCCTACACTGACACAAAACAACCCAATTTTTTTCTCTTCAGCCTTATTTCAACTGACTGAAAATGTATAACAATACATATAATGTATAATTTATGACTTTTGAACCCCAGATGCTGACGTTCAAGTAGTATTGGACTTGTGCATCTGAACTTCTAGGGACAACAAGGAACCAACACAACAGAATCAGAATCAGAATGTATTTATTGCCAAGTAGGTTTAAACCTACCTATTGTTTTGGTTGAAGGTGCATACAATGAACATAAAACATAAAATCACAATAAGCACTACACATAAGAAAAAAACAATATATGAAATAAAAATATACAAAAGATAAAAGATATAAAAAGTAAAGTAAAAAGTAAAATAAAATGCAAAACAGGAGTGCATTGTCAATGTGCAATATGCAATATGCAATGTAATGTGTGTTAATGTAACACAGACTTGAGGCATGGGTCGGGGTAAGAGTTCAAGTCAGTTGGGGGTCCCGGGCCTTGTTGATAAGGCCAACTGCAGCCGGGAAGAAGCTGGTCTTGTTGCATGAGGTTTTGGTCCTAATGGACCGCAGCCTCCTGCCTGAGGGAAGTACTTCAAAGGGATGGTGACCCGGGTGGTAAGGATCGGCCACAATCTTACCTCAGGGTCCTAAAGGCAAACAGGTCCTGTAGAGATGGCAGATTGCAGCCAATCACCTTCTCAGCAGAATGGATGATACGCTGCAGTCTGCCTTTGTCATTTGCAGTGGCATCAGCGTACCAGATGCTGATTGAGGAGGTGAGAATGGACTCGATGATGCAGGTGTAGAAGTGCACCATCATTGTCTTTGGCAGGTTGAACTTCCTCAGCTGCCTCAGTAAGTACATCATCTGTTGAGCTCTTTTGGTTCCTGAGTTTTTCAGTTCCCACTTGAGGTCCTGGGAGATGATGGTGCCCAGGAAGCGGAAGGACTCCGCAGTGAAGACTGGGGAGTCTCTCAGGTTGACGGGGTTTGGTGGGGCTGGGTTCCTTCTGAAGTCTACAACCATCTCCACTGTTTTCAGGGCATTGAGCTCCAGGTTGTTCTGATCTCACCAGGTCACCAGATGGTCAATTTCCCATCTGTAGGCGGACTCATCCCCACCAGAGTTGAGCCCCATGAGGGTGGTGTCGTCCGCTAACTTAAGGAGTTGACGGACTGGTGACTGGAGGTGCAGCTGTTTGTATACAGGGAGAAGAGTAGAGGGGAAAGAACACAGCCTTGAGGGGAACCAGTTCTTATGGTCCTGGTCCTCACGTGTTGCAACCTGTCAGACAGGAAGTCTGTGATCCACCTGCAGGTGGAGTAAGGCACAAGCAGCTGGGAGAGCTTGTCCTGTAGCAGATCCGGAATTATGGTGTTGAAGGCAGCGCTGAAGTCCACAAACTGGATCCTGGCATAGGTTCCTGAGGAGTCCAGGTGCTGGAGGATGAAGTGAAGGGCCTTGTATACTGCATCGTCTACAGACCTGTTGGCTCTGTAGGCAAACTGCAGGGGGTCCAGGAGAGGGTCAGTGATGGCTTCGAGGTGGAACAGCACAAGGCGCTCAAATGCCTTCATCACCACAGAGGTCAGGGCGACGGGTCTGTAATCATTTGGTCCAGTGATCTTTTTTTTGAGGGGACAGGGATGATAATGGAGGTCTTGAAGCAGATTGGTACATGGCATGTCTCCAGTGAGGTGTTAAAAACAGAATAAACAAGTGCCACTTGTGTCTGCCTAAGAACACTAATAGACCACAGTATAACCACTAAAAAAGTATAAACTGTAAATATCACTAAACATGGACTTTTTCACTTTCTAAGGAATAAATATATGTGCTCGCGATGATTAAGTCCCTACCCTTTGTACACATATCGCTACTACCAATTGGATGGTTTAGTGAGGTCCTCGAGTTGGCCCTGCCAGATTTGGTCACGGACCTGGCGGAGCGCCGAGAAGACGCTGAAACTTGACTATCTAGCGGGGAAGTAAAACTCTTAACAAAGTTTCTGAAGGCGAAGCTGCGCAGGGATCATTACCGGTACAGCCTGCTCAGCCCCGGTCGACCAAGGCAGCCCGACCAACCTCCGAACAACCACTATTTATAATTAGGTCAAGGGCTGCCCCTTAAATACTCAACTAAAGTACAGATATGTGAAAAATTTAGTTAAGTACAGTAACAAAGTATTTGTACAACGTTACTTCCAACCACTGAGAGAAGGTTATCAACTCAGTCACCTTTCGCCTCAACCTTCCATACGTCCTCAGAATACACCCCACTTTCCACACATCCCTCATCAAACCTGTCTCCACCAGTCCTCTGAGTCTTTAAGGAAGATCAAACAGACACGCCCATAAATATACATATCTAATTCATTGTCTTCAGAGGGAGCACCACATCTGTGGTAAGAAGGACAATATCTAGAGAATGAGACCATAATCACCTGCGGGTAAAACATTTTTCGCATTTTCATTGGAGAGATTTGCGTTTTTTGTTGAACGGCAGTCTATTGAGCCAGAGTTTGTTTGACGCCAACTGTAGCCACCCTATTGGATCTTTGCGGTATTACACTTTTAAGCACTTCCACATAGGCTTCTTCTTTTGGAGCCGGAAGCCTTGTCCATCTTTTACATACAGTCTATGTTTCATCTACTCCCACCCTTTAATAACTGTCTTTTTATGCCAAAAGTCATAGAGAAAGCAGGGGGGTCACGCGAGCTGAGCAGACGCTTTTCCAGGAGCTCCGTGCCACTCGGTGCTAATTTTCTCATTATCCTGATAACAACCAGGTGCTATAAGACAGTTTTGTTATGAACATAATAGGCTATGTCCTTGGAAAACTTTTGGCCACAGTCTTTCGACAAGATGGGAAGAACCAGAGGTAATAAAGATAAAAAAGACGTCCCCTCCGAGCCCGCCGACGACACACAAGATGGCGACCTAGCCGAGTCTGATTCCGCAGATGGACTTGACCCTGCCCTTGTTAAAGCTCTGAACGTAATGACCTCCAACATTATTAAAGGTATTGATGAAAAACTCGGTCCTTTGGCCGAGGCTATCCACAAACATGCTACGGAGATCCAGGCCGCTAGTGAGCGGCTAGATGAAGCAGAGGCTAGGCTACTAGCAGTTGAAAACTCCTCCGCAGCACAAGAGCCGAGGATCGTGGAGCTGGAGAAGAAGGTCAGCGCCCTCACGGAGAGTTTGGACATGACCGAGAACTACAGCAGGCGCCTAAACATCCGAGTCGTCGGCCTGGCGGAAGGTACGGAGACTGGGCAGCCGGTGGAGTTTTTAGAGTCTTGGCTACCCCGCGTCCTAAAGATTTCCACGCTGGAGAGAGCCCACCGCTCCCTCGCACCGAAACCGGACCCGAACAGGAGACCCAGGTCGCTGCTGCTGCGATTCCACGCGTTTAGAGACAAGCAGAGAGTCATGGAAGCGGCGAGCCAGGCGAGCCAGGACGGCGGCTTAACCTACGACGGATCCAAGGTCTCTTTTTACAGCGATTTCTCCTCGACGGTGATGAAGAAACGCAAGGCATACGATGCAGTGAAACAGCATATGACAGGGATGCCGTATGCTATGCTGTTCCCGGCTACTCTCCAGGTGACACACGGAGGCTCCAAAAAGAGGTTTTCCACCACGGAGGAGGTACGCGCTTTCGTTGAATCTCTGCCTGGATGATAACTTTGCAGCCGTAGTTCTTCCACTCAGGCTGGCAGATCATGCTCCTTTTTTTTCTAGATGTCACTTTCTCTTGAGCACTCTGAACATTATGAACATAATGTACACTTCTTAACCGAGTGGCGCGGCTGCTCTTAACGTGAATATCGCGTTTCCACCTTATTTCGTTTACTCCCGTATGGAGGACTTTTTTCCTTTTTTGGCATACTTTTCATCATATGCCGTCAGTTCGCTTTAGGTGAGTTTGAAAGCTGTTTGTAGTGTGAACAGTCCCTGTTTATTCGGGAAACAACCCTCAGTTTGTTTTTCTTTGTTGTACATTTGTTATGCTTGTTTAGTGTAGTTCATGTGTTTAGCTCAGGACATGACATGTATATAGGATTTTTGTGGAGGTATCAGTTTGTTTCTATTCCTGCCAGGTGTGACTGTCCTATGCATCCGATAATGAGGGTCATGGGAGGCATATACAGGATGAATGTAGGCTTAACCCGCTCTGACTCTTTTATCCTGCCCTGGTGGCAAATATTGTCTTATGGCCATGTCTGATTTATATCATATTAAGATCTGTTCATGGAATGTCCGTGGCCTACAAAAACCTGCCAAGAGGACGGCAGTATTATCATTTTTGAAAAAGGAAAATGTTTTTATTGCATTCCTCCAGGAGACTCACCTGGAGGACAAGGATAATGCTAAATTTCTGAGGAGCTGGGTGGGGCACTTCTTTGCCACCTCATATTCCTCTTTCAGTAGGGGCATTGCCATTTTGATTAGTAAAAAGCTGGCATTTAGGTCTCTTGAGTGTGTCAAAGACAGCCAGGGCCGGTATGTAATTGTTATGGGAATACTCGCAGGGAAAGAGGTAACATTCATGAATCTATATTGTCCCCCAGATTACTCCCCTGATTTTCTTTCGAAGGCTCTTGCAGTTTTTATGGAGCGGGCCTCAGGGAACTCTTTTGTGGGAGGAGATTTCAATTGTCACCTTAATCCCTCTCTTGACAAACTTCCATCTGCAATTTCTCCCCCTTCTAAGCGAGCAAGGGTGCTCACTAATATATGTGTTGATATTGAATATTGTGATGTGTGGAGGCAGCTTCACCCTACTGATTCAGAGTCACACCAGAATTGATTACATTTTTATCCCCTCCTCAAAAATGTCTCTTGTTTTATCATGTTCTATAGGCAATATTGTGTTATCGGACCACGCCCCCCTTTATTTGGTGTATTCTCTCGCTGAGGACAGGGCATTGTCACGGTGCTGGAGATTTCAGCCATACCTTCTCAAAGACAACAAATGTACCTCCTATTTTACTTCAGAATTTAAGATTTTTTATTCTATCAACTCACCGTCTACAGATAATCATGGGAGACATGTAAGATATACTCTCGTGGACTGATTATGTCTTTTGTTGCATCCAAGAGACGTGGGAAGAATGAACAGCGTAGACTTCTCGAATCTCGATTAGCTGAACTGGAGAAAAATCATATATCTAGTCCGAGTCCTGATTTGCTTAAGGAGCTGTTACACGCGCGTACTGCACTGAATACTTTTCTCATTCAGGACTCTGAACAGTCCCTTAAATTTGCCAGGCAGAAACTATATGAGTTTGGGGACAAACCTGGCAGATATCTTGCTAATCTTGCCAAGAAGAGGGCAGATTCTCAAAATATAGTCTCTATTATTAATTCTAATGGTGTTAGATCATTTGATACTAGAACTATTAATAAAAACTTTGCATCATTTTACTCCGACCTATATGGTTCTGAACAGCCTGACAATGCCTTGTACTTTGTCTTAAGTGGTTACGTGCACCTTGTAGCCTCGCTATGTTTGTATGCTCTGTATTGACTCCTATCTGGACTCTGCCTTGTCTTGATGTGGGGGATTGAGGGGGAGGGGGGCGGGTTGGAAAATGTGCCCACTGTCATTTATTTTTATTTTCTTAATTATTTTCTATTAACTGTACCCACATGCCCACATTCTGTTGTTTTGTTCCCTTTTCTGTCGTGTCTGAGCAGTTCTGTATGTTTTGTGTTATGAGAAAATGTAATAAAAATATTATTAAAAAAAAAAAAATGTCATAGAGAAAGCAAGTGGAAGTCCATATAATAAAGCCATGGAGGGCAGGGGTAGATGCGCCCGCAACGAGGCATTTCATTCGTTTCATTAGTTGACCAGTGGTCAACACAACAGCGGGGATTCTATTGGTAGGGAAATTTGACAGGGTTGTTGCACTAAAAAATCAAAGAGCAGACGTTTCACGAGCGCACAGAAAGCATATCGTGTGCAGAGAAGGGCTGATGCTGAAGCGCAGGAAATCTGTGCGAGCAACAATATATCAGAATCAGAATCAGAATTATTTTTATTGCGATGTATATTTACACATACAGGAAATTGCCTTGGTGTGGTTGGTGCACTGTACAAACAACAATATAAAACAACAATAGAACAACAATATAAACAGAATTAAATACTAAAAACAAACACAGAAGTGCGCACCAACACGCCGAAATAGCCTTATCTGAGTGCAAGCACACAGTTTGAGCAGGAGCAGAGCGAATTTGAGTGCAAACAGGGGCTATTTGTGTGCAAGGGCATGGTTTTGATCAAAAGTAATATACAATCAGAACATACATTCAACAAGTCATGCTCTCAAACTGAAAGACCACCCTTTTGAATAAAGATGGGAAAAAAATGATTATACTTTTTAACTACAAAATAACTACAAGATCTGCATTTCTTTGTTCCACCTTTTGCATACTTATCAGGCAGCTTGTTTCCTTCCAAGTACAGTATCTGCTATCTTTAGAATTATGTCGGGTCTGGTGTCCAACTGACCATTTTACATGCTTTCAATGGCACTGTTGGAAACTGAACATATCAATACTTAACTTGCTTTTTTTAATTAAAAAAAGTTTTTCAATTACAGTTACACTGAATAAGGCCACAACATCCACCTTATAATTACAAGTAAAACAAATGGAGAAGGGGGTACCACTCTCTCTTATCAGACCAGCTGAGAACACAATGCATTCTTCTGTTTGTATGTAGTCTAGTTTCCCCAGCGTTGGTCATGGAACCCTGTTTAATCCTTAAGTGAGTTAATTTTTCCGTATACAGTATATTTTCTCGACAATCTCCAACAACTATCCTGGTCGAGGAGGGTCACATTAATTAATTAACTAGCTCCTTGTGATAGTGTCAATCCCAGGTACTCAATCCTTAGGAATCTTGTAGCATAAAATCTCCTCAAGATTCCGAATAACCCTATCCCAGAATGTTTGAATTTTTATACATGACCAGAAAAAATGTGACTCAGTGGTAGTCAGCTATCGACACTGTCTCCAGCATGTCTGCTATTTACTTGATTGTTTTGTTTTTATGTGAGGTGTAGTAAAGAATCATATCAAATTCTTCCAGCCAAATTCCCCTCCATCTTTTAGAGCTAGTCGACGTTTGCGATGTACAACACATTGAATGCCATTCATTCTGTGACAGTTTAATATTAATTTCTAGTTTATATTTTTGCTTTACACACAGAGTTTCTTCCACTTTGTTTTAGCAAACCATGGTACAATTTAGAGACAATCTTTGTAAATATCTGTCAGGTCCTCCTTTTTCTAAGTTAAAATCAATTCTTTTTTTCTCACCATCTCACAAATATATTATCTATCTCTCTTTGTCAAAGGTTTACTGTCTCCTTGTAGTTTGTATTTTGTAAGAATCTCAGCTCAGATTTTGAGTATTTCATCTAGAATGGAGTATTCTTTTCCACCTAGCCTGGCTTGAGGATGAATTTGTCCCAAATTCAGCTCAATGTGTTTCCATCTAGCCTAATACTCAATGGGGCACCACTGCACAATGTATCTCAGTTGAGAAGCGTAATAGTACTCTCTGAGGTTTGGCAGTGATAGGCCTCCGTTTCCTTATAAAGAAAACTTTTAAACAACCCCTTTAATGAGGTGTGAGGATAAATTATTAAGATAGCCAAGTATGGACAACTAAGTTGTAAATTGAACCATACAGTAGGTATTTTTGGAAAATATGAGGCCCTTATATGAGCATTATTCTGACAAGTTAAGTGTGAAATTATCTTAGTTGATATATGGACTATGTTCCTGTCATGAACTGCAGGAGATGCCCTTTTTTCTTCATACATTAGTTTTGTTTAGTTGACATATGTTTAAGATGTAGAGCAGTTTATTTCTTTTTTGTAAATGCATATCTATTGCTTGGTTTTGTTACCCATCTTATATATTTGTATCATATAAACTCAGTGTTCTAGAGGGAATATAGTTAACTAGAGAGTCAGCTCTGTAACTCAGTACCAGCTCATTCAGAGGCTTGTATGCTAGGAAGAGAACCTTAAAGTCAATCCAAGTGCAGAGCAGCTAGAACTGGACTAATGTATTATCTCCTCTTGGTTCTGATTAAGCTGAGAAGCAGATTTCTGAATAAACTGGAGTGAGGGTTAGGGTTTAAACCATGCATTACAGTCTAGGTTAAGTTTCTTTAGTAGTGGTTTAACTACAGCTTTTTGCTCAAACCGTGTAGCCATGGGAGTGCTTGAAGGTTGATCCTTCATGATTTCAAATCAAGATAATTGAGCGGTTGCAGCAACTTTTTGTCACTAGGGGGCAGTGTAAGATCATAGTTTGCCTCAGTGACTGAAGTGATTGAGCATAATTTCCCTTGCTTCCTCCTCATTGCCACGCAGTGACATGCTTGGCTTTCTAGAAGAAAACCTGACTTTCTTGATTCTTGTTGTTCTGGGTTTGTAGCCTCGTGGTTGAATGGACTTATTGTAAGTCCATTTGGATGAAAGCGTCAGCTTGGTTAGAAAGATGAAGATGAAGAGGAATTTCATCTTTCAGAACGACAACAACCCAAAGCATACATCCAAATCAACAAAAGCATGGCTTCACCAGAAGAAGATTTAAGTTTTGGAATGGCCCAGACTTGGTTGTACACACGGTTTGTCGTGTTAGCTGATTCCTCAAATTCAATGGCGGCGCGGCACTGCTGCTACCCAGGCTCTGTTCTATGCTTGCAGTTTCTGTGTTTTTCTAAACTTGTTTTTAACTACCTTTAATCAAAAGATGGTGCACACACATATGTTAGCCCAATGAGGACCCTGGCAAAATTTTCACTGGCACTTTTTATTCTGGAGCTGCTTCGACCAGGCCCAACATGCCAAGGGGAAAACACACGTAGCGTGTCACACCAGAGACACCAAGTTCTCGGCACTGTGGGAGAGGCCCTGATTGTCATCTTAGGGGAAACTTCCAGATTTCCAACAAATGTGAGACAAGCGATAACAGAACCCTAGATAAATGTTATGTTAACACTAATAATGGTTATATGAGCAAAGCCAAATCCCCATTGTCAGATTCTGATCAAAGCACAGTGTGCCTCATCTCCACTTACATAACTATTTTGAAACATAGCAAACCACAAACTAAACTGAATGTTTGGACTAGCGACAGCATAGAGTCCCTCAAAGGATGCTTTCTGTCTACCGAGTGGAGTATCTTTCATGAGATGGATGTGGATAATGCTACACTGATGGTAACTGAATATATACAATTTTGTGTTTCGACAATGTGATGGCCCAGAAAAAAATTATTGTGTATCTTAACAACAAAAAACCTATAACTAAAGATAAAGACTTATATATAACAGAAAGTTAATATATCAACTTAAAGAATGTATCAATTGCCAAAAAAATGGCATCAAAACGGGGACAGAGCAAAACTGTGCAAAAGGAGCTGAATCAACTGCTCAAAGAAAATAGGAAGATTAAGATTAAGATCCATTTATTCTTCCCAAACACATGCACAGACACACTCATGCAGGTAGAGAAATTTAATCTCTGCTTTTTACCCATCTGGTGCAGGACACACAGAGCAGTGAGCGACCATGTACGGCGCTCGGGGAGCAGATGTTGGGGGAGTGAGGTGCCTTGCTCAGGGGCACTAGACAGGGTAGGGAGACTCTTGGATTTTTGGACAGATCAATCCTGGTTTGTCTTTTGTTGTCTCTCCGTGGAGTCGAACCAGAGACCTTCTCTGCCCATAGTCCAAGTTTCTGCCACTCGACCACCGCCTCTTAAGAGACATAAGGAGATCATTGAACAGAGATTCACAGCAATGAGCTCAGAAAACTGTGGGACACTATTAAGGCAATCATAAACATGACTCTAGCTAAAACAATTCTCTGACATCCAATGTTTTGAGAGGATTATGGTGTAATTTCTTCAACAGGATGCTAAATAGTTCTTAGATCATCTTCAGTTTGCGTACAAGCAAGGGTGTGGCACAGACTATGCTATTAATAGCAACAGAGATCTGATCAGTAAACACCCAGAAGACCCCAAGGCTTATGCACACTTACCATTTGACAATTTACCCCTGCTTTGAACACTCTGCAGCCTCACTTAATAATCCAGAAACCGAAACAGATGAAAGTTAATCCTTTTATTTTGAAATCGTATTTCTCCTTTTTAACAAACTGAACTCAGCATGTTAGGGTCACATCATATACTAACGATTGCACAAAACTCCAACCAGTGAACTACATCATAAAATTCTTGGATGATACAGCCATCCTCGGCCTGATAAGCAAATACATCAGCCCATCAGTATATCATTCCAAAATTGAGGAATTTCTTACAGTGGTGTGAAAACAACCATCTTGTCCTGAATATGGACATGACTGAGGAGATAATATATGACACAAAGGCCGTAGGTGATCCCAGGTCGGTACGGAAAAACAGTGTTCCAATAATGCATAAGCTGGAAGCATGTTGACAGTATACTCGGGAGCAGAGGTATATGCTGTTATTTTATCAGGCTGTATTAGAGAGCCTTGTAAAATATATAATTACTGCCTGGTATTGTAGCCTGACTACGCAGCTGAAGACACAGATCAACCGTCTGGTACCGACTGTGGAAGCAAAGAGCACATTTCTCGCTACAGATGGTGTCAGAATATATATATATATTTTTTTTTATGCCCAAACTAAGTTACAAAATTATATTTTTATCTGAAAAAACAAGGAATCTCTGCCATGTTTTCCTCTCCGTAGACGGGAACTTGGGAGTCACGTGACGTGAGAACACGCCAATGCAAAACAATGGGCGGACAGAGACGTTCTCATCTCACATTCTGAGAGGCCAGATTGTGAGATGGTAAAATTTTAACAAGTGGACCAACGTTGCCACTGAACGTTTTCTGATGAGACTGGGTTGCGGGGGCAGTCCTACAATAGCAAATAGCATCGTCAACAAACAGACATCAGTTAAATAATAAGTAAACATGCAATATTTCCCCCTTCCCCGGAATCCCTTTGCTTTATCACCCGCAGATCCAGGGCCTCTGTGGCCGCACCATGGATTGCGGTTTGTGGATCCAGTGTGGCGGATTCTGAGTTATGTGGGCTGATCGTGGTGCTGGTGGCGGACCCTGTGTCGCGTTGGCATTGGGCACGGGCGGTGGACCAGGACCGCGGTGGTGGCTCATGATGGGTCCTGGTGGGCGGCGGTGGACGGTGACTGAGGAATGGAGTGGTGTCTGGTCTGGATGTTGGATCGTGGTCTGGATGGTTGCTGACCATGGACTGTGATTGCAGCGGGACTGCTTGGCATGTCATGTTGGGGTTGTCCTTCGGGATGTTTACCCTCATCAAATGCTGCTAGAGACTTTAATCTTTAATCTTGAAGACTTTAATCTTGATGATGTTTTCCTGCACGTGGCATCTATTGCACTTCTGTCCGTCCTGGGAGAGGGATCCCTCACATGTGGCTCTCTCTGAGGTTTCTACGTATTTTTACCCTGTTAAAAGGGTTTTTAGTAGATTTTCCTTACTCTTGCTGAGGGTTAAGGACAGAGGATGTCACACCCTGTTAAAGCCCTATGAGATGAATTGTAATTTGTGAATACGGGCTATACAAATAAAATTTGATTGATTGAATATTTATAAATGAAAGTAATATTATAAAGTATTCAAATTGCATTCGAAATAATATATATATACTGTAAGAAATATGTACAGTGAAACGGATGCACATTAACCATGATTGCACAGGCAGAAATGTATATTGCACAATAAGAACTGAAACCTCATTCTAAAGTGCAGTCCAGAAATTGGTAGGTGTGGTTTTACTGGGAGAAGTTCTGGTTGAACAGTCTTATTGAAGGTGACAGGAGGTTGCGCTGAATGAGAAGTCTACAGTGTTGAGGGTGAAGAAGAACAGACCCTGAAATGCATTGTTGTGCATTCATATTCATTCATATTTTAGATGAACGCTGAACTGAACAAATAAGTTTACAAATGATGAATGTGAACTCCATCGAGAGCTACCAGTGGTCACCTTTTACGACACTATTTTACCACATGCTGCATGACGTCTCCACATGACATCTTCTTTGCATGGACCCATATTTTCACCCCTGGCGACCTGGTATGAATCCAGACTGGTCAGGGTTAATTAATCAACCTAGATGTTTCTGCGTTCTGCTCGCTAGTCATCATTTCCGAGCAAACTAATTGGTTTATAGGAGCCACACTCAAATTAATCATTCTCCTCCTTATGAATTACTGGTATTATTGCCACGGACCAGCTCTTGGTTGGATAATTTTGTCCAAGGCATATTTAAAAATGTCACAAAGTTCGGGAGTAAGTCCATCCATGAAGGTCTTGATACATTTGTTTTATTTTAGTTTTTGAGGTCACCAGTTCTTTCTTCTTTCTCTCTCTTCTCACTTCTGTTAACTAGCCTTAAAGGAACCGCACTAAACTGGTTTAAGTCATATTTTTCAGATCGATTCAATTTCCTGCAAATTAATGTTGAGTCATCTGTGCACACCAAAGTTAAACACTGTGTTCCACAGGGCTCTGTGTTCGGCCCAATTTGGTTCTCATTATATATGCTTCCACTAGGAAACATTATCAGGACACACTCTGTAAATTTCCACTGCTCTGCGGATTCTTAAACTCAGCTAAAGCAGAGGTTCTAATGCTTGGCCCTAAAAACCTTCCTGATATTCTGCAGGACCTCTCCGAGGATTTTGCCCTATCATCAAATGATTCGTTGCTTTGGACCTCTAATTGCTAATTGGAAGATGAGATTTGAGGCTAAGCAAAGCTTCTTCAGGCAGATCGATAGTCATACAAATTCCTTTAAAAATATCACTCGTTCCCTAGCAATTAAACACCACTTAATGCTTGCCTATCACATACATTCCAACATTGTCAAAAGAGCACACTTGGAGGTCACGGATGTCTCAGTAATGCCTGATACATTATCTAATGATATAGCTGCGCTAGGCAACATTGCCCTTCGTTCCATTGAAACAGTCAGGAACTTGGGAGTGATCTTCGATTCTGATTTGTCATTTAATTCTCACTTAAAACAAATTTCTAGGACCGCCTTCTTCCACTTGCATAATACAAAAATCTGACATGTTCTTTCTCAAAAAGATTCAGGAAAATGATTCAACGCCTTTGTTACATCCAGACAGAAGACAAGGAAGGAATCAGGCCCAGACAGTGTGTCTGAAAGCCTGCGCAGATCAGCTGGCCTCTATCTTCACACGGATCTTCAACAGATCTCTGGAGCTGTGTGAAGTCCCCTCCTGCTTCAAACGCTCCACCATAATCCCAGTCCCTAAGAAACACTACATCACTGGACTGAATGACTACAGGCCTGTCGCCCTGACGTATGTGGTCATGAAATCCTTTGAAAGACTGGCATCACAGGCTGGACCCTCTGCAATTTGCCTAGCGGGCAAACAGGTCAGTGGATGATGCAGTCAGCATGGGGCTGCACTACATCCTACAACACCTCGACTTCCCAGGGAACTATGCAAGGATGCTGTTTGTGGACTTCAGCTCGGCGTTCAACACCATAATCCCAGAAGTGGTCCTCACAAAAATTCACCCAACAAACTCACCCACCCGTACCACAGTACTGTGTCTTCAGTGGATCACAAACTTCCTGATAGACAAGAAGCAACAGGTGAGGCTTGGTGAAATAACATCCAGCACCCGGTCAGTCAGCACTGGTGCACCTCAGGGATGCATGCTCTCCCACTGCTCTTCTCCCTCTACACAAACGACTGCACCTCAAGAGACCCATCTGTTAAAAATCCTAAAATTTGCAGACGACACATCGGCCTCATCCGGGATAATGATGAGTCTGCATATAGGCGGGAAGTTGAACAGCTGGCACTATGGTGCGGTCGCAACAATCTAGAGCTGAACACGCTTAAAACCGTGGAGATGACAGTGGACTTCAGGAGGAGCCCCCCAGCACAGCCCCCCCTCAGGAAGCACAACCTGCCTCAGGAGCTGCTGATCCTGTTCTACATTGCAGTCATCAAACCTGCTGTGTGCACTTCAATAACTGTTTGGATCGCCCACCAAACTGGATAAGAATAGACTCCAACGGACAGTCAGGTCTGCAGGAAAGATCATCGGTGCCAACCTGCCCACCATCCAAGACCTGTACATCTCCAGAGTCATGAAACGGCAGGAAAAATCACTGCAGACCCCTCACACCCTGGACACAAACTATTGAAATTACTCCCCTCTGATAGGCGCTACAGATCCCTGTTCGCCAAAACCTCCAGAAACAAAAACAGTTTCTTCCCCCTCGCCGTCTCACTACTGAACAGCCACCCACTGTGGTACTGTGTAATAACCCTGGATCTTTATAATAACCATTGTACAATTACCCCCGCAATCATATTTATTTATTTCACCCTTACTGTATAACCGTCATACTCATACTGTTTAAAATCTATCCCACTGTGTGTATTGTTTTGTGATGTGTATTCTGTGTAAGCACACTGAGAGCCACTTTACCAAGTCAAATTCCTTGTTTGTGCGAACTGATTCTGACACATTCTGACACATTTGCAAGTCACATAATTAGTAAATAGGGTCCACCTGTCTGCAATTTAATCTCAGTATAAATACACCTGTTCTGTGACGGACTCAGAGTTTGTTGGAGATCATTACTGAACAAACAGCATCATGAAGACCAAGGAGCTCACCAAACAGGTCAGGGATAAAGTTGTGGAGAAATATAAAGCAAAGATAGGTTATAAAAAAATATCCAGAGCTTTGAACATCTCTCTGAGCACCATAAAATCCATCATAAGAAAATGGAAAGAATATGGCACAACCGCAAACCTACCAAGAGGAGGCCGTCCACCCAAACTGAAGAGTCGGACAAGGAGAAAATTAATCAGAGAAGAAACCAGGAGGCCCATGGTTACTCTGGAGGAGTTGCAGAGATCCACAGCTGAGGTGGGAGAATCTGTCCACAGGACAACTATTAGTCGTCTACTCCACAAATCTGGCCTTTATGGAAGAGTGGCAAGAAGAAAGCCATTGTTGAAAAGGATCCATAAAAAATCCCGTTTGGAGTTTGCCAGAAGCCATGTGGGAGACACAGCAAACATGTGGAAGAAGGTGCTCTGGTCAGATGAGACCAAAATTGAACTTTTTGGCCTCAATGCAAAACGCTATGTGTGGCGAAAACCCAACACTGCCCATCACCCTGAGCACACCATCCCAACAGTGAAACATGGTGGTGGTAGCATCATGCTGTGGGGATGCTTCTCTTCAGCAGGTACAGGGAAACTGGTCAGAATAGAGGGAAAGATGGATGGAGCCAAATACAGGGAAATCCTTGAAGAAAATCTGATGCAGTCTGCAAAAGACTTGAGACTGGGGCGGAGGTTCATCTTCCAGCAGGACAATGACCCTAAACATACAGCCAGAGCTACAAAAGGAATGGTTTGGATTAAAGAATGTTAATGTCTTAAAATGGCCCAGTCAAAGCCCAGACCTCAATCCAATAGAGAATCTATGGCAAGACTTGAAGATTGCGGTTCACAGACGGTCTCCATCCAATCTGACTGAGCTTCATCTTTTTTGCCAAGAAGAATGGACAAACCTTTCCATCTCTAGATGTGCAAAGCTGGTAGAGACATACCCCAAAAGACTTGCAGCTGTAATTGCAGCGAAAGGGGGTTCTACCAATAGTGCAGCTGGTAACCAGAACGATCGTGCATTTTGTGATAAAAGCATGAAATTTGGTACACTTATAGCCAAAGGCATTCTCAAAAGATTTGGATATGGAGCCACCATGAATTTTCAAAATGGCGCCCATGGCAGCCATCTTTCAAAATGGCTGTCAGTAACAACTGTTCGCTTATGAATGATGTAATGATATAATATGATGTTTCAGGCTTATTTACCATACATAGTACTTGGTAAATGTCTTTTGGATAATCTAAATTTGTCATTAAATATTCAAGATGGCTGACATCTTCAAGATTGCAGCCATCACTTTTATGACTGTCTGATATGGGTGATCTAGGTGTCAAACCAGTATTATTTTTTATTTCCTTTTCTTTGTGCAGAATTCAAATTTGGAACTTTACAATTGGCCAGAAGCTTCCTTCTAACTCAGAAATGGTGACCACAATAGTCACACTTGGTGACCACTGGTCACCTACAACAAGATGGCAGCCATATTTCTGAAATTAAATCTATAATTTCAAGTACACTATCATCTATTTTATTGTAATTGAAATGTTACCCAATGAAAAAAAAAAAAAGAAAAAAAAAAAAGTAATAGAGTGGATGTTGAATCACAACCAGGGCACACTGGTGACACCACTGCTGTGAAACTCAGCATGGGGTTCAGTGCCAGCTAAACACACTCCTCTTATGGGTTTCCCAAAGGAAAAAAGCATGTACTTAGCCTACGCACGTGTCCATGCATCACAATGGGCACAAAGCACGTGCGTAGGCTAAGAACATGCTTTTTTCCTTTGGGAAACCCATCCATTGCCCTTTTCTGTATTTAATGTGCTAGTTGTGGTGTAAGTTAAGTGGTAGTGTAGTTTAGTTTCCTAAATGCTATCTAATTCTAGGCCCACATCTGCTTAGCTTACAGAGTTAGATGTAGTTAGATAGCCGCACCTGAATGGACAGGATGTGCCAGCGCGGGAGAGCCGAGCCAAGGGTAACGGGGCTTTATATGATTTTCATATAGTTACCCGGATGGTGTACAGATCGCACAGGAATTAAATGGTACTGGATGAACGATCGGGCTAGGTGAAAACCGAAACAGAAAATGGTCTCTCTCAAACAGGACATGGAGCTCTTTTCAAGGTTATTCATTGCTTGCCAGACCCGAGATGGAAACCTAGAGGAGTTCTTTCGACACGAGAACCAACCATGTCCACCAGCGCTTTCTGATGGGGGAGGTCTCCGACTGGGAGTGAAGAGTGATCTGCTTCCATGCCTGGAACAAGTTCACAGTGCATACTCTGACAGTCCAAAGGTTACCTGCACCATTGTAGATGGGGCAGCCATCATCCAGATGCTGAAACCAAGTTCAGTAAAAACCTTCAATGACTATGCCCATGTGATCTTCATTCCATATCTGACCAGAAAGTTTGAAACTGTGTCCAGGCTTGATCTGGTGTGGGACCGCTACTTGTCTGACTCTCTGAAAGCTGCTACGAGAGCAAAGCGTGGCACTGGAATTCAGAGACGTGTGGTAGGTGATGCAGCCATTCCCAGGAACTGGCAAAACTTTCTTAGAGTTGACAGCAATAAGACTGAGTTGTTTGCCTTTCTCTCGGAGGCTCTGCTCAGATGGTTTGTGCAGGAGGATAAACAGCTTGTCATCACAAGTGACATGGAAGTCCTTAGCAAGCCACCTCTCCCAGATAGGACATCGATTGCTCCTTGCACGCATGAGGAAGCGGATAGTCGCATGTTATTGCACGTAGCCCATGCAGCAAGAAACGGCCACCACAAAATTATGATTCAAACAGTTGATACTGATGTTGTGGTGCTGGCTGTGGCAGTGGCTCAGACTCTACAACCAGAGGATGAGCTTTGGTTGGCTTTCGGTACTGGTAAGAATTTTCGATATTTGGCAGCCCATGAAATTGCAGCAGGGCTCGGGCCCGAGAAAGCATGTGCACTACCAGTGTTCCATGCATTGACGGGTTGTGACACTGTGTCAAGCTTTGTTGGCCATGGGAAAAAGACTGCATGGGCTGTATGGTCTGTGCTTCCAGAACTTACACTTGCCCTGTTGAAAGTGTCTTCAGCCCCAGATGACATACCACAGGAGGTAATGGCCACAATTGAGAGGTTTGTTATCTTAGTCTATGACCGAACCAGCACATGTACAGAAATCAATACGGCAAGGAGGAAGTTATTTGCAAAGAGGCACAATGTGCAAACAATCCCCCCTACCAAGGCTGCCCTAGAAGAGCATGTTAAGAGAGCTGTATACCAAGGAGGGCACGTGTGGGGTACAGTCCTGGTGTCAACACCAGAACTACCTTCACCGTGCGAATGGGGCTGGTCAAAGTCACCTGAGGGGGACTATGAACCCTTCTGGACATGCCTACCAGATGCAGGCCAGTCAAGTTATGAACTTGTCTCATGCAAATGCAAGAAAGGTTGTGTTGGGCAGTGTAAGTGCAAAAAATCCCACTTACAGTGCACAGCCCTTTGTGTCTGTGAAGGCGAGTGTGACTGGTCTTCCCTGTGATAGACCCTAGGTTTCCCTTGCTTAACATGAGTATTTTGAGATAGAAAGAAGATTCTTAGAAATTCCAAAGTTCCCAAATCAAATTCTGCATCAAGATAAATGTATAATTAAACATAGAGATCATCCATATCTAACCAGTTGGCGGCCATTTTGAATTTTCAATGAAAATGTTCCACTATCCAAAAGACATTTACCAAGTAGTATGAATGGTAAATAAGTCTGAAATATCATATTAAATCCATCATTCATAAGAAAACAGTTGTTGCTGGCGGACATTTTGAAAAATGGCTGCCATGGGCGCCATGTTGAAAATTCATGATGGCTCCACATCCAAATCTTTTGAGAATGCCTTTGGCTATAAGTGTACCAAATTTCATGCTTTTATCACAAAATGCACAATTCCTTTATATTTTGGAACTAACCTCTTGTACTACAAGTATTGACACAGGGGGGTGAATACTTATGCACCCAACAGATATCAACTTTTTTGTTCTCATTATTGTTTGTGTCACAATAAAATTTATTTTGCACCTCCAAAGTACTATGCTTGTTTTGTTGATCAAATGGGAAAAAGTTTATTTAAGTCTATTTGAATTCCAGTTAGTAACAGTACATAATGGGAAAAAGTCCAAGGGGGGTGAATACTTATGCAAGGCACTGTATAATATGTCTACTCAGATACTCTACCATTACTGACAATAATACATCAATTCATTGACCTTATCTTTCTGATGTTCTCCTTTACACGTGACATCTATTGCACTTCTGTCCGTCCTGGGAGAAGGATCCCTCACATGTGTCTCTTTTTTTAATTTTTTTTATTCTCTTGTTGAGGGTTAAGGGCAGAGGATTGTGAATGAGATTGAGGCAGCCTATGGGCCATGCTCCTAATACGATGCAGCCATCGGAATCAAACTGAGACAGACGGTCAGAGGATCTGCATATTCTAAGAGACGATATCTACAAGCTCAAATCCAGCCATCCACCTTACAAGTTCTGCAGGGCATCAGTCCTGAGGGTCTGACAGTTCAGGGGGAAGTCAAACTGTCAGTGCAAGCCGGAAGCAGAGTTACAAACGTGTACTTTATTATGGCAGACACAGCTAATAACTTGTAAGTTATCCCGGGGCCCACTTTCCCGCTGCAGGCACAGGCCCACTCCGATTATGGTCACAAATAAATCACCCTCTCCGGTGAGAAGAGAGGGTATTGTGAGAAAAGGTGTTAAAATGTGTGTATAACAAAAAGTGAATGACCACCGAGAGTGTGATGAGAGTGTGGCTCCTGCTGTACAGCGA
Source organism: Pleuronectes platessa (assembly GCF_947347685.1). Classification (NCBI taxonomy): domain Eukaryota; kingdom Metazoa; phylum Chordata; class Actinopteri; order Pleuronectiformes; family Pleuronectidae; genus Pleuronectes; species Pleuronectes platessa. The sequence continues at coordinate 1,605,520 of NC_070633.1, forward strand.
AGAAATAAAGTGGCCACGTACAAAGTTAACAAACGTTTCCTCCTCCTTCATCACAGAGTGGTCTGGACGGCTTGGTACCCGCCAGACAGCGATACAAATAACAAGTGAGCTCCAAACTCGGTTCTGAGCCGAGATACTGGCCAGAAAAGGTAACAGATTTCACACCTTGTTAAAGTCCTATGAGACAAATTGTGATTTGTGAATATGGGTTATAAAAATAAAATTGTATTGATTGATTGATTGACTTCTGCAGCAATAGTGTTGCTCCCGCTCTGCCAAATTCTCCAGAAGAGATACAACTTTTTCTCTTTTTCAGCAGAAGTGGTGCACTCTCCTGCCACTCTCCAAAAGGTGGAGTCTAGCTACTCTCTCTACAAAGGTCTTCTGACCACCATGCAAGCCTGCCTGAAAGTTTCCAAAAAGGCAACGAACTGGGGCCTGCTGAATTACTTAACCAGCAACACTCAAGACACAAGGTCTCTCCAACTAGTTCACATGAGCCACAAACCAGAGTTTGCATTAAGCAGCTAATTCTGTGTGGAGACCAACCAACCAGCAAGAACAGTATACTTGCCTTTTAATGACAACGAAGACACCCATCCTCCTCCCTTTCCATTGACTGTTAAAACAACTGGGCTAACTGGGTTATTTGTGTTGTGAAATTTACCCCTCAGCAACAGCCAAGATGCGTGACTAGAACCAAATGGTCTAACCATCCCATGTAGCCTTTTGTCCTCATAGTGGCCACAGAAGCCAATTTGATCTGAACACAAACACACATTTACTCACCCATGCATACACACTCAGGCGTATATATAGTTACATTTGTTAGGTTAGACATCGTTTTCAACTTATCTTTGAATACACATTTCTAAATATACATGCAGCCTCTTCATTAATGTTGCATAGATGGAAATTATGCTCATTAATTCTCATTACTGTCAAGAAATCATGCAACTTTGTTAAGGTTACAGTAATTAATTGAATTATTAATCAAAGCTCCAAATTCATTCTGAAATATTGAGAATTTTTTGGACATTTATTAAAACAATTTCATGGACAGTGAGTCTCACACAGTAGAACATACATAAAAATAGTCTGGGTCTTAAAATACAAAAGAAAATAGAACAATGTAATTGAAAAAGATGTGTAATGAGTTGGTGTTACATTCATATCCCAAAGTGTCGAAAGAAATACTACAAATAGATATATTATGATCATTTTGCTAAAAATCTTATGACAGACGATCATTTCTCTAAATAGTTGTCCATCTGGAATTGTAATTTCGCAGCCTTGAGTCTTTGGGTCCAATGGTCAAAGGTAAGTGGTTGGGATTTGAGCATGTTCATAGTGATCATTTTGTGGGATATTAACAGGAGGACTCTGCACATATACACTTAGTTTTTTCACAACTCACTTGAAGGTATATTCCCTAAAACCAGCCCCTAATATTTTCAGCTCTAAAATCTTTCCAATTTCACTCATTACCTTCTTCCAGAATACTCATAGTTTTAGGCAATCCCAAAAGATGTGTTAAAAGTCTCCTATTAATCTAAATCTACTCCAGCAGAAGGGGCTAGACTTCTCGTCATAGACAAACACCACTATTACCTGTGGTGTTTTGAAATATATCAATCCCAACTTCCAAGCAAATTCCCTCCAATTTGGTCTATTTAGATATTTATGCCAAGACACCAGGACCTCTCCCACTCACCATCCATATCTATTGTATTGGCCTCCAATTCCCATTTATGTCTCGCATCAAATATATTATCTGATAAGTCTAAGTGAATTCTTCTGTATAAACAAGATTACTTTTTTTTTCTTATGGATTTGATTCTCCACATCAATCCATAACTGTTCAAAACCAGTCGGTAATCTTTTAATTCCATCCCATTCCTTATGTGTCGTCAAATTATTTCGTATTTGAAAATATCTGAACATATCATTATGCAAAAAACGATATTGGATCTGAAGTTTTGAGAAAGCCCTAAGAGTCGTTCCCTCAAATAACTGGTTTATCTTGGTCAGACCTTTCCTTGGCCACCTACTAAAACCACTGTTGTGCCATAATGCATTAAATGTGGTACCATAAAATGGTGGGCCTTTCGGTACTTTAGCCCAGGGAGGTACGTAGCTGGAGATTGAAAGTCTGAAGTGGTACGGGACGGTAAAAAGTTTGGGAACCACAGCCCTAGATAATGACAACGGCAAATTCAAAAAAGTTCTCTCTTCTACCAAACATTACGGGTATTGTTTACCCACTCAATTGAATCTTAAATTTTCACTATACTTTTGCCTCCATGAAAGGGAGAGCAGAAATGTATATATTAGTTAGAGCTTTGTTCTATATGTACCCATTTTGTTTCCATATCTAGCTTAATTCATGAGACCAGTAGTAGCTTCTCAAATAGGGCAATGCTAAGCCACCGTTCTCTTTGTTGCCGTTCTCTAAGGAAAGGCAACAAAGACAGTCGTGCGCATTTAACAAACGTGTCAAGGATATAAGAACTCTTAAAGAGAATGACAACATTTTTAACTTCCAAAAACCCAGCTGGTTGCAAGGTTTCACCTAACCCCCTGTATTGTAGGCAGATTTGTGACATTTAACTCTCTCTGGGGAACATGCACTAAGTGCAATCCAGACCATAAACCAAAGAGAAAAAGAGATTGTAGCTCTGTCTTGGGTTTTACCATAGTAAAACAACTAAAGCAAGACAAGTGTTACACTCCCCATACCTCTTATTCACTCATAAATGAATCATAGCCATTATTAAGCGATCAGATGTTTCAAGTGCCTTATAACAGAATAGGTATAACACTTTGTAATTACCACATCCTCAAAGATACACTAAAATAAGAAACCTTGTTACCTGAGCATATTTACTGTCATCTCAGTCCTGTAAAAAGACAGCAAATCCGCATCTGACAGAGATGATTCTCCTCCAGCAGAGACCTTCTCCTCTTCTCTCCTATGCAAACACTCCCTGATGAGCTCCTGCTCCATCTTCTCTCTCTCGCTCACCTGCACGGAGATACCTAGCTCCCCGAGTGTGGGCAGTGCCTCGATCAGAGTTGGGAATGTTTTAACTTAAGTCTCCAGGGTGACTCTCAGCTGTGCTGGAAAGCGACATCAGACCTGGATCCCCTTCTCCTGCAGCTGCTTAATCATCGTGCAGACCCCGGAATCCTGGTCAAAGTATATTACTCTTCCTTGGAGTTGACTAGTTTCTGTTCCCAGGCTTGTCGTACCACCATTTCCTTCACTGTGTAGTCCAGAAACATGACAATAATGGAGCTTGGTGGTGCAGAGTTGCCTGGCTTGAGATCCAAAGATGTTTGTGCCCTCTCAATTTGTAGAGAGGGCATCTGCAGGAGATGGATGTTCCACCAAACCTCACTTTTTTCAAGGTCATCGCAAAGGGCGAACTCCGACACGTGGTTCTCAGCACATGGCGGCATCGGAAGTCCATATTTACCTAATTTTATCATAGATAATACAACTTTGGTGTAGTCACATGCCTTGTGAGCACAGGACCGCCCCCCCCCCCCGAAACAAATTTAAGAAACAGTAGAGACAAACACTGAGTAAGCAGTTAAGGCACTTTAATATAAGAAATTATCAAATATTCTCTCCTAATACAACATGATAAGGCAACCATAAACATGTAAAGGAGCGAAAAAAGTAGACACCTCTGATGAATTAATGTAATGAATCTAGGGTTCAGGCTATTCTTCTTAATAGGGGACAAAAAATATGTATTCAAGGTGTAGTGAACTGTAGTGGACTAATCGTGTGAAAACTGACACTCCGCCACCAGTGACCTGATCAATACAAATACAACATTATTATATTTGCAGTTATTTTAAGAGAAATTAGCAGCATTAGCTTTCATTCAACATTTTTATATTTGGCAAGTTATAAATGAATGGGAAAAGTAGGTTTGGTTTGGTAAAACATTAATCCCTTCATCTAAAACACTTATAGTATTCAAATCCAGTAGGCTAATACCTCCACCCCACACAAACTAAGTTAAACCTGAGCAAAGAACCTCACTATGGTCTCAACCATTAAAGATATACACAAAACATTATAAGAAATTGGCATTTTGCAGAGGTAAACACCTTTTGGCAGATGAGAATCTAGTATGCATACAGGTGACGAGGGTCCTGCTGTACAGGCACATTATGTTTTTATATGTTTTGATACACACCTATGACTTGACACATCAGAGGTCAATTCATGGCTTAGCAAACAGTAATGCAGCATCGTTGCCTTGGACAGCATTCTGCTTATTGACAGAACTTGTGAAGTGGAAAAACTTGTTCTCATGTGGTCAGGCCTAACTCATCAGGAAGCTGCAAAACAGACAACGTTTTACTAAAAGGAACCAAGGTATTGGATCAGCAAATGATAGGTAAAACGAGATCAAATTTCTCTACCTGTATGGGTATCCATGGTACTTGGCTCTGAAAATGGACAACAGCCAGCTGAAGAACAGCATCACCAGACCAATACCTGCTACACACATAACTGAGACACACACAAACACATACTGCATTTATAAGAATGAATCATATTTTTGAAGGTGCTCAACACCAAAACATTGATGTTTAAATGGGTCACCATCTCATAGAACGCTGCACACAGTTCTAAAATGCACTAAACACAACTCAAAACATTAGATCATCTATCATCTACTTACCTCTCTGCCGATGGGGGGGGGGGGGGGGGGGCAACAAAGTCATTAACATTGTGTTTTAAGCCTAAAAGTCCACCAGAAGTGGCAAAACTAGCGGATATTAGCATTTCCATAGGTAGATAGGAAGATATCCGCAAACAGTTAGCTTGTGGACACTTCGATGACACCACACAAGCAGTATGGAGACATGTTATGGTTATTCTGTTGTTTTATTATGTCTGAAAGACTCACCATTTACTTCAATTGTATTGGATTGTGCTCTAACAAAGTTTATCCCTGAGACTTCAGAAGTGTTTTTTGGACTCAAACACATCACCCAAGCTACATCGGCATAGTGGTGAGAAGATGAGTGAATTTTCATTTTTGATTAAACTATCCCTTTAAAGGGTCCCTCAGTGAGGCACAAGAACAAGTTTCTCACTAAAATGTAAATGCAAAATCACTCACTCAGTTCAATGCAGCAATGTAATCTTCAGTGTTGACAGTTTGTAAATTTAGGATTAGAATTCTTTTCGATCTTAAAGATATTTAAAGATGATAAATATTTGTATTTTTTATTTTGAGCTAATCTTTTATTTAAACTAATATACACTGTTTAAAAAATTTATCTTTGCAACCTGATTTGGCTGCAGGTACTGCCTCCAGTAGAGACAATGACACTAGCAGAACAAAACTAGAGAAGAATCAATCAGGAAGGATAAGGAGAGATCAATTGTCTGTGGCCATCACATGCAAAACCATTCACTTTTAGAGGGTTGTCTGGTTTTTGCCTCACCATTGCACCTGTTGTCACTTTTACTTGCACCAAAGAGGGTGAAATTGATTCACTATCACTTTTGTTTCCTAAATGGACAGATTGAAACCCCTGGAAATTTAACTGACTTGGTAAGATACTGTGACGATTAAGTGTGCCCTTAATTGTATTGTGCAGTGTACTAAATCATTTTAATAAATTATGTTTCAGAAAAAAATAGCCTTCATTTCATACAAATACAATAGAATATGTCCTACATGTATAAAACATATTTACAATAAGTACAGAAAATATATATACAATTAAGACAAAACAATATTATTAGGTACAAAGAAAAATATATTCCACAACTAAAACAAAACATATCATGTCACTTTTGGCAGAAACTTTCAGCTCTGAAAGTCCTGAGTAATTCACCCTCCAGGTCACAACAGCAAGAGTCACTGTGGGCCAATTTACAGGCACCAAGAAGTCCAGAGTCAAGAGATTGTAGTTCACATTTTCTTCTGTACTTGTGAGATTCATTTTTTTGTGCTTGTATGAAATGTTTAAGGCTATTGGTTTCTGAAATATGTATTTATAATATGTAGTATATTTGTTCTTTTGGTGCGTTTAGTATTTGCTACACAAGCTGTGTTTGCAGGTGAATGGTAGGTAATTATTAAAACATGCTTTGATTGTTTGTTGAATTTTGGCAAGAATCTACCTCCATCATTGATGAGCGGTAAACAGTTGGGCAACCTTTGAATGTACATTAAAATCTAAATGGAAAAATGTGTGTGTATGTGTGTGTTCATACTCTTCCTCTTTCCAATGTCTATGTCAGAAGTGGCAGCCTCACACAGCAGCACAATTCCCATGGTAACAGCAGCATCTGATAATGATGTCAAGGTTTCGACAAGAAATGCATGTGATGCCTGACATCACTCTACTCGGAACTCAAACCATTACTGAGAACCACTTAAAAGGCATGGAAGTTTGAGGATAGGGAGGTTAAAAGCACTTTAGATTTTAGCTTATGTTTGTCATATCAAGTTTACTTATCTTACTTCTGTTGTTTTACACTTGCGGGTCAAGTTCACAAGGGGCTGACAATAGCCTAATCAAAATCAAAGAGTTTTTTTTTTTGGCTTCTTTTTATTTGTATCTTAAGTGACTTGGTATTCAGTGCATGGGGCTCTAAGTGTGATGATGCATATACTGTAGCAGAAGGATACTGAAGAGTAGGACGATGTGTGTCTCAGCCACAAACTGGGCCTGACTGCTGCCATGAATGTAACTCTGAAACAGTTCAATACTATTCTTAAAACAATTTCACATATAAGATTTTGAATGAGGATATATTGCGGTGTGTTTCTGACATACAACTTGTCCGGTGCTAGGGTTCTTGTGTGCATAAGGTGGTCCTCTGATGTGGTTCCACATCTGGCCTGAAGTCATGATCAGGACAAAGCACTGAAAGGCACAAAATAAAACATTATAAATATCAGGATATATGGGTTTGGAGACCTTACTATATTTACAAGTGTATTCAATTTAAATTCAGAGAGGCCCACATAAAGAATATTTCCTCAAGCAAAGGTGCAGAACATCATAATGTCGTGATAGCTTTATTATTCTGTACCGTTAAGTTGAATTTGCATTCGTTGTAGAAAGGGGCACCATATACTACTGGAGAATATTTATAGAATCTAATAAATAATCTGTCTCAAATCATAAAGTCATGAATTCTCGATAAAATGGCAGTAATACACTGCAAACATTCATAAATGCATGCTGCTAAATGACACGGAAATAAAATATAACATTACTTGTTGCAGTATATTTATATGGTCAGTGTAAAGTTGCGTGGCAAATAAATATCTCAGAACTCTAAATTCTCAATCTAGGTTTTATTGATCAAGTGTTTATATATTCTGAAATCAATTAGAAAATAATATATCACAAACCACAGAAAGTTTGAACATTATTCTCACTGCTGCTTTTGACATTCATTAAAATTATCTGGTTTTCAGTTCAGAGTGAAAAGTTGGTTTAATGGCCTTTGTCCAGAACACCCATCTCTCAGAAAGGGGTCAGCAGAGAAACTTAAGTTTATGAATCACCTGCTGACCCCCTTTGGCCAGTTCCATCAGAATAAACTGCAGTGAGAGTAATATATCTGTTTTGTCAGGTTAAAAGCAGTTTGTTTGGATGAAATGCAACCCCTGTTTTGAGTTTCCTGTCAGAAATTAAGGTTTTATGGTATTAGCCAGGAATATACACTACAATTCGGTGCAAGATATATTGACATATTAAGTGCCTTAATATATATGTATATTCAACAACTTCAATTTAATGTTAAATGCATAGCGGCAAATTAAAATATACATTATCTCAAGGCACTTTAGATAGAAATTCAAGACTTTAAAATTTTGAGAAACCCAAGTGTTCCCACAATGAGCAGGCACTTAAGCGACTGTGAAGAGAAAAAACTCCCTGAAGTTAAATGAAAGAAATTAACCGGCTATAATATATTAACAATATTTATTGTCCATTTTCACATTGAATCGGGGGGACTATAGGGAGAGCAGAAGCTAAAAAGACCAGGCAAGACAACCATTCTCTGCCGTTCCACATGCAAAGGTGGAAAACCTGAGGTAGGGGGGCACACCAAAACAAGGTGTAAATGACGCCACTTCGAGTTGGACTTGAATGTCGGGGCTTAAGGACACTTAAGGCATTTTAGTTTTTTTTGTTGTTGATTTTTAACGATTGAAGACGCGTGCGCCAGTTACTTCAATTGTATTGGATTTGGCTGCAATGCTGTTTACCAATGAAGTGTTTTGTCAACATAAACATTTCACCCACGCCACTATTGGCTTAGTGGTGAGTAGATAAAGAGTGAATTCAAATTTTTAACTTCCTCTTAAATAAAACATCTGTAATATATTTTGGTCAATACACCAAAGGAATATTCCAGTGGGATGAAGTGCCACAACATCCTTTACAAGCCAGTGTGAAGAGCTCTGTTCAGAAAGGCCTGTATAAGGGCATTGTAACGGCTCTTGTCTGTTAACCTCCATCAGTGAACCACAGGAGTCGCAAGTTGTAGTTTTACTTATAATTTTATTTTGTCTTTGCAGACATACACTCACATCCTTGCGCACACATACACACACACTGTTCCACTGTTGGGCCATACTCAGGCCGTCTTCGAAACGGTTTCTCTGTGAGTTCTCTTCAGCCCCAGTACTCAACTGCTGAAAAAGTTGAGAGTGATTAGCCAATAGAGAACACCTGTAAAAATCAGACTCCCTACCTGGCACTATTCCCCGGACCACATCCCCACTCTCTCCCTCCTACGGCCAACGTTGAACACACCCCACTACGGCAGGCATGTTCCTTTAAATGCTTATAAGCCACTCCTACATCTATATGCTCGGAGGGAATGGGGTAATTTGTGATATATGCACACCAAGATAGCTTTTTGTACAGGGGGTTGCTTTCACCCCTGTCTGTCTGTATATTTGTGTAAAAAAAATTAAATAACATGTTCTTGCGGGAGTTAATAATACTGGGTGAATGCTTTCATCACCCATGGCTTAAATGGGTAGGCGGTGTTTCTAAAGATATGCACAGTGATCTCAAACCCATCCACCATCTTAGATTGTTTGGAAGGATAACAGTTAATAGTTTGAAGAACCCCACAAATAATAACCCAATACTTACATGTACCTCTCTGGGGAAGAGGTAACCATTTTACTGGTTCCCTGCAATGACTAGAAGTTGTAAATTGGCAAGCACCCTTGCTTCAAGCCTTTGTTGACAACTGTGAAAAGTAAATAAAACAGAATAGTTAAGTGATGATACAAATGAGCAGAAAAAAAGACCAGCTAAAAACAAAATATTTAATTTGAAAGACTAAATAAAATGTTATCTTAAATTTCTGTACAATTGTCTGTAAAGTTTTGGTCTGTTTATGTAGAAAAAGCATGCTAGGCTCAAGTCTGAGTAACTACAGTTAGGGTTAACTCTAGCCCTAACACTTAACATGCTGAGCCATCCTTTAGAACACCGATCACATTTAACACTGTTACCTGCCCAGCACTATGTTATTAAACTAGAATCACTATGCTATTAACTAGAAACACAGCAACTGGATCAATTATTTTTGTCTGTTTATGGATTTTCAACAGTATAGCTATACTGATTACACTAGCCATGCTACCTGGCTACTAGCCACCAGGCCCACTGAGGGGCCAAATAATAAACTTTATTTCCTCAGAGAGTCATGCCTACCAGAAATTGTGGTCCACCACAGCCTGTAGGGTAATCAAATCCCATCCCTTTCTGTTGTAGTAGTTTGCAGTTTGTCACTCAGAGCAATGATGGAAATGTGTGTCATCGTTGGAACAAGCAGTTTAACCAAAAAGCATCTTCAATAATTTAAGTTTTATTAGCTAAATTCAGATGTGAGTTGATCATTTACATAACTTGGATGAAAATCAGACCATGTTTTAAGACAAACATAAACATAAATGCTGGTAATTCCCAAGGAGTCACATACTTTTATACATGTGTGTGTGTGTGTAAATACCAGTGCAGAGAAGGCCCAGACATTCTTGCTAAAGAGAAACTCCAAATTGTGTCTTCGTAGATATGCCATTCCTCCGATCACAGCCAGGAGGAGGCCCAGTAGGAGAGGCCCAGCGTAGTTGGGAGGACGAATGACGCGGATCTGCAACACATAAACATGACCAGCGTTGTATAAAGTACTTGAAAGCCATACTTGAGTAAAAGTACAGATATCTTACCTGAAAGTGACAAAATAAGTCACCAGTAAAAAAATGACTTGAGTGAAAGTCTTAAAGTAGCTCATATTAATTGTACTTAAGTATCAAAAGTATCTGGTACCAAACTTAAAAATGCAAAGTGCAATATATAGTAGACGTATACAGACACAAAACAACCCAAAATTGTTCTCTTCAGGATTTATTTCAACTGACAAAAATATGCATATAATGTATAATTTTACAAATTTTGAACCCCAGATGCTGAGGTACAAATAGTAATGGACTAGTGTATCTGAATTTCAAGGGACAACAAAGAATCAACACAACAGGATAAACAAGTGCACAGTGCTAGTACAAAGAAGCAAAAAATCACTGGACACCAAATTTCAGACCAAATAATAAAGACTGAACTCCGAGAAGACGATCAAACTTGACTATCTAGAGGAAGTAAAACTCAAAAATTTCTGAAGGTGAACCTGCGAAGGGATCATTACCGGTACAGCCTGGTCGACCAAGGCAGCCCGACCAACCTCCGGACGCTTAGGGTCTCGCACTGCCCCCCCGACGGCAAACACGGCGACTGGGCCTGCGCATCTCCCGAGGCAGGGGGCAAGCGAGTGAGGCGTGTGTAAAGGCATGCGTTGCGCCAACCTCCGCTGCTCAAGTAACGAGCCAGTATTGAGAATATAAGAAGTACAAAGTACAGAAATTTGGGTTCAAATGTATCGAGTAAAAGTAAAAAGTCGTCAGGAAAAAAATACTCAAGTACAGCACAGATATGTGAAAAATCTACTTAAGTAAAGTAACGCAGTATTTGTACACTTGTCACTTCCCACCACTGAACATGACACTCTTCCTAAAGGTATCTTTAAATAGTATATCTACAAGGCTGTGCTGAAGACATTACATTTGTTGGTCTATGTCTATGATTTTGAAAATAATTTCCCTGTGTAATTTAACCTTGCTGTATCCAAGAGTCATCCCATTTACATTATCCCATTGGATTAATGCATGGTTACTGACTGATTTGTGTGAGTGTGAAGGCCTGGAATTATTAATTGGTCTCTTTTTTCTGTCTGTTTCCCGTTTGAGGTTTGCATCAGGTTGCTTAAATATCTGTGGATCCACGGACAAGCTCTGGCCCGGCTCTAAAAGAAAAATCACACACTACAGGACACTGCAGCCAATGACTCTGGATCAGGAGGAAAGATCCCAACTAGGCCCCAAGATGTTGGAGACATGAACCCAGTTCTGATCAAACTGTGGTGGGTCATGTCCCTAACATCCGCTGTTGGTCACTAACATCTGATAACATCAACTGGTTGAAGGCATTTATTAGTGCGGGATAGCATTTAGTTGAAAAAGGCATAGAGGTAAGAATATCTGATCTGAGCGGGCCACATGGCTTTCATTAAACTGCCATACAAGACGGTAGTCAGATTTACCCGTAGCCCCTTAAATGTGATGGCAAAACGACTGTTCCGGGTTTCTGTTTCCCACTCTCCTTCCCCCCTCTCTTTCTCTCCTCTCTTTACCACCCACTTCTCCTCTGTTCCCCATTTTTCTCCGCTCACCAAAACCGGCCGAGGCAGATAGCCGCCCAGTCCGGTTCTGCTAGAGGTTTCTTCCAGTTAACTGAATTGAATTCCTTTTATTTAGTAATTTTATCTCCCTTGATTTTGTTAAGCACTTTGTAAACTTCTTTACTTAAGTTCTATACAAGTTATTATTATATAACCTACAGCACGAGCAGCAGAGGACATACAAGTAGTGGACAGTTTGCTTCAGTTGCTTGCAGGCCAATACAGAAAATTGGTCAGGAAATACCCCCCCACCCCACGCCTGAACTGACACAGCTTTTAAAATAATATTTTTATTAATTTAAAATGTAATAAATTAGGACTGCTGTCTGGAGACATAGCTGAGAGAGGATAAACAAAGGAGAAGTAGTTAAGTACAGTAATCAGTACACTTAATTACTTTTGGGTATCAGTCGGTATCGGGACGGTATGTTACATTTAAAAGTAAAACTGAAACTTTATAAATGATCTTTGACCTGTATTACAATTAAATCAATACAAAAGCACATTATCTGATGTTTGACTTCATGACTTTTATTGTTTTTTTAAAATTCACTTTTTCAATTTTGATTCTTGCAACATATGTCAAAAAAAGTTGGGACAATAAAGCATTTCCAACTCTGTTGGATGTTTAAGGACTAAAGATGCATTTCAGGGGTCACCGTTGTCGCATTTTGCATTTCAAAATGCGCCACATATTCTCTATTGTGATCAACTCTGGACTGCAAGCAGACAAGTACAGTATGCACATCCTCTATTTTCGCAGCCGTACCTTTGAAATATGTGCAGAATGGGGTTTTGCATCCTGTTGAAATATGAAATAATATCTCAGGAAAAAATGCTGCTCCAAAATCGTACTAAAATGTACTTTTCTGCAAAAATGGTGCTTTCACAATATTGAAAATACCTTTGACAAGGGCACTGACACATGCCTAACCATGACCGACCCTGTCTTTTGGACTTGTTGCTGATAATAGTCTGATAATTACATGACACATGTCCCTACCGATTTTCATACATGTCAGTCAGTCGTGGTGCCAAGGATGTAGTTTAAGGGGCGCTATTTAGATATTTTTCCAAACCCATTAAAAAAAATACATACGTCTTCAGAGAGGGCTGTTGATATATGAGGGAGATTGAACAATGCTCACTGAAGTTACAGCAATTCCGTGTCACGCCACTAACATGGTGTTTGACAAAATATGACTGCATCATCAATGTCTTGAGGCCCGTCTGACAAAGTTGGACATGTTTGTGGTCAATGGACGAGGAAGGAAACAAGTGTAAGACATGCAAAAAAAGACATGTGATTTTAAGTCATGATTTCTGTATAGATGTCACCAGGGACTCTTGTCATACATGTCTAGTTTGCAGTAGTTGGACTATGTATGTCTGAGATACAACAACCTCATGTTTGGATGGCGAGTCATCAGAATTTGGCGCCATGCAACGGTCACACCATGAGACTGAAACACAACATTTTAACAACCATATTCTCTATGATATTGAGATGAAACTCATAGATTTTGAAAATCAGGACAAATTTAATTTTCAAACCAAAATGGCTGCCTTTCTGTTTGGTCTGGCTAAGACTGGCGTTTATGTGCGTCTGGAAATGATACACATGTGTACCAATTTTCATAGGGTTAGGGTTAATAAAAGGGTAGGAAGTTTTGTCGGGGGCATTTTAAAGCCATTTTTGGACACATGGTGCTGAGCACATTCAAATTCGTACATTTCACCAGACCTGATGCACCCGCAAATTTTGATACGTTATTGAGTACTATGACTTTCCCAAAAATGAAATTCATTTCTAAGAAGAAGAATCCACACAGCTTCAATAGGGTCCTTGCACTGTCGTGCTCGGGCCCTAATTACATTTAGAAATCACTGCTGTAATTTTTTTGCATTTTCATACTGTCGTAACATGGGGGTTGGCATTGTAGAAGCCTTGATATATTTTAAGAAAAGCCATTAGATCAGCCTTTTTGCCTGACCTTAATAATATTGACTTACACATTGTCTGTGAATTTGAGGATGTTGACTTGGCATGGACTTTTTTTAAGTACTTTCTAGGCCCTAATTGATAAGCATGAAACTCTAAGTAGATTTAGAATTACCAAAAGGATAACCCATGTATTAACAAAATAATACCAGGCATTGGGTAGTTTGTTAGGCATTAATGCACTGATGAACCAGATTTGTAAAAAAGTAACACCTTAATATAAAGGGTACATATGTCTAAAAGATCACTTTTCAGTGCTTTTGAACATTTACTTGGGTCTCTGGGGTCCACGTGAGCGAAGCACACAAAATGCTCCGTTGTTGGCTGCACAGAGGAGCATGCATCTTTGATCCCATGGTGTGGAATACAAGTCCAAGAGTTAAAATGTGCTTAAGGAGATAATTTAATAACCTTGGATTTGTCATTATCAGTCTACATAGTACTAATAAACTCATTTTCTAAATGTCTACCTGATAATGCTGTAGGTATATTTAAGGAAATAATTCAAAATACATTTAACCCTGTATTATCCGTCGATATAACCAACAAATTCTTTAAAAACCCTACCTGAACTGAGAATTACCATCTTGTCGATAGCACTGTAAAGTCATTACGATTAACATTAGACTCCCTAGCGCCTCTAAGAAAGAAACGTGTAAAAAATAGTGAATTAGCTCCCTGGTATATTTCCAACACACATGAATTAAAACAAGGGTCAAGAAATCTAGAAAGGAAGTGGCGCTCCAACAACTGTGTTGAAAATTGCCTGGCCTGGAAAAATTGTGTTAAGCATATAACGAGCAGCCTACTACTCCACATTAATAGAAGAAAATAAAAAATAATAAATAATAAAGAAAAGCAACTCCAGGTTTGTCTTCAACACAGTAGCCAAGCTGACAGTCACACCTCCATCGAACCAAGTATTCCTCAATATCGTTATGACCTTCTTTAATGATAAAGTTCTAACCATCTGAAATAAAACCAACCATCTGCTGCCCTTAGTTGGCACTTATACCCTACCAAGAATAGAAAACACAGGAACAGCTGAAAATCTTACCAATCATTTAGACAGCTTCTCTATGATCACCCCAAAATTATCTCATCTTCTAAACCCACAACTTGTGTCTTAGATCCCATTCCTACTAAATTACTTAAAGAAATCCTGCCGGACCTGCCACTTATTGATAGTATGTTACTGATTCGATCGGTCATTATCATCAGGATGTGTACCACAGTCCTTTAAACTAGCTGTAGTCAAACCCCTATTAAAAAAAAACATCCAGAGATTTAAGCCAACTACAGACCGATATCCGACCTCCCCTTCCCGTCTAAAATCCTTGGGATGGTAGTAGCCAATCAGCTGTGTGAGTTTCTCCAGGAACGTAATGTATACGAAGACTTTCAGTCGGGGTTTAGAGATCAAAGCACGGAGACAGCCTCGGCAACAGACACTAATTAGAAGGTCATTAGTCATTAAAAAGAAGGTCATTAGTCATTAAAAAGAAGGTCATTAGTGACAGACACAATTCCTTGATCTGAAGCTGAAGAAAAACTAGTCCACGTCTTTGTTACATCCAGACTTGATTATTGTGAATCCTTATTATCAATCTCCAGCAGTAAGTTGTTAAAGACTCTGAGGCTTGTCCAGCTTCTCTTCCTAGCTTCTCTTTCCTCTTCTTCCTTCTTATTACATCAGAGAAATTTATGTATCAATATATGTTACTGACTTGACTTTTCCCCGGATTTCCTTTGCCTTATCGTCCGCAGATCCAGGGCCGTGGCTGCGGCCACATCATGGATTTTGATGGTGGATCACGAATCAGAGATTGTGATGGTAGAGGTGGATCCTGTTTTGTGTTGGCCTCTGATAGTGGTGGTGGACCACTGATCGTGGTGGCTGCTGACCGTGGAAAATGATTACAAGACTGCATGATATACAATATGTCTACTCAGATACTCTACCATTACTGACAATAAGCCATCAATTAATTTGCCTTCCATTATGCTAAAAACTCTTTCTTCTAATCAATACTGTAAATACCCTCATCTTTCTGATGTTCTCCATTACACGTGGCATCCATTGCCCTTCAGTCCATCCTGGGAGAGGGATCCCTCACATGTGGCACTCTCTGAGGTTTCTACGTTATTATTCCCATGTTAAAAACTTTTTTCTTTGTTGTAGTTTTTCCTTACTCTTGTTTAGGTTTAAGGGCAGAGGATGTCACACCTTGTTAAAGCCCTATGAGACAAATTGTGATATGTGAATAGGGGATATACAAACAAGTTAATTGATTGATCTAAAGAATCTAAAATGTAATTATTTAATTAAAATGATATTAGGAAATATTAAGAACAATAAAGACATGGATTGTAAATAAGTTTCTCAAACCTGATTAAAAAAGATTATTACCATATTGTAAAATGTAACTGAAGCATTTTTAGGGCAGTAGATGTTCTGACGACAAATTATTTCGGTCAAAAATAAGTGCTGTTAAGGATTATGCAGAATGTATGCATGCAGATTGATTGATTCAGTCTCTTACTTTGATTTAAAGGTTCCATATTTTACACCGTTCTAGAACTTGGTATGTACCCGTAAGATGATATTATCAGTGGTTTAAAGTAAAAAAAAACTGCTGCTATGTGTAATTTCATGTCCACTCCTCTGCCTCTCTCATGACCTCCAGACAGAACAGGCGGTTTTCTCCTGCGTCACTAATTATTTATGAGCCCCTCCTCTGATGGGCTGACTATTTGAGTGACACACGTCCAGGCCTATCACCGGTCTCATCCTGGCGCATTGGCGATCTTTCTGGTAAACTCAGCTGAAAGGCGCATCATTAGGGATACAGCTTTAGAGGATGAGCCACATATTCAAAGTCGGTAAGAACAGGCTGTTTCTGAACAATAAGTTACACTTACAATTAGGGCTGAACGATTAATTGCATTTGCGATAAATTCGCGATATGATAAAACACTATTTTCTAATCGCAACGTGTTCGGTTAAAACGTGCGAAAGAGAGTAGGGCACTGGACTGCTGTCCTCACCCGCAGCAAGAATGCCGTGGGACCACAAAACTCCTCAGATCCAGAAGATAGCGAAGCAAGCCTGCATCACCTACAGCAGGGGTGTCCAAAGTCCGGCCCGCGAACCATTTTGTATTGGCCCGCGGCATATTCAAAAAATATAATGGAATGTGGCCCGTTGTATAAAAAAATAAATCATACATTTTTAAAGTGTAATTCCTCTTTTCACCACATTGGGGCAGCATCACATTATTGCAGTCTCAGGCTGGGGATCTGTTTCCTTGCAGGGCTCACTTCTCCGCTCATTTCTACCATGGCGAACGCACCGAAAAAAAGGAAAGTTGACACCGAGGGCCACCGCTTTCAAGAGAGATGGGAGTTCGAGTACTTTTTCACAGAAACTTGAGGCAATTGTATTAGTCTCATTTGTGAAGAGAAGGTTGCTTTGTTTAAGGAGTTCAACGTAAAGAGACACTACCAGACGAAACATGCTGAAAAATATGACAAGCTAACAGGGAATGACCGTGCTGAAAAAGTGAAGCACCTGCAAAGTGCTCTAGCAACACAACAGAGATCTTCACGCGGGCCCGTGAGTCAAATGAAAATATCACCACAGCAAGCTACGAAGTGGCCTTGTTAATAGCTAAACATGGCAAAGCTTTTACTGAAGGTACATTTATCAAGGACTGTGTCATGAAAATGGTGGAGAACATTTGCCCCGAGAAGAAGCAAGAATTTATGAATGTTTGCCTGACACGTAACACTGTGGCACCGAGAGTCGAGGACATATCGTCAGATATTCAGAGACAACTGAGGGACAGGGTAGTGACTTTTGATTATTTCTCATTAGCCTGCGATGAAAGCACAGATGTTTCTGACACGGCCCAGCTCTTGATTTTTTTAAGAGGAGTTGACGACAACATGAAAGTAACAGAGGAGCTGCTTGACCTCCAAAGCCTTAAGGACCAAACCAGAGGAACGGATCTATTCGCTTCTCTTTGTTCAGCTGTGGATGATATGAAACTACCGTGGAGTAAAGTTTCTGGGATCATTACCGATGGTGCGCCTGCCATGACTGGTGAGCAACGTGGACTGTCCACACTGATCCGCAATAAAGTCAGCGAAGAAGGAGGTAATGCTATAAAACTCCACTGTATAATTCACCAGCAGGCTCTCTGTGCCAAACATCTCAAATGTGATCATGTTATGAAACCAGTTGTAAAGGCAATCAATTCTATTCGCGCTAAAGCTCTTCACCACCGACAGTTTCAGCAGTTCTTGCTTGACATCCAAGCTGAATATGGAGATGTAATTTATCACAACTAGGGCTGCAACAACGAATCGATAAAATCGATAAAAATCGATTACTAAAAGCATTGCCAACGATTTTAGTCATCGATTCGTTGAGTCGCGCGATTAATACGTCACTCGTAGGCGCAGAACTGTTTACTGACGCCGGCAGGTACATGCTTCATGCGCGCCCACAGCGAGCCTACAAGCGCTTTAGTGTTTGCGACCACTGCTTTTATTTTTGGACATAAAAGATGGCGGAGGGGGTTCAACCGAAATCATCCAAAGTGTGGGAGCACTTCACACTGCATAAAACTAAAAAGTGTGTTTGTTGCAATCTTTGCAAAAGCGAAATGGCGTGGCACGGAAGTACCACGGTAATGATACAACACCTCAAAAGAAAACATGTCGGAGTCATCCATGACGAGGAAGGGGGCTCGACAGCAGGGTAAGTCAATACAAAAGCTCACATTTATTCCGTTTTCAAGTAAGAACATGCAACATCTACTCTCTCTCGTTTGGTGTGTTAATGTATTCGTTATCCAGCTTTACAAGCATGAAACGTTTATTAAACTAACGTAAGCGTTAGCTGGTGTGTGTGTGTGTGTGTGTGTGTGTCGGGGTGTCTGTTACTTTATTTTATTTTTTTAAAGCACTTACAGCTTAATCTGTAAATTACTAAAAACGATCTTACTTACATAATAAACTTACATACTACATTTTACTTAAACCTCCATGAGTGTAAATAAATAAAATAAATAAATAAATCATTATTATAAAAATGTGTATTGTCTGTAATTGATCTTTGGGTTACTTACTGGCCTCAACATAAAAGTATTAATAACTAAAACAATGAGGCATATTAATTTTATTTAAATCGTGCTGTTTTACATACTTACTAATATTAACTTTGTCATTGCAGAAAAAAACAACCAACAATGAGTGGCTTCCTGATTGGAAGAACATCATGTACACCACAGCAAGCATCTGTCTTGACAGATAGCGTCCTTAACATGCTAGTCACTGACATGAGGCCTCTGTCAATGGTTGAAGATGACGGCTTCAGGACGATGATTCACACCTTCTATCCTGGTTACACTCTTCCCTCAAGGACCCATTTCACTAGGCTTATGGAGAGAAAATATGAGCAGACATTCAATGCAGTGAAGACTGCTTTGAACAACGGCAACAACAGCAAACTTGCTCTCACCACTGATGTTTGGACAAGTGTAGCCATTGAGGCCTACCTCGGTGTTACTTGTCACTACATCACAGACGATTGGGAAATGAAGTCAATCTGCCTCACTACCATGCCACTGCAGGACAGACATACTGGATCCAACATCGCCGAATGGTTGGAAGAAGTTGTAGCCAGGTTTGAAATCCCTCCTAGCAACATCATTGAAGTCTATTGAAGTCCACCGAGAGT
This sequence comes from Pleuronectes platessa, assembly GCF_947347685.1. Classification (NCBI taxonomy): domain Eukaryota; kingdom Metazoa; phylum Chordata; class Actinopteri; order Pleuronectiformes; family Pleuronectidae; genus Pleuronectes; species Pleuronectes platessa. The sequence goes on from NC_070633.1 coordinate 1,625,083, forward strand.
GCTGCCTACGAGTCGGGCCCGTTGCAGGCTTTTCAAGTCACTGCTACCAATCAGCTCCAGGAGCGATGGAAAAGGGAGACTACCTTTTCAGACACAGCAGCAGCAAACACAGTGATTCTTGCGTCAGCATTTGACCCAAGGTTTAGGAAACTGAAGTTTCTTTCCCCTGAAGAAATCCTTTGTGTTCAAAACAAAGTGCAAAGACTGGCGCTTGGAGAGATGGAGAGGAATTTGCAGCAGCCCGACACTTCCTCCGATACAGCTTCTGCATCAACAACTCCTACCACACTACTTGATTCACTCCTTGGTTCCAGCAGTGAAGAAGGGGATGGATCAAGCGGAGATGATGATGTCAACACAAAAGTACGGGAAGAAGTCCTCAGATACTTTGGAGAAAAGAAACTTTCAAAGGAAGAAAACCCATTGCAGTGGTGGAAAAACAACATGGACAAATATCCGATAATGGCCAGGCTAGCCAAGTCCTACTTGTGTATCCCTGGCACCTCAACACCATCAGAGCGGCTGTTCTCTGCCGCAGGCAACATAGCTTCAAAGAAGAGAGCCAGCCTTAGCCAGGAGCATGTAGACATGCTTACATTTTTGCATTGCAATGCAAAGTTCATGCCTAAAACGGTTAACTGAACAGTGAGTTTGTGTGTTTGTTAGAGCACCAAGCAAGACCGCGTTAATGTCAATGTTAATGTTAATGTTCGAACAAATACAGTGTGGACAGATTGGTAGTTTGCATTTTTCTTTATTTTTTATAATTTATTTATTGTTCTAACAGAAAACCTCAGTTTGTTCACTTTATAAAAGAAAGTAGCCTTTTCATTTTTTGTATTTATATATACATATAAAAATGTATATCATACATTGTATTTTATTTTGTGTTCCATTTTTATTATTATTTAATATGACTTAATAGCTCAGGGACGTTGAAGCAATAACCTGTTATTTTTTCACTTTTCACTTCATTCTACTGTGAATTTATGTTCTGTTTTTATGTTCAGAAAGTAATGTTCAGTTTTTTAATAAAGATGCGGCAATTACAAATGTTTCTATTTTTATCCGATTCATCGATTAATCGAAAAAATAATCGACCGATTAATCGATTATTAAAATAATCGTTAGTTGCAGCCCTAATCACAACGATGTGAGGTGGCTAAGTCGGGGGACCGCAATACAGAGATTTTTCTCACTCAGACAGGAAATTAGAATGTTTTTAGGTGAAAAGGGGCAGCCGATGGAAGAATTCTCCGACCCTATATGGCTGGCTGATTTGGCTTTTTTGGTTGACATAACGAAGCATCTGAATGGGCTGAATGTTAAGCTTCAGGGACGAGATGCAGTGGTGAGCCAGCTATACGCTCACATCAAGGCCTTTAGAACAAAACTGCAACTTTTCCAAAGACACTTGTCCCAAGCAGAGCCCTGCACCGCGCACTTCACAGCTTTGAAAGAGGTTATTGACAGTTTCCCACAGGACATCGGTGAGCAAATGAAGAGCTATGCAACAGCTATCGCATCTCTTTCTATGGAATTCAACAAACGCTTTCAGGATTTTGCAGTTATTGAAAAGGACATGTTGCTTTTTTCTTCTCCCTTCTCCGTGGACCCTGATGATGCTCCTCCACAGCTGCAGCTGGAGCTCATTGAACTGCAGTGTGACGATGAGTGTTGCGCCAAACACCTGCAGCTTTCTCTCGTTGACTTTTACGGGCAGCTGGATAAAGGCAGATTTCGAGAAATGCGAACATTTGCCAAGAAAATGCTGAGCTTATTCGGCTCAACATATTTGTGTGAGCAGACATTCTCTGTCATGAACTTGAACAAGAACCGATTGAGGTCAAGACTGAGTGACTCCCACTTACGTGACATTTTACGGATCTCAACCACTGCCCTCAAACCAGACCTGCCCTCTTTAGTGAAATCCAGATCTCAACATCACCCTTCTCATTAGTGTCAGCAAGTTATAGGTTTCTTGATCAATCTGAAATTGAGTGTTTTGAACTCCTGTTTAAAATGACCATGAGGCAAAGATTTTGATCTAACTCATGGAAATGTAATGTATATAGTTCAATGTTATCTGAGTCTCCAGATATAAATGTTTTGGGCAATAAAGCGAGCTGTAGCTATTGTCTGCAGTACCTGTCATGTCGTGTCCTTCCCATCATTAGAGTACACAAGGTACAGCACAGTGAGTCTGTATAGCATACAGAATTTTTATTTTTATTTAATTTTTCTATAGCAGTGTATATTTGCATGCAACTTTTGTGGTTAAAAAACATCAGAAGAAACTATTGGCCCCCGGGCCTCTTCACTTTATCAAATCTGACCCTCTTTGCAAAAAGTTTGGACACCCCTGACCTACAGGGTCCTAAGGTCTTCGGCCGAAGTGGTGGACACAGAGCGAGCTCTGCAATTCAGTAAAATGCAATTCAATTTGGAAGTAATCCAAGTATTCAGAATACGTTATTCAGATTAGTTAATGTAACGGAATACGTTACAGATTACATTTTTGGGCATGAATTTCTGTAGCGTAATACGTTTTGAAAGTATCCTTCCCAACACTGGAAATGTTACTGACTTGGGAGCAGTAAGACACCTATAATTAAAAAAATATTTTTCTCAAGATGGTAAATTTTTCACACAGGTTTTAAAAAGTGCATGGCTTGTGTTTACACTTACAATGACTTTGATTAAATTACTTAAATGCACACCGATTTGTTGTTCTTTTTTCTGTAATGAGCAGTTAAATAAAAATGTGGGAAAGAATATTGTACAGTAAATGTATCTAATATTGCTAGGTCATATTTAAATCATTCATTGCGTTTTTGGGGGGGGGGGGGGGGGGGGGGGGGGGGAAAGAGGATAAAATAAAAAAATTGAATATTAAATTGCAATCGCAATATTTGGGGGGGAAAAAATAATCGCAATTAGATTATTTTCCCCTAATCGTTCAGCCCTACTTACAAATTGTAAAAAAATTTGCAGGTTGGTCCGCCAATGTAGAAGTAAGTCCCGAGTTTCAGTACGGAGTTACGAGTAACGTCTACGTTATTCCGTACTGAGCACACCGACACGGCCGGTCAGAAGAAATAAAGCAGAAAGGTGTCGAAAAGTAACATTCTTTGGAGGAATGTCCACGTCACATTCTCCTCCTTGCATCCCTCCACTCCAAGGTTTCTTCATTGTTGTTTGTTGCGGTTAGCCTGTGGATGCTAACAAGCTGCTAGCTCAGCAAAATGTCTGCTTGGCGTCACGTTCGATGTGGCGGGGAGGAGGGGTGGTATTGGTTGGGAGCGGGGATGGTGGTTGGCGGGTTAAAAGGCTGGTCTGGTAGCGTCTGTGTGGGGCTGATGGAAGAATGCGATTCCATGATGACGGAGAGGAAGTATAAAACGTGAGTTTTCGATATCATTTTTCTTAGAATGGACTGAGTGAAAAAGTCTGCGGAGTGACTGTTCATACTTTGAGGGTACCTACTGACCACCTTCAAGTAATTCGGGATAATAAAAGCTCAGAAAGTGTATTTATTACAATATGGGCCCTTTATGGTAAAAGAAATAAAAAAAATTAAAAGGGAAAAAATTGATGAAAATTCAAGACTGCGAAAATAAATATATAAAACAATCAAGGACACTTTGCATGTAGTCAGGCTTGACCATGTGTCTGTCCGTGGTGACTCCTTATTTACATTCTGTTGTGTTTTTGCCAGCTCCTCCCTTGAATGATCCGTGTGCTTTACGGTGCACTTACTATCCTACTTTCATAGTTTATTACAATAATATTTGTGACAGTAACATTAATAACCAAATATTAGGTAAGAATAAGTTCATAATTCTTCAACACATTTTCACATTCACATTTACTTGCATCAGACATAGGATAAGAAAAGAGTAAACATGAGACTGATTATAGTCCTGCATGCTGGGGTCCAAAACCCAGCGTCAATAATGGCAAGGAAAGTGTTGAACAATTCGATTTCTGGTTGACTGTATGTGGATATCCTAGCATAAGAAGTTTTAGTCTCAGATATTTAGATCAACTAAAGGATACATTGACAGAAAAAGTATAGAAACATAGGTAAAAAGAAAAAAGAAAGATTTACAGCAGATTGGAAGGCTATTGAATATTGGATGGAAGACAGCCACATTATCATAACTGCGTCTAAAAATGCAGGACTCTGAGCCTCATGCCGCTCTGCAGAAAAGACACCTGCAGCAGCAATCAAATACTACACCACCTGCAAAATCACTCCTGCCATATGATGAATTAACTCCCAGAGCCACAGTATAGGGATCAAGTGGCATTCATTCACCAGCACGTATTAGAACTCAGATGCTGAATGATGCCGGCAGACAACCAGGTCCAGCTACACCATCCACTGTGACCCCATCAACACTTACCCCAACCCAAAGATCCCTCCAGTGGAGGAAGACGCAGAAGCTATCCAAATGCTCCCAATAATAGAAATGGCAAGCAGATACGGCAACAGCAAACTGTTTAACAGATTATGGACATTTGCTGACATGAAAGAGACTAAGTTTCATCTACCAAGTGCAAATAATTCAAACCCACCATAGTGGAACTAAGTTGTCTTCTGATGTTCTGACACAGGGGCGACTGTATTGTACTTCCCAGTTTTGACACTAGGTGGCACCCAACTTCTAATTTTTTTCTGTATGTGGCCCTCGGGATAAAAAGTTTGGACACCGCTGATCTAGCCTAAACTTTATTTAACGGAGACATATTATGCCCATTTTATCACAGTTGATATGGTTCCTTGGGGTCTTAATGAAATGTCTGCAACATATTTTGGTCAAAATACCACAAGGATCATTTAAAACAGCACCCTTTTTACCCTGTCTAAAACAGCCCTCCTCAGATTGAACTGTTTTGAGTGCCAATAGTTACTCCTGCCGTTTACCCGCGCTTCATTGAATTTCTTCACTTTGACATTGAGAACACTGGGCAGGAATCACATCGCGTGAACACCCACCATGGTCCTTCGCGATGCTTTGTTTTAATTAAACAGTCAGACTCGCACCAGTTCTAAGTCAGCTGCTGGGCGCCAGCCGAGGCGCACCACCATAGGGGGCCCCCCGTGCGAACGGAGGGTTCAGGCATGTTCAGGGACATAATCAGTGTGAGTCTCTGCTGGGTCTACAACTTAAGAGTGGCACAAGCTCTAGAAGGGAATCTTTACTGGATGTACCATTTCACTGATTATTTTCGTGCTTGCCATAAAAATGCTGTGAAATCTGCTGAGGTTCAGTGCAGAGGGCCCCTCACCAAGTCCAGTGTCCGACCCATTAGGGCCTTCATAGATGACCTCACTGTGACAAAAAAATCTGTCCCAGGCAGCAAATGGATCCTGAAGGGCTTTGAGGACCTGATTACATGGGCTCGTATGAACTTCAAGCTGGTGAAGTCCAGATTCCTGGACTTCACCACCAGTGCTGAAGAAATGAAAGACCACCAACAAGTTCTGGTTCGCACTTGGCAGCACCCAGATACCATTCATCAAGTGGATAAGTCAGGCCTATCTTGCAAGTTCAAGGCCTGGATTTACCATAATGGCATCCTCCCACGTATTCTCTAGCCCGTCTTTGTCTATGAGGACCAGATCTCTATAATCGAGGGCTTTGAGAGGAGAGTCAGCAGGGACCTACGGAAGTGGCTGTGACTACCTGGATGTTTGAGCAGCATCAACCTGTATGGGCAGAGCAACAAGCTGAAGCTCCCCATCAGCAACCTGAAACAAGAATTCATAGTGTATGGACTCGGAGTCGAAGGTGTATGATGTGAATGTTGGCTTTACGATCTTAATTTAGGATTTACACCACATATGCAGCCTTACAGTTTGTAACTGGTGCGAATGCCATTACATATCACTGCGAATTACACTCTAATGCACAACATTCTTTAAGTTGCAATTGGAATCATGACTCGGTCTTAGCATGTTAAAAATCATTTAAAATCAGTTTTCATAATATACTTTTACACTTCTTACCTGTACATCAGTTCTGTCTGCCACCCATCTAGCAAGCTGCTCAGCTGCAAAGCCTCTGACCTGCAGCTCATAGGTATCAGATAAGCGAGTTTTTCCTTTTGATGGGAAGTGGAGGAAGGTTGGAGCAGAATTCATATTCAGCTGAAACATACAGTCAAATTATTAATACACGGAGAAGTGAGGTGTAATAGTTATTAATCAAATTCCATCTTACTGGTTAAACTTTGAATAATTGTATACAACAGAGAATTTGTTCCTTAATGCTTTTTTGTTACACATTTAATATTGTGTAAGACATATTATGCTTGACCAAATTTCCATGGGGATGGTCAATAATTAGGAAAATTTATTTGAATCTGAAATCTCCAGTGCCGGGGCGTCCCAGCAACGTAATCAACAGCATCGATTACATATGAACGAATTACGCAGAACACGTCGTAAGAAAGGTGGCTGCGCACAGTCAAAGCATGGACTCACCCTGAAGAGTAAAGGCCAATGTATGCTTCTGCGTTTTGACGGACACGGACAGATAGGACCGCCCTCTCCAACGTGGAACGCCCTCTCCGTGCCTCTCCGAGGCTCCTCGGAGAGCTTTTCGTGCCGCGCTCATTTTTCTAACTATACGTCGAAATGACGGACAGCCCACGGATAGCACTTGGCTGTGATTGGTCCGCTAACGCCAGCATTTCGGAATGGAAACTTCCTGTTCCATTCCCTACATCACAATAAACCAAAATCACAACTACGACTCTATGATTAATGTGACAAGTGTGTCCGGCTGACGGTGGCTGGTTAGAGCACTTACAGCATGTGTGTACGGTCACATACGGTTATAACGAACTTTGATAACGGGGCTAGCGGGCTAGCCACCATGCTAACTGCGGTGGGAACAGCGCAAAAACCCGCTGACTTTAATCCCACGGCTCATGACACTGTTTCTCAAACACCGTCAGGTTAGAAGCAAACACTTGGTAGTAGTTAGTATCGGGTGTCCGTGCTGACTGTGTGTGGAAGCTGGGGGGAGCTAGCTGCCTCCGTGTAGCTTCAAGCTGTTGAATTAGCAACACAGTTTGGAAACAAGACCGGGGAACCGCTGCGCTAAGACACGATAACAAAAGCATTTTGACCCGCTGGGTGTCACTTTATTCAGCAAAAACTGTCGCGTCATCAACATCATTTTTCTGTTACCATCGTTCACTGTGTTTGAGGAGCCGGGAGGACGTAAATAAACCAGCGTGGACTTCTTCTATATACCTCATGAGGTAGGCTTGTCTAAGCTCGACTTCCGTTTCGCCATCTACTGTTCTGGCGGTGAATTGTTTTCACAATAAAAAGGCTCGTAGAACTATAAATCAAAAAGGGTCCGTCCGATCCGTCCGTCCGTCATTCCGAAACGGACTCGGAGAAGCATACTGAGGCCTTAAGCTGAAATGAAGAAAAAAAATTGCCTATGATCATCTAGCCTAGGTGGACACTTTTTCTTGCATTACAGTCATTTTCACCTGCGATGCTTGTTAGTTGTTAATATTTGTGTGGATTGTTAATGTTCTTGTTAAGATTGTGAATGGAGGTACATTATATATTAAGAAAAAAGAAGAAAAAGGGAAATTCTAACTAAATCTTTCATAAATGTTTTCTCAAATTATGCACTTTACTTTAAGATGCCTTTTTCAAATCGCTTGATTTTGTTTTTAAATGCAAAACTTATTTTACTTGAAACTAGAAATTAACATTTATTTTATTTTTGAGTACCCTCTAGTTAAATGTGAAAATGAATAACAAACATTGTTGAAATACTATTAAATTGTCTTTGCTTTATTGTATTTGTTATTTAATCAGTTTTTGACTTCGTACAACAAACTACTCTGCTACTTCAAGAATTTTTTTTTTGATAGACTGAATTTACACAGCGTTTTGATATTCCTCCAGATAGTTTGAATAGATAGTTAGAAATTTCACATAGTTTTTCATTTATTTTGCTGTTGGAAAGCTTACTTGAGATTGATATATTCTTTTTAATTAATGGAGCAAACTCTTGCACGAATTTTATTTTGGAGAGATTTTGTATGGGCCTGTAAAATATTAGCAGTTCAGACTGTCTGATTGTTTTGTATTTAAGAAAATACATTTTAGAGGGTTTCTTTTTTTTTTTTTTTTTTTTTAAAAATTGTATTTTGTAAATTCATTATTAAATTAATCAATTGATAAAAAATAACTGTTAGATTAAATAAATTATTATTAGTTTAATCCAAAAAATTATCGTTGATTGATCGATAAAAAAAAAATATATATATATATTTATTTTTTTTTTAAATCGATAACTGCACTACGGGCAGGGGTTCCCAAACCTTTCAGCACGTGACCCCCAAAATAATGATGCCAGAGACTGACGAGCCCCACCGACCCTGGATGTGTTATACAATGTTGCGCACAGCCACGCACTATTAAGCCTATACAAACACGGGCATTAATACAACCAAAAAAAACAACAGCCTTACAGTCATGATATTATTTTATAGCAATTTAAGAAATAAAATATAACAAGAATACAGGTCATCTCCCTGTAGAACAGGGCTGAGTGAGCATATACTGTAAGTATAAAAAAGTTTGCAGGTGATGTCTGTGCGCGTTTGAATGCATAACGAGCAGCAGGCACCTTATTGCTGCCATGTGCAAAAACGTTAGGGTTATTTATTTTAGCCTTAACATTACTTTCATTTCTTAAACTCACTAATGAGATAGTTGGGCAATATGCATGGAGCAGAACAAGTTCATTCTGGGCTCTATTTTGGAGATGGCCACCCGGAGATCATTCTCCACGTTTAGCTGCGATCTGAATTTATTCTTTAACTATGTCAGGGCTGAGAAAGTATTTTCGCACAAGTACACCGGCCTTGTTAACCAGTCAGGGTTAGTGAGGTGGTCAGCGAGCTGGGATTCATGCTCGATCAGAAATATGCCCACCTCGTCCCGCAGCTCATACAGGCGGCTCAGCAGATTTCCCCACAAGAGCAAGTCTGAATTTGAGTGGACGTGATTTTATGTAGTTGACCATTTTCATCACAATGTCAAGAATATGTTTAAGCTTTGGTTCAAGTGATTTGCTTGCAAGAGATTGTCTGCGAATAATACAGTGTGTGGAATTTACATGCGGCGCCACTTGTGAGACAAATCGCTTTCAGTCATTTCTTTTTCTTTTTCCCAAGCATATCTCCAGCCCTCCACACCTGTGCACGTCCACTCCGGAGCGCGGACCCCTGAGCTCAGAGCAAAACGGCATTACTTTTTCCCTCAAAACTGTATCGGATTCAAAAAAGCAGCTGGGCAGAGTTTGATATATCTGTGGATTCATCTAACTGTAAAGCATATTTCCATTTCTTAACTAACCACCAGCTGGCACTTTAGTCCACTTTAGATAGCGGCTAATTTATCCCCACACATGGCCAGATTTATAGCTACAGCAGCGAGTTTAATTAACGTTTCGCCGATTGTGTCTGGCTTTTTTTGCCTGTGCAATTAAATATGCCACCTCATATGATGCCCTTCGAGCTGCGGCTAGGATTAACTGTTTAGTAAAGACTTTCTTTTGGCCTTGCAACTCTCGCTCGTTCCGCTAATCCGTGTGGTAATAACCTGGTTTTATTCTAATTTGAATTCATATTTATGTATACATTTATACAACCAAGGGTTAAAAATTCCTCGTCCCACAGCTCAAAGTGGGGGGACCGCTGCACTAGTGCATAGTGTCTTCAACACATTCCAAACAACTAAATATTGGTGAAATCAATTTCACTAATGTTTATGACAGTGCACTCCAATGTGTGCTGATTTAACATGGACACTGAAGATCCACTGACCAGTGAGATCAGCTGCATTGTTTGGCTGAGCTGCCTGTCCTCAGTTACACAGAGGGTGCTAATGAGGGTATGGCATACGATTAACAACGGGATCGCATTGGTGATAGAAAACAAAAACGGCAAAACAAGAATTTGCCTTACCATCTGAAAGACGTCTGATCCTTCATCAAAATCAACAGATGCAAAGAAGACTTTATTAGTAAAGGCAGAGGAATAACGCCAGGAGTTAGCCAGAACTTGGTATTCCTCATCAGCTTGTCTGAAATGAGATAAAAAATTATTTTTAATTATTCCATTAGAATTAAAACAGCAGAAGTCTGTTGCTACTGTAGCTGCTTCATACCTGCATACCCCACACTGTCTCTGTGGCTGCAGAGCTGTAAACATGATGACCACAGAGTAATTTCTGGGAGGAGCCTTGACAAAGCGACGAAACTTATCTCCGTTCATCCTGATGACTGAACGCTTGGAGGTCCACTCCATCATCTGTGTCACCTTCTCTGACAGCAGAGTCTAAACAGGGCACACAAAGATAAATGCAAGCAAAAAACTATGAACCATCCTTGAATTACTAGCTTCACACATTGATATGGCTTTAGTAGGACCACACATCCAAGACAGAAATAATACAAAAGTAAAACAGCAGTAGCAGAGCATATACCTCCATCTAGTCCAATACTCTATCATGCAATGTTAAAGAAAACAAAACAGATCATCGGCAAAGAAAACATAACTTTCTTTCTTCAAACAGCACATCAAGATTCAAGATTCAAGATTTGTATTGTCAAATGCACAACAATAACATTAAGCAGTCGCTGGCAATGAAATGCTTGAGTCACAGGCTCTCTTCTAGCAATGCTCAAGTAATTACAACCAAAAAATTTAAATGAAAAAGAAATAGTATAAAATAGAATAAAATATCAAAAATTTTAAATAGAAAATAAAATTAAATATATCTAAATATATATATTTACAGATGAAGAGAAAAATAAAACAACAATAATGCAATTAGTGCAATAGTGCAAATATGCAAATATGCCACGGTGCTGGTTTGGTGGAGTTATTGCAGTTCAGAGGAGTTTAAAAGTCGTATGGCCTGGGGGATGGAGGTTGTTGTCCTGGCACCAAGATGTCAGGGCTCTGACGTCCTCTCTGTAGGCCTTCTAATCGTCGCCGGTGATCAGGCCTATGACGGTGGTGTCATCAGCAAACTTAACGATGGTGTTGGAGCTGTGGGTGGCCACGCAGTCATGCGTGAATAGGGAGTATAGGAGAGGACTGAACATGCAGCCCTTGGGGGCTTCGGTGTTGAGAGTCAGGGTGGAGGATGTGGTGCTGCCGATCCGCACCGCCTGTGGTCTGCCCATCAGGAAGTTCAAGATCCACTCACGGAGGGCGATGTTGAGCCCAAGGTCTCTGAGCTTGGTGACGAGCTTCAGGGGCACAATGGTGTTGAATGCTGAACTGTAGTCGATGAACAGCATTCTCACATATGTGTCCCTCTGGTTCAGGTGGGAGAGGGCAGTGTGGAGGGTGAGGGAGATGGCATCTGCAGTCGACCCATTTGACCTGTAGGCAAACTGAAGAGGGTCCAGAGAGTCAGGGAGGGAGGAGGTGAGGAGTGGTTGGACCAGCCGCTCAAAAAACTTCATGATGATGGAAGTGAGTGCTACTGGGCTAGTCATTCAGGCAGAGGGTTTTAGTTTTCTTGGGACATGCAGGGACTACAGACTGGAGCAGTGACAGGTTGAAGATGTCTGTGAAAACATCTGCCAGCTAATCTGCACACACCTTGAGAGCTCGGCCAGGGATGCCTTCAGGTCCAGGTGCCTTGCGTGTGTTGATCCGGTTAAGAGATCTCCACACGTCTGCCCTGGATATGACGGGGGCAGCAGTCCTCCAGGGCCTCTTCGATCTCCACAGCCTGGGGTGTGCTCTCAAAGCGTGGATAAAAAGTGTTCAGATCCTCTGGGAGAGATGCAGACATTACATCAGCACTGCTGGTCTTGGCTTTGTAGTCTGTGATGGTTCTCAGTCCGGCCCACCTGTTCCTTGTGTTGGAGACCTTGTAATGGGACTCCAATTTGTCCCTGTAGAGTCTCTTAGCACTGCTAATAGCAATCCGGAGTGCGTACCTGGATTTCCTGTATTCCTCCAGATCCCCTGAGTTGTAGGCAACAGTCCGTGCTTTGAGTTAAGCATGGACGTCACCATTAATCCAGGGCTTCTGGTTTGGAAATGTTCGTACAGAAATCCTTTTCACCCTTTTCGTGGATGGGTAACACAACTGGCCTTAATAATTACAATAGGCTAAGCATAGACTGTTCAATTATAATCATGTGATTTGTTGTGAATTTGATTTGTGTTGTGATATTTTGTAATAGGTTATTTGAAAGTAAATGTTAGTTATATTTTTTGTTCAGCGTAGTTTTATTACATTGTGTTTTTCTCGACAGTTGACCTTGATGAATATCAGATTATGTTTTTTAATGTTTTTTTTATTAATGACGAAAAGCAGGCCTTGGCAAAGGGTTTACACAATTGCCACTGATTGCTGTTATTGCTGGTATTACAGCCATGCATTATACGGTTCATTCTTGTAACCAACTACGCTTATCAACACAGTTTTTTTACACATTTAATACTTTGTAAGGACTACATTTTTATAAAGCTCTACACAAAATAACCTGACCATATCTTAATTTCCATTGATTTATTTTATATTGAGGTACTATCAAGCACACTTCTGATGGCATTATCTTAAAGATCTTTCAGAAAATGTGTAGATTCAGTGATAATCGTATCTGGCAAGGTGTTTTATGGTACAAGAAGTTCTGCTAGCATGATCATCTCATTACAGCATTTTATGAACAGGTTATGATGAGTCGCAACAATCGCAAGTGAAACTGCAGTTATTAATGCAGTGGTGTGAACCGACGTACGTTCAGTGGTGACACTGCTGCCTATTCTATTAACGATAGCAAACATGACTTTGCGGTTAACACTGGACCTTAGAGCTAAGGTTTCATTTGAGCCGATTTACAAACGGTACCATGGTTTAGAAACTCAGTCTGATGGTGAAGATGTTTTAAACCCTCGTTGTTTACTTCGGACTGTCCACAGCCACACATTAGCTGCTTTCTGTCTAATGTTAGCTTAGCAATCGGAGTTCCAGAGTAATAGTCAACTTTGGAAACGTGTCCTACATATAAGGCAGAGCTTGTCATCTCTTATGAGCGCGTGTTATCACAGACATGTTACCTCTTTCTTTTTCTGGCCGTCAGCTGGCTCATGGTTGTGAATGAAGAAAACAAACAGGCAAATAAAAAGTTTCTTCAACATATCTGCGTTCCTCGCCCGCACTATGCCGTCTCCTGTCAGCTCATGATTGGTTAACTATAAGCCAATCACAGCGAGCTGGTGCTTTTTCTTCCCAACTTTATTCAAACAGAGCATGTTGACAGCATAGGAAAGGGCTGGAAACACCTATACAAAGTGTATGGCTGTCACAATAGGTGCGTTCGAGATGTACTTGGTCTGAGTGTGTCAGACTTTTAAGTCAGTGACACGCGAACAACGATCGATGTCTCAACATTTGTTTTTTTGCTCCAGAATAAACGGATGTTAAGGAAAACGAAACTAGTGTTTAGTGACCATGTCAGAAAGAGTTGATCATCACATTGTCTTAAGAGATAAATAGTGATAACCTTTTTCTTTTTATTAATCAGCACATTAGAAAAACGAAATCCCGCACACATGAAATAACACTGCAGTAAAGTGAGCCGTCATCTGGGAAGCCAGCCGCCTCCGGGTTTTTTTTTTGCGCGTCTACTTGTGGCTTTACGGTAAAACAGCATGGTTGGCTGAAACAGCCTAAAATTACTACAAATATAACTTTATTTTTTATTTTTTAAATCTTCATGGCGTATCTGCTCATGTAAATTATCATGTATTTTTACTGCAAATTAAAGGGCAAGTCTGTAAAAAAAAAAAAAGGTGTACATAATGTAACCATATTTGGAAGCTGATTAAAAATATTTCTTGAGAGGTTATAAGTGACTTCGAGTGGATTCCTGTTCGTGGTGTCTCTGACTATGTTGATTTACATTTTTGTGTATTTTTACTGTATAATAACTGAGAAAATTAAAGTGCAAATCTGTGAAAGTGGCCCAATATACATCTTTGGATGGAATTTTAAGATATTCCTTAATAGGTTATGAGTATTTCCAGTGGATTCCTGTTCATAGAGCCTCTGACTATGCAATGTCCACATTAAAATTTAGATGGAACCTCCTGTTTTCACAGACTCATTCCACTTCAACATGACGAACATCTCTGAGTGTCAGCGACATTATATCAGTAAAGACTGAACTAAATTTTCAAAATGACTCCCCTTTAAACTGAAAAGGGATTTTATTTTTTAAACAATTAATTAATTGTTACTGAATATCATTTAGGTGTCTTACCTTCCTCCATGTTGTTCGATGTACTCTCAAAAAAGCATTTCCAAATACATGTACAAGGATATGAGGTGGAGTGTGTCAACTTTACATTTGTCAACTTTGATTGCACTAGTTGAACCTGTTAATAGCCCAAATTAATAGTCTGCATGAGAAGCTACAGAGACAGGGAGTGGAATCAATAAAATGCAAAAGAAACAATGTGGAAAAATTAAAACATTTTTTTGATACTGTATATATACATATTTTTAATCAACTTTTTTCATTTTGCAGATAGCCGTGTCAGAAACAGTCCCGGGTGGTGGGGTAGTGTGTTTGGGGAGGAGATGAAGGTGATTTAAGCACATAAACAGCAACTCCAGCTTTCAGCCCTTGCTCATTGCAGCTCCTTGGTGTCCAAACCCAAGCACTGTTCATGGAACCATCTCCCTGACTGATCAAAAAAAAGTTGAACTTTTTGGAAGGGTTGGGTTCCGTTACATATGGCGTAAAATTAACACAGCATTTCATAAAAACAAATCATACCAACAGTCAAACATGGTGGTGGTAGTGTGATGTTCTGGGGCTGCTTTGCAGCTTGAGGACCTGGATGACTTGCCATAATTGACGGAACAATGAATTCTGCTCTCTAACAGAAAATCCTGCAGGAGAATGTCTGGCCACAAGTTCAAGCGCACTTGGGTTATGCTGCAGGAAGTCCACCAGTGAATGGCTAAAAAAAACCAAAATGAAGGTTTTGGAGTGGCCTAGTCAAAGTCCAGACCTAAATCTGATTGAGATGCTGTGGCATGACCTTAAACAAGCCATTAATGCTCGAAAACCATCCAATGTTGCTGAATTCAAATCAGAATCAGAATCAGAATCAGAAAGTATTTATTGCCAAGTAGGTTTACACCTACAAGGAATTTGCTCTGGTTATTGGTGCAGACAATGAACATAGAAACATAAAAACATAAAAACACAATAAATACAACACACATAAGAAAAGCAATAAAAAGAAACAATATATATTTACTCACTATTTACTTCCCATTTACTCACTTTTTCTAATATTTATACAAAGTAAAATTTATTTAGATATAAACATATCTAAATAAAAATATATAAAAGATATAAGAAGTGAAGTAAAAAGTGAAATGCAAAATGCAAAACAATGAACAGTGTCAGATTGCAATATGCAATGTAATGCAGTATAATATAATATAATAAAATGTGTTAATTTAACACATCCTTGAGGTGTGGGGGCGGAATAAAAGTCTGAGTCAGGTGGGGGTCCCGGGCCTTGTTGATAAGGCCAACTGCAGCCGGGAAGAAGCTGGTCTTGTGGCGGGCGGTTTTGGTCCTTATGGACCGCAGCCTCCTGCCCGAGGGAAGAACCTCAAATAGTTTGTGACCCGGGTGGAAAGGATCAGCCACAATCTTACCTGCACGCCTCAGGGTCCTAGAGGCAAACAGGTCCTGTAGAGATGGTAGATTGCAGCCGATCACCTAGATCAAAGAATTCTGCAAAGAAGAGTGGTCCAAAATTCCTCCACAGCGATGTGAAAGACTCATTGCCTGTTATCCCAAACATTTGATTGCAGTTGTTGCCGCCAAGGGTGGCACAACCAGTTATCAGGATTAGGGGGCAATTACTTTTTCACAGAGGACCAAGTAGGTTTGGATAGACTTTTTGACTTATTAAATGAAATCATCATTTAAAAACTGCATTTTGTATTTACTCGGGCTGTCTTTGTCTAATATTAAAATTTGTGTGATGATCTGAATCATTTAAGTGTGGAAATATGCAATTTGTTTTTGCCGTATTTGGTCTGTGATGATTAATACAGAAGAAAAAAAGTTACATAAAAAGAAGGTATTTGTAAGAAAATATTACAAATATAACAAATCTTTGTATGATTTGTGTATGTACCCATTTTATTCTAACTTCACATTCTTTGTTAAAGGCATTATATTTTACAGTCTATGGTCACAGGTGCCAGTCATTTGCACCACATTTACTGCAGCTACTGAAGAGAGATGTAAGTATAAGTTATTTAAGTATTGTGTTTTATTTGTGTGAGATAATAAAATCTAGAAGTTTGCATCTTTTAAAGCATATTTGTCTGTGACACAACATTTACAGAAACAGTGACTATCTTCTACAACTACAACTGCTGCTTAGTAATGTTTTGCACCAAAAAGACTGATGTTTTGGTTCATGACGAGTGTAATAATCAAGTGTAGTGGTAATGTTGGGCCTGCAGATGGCAGGGATTCTCATGTAAGAATTGGGTCACCGTAAAAATAAGACGAAGAAGACAGAATCCGGAAATTATGACAAGATGGCGGAATGTGAAAACAACCACGACAACAAACAGCCGTCCAGTTTAGATACCCAGCGTCCTAATTTATCCGAGCTGCTAGACCGTGGGTGGAAGATATTTGAAGAGGTGGACAGTACCAACCTCCCCCTGGGCTCTAGCAGCATCCAGGTGGGAGTGAAACGCGGCATTGGTATGTTAGAAGAAGCGTCCAGAATGGTGGCTCAGCTCGACCTGTTCAGTCGTAACGAGGAGTTGGAGGAGGTCGCCACAGCGGAACTGAAGTATCTACTGTTGCCCGCTCTCCTAGGAGCTCTTACCATGAAGCAGACCAGCAGAGACAAACGACTCCAAATAGTCCAGACAGCCCGGGCTTACTTCATGGACTTCCTAAGGAGATGTAAAGAGTATAACATTTCAAACTTTAAAATACCAACGTCGCCAGAGGAAGACCCTAGTTGTGTCGAAGCTCCAGATGATGGATCTACTGCGGCCAAGGTGAGGAGTTCTTAGGTTACACAGCACACTGGACACAGAAAACACATTTAGCCATTGCTCTTGCATCAAAAAAGTACAACCTGGCTATAGTTTTCTGTACACTAATTTAATTTGCAATATAATTTAGCATCTTGAGTTTAACACTGTAATGTGTCCGATTGCAAACCATACTTTCTGAAAGTATAACATCTCTTAATAAATTTAATTAGATTTAGAACATTTCAGTTATTGATATATGAATATACTGCACTGTATTATTTAAAGAAAACATTTTTGATTATACAGATATTTTATAACTTCATGTTGCTGCTGCTGTTAATACCGTGAGTAAGAGTGAATAAGACAGAGAGGACCGTGCCTCAAATGGAGGCAAAAGAAATTGCTTCTCATAGTCAGATCGACTTGTTTCATCTTCTGAACGTATTTTCATCATACAAAACTTTAGGAACTCTAGAAATATTTGCAGAATAATCATATTTAAATATGAAAATAGCCCTACCTAGAAATATAAATATTATACAGTGTTAATCATAAGTGGTGTCCCAACCTCCACT
This sequence comes from Pleuronectes platessa, assembly GCF_947347685.1. NCBI lineage: Eukaryota > Metazoa > Chordata > Actinopteri > Pleuronectiformes > Pleuronectidae > Pleuronectes > Pleuronectes platessa. Next base: position 1,642,771 of record NC_070633.1, read on the forward strand.
CTGGAATATTATTTGGAAATTGAAGTTTGAATGTCCCTGACATCCCCAAAAGTGTCCCAGAGTAGATGTGCACAGTTCCTCTTAGCAGGTGGGGGACCCTGGAGCACCTCTTCCTCTTCAGCTGTTTCGACTTCTTCCCTGAGCTCCTCCTGTTCCAATCTGTTCCAATCCTGTTCCAACAAATGAAAGAAAGTGGGACAAATTGAGTTAAATAATGACTCCAGAATAGTCGGTAGGCTATTAGCAATACACAAGGAAGCAAGTATTATGGACAGGAAGCTAGGCTCACTATGGCAAATGTTTGTTTGTAATAGAATGGTTTTGATAGAAACCTATATCAATTTCAGCTACATGTCTATCCAGTGCGCACATACACACACACACATACATACACACACACACACAGCTGTAATAGGCATTATGAACGAAAGTGTAGGCTAATTAAAATATTGAATTACCTGAGGATGCTGGTGCTCCGCTATTGCTACAGCATCCGACATGAATGGCGGAGTTTTAAATCTCGCATCAAGTGCTGACGCCATTCTAAGTTTGATCTTCTCCAAGTTGTCTGCATACCTTTTCTTGAGGTCTTGGTGAATGGCTTCCTTGATGTCTTTAACAAACTGAGTATCCCCAATGCTCTCCCGGGTGGCTTGCAGAAGCTCTGTGATTAGAGGGGCTATCACAGAGAGTGTCGAATTGCTCTCATCCGACATAACACACGTCGCTACCTTGACTGGCTTCAGAGTTTGGACCAATTCTTCGGCATGAGATATGTCCGACTCTGTGAAGGTGTTTATCCCCCTTTCGCTCTTTCTGACCTCAGCGGAGAGCAGTGCGGCGGTGATCGCAGGCTGCTGCTCAAGGAAACGTTCAACCATGTCATAAGCGCTATTCCATCTCGTTGATATGTCGGTTATCAGTTTGCGCTCCGGAATAGCTTTTGTGTTTTCTTCAAAGCATGGAGGCCAGTGTTGCTTCTTTGGAAATATGCAGTTAAGCGTCTGACTCGTCCGAGTAGCCGTGCAACAGCTGGCAGCTTCAGCCGGAAGGAAATCATGAACGAATAGATTGCATTGTGCCATCTGTAGGATTATAAGCGGCAACGTTTTTTTCCGCCTTGAATAAAGTAATTAAAAGTAGGCTGAAGACAAAATATCGATTTGGGAATCAACTTACAAGGAGAGAGTAATGGGTGGGAAGTACGACCAAGAGTTAATATCACTGTAGGGCTGCTCGATTATGGAAAAAATCATAATCACGATTATTTTGGACAATATCAAAATCACGATTATTTAAACGATTATTAATATGTGCCCTTATTCTGAAGTCTATGCTTTATTTTTTTAATCACTTCCGGTTCCGGTAAAAACCGATGACGGCTGCGTGTCTTATTCCTCCGTGAAACCAGGATATCTGTGCCCGGTTATCAAACCCTTAATGATTGCAACCCTAAAGCCTGAAACATGCTTCTGCGTTTTCACGGGCCCGTAAGCGCAAGAGCCCTTCCGGGTCCCTTACGTGCTTATGTATCCCTCCTTAAGGCCTAATTATAGTCCTGCGACTGCAACCGCGGAAGGCCACGCAGCTGCATCGACGGACTCGTTTTGGTTTATACTTCTCTAACGTGCTGCGCGTGTTGCAACGCAATTCACCGCCAGAACCATAGGTGGAGTAACGTTTTTTTTCAAAGACAAAACACACAAAGAAGAGACGTCTTCTTCTTCGTCGACTGTTTATTTACATCGCCACTCCGGCTCCTCATAGCCTATTTCTGGCGGACAAATCGGCCAGTCAGTGACGGGTTATGCAAGTGGTCATACTTTCGGATCTCTTCTGCCAAGTGCTCTTCTATTTGGTCCATATTCGTTCTTCTAAATCTTCCGTGATTTCCGCGTATTGTGGGGCATGAAACCGGAAACTAGACTCCGGACGGGATGTAGTCAGCCGACCAATCACAAGCCTTGCAGGCTGCGTGAGGCTCGCGTCGTTTTGTCGTATAGTTAGAAAAATTGGCGGACGCACGCAAGCCGCCAGAGGGCACGAAAGGGGCGTGTTGCGTGTCTTGCGTGCATGCATGCGTCCGTGCAACACGAGTATAATTTGGCCTTTACGTGCTGACGGGTGTCGACCCCCTTTTCTAAAATTTACGGCAAAGCTCCGCAAGCTCACTCAGCCCGCAAGGCTGTGATTGGTCTGCTCTACATCCCTTCTGGAGCTGCATTTCCGGTTTCATGCCCCATAATACAGGCAGAAACAACGGGAGATTTAGAAGAATGAATATGGACCAAATAGAAGAGCGTTTGGCAGAAGAGATCCGAAAGTATGTCCACTTGTGTAACCCGTCACTGACTGGCGTATTTGTCCGCCTGAAAAAGGCTACAAGGAGCCGCAGTAGCTATGTAAATAAACAATCGATGAAGAAGAAAGAAGGCGTCTCTCAGGTCGTCTTCGACAAAAAGCATTACTCCGCCTAGTGTTCTGGCGCGGAATTGCTTTGTAAGACGCGCAACGGTTGGGGAAGCATGAATGACAACGAGTCTTGCGCCACAGCGGCCTGAAAAGTCGCAGACGCAGTCGCAGAAGCATGTTTCAGGCTTAACAGTCTCTGACCGACTGACCGGCGCGGAGAAATGCGGTGCGCAGCCAGGCGGGAGCACGCTTGAGAATAGCGGTGCGCGGCGCGGCCGCTACATGGTGTGCTGCTGCCTTCCCTGCTTTTCCACTCGCGCTGTTTTTTTCACCGCCGTTCACCACACACACACAACTTGCTTCTTTCATTTACTGCTGCTTGAGAGTGAGAGCCAGTCAGCTGGGCTGCTGAATGCTTTGGGGGAAGGACTGAATTGCGCATGCGCGTCTCTTTCGAAAAAAATGCCAAATAATCCCTTCAACTCGATTATAGTAGTTTGGAGATCGTTTGACCCCATAATCGTAATCACGATTACATTTCGATTAATAGAGAAGCCCTATATCACTGTATTTTTCACTCCTTCATACAATTTCAAAACTCTCTACATTGAGAAAATGAAATCAGGGTATTTGAAACCAGGTCAACTGAGCCTTCTCTCCACTGGACACTCCACTCATCTCTATTAAGCTTAGATGTTACTTTTGACGCTTTAATTGATCATCCTTTTACCATTCACCTTGCATAAAGGCAGCGGGTCATATGTTTCTCTTTTAAGTGGTTGATTTATCGCGGTAATGGCGGTATTGGGAATTCCATGTTGTACGGCACTATCATACCCATGATGACTTTAATACTGGTATACTGCCCATCCATAAGATGACTCACACACACAGAATAGAGCAGAATGCACACATCAAAGCTTTGGCAAGAGCACTACTTGCTGTTCCAATGATAATTACTTCCTTTTTTTTATTTTTTTCTAAACGTATGGAATTTTAGAGAGAGGGGGAGAGAGAGAGAGGGGGAGAGGGAGGGAGAGAGAGAGAGAGAGAGAGAGATTATTTGATAGTCTGAACATTAATATGTGCTTCTTCTTCCAGTCTGGCCCCTGCCAATCAGACCTGGTTGCCATGGCAGCACAGAGACAAACTAAGATCGAGCGGTACCGTCAGAAGAAGGACCTGGAAACCAGACTGACACATGTACGAGGAGCCATAGATAGCGGACTGGATGACGATGATGTCAACAGAGATTTTTACCTTCTGAATGTCCAGAGATGGGTGACCGTGTGTCTGGAGGAAATCGAGAGTATTGATCAGGAGGTGGAGATACTCAACAAGATGGATGTTCTAAAGCACAGTGCTGCCAAGCAACCAACTCAGCCGGTCAGGCCTCCCATGAAACCATTCATCCTCACCAAGAATGCTTTACAGGTGACTATGTGTAGATCTTAGCTAATACTATGGCAGCTATGTATAGTCATTCACTTACAAAACTTGCGATAAGGGCTTGCAGCTGGTTGCGGAAGTTATAGGTATGTAGCCTATATGTACAGTGCCTTGCATAAGTATTCACCCCCCTTGGACTTTTCTACATTTTGTCATGGTATAACCACAGATTTAAATTTATTTCATCGTGAGTTTATGTAATGGACCAACACAAAATAGTGCATCATTTGGAAGTGGGGGGAAATATTACATGGATTTCACAATTATTTACAAATAAAAATCTGAAAAGTGTTGAGTGCATATGTATTCACCCCCTTTACTGTGAAACCCCTAACAAAGATCTGGTGCGACCAATTGCATTCACAAGTCACATTTGCAAGTCACATAGTTAGTAAATAGGGTCCACCTGTCTGCAATTTAATCTCAGTATAAATACACCTGTTCTGTGACGGACTCAGAGTTTGTTGGAGATCATTACTGAACAAACAGCATCATGAAGACCAAGGAGCTCACCAAACAGGTCAGGGATAAAGTTGTGGAGAAATATGAAGCAGGGTTAGGTTATAAAAAAATATCCAGAGCTTTGAACATCTCTCTGAGCACCATAAAATCCATCATAAGAAAATGGAAAGAATATGGCACAACCGCAAACCTACCAAGAGGAGGCCGTCCACCCAAACTGAAGAGTCGGACAAGGAGAAAATTAATCAGAGAAGCAACCAGGCGGCCCATGGTTACTCTGGAGGAGTTGCAGAGATCCACAGCTGAGGTGGGAGAATCTGTCCACAGGACAACTATTAGTCGTCTACTCCACAAATCTGGCCTTTATGGAAGAGTGGCAAGAAGAAAGCCATTTTTGAAAGGGATCCATAAAAAATCCCGTTTGGAGTTTGCCAGAAGCCATGTGGGAGACACAGCAAACATGTGGAAGAAGGTGCTCTGGTCAGATGAGACCAAAATTGAACTTTTTGGCCTCAATGCAAAACGCTATGTGTGGCGAAAACCCAACACTGCCCATCACCCTGAGCACACCATCCCAACAGTGAAACATGGTGGTGGTAGCATCATGCTGTGGGGATGCTTCTCTTCAGCAGGTACAGGGAAACTTGTCAGAATAGAGGGAAAGATGGATGGAGCCAAATACAGGGAAATCCTTGAAGAAAATCTGATGCAGTCTGCAAAAGACTTGAGACTGGGGCGGAGGTTCATCTTCCAGCAGGACAATGACCCTAAACATACAGCCAGAGCTAAAAAGGAATGGTTTGGATTAAAGAATGTTAATGTCTTAAAATGGCCCAGTCAAAGCCCAGACCTCAATCCAATAGAGAATCTATGGCAAGACTTGAAGATTGCGGTTCACAGACGGTCTCCATCCAATCTGACTGAGCTTCATCTTTTTTGCCAAGAAGAATGGACAAACCTTTCCATCTCTAGATGTGCAAAGCTGGTAGAGACATACCCCAAAAGACTTGCAGCTGTAATTGCAGCGAAAGGGGGTTCTACCAAGTATTGACACAGGGGGGTGAATACTTATGCACCCAACAGATGTCAACTTTTTTGTTCTCATTATTGTTTGTGTCACAATACAATTTATTTTGCACCTCCAAAGTACTATGCATGTTTTGTTGATCAAACGGGAGAAAGTTTATTTAAGTCTATTGGAATTCCAGTCAGTAACAGTACATAATGGGAAAAAGTCCAAGGGGGGTGAATACTTATGCAAGGCACTGTACAGCAGAGCAGAACGAAATAATAGGTGGAATCCTGTTTATTGGCTAATACCAGTTTCCTGCCGAAGAAATATTCAGACCCCTTACCTTTTTGTACATTAAATTATTATATTGGTCCTTTTCTCCATAGATATACACTTATCTAATGATTTTAGCAGTTTTTCATGCCCAAAGGTCTGCAGAGACTTCAGTACTTTATATAAGCCAATTTGGCAATAGCTTAATCTTCAATCTTGCTGAGCTAAATCTGTACAAGCTTTTCCCGCCTGGGTTTGGGCAGTTTATCCAATTCTTTCTGAATGATCTCTCCCTCTCAGGCTTTGTCAAATTTAGTGGGAATTGCCTTTAAAGTAATTGTTCAGTTCTTTCCACAGATAGGGTTAAAGTCTGGGCTTTGGCTCGACATCCTGGACAAAGACATGTCCTTAAACCACTGCACCAGTTTTTCTGGGACTGCTCCCTCAAGTCATCCATCCCTCAATTCTGACCAGGGTCTCTGAAACCTTAGACTTTCAGTATTGAGATCCGATTACTCAGACCACATTTGAAGGTGGTCTGAGAAGCATATGACCATATTCTTTTGACTGTGTAAACGCATGCTTCCTGCGCGTCAAATGAAGGATCGCGTACTCCGCTAACGTAATCTGACCTTCTAGTTTCACAATGAATCAAGCATATGTTTACTCTGTGTCCATAGGCATATTTGTTTATGGCCACTGCTGCAACATAATGATTTCGATTTTTTTTTTTTTTATACCAACATTTTTATTGGACACATCTTAATATTCAGACTAGGTTAAAACATAATTTGGTATTTGTGAACACAATGACGTACATGATGATTGGCATGTAGAGCGGGAAGTGAAATATGATCAGAAGTGATCACAAGAGGATAGATTTTGTTTTTAATGCCAGGTATAAGCAGTCTAACTTAGAGTACTGGAGATTGGATCTCTGAACAGGGCCTAAAACAGGTAAATGGAATTGTTGGAACAGCAGGACACTTGTGGACAAGGCTGCATTTAAACATCCCTCTCAGAGATTGAAGGTATCAGATCAGTGTTACAGGCCCTCATATTTGACAGAGTACATTTGCCTCTCGTCCACAGGCTCAGGTTTTCGGGCCTGGCTACCCGAGCCTTCCCACTATGACAGTAGATGACTGGTATGAACAGCACAGGAAACATGGAGTACTGCCTGATCAGGCAATATCCAAGAGGGATAACGTGGATGACGATGCTAACGCAACGGAGAGGGAAGAAGAAGAAAAAGAGAAAAAAGCTGAACAGGATGATGAAGAGTCTCTGCTGAAAGCCAGAAACTGGGATGAGTGGAGAGATGGTCATCGCAGAGGTTATGGAAATCGCCACAACATGGGCTAACTGTTCCTAGCATTGTGTGTGTCCATCATTGTTCAACCCGCTCTTTAGTGTGGATGTACTGAAAGGTGCCCAGTAATGATGCCTGTGTATAACCCCTCAAAATGTTACTGGAGAATAAAGAATGATCAAACCATTCAAAACACCGTCAAAACACCACCATCTTTTCTTAGACATTATAACACAAGTTCTTGGGCCTTATATCGTAATTTTTTTATTATTTCAATTGTTTCAGCAAAGTTTGCTTCTTCACTGAACAAACACAAGTGCTGGTAAATGAAGTCACCATCGGTAATCTTATTGCAAAAAGATTATCATGTTAGATTTTGTTCTTTAGTCGGGGAATGTTGTAAAATTACTGTATATCATTCTTGAGTTCATCTGAAATAACCTTTTACTTAGATTGACTAAATGTCCGGTCTTAATAGCAGACCATCAAACAACGTTAAATTATCTAGATAAAGTGGCCACTTATTTGCATATTCTTCCAAACATGAATTGTGTTAAGATTAAAATGTTTCAATAATCCTTTTTTCTGATATGAAAGAAATTCCATGATGTTTTGTTGTCTTTTAGTTTCTCAGATGGTCTTTCTGTCTTCAGGTGAAGCCTATATCACGGGTGTCCACTGCATTTGAATCATAGCAAATCTGTAAAAAATCATAATCATGTAAAAAAAACAGCTTAGCTTGTTTCAAGTAATGAACAGAGGCCGTTAATCCTTTTCAATATCAATATATATATATCATTTGTTAGTTGGGACTTTATTGTCTTATGTGTTGTGTGCTAGAATCGTGATTTGTACAGTAACTAGCACATATAGCTAGATAGAAAATAAAAGTAAAAAGTACTATATTGGCCTCTGAGATCTAATGGAGTAAATTAATAAAGTAAGGTGAAATTGCAACTAAATTACAAGTAATGTGATCCCTCAAATTTGTATAAAAGGAAAAACGTAAATGTACTAAGTTACATTCCATTATTGTTTATCCCACATTAGTACCAATAAACAACAATAATAATAAAATTCTAAATTATTGGTCTAATTTATTCAATTTCAGTTCTAGTCTCCTAGTCTATATATAATATCGTATATGTACAAATTAATGACTGAAAACGGCTTATATTTGGCTATAAAGCAGAGGTCCGGACATTACACTTGCACAAGAAACGAGTAATAAACACGTTATCACATTTCTAGAAACATCTTATAAAAGCAAACAATTTTGAATTGAAAGTAATATGAACACTTTTACTAATGTTGACATGACAGAAAGCTTGGATGGAATATTAAATGGCTTGAACGTGCTTTATATTTGTGCATCCGGGTCCACATGCAAGATGAGAGAAATCGTAACCGGAAGTCCTATCACAACATGCTCCGGAAGGTTGAGTAATGGCTGTGAGCCCTGGAGTTGCTAGCTAACCTTGCGGAGCAGTCCTTGACGAGGCCAAGAGTTCTCCCTGTGCAACAATAGGTAAAGTACTATTGAGTTGGGTCTTTTTCGTCTGTGTAAGTCCTCTGAGACCAGCCGTAATGAATAAGCAATGCTTATTAAGCACTGTTATGCTACTATGTACTTAAACAACGGGTAAAGGCCGAATTATAGTCGGGTTGCACGCACGCACGCATGCACGCAAGACATGCAACACGCCCCTTTCGTGCCCTGTGCGGGCTTGCGTGCGTCGGCCAATTTTTCTAACTACACGACAAAGCGACGCGAGCCTCACGCAGCCCGCAAGGCTTGTGATTGGTCTGCTTACTACATCCCGTCCGGAGTCTAGTTTCCGGTTTCATGCCCCACAATACGCGGAAGTCGCGGAAGATTTAGAAGAACGAATATGGACCAAATAGAAGAGCACTTGGCAGAAGAGATCCGAAAGTATGACCACTTGTATAACCCATCACTGACTGGCCGATTTGTCCGCCAGAAATAGGCTATGAGGAGCCGGAGTGGCAATGTAAATAAACAGTCGACGAAGAAGAAGACGTCTCTTCTTTGTGTTTTTTGTCTTTGAAAAAAAAAAGTTACTCCGCCTAGTGTTCTGGCGGTGAATTGCGTTGCAACACGCGCAGCACGTTAGAGAAGCATAAACCAAAACGAGTCCTTCGATGCAGCTGCGTGGCCTTCCGCGGTTGCATTAGCAGGACTATAATTCAGCCAGTAATTGAAATCACTATCGGAGCCATGTGTGCTCTAGTTTCAAAGTTTTAAAATGCCTCGAGAGAGGAGTTAGAAAGGAAGAGTCTTATCATTGTGTACGTCCTCCCTCTGGGGCTGTACACAGCTGAGTGCTCTAGCCACACTCTGAGAAGGTACCTAATTTACGAACTTTGTTCATCATGTACGGCGAAAATGGTCCAACCAACCACTGCCCCTCTATTGTTAGAATTACGGTACATGTGCTCTGTGCTGGTGAAGGTTGACGTGTCATTGATCACATGAAGCCTCAGAATTTGGAGCTAAGGGTGCAGTAAAGGTTTCATTGACCCATGCAAGATTTGGAAAATCCACTAACCTTGCATGAGCACCTGGGTGATTTAAAAGGAAATGAAGAAGGGAAATCATTGATAGAAAAATTTGAAATTATATTTCCAAAACATTCTGTACCTGTAATGATAGTGGTTGCTACTAAGCAGCCATAAATGTCATACAAGGACAAATTAGTTAAAAAGTTTGATTAAAGTGACAATAACAATAAAAAAATTCTGCTCTTGAGTCTCTGAATGAAATGACCTGTCGGTAGCTGTTCTCAGAGCGACACTAACTGCATTTGTGTAATGTTAAAGACAGGAATAAATAATCATAAGTTATTAAAGTGAACTACTTGGCAAGCACATAAATACCTTGACTGTGAACGGCTGATGTGTTATAATGCAAGTCTACCTATAGCAGGAGTGGTCAATTGTTATTTCCGGAGGGGCCAAATGAGAAACACAGATTGTTGCTAGGGGCCAATAAGATGTTGTCCCACCGCCGTATAATTTACCTCTAGATTGATGAATGATGCCAACCCTTATTTGCGAGCGACTCAGGGTTTAAACCGGTCAACCTCTGACCAGAAGGTCGGCGATTAGACCCCAGTCCTCCCCATTCTGAATGGCGTAATACGTATTTAATTCATCCAAAACTGCAGGATTATTAAATTTAGAGACCCCAATCTATAAAGACTAATAAAATAATAATTAAAAAAATGCTGAAAATATACTTTCCAGAGAAAGGGACCTATTATACAGGGTTAATCATATGACACACATACCTACTTGTATTTGTACAGGGATGTTTCGGTTCTGTCGGTCAGTCTGTGGAATACTGGACTGGGTTTAACACAAAGATCCAAGATCACAGCTCGAGAGAATCTAAATCAGCTGATGTTTCAGTTATCATCATTGGCCAATACCGACCCAATAAACGAAATCACGGTTAAAATTCGATTAATTGCACAGCCCTAGTTCTACGTGTGATGATTAGAAAACATCAGAGGAGCAGAGTCATTTGTTGACTAGCTTAGTAATGCACCTCAGTGCAGTGGCGCTGATTTACAAAAATCTAACTTTATTAATCCACAGACTGGGGAAATTGAGTTGGTACAGCAGCAGGCTCGTCAGAATGAGGTAGACAAGAGAATTAAGAAGTATAAAAAGGCAATTGAGTAAAAGTTTCAATTAAAATATATATACAGCTGTGGCCAAAAGTTGAGAATGAAGTATTGGTTTTCACAAAGTGTGTCGCTTCAGTGTTTTTAGATCTTTTTGTCAGATGTTACTATGGTATACTGAAGTATTTTTACAAGCATTTCATAAGTGTCAAAGGATTTTATTGACAATTACCATACGTTTATGCAAATAGTCAATATTTGCAGTGTTGACCCTTTTTTTTCAAGACGTCTGCAATTCGCCCTGGCATGCTGTCAATTAACTTCTCGGCCTCATCCTGACTGATGGCAGCTCATTCTTGCATAATCAATGCTGGGAGTTTGTCAGAATTTGTGGGTTTTTGTTGTCCACCTGCCTATTGAGGATTGACCACAAATTCTGAATGGGATTAAGGTCTGGGAAATTTCCTAGCCATGGACACAACATTTTGTTGTTTTGTTCCCCGAGCCACTTAGTTATCACTTTTGCCTTATGGCAAGGTGCTCCATCAAGCTGGAAAAGGCATTGTTCGTCACCTAACTGTTCTTGGATGGTTGGGAGAAGTTGCTCTCGGAGGATGTTTTGGTACCATTCTTTGTTCATGGCTATGTTCTTAGGCAAAATTGTTAGTGAGCCCAATCCCTTGGCTGAGAAGCAACCCCACAGATGAATGGTCTCAGGATGCTTTACTGTTGGCATGACACAGGACTGATGGTAACGCTCACCTTTTCCTCTCCGGATAAGCTTTTTTCCAGATGCCCTATACAACAATTTTTATATTGTTGCTTTTTACTATTTCATAAAACATGAAAACCAATTCAAATGAATAATTTTGATCAAAATTTCAAGTAAACAAAGGTATATTCAGGCAAACGCATCAATATGATTCTTCCATTATTTTACAGGCTACGTGGTTGAATTGGTATGGCCGGTGTTTGAAGACCCAGCACCATTTGTGGAGGATTTAAAAAATATCCCCATTTCCGACGATCTGGAATGCCAGAGTGACAGACCCTCAATGGGGGAAGTGATTTCTCGCCACAAGTTGCGCTTTAGTCAATACGCAGTCGGAAGCTACCATACAGTCCCTGACAAAAGTCTTGTCACTTATCCATTTTGTAGAAACAACAGCTTATAACCTTACTTTTAATTAATCCATTGGTTTTAGAAATTGCTCATATGAAAGCTAAAGGCTGAATTATAGTCCTGCGACTGCAACCACGGAAGGCCACGCAGCTGCATCGACGGACTCGTTTTGGTTTATGCTTCTCTAACGTGCTGCGCGTGTTGCAACGCAATTCACCACCAGAACCCTAGGCGGAGTAACCTTTTTTTTCAAAGACAAAACACACAAAGAAGAAACGTCTTCTTCTTCGTTGACTGTTTATTTACATCGCCACTCCGGCTCCTCATAGCCTATTTCTGGCGGACAAATCGGCCAGTCAGTGACGGGTTATACAAGTGATCATACTATCAGATCTCTTCTGCCAAATGCTCTTCTATTTGGTCCATATTCGTTCTTCTAAATCTTCCGTGATTTCCGCGTATTGTGGGTAGGGCTGAACGATTTGGGAAAATAATCTAATTGCGATTTTTTTCCCAAAATATTGCGATTGCGATTTAATATGCGATTTTTTTTTATTTTATCCTCTTTTTTCCCCCCAAAAAACCCCCGTAATGAATGATTTAAATATGACCAACACAATATTAGATACATTTACTGTACAATATTCTTTCCCACATTCTTCTCATTACAGAAACAAGAACAACAAATCTGTGTGCATTTAAGTAATTTAATCAAAGTCATTGTAAGTATAAACACAAGCCATGCACTTTTTAAAACCTTAGTGCAAAATTTACCATCTTGAGAAAAACATTTTTTTAATTATAGGTGTGTTACTGCTCCCAAGTCAGTAACATTGCCAGTGTTGGGAAGGATACTTTTAAAACATATTCTGTTACAGAATGCAGAATACATGCCCAAAAATGTAATCTGTAACGTATTCCGTTACATTAACTAATCTGAGTAACGTATTCTGAATACTTGGATTACTTCCACATTGAATTGCATTTTATAAGTGTAGGAATGCGGCATTGTTATAGTCAGTGGATCAGCAGCAGTTTAAGCTCTGTGTCCGCGGATGCGGCGGGCCAGCTGGATGTGCTGGTAGCGTGCGGATCAGCAGCTCCGTAGATCCCCGTTCATGTCCGGGTGGACGTGCAGCGGTATGGAAGCTCCGGGCCTCAGCAGGAACAACCCCATGCTGAACCAGACCCGGCGCCAGAGCAAATCTATACAGGGGGCACGTCGATTTTGTGGGAGGGCCCGCATCAATATTATGACAGACAGGTGTAGCCTACAAAAAACTCAATTGCGACAGTCCACAGCAGCATGCATGGCCAACAGCATTGACGCACGCCGCTGGCAAATAATACACATTAACACACACAAACAGCCAAATATAAATCACATTTGCATTGTGTGCGCAAATAAACAAACATACAAAACATTCGCAACATTGAATCATGTGCTCGGCAAAAACATTGTCGCATGTGAACAGACTTCGTCTCTTTTCACCAGAATTTGTAGGAAATGAGCGACAAAAACCAAAACAATTACCATAACAAGTTGTGTTTATTTTTATTTTTTTATCGGTTCACTGTCTGTGCTCTCGGGAGCGGCCGGGGCATGCGTGTGTGCAATGGGAGAGAGAACGTTGAACTTTGTGTGGAGAGGAAAAAGGATGCACGGGAAACCCTGTTCAGTTCTGAAAGTGGTCCTGTAAAGGAAACAAATAAAAAAAATAAGTTGACGAGGCAAAAATAATTTTTTATGAGCTGGGAGATTTTTTTTGATTTTATTAGATTTTATTTTGAGAGAGAACGCTGTGAGCAGGGGAGAAAAAAAGCTGATCGTCATCTTGTCCACTGCCTATGTTAAACACTGGTTAACTGTTTTAGACTAACTGTTCTCTTTTTAAAATCGTTACAATTTAATATGAGTAGTCTTATGAAACGGAGAATACCGGTACTTTCCACCATCCTCTGTTTGGATGAGGAGTTATCGCGGCTCCTGCAAACACACACGGAGCAAGTAGGCCTAGCAGGCTGATGCGCATGAAATGAGATAAAAAATAAAGCGAATCAACAGTGTTTGCCTATCTGCTCCCACAATAGGGCTCTCCTCCTGCAACAACCCCATTCTCTGCAACACTGATTGAACAGCGTGACATGTAATCATAATGAAAATAGTTAACTCACCGATTGATGCTAGTAAAGCTGGAGACGCCTTTTCCCTGTGGAATGGAACCTCCTTAGCAAACGGTCCTTCCACTGCTCCATGCATTTTCGAGTCAAGTCCTTCTCAAAACTGAGCTGGATGAGGTGGGCCTTCCGTGGATGCAGCATACTCCGCCTGTGATCACTGAAGATGTTCTTCAAAGAGGAAAATGAGTTTTCGCATGTGGCAGTGGAGGCTCCGAATGTTAAAGCAGACTTAAATGCCACCATGACACTGGGCATTGCTTCCAGGGTCTTGTGGAAAGTGGTGAAAAGTGTTTTCACAGTCCAGTTTTCATCCTCTGCGCGCGTGGAGCCTTCCATTTGGGTGCGCAAAAGCTACTAATTTGAATTTGCCGCTTAACGCAATGCGTTGTCGTTCCGTGTGACGCATTCTGAATAGTGATAGGTTTACACACATCACGTCAATCACAGTCTCTATTTTCTACACATTTTTTACTTAGTTTAACAATTATTTTTTGAGATTTGAAATAGTATCTGACATCATATATATCTTAGCTTAAAAAATAAAATAAAAAAGTAAAATACATTTTATTTTTACAAGGGCAAAGACATCAAATGAGCGGGGGCAAAGACACCAAATGGGCGGGCCCGGCCCGGTCTGGCCCGCCCTTGGCGCCGGGTCTGTGCTGAACACCTCCGTCTCGCAGATGTGCATGTAGGTGACCGGGGGGCTCTGGAGCCCCGCCGCCCCAGAGCTCGGCTTGCTTTTCCGGGGAGCGATTTTCCCGTCCGCCGCCTGCACCGCGGTCACCGGCGAGATGAGCTCGCTCTGTGTGGCCGACACGTCGGCCAAAGACTCTGTGGGCAGAGTCTTATCAGTACCCTCTGAGACCCTCTGAGAAATTTCTGCACCTCTGGTGAGAAAAGACTTTCCTGCTTAAAGGTTCTATTGGCAGAAATTGAATATAAAACAATCCTAGTGATGTTTTCAAAAGTGTTTCCATCATTGTACAAACTTTTGAATTTTTATGACAACTGAAGTCTACCATCAATCAATCAATCAATCAATCAAATTTTATTTGTATAGCCCATATTCACGAATTACAATTCGTCTCATAGGGCTTTAACAGGGTGTGACATCCTCTGTCCTAAACCTCAGCAAGAGTAAGGAAAAACTACTAAAAACCCTTTTAACAGGGTAAAAATACCTAGAAACCTCAGAGAGAGCCACATGTGAGGGATCCCTCTCCCAGGACGGACAGAAGTGCAATAGATGCCACGTGCAGGAAAACATCATCAAGATTAAAGTCTTCAAGATTAAAGATTAAAGTCTCTAGCAGCATTTGATGAGGGTAAACATCCCGAAGGACAACCCCAACATTACATGCAAAGCAGTCCCGCTGCAATCACAGTCCATGGTCAGCAACCAGCAGGACCACGATCCACCATCCAGACCAGAACGCCACTCCAGTCCTCAGTCACCGTCCACCGCCACCCACCACGAGCCGCCGCCGTGGTCCTGGTCCAATGCCCGTACCCGATGCCAACGCGACACAGGGTCCGCCACCACCACCACCACCACGATCAGCCCACACGACACAGAATCCGCCACACTGGGTCCACCACCACGACCCCCGGTGCGCGATCAACAAACCGCAATCCATGGTGCGGCCACAGAGGCCCTGGATCTGTGGGTGATAAAGCAAAGGGATTCCGGGGAAGGGGGATAGGGATGGAGAAGAGGAAGGAGAAGCTGAAAAAAGAAGCTCTGTGTGTCATGTGTCATAAAATAGAACAAGTAACGTTCTGCAGCACTAATTAGCTCTAACTATAAGCTTTATCAAAAAGGAAGGTTTTGAGCCTACTCTTAAACGGACAGATGGTGTCTGCCTCCCGAACTGAAAGTGGTAGTTTATTCCACAGCAGAGGAGCTTGATGGCTAAAAGCTCTGGCTCCTACTCTACTTTTAGAGACTTTAGGGACGGCAAGTAGGCCTAAATTCTGGGAGCGGAGTGCTCTAGTGTGTTTATAAGGTACTAACAGCTCTTTAAGGTAAAAAGGCGCTATATTATTAAGGGCCTTGAAGGTGAGGAGGAGAATTTTAAATTCTATTCTAGATTTAACTGGAAGCAAGTGTAGCGATGCTAATACTGTAGAAATGTGCTCTCTTTTCTTTGTTCTCGTCAGGACACGTGCTGTAGAGTCTTTAACGACTTACTGCTGGAGCCTGATAATAATGAATTATAATAGTCCAGTCTCGATGTAACAAAGGCGTGGACTAGTTTTTCTGCATCTTTTTGCGAAAGGACATGTCCGATTTTTTTGATATTACGCAAGTGGAAAAAAGCGGTTCTAGAAATTTGTTTTAAGTGACTATTAAAGGATAAATCAGGATCGAAGATCACTCCCAAGTTCGTGACTGTTTTGTTGGAAGCAAGGGCAATGTCGTCTAGCGCAGCTATATCATTAGATAATGTATCTCTAAGGTGTTTGGGGCCAAGTATTATAACCTCTGTTTTGTCTGAGTTTAATAAGAGAAAATTGCGGGTCATCCAGGTTTTTATGTCCTTGAGACATGCTCGAAGTTTAGTTAATTGATTACTTTGTTCAGGTTTTATTGATAAGTATAGCTGGGTGTCATCCGCATAGCAGTGGAAATTTACCGAGTGTGTCCTGATAATGTTTCCTAGTGGAAGCATATATAATGAGAATAAAATTGGGCCGAGCACAGAGCCCTGGGGAACACCATGGTTAACTTTGGTGCGCACAGATGACTCATCATTAATTTGCATGAATTGGGAGCGATCAGAAAAGTACGATTTAAACCAGCTAAGGCGGTTCCATTAATGTTAATTAACTGTTTGAGTCTTTGTAATAGAATTTGATGGTCAATTGTGTCGAATGCTGCACTGAGATCTAACAGAACGAGGACAGACACAAGTCCCTGATCTGAAGCTATTAGAAGTTCATTAGTGACTTTTGCCAAGGCTGTCTCTGTACTGTGATTGGCTCTAAACCCCGACTGAAAGTTTTCATATACATTATTTTCCTGGAGAAACTCACACAGCTGATTGGCTACCACCATTTTAGACATGAAGGGGAGATTAGATATTGGTCTGTAATTGGCTAAAAGCTCTGGGTCTAGGGTGGGTTTTTTGAGAAGGGGTTTGATTACTGCTATTTTAAAGAGAAAACAGGTTCTCTTTAATGTTTGTAAGGGGGCAATGAGGTGAGGGATATTCAGATACAACATTCAACTTCACCACTAGATGTCACAAAATTCTACACATTGAACCTATAACTGGATCATTCAAACCTTTCATGTTCGATAAAATCCGCCCAATTGTAGTGTTCCCAATGTTACAAAAGTCAGCATTTCGGGTTAGTGTTGATTAAAGTTAAATTAGGAAATAGGCCCTAGACTTAAAATATATAGGAAATAAATAGAGGGCAAATCCCTACCATTAGATGCAGATCCTCCTACCTATGGTTACCTGCAGGTAAACCTACTGCTACTTCTATTCCGTGGTCCTGCTCCCTGAATATATTTTTGTTGTTTCTGTTTATCCTTGTATGAACTGGATTGAACACACACACTCCCTCAGCTTAAAAAAAATATATATGTTAAGTTTCTTATGCATCCACTAGTCCCCCCTAACCCCCACCCCCCAAAAAATAAAATTAATGTAGGTATGAACTGAACCGTGACTCAAAAACGAGGTCTGAACTGAAACATGGATTTGAAGAGTCTTTATACCCCTAGTCAATAGATATATTTGCATCTTAGCAGCCATAAAGTAACATTTAAACTGACAAATTGAAGAATAAGAAGAGCTCATGCATCACAGCGGAGTCCTCAGGCCACAAACCTGATAAAGTTACGACCCTAGTTATAAACGTAGCCTAAAGTGAAATCAAAGCCTTTGACACGGGTCGGTTATTGGATTATTACCGGTCTTGGGGTTTACACAGTGAGTATATGTGACTATTTTGTATTTGCGGGCTAATGTGGTTAACCATAAGGCTAGTTGGTTGGCTACAGTAAATTGATAGTGGTAAAAGAGAGGCTGTCTGATAAGCAAAGCAACCGATTGCCGGGAAAACAGTTGATGGGGCTAAGAAAAGTGCCCATAGTAATCAGTGTCAGTTGTGATGGTGAGTGTTGCAGGGAACAACAGAGTGGGCTTGAGGCCATGGTAGTAGAGCTCCAACATCACTTTGGGGTATTGGGAATGCTGTTCCATTACCTCTGGACCATAGTTCTCATAGAAAGCAATGGGGGCCTTTGGAATTGTAGTCTGACTATCCAGGCACAGGCCTTGCTGATGATCCTTTCCTTCAGCTGGTATTTATGCAGCTGGATAAGGATGGGCCTTGGTCTTGCCCACCCTCATTTTGTTATAGAGTGTATGGTGGGTCCTGTCAGACTCCAGTGGCCCGTCCAGGATGTCAGCATCTAAAACTTCCATCAGTATCTCCTAAAAGAGGACAGCAAGATGAGGTTCCTCAATATACTCCAGGACGTGAGTGAATCTTATGTTTTATGATGATTGCAGAACTTAAGTGGGCTATGGACAACATACCAAGTTCACCCTGCATTTCACAGAGAACTTCAGTTGTGGGATGTATTCTAGTCTGGTATACTTTGCTGCTTTGTTTGGTGGTACGTGATGTCATATCTATAGTCTTTGATTACCACGAAGTTCAATTGTAATTGTTTGGATTTTCGTTAATGTTGGTGAAAGAAAAGTTACACAAAGATAAAAGAGTGCAGGAGCCAGACTCTGTTAGCCGTTCTTTGGAGTTTCCGGCCATGTGTCTAATTGGATAATCTCCTGATGCATTTTGTGAAAGGCAAACTCTGGTGAATGTATTTGTATGTACCATTACATTAACTTACATTTCATTTAGCTGACGCTTTTATCCAAAGCGACTTACAATAATTGCATTCAACCCTGAGGGTACAAACCTGGAACAACAAGAATCAAGAAAGTACTATTTTCTTAAAGAAGGCCAAACTACAAAGTGCTATAAGTAAGTGCCATTTAAGTGGTACAACATTTTTAGTTTACACTTTTATTCAAGGTATAGTCGGAAAAGCTTGGGGAAGAATTCTTCCTATACTAATGCTGTGTAAATAATTTGGTTGTAGTGATCATTTACTTAGAAATTAATTTAGGCTCCTTTTTTTCCATTTTGTTTGCAGCCTGGACGACTGGAAACCAGTAGAAGAATCCAAGCTCAAAAAAGCACTCATAAGGAAAACCATCAGCGGTCAGTAAAGTGACTCGTTGCTCAGGTGAAACAACAGCCCCTTGTTCGACAGGGGCTTACATAATTTTGGCTGTTATTACTGTTTGTATTTGATTAAAAAAATGGCTCTTTTGACAGTAAATGTTGCCTACCCATGGGCTACCGTACACTATTCAAATGTTGGTCATAACAGTGGAACTTGGAGAGCCTAATATTTTCTGAGGTGGTACATGGTGTAAAAAGTTCAAGAACCACTGCTCGAGAGCTAATCAAACAACACAAAGTAAACGTCAGTCCTGTACGTGTCCTAATAATTTGTGATCAGTAATGGTGTTTATTATTTAAGTGTAAAGTGAGCGCAGGTCAGAGGGGGAGTGAGGAGGAAACCGACTCAGACAGAGACTTGTGGATAACTTTGTGCAGTGGTGTACACATAACAACCTGCAGCTGAACACCACTCAGACCAAGGAGATGGTGGTGGACTTTAGGAGGTCTCAGCCTCCTCTGCTTCCAGTCTCCATCGAGGGGGTCAGTGTGGAGGTGGTCAACACCTTCAAATATTTAGGAGTCTATATGGACAATAAACTGGACTGGTCAGCAAACGTGGATGCAATCTACAAAAGGGTCAGAGCCGGCTCTACTTCCTGAGGAGATTGAGGTCATTCAACATCTGCAACAAACTCCTGTGCATGTTCTACCAGTCTGTTGTTGCCAGCGTCCTTTTCTATGCTGTTGTGTGCTGGGGAGGCAGCATAAAGAAGAGGGATGCGGGGCGACTGGATAGGCTGGTGAGGAAGGCGGGAGCTGTTGTTGGCTCTGAACTTGACTGCCTCACAACAGTGGCAGAGAGTAGGACCCTGAGTAGGTTACGGACTATCTTGGACAATGAGCACCACCCACTTCACAGAACTCTCATAGGACAGAGGAGCTCATTCAGTGGCAGACTCCTGTCACTGTCATGCTCATCTGAAAGGCTGAGGAGGTCTTTTGTCCCCAGGGCCATTCGGCTTCATAACGCCACACAGAGGGAGAGGGGGGGAGAGATCTTCCCCGCATGAGTCGACCGATGAGTCGACCACATTCGTGGCATTTATTGCACTTCTGTCCACCCTGGGAGAGGGATCCCTCACATGTGGCTCTCTCTGAGGTTTCTGTGTGTTTTTACCCTGTTAAAGAGTGTTTTAGTCGTTTTTCCTCACTCTTGCTGAGGGTTAAGGACAGGGTGTCATACCCTGTTAAAAGCCCTATGAGACGAATTGCAATTTGTGAATATGGGCTATACAAATACAATTTGATTGATTGATGATATTCCTATATATTTAGATATTTATATATGTATATTTTTTTCTGCTGTTTTTATATCTATACAGTTTATATTTTATTGTACTATCCACTCCAGCAGCACAAGAACACTTTCACAATAAGACTTTCCTACTGGACACTGACACAATCACATCATTGCATTCCATTCTTGTATCTGTAAATATGTTTCTCCGGATGTGATTGATGTGATTTATGTGATTTATGTATGTCATTGATGTGTTAAGTGTACAAGCTACTAGATGATCTGAATTTCCCACGGGATTAATAAAGTATCCATCTATCCATCTATCCATCTATCTATCTATCTATCTATCTATCTATCTATCTATCTATCTATCTATCTCCTTTTAAAACAAACTCCACTGGAATACTTTTTTTGTTGAAGTTACAATTCAAATTAGGTTTGTCTTATTTACCTGATGATTTATTTCAAAACGTGATGTTGTTAATTTCACATTGGAACCAATTGCCCTTGATGAAGTTATATATAAAAGCCATTTAATTGTTTACAATTAAATGTATTGTAACTAAAAAATCCTTAACCGAATTAATATGAATTCTATTTTAGAAATTAAATTGGAACTGGCATCTTGTGAATTGGAATTGAAGTGTTTCTGGAAATAAGTGGTGATATCAGGCTGACTGAATAATTGGCATACATTGACATATATAATTCAGCTTCCATATATAGTCCATCTTTAGATGATAGTAGTTTCTGCACATTCTCAATGAAGGACATCTTTCTGTGCAGATGCCTGACCCTGGTCCATGGGTGTGAGCCGTCTGGATGTAATTTATAGAAGGCTACTCCTCACCAAACTCTTCATTGGGGGATGGGGGAAGCCCGAAGACCTCAAAAGGTATGAGAAACAGACACCACAACATAATTCTACCTTGAAATATTGGCTGTAATGAACCATGGGATCATGTATAGAAGAATATATGAGAAATAAGGAATCTGACTCCCCTCTTCCAACTCTTTCTGTAGATCTCCAAGTAGTCTATATGTAGCTGGAGATGTAGTTACTCCAGGATGTCCAGGGTCCAGTCAGTGTTGTCCCCCTCAATTTTCTTATGATGCAAAGTCTTTGCCTCGAAGCTTCATTTCATTCTTATAACTATCTCACTGCCCAGTGGTCACTGTGTTTCTCACTCTGTGAAGAGCGATACAACATTTTCCAGTACGCCAAACATTTAGCTGGTGTATTTATGTATTTAAGCGAGTTGTGTCGTAAAATTCCATTCATCTAAACAAAAATAGTAGATTAGGTTAGGTTAGGTTAGTTTATTGGTCTCCACCAGGGAGAAATTTGTCGTGAAGACAGGGAACATGTTGCATACATAAAAACACATACAGTACAAAAAGAACATCAAGTTAAAAGTCTGGTGGAGTAAACAGACCACTAGACAATCCTGCACATGCAGCAAGCCGACGTGAACGCATTCACATGCTTCCACACCGCTACTCTAACTGTAATCATAAATATACATTCATATCAGCATCACATAACCTCAAGCATACATTAATCCGTTCACTCACATACAGTATGTCCATAGTTTGACTCATAATACATTCATTTCCATATACACATAGCCTATGTTCGTATACATATACAGAAACATTGCAATCATTTCCTGCTGTTGAGAAGTTTGGTTGATACAGGCACAAAGGAATGTTTGTATCGATTGTGCCTGCACAAGGGAAGCCTATATCTCCTTCCAGAGTTCAGGAGAGTATATTCACTATTCAGCACATGAGAACTATCTGTTAAAATGGCATTTGCCTGTCTGATCGTCGCCTGCTCAAAAAGGTCCTGTGGATTTAGGGGGGGTGTTATTCCCATAATCTTGCCAGCAGTTTTGACAAGGCTTGAGATTTCAGCTCTAGATTTAACAGATAGGTTACCAAACCAGCTGGTGATACCATAGCGGAGTATTGACTCAATTGCTGCTCTATAAAAAATTAGCATAATATTTTTGCAAACTCCAAATACTCTGAGCCTACGTAGGAAATGGAGACGTTGGTGAATTTTGGCACAAACATTGGCCACCTGTGTGCCCCATCTCAAATCGCTGTCAACATGGACACCAAGGTACCTGAATGTTTTGACCTGCACAATGTCCTGGCCATGGACAGCCACAGGGCTCTGGTCTCCCATTGATCTAGGATCCAACAACATCTCAACAGTTTTAGTTGTATTAATGAGCAGCGAGTGGGCATCACACCAGTTGACAAACTTGTCAACCGCAAGTTGATGAACACTCAAATTAGTATGTTTGGTGAGCAGGCTAAGTATGACAGTGTCATCAGAAAATTTTACTGTGAATTGATTTGGCTCAGAACTGACACAGTCGTTGGTATACAACGTGTACAGAAAAGGTGAACTAACACACCCCTGGGGGGCACCAGTGCTGCATACAGCCAGATCAGACAAAGCTGAGTTAAACTTAACCTTCTGTGGCCTATTCGATAAAAAAGAATAGTACCACCGAATTAAGAAAGGATTGACATTTAGCTGAACTAATTTCTTCAAAAGAATGTGTGGTTGAATGAGATTAAAAGCGGAACTAAAATCAACAAAAAGAAGTCTAGCATATCCAGCTGGATTTTCTAGGTGCTTCAGAACAAGATGCATTACAGTCGCTATGGCATCACTTGTGCTGCGGTTTTTGGTGTAGGCAAATTGATATTTATCAAGCGCTGGTTGCACAGCTGTTCGAAGCTTCTCTATCATGATCTTCTCTAATGATTTAAAAACATTTGAGGTGATGGCCACCGGCCGGTAATCATTGTCCTCCTGGGGACTGACCTTTTTAGGTATGGGTAGTATAATAGATTTTTTCCATAGTCTTGGCACTGTATAAGTGTCCATGGAAAACTGGAATAGTTTCACCCAGACCGGGGACAGTTCCTCGGCAAAAGATTTCAAAATAAAAGCTGACAGGCCGTCTGGACCTGTTGCCTTTTTAATCTGAATAGTTTTAAAAGTTTTAATGACTGTTTCCAGATCAATTACAATCCTATCCACATTTAAATCACAAATCACAGATTCTAAAACATCGGCACAATCTGCACTGTTATCAACATTAAAACGCATATAAAAATTGTTCAGTTCATTTGCCCTGGTCATTTCGTTATGAGCAAACAGAGGTTTCTTTTTTTCGCGTCCATGTTCGTCATATGTCTAATTGAGTCCCAAAGTTTCTTAGTATTGCATTCCGCCAAGTTTTGCTCTGCCCGTTCTTTATGTTGATGGCGCGCTGCTGTTATCTTCAGATTTAGGTCCTTTTGGGCCGCTCGGACCGCCGCTTTATCCCCCAACTTGAAAGCGCCTTTTTTCCTTTTAATACAGTCCATAATGTCAGGGGTAAAATAAGATTTATTGTTGGGATACCGTTTAATTGTCTTTGTGGGTATGACAGACTCAATGCAAAAATTGATGTAATCAGTAGTTGCTTCTGTAGCACTGTCTATGTCCGTATCCTTGAGAAAGATATCCCAATCCGTACAAAGGAAGCATCCCTTCAGCTCCTCCAATTTATCATTAGTCCATACCTTCACCGTCTGAGTGACCGGTTTGGTAGATATGTGGGAAGCAGCTGAATTACGTTATGGTAATGTGCTCTGGCTAGATAGACAGCAATAATTTAATGTACTAATGCATTGACCAAATAAATTTGTAAAACTATGAAATTGACACCCTTTCATCCTCATCATCTCTATAAAAACCTGCTGAATTTATATTTATGTTCCTAGATAAACGGGGTGTTGCTTCTGCAACAATGAAGTTAAAATAACGCCTTAAGTTGTAATTGTGTGTGTGCGTGTGCGCACGCACGCACGACTCCGGATCGTTCCATGTCTCTTGAACCCCGTTGTCCTGACTGTGTGTCAGGTCACGTCTCGTGTTGTGTGAAGCAGGGAATACAGACACAAACTAAACATCAGTCCTGTACATGATAACTAGTGATCAATCAATCAATCAATCAAATTTTATTTGTATAGCCCATATTCACAAATTACAATTCATCTCATAGGGCTTTAACAGGGTGTGGCATCCTCTGTCCTTAACCCTCAGCAAGAGTAAGGAAAAACTACTAAAAACCCTTTTATCAGGGTAAAAATATGTAGAAACCTCAGAGAGAGCCACATGTGAGGGATCCCTCTCCCAGGACGGACAGAAGTGCAATAGATGCCACGTGCAGGAGAACATCATCAATAATCAAAGTCTCTAGCAGCATTTGATGAGGGTAGACATCCCGAAGGACAACCCCAACATGACATGCCAAGCAGTCCCGCTGCAAGCACAGTCCATGCTCAGCAACCATCTAGACCACGATCCACCATCCAGACCAGACGCCACTCCAGTCCTCAGTCACCGTCCACCGCCGACCACCAGGACCCATCACAAGCCACCACCGCGGTCCTGGTCCACCGCCCGTGCCCAATGCCAACGCGACACAGGGTCCGCCACCAGCACCAAGATCAGCCCACATGACTCAGAACCCGCCACAATGGATCCACCACCGCGACCCCCGGTGCACGATCCACAAACCGCAATCCATGGTGCGGCCACAGAGGCCCTGGATCTGCGGGTGATAAAGCAAAGGGATTCCGGGGAAGGGGGATAGGGATGGAGAAGAGGAAGGAGAAGCTGGAAAGAGAAGCTCCGTGTGTCATGTGTCATAAAATAGAACAAGTAACGTACTGGCGCACTAATTAGCTCTAACTATAAGCTTTATCAAAAAGGAAGGTTTTGAGTCTACTCTTAAATGAAAAGATGGTATCTGCCTCCCGAACTGAAAGTGGTAGATTATTCCACAGCCGAGGGGCTTGATGGCTAAAAGCTCTGGCTCCTACTCTACTTTTAGAGAATTTAGGGACGACAAGTAGGCTTGAATTCTGGGAGCGGAGTGCTCTAGCGGGTTTATAAGGTACTAACAGCTCTTTAAGGTAAAAAGGCGTCATATTATTAAGGGCCTTGAAGGTGAGGAGGAGAATTTTAAATTCTATTCTAGATTTAACTGGAAGCCAGTGTAGCGACGCTAATACTGGAGAAATGTGCTCTCTTCTCTTTGTTCTCGTCAGGACACGTGCTGCGGCATTTTGGACAAGCTGTAGAGTCTTTAACGACTTACTGCTAGAGCCAGATAATAATGAATTACAATAGTCCAGTCTCGATGTAACAAAGGCGTGGACTAGTTTTTCTGCATCTTTTTGGGAAAGGACATGTCTGATTTTGGAAATATTACGCAAGTGGAAAAAAGCGGTCCTAGAAATTTGTTTTAAGTGACTATTAAAGGATAAATCAGGATCGAAGATCACTCCCAAGTTCCTGACTGTTTCATTGGAAGCAAGGGCAATGTCGTCTAGCGCAGCTATATCATTAGATAATGCATTTCTAAGGTGTTTGGGGCCAAGTATTATAACCTCTGTTTTGTCTGAGTTTAATAAGAGAAAATTGCGGGTCATCCAGGTTTTTATGTCCTTGAGACATGTTCGAAGTTTAGTTAATTGATTACTTTGTTCAGGTTTTATTGACAAATATAACTGGGTGTCATCCGCATAGCAGTGGAGATTTACAGAGTGTGTCCTGATAATGTTTCCTAGTGGAAGCATATATAATGAGAATAAAATTGGGCCGAGCACAGAGCCCTGTGGAACACCATGGTTAACTTTGGTGCGCACAGATGACTCATCATTAATTTGCACAAATTGGGAGCGATCAGAAAAGTACGATTTAAACCAGTTAAGGGCGGTTCCATTAATGTTAATTAACTGTTTGAGTCTTTGTAATAATAATAATAGTGATGAGTGCTGGTTTTTTATTGTTTATAATGTAAAATGAATACAGTTCAGAGGGGGAGTGAGGTGGAAGCTTCGACATGAGAGTCAGATGAGCAGACCGTTCATGTGCGTCCTGATCCTGCAGCGATGTTATAATTATTCAGCGGAGTCCACATCGCAATGCATCTAAGAGAAATGTTCACAGCTCTAGTTCTGACCGCTATGCACCGCCTCAGTTATTACAGCCCTGGCTTCATTCATTTAAAACATCGTAACTCCGGAGGTGTATCTTTTGTGTCTTCCACCTCTGACGCCTTGGATTTCTGCTGTTCTGAAATTGAAGTTGTGTGTTACCTTTTGGGGCCATCTCTTATCTCTCTGTTCAGCACACCGCTCTTTTCATGGAAAACAGATGTCCCCATATGGAGATGCTAATTTCAGAGAGCTAATTTCAGTCTGACCAACCTGCATGCCAAAGTGTCCTTGGGCAAGATGCTGAACCCTGAATGGCCCCCCATAAAATATCAAAGTGCTGTGAATAGATGCACTGTATGAATGTGTGTGTGAATGGGTGATGTAAAACTATACTGTAAAGTGCTTTAAGTGGTCATCAAGACTAGAAAAGCGCTATATAAATACAAAACCATTTATAATTTACAATACAACACATACAGTGACCACACGGAGCAGTTGGCAGCTATGGAAAGCGCCCGGGGAGCAGATGTTAGGGGAGTAAGGTGCCTTGCTCAGGGGCACTTAGACAATGGGATAGGGAGAGTCCAACTGCATCTTGGACTTGAACAGATCCAGGTATGGTCCATCCTCCGGTCCAGGTATGTTTTCCAGTCCGTGGCCTCGAGCCGGAGACCATCCAGTCTGATGTCCCTCTTTTCTAACCACTAGTCCACCACCACTCCAAAATGAATTGATTCTGATACACAAACATATGCATTGTGGTGAGAATAAAATCATCTAGGTGTGCACATGTCATAAATCTGGAGACGATTTTGCGAACGCACTTATTTCCTGCGAAGAGTAAGAACATTTCTGCACACATGTAAGTAAATTAGGCCAAACTTGAGGAAGAGACACATACACACAAAATCCTAGAGGAAATGCTGGAATAACAAACTAATACAATGCTCAAAGGGGCGGCGTATAGCTTACCTGAAAGAGCTGCCGCCTCATCCAGGCTATACCCCACCCGTAACAGCCTGGATTCGATTCGACCTGTAGCCCTGTGCTGCATATTTTCCTCCACTCTCTGTCTGGCTCCCTTCAAAGTTTGCTCTTCGTATTCTCCAAAAATAAAAAGGCAAAAAGAACACATACATTTTTTGTTTATCTTTTAAGCTCATCTAAATCATAACTTTCCATCCTGTTTACTGAGCTTGTAACATACTGTATACCCTGGGCCAAATATTTAATATTTATTCAAGTGCAATTTTTGTTAACAGAGACAGTTTTAGTTGTTTTGGATGTGTGCGGTTTATTTACTTTGGATATTTATAATTCTAATTCAAATATCAGACTGAATTTTCTTTAGAATTAAGTAAATAATTATTTTAAATGGTGTACTTACATGATTAAGCTATAATATTCTAATTATATAAGTTGTTTAAAGTGGAAATGAAACACTTTAAATTTTTAGCATAATTTAAAAGAGAGATTTTTGCTCTAAAAAAATTTATCAGCATTCCAAAAAGAATATTTCTATTTTCTGATTAGGGTTGCAAAATTCCGGGAATATTCAAAGCTGGAAACTTTCCATGGGAATATACGGGAATTAACGGGAATTAACGGGAATAAACTGGAAATTGTGTGGGTAATTTATACTAACTGTATTTACCTTGTCATATACAGACATAAATATAAACATTTTGTTTTGTCATAGGCTGATTTGAGCCCTGAGGCAAATTTGGGCACCTGACTATATGCTTCTGCATCTTTGTGTCATTCTTAACATAGGTCTTTGCACAAATGTACACAGCCTTTCCTTCTACATTGGCTGGGGTGACATGTCTCCACACATGAGAGAGTGCACGTGGCATTGTTCTGTAGAATGAGATGAGAAAAAAGCTTGTAAAAAAACACTAAAGCAATGCCAGAGATAAAAATAGTTGGCCAATTGGAATCGTCTTTCAAAATATTTTACAATTGATAGATAAATGAATAGAAATAGGCAGGCCTCAATAGCCCTGCTGTAGTGTGCAGGCTGCTGGGAATTATTTGTGCATATGATGGAGAAATGCACAGTGGAGGGTTGAAATTCAAAGTGCAGCGTGTGCTGCATCCCATACATCTTTAAAATAGAGTTTTGAATGATGTTTTCAGTGCTCAGCGTTTAATTTGTGTAATTTTTTCAAAATTTCCAAAATTCCCGAGCTGAATATTCCCATGGAAAGTTTCCGGAAAGTTTCCGAAAATTTACCGGAAATTGTCTGCCCCTTTTCAACCCTAATATGATATCACCAGATATGACGACGTGCGGTTGGTTGTCCTGCATTAGCGAACTACTGACAGCACAAATAATCACATTAATTGAAACCATGGAGCTCCTAACAAAAAATCTACTCAAGGGGGGTCATTTTTGCACTGCCCCTGGATGCAGTAATGAGTCTTACAAAGTAAAAATTAAGGGAAGATTGTCCACTTTCATGTTTTACAACTCAAGTGCCAAGTGGTTATTCATCGTTGGTTAGCAGCAACGAAACGGTAGAATCCTCCCGTTAGCCGCAATGCTGGGGTGTGTAGTGAGCACATACAAGAAGACTATGTGGAGGAGAGGGTTTTTGAGGCAGATTTACTGGTGGTTCCTTGGACCAACAAGCTGAAGTCTGAGGCTGCTCCCTCTGTGTTTGACTATTTGTCTTATGTGGTCGGGTGTACAAACCGTCCGACGCTTTGCGCTAGCGAAGAGGTAGCTTCACGCCGTACAGAAAAAGCACAGAATCGCACATGCCTGGCAGAGCAGAGACAGGTCCTTACCTACAGTTAACAAGCTTTCTAATTGTCCACCTAGTCTTATACTCCGATTCACTGCTTGAAGGTGCACTACACTCATATCTTACATTCCAGTGTCACTGCATTCAAAACCTCACCTAGTATAAAGGTTTTGGAATCAAAATTATACTTAAAGTGGAGGAATTGTATCTGTTGGGCAGTAGTTGTATGACAGAGAGGGACATTTGTGTTGAGGAGCTGAAAAATATAGAGAGGGTCAGTCTGGGTACTGAAATAGATGAGTGTCAACAGGAAAGGAATGTAACTAATACACAATAGAGGAATAAAGGCACAATGACTAACAGACAACATATTTATTTACACAAGTCCTTCATCATGATCATGCTTATGGCAGACCAGTTGAGGAATTCACACCATCATCACACCATCTGAAGAATGGGAGGGGTCCGAGGAGGCCAGTTCAATGGAGGCGGGCTGAAATGCTGCGTATGATGATGAAATCAAATGATTGGCATTAAAAGCATCAGTGATGAAGCAAATCTCTCTCGGGACAAACAAAGCATTGTGTCCATACAGGAACTGTTAAAGCTTTTCTGTATTTCCCACTGGGAAGGTTGTGGCAAATATCAAGTTCAGCCACCAAACCTGAGGAAAAGAGGATTTGGACTACAGATTAAGACTGAATGCATTGATGGCCATGATTACACTTGGAACTCTCAGCCTTTGTTCAGAGGTATGATGGAGTACAATGTTTTGATTCCTGTAGCTAGTTTCACCATTGGCAACGAGTGCAGTCCATTTTTTTTAGATTTGGGACACCATCAGTCTGGAAACTCTGTCTAAGAGGGAATAGTTTAACATTCTGAGGGTTTATGTCATCCCTGATGTTAACAAGGTGTGGGCCACACACATTGAAACTGTGCTAGCTGCAGTGAATGATGAACCGCTGGTTGTGTGTGGAGATTGCAGATATGACAGCCCTGGCCACAATGCAACATTTGGAACTTACTCTCGTCTGGATATCAAGTAAAACTTGGTTGTCGTGACTCATGCATGAGACTGTCAAAGTCACAGAAGTGAAGAACAGCTTTTGGCTGGAGGTTAAAGGTATGGAGAGATGTCTCAAAGCTTGCAGAGTATGATGTGTCGATATCTGGGATAACCACTGACTGTTACCTCTCTGTGCAGAAGGTCTTGCAACAGAAACACACAAAAAAGCGTGAATATAAATTATGGCACATTGTCAAGTCTGTGAAGAAGAGGCTACTAAAGAACCACCATGATGAGCTGTATGAATGGATGAACATGATAACAAACCATCTTTTGTATTGTGTGAGCACCTGTGGAGGAAGCGTGGCCAGGCTTAAGGAGGAGTGGACCTCCATCCTCGATCACATCACCAAAGAACACAACTGAACATGTGGTAAGACAATGACAAGTTGTGAACATTCTCCATACAACCGTGAAGAAGAGAGCCTGGGACCCTGGCTCCGGCTAGCTTCCACTGCCTTTGAACACCTCCAAAAATCTGTTCTTAACATGCTGCTACAAAAACTGGGAAAAAACTACAGCAGACATTCATACAGAGCATCTCGAGAGTCTTCACACCACAAAATGCGCCACCAAAAGGAAGAAGTTCCTATGGGAGTGTTTTGATGCTCGCCTATGTGTAGCTGCATTGGACCATAACTGCAATCTGGAGAGAGAGACCGCAACAACCAAGGAGGGTCACAAACAACACAAACACCAGTACTCCAAAGGCGCTCAACAGTTGTGGTCACACATCAAATAGTGGAAAAGGACTATACCTTTCCG
This sequence comes from Pleuronectes platessa, assembly GCF_947347685.1. Classification (NCBI taxonomy): domain Eukaryota; kingdom Metazoa; phylum Chordata; class Actinopteri; order Pleuronectiformes; family Pleuronectidae; genus Pleuronectes; species Pleuronectes platessa. The sequence goes on from NC_070633.1 coordinate 1,673,764, forward strand.
AAAGAACATTGTGTCTGGAGCATTGGATCAAGTCTGTGTCCATCCGTGCAGCTCTGAGACAGCTGCAAACAGAGAGAACCATCACACTGGCCTAGCACAAGGGTGTTCAGTGGCAAGACATCTGAGCAGTTTTGCACCTTCACTGCCATACGAAAACCTGTAAAATTACAAAAACATAGCATATGAAATTACTTTCAAGGTGTTCAAACTGAACACAGCAGACAGTAATTACTTACATCTTTTTTCAATCTTTTCTTAGTCAGATCAGTTTGAATAATCTTGCAATATAATTTAACTTCAATGAGGGCAATCTTTACTTGGCCCTCGTGTTGTGTTTGTTAATTAAGTTTGTTAAGTTCCTGGTAATTTTTGATGAGATTTTCAAACCTGTGCAATGTCTTTATTTTAGCTCGGACTGAATTTGCAATGTGTTATGTTTCAAATCAAAATGTGTTTCAGTAAGGTTCACTATTTTATTTTAGGCCTTCAGATGAACAGTTAATTAAATGTAACAAAAAGCATAACATACATTCCATTCTAATGCCTCTTGCCTGAGTTTCTGCTTTTTACTAGCCTGAGGTTGTCATACTCATAATTGTAGTCAGAATATGAGTCTGATACCGCTCCATTGGGCTGTGATTATGGGGGTTGTTTCAACCGAACCAGGGAAAAAAAATGCCTCTTCGCTCAATTGGATAGACCTGCAACCAAACAGAGCACAAGTATGTGACATATGTTAAGCAACGCGGGACGCTGACGCGCCGGGCAGCGCTAATAATATCACCCATTGATCCAGTAGTATAAAAGCATATACATTCTTGTTGCTCCAACATTAAGCAACAGCGTCCCAACATTTGTCTTTTTTGGTGTTGTCTTTATACAACATGTTCCGAGGATCATACAACTCACTGTACTTCTCCACTTCAATTATTAATTGAATGTCATCCATGTTGAAGAACTTCTCCGCTATTTACTCCGTTAAATGTCGAGTGTCGAGGGTAAATTACGTATTCTCCACTCAAGCCTATGTGGAGAATACGTAGCCCCCCCTCTTTCTCTTTTTTATCTTTATCACTGTTTGTTTGGCTGTAGTGGATAGGCAGAGGGGGACATTTAATAATGTCATTGGTAAAATTGGTAAAATTAAAACTCCAGGACAACAGAAGGTGAATTCAAAGTATGGAATGCATATTTGATCATTTATACGCGATACGCTGGTGTCAAGCGCAAAAAATAGACTACGCCGAAACGATCGCTGCAGGACGCTAGGCAGCCTTGGCGCAGCGTGGAGCTTCAGCCTCCAGTGTGACCCGCACAAAGGTTTAACACGGTAGTGGATGGGAGCCCGCTGTTATTTAAGGCTTTGCGCTGCGCTTACGCGTCACTTTGGCGTCGCTTTGGTGTCGCTTTGGCGTCGCTTTGGCGTCGCTTTGGCTTCACTTCAGCGTCCGGTATGAACCTGGGCGTAAAGAGGAATGCACGTATGAACAAGTTGTCCATTTAGGATTACAACTCCACAACACATCAAACAAATCGTATCGCATTTGTCGGCCCTGTAAGAACTTAATAACACAGTTCGAACGCGACATTCCCGTGTTTAAAAAATGGACAGACGACGAAGGAGACCAGGCTGAAGAAGCATGTTCATCTGAGGCATCAGAGAAAAGAGACCGGGGGCCCAAGCGCTCTTTGGTGACGTGGTTGATTACGTTACTGTTGATCATCTGTCCATCATCGTATAAAGCCCGCCCTGACAATTTGATTGGTCCGAAAAAATTCGGTTCGGGCATAGTTTCTCCCCAATGGAGCGATGCCAGACCGAACATCCCGACCTCAAATGTTGTGGGCGGGGCTAAGTTCGTCTGGCATCCAGGCTAGCTTTTTACATGAAGGGAATTGGGACAATAACAGTAACCCCTAAACAGACGCTGTTACACTGCTTATATTGCCTGTACCCACCTGCACTCTTGTGTCATTACGTCAACTCTCCCTCTTCACATACATACATGCATACATAAATACATACATGAGTAGATTCCTGCATAACGTTATCTGCATTGCGAGACATTAATAGAAGCTAGTTCACTTTATAGTCAGACTTAACATTACATTTTTAATTCATATTAGGCTAATTTGCGTGCTGAAATTAGATGTCACCGTAATACTCGAAGCCTTGGTATACAGAGGAAGGTACTGATGGAGGTCACAACGCAAGCTGGAATAGGGATCCTACTCCTCACCCCTAGATGTCCACTGGCCCACAGAGTAAACTGCTGTGATGGAAACCTGAAAATACAAGAGGCTGGAACACCCATTTTGTCTTGTCTTGTATATTTTAATAGAGGCTTTCTGCAGAAAGGATCAACACAGAGAGTCACAGGGATCTCAGAGTGTTGATGGAGATCAGGCAAATGCAAATTTCTTATATAGGAGAACTAAGCCTGTTTGTCTAAGCCAGTTCAGACTGGTTCTGTAGGCGTAGTTTGAGACAGGAATTAAGACACTGGAAACTGATTTGCGTACATTTCAAGATAAAGCAGACGGAAATTAAGTCCTTGGACAGTCAATAAGTAATAGAAAGCTCATAAAGGTATTAAAAAGGTCATCAGGTTTCAGGTCACAAACACTTCAGGTCATAATAGTCTCGGACAGGTGTACAAAAAGATACTTTTCAAATACAAAATAGTTTTCCACCACTCTTAGATATTTTAGATATTAGTATTTAACCTAAACAGACTGAACAAAAGTAGCAATTCTGTGATAACACGAGTCAAACAATAATGCACCATACAATTAAAAAGGTATTTTAACTTGCAGAAGATTTTTGTTTAACTAAGTCTATAACTACTAACACCAGTCAAAGGAGGTGTGGTTCAAACAAGAGATTTCACTGGTATTATAGTGTTTTATTAGCCTCGGTACGAGACCCAGCTGTCTTGTCTGCTTTACTTCTACTACTACTTCCACTCTGATGACATCGCTAGCTTGTTAACATGAGGGCCTACAAGCATTATTTCTAAATGTAAAACAAATGGTATGATCGCCTTAATTAGTGTCATACTTACTGACATAGCCTCCACAACGTTTAGTTCAAAGCACATATTAGGGAAGCATTACATTAAGGATTTTTTTTGCTGGCGTTAAATGGTTGTATTAGCACAGGTCCTCTGCCGATTTCTCTCATTAGCTTCAACATGTAGGATAAAAATGCATTGTACTGCAAATCAACCTTTTCCTGGACTTCCTAGATTGCATTCACCTTTTGTCCTCACGCAGACCCCTTTGTTTGGCCAATTTAACTGTTGTTTTAGAATTACCTGGCAGGGCTCCAGAGTGCGACCATTTTAGTCCCACAGTGCGAATTCTCTCATCGTGTGCCGTGACCTTTGCTGGCAGAGCAGCTCCTCTCAGGGAAGCGTTTCAGCGCCAGGCAGCGGCAAATCAAACAAGTGAGGAATCAGAAATGATTATCAAATTTAACACTGCTTACAATTAGAGGGGTCAAGTAACAAAGTGCAAATACTTTGTTACCTTACTTAAGTAGAAATGTTGGGTATCTATACTTATTATATACTTATTATACGTATTTATTTTTCAGTACTTTTACTTAAATAAAAAGCTTGAGTTGATACTTCAACTTCTACAGAAGTATTTTTAAACCCTAGTATCTATACTTCTACTTGAGTAATGAATGGGAATACTTTTGACACCTCTGCTTACAATATAGCACTAAATTCAAATCATTGATAATCCTCATGAAAAACAACAGGTAGAAATCTTCCCCTCGAACCCGCCTTTGATGAAGATCACCTTCAAGCCTGTGTGGGTTTCCCTGCTCATCTGCCTGCTATCACCTGTGGTGGGAATTTCTACACAGAGCTGTGTTCCTGCTCTGTTTAACTCACCTGATCCCAGTCCTGACTCATTCAGCCTCAGTCTTTTGTCCGAGTCTAAATCTCTGGGGATTACTGATATTGAACTGAACTTCCGGATCAACTGCCTGCCCCTGTGCTGTGTATTGTGCATCTGGGTTCTACACACAGCTGGGGTTTTTGGGGGAAATATATTAAAAAGTTGCCAATTTTTTTAATTTTTCCATCAAGTTACATTTAACAATATATATAGGACTTTTCTAGTGTTGATGAGAACTCAAAGCGCATTACAGTATAGTAAAACCTATCAAATTACAAAAACATAGCATATGAAATGACTTTCAAGGTGTTCAAACTGAACACAGCAGACAGTAATTACTTACATCTTTTTGCATTACAGTACAGGTCTTTACAATTTGCATTCCCCCATTCACATACATTCATACAGTGCATCTATGGGCAGAACTTTTTTTCTATTAGGGGCCATTCTGGGCTCATCTTCTTGCCCATGGACACATTAGACTGGAAACGACCTGCAAACCTTTTCGTTGGAGGATGACCGCTATCCCATCAGCCACAGCCGACCCACTACAAATAACAAAGTGACACTAATCTTAACCCACCAACAATAAAACCTCCCTCACTGGATCATTTTGATAATTTAATTATTTTTTTATTATATCAGACATTCATGGTTGTCCTGGATGCTGATCTCTGTAATGGCAACAACATAGTATTACTTCCTCTTTTGCCATTTCCCTACAAAGTAAAAAGCACAAAGCTCATTTTGTTGCTGCAATACTTTATACCTAGCGGAATTACAGAGCTTAATTTTGAAGATTGTGTGGATTTCCTAACAAACCTCTGAAATAGCATGAGATCATGCCGTTTATGCCAGTTGTTAATTATTATAATAATGATAATAGTTCTGATGACAATTACTTTTTTTACTTTCATATTAATTAGATATAGATAATAAAAGCTCTTTTCAAACAAGTACTATGTTGCGGTAATGAGAATACATTTTATTGTGAAAAAGGATTTGAGAAGAACATTTGTTCTCCAATGGTAAGAAGATGTTTGGTTTCTTTATTCTGTCAACTGCTGCACCAGCTGCGGCAGGGAGTGAGCCCGCATCTGGCTACACAGCAGTAAAGAGATCTTTAACCTGAAATTTCTTTGTCCTGTGTACTCTGTGCAGAGACAACCCACCCTCTAACCTCTATTTGTAAAGATTTCTCCTTGTTGTGTTTTGCAGAATCTTTGAGTTCCGTAAGATTATTGGAGACAGAGAGAAGTGCAAGTCTCTTGTGCCTGAGGACTATCCAGTTTACATTAGCAAGGTTTTTCATCTTTTATCTTTTTATTTCTCACCAATACACAGTAACTGCTATTTGTATTCTCACAGTTGCTGTATGTTTGTTTGTGTTCTGGTGTCCAGACAGAGGAGCACTCCGACTTTCATATCCATGATGGGTTCTTCATCTCTCCTCTGGAGCATTGGGTTCCGGGAATTCTGCCACCAGAGGCTCTCAAAGCCAGGTAGACAAAATACCTAATATGTTTCTACTCAGGTCATCCTGAGAAAAGATGTTTGTGGCACTAGACCAGTGGTTGCCAACCCGTAGATCGCGATCTATCGGTCGATTTCTCAAAGTCTTCACTCTTGATCCCCCAACACTCTGGACTCACTGGCTTTCGTCGCACCGCAGATCAGCTGTGTGTTGGTTGTCTGTTTTTCACATGCGCTGTGTGTCTGCTAATAGCAGTGGAGTTGCAGGTTTATCTCCTGAATTTCCTTCAAGAACAAGTTGGTTTATGTACTAAAGTAAATGTCAGGAATCTACAGTATAAAGATGCGCATTTTTCGGTCTGTCGATAACAATCAAAACCTCGTTGGAACAAATGAGTGGACTCAGAAGGTGAAACACTGAAGTGCTTTTACTTTAAAATGGGTTCGGAGTGTGTTGTAAATACATTTGTGTCATAGACAAATAAACATTGTGGTTCACAGAAAATGATCCCTCACCTGAGTTTTTATGTTTTTCTGATGCATTTATGTCACAAACAAATGGTTGCAACACTTTCTGAATGCATTTTCAAAATAAAAGCACTCCACCATTTTTGGAATCCACTCCCTTGTTTAACCCTTGTGTTGTTCCTGCTTCCCCCCGGCTTTTGTCCGTGCTTCCCGCGGCTGTTGACCCCCTCACATAGCCTACCACATATTAGCACGCACAAGCAGGGCAATAGACAAGTGAGCAGCCCTTGCAAATGTATTAGTTACACCCGCGGCACACAGTGTGAGTTTTACAATCCTTTTTCCTGGGGCATATCTGACACCTCTACCTCTTACTCGCCCCGAGCGGGGCTGCTGCAGCGGTGACTAGGGCCGGAGGCTCGAGTTGAGCGTTGTCGTCGTCAAGAGCTCTCCGTGCGGTGGCGGCTTTCACAGACTTCACAACTGTTGTGCAATAGTAGTAGTAGATTTGACGTTGGCTAATTATTAATAATCATGAGAACTGATTATTAAAATAGAAATTATCCATTAATAATGGTTAAATAATCAATGAAAACAATAAAATTATCAATTAAGAATAATACAATCTGTAATCATTGCTTATTGTCGCGGGGCACCACCCTGATTACAGGGACCAACAAGTCAATCTTTAAATATCAGTCTCAAGTGATATAAGTTAAATTAATAATCTCAATATTTAATATTAATGATTATATAATAAACAATGAGGGGTTTTAAGTTCGAGCACAGGCTATAGTAATCCAGCTGTATTCACATACACATGTACAAATAATCACAGAAATACAAATACTTTAATTACAAAAGTATTTATTAAAAAGGGGAAATAAGGGGCGCCCTTAGCTCAGTTGGTAGGGCGTCCCCCCCATGGGCCTCGGCCAGCAGCGGACCCGGGTTCGATTCCAGCCCGCGGTCGTTCTCTGCATGTCACTCCCCTCTCTGCCCCATTTCAACTCTGTCTCTACACTATCAATAAAGCATAAAAATGCCAAAAAAAATCTTTAAAAAAAAAAAAAAAAAAAAGGGGAAATAAAGTTAATGTTATTTCAATGATTCTTCATTTAACAAACTCCAATATTTCAAAGATGGCAACAGCAGCAGAAGCACTTATCACAATGGTCACACATGTAATACTGAGTATCTACTGGTGTGTGTGTGTGGTCGTGTGTGTCTGCCTGTCTGTGTCTCTATGTGTGTGTGTGGGTGTGTGTGTCTAAAGAGAAAGGGGAGTGGCTATGGCGTAATGACGAGATCACATGGTGACGTAGTCTGGCCAGGATCAAGATGTTACGTTCACGTACTTTCAAGATGGAGGTTTATGACCCCGGTGACGACATGAGGTCGAAGACAAGATGGCAGTCAGTCGCCTGTTACAAAAGGAACTTTAGATAAAGAGATTTCTTATCTCCTGGTTCTGGCGCCGAATGGCGGCGAGATGTATTACGGCTCTTTAAATCTAGAATTTTCTATGTGGGTGTAGGTCGGGACGTGTGTAAAAACAGGTTTAGGAGAAAAGAGAGAGAGAGGGAGAGATAGAGAGAGATCAGGAAAGCTCTCAAAACATCGTCAGAGACAAACTTCCGGCGAAGCGGGCAGTCCAGTTACGTGAGATTTATCTTTTAACAGATGTAAATCTCCGCACAATATCTCTGACGGTAACACGTAAAAAAGGAAGTGCCGGCTTGTTACGCGCGCTTCTCAGAACATAGTAGACAAAGGAACCGGATGTGACATCTCCAGTTCGCCGCGCGTTACACGGCTAAAAACAGATCAGCGATCTACAAACAAACCCACTCAAATAACATGACACGCTAAGTATTTAAACTAGTCTCTGCCCAGACAATAAAGCCTCTTACTGTGACCTTCGCGGTGTTGCTTGCGCGTGGCGCGCGGATTTTCCGGAAGTCCAGTGAATCTCGTTGTTAAACCTCAGGATGCGTGCACGAACGGCGAGTTCCTGGAAAACAGATGAGTGAAGTCCTGGCCTCTTAAGCGGGCTCCGGTGGGTCTCGGAGCCCGCTTAGCGCTGGGCCGAATAGAACGAACTTCTCTTGCTCTTGGAACGGAATTCGGCCTCGTCTCTTCTGCAGGGATGATCAGCTGTGGCGCAGTTGTGGGGATCGTGAAAAAGAAAGTCTGTGATCTCGGCCTGCGAGTGGACTTCCTGTGACGATCTCTTTCAAGTTAAAATAACAAAAAGTCCTATCAAAGTAAGACGTCGACTGATTAAAGAAATAAAGCAAAATGAAAATAAAACAAACGTTTGTAATTGCTCCCGAAAAATACCTCCGGATCAACTAACTGGAAAGGTCAGCTCTATCCTCAGGGAATTGGGAATGGGCAGCGATTATTGATGAGCAGCCCCTCTTATTAACCTGTGGAGGCCCAGCCTCCTTAAGGTGTGGTCATGGGATGATGCTGGCTTTTAGCCAATTGAGTGTCAGAGGTCAGATCAGAGTGGGAACGGCCAGGAGCAGAGCAGGGGTTTCTGGGGGAACTCCAGGGATTAAGTTACCACCAGAAGAGATACAATCTCCATGCTTGATCTTAGATGGAAACTTTAGAGCTGGTTTCATCTTGGCTCACAGGCCTTACTTTTACGACCCATTGTGTGGATCCCACCACATGGTCAGTTCAGCAGGGACTCTTGCCCAACACAACCGAGGTGGGCGCTTCCGTGCAGGGTATGCGCTCCCTTCGTGTGATGAACGGAGTCACGAGATCCTTTCCCAGCTGCTCGAGGAACAGCCTCCGCTTGTTCCCCTTGCCCGGCCTCCAGTCGGGGTTGATCTCTCCCCACATCATGAAGGAGTTGTAGGAAGATAAGTTGAGTATGTTGTGGAAGATGACCAGGGGCCAGCACACGGTCATCCTCCTGCAGCTGTATGTTCCGATCACCTTGTCTAGGTTGTCCACACCTCATATGCTGTGGTTGTAGTCCAAGACCGGTTGCCCGTCCTCGCGGCCGCTGATGTTGGCCTCTGTGTGCCACATGCTCAGGAGCACCACGTTCTTGTTTTTCTTTGGGATGTAGGACACCAGAGTGGCGGTGGGCGTGAATTCGAACTTGGATGAGAACACCTCTCTTCCCTTGATAGTGAGCAGCCTGGCCGGGAGCTCGGGTTTGTTCTTCCAAACCGTGTCGACCACGGTGATCTTCCTCTTCAGGAGCTGCTGTGCGACTTTGTGGTCCCTCCGTGACATCGAGCACTACCCGCAACACCTGGTTCTGTTCTTGGCGTCCGACGCTCGCCATCCGGTGTAAACTTGCATCTTCCAAGCGTAGCTGGATTTTGCATCGCAGACCACCCACGAATTGATCCCGTATATGGCAGGCATGTACTATCAGAAAGGACACCGGCCTAGGGAGAAACAGAGGAGGAGAAGAGAAGAGATGAGAGGAGAAGTGAGTCAGGCAATGAAGGTGTGCACTGGTCCTGATAATATAACTTAATAATAATATATAAAAAAAGAATAACCTCTGAACGGAACCAGTTGCTCGTCCAAGGTCACTTCGGGACCCCGGGTTGTAGAGCCGTGGCAGCCGCACCACCCAGGCATGCTAGACCTCTCGCACAGCCGCCAATCTGTCCGTGGCACGTCTCGCGTGTCTCGTCTCGCTGCCGTCGAAGCTCAGCAGTCTGGAGAACGTGTGAAAGACTTTTAGGGGCATTGTGGCATGTAATATCGCCCGGCTGCTGAATCTGCAGAAGCATCACCCACTGGGTCGTAGACTTCTTCGTCGTCGTCGTGCCATCGTCGTCGTCTTCGTCGTCTTTGTGGTCGCCGTCGTTGTCTCCGTCCGTTAGTCGGTCTGCTTCTCCTTCCTTCTCTCGGTCTGCTTCTCCGTCCGTTTGTCGGTCTGCTTTTCCTTCCTTCTCACTGTCTGCTTCTCGGTCCGGTTTTCGGTCCTCTTCTCCGTCTGTTTCTCGGTCTTGCTCTTGCGAGTCCTCTTCGGGATCAGAGGAGTGTTGTTGAAAATAGCTCTTCGAGAACCTGTTCTCTGGTGAAACGCGCTTGATGAGATATCGTGTCATGGTCAGGGAGAATGGCACAGGTAGAAACACACCGCATTCTCTGTGGGTCTAATTGACCCCGCAGGGAAGCGAAGTGTAACCACCTGCTTGGGTGTTCCAGCACGGATTAAACCTTAGAACCCACACAGGGATACAGGAGCTCCAGCTGGGGGTTAAAAATGAATAAAACACACACAAACACACTCGCACACACACACACAAACTGAAAAAAGTTTATTAACATTTTTTGCAAATAATAATAAAGAACGGAATCATAACATGTACATTAGTATTCACAGCCTTTGCTGACAACTTTGTTGAAGCACCTTTTGCAGCAATTACAGCCTCCAGTCTTTTTGAGTATGATGCTACAAGCTTGGCACAACTACTTTTGGGCAGTTTCTCTTCCCATTCTTCTTTGCAGGACCTCTCAAGCTCCATCAGGTTGGATTGGGAGTGTCAGTGCACAGCCATTTTCAGATCTCTCCAGAGATGTTTAATAGTGTTCAAGTCTGGGCTCTGGTTGGGCCACTCAAGGACTTTCACGGAGTTATCCCGAAGCCAGTCCTTCGTTATCTTGGCTGTGAGGAGTTTCTTCCGTCTGGCCACTCTACCATACAGGCCTGATTGGTGGAGTGCTGCAGAGATGGTTGTCCCTCTGGAAGGTTCTCCGCTCTTCACAGTTTAAAGCTTGAGCTCTGTCAGAGTGACCATCAGGTTCTTGGTCACCTCCCTGACTGAGGCCCTTCTCCCCTGAACACTCAGTTTGGCCTGGCGGCCATCTCTAGGAAGAGTCGTGGTGGTTCCAAACTTCTTCCATTTATTGATGATGGAGGCCACTGTGCTCATTAGGACCTTCAATGCTGCAGAAATGGTCTGTACCCTTCCCCAGATCTGTGCCTCGATACAATCCTGTCTCGGAGGTCTTCAGACAATTCCTTGCACTTCATGGCTTGGTTTGTGCTCTGACATGCACTGTCCACTGTGGGCCTTAATAATAATAATAATAATAATAATACATTTTTTCATCCGAGAATCTCAGAGTGCCATATATAGACAAAGGCTGGAAATACTTATGTAACTTTTTAATAAATTTAAAAAATAAAAAGAACTCAAAAAATCCTTATGGGGTATTGTGTTTAGAATTTTGAGGATTTTTTTTACTTAATCCATTTTGGAATTAGGCTGTAACATAATAAAATGTTGAAAAAGTGAAGCGCTGTAAATACTTTCCGGATGCACTGTATTGTGCATTGCAAATATGAATTGAAGTTAATTTGAATACTGTGCATTGAATAGAAAAAATTGCATAACTGCCCTTCTTTGTGTATATTTATTTCTTGTCCGAAGATTTTTTATTTCTGTGACACCTGAGGTCTCGAGAGGGACCCTGGAACAGAGTCAAAACACAGAGCACGGTGGTGGTGCGTTCAAGGATGTTTATTGATCGTAGGAGAGAACAGAATTGCGGGTCCGCTGATGGCTCCGTGAGGTCTTCAGCGTGGTGGTAGACAAGACCGCTGAGAGCTCCGTGAGATCTTCAGGGTGGTGGTAGACAAGACCGCTGAGAGCTCCGTGAGATCTTCAGGGTGGTGGTAGACGAGACCGCTGAGAGCTCCGTGAGATCTTCAGGGTGGTGGTAGTCAGGACGGCTGAGAGCTCCGTGAGATCTTCAGGGTTAAGGAAGACACGAGGGTCCAAGGGTTAATTCCTGACGCACAGAGGGAAAGACACGGGGGTTAGAATACAGGGTTCTAATCCAGAGATAGTTAACTGAGCCGAGAACGAATAACTACCACTGTAGTAACGAGGACGAACTGGCGATGACTCGCAGCACAGCCAGGGCAGATAAAGCCCGGAGTTGATTGGTGCAGGTGCGCCTGGAGAGCCGGGTCATCACCGGGATGTACAGCACCTGTGGAAAAGGAGAAACGAGAGGGGAGGGGCACTGGAGGCACAGAGGAACTTTGACAATTTCTTGTCTACCGGGTGGTAGATCTCGGCTTACGTTTGGAATTAAAACGTGATCTTGGGCTAAAAAGGTTGGTAACCACTGCATTAGACCATGCCACGGGGCTCTCACCACAGAAGCCAGAGACAAACCATTCGCGGATGCATTTGAATCCAGGGAGGGTTGATTGGCCAACTAGTCTATCCACAATGTTTAGAATTTTATACAAATCCCACCTAGGATCTTAATGAACAAAATATTCATGTTGAAAATCTTTACTGATATCTATTCATTGAGAATAAAATAACATAAGAAGGGATCAATGGAAAGCAAAATCCTCAACCCCTTGAGGGCTGGATCAAAATCACATCAAAGTCAAATTCAAAATTTGAAAACAAAGGCTGATCCAACATTGCATGAATTTTCATCACAATAAGGTTATAAGGTTGTTCAATAATTTTTATGTCCTGTATGCAAACCCAACATAGTCTGGCCATGCTCCTGATTAGTTGGCGGACGGTGTCCTGGGGGATCTCCTCCCAGACCTGGATCAGGGCATTAGTGAGCTCCTGGACAGTCTGTGGCCGTACATAGCAGCGACGGATATACCGATAAATAATGTCCCAGACATTCTCAATCAGATTAAAACCTGGGGAACCTGAGGGTCAGTCTAAGGCATAAAAGCTTTTGTCATCCAGGAACTGCCTACCGACTCTGGCCACATGATGCCGCGCATTGTCTTGCACCGGAAGGAACCCGGGGTCCATTGCAGCAGCGTAGAGGTCTGACAATTGACAATGAGAATTTCATCACGGTACCTAACAGCAGTAAGGATACCGTTGGCTATGACATGAAGGACTGTGCGACCTTCCAAGGATATGCCATCCCAGACAATCACTGACAACCCCAACTAAAACGATGATGCTTGATGTGACACTGCATGAAAAGCCAAAATTGTGCCACTGCAAACGCCTGCAAACTCCCCTTATTCCTGGCAGTTAGTGCCTGTTTACAGTATGCGAATTCTGCGTTAGCCCGTGACACACACTGGTAGCGCAGTAGCATATGATTCGCAGCCAAAACGCTTATGAGAACTTATCTCACTTCAACACTAGATGAAACCACAGACCTTTGAAATGAAAACTCACATGTGATTGGCTGGTAGAGTTGTTGCTATTGGTCACCCTGGGTCATAATAATACACACATGGGTAATCCCCTCCCACACAATATAATAATAGTAATAAAATATATATAGTTATTTTTACTAATAATTTATTCATTAATATTAATTATTAGGAAGCCTTTACCAAAAGCACTGCAGTTACCGAAGACTATGCATTTTTTCATGTGATGCGTATTCTTATGTTATATGTTAGTGTTGTATACTCACTCTATTATCAGGTAATTTTCGCTAATAATGAAAACACGGGAGACACGTTTCGTTTCGTTTTTACACAAAACGGAGAACTACAACAACGTAAGCACATGACACAAAAGGGGGCGTAACAGTATCCTTGAAGGGACAAAGGCTGTCAATGCAGAACATATCCCTCCCCCTTTACCTTTGATGCTCCTTTAACAATACTAAACATTTTACCGTCTCAGTATCTTCTCTGAAATGTCTCTGCATCAAAAACACCTTTTTTTCTTTTCTTTTTTTTCAATATATCACAATTTTGTTTTCTGTATTTCTTACTTCTATAAATAACTTTTAACAAACTTGTTTTGGCTATAGCATTTTGGCTAAACTAGGGAAAGATGGTAGACTACCTCAATTCCCAGACTAAACCATGGGGATTATTCTGCTAATGTCAAGGGTTAGTCTCTACTCTAAAATGTCAGTCTATCAGGACCTGTAGGCAAGTCAGTCACATTGTTTCTTGCGGATGACTGTATGAATCCTGGTCTGGGAGAAGTGATGCCTCGGGTAGGCACCTGATCAGGGCTAAGTGTGCCCGTAACAGTGTCCAGCCCTAAAGGTTGCGTCAGGGGTTCTTCTGTGGATAGATGCTATTCCTGGTAGGCCTCCCGCTCTGGAACAAGGGATGTTGGCTCAGGTGAGTCATCATTGGAAGTGTGGAGCAGTCGATCGATGTGTCTTCTCCAGATGAGGTGATTATGTGTTTCAACTGTGTATGACACAGGGCCTGTTTTTGCAACAACTATAGCATGCATCCACTTTATCCCTTTGTTATAGTTCCGGGCGAGAAACATGTCTCCAGCTGTGAAGCTCCGGAGCTTTGCTTTCCCTAGTCTCTCCACTTGAGCTCTCGGTTTTAGGTGCACATTCTCTCTTGTCTTTTTTTTTTTTTTTACTTATTTTTTATTTGGTTTTCAACAAAACAATATGCATATCAAGACAGTTACTTTCTTTGTCCATTTTTCAACTGTATACAATACTGTTATACATGGTATTCAAGTATAGCGTGCAATGCATAGAAAAAACAACAAACATCAAACAGTGCTCACTCCAAGAGATAAAAAGGGGGGATAAGAATAGATGATTGATTACATACATTATATATTAAATTAAACAACGAAAGAAGAAAAAAAAAAACAAGTAAATGAAAATAAAACCAGGGATAAAGTAATAGTTATTGTCCACTCCAGAATTTAGTATCATAGGTGCTATTTATGCTTTTCCGAGAGGATGGTTTATGATGTACATAAGTAGGCAAAGGTGACAGATAGCCGCACGATCGGAGGCCTAGAGCGATATTAATTTGTAACCCTCATTGTATTAATAACGCAAGGACAGGACCCCATCGTTTAGTAAAGATAGACTTTTGGAGCCTTAATGAATATGTGATTTGCTCCATTTGGTAGATGTCCCATACTTTTTGGGTCCATATATTATATGTAGGTGGGTCTGGTTTTAACCATTTGATGGTTATACATTTCAATGCTGCTGTGAGTAGTATGTTTAGCAGATATTCTTTGGCCCTCCCATTCAGGCCTTCAGGCATCGCTCCCAGTAGTGCTATTGTGGGGTCTTGTGGGATGTCCGGTTGGAATATCTCTTTGAGGGCATCAAAGATTTCTCTCCAATATGTGTTTAACTTAGGGCAGAGCCAGAATATGTGTGTGTGATTGGCAGAACGTGTTCCACAGTTCCGCCAGCACAAGTTGGAATGTGTCGGGCCCATCTTGGCTACTATTTCTGGTGTTCTGAAGAATCTGGTAATTATTTTCCATTTAAATTCCCTCCAGGTGTTTGAATTTGTAGCTAGGTGTGCCTCTGTGCACATCCCCTGCCAGGTATTCTGTGGTATGACCATGTTTATTTCCGCCTCCCATCTCTGCTTTATCTGTAGGGAATTATGTAGATCCATAGATAGAAATATGTTATAGAGTTTACTTATGGTTTTCTTATCTTCGCTCCCCATCTGTATTTCTATAACTCCTCTAGAGGGGTACGTTTTAAAAGTTTTCCCCACTCTTTGTGTGATGTTAGAAAAGTTCTCAACTGCAGATATCTGAAGAAATCTGTTCTTGGGAGATCAAAATCCCTTTTCAGCTGCTCAAATGTCTTGAGGTTGTCCTCATTAAATAGTTGATGCAGGTAGACCAAACCCGTATCTGACCACTTTCTAAAGCCTGTGTCTAGATTGTTAGGTGTGAAGGTCTTCATAGATCCAATACTTGTTAGTGATGAAATTAACTTTGGAAGCCCAAAAACAGTCTGTATTTTGTTCCAGATTTTAAGAGTGATCTTAGTCCACTCTGCTAGTTCTTTTATGGGTGTATCTAAAAATGGAAAGTTTTGAGAGGGCTCTGGGCATAGGTTTTTCTCGATATTAAGCCAGCGAGTGTACGTGCTATTCTGAATCCACGCTATCAGGGGTTTCATTTGTGCTGCCCAGAAGTAATATTTTAAGTTTGGAAGTTTAAGGCCTCCGTTTACCTTAGATAGTTGTAAGGATTTAAGTCTAATTCTAGGGCGCTTTTTTTGCCAGATAAATTTGGAAATGATTTTATCTAGGTTATCAAATACTGATTTTGGAATTTCTATAGGTAGCATCTGAAATAAGTAGAGAATTCTGGGTAGAACATTCATACGAATACTTTCAACACGACCGAGCAGGGAAAAAGGGAGCGCAGACCATCGTTCCAGGTCACTATTAATGCATCGAATTATTTTACTATAATTGGCCTCGTACAAATTCTGTAAGGACGGGGGGATGTGTATGCCAAGGTATTTTATACCGTCTTTTGGCCACTTAAATCCACTTTGGAGTTTTACAGTTCTTGGGATGTTACCTTTGATATCCATAGCCTCTGTTTTTTCCACATTTACCTTGTATCCTGAGTAGTATCCATACTGTGAGATGAGCTCCTTTAGATGTGGTATAGTTGATGCAGGTTGCGTCAGATATAATAATACATCATCAGCGTAAAGGGATATTTTATGCTCTTCTTTTTGTATTACAGTTCCTTTTATTTTGTTATCATCTCGGATGAGCTGGGCCAGGGGTTCGATACTAATTGCAAACAGCAGGGGTGATAAAGGGCAGCCTTGTCTGCAGCCGCGTTCCAGTGTGAATCTTTGTGATCTATATCCATTAAGTTTAACAGCTGCCTGTGGTGATGAATATAATGTTTGTATCCAATTGAGGAAGTTGGGGCCAAATTTTAATCGTTTTCGTGTTTGGAATAAATATTGCCATGATACTCTATCAAATGCTTTTTGAGCATCTAGGGACAAAATCATTGATTCTGATTGCTCTTCTTTTTGATTGGATATAATGTTTAATAAGCGTCTTAAGTTATCGCCATAGTATCTTCCAGTGATGAATCCTGTCTGATCTGGGTGGATAATTTCAGTGATAATATGATTGACTCTTCTTGCTAGGATTGCTGTTAGGATGCGCAGGTCCCCATTCAGCAGCGATATCGGTCTATAGGATTGGCACTCTGTGGGGTCCTTGCCTTCTTTATGAATTACCACTATAGTGGCTTCTTTACAAGATGGTGCCATAGTTTTAGATTCTAATGCATGGTGGTATGCCTCTCTTGTCTTTTGAGGTCTCAGGAGTCGAGTGTGAAGTTGTCTCTTGAGCATAGCCATGGCAGGAGACACCTTTGCGTAGCATGAGGTGTATTTTGGTATGACAACAGGAAAGCACTGAGGTGCTTGTTGAGGGACTGGGTTCTTTGAGAGGACATGGGAGCTTGCTTCATGCGCTGTACAAATCTTTCAGGGAGCCAATAGGTAGCTTGGTGATATGGTGCAGACTTGAGGGTGCTGAATACCATTCTCTTCCATGAATGTCTTGAACTCTTCAGACACTAGTTGCGGGCTAAGCTGTAGTGGAAGACCGAAACGGCTGAAGATAACCGTAGCTCTTCAGTGGTTCTCTCTGAGGAGGTGCTCTTCATGACAGCAACCTCAGGCCATTTACTATGGGCGTCGACTTCAAGTAAGAACATGCAGTTCTCTAGTGGTCCAGCACAGTCTAACTTGACTCTTTGCCAGGGTTCTTCAGGCCAGTCCCATGGCCTGCATGCGATTTCTTTTATTCGCGCCCCACCACAGTGACCAGAGTTGAGCTCGTCCAGTACTTTCTCTCTTAGTGGCGGTGTAATAATGACATGGAAGCCCCATAATAGGCATCCAGACTGGCCTGAAAGCTCATTTCTTCTTTCAGGGTAAGTCTTCAAACTCGGTATCACCTCTCCTTTCCTTCCCCGAGCGACTATGTCCATAACCTCAGACATGACCGGGTCAGTGCGTGTGCGCCTTCTTACATGAATCAAGGTTATACGAGCAGCAACCATATCCTTGAAATATAAAATCTCAGCCTGTGTTGACTCAGTGTGCATGACAGGTAGTGGGAGCCTTGAGAGGCCGTCAGTATTCCCATGCTGGTCCGACTTCCCAGACTTGATGTTATACTGGTGGCCAGATGATAACAAAGCCCATTGCTGCATACGACTGGCTGCAAGTGAAGGGATGCCAGTATGAGGACCAAAGACAGGGGTTAGAGGTTGATGGTCTGTCAGTAGCTTAAATTTCCTGCCGAAAAGAAACTGATGGAATTTCTTCACTCCAAACACTATAGACAGTGCTTCACGATTCTGTAAGTAAGCATTTCTGAATAGCCTCACTGCGTAGACCATACACCAATCTGTCATGTATAGTGTCATTGAGTCAAAGTCCAAATTCACAATGTTCAGATAACTGTTTCAGTATAGCTACAAACTGTGAGAGAGATTCACCCTCTTCCTGGTTTCTTTTATGGAATATGAACCTCTCAGCAATAACGAGTGGCTTAGAGGAGTAGTGACTTCCTAATATTTTCACAATTTCATCATGTGAAGTGGGATGATATGGTGATATCAGCTCTTTAATGTATAATGTTGCCATATTATTAAGGGCCTTGAGTAGTGAAGCTAATACAGGAGAAATGTGGTCTCTTTTCACGGTTCTTCTCAGTACACGTGCTGCAGCATTTTGGTCAAGCTGCAGACTCTTTAATGACTTACTGCTGGAGCCTGATAATAAGGAATTACAATAATCAAGTCTGGATGTAACAAAGGCGTGGACACATTTTTTGAGAAAGGACCTTTCTGATTTCTTAGATGTTACGCAAGTGAAGGCAGTCCGGAAGCATTAGAAGTTTTCCTCATCCTTTGTAGAATTTGAAAAGCTATTATTATGGCGGCCAATTAAATACTTCCTGGTCATTTCACACAGTTAAGAAGGTTCCTAAGCAAAATTGGATTTCCAGATAGCAACCACAAACTTGGACTCAAGGATGACCTGAATTAGAGTTTCAGTCAATGTGACCTCACAAAGTTTGTTTATGTTTTCATGTACATGATATCTTAAAGGTATAGTTCAGAGTCTCAGACACAAATAAAAAACACGTCTTAAAAAAAAAACATGACATGCCACCATACTCCTCGTGCAGTTTCATACGAGTGTCTGGAAGCCCCGACATTCAAATTTGACTCGAAATGACCAAGTTGTAAGCCAAAATGTCTGTTGATATCTTCTGACGAGGTGCATTCAGGGACGTTCAGAAATGCTAATGTCCGCTAGCATAGCCACTTCTGGTGGACTTTTGGTCTTAAAACACAGTGTAAATGACGCTGTTTTGAGTCGAATGTGGCCTCTCAGAAACATGTTTTTGGCCTCTTGAATGTGATATAAATCACTAACTTGAGGGAATTTCCACAACTTGTCTCTTGGACCCAAAGATTAAGTGAATACAGTGACCTTATTTGAATCTGGAAAAGAAATGTGTGGAAATATGTACACGGAATCTGCACTGGTTGGCGGAGGCATAGGACAAAGGCGGAAATGTAAGTTCTGTCTCAATAATAAAGACCATTTAATTTCATAGTGATGATTTCATCCCACAGTGTGTTAGCTAGGGCTTAATTACATATGTCAAATAACACACATTAAATTCAAAAAACTCCCTACATCCACATGTTTATATACAGTGCCTTGCATGTGTTCACATTGCAAGTATTCACCCCCCTTGGACTTTTTCCCATTATGTACTGTTACTAACTGGAATTCAAATAGACTTAAATAAACTTTTTCCCGTTTGATCAACAAAACATGCATAGTACTTTGGAGGTGCAAAATAAATTTTATTGTGACACAAACAATAATGAGAACAAAAAAGTTGACATCTGTTGGGTGCATAAGTATTCACCCCCCTGTGTCAATACTTGGTAGAACCCCCTTTCGCTGCAATTACAGCTGCAAGTCTTTTGGGGTATGTCTCTACCAGCTTTGCACATCTAGAGATGGAAAGGTTTGTCCATTCTTCTTGGCAAAAAAGATGAAGCTCAGTCAGATTGGATGGAGACCGTCTGTGAACCGCAATCTTCAAGTCTTGCAATAGATTCTCTTTTGGATTGAGGTCTGGGCTTTGACTGGGCCATTTTAAGACATTAACATTCTTTAATCCAAACCATTCCTTTGTAGCTCTGGCTGTATGTTTAGGGTCATTGTCCTGCTGGAAGATGAACCTCCGCCCCAGTCTCAAGTCTTTTGCAGACTGCATCAGATTTTCTTCAAGGATTTCCCTGTATTTGGCTCCCTCCATCTTTCCCTCTATTCTGACCAGTTTCCCTGTACCTGCTGAAGAGAAGCATCCCCACAGCATGATGCTACCACCACCATGTTTCACTGTTGGGATGGTGTGCTCAGGGTGATGGGCAGTGTTGGGTTTTCGCCACACATAGCGTTTTGCATTGAGGCCAAAAAGTTCAAATTTGGTCTCATCTGACCAGAGCACCTTCTTCCACATGTTTGCTGTGTCTCCCACATGGCTTCTGGCAAACTCCAAACGGGATTTTTTATGGATCCCTTTCAACAATGGCTTTCTTCTTGCCACTCTTCCATAAAGGCCAGATTTGTGGAGTAGACGACTAATAGTTGTCCTGTGGACAGATTCTCCCACCTCAGCTGTGGATCTCTGCAACTC
Organism: Pleuronectes platessa; assembly: GCF_947347685.1. Classification (NCBI taxonomy): domain Eukaryota; kingdom Metazoa; phylum Chordata; class Actinopteri; order Pleuronectiformes; family Pleuronectidae; genus Pleuronectes; species Pleuronectes platessa. Next base: position 1,694,090 of record NC_070633.1, read on the forward strand.
CTCCAGAGTAACCATGGGCCTCCTGGTTGCTTCTCTGATTAATTTTCTCCTTGTCCGACTCTTCAGTTTGGGTGGACGGCCTCCTCTTGGTAGGTTTGTGGTTGTGCCATATTCTTTCCATTTTCTTATGATGGATTTTATGGTGCTCAGAGAGATGTTCAAAGCTCTGGATATTTTTTTATAACCTAACCCTGCTTCATATTTCTCCACAACTTTATCCCTGACCTGTTTGGTGAGCTCCTTGGTCTTCATGATGCTGTTTGTTCAGTAATGATCTCCAACAAACTCTGAGTCCGTCACAGAACAGGTGTATTTATACTGAGATTAAATTGCAGACAGGTGGACCCTATTTACTAATTATGTGACTTGCAAATGTGACTTGTGAATGCAATTGGTCGCACCAGATCTTTGTTAGGGGTTTCACAGTAAAGGGGGTGAATACATATGCACTCAACACTTTTCAGATTTTTATTTGTAAATAATTGTGAAATCCATGTAATATTTCCCCCCACTTCCAAATGATGCACTATTTTGTGTTGGTCCATTACATAAACTCACGATGAAATAAATTTTAATCTGTGGTTATACCATGACAAAATGTAGAAAAGTCCAAAGGGGGTGAATACTTATGCAAGGCACTGCAAGGCACCTGCTCCAAAATTGTATTGGTTCTTCCGTCGATCATTCCCAACCCCTCTACGAACATTTCATTGAAATCGGTATTGGTGGAGGTAATTAGAACATATTTCACTTACTGCAACCTCTTCTAGCTTTGTCTGTGGATTTTCAGCAAATTATTAATAAGAGATTACTCGATCCATTTGTGTGCTGTGGCATCAAAGTGAGTTGTCATTGTGTTTTTTTCAGTTTTCAGTTCATAGTTCCTAAGAGATGGCAGAAGAACAGACCAGTATGCATCCACTTGGCTGGGACTGGAGATCATGTAAGGCTCCTAAACTTTTTACCTTAACATAACTTGAACACCAAAGGCTCTGTTTCAAACCTGGTATGTGATGAAATATGATATATTATGTCTTATTTGAAATAGTGATGGTTAGGGTTATGGGAATACCATGTACATTAGTGTTAACAGGCAGCTCCGTCAAAGGATTAATTACTAATGATCTGCACAGGGCTGTCACTTTTTATTGAAAATTCATAACAAATTAATGTCATGTCAAATTTGTTCATCCTTGATTTTTTTTCTTACAAGAGGTCACTTTAAAGTATTGTAATGTATTTTGAGGGTTAAGGGCAGAGGATGTCACACCTTGTTAGAGCCCTATGAGACAAATTGTGGTTTGTGAATATGGGCTATACAAATAAAATTAGATTTATTGATTGATTGATGATATTTTGTGTGTGTAGTTTTTCTGGCGTCGGCGGACCTTGATGGCGAGGCCCATGATCAAAGAGGCAGGAATGGCTTCATTGCTTCTGGAGAACCCATATTATATCCTTCTACTGTCTTCTCACATCTTCCTCCTTCTTTTTTAATTTCCTTTGGAAATTACTTTTCTGGACAACCCAGGTAGACTTTATCTCCACTTACTGATATACTAATTTGATCAACAGATATAGTGATGCACTTTCATCAGCATGTGAGACTCTCAATAGAATTGTCAAAAATAGCTGTAGCAAGATGTGTCTCTCTGTGGCAGCTCTCGTTCTGCCTTTTTAATCCAGGGAGAGTCAATTGGCCAGCTAATCTCAGCTGTGTCAATCAACTCTCCTTGGTTCACCTGTAGGTGCTCTGCCGAGCTAACGCCACACAGATATTTAATGATTTATCCAGCTGCAGCTTTTTAGACACTACAATGTCTAATCCGCTAAAAGATATGCCCGTTACACATTTTTTTACTGCTAAAAGAACTATAAAGCAGTTATACTGGTAACAAACTATGAACTGTTTTCGCCTCACTCTAAAAACACCCATTTGTTGTTTTAAACACAATATATCAGGAATGCCCAAATAAAATATCCTTACAAATGAAACATTTGAATAGAATTTTTTTGTCAAAGGTAAAGGTCACTGTGACCTCACAAAGCATATTTTGTCTTGTGAAGGTGATATCTCTGAAAACCTTCGAAGGAATTCTTTCACATTTAGCACAAATTTCACTCCGAACTTGGATTTCAGTCTGGTTACCAAAGGTCAAAGCTGAAGGTCCTGACGGCCTCATGAACTATGTTTTCCTGAACACGATATCTTAAAACCAGATTAAGGGAATGTCTTCAAATTTGGTGCAAAAGTTCAATCGGACTGAAAGATGAACTAAATAGATTTCATCGGATAGGTCAAAGGTCAGTGTCACAGTGCTGTCATCTCTCTGTGAATGTGATAAATTAGGATTGCCCATTAGGAATTTCATTACATCTGGTACGTTTCCCTTGGACTCACAGATTTACTGATCAGACTTCTCACTGATTTACTGATTAGATTTCAGTGATTTTGAGGTGGCCTAAAAACATTTTTTTGGCCTCTTGAATGTGATCTCTCAAGACTGCTTAGGGAAATTCTTTCAACTTTTGATCAGTTGTCATGGACTCAGAGATTAAGTGATTAAGTTTCAGTGGTCTAAGGTTACAGTGACCTTATATGAATCTGGAAAAAGTATGTAGAAATATGTACATGGAAACCGCACAGGTTGTCGGGGACATACAACTGCAGTGTGGTAATTCTAGTTTTTCTTATCCTCATGTCTACTCCTCTCCTCCTGTATTTTCCTCAGCTCCAGCTGTTTGTTTTTCTCCTGTAACTGTTTTTTCTTCCTTTTGTTTGTTTTCTCCAAATTTTTGTTTGTTTCTTTTAAATGCAACACATTTTATTCATACCACCCTCTGTTATAAATATGTGGTCTCTTTGTGACATCACAATGACCTAATCTGTGTTTTTTCCTTGATGTGACCAAGGTCCTACAGAGATAGAGATTATTATACGGCTGTTTACAAAGGCTGTGTAGTCAACTCAGTACTTCAACTGACCATGTGTAAAATCTCCTGAGTACCGCTTGTGTTTGCTTTGGTAACACTACTGATGCAAGCAATAAGAGTTTGTCGTGATGAAACAAGGGTATGAATCAAGTATAAAATAGAATATTATCTGGCCTGCATCCGGCTCTCTTGGGACTGAATTCCAATCTGTTTTGAATGTTTTTATCTTCATTTAATGAATGCTATCTCATAATATATTTTTATTCCTTGACTATCCTTTTACATGGCTCTCGTAAACCTAAGGACCAACTGTAAGTTAACTCCCTTTAACATGATTGTGACTTGATCAATAAGCCTTTTATCTGTTTGCTGGGGTTTTAAATTCCCGACATATATAAATATATTTTTGACATCATCTTAACTAAGTACTGTTTGTCTCTGTCTTATTTTTCTTTATGGAAAATATGGACTAAAAGCTGAAAGAATTAGTTTATCAGGCTGTTGAGAATTATGCTCTATGGAGATTTTTTTTTGATTAGTTGGTGAAAGTACTTTGAAACTTACAGCTGATCTGTATATTTAGCAAAATATCTCTCCTACTTTGAAATTACATATGTATTGAATGAAAGCCCTAATATGAATTTTGCTATGTTTACATAAAAATGTAAAACACATAATTTTGGAGCAGCAGAATTACAACCTGCATTAGTTTTGAAGTTGATATTTATATTTAGGTTGATTTGGCTGTAACCAGATGTATTTGTGAGACACATCATGGACAAAGAATTACCACTGCTTTATGTTGTTCAAGTACACATACAATTACACTGGCAAGATAAATATGTGAATCCTTTGGAATTACCTGGTTATCTATGTTAAAGTTCCTAAAAGGAGTTAAGGGTAGATGAAACGGTCTTAATATTGCTGCCAATTTATAGAGAAGAATAGAATAGAATCCTTTTATTGTCATTGCACAGTTTACAATGGAATTTAGCAGAAATCCTCAAGGTGCATGATATAAATACAAACAGCATAATTAGTAGAAAAAGGTGTTAAACATACACACCAAAAAACTAAAAAAGATAGAATAATAATTACAAAAGTGTATATATAAGTTGGAAAATAAGTGCAATTTAAATATAAAAACAGTAAAGCATATATTTTAGCAGCATAGTAAATTTGTGTATGTACATGTAGTACAATTTAGTATTTATACAGAAGATACATTGCAGTGGATGTAAACATCTTGAAGGTTCAGGTACCAAACAGTCAGTGTGTCAGTTATTTAGCAGGGTTCAGTTCTCTTATGGGCGTGGGGTAGAAGCTGTTTTTCAGTCTGTTTTTCGATCGGCCTGAAGCATCTGCCAGACGGCAGCAGGTCAAAAAAAGGATGTCCAAGGTGAAAAGGGTCCTTCAGGATGCTGGCTGGTCTGCTACGGCAGTGCGACCTGAATAAGTCTTCCAGAGAGGGCAGTGGGCAGCCAATGATCCCCTGAGCGGTGTTGAGGACCCTCTGAAGAGCTCTCCTGTCTGCTGCTGAGCATCCAGTGTACCTCACTGAGATGCAGTACGACAGCATGCTCTCGATGGAGCTGGGATAGAAGGACACAATCAGTTTCTCTGACAGGTTGTTTTTCCTGAGGATCCTCAGTGTTATGAGAGTTGTCTGGAAGCTGGTGAAAGGAGAACTCAGGCATCAGCTGATGTGTTATGCAGTCATGCAGTTATGAGACCAGAAGTTGGAACAATATAGAAACGCTAACAGAGTAACATGAACAATTGTCATTTGTTACCCCCAAGTTTGAAGACATCTTCCACAGCATCCCAATATATCTTTCTCTACTTGCGTCACCCATTCCGACAGCAGATGCATGAATGACTAGAATTGCTGTCACTCTCCGTGTTACATGTAGGTTTTTGCATCCTATTGGATAGTTTAGCCTAAAGCATGCATTCCTAAATCACATTGTGTCCTTACGTCTTGCCACTGGTGAAATACGCAAAAGAGTTGAAATTGGTGAGAGTTGTCTCTATCTGGTCTATCCAAATTAGATGTGAAACTCTCTAAGTTTAGAAGCTACAATGCATTGTGGGTTGGCCCTTTTTTCTATAACCAAACCTCTCTTGCTACATAGAGAGAGAAGCGAGTATCTGTGGTATTAGACGGGCACTATTCTCCTGCACAGATATGATGTGTTTTACACAATATACATATTATATAGTGGCATATACAGTATTGTGTGAGGATGGTAAAAAAACAAAAAACAGCCAGTGGTATAGAGGGAGTAGAGGAGGGGACCCAGCATGCAGCTCTGGTGGGCGCCGATGCTAAGGGTGAGGGTGGAGGAGAGGTGTGGGCCTATTCTCACAGTCTGAGGGTGGTTTGTCAAAAAGTCCTAAATCCAGTAGCAGGTGGTTGGTAGGAGTCAGTTGGCTACAGGTTAACCCGTACCTCACCAACCTCTTTCTTACTTACACCTCAGTGTGTGATTGAAGTAGCCGGTTTGCTCTGTTTACAGAGCGGACCGAACAAAGGACTCTTGGGAAATTAGAGGAGGAGTTGTGTGTCTTTACGTGAACAACAGCTGGTGCACAACTGCAGACCTTGTTTCCACACACTGCTGCCCAGAATCTAGAGCTCCTAACGGTAAAGTGCAGACTGTTCTTTCCTCATACATTCCCCCACAAGCTAAGGCTCAGGTAGCGCTTGAAAGGCTGCATGATGTCATTAACAAACAGCTTACGGCTCCTCCGGATGGTGTGATCATTGTAGCAAGGGACTTCAGTCATGCAGAGCTCAAACTGGTCATGCAGGAACTTCATAAAAAATTGTATTTCCCAAGTAGATTACCTCATTGCTATGCATCCTACAAACAGCTGTTTTTTATTTTTTTAACTCATTCCAAAACAAATAAACATACTGGCTAGACCAGGGTTTTAAGACAGGAAATGATAGAAACGCTTTTTTCCACAGACGCCAAAATCCTAAAAAATGAAAGGTTCCTTGTAGGGACTTTAATTGGTTATAAAATGTCACCTGGTCGTCATGTAAGTCGTTAGTACAGACCAACAATATGCTTAAGCTACTAACAAACAATTATAATTTTACACGTCTTAATTAAAGAGATCCCTCAACATTCACAGTGCAGGCGGATAAAGTAAGGGAGACTTGCGGCTGTGGCTAAGGACGTCCTCCAACCAGAAGGCTAGAAGTTCGATCCAAGTCTTCCCCATCTGGATACCAGTGTCCTTGGGAAAGATGCTGAACCTTGAATTGCCCCTCATAATTTTTTTTTTGCTGAAGTGGTGGATTATGCAAGTAGAGTGATTCGAATATGTGGGATGATCAATGTTTTACCTTGCAATGGTTAAAATACATTTGAACTGCTCTGAATTCAGGAGGATTACAGGTGCGTCATCTGTGAAGCATAATCAAATTGCTCAGAGATGATGACCAAGATAGACTTTCAGTGAATTCTTCTAAAAATTGATTTATTTCAGTGTAAAGTGAACAAGGACTTATTTGTGAGTGTTTTAGGTGGTCCTGTCTAAAGAATGTTTCAGACCTGTTTGTCATGGGAGGGGCATTGATCCTGGAGTCAACAGTGCTTCTCCACTGGCTGGAGAGAGGAGGATACTGGCCACTGGGAATGACTGGCATCTCTATGGGAGGATATGTGAGTCTTCAGAAAAGCACACAGTCTATGCTTTCCTTTATTAATATTTTTTAAGCAAACCTCTGCAATCCACCAGTATTAATCTTCACAACTAATCAACATGCTTGTCATCCTGAAAACCCATAGTCACCAGCACCTTATTTAAGATTTATAACTGAGTAGAATTAGCATTTCCTGGTTAGCGTTATAATAATTTTGCACTCGTTATGAAAAAGGTGAACCAGCTCCTATCAGAGCAAAATCATGAAATCATGAATTCCCGATTCAAAGGCTCTCAATGCTTTACTCCCAAAGAACACATAATGACAATATATATAAAAATTTGATTTATTGACTAATTTCTACAAGAACGGGAACATTTACAAGAATAGTAACTCAAAGAACGGCAAAATGGAATAAATTAAGAATCTGAAATTATAGCAGTGGAATTGAAAGATGATAATTTGGGTAATGGTGGAAGATGATATGTTTAAGTGTGGTAAAGTTAATGGTAAACAAATCTTTGCCGGAATGCGCAAATACATTGTTCTGTGAAGGTAAATCCAAAGGTGATAATTCAGGTAACGACATCAACCCAGTCATCAATAGCAGAATCGAATGATTGGGTTGAGCCTACTTAAATGAGTGCTGCACTGCTGTGGAGCTTCTCTGCTCAAACTCGCATCATAATTCGGTGGCTGGTAACCTGCCAGTGGTTGCATGTGGGACCTCTTCTCCTCGGGCCCTGCGTCTCTGGATGAGACTTGGTGCAGGCATGCAGTCAGCATATTTCTAATGGGTTGGTGTGGGGATCAGCGCTGATTAATTAAGTTGTATGCTTGACTTTGTAATACAAATTCTATGAAAATTAGCGTTGGTCATATAATGCAAGATCTCCATAAATATTTAAACAAAGTTTTGAAAAGATGAACAAAAACCAGCATTTGATGGAGTATTCTCATCAGCTGGCTGGTAACTTGGCTAAAATAAGAGATGTTGTTAAGTTACTTAAAGGCGCACAGCATAAATTTCGCACTTATTGAGTCACAGTCTTTTCAAAGCTGTAAGGATTGCGCAATAGTGATCCTACAAATATGTTACATGCATGTCCACACACAAAAACGATATAATATCAAATCTTACCAAGATCATATTTTTGTCTTTGTATCCAGATGGCATCCCTGGCAGTGACTAACTGGCCGAAGCCCATCCCTCTGATTCCCTGTTTGTCTTGGTCCACTGCCTCAAGTGTCTTTACCACGGTAACACACTCTTTGCATCTGGTAGAAGGCATTTTGTTTTCTTGTTTTCCGTCATATTCTTGTGAATATGATAGCTCAAGATGTCTTGGGGAGATCTCTTCAAGTTTGGTACTAATATTCAATGAAACTGGTGTATGAACTGATATTTGTGTATATATACACTCCTGATCAAAATCTTAAGACCAGTTAAAAAATTGCATGAATTTGCATTTTGCACTGTTGAATCTTAGGAAGGTTCTAAGTAGAGTTTCAAAATGCAAAAAGAAGAAATGGGAACAAGAGCCCAAAAGTTGTGAGCAGGCAATTTATTGAAAACAACAATTTAACTGAAGTAGGCTGTTCATCAGCTGATCAAAAGTTTAAGACCACAGCTAAAAAAAAAAAAAAAAACTCCTAAAACAGAAATTAAAGTGGCAAAAACTGACTCAGTAATGAGTAGCTCCACCTTTATTGTTGATCACTTCAAAAATTTGTTTTGGCATGCTTAATGCAAGTGTTTCCAAAAGGCTAGTGCGAATGTTGTGCCAAGTGGTGAAGATGGCTTCACGAAGGGCATCCACTGTCTGGAACTGAAGTCCATTTTTGTAAACTTCCCTTGCCATCCATCCATTGGATTAAGATCAGGGGAACACGCAGGATGGTCCAAAAGAGTGATGTTATTCTCCTGGAAAAAAGTCTTGGTCAGACAGGCATTGTGAATTGGAGCGTTGTCCTGCTGAAAAACCCAGTCGTTACCACACAGACGAGGGCCCTCAGTCATAAGGGGATGCCCGCTGCAACATCTCCACATAGCCAGCTGCTGTTTGATGCCCCTGCACAACCTGGAGCTCCATTGTTCCATTAAAGGAAAAAGCACCCCAGATTATGATGGCGCCCCCTCCACTGTGCCGCGTAGAAAATATCTCAGGTGGCATCTCCTTGTCATGCCAGTAACGTTGGAAGCCATCAGGACCATCAAGGTTAAATTTTTTCTCGTCAGAGAATAAAACTTTCTTCCACCTTTGAATGTCCCATGTTTGGTGCTCCCTTGCAAAGTCTAAACGGGCAATTTTGTGGCGTTGAAGGAGACGTGGCCTTTGAAGACGTTTCTTGTTTTTGAAGCCCTTTCTTCGCAGATGCCGTCTGATGGTTATTGGGCTGCAGTCAGCACCAGTAATGGCCTTAATTTGGGACGAGGATCGTCCCGTGTCTTGACGGACAGCCATTCGGATCCTCCGGCTCAGCGCCGGTGAGATTTTTTTGAGTCTACCACTTGATATTTTTGTTCTTTTAAGAAATGCAAAATGACTGTCTTACTGCGTCCAACCTCAGCAGCGATGGCACGTTGTGAGAGGCCTTGTTTATGCAGTTCAACAATCCTACCACGTTCAAAGACGGTGAGCTTTTTTGCCTTTGCCATCAAGAGATCTTCACAGTGTGATTACTTGACAGGAAATGACATGGAATCCAAATTTTTGCACAGATTTTGGCTTTTAAAGGCTGTGGTCTTAAACTTTTGATCAGCTGATGAACAGCCTATTTGAGTTAAATTGTTGTTTTCAATAAATTGCCTGCTCACAACTTTTGGTCTCTTGTTCCCATTTCTTCTCTTTGCATTTTGAAGCTCTACTTAGAACCTTCCTAAGATCCAACAGTGCAAAATGCAAATTCATGCAATTTTTTAGTCTTATGATTTTGATCAGGAGTGTATATATATATGTATCATAAACTATATATCAGCATGCCCACAAGGAATATCATTGCATGTGTCACAAACATTCACTTGGACTCAAGGATGACCTGAATAGAATTTGGTGGTCAAAGATCACAGTGACCTTATGTTAACCTTGAAAAAACCTGCACTTGTTCTTGGAGGCATACAATCCCAGTGCAGTAATTCAAAACTTAGATTTTAGACTTAGAACAAATTATATTTAAAGGATTGAAGGTTATTCCCCATGGTTCAACAAAAAGTTTGGTTAGTGTTAGGAACTGCTCATTTCACATCATCTTTTCATATTATCACATGTAACTCTTTTTGTATAAGAGCCATATTTTGCCTGATGGAAACGTGACTTGTGTGACAGGGTGATGAAAACTCTCTGGTATTCCCTGGACAGCTTTTCCTTGCTAAACCCAGCAGACCGATAATAATACAGATACATGGTCTGTATTTATATAGCGCTTTTTTAGTCTTGATGACGACTCAAAGTGCTTTACAAAGCAGTCTATTGCCATCCACCCATTCACACACACATTCATACAGTGCTTCAAACCAAGACATTCTGATTGAAGGGCAGCCACTGTACCAACAAACTGCTGCAATATCATATGGCCATCTTTGAACCCTTACATTGAAATTAGTTAAAGGCTCAGTGTGTAGAATTTTGTGATATCTAGTGGTGAAATTATATGTTGCAGCTGAACATCCCATCACTCTCCCCTTCCAAACATGAAAAATAACCTTTGGTAGTCTTCAGTTGTCATAAAAACTCAAAAGGTGTTTAGTTTGACCAGTTTGGACTCCTATAAAAAACATTGCAGCCTCCGTAAAGAGGACCAGCTCTAGATGTAATTATAAAGTATTTAAATAAAAACAGCCCATTCTTGGGTTAAGAAAACAACAATTTTAACAATTTAAATAATCACACACTAAGGACAACATCACTATGGATTATTTTATATTCAGTATCTGCCAATAAATCCATTTCAACTTAATCTTACACACCAAACCTTTAATGGGCAGTATGGACAGGAGGACCAATTACAGTGACTGGTAACTATTTCAGGGGACTAACAGGCATGTGAATATTTTTAAGGATAGCATTACTAAATCATTTGTCCAGATTTTAGATGCAGCAATGAATTCTGAGGAAGGGGTTTGTATGTGTCTGTGTGTGTCTGTTTATGTGTCTGTGTTTGTGTGCGTGCGCAGGGTGTTTTGAGTAAAGCAGTGAACTGGACAGAGCTGGAGAAGCAGTATGCCATTAACTCAGTGTATGAAGAGGAGATCACTCACCTTTTGGAGTACTGTGGGGTATGTTATATTTCACTTACTTCTACTCTCTCCAACCAGGATTATACAACTGGCTATAAGGTTATAGATTCAATTTGAAAGAACATTTGATTGATCACTAAGTTGTCCAATCAAAATGACTGAAGTTGGATCAATCAAATAAAGAATATCAATTATGACAAGATAACAAATACTTTAGTTGCAAAGCAAGATTTGCTTGTTTTAGGTTTGCAAGCATGCAAGTTAATATTTCCTTTTCTGCATGTCAGTATGAAATTAAACATATCTTTCTTTGTTTGTTTGTTTGGTTAGAACACACTTGAGCATGATCATCAAGTACATTGAATCTGCCCTTTGGGCTTTGTCCATGTCTGTCAGGCTGATTCCTTAAGGATGGGTACAGAGCCTCTGAAGAATGCGGACACTATAGAGTCGCTTCTGGGTCTGTCTAGAGGTGAAAGACCGTCAGTGGGCCAGTACACCGAAACTGGACGGGAGGGTGAGGTTGAACAAGGCCCGTTGATTGGTAGAGGCCCTAAAGGTGGCAGAAATGGAGACAAAGACCATTTGTTATCATCAGTGAACAACAGTGGGACAAGTTTGGACACAAGGTAAACAGTTGTTTTGAATCGAAGCTACATATGTCTGTTTGTGTGACTTCTCTTTCCCTATTGTCTAACATGCTCCAACTATGTATTTACACATATACACACATATGTATATATTGCAGATGTTGTCTGATTTGATGTACTAATCTATAATTAGGGCCTCTGACATATTCACAAATATTTACATAATTTTGGATGCTCCAGTGACCGTTTTATCATTTAAATTTCATCTTATTTTAATTTCATCTTATTTTTTCCTAGAAGTCTATATGCAAAGAGCACTCTGCATTGGAAGAACAGGAATTCAGCCAAATGCTTTCGGCCATCTTTGCATAGAGAATCGATAAGCTTCATGAAGGGTGTAATGGATGAATGTACACACATGGCCAACTTCTCTGGTAGGTTTTATGGTGCAGACAGACAAGCTGCATTTGTGTATCACAGCAGACGTAGGAAAGAGAAAAGTAATAATTTTGGTAGAGGTGCTGGATTAAAGGTTAAGTGTGTAGAATTTAGTAACATCTAGTGGGGAAGTTGCATGTTGTAGCTGAATACCCATCACCTCGCCCTCCCCTTCCAGACATTAAATAGACCTGTGGTAGCCTTCAGTTGTCATAAAAACTCAAAAGGTGTTTAGTTTGTCCAGTTTACATTTCTGTATACATGCTGCACTCTGTACGTAGGACCCACACTCCCAATGTAAATGTAAATTTTTAAATATAAAGGGCCTTTCTAGGGTAAAGAAAATGTGACAAACAACATTGCCACCGGGGTCTCCAAACAGCAGTCAGACACAAACCATTTATGGTTTTAACATGCTTTATTGTTAAGAACGGCAAACATAAATTTGTCCTGGAAGCTAAATTAAACGCATAACTATGCAGGCCTATCTGAGACCTCCCCATTTTTGTGGGAAATGTATAAAATAAGAAGTAGCCCACTTTGAAATAAATCAAAATCTGGTCTCTGAGCAGCTGTGACCAGAGAAACTCTGTGTTTTCAATGTTTCAACTGTTAAGAAGGTAAATCACTTACCGGCTGCGTCACATGAACGAGCTCTGATCTCACTGTGTGTCTCTCTGAGCGAGTGAGCGGTGTCAGGGGGGGGCCCCGGGGCCTGTGTGCACTGTCTGGAAACACACACACTCGCTTGCTCCTGGTATTTCATGATGGCCTGATATGATGATTTAAAAAAATTATGTGGACGTGAAGTTCACTGTGGCTGTTGTTGGGAGACCCCAGTGGCATCGTCATTTGCCAAATCTAACATTTATTTTGAGCAAATCTATTAACTTAACATAATAATAATAATCTGTTGGACAGTGGCAGCAGTAGAGTACATGTGGTGTGTGAATGATGCAGTGTTGTGGAGTAATAGTAAAGTAGGTTTAACTAAACAAAAGGTGCAGTTGCAGGTGCTGGTGGGGAGAGCGAAAGAGGGAAGAAAGCCCTGAACTGGATACTGAGAGCCTTGTATCCCATTGGAGCACTGGACCCAGGTGCTCCAGATCTAGGGGGCAGCCACTAATCAGCTGTTTACCTCACAGAAACTGAAACAGTAACTAGCAGTGATGCCGCACACAACCAGACTAGGGGGGGCCGTTACAGTAAGCTACATCAAACTAGTAACACCTAATTATTGGTAAACGGTTCTAATTGGACCATTCTGAATCATTGCTGTCTGCTTAAATGTCTATTTCATGATACTGTCCTCTATCATTTATTAAATTGTGTCAAATATCACTCTAAATGGAACTATTTCGATTTTAGTTGGACATTAGGATTTGAGATTTAATTTCTAGAAAAACAACATTAATGGCACAACAACAGCACCTTATCAGTTACATCTCTTAAGTGAAACTAAAAATGCATCAATCATGTCTATAAGGTTTTAAACCAAACTCATGTGATTAACATGCAGATTGTACAGAAAAGATGTTTATTGTGGTTGTGCATATAAACCCTCTCTTTTTGCCTCTGGGTCTTCTGAATTATGATGCAATATTTGGAGCCTGATTTGGTTTATGATATAAACTGTATGATAGAGAATATTTGTCTAAGCAAACTGGCATAAGAAGAATTCAACCATCATTTTTGCCGGATTCTTGTGGGGGGAATTAATTTCATGCTAGGATAAGATTATGTGAATTTGCAAGCTTGCATGTCCATAATAAAATTTAAGTTGGCTACTTAAGTTATATAGTCCGGTCCCCATGTTGCAATTGGTTAAATGTTCCTTTTCATAGTATTCATAATATTATTTATAGCAGCTAAACCCATAATTGACATTGCAGCATGTGGAGGTAGCTTGTCAGACTCAGCTCAAATGAATCATTCACTCAATGACTAGAGGTATGCCTACCATATTGAAATGATGACCAGTGAAGAGAGGCCAAAAGAGGGGTTATATGTGTGTGGTTATATGTCATAGTAGAAACTTGTTCTTCACTCTGTCCTAGTCCCTGTAGACACTGGTCTCATTATCGGAGTCCAAGCCAAAGAGGATGCCTACATCCCTCGTACAGGAGTCCTCAGTCTGCAGGAGATCTGGCCTGGATGTGAAGTCCGATATCTGAATGGAGGACACATCAGTGCATACCTGTTTAAACAAAACGCCTTCAGGTAAACCACTTACTTGACATTCAGAGCAAAAGATGTGTGCAGGAACTGAAGTTCTTCATCACTATAACAGAGTTCTAGGACTCAGGGTTTACCTTTCATCCACTCCAAAACTTTTAAGCATTTTTTTTTTTGCGTAGGGCCTAGACTGAAAGACCAGAAAAACGATGCTGAACCTTAGATAGTGCAGCAATACCGTAACAACTCTAATATAGGGCACACGTGAATGAAGCTTCTGGACACTTGGATGACACCACACAGTATGGAGGGATGTGTTTTTTTTTAGGATTTGTAACCTGTGAAGCTTTGGTCAACAGTTACTTCATGATATTGGATTTGCTCTAACAATCCCCCTTACCCTTGAGACTTCTATAGTATTTTGTGGACTCATACACTTAACCCACCGCTCCATCAACATACTGATGAGTAGATTATGAGTGAATTTTCCTTTCTGGGTGAACCATCCCTTTAAGACGCTAGAGCAGGGGTGCCCACACTTTGTAGGCTTGTGAGCTACTCATGAAATGACCCGGTGCACGTACCCCCCTCTTTTAGTTTTTTTCGTCGAAGCATTGTTAAGCAAAAACACTCCTCCTCAACCTCCTCTTGTTGATTCCGAACCATCGTTGCAAAAACCTCCTCCTCATCCTCCACTCCTGGAATCAGAACAACTTCTGCTCCTACAGCCTCATCCTCCACTCCTGGATTCAGAGCGACTGCTGCAACTGCCTCAGCCTCCTCATCAACCTCAACTCCTGTAATCTGAGCCATTGCAGCAAGGGCCCACTCCTCATCCGTTACTCCTGGAGGCAGAGCTATTACACATATTGCTTCCTCTTCATACACTGAGTTAATGGCATACTGCTTCTCCATCTCTTTCCAGTTCACTGCTTTACTCAAAACAACCTGCACACGCAGACACACAGACACACAAACAGACACATACAAACACCTTCCTCAGAATTCACCAAAAAAAATAATTAGGTATCATCTCTGGCCAAGGTCAAATCACATGGTTTGAAAAAGCAGAAAAAGTGATAAACACTTAATTTACTTTTCATTAATGTTGTTGCTGTTAAATTGTTTTTTTCTTTGATAAATTATTTGAAAAAGGTTGACCTTAAACAAAGACATTCCTGTTGTAGTAATGCACTACAAGCAATGTTATGTAGTGGGTTGATGTAAAGTGTACATTTTAATTTTTTCCCTTCCCAACACTGACTCATAAAAATCATTAAAAACTGTTTCGTGGACAAACTGGCGATGACTCAAAGGGCTGGTGGAGACACACTTGATGAGGGAAGTGTGGTAGTGGGATGGATCTTGAGGGCGGATGGAAGCTTGAGGCGAACAGTAACTGGGTTGATGACCCTCTCCATCTCATACTGACCCACGAATCGGGGGGCCATCTTGGGTGACTCTACCTGGAGTGGAAGCTCCCGGGAGGACAGCCATACCTTCTGTCCTGGCATGTAGTGGGAGTGGTTGTGCGTTGACGGGTGGCCAACCTCTCGTTCCTGGCAGCCGTGCGAAACATCCATGCCCTGGCTTCCCTCCAGATCCTACGGAAGCGGCACGGGTGTGACTTAACGGAGTGCACGGCCACTTCCTCCTCCTAGGAGTGAAACAAAGGCAGATGGAAAGGGTGTCATGAGGTCAGTGGTCTCCAGGGCTGAAGGGAGTTTTGGGAGAAGGACAAAGTGTACTCACTTGGAGAAACGATCCATAATGGTGATTATGGTGGTGTCACCTGTCTATGGAGGGAGACCAGTGATGAAGTCCAAAGCAATGTTGGACCAGGGACAGTTGGGGATAGGCAAAGGTCGAAGAAGTCCAGAGGGAGGTTGGTGAGAGCTCTTACCGCGGGCGCAGAAGTTGATGATGGACTGAGTGTCCTTGCCAATGGTAGGCCACCAGAAATGTTGTCTATTAAATCCTAACGTGCGTTTGACTCCTGGATGGCACGTTAGTCTTGAAGTAAGCGATCTGATGGGGACAGGGACATAGAGACGGTTAGGAGGACCGTTACCTGGGCCTGGGTCAGTCTGCTGGGCTTCCATAACCTGGGACTCCACCTCCAAGAAAGAAACTGCCACAACACGAAGGAGTGAGGATGGACAATGGGGAATTGCTGGGGGTCTGTCAGGAGAAGGCATCTGGCTTCTGGTTGCAGGAACCGTGTCTGTAGGTGAGATTAAAATAATACCTTCCTAAAACAGGGCCCACCGAGCTTCCCGAGGGTTTGATGTCTTGGCTGACTGGAGATAAGCTTGTTTTTTATGATCTGTCCAAATAATGAAGGGATGCTCCACCCCCTCCAACTTGTGCCGCCCATCCTCCAGAACCATCAGTAGCTCACGGTTACCCACATCATAATATAGATTTCATCGGGGGGAAAAAAGTGAGAAAAGAAGGCTCCTGGGTATAATTTGCCATCCTCTGTAGAGCGTTGGGAGAGGATGGCCCCCATCCCTGTGTCCGAAGCATCAGCTTCTAGCATGAACTGAAGGGAATGCTCTGGGTGGATAAGAACTGGAGCGGTTGAGAACAGAGCCTTAAGATTTGTGAATGTTTTGTCAGCGTTAGGAGACCAGGTGAAAGGTACTGTAGGTGAAGTGAGTCTGGTTAGGTGTGGCTTTCTTACTGTAGTCCCTAATGAATCGGTGGTAGAAGTGAGCGAATCCCAGGAAGCGTTGTAGATTAGGGCTACACCTATCGATTGATCTAATGATCATTTTTCGATTAATCTAACAATTATTTTTTATTAATTGATAAATATATTAATATAATATATTTATCAAAAATAAAATTTAAAAACTTGTGTCATTTATATTTATTTAATAATCTTCTCTTAAATACAATAAATTGTGACGACAAACAAAATATGCACTTCAAGGCAATATTCACAACAAAAGATAGCCCAGTAACCAGGCTTCATTGTCCCATATCTCTCAAATAATGTTTGTGAAATAGCTTGGTCCATTAAAGTAAAAGGAATATATCAATCTACACTAAGCTGTCCATCAACAAAATAAATGAAAAACAAAGTATAACTCAAGTAACTTTCTGAAGGAATATCAACACTGTAAATTCAAGTTTAGCATTCTTTCAATATAATTATCTTGAAGTAGCATAGTATTTGTATCAATGTCTGTATGAACCCACAACCATCAAATAAAATAAAGTATTTCAACAATGTTTATTATACATTTTTACACTGAACTGCAGTGTACTCTCATTTCAATTAAAATAATTGAAACGAGTTTGCCTTTAAAAAATATAATAAAGGGCTTTTGAAAAAGGCATCTTTAATTTTAGAAACAATTTACAAGTTAGATTTTACCATTTCTTCTTTTTTTGTCAACAAACATTAACAACATTTAACTTTCCTCTTTGTTCCCGCTTTCTCTGGTTCAGTGAAGTAAACCTATGTGCTGCCAGGATTTACTAACGCAGTAAAAGCTGTGCAGGTTAAAATAAGACTACCGTAAGGATAAAACAGAAACAGTCTGTCACAAGCTAAATTTTCTTCCCTTTTTGAAGAACAAACACATTTTACCACTGAAATCTAATCATTTCATCTTTGTGTCCCAGTGATAACCATCCATTCACCAAGATTCAAGATACAAGAGTTTATTATCAAATGCACAACAATAACATTAAGCAGTTGCTGGCAATGAAATGCTTGGGTCGCAGGCTCTCTTTTAGCAATGCTCAGAGTATTACATCCAAAAAACAAAATTTGAGTAAAATGATATAAAAGAGAATATAAAAAATTAAAAAAATTAAACTAGGCCACGTTGTAGCACTAACGGGCCCGAGCACAGGCGATTTCAAGTCTGTTGAGGTCGGTGAAGAAAGAGCATTCGATGACCAAGTGCTCGTCTCCGCATTGCATGTGTTTGGCACTGCGGCAAGGATAAACGCTTGCAAAGCGGAGACGAAATTTTACGTTGATCTGATGAAAGCTCTACAACAAGTACATCAAAGTAAAAATGTGGAATATGGCCAAAATGGCCACCAAATCCAAAATGGGTTGGGTTAGGGTTCCTTAAAACCATCTGAATATCTGGGGGGGGGCTGGCTGTTGATACACACATGTAGTTTGAGGGAGATGGAAGCATTAACACGGAAGTGACAGCGATTTCGTGTGTTATGGCGAGCTGATGAACTTTGATGCCACGCCATTAATAATCCGCATGATGAAAAGTCACAGTAATCTTATCGCTACATTATCAATGTCTTGAGACCCATTTGACACAGTTTGACATGGTTTCGCAAAGTGGATGAGGAGAAATACATCCAAGTGTGAGACGTACCAAAAACAAGATATTTCCTGCTGCCTCCAGGGGGCGCTGTGATTTTAAGTCACGATTTCTGTATAAATGTCTTCAGGTCGGGACTCTTGTCTTACATGTCTAGTTTGGACTTGAATGGACCAAATATGTCAAAGATACAGAAGCTTGTGTTTTGATGGCGTGTAAATCAAACTTTGAAGCCACGCCACGGTCACACGGTGTGACGAAAAATCTATCTTTGAATAAGTTTAGATCTCCATCTTGTTGTGATGAAACTCAACTAAATTTTAATTTGATCCGATGAAAGCTCTACGACAAGTACATCAAAGTAAAAATGTGGAATATGGCCACCAAATCCAAAATGGCGGGCTTCCTGTTGCGTTTTTCACAATGCACTGACAAACTTTTTTGTGCATCTGGGGTCGGATTTATAAAGGATTGCGTAGGATTCCTACTAAAAGTGTGCGTACGCACAAAAGCCGGAAATAGCATTGGCCAAAGCTAATTCCGATTTATAAAACCGTGCGTACGCACACCTGAACGCAATGTTCACAGTCCACTTGGAAACATTCGTACGTGGATCTGCCTCCGAATCCGCCCTCCACCCGCCCCCCGTCAACCATGAATGGTCAATGCAAAGCACGGCACGAACATTAAATGATGCCGCTGACCAATGGGTTTCCCCCGTGAGTCCTGACGGAGGCACGGCATCAAGCGATGTGAAGAGGAAGTGAAACTTTCTGACACTCACATTGAGGTGTTCGTTAGTGAGGTGAAGAGCGATTTTATGGAACAGCAGTGATGTCACTAATAAAGAAAATACACTGACACTGCTGCTGCTGTGGATAACACAATGTGTGAGATCAGAAATCGCTGAACCCTCGCTTCCTCCTCGTCCATCCATTCACATGCACACATCACGCAGATCCCCGCACCACTGTCACGGCAGTATTTATTTATTTAGAGAATCGGACCGATTCCCTCACATCAGTGGATCCTTACCTCCACTGGGATATTTTTTGGAAAGTGTCCTCATTTCTTCATCTCCTGTGCGCTCCGTGCGATCTGTGGCACGGTCAAGTTCACTGCATTGAAAAGAAGTACTGAAGATATTATAGAAGATATTATTAAAAACTAATAATGACTCGGCTCTGTCACTCCACTGTTAAATAGAATATGAGCGTAATTTGCTGTAAGTTGTTTTATATATTTTTTAATTAAAAGGGTCGGGTGGAGCAGATATGTCGCGCGAGCAAAACTAAGATGTTGGTTTTAATGTAAATGATGAAGTGGATCAATAATCTGCTTCAATTCAACACCTAAGGTCTGCATCGCCACTTTCCCGTCTCCAAAACGTTCGTACGCATGGGTCAGAGTTTGCTTAGAAATACGCACATTTTCCCGTCAAGTTCGTTTTTATAAATCCCAACTTTGGCGTGAGCAGTGGCGTACGCACGTTTCAGGCCCCGTTTTGTGCGTACCTAACGGTTATAAATCCGGCCCGCTGGGATATACGCATATTTTCCCGTCAAGTTCGTTTTTATAAATCCCAACTTTGGCGTGAGAAGTGGCGTACGCACGTTTCAGGGCCCGTTTTGTGCGTACGCAACGGTTATAAATCCGACCCCAGGTCATGATACACAACTGTCCTCATTTTCGTGAGGATCACTGAATGCTAAATGAGGGGCTTTTCCGTAGGTGGCGCTGTAGGTGGAGCTATTTTGCAGCGCCCATTTCCAAATACTCCAGAATATGTACATTTTCACCAATTTCTTATATACTGCAAACTTTGCAAACTTTTTGAGCATGTTGAAGCCCTCAAAAAGCCAATTCACTACGCTCAGAATATTCCTTACAATTTCAATAGGGCCTCCCACCGGAGGTGCTAATAATAAAATAGCAATAGTGCAATTATGTGCAATAATGCAAATATGCTATGGTGCTGGTTTAGTGGAGTTATTGCAGATCAGAGGAGTTTAAAAGTCGTATGGCCTGGGGGATGTTCTTCTCCTTGTCTCTTCCTGTAGTCCACGATCAGCTCCTTCTTTGCTGATGTTGAGATGGAGGTTGTTGTCCTGGCACCAAGATGTCAGGGCTCTGATCTCCTCTCTGAAAGCCGCCTCATCGTCGCCGGTGATCAGGCCTATGACAGTGGTGTCATCAGCAAACTTATTGATGGTGTTGGAGCTGTGGGTGGCCATGCAGTCATGCGTGAACAGGCAGTACAGGAGAGGACTGAGCACACAGCCCTGGGGGGCACCGCTGTTGAGAGTCAGGGTGGAGGATGTGGTGCTGCCTATCCGCACCGCCTGTGGTCTGCCCGTCAGGAAGTTCAGGATCCAATCACGGAAGGCGATGTTGAGCCCAAGGTCTCTGAGCTTGGTGACGAGCTTCATGAATACTTTAACCTTTTCTGTTAACCTCTGCAGCCAATCATACCTTGAAGAAGTCAACCATTCAAACTAGGCCAGTAGCCTAGTAGTAGACACAATGTCAATATGTTGTTAACGTGTTTTGGGACGGTGTAACTTTCCATATCAGGACTGGGCTGACTTGCAGCTTACAACCAAGTTAAAGTCCGTTAGCACTGAAGAACAATGCAAAAATTAAACACGCAACATTGTGTATTTGTAAAAACACATACCCTGCTTGCACAACTGTATGTAATCAACTGCACCCACCTCTACATGTGCAACCTTTCCATAATTTGTTAATCCCTCTGTGTGATGTCTAGTATCATGTTTGTGAGTAAAAGTGTCTGAGACTATGTAGTTTATGAAACACATTTCATATTTCGCTCCTTTTGTCGTGTGATTCATTGGTGAATTATAGCTGTTTTGTAGAAGTAAATGGTCAGAAGTAATCCATATGTGCCTAGGATGTGTTGACTGAAGTCATATGGTTTGTTCTAATGTCCTTAATAACATATAACCTTTTATTCAACTCCTCCCAAGTGTCTGCTGGTTTCAGCCTGTTATCTGTTTGTTTCTCTCCTTCTGTCGATGCTCACACTCAGTATTTTAATGCTGACTAATTCAATTTAAAGCTAATGTTCAGTTTCTGTTGTCAGACAATAGAACAAATATGACACAGTGACTGAAACTGATTGCATGTGTTTTATTTCCAGACAGGCGATATATGATGCATTCAACAAATTCAGCCTGAAGTATCCCAACTAGCCATGGCAAGCAGAAGTCCCTTCCACCCAATAACAACACCAGAATCATCATTTTCGCAGAGGCCTGAATTCTTCTGAGACGACCTGTGCCTGAGCTTAACAGTCTATACTTACACGAAACTAAGCTTACATCAGCTAAACTCAGTCATTTTCAAATTATTTTCATTTCCTGTGTCTGCAGAGGGATTGGTTTTTGCCTTGTTGCCTCTAAATCAACCTTAGCAACAGAAATTGTGGCAGTATGAAATAGTGTTGTAGAAAGTGGCAACAGGAATGTGGCTGTCTAAAGCCTGAAACATGCTTCTGCGACTGCGTCTGCGTCTTTTCACGCCGCTGTGGCGCAAGACTCGTTGTCATTCATGCTTCCCCAACCGTTGCGCGTCTTACAAAGCAATTCCGCGCCAGAACACTAGGCGGAGTAATGCTTTTTGTTAGCCTGGATGCCAGACGAATTTAGCCCCGCCCACAACATTTTGGTCGGGCAGTTCGGTCTGGAGTCGCTCCATTGGGAAAAAATTATGGGGCGTGTTTCAACTGACCAGGAAGTAAAATTCCTCTTCGCTCAATTGGATAGACCTACAACCAATCAGAGCAACGTAGTATGTGACGTATGCTAAGCAACGCATTGTGAGTTATTTACTGGGTTCACACCGGACGCTTCAGCGCAGCGCCAAGCCTTAAATAACAGCTGGCTCCCATCCACTCCCATGTTAAAACTTTGTGCCGGTCACACCGGAGGCTGAAGCACCACGAGGCAGCCTTGGCGCAGCGCGGTGCTTCAGCCTCCGGTGTGACTGGCACAAAGCCGTGCAGCGATCTACTGGATCAACGGGTGATATTATTAGCGCTGCCCGGCGGTTCAGCGTCGCTTCAGTGTCCGTTGTGAACAGCCAAGCGCCGGGGCGATAGGGATTAGCGCGGTGCTCTGGCGTCGCCTCCACGTTCTGTGTTCCTCTTTCAAAATGAATGCGCTGTCGGTCTTCTAAAACAGACTCAATGGCAGCATCTACACATCTCAGCTCGCCAGCGGCAGGCATGTTTGTTGAAAACGAATTCAACCCGAGGGCACTGTGATGACGTGGTTGATTACGTTACCGTTGATCATCTGTCAATCATCGTATAAAGCCCGCCCTGACAATCTGATTGGCCCGGTCGGGCCATAATTTTTTCCCAATGGAGCGACTCAAGACCGAACTGCCCGACCAAATTGTTGTGGGCGGGGCTAAGTTCGTCTGGCATCCAGGCTAGCTTTTTGTCGAAGACGACCTGAGAGACGCCTTCTTTCTTCTTCATCGATTGTTTATTTACATAGCTACTGCGGCTCCTTGTAGCCTTTTTCAGGCGGACAAATACGCCAGTCAGTGACGGGTTATACAAGTGGACATACTTTCGGATCTCTTCTGCCAAACGCTCTTCTATTTGGTCCATATTCATTCTTCTAAATCTCCCGTTGTTTCTGCCTGTATTATGTGGCATGAAACCGGAAATGCAGCTTCAGAAGGGATGTAGAGCAGACCAATCACAGCCTTGCGGGCTGAGTGAGCTTGCGGAGCTTTGCCGTAAATTTTAGAAAAGGGGGTCGACACCCGTCAGCACGTAAGGAGGGATACATAAGCAGGTAAGGGACCCTCTTGCGCTTACGGGCCCGTGAAAACGCAGAAGCATGTTTCAGGCTTAAGAGACACTCACTTTGTGGTGATGGACAATAAATCCTATGGTTTTCAATGGCTCACTGGTCCACACCAGCAGACTGGTAGTGTCCATCCTCATGTGGGCTGTGTCATGGATATTTCTCCTGGAGAAAGTGGGACAAACACACATAAAAGTCAGTTTAATAGTATGAATTTCAACACACTGTTATGCACTTAATATAGATTGATTTAAATTGCTTTATATAGCAGATTATAAATACTAAATGTCAAGAAATACTGATGAAAATATTGAATACTATACTCATGTTGGGAATTACATCAAAGAAAGAAATTAGTTACTGCTCAATTTAAACCATCAATGTATATTTTCAAATACAATTATAAATGGTTCACATTGGTAAACATATATGGTGGTTACATTTACAACCAATAAGATTGTTTTTCATATGGTTTGTGTTTTTTGTTTTTACTGCAGTAGTTACCCAGTTTATGAACTTTCAGTAATTACCTCTCTATAAATCGTGTTTTGATGCCCTTGATGGCCAGTGGCCGGAGAAATGTTTTCAGGTTGCCCTTCCACCCTGTATGTCTGTCCGTCGGTCCCTTTGTTGTGAATACGATATTTCAAGAACTCTTTGAGAGGGAGAGAGATTATTTGAATCCTTTCGATACCATATGTTTCTCATATTTCCTGGTCAAACATAAATCAAAGGTTCCTCACAGTAAAGTTGGGAGCCAAGAGAAAGCAATTCAAGGTGACAAGACAATGTTTCTTTATTTTGAGGGCCATGTACAATGACCTCAGTTTTTAGGTCATTGCAGTTACTTCAATGGTTTTGGATTTAGCTGCAATGCTGTTTACCCCTGAAACTCCAAAAGTGTTTGGTGGACTCAAACACTTCACCCCTCTATTTGTATAGTGGTGAGTAGATATCATTTTTGGGTGATCTATCCCTTTAAAGCCCTTACAAGGAGTTTATAACTGGTTATGAAACTGAGAAAAATCTACTTTTTCTATAAACTATTTGCCGTTTGGCATCCGGTTTATCTTCCACTGCAGCAGATCCTGTATCTTCGACACACCGGCCAAGGCGGAGCAGTTTCTTGAGAAGTTGGTCAGAACAGGGAAGCTGAGAAGCGTAGAAGAAATGGCGATAAAGCTATGTTGAACCCATGTTAAAGTATTTCCCTTGGGCGGTAAATAGGAATGGTTCTTTTATTTTTTGTGTCGTTGGAATTCTGTATTTCTTGAGCTTTTCATAAACTAATAAAGAAATTCCTTGCCAAATATTTGTATTTACGGCTGACTACTACATAAGGGGATTAAATAAAATAGTGAAAATAAACCAGGTCATAATTATATTAAAACAAATTAAATCTTAGATCATATTTAACAAGAAACACACCTATTGTCTGTTGATACAGTAGGGGAGAGCGGGGTAATGTGGGACATTTTTTACATTTGCTCCCCTCTAGGCGAACTAAAGTGATATATCAGTAAAATGTACACATTTCCCATTAATTCAGGATGTTTTCTAGCAGTGGAAATGATCAGAATGTCTTCAGGACAAAGGGCAGTGAAAATACGATTGTTTTAAAAAAAGTGGTCTTGTGTCCCACTTTACCCCAGCTACGGGGTAAAGTGGTCCACTTACTTTTTCCACTTTGAAACTACCATAACAAAACATGTTGTAATAGTTAAAATCCCGACAGCTAGATTGACAACCACTAATATCGGACTAGTAACAGAATCATGGGGATTGGTCAATTAAGCACATTTATGATTATTATGATTCATGTAATCTCTTGCACACCCTAGCTTACCTGCACATTGTTTCTCTGTCCAATTGGCAGGGACCGGGATATTGTTTTACTCTGTGGATTCAAATGCCAGTTCATGGCACTTAACTGGAGCAAGGCCATGGAACTGGTCAGCTAGTTGTTTCAAGTGTTTGGCAAGCTCCTCCTCCATCACATCTGTGAATATTCTCTTTACCTCAGCTACTGCACCCCAGGCTACTGATTTTACTTTCCCTTTCTCTTTTTTCTTTATGAATCTTTTTTGGGTTGTCTTGTCAATATTTTCTATCCCTTCCAGCTTTTCTTAAGGACTTCTTTCCTTGCATGACCTCAGCGGCTGCACTCTCCATCTCTGCAAGGGGTGTTTGGCCCCAGGTTGTCTTCCTGTTGTAGTTTCTTGGCATGATGGCTTTTCTACAATGTTTATGACATTAAAAATAAAACATATATAATGTAATATAACACTAAAATATATTTAAGACTATCTTAACTTGTGCTTCATGGTAGGGTAAAGTGAGACACTGTCCCACTTTACCCCACAGCATTTGTCCCACTTTACCCCGAAGCCACAATTTTAGAAAAACAACATCTTTTATCAATTCAGGCTAATCTTCAGCTAGCATCAATCACATGGTTTTATATGTTGGAAGTTCATCAACATGTATGATATAATTGTTCTACCTGAATCAATTGGTTTTGACACAACAGTTGATTAAGTTCAAAGCAAGGAAATTTACTTTTACATGCAAAAAACACATTTTTCTGAAAAAACATACTTACCACAGCACCTGCACCAACTTATCCTTCATTGCAAGGGGTGAATGGGATGGGCTTTTAAACATAATAGTCACATGACCACAAATGTGTTACGTTGCCTAGATTCTAAAATAATTTACCTCTGAGTGACGGTCATCGGTGTATGTCATCACTTTCTCCCTCATTTCTTGAACAAATCAGACTAAATGATGACTGTTCAAGTCCCGAGAAAACGCCTCTTCGTGGGCGAGATGAAGGGGGATGCGGCTCTGCGGTCGCAAGGCTCGGGAACGCATCGTACTTGCTCGCAAGTCTAGTTTCAATTGCTGCTATTGTGATATTCTTCTCTTTTACCTTTTGGGGCCATCTCTTACAACTCAACTTCTCTGTTCAGCACACGGCTGTCTTCATGATAAACCAAACGGATGTCCTTTTATATAGTAATAGAGGCGTGGTAGTATGCTAATTTAAAGGTGTGTACGTGAATCTGCCTCAAAGTCTGCCATCTACACGCCCACATTCAACCATAAATGGTCAGTGCAAAGCGCGTCATGAATATTAATTTGACCTGCTGACTAATGGGTCTCTACAGTGAATCAGCATCAAGAGATGAACAGAAATGCAACACATTGACACAGCATCATCGAGGTGTTTGTTAGTGAGGTGAGGGAAAGAAAGACAGATAGTTTCGTGGCCACAGCAGTGATTTCACTATTAAAGAAAATACATTGATACACTGCTCCTGCAGATAATATAGTGAGAGAATACGATAGAAAGAACAATGCCTGAAATAAAAAAAGAATCTAATTTAAAGGTGGAGGCAAAAATGTATCGTTTTAGTCAGAATGTGAGGGAGCTTGTTGTATCGCCAGTGTTGAGGAATTTTGGACTACCTCACATTACTACAAATGCCACTATACATTACATATATACCATTAAGATTTAAGATACATTTATTAATCCCACACACATGCACAGACACACTCATGCAAATGGGGGGAAATTTGTCCTCTGCTTTTGACCCATCTGGTGAACACAGCAGGACACACAGAGCAGTGGGCACCCGTGGAGCAGATGTTGGGGGAGTTGTCACTCCGTGGAGTCGAAACAGAGACCATCCAGTCTGATTTTCTGCCCATAGTCCAATCTTTCTGCCACTAGTCCACCGCCTCTCCATTATACTCTATGCCATTAAGAGAATAGTGCCCATCTAATTCCTCGGATACTCGCTTTTCTCTACAAGCAGCATTACGTTATAGATAAAGTGTCAACCAACAGTGCATTGCAGTGTCTACGCTTAGGGACTCTCATATGTAACTCCGATGCCCAGACAGAGAGTCAACAACTCTCACTTTTTAGCATATTTTACCAGTGGTAAGATGTACGGACACAATGTGATGTAGGAATGCAGATTAAGACTTAACTATCAAATAGGATGCGAACACCTACATTTATCATAGAGTGACAGTAATTCTAGCCATTCATGCATCTGCTGTTAGAATGGGTGACGCAAGTAGAAGAAGATATATGCGGATGCTGTGGGAGACATCTTCAGACTTGGGGGTGGTAATTGCTCATGTTAGTCTGTTAGTTCACCTTTCACTGAGGTCAAGAAAACTTCCATAACATTCAGTATAATTAAATTCAGATACAGCTGTGTTATACTCAATCTATCAAAATTGTATTTTAAAAATGATTAAAATAGAGCTTACAAAAAAACCTGTCAGCTAATAAACCATGTGGTGAGTACTTGTCCTTGGATTATTTGTTTCTGTCAGGTCGATCCGTGTAATACTGGTCTCACAACACTGGATGTTCCATCTGTCCCATCTAAAAAATTATTTGTATAGCATGTAAAGCCAGTTTACAAATGTGTCATTCATCAGGCATAAAAATAAATGATTATTAACAACATGTAAAATGGGAGACGTCCCTCTGAACAAGCAGTTCACTAATAAGTTAATTAATTATTTATCATCCATTGAAATGTGTTCTTCAAAAATACATTGATGGAGAGGAAGTAGAAATAATACTTTTTCCCAATTAATCTAACCTTAACCTAAAAAAAGAGACACATTTATGTATTACATCCAATCAATTCATCCATGAAAAGTTTAATTATATTTATGTGGATAAATGAGAGGAATTTTGAGACAGTAGAACTGATTTTCTTCCAGTGAATTTTAACTTTAATTTAAGTGATGGCTTCAGTCTAATGATACAACTTTGCCCACTTTAAATTTGTTATAAATTAAAGCTGATAAATTTCTATAGAAGAAAACCGTTTCTGATTAATAATGTGATATTGATTGGTAAGCTCTTTAGTTTATGTGAATATTAACAAGAGGTTAATTTAGTAAAAAATAAGCTCCATATTAAGAGATGGAATAATGAACTCCAGCTATTTGTTTATGCTGCTCGAAATATGACCCTCACCCTTTATTCCATTTATTTATACCATTGATTATATTTTTGTCTGCTTATTAATACTGTCAACGCTAACTTATCCTTAAGGCTCCTAACTGATAAGTATTTCAGTGGCAGCCATGATAAGAGCTGTTTGAATTCTCTAAATGATGATGAAAGGAGCTTAATTGCTTCGAGAAAAGTGAGCCTGGGCAAATTACTGAGTAGACACCAATCAGATTTTCATTTTTAAGACATCATCACGTACAGGTCTCACAAAAAGTATTTTACAGTATCTTTAAACTACAAAAATCCAAAACACTTAAGTATTTTGATACAAAATATCATCAATATTATCAATCCTCTTCAAATAAAAAATTAAAAAATACTATTTTGTATTTCAGATACATATTTTTTATATATGTATTATAAATACTGCCCATCCCTACTCAGCGCTGCCATCCATTCTCCGCCAATTCTTCAGCCCTGCAAATTTTTTTGTTCACCATCCCACAGGACTCAACAGGATTCTGTCTTCATTTACTTCTGGTAATTCTAAAATTCATTTCAAGATTTTACTGCTGAGCTTTAAGGCTCATTGTGGACTTGCACCAAATAACATTTGGATCTTTTGACGATGTGCTCATTTATAACCTGAAGTCGTCAGTAAAGTCCCTATTTGCCATTTTACAGTCCCGGCTAAGAACAAGAGGGGACCCGACATTTTTTGCCTGGGTTCCCAATCTTTGGAATATTCTCCCCTTTTAAATCTGTCAGAGAAACTCCTTATCCCCTTTTAAATCTCAGACTGATCATTGCCTCAAATTATGAATTGTTTCTGTAATATTAATGCAACTAATACTCCACCATACACAATACAGAACTTATGGAAATCCTATATCAAAATTTCGAACCTCCAAATTGTGGAATGCATAAAATAGCTTTATATTTAATTATCATTTAAATGGATACATTTTTCTGCTTGTACATTCCTTTCATGTTCCCATGTATTTTAATATTTACAGCCTGTATCAGATTTTTTTTTTTTTACTGTTGTTACTATAAATGATGGCTAAAATGCAGCCTCTTTTTGATAGGTGTCTCTGTATTTTGTGCAGGAAACCTTTCTCACATTGAAGGTATACAGCAGTTCAATTGGAATTTTAATACTTGTATGTGTATTTATCTTCTGTTGTAAATAAAGTTGGTTTAAAAAAGCCTAGAGTAAATCATGGTGTAAATGGAGTCGGATGGAATTCTCTTTTTCTTACGAATTCTACTTCCCATCATTTATTCACCTCGTAAAATTTGTCATCAACGTCGATGTTGTAAGGAAATTAGATTTTCTAACTTTTCTATCGGAGCCCATGTTTACATGTGAGGTGGAGCCGGATGTGACGTCAGCGCCTCTGTGTACAGCAGCTGATCGGAGCACTTCACGTCACCATTCCTTATATTTTAACAGGGAATGGGGAGATCTGCTGCTCATCTCAAATAGCAGCGCATGTAGATATTCTCAACCTGCACGAGGCCTGTTTGCTGCAGCTGATTTACCGCAGACCTACCTGTTATGCAAAGCTAAGTGGCTAGCCGTGACCGTCAGCAGGGTAGATGAGCCTAAAGCACAGCTAGACAGTTAGGGGACGTCCCCAGCACCATGACTGCGTAAGCCGCTCAGAGAAGTTTACAGAGCCAGACTGACCCCTTGTCTTTTTACAACTTAGTGCAGCTCAGTTCATCTTGAGACCATCTGGAACATGTGGCTCAAACTGTTCTTTCTGCTGCTCTACTTCATTGTGCTCTTCATGCTGGCCAGGATCTTTGAGGCGGTGGCCTGGTATGAAACGGGCACGTTCGCGACTCAGCTAGTCGATCCAGTGACTCTCAGTTATAAGCGTCTGAAGACCATTTTGGAGTGTCGGGGAATGGGCTATTCCGGACTGGTTGAGAAGGTGGACGTCAGCGATCTGGTGGAGAAGTCAGGTATTGGTCAGGGCCGCCAAACACCTCCTACACTCGTACCTAGATTCACATCAGTCAATTCATGATAGAAGCACTTCACAAACGCTGTGACGTCTTTAACATGCGACGAATGCAAAAATGCAAAACAAAACAACAAAAATATTATATATACAGGGTTCCTATGGTCATGAAAAACCTGAAAAAGTCATGAAATTGTAAAATGTTTATATCCAGGCCTGATAAACTGCTTGAAAAAATAAAAACCCAAACGTTTTGGAGAAGTAATGGAAATTTGTTATGTTAATAATTTAATGCCGTTCATTTACGCTGAGTTTTAAATGGTTCATATGCTTTTAAAAGAAATACGCTCAAAATATAAGCAGGCATACGCTCTCATACTAACTGAAAAGTTGAGGAAGCGGTGAGGAAGCAGGCGGGATAAAAGGGAAGTGTAGATTTAACCATGCTTGGCTACAAATGGAAAAGTAAAAACTATTGTCTCTCATTCATTTGTGTAATTTAAGGTATATCGTATGATTGAGTCATGGAAATCCATTGGTCAAAATGTGTATGAAACCTATATATCTCTGGATGAAATAGCGGTGCCATACATGTACAATGCACCAAACAAAGATGTCAATAAAGCTGTTTAAGGGCAGACGCTGGTGGAAATGTGATTCAAACAAAGAACTTGTCTGCAGCAGCGTTCGTATGTTATGTCCTGCCTCTGCCACCCTTCACCTGAATTCACAGCATTCAAGTTGTGAAAGTGTCTGAGCGCGAATCTTGTGTGAAAGAATAACTCCTGAGAAAGTCAGGACCCAATTATACGGACATCCTCTGGAGTTCTTTATTCTGTCTTAAAACATCTCTAATGTGTTCAGATAAAATAGCTGAGGTCAAACTTACTGATTTGAGCCACCTGTGATGTGTTGAAACCACTTTGGTCGAGAGGTAATAAGCTGAAACATTTGAGAAAGTGTCTAATGTGATTATTTACAAAAGCTGCATCAACTGTTGTTGGGCACCTCCAAATTCACTCATTATCTACTCACCTCTATGCCAAAGTCCACAAAACGCTTTTGGAGTCTCAGGGGTAGGGCTGCTCGATTATGGAAAAAATCATAATCACGATTATTTTGGACAATATCAAAATTAAGATTATTCAAACGATTATTAATATGTGCCCTTATTCTGAAGTATATGCTTTATTTTTGTAATCACTTCCGGTTCCGGTGAACACCGAGGACGGCTGCGTGTCCTATTCCTCCGTGAAACCAGGATATCGGTGCCCGTTTATTCAAACCCTTAATGATGGCAACCCTCTATGACCGACTGACCGGCGCGGAGAAATGCGGGAGCGCGCTTTAGAATAGTGGTGCGTGGCGCGGCCGCTACAGGGTCTGCTGCAGTGTTGCCAACTTGGTGACGCTACAGGGTCTGCTCCAGTGTTGCCAACTTGGCCACTTTGTCGCTAAATCTGCCGATTTGTCCAAATCCTCATGGCGACTTTTTTGTCAAAAGCTACAAGCGACAAATCTAGCGACTTTTTCTGGTGATATTGGAGACTTTCTGGTGTTTTGGAGACTGACATGAAAGGACGCATCGTTCTGCAGTTAATGTCCTCAACGACCAGCAGGTGCTGGCGTGAGCATCTTTGCCGTCCCAACACACTCACTGGCGGTCAGTGTCCCAGTAGCCTTGCGCAGCAGTCCCAGCTGCAGTCAGAGCAGAGAGGAGACCCACGCTCCGCGCCCTCCAAGTTTTTTTTGTCACTTTTTATACGTCCTACAGCGACCATAACCTTTAAGCAAATTAGGCGACGGCGTCATTCAGCGACTTCTAGCGACTTTGAGGACAGCCAATAGCTACTTTCCTTACTGAGGAGTTGGCAACACTGGTCTACTGCTGCCCTCCCTGCTTTTCCACTCGCGCTGTTTTTTTCAAAGCCGATCACCACACACACAACTCCTTCACTTTACTTCTGCTTTAGAGTGAGAGCCAGTCAGCTGGGCCCCTGAATGCTTTGGGGGAAGGACTGAATCAACTCGATTATAGTAGTAGTAGTATTGGAGATCGTTTGACCCCATAATCGTAATCACGATAAAATTTCGATTAATCGAACAGCCCTATTCAGGAGTTAACAGTGTTGCCGCCAAATCCAATACGATTGAAATAATTCGGACACCTTCTTCAAGCGTAATAATATAATAAGTGGTAGATTCTAGGCAGTGGGCCAATTCAAGTGCATTTTCTGATTCCGCCTGTTTAGATTGGTTGCATCGATGCTCCTAACTATTTAATTTAGGTGCACCAGCACATAATGTATGTGCTGGTGCATTGTTTGATTTCAGAAAAAATCTATTAGATACCGATTCACAAGGTCTTGATTGGATTTTCCAAATTCGAATCAATATAACAATACAAATTTTGCCTGTTTATGAAAGAAATTCTCAGAGAACTAAAGCAGTAACTGAAAAAGGAAATCTCTCACTTGGTGCATTCTTATACATTTTAAAGGGATAGTTCGCCCACAAAAACTTCTGGAGTCTCAGAATTAAACTTTCTAGCCGCCGAATCCGATACAATTTAAGTAAATGACTTCAGACATAATAAAACACATAAAAAACGCAATATACCTCCATACTGCTCGTGCGCTGTCATCCAAGTGTCTGCAAGCCCCGACAATGATATTCAACTCGAAACAAGGTAATTTACACCAAGTCTTAAGCCTAAAGCCTACCGTGTCTAAGCTAGGAGATTTTGCTACATGATGGTGTGTCCGAGGGTCTGTGAATGCACCTCCTAGGAAGAAATCAATGAACATTTATTAATAACCTACTCACCACTATGCCGATGGAGGGCGGGTGAAGCTTTGACTTTAGGAGTTTCTTGGGTAAACAGCGTTGCAGCTAAATCCAATCCAGTTAACTTTAATACAAGTAACTGTGGACTAGGGCTGCTGGATTATGGAAAAATTCCTAATCACGATTATTTTGGACAATATCGAAATCACGATTATTCAAACGATTATTAATATGTGCCCTTATTCGGAAGTCAATGCTTTATTCTTTAAATGACTGTAACCAGAAGTACCATTCACTTCCGGTTCTGGTAAATGTCCCCATCTGCCCCCCCACTACAAGCACACAGACAGTGATAGAAAGAGAGGGGTGGGGGATGGCTATGAGGACCATCATCATTTACCCCTGAACCCCGACATTGAACGGGTTACATACAGCAACAAGTGGAGAATCGCGGGCTGACCGGCGCAGGTCCGGTGTGAACAGCCAGGCGGTTGTGCACTGGAGAATGGACGCTGCGCGGCAGCTACATTGTGTGGTGCTGCTCCTCGTCGGATTCTTCGAATCCGAAGTGTTCCCATACAAGAGAACTTTTTCTACCCTTTTGCCCTCCCTCTGCCATTTTCCACTCGCGCTGTTTTTTTAAATACCGCCGGTCACCACACACACAACTCACCTCCTTCACTTTACAGCTGCTTGAGAGTGAGTGCCAGTCAGCTGGGCCGCGTTGAATGCTTTGGGGGAAGGAATTGCGCATGCGCTTCTCTTTTGAAAAAAATGCAATTTAATGGTTTCAGCTCGATTATAGTATTTTGGAGATTCCAAGCATTGATTATGCAAGAATGAGGTGCCATCAGTCAGGATGTGGCCCAGAAGTTAATTGACAGCATGCTAGGTTGAATTGCAGAGGTCTTGAAAAAGAAGGGTCAACACTGCAAATATTGAGTCTTTGCATGAACTCAATGTAATTGTTAATAAAATCCTTTGACACTTATAAAATGCTTGTAATTAAAAGGCAAGGAGAGGCGGTGGACTAGTGGCAGAAACTTGGACTATGGGCAGAAAAGGTCTCTGGATTGATCTGTCCAAAAATCCAAGAGGATTCTCCCTACCCTGTCTAGTGCCCCTGAGCAAGGCACCTTACTCCCCCAACATCTGCTCCCTGTGCGCCGTACATGGTCGCTCACTGCTCTGTGTGTTCTTCACCAGATGGGTTAAAAGCAGAGGTTAAATTTCCCTACCTGCATGAGTGTGCCTGTGCATGTCTGTGCATGTGTTTGGGACAAATAAATGTATCTTAATCTTAATTATACTTCAGTATACCATAGTAACATCCTACAAAAAGATCTAAAAACACTGAAGCAACACACTTTCTGAAAACCAATACATGTGTCATTCTCAAAACTTTTGGCTACGGCTGTATAAAAAATGTTGTCTGATTTATAAATGAATGTAGTTTAATGTGCAATAAAGTTATCACTGAAACTATTTTACAACTCATGATTCTAAGGTGCACATCTGGTAAAAGGTCGCAGTAGCAACATGCATAGTATTGTAATTATACAAGAACACTTTGGTGAATGTTTTGTTGACATCATAGGCCTTTTTATATTTTGGTTTTAATCAAATCAATCATTGATAGTTAAAATGTGAGTTAATAGTTTGTGTCTTGTTTGATTAATAAGGCAATGGGTAAATGTGAAAAAAAACGGAAAGTCATACATAGTCAATGAAAAATGTACTCAGTACAGTTGAATCATAAATATCAGAGGTTAAATAAACATTTAAGAGTTTGTATATCTAATATATACTTATGTATATAAATATCTACAGTGGGTAAAATAAGTATTGAACACGTCACCATTTTTCTTAGTAAATATATTTCTAAAGGGGTTATTGGCATGATATGTTCACCAGTTGTCAGTAACAACCCAAGTAATCCATACATATAAAGAAAACCTAACAAGTAAGTTTTTTTTTCCGAAATTAAGTTATGTGTAATAAAATGGGAAAACCCAGGGAAAAAGTATTGAACACATTAAGAAAGGGAGGGTCAAAAAGGCATGGAAAGCCAAGACACCAGCGGAAATCTATCAGTAATTAGAAAGCAATCTCCTGCCCCTTGTCAGTGCAAATTTATATCAGCTCGTTTAGTCCAAACTGATGGCCAGTAAAGAGGTGTCTCATTACCAAGGTGTCACACAAGAAACATCTCATGATGGGTAAAAACAAAGAGCTCTCTCAAGACCTTCGCAACCTTGTCGTTGCAAAACACACTGATGGCATTGTTTAAAGAAGGGTTTCTAAACTTCTGAATGTACCAGTGAGCACTGTTTGGGCCATAATCCGGAAATGGAAAGAACATCATTTCACCATAAACCGGCCACGGCCAAGTGCTCCTCGCAAGTTTCTGACGGAGGAGTGAAAATAATTATCAGAAGAGTTGTCCAAGAGCCAAGGACCACTTGTGGAAAGCTTCAGAAAGACCTGGAATTAGCAGGTACAATTGTTTTTTTCTAACAATTAGTAATGCACTCAACCGCCGTGGCCTGTATGCACCCTCGCCATGCAAGATTCTTTTGCTGAAGAAAAAGCATTTTGAAGCTCATTTAAAGTTTG
This sequence comes from Pleuronectes platessa, assembly GCF_947347685.1. NCBI lineage: Eukaryota > Metazoa > Chordata > Actinopteri > Pleuronectiformes > Pleuronectidae > Pleuronectes > Pleuronectes platessa. Next base: position 1,729,639 of record NC_070633.1, read on the forward strand.
CTGCACAACATTTAGACAAGCCTGTGAAATCCTGGGAGAATATAGTCTGGTCAGATGAGACTAAAATCGAACTTTGTTTGGAGGCCATACACACCACGTTAGGCGGACAAATGGCACTGCACATCACCCCAAAAGCACCAAACCAACAGTGAAGTTTGGAGCTGGGAACATCATGGTGTGGGGCTGTTTTTCACCATTGGGCACTGGCAAAGTTCTTGATAAAAATCTGCTGCCATCTACCAGGAAGAGGAAGATGGAACGAGGGTGGACATTTCAGCTAGACAATGATCCCAAACACACAGCCAAGGAAACTCACAATTGGTTTCAGAGAAAGAAAATAAAGCTGCTAGAATGGCGCAGCCATCACCTGACTTGAATCCAATAGTTCCTCTATGGATAAAACTAAAGATCAAGTTCATAGAAGAGGCCCACGAAACCTTCAGGATTTGAAGACTGTTTGTGTGGAAGAATGGGCCAAAATCACACCTGAGCAATGACTGCCATTACTTTATCCATACAGGAGGCATCTTGAAGCCAGTGGCGGCTCCTGACAAATTTCTCAGGGGGGGCAATTGTTGCGATGATGGCTAAGATCCACGGTACAATCAGATTGTTTTCTGCTTACCTCATCGAACAGCTAAATGGCAACATCAGACATCGACTGCATGTTCTATATGATTTTTTTGATACAGCTAAATCAAGTTCATAGTGAATGTTAACATGCTTTTGGCTGATGAATGAACTATCCCACTGTGGTCATCTAACGGTACATTTTCATCTACCATTTTGCCTCCTTAAATACCTCGGAAAGTTAAAAGAGACTGCTTTACAATAAATCACAATACTCTTTCTCCATCTGATAACATTTATTTTAAGTGCAGCAGTTGTGTTCTGATTTAACAAAAAAATGGATGTTAGCATAGCCTAGTAATTATAATATTTACAGTTCTCATCACACAACTTGATGACAGCATATATAAAAACTAGTGGCATAGCCTACTCATTGCAATATTTACAGTATTCCTAAAACAAGAATGATCCAAGGTGATAATCAAAACATTGGGTGCTATTTAACAAGAATTTACCCATAAGACACATGTACATTACAAAGCAAACAAAAAAATTGGCTAATGATATGCAATTAATACAGCTATTTCTAATTCAACATTTGAGTAGTGCAACAACACAACAACATTAAAACAACATTTCTCACTTGTATTGAAATTTTGCTCGTCTCTCTTTCAAAGCAGCAAAGTGATCAATGACCCTCTCATTAAAATCAGGCATGTTCCTGACTAGTTCCCTCTCCATGGAAAGCATGGCCAGAGCATTGAGACGATCCTGTCCCATTGAGTTTCGCAGGAATGTCTTGATTCTCTTTAAGGTCGAGAAACACCTCTCAGCTTCAGCAGTTGTAATGGGAGTGGTTATGAGGATGTTCAACAGAGCCACAGTCTCAGATAGGGTCTCGTGGAGGTTGTTCCTCTGTAGAACCTGGTAGAGTGCCAATGCACCACTGCAGCCCTTGAAATCTGGACTCTCGTAGATAAGGGACAGTTCAGTCTTGAGCTTCGCCTTATTCAGCATGGGGTATGCCTTGGCAGTGGTGTTCAGAGCCTCATCAGGGAACACATGGCAGTACTGCTCAAACAGGTCTCCTTGTAGCAGCGTTGCACTCACAAGGTGGCTTGTGAAAGAGAACCTCTCGTTTGCATGGCCCAAGATGGTGTCACAGACCTGTCAAAATAAAGAGAGTATATCACAAATTGGAAGTACACTATGAGTTAAAAACACTGCCACCATCCATCCTTGAATGTAACTGTAAATACAGAAGGGGTGATTTTTTAACACTAGGTTCCAGAGGCCTTAAAAAGGAGGTCTGCATGACTTTAGAATACAATACAGTAAGGTATGCAATGAAGTGAAGTGAGAGAAAAATAGAACAAAAAAAGAAAATAATCAAACAAAACTACAAAATCATCTACCTCCTTAGACAGCCTCTGCTTGTCTTGCTCTCCCAAGGCCCTCCTTTTTCCTGTAGTTCCTGCTGCTACTTGCTGCTGCTCTGGAGATGAGCTCTGGTCCCTGAAACAGACAGACAAGGAGAGTGTGTGTTAGTATATGAACGTATACAGTATGTCAATGCAATTACCTACAGTTCCTGTCTTAGAAAACCAGTAATAATAGTATGTTTTGTCCTGTTTTAAGATATCCTATACGAGCCATTACAGAGCCTATATTAAAAGGCAGTTAGGAAAAAGGCAAATAATATAGTTTCCCTGAATATGAAACGCTGCCATCAGGCAGAAGAATGTGTATTAAGATGCAAATCAAATCGCTTAAAATGATCATTTGTTCTGGCCTCCATTAAGCTGATGCAATAGAACGTGCAATAGAATAATGTGCAATAAATAGGTAAGTACTTAACTTTAGCACTCATACTTTAGCACCTGCACCTTATTCCCAAGTTCTAGTGCAATAGTTATAGTTAATAGTTTTTAATGAATCAATCATTCACTGTGCCCAAGACAAATTTCCCCATGGTGACAATAAAGTGTAACTTATCTTACCGTATGGCTTGAACACTGCTTGTGAAGCTCTGCAGAGCACGTTTGATGAAGACTGCATCAATGTCCTTCTTCTGCAGCTGTTGGTACATAATGTCAACGTGAGGCATGATTTGATGAAATAGATGCAGGAAAAACTTGAAGTCATCGTCCTGCAGCATCCTCAGGTAGCCAGATGCCTCCCTCACTGTGGTGCAGTCAAATGAGCCGTCTGTGCTGATGGCTTCAAAACACTCTATGAGGTCATCTAGGTTCTCATAGACTGTGTTCACGACCCTGCTGTTGAAGTTCCATCTTGTGGCCGATGCTCTTGGCAGCCTCCGTGCAACAACCTGGTCGAGGATGGTGGTGCGTTTGGGTGACCGACTAAAAAAGCTAGAAATGCCATTCAGATCCGAGAAAAAAACCCTCACTGCTGGGACCTGAGAAGTGGCTTGCTGCATGATCAAATTCAGCTGGTGTGCATAGCAATGTAAATAATGTGCATTTTTGTAATGCTCTCGCACTTTTTGCTGCACACCAGCCTTCTCTCCTCTCATCACATTGGCCCCGTCATATGCTTGCGCGATGAGTTTACCCCTCTCTTCCTCGGTGAATAGACTGTTCAGTCTCTCCATAATAGCAGTGGCAATCGAGTCAGCCGTTGAAGACGAGAGGGGGACAAACTCAAAAAAACGCTCTTGAACAGCATGGCTCCCATCAATGTATCGCAATACCATGACCATCAGAGTCTGAGTCGAGACGTCCGTTGTTTCGTCAGCTTGTATCGCAACGAAGCTGGCCGACTTCACCTCCTCCGTAATGCGTGCCCTAATGACAGCTGCCATGCAGTCGAGCAGCTCATTTTGGACGGTCTTGGATGTGCCTTTAAAGACGGTGGCCGTTTTTAAATGCTCCTCAAAAACTTCATCTAGGGATGCAATTAACTGTACCAATCCTCGAAAAATTCCGGGGTTGCTGGATCCCTCGCTCTCGTCTCGGCCTCGCAAGGCCAACTCGAATACACCGCAGAACTTAACACCGTCGATCAGGCGGCCCAGAATGTGGCGATTTTTTCCCACCTCATCATTGTGCCGACGCAGTGCTAGCCTGTAGCCATCGTCCAACTGCGTAGCAATGTTGACGCTCCCAAACGCTGACAGTTTTAAGCAGCTGTCAATGTGGATCCTCGATGTTTCATGCTTTTTTATTTTTTCGGACAGATGATGCATATCTTTGAAACCTGTTGTAGTCCAAGGTGTTTCCGTGGTGCAGCCATCAGGGTGGATGAGGACGCAGGGGTAGCAGAAGAGTCCGTTGGCTAGCTCGCATCCTGCTAGCCAGTTTTTCCTCTCGTACCAGCACCGCGAAAATCCCCTGGTGTACGACTTGCCTCCTTTCTTTGATATTTGTTTTATATTTAAATTTGGTCGGGGTGGTCCTAATTGTTTAACAGCCAATTTTTCCTGATTGCTTCGACGACTAAATGGTAATTCTCTAAATGAAATGATGGAGTTGCTCTGAGCTGTAATATTCGCCATGACGATCGTGAATGTGACTGCGGCGGCAGCGAACGTGACGTGACGTGACAGTGAACGTGACGTTCACTGTCGTGTACGTATGATATGACGGAATCACGTTAGTGCAAGCACTCCCGGAACCCATAGAGAATGCATTGCAGGGCTTGCAGTTTGAAAAAAAAAGCTTTTACATGAAAGTCAATGAGAGCGCTGGGGGCGATTTCCAGCCAGGCTGAAATCGCCCATAGCGCTCGGTTGGTATGAAACACAACTGCTCAGAGGAAAACAGGCTATCTTAATTTTTTACAAAATGTATTGGTTAGCATCATTATCACTAAAAAATATATACATATGATATATTATTAAAAAAAAATATTAGGCATATTATCTTTTTTTTTTTTTTTTTTTTTTTTTTTTTGACTCAAGGAGGGCGGCGCCCTATCGCCCTCTATTGGCCGGCCGCCCCTATTTGAAGCTGTCATTACCAATAAAAAGGCTTTTGTAGGAAGTATTACATAAATTTCAGTAAGCGTGTTCATACATTTTTCCCTGTGTCATTCCATTTTATTACACACTTTTGTTTAGATTCTTTTGTATGTATGGATTACTTGGGTTGTTACCGACATCTGGTGAAAATGTCTTGTCAATAGCACATTTAGAATTATTTTTACTGAGAAAAAAGGTGACGTGTAAAATAAGTGTTAACAGCAGTAAAGATTTGTTATAGAAGTCACAATTAATCCCGGTGAGCTACAAGTTGTACAGTTCCAGCTTTTTACGATTGAGGTCACATTGGTAAACACCTACCTGTGAATGTTGTGACTGCTAAAGTTACTCCATTTACTAATTCTGAATTTAATAGTTTGGTCAGAAACATGCACAAACATTGTCACGTGAATGTTTTAAAGCAGCATGAAATTCTCTTCGAGTTCAGCTTCTCTCTTCTAATGCCCCTCTCACAGCAGACGGCACGCTCCCCTGACCATCCAGAAAATGATTCTGTGCGCATGCTTATTTTTGATCAGGAAAGAAGGGAAGAACCTCAGCGAGTATACAAGAGTTCAGAAATGGTTATTGAAAGTGTTGTTCTCTCTGTGAATGCTGAACCGAACGAATCAGTTTACAAATGATGAAAGTGAACGTGAGTGTTGTTCACTTCAGTGAGAGTTTGGTTTCTACCAGCTGGACTTTCTTTGTCCTCCTCCACTCTCCTGCTGATCTGCTCTCACTTTAACTATTAAACACTCATCAGTTATTAGGACCCGATCAGTACATTTTGAAAGTTATTGTCAGTTTGACTCGCAGCCACTCCTCCTGTGATGCGAGTTTCATTCTTCAGTGAGGTTTTCAGTCACAGCCTGGACCTCTGGCTCTGTGGTTTGCACACATTTTATTTTTAGTTTATTTAAAAAAAGATTCTTGTTGAATGCAGTCTTTTTTTGATTCGAACTCTGTTAATGTTAAGGGTCTTTGAGAACTAGGCCACTAGGCTTAATTATTTTAACTTTTTATTTTAACTTTAAAATAAAAAGTTTGCTAAATGTAACTTGATGGTTTTCCCCCTTTTTGCATGCAAATAAAAAAAAATTGTTCTCAATTACCTGAAGCATGAGGACTTCTGGTAGCAGTGAGTGAGAGTGACCATTTACAGCGCTCGGGGAGCAGATGTTGGGGGAGTAAGGTGCCTTGTTCAGGGGCTTTTTGGACGGATCAATCCAGGTTCGTCTTTTGTTGTCTCTCCGTGGAGTCGAACCAGAGACGAACCAGAGACCTTCTCTGTCCATAGTCCAAGTTTCTGCCACTAGACCACCGCCTCTCCCTTGCTGTTGTTGTATTTATGTATTTTTTCTTAGTTTTCTTTTGTTGAAGAACTGACTCTAGGACTGTGTTTTGTTAATGAAATCTTACATCCTGAACAATGTTATTGATCCCATTTAAAAAGTCTTTCTAATGGAATTTTGCAGAAGCAACAAATAGTAAAATAATATATAAATGATATTGTAATTTAACCCTCTTTATTTCAAGTCTTTTAATCACTCACCTTCCAAATTGACAACCTACCTGTATTTTTTTATGACATCAAATGAATAGTTGATTGGAGTCAAAGAAGAATGGTTTGCATTGCCTTTTTAGTTTTGATATAAAATGGAAAGATAAATCTTAAGCCCTCCCCCCACAGGAGAGCTGACACAAGGGGAGCTGTACTCAGCCATCAAGAAAGAGAAGGAGCAGACGGAGCCAGGAGAACCCAGCAACACACATTTCAGTGGAGAGATGCACTTCTATGAATTAGTAGAAGACACTAAAGATGGGATCTGGCTGGTTCAGGTAAAAGTATGGGTGCATGATGAAGTGGACATAATTATGTAAAAATAATGAAATCTGATTGTCACAAATTAATCTTAATCTCTATCTCTTATTATCTTGATTTTGATCATTCTAATAATATTTTGTTTAACTTTTCTGTCTGAAAGTTCACAGGTTTTATGGAGGATTATATACAAACACATCGCCATTGGGTGCAAACATTCTAATGCTGTGAGCCAGACCAACTGGGATTTCCATGCACGGTCTTTACTGAATCCTCTTTCTTATTGAACTCTACCATCAGTCTTTATTGAGCTGTACCCTCTTATTGAACTCCACCATCTTTTTCATTAAACACTTATTCAGTCCTCATTTATTAATCCCTTCAATATTTCCTATTGATAACCACCACCATCTTCCTTATCAAAATCTTGAGCATTGGCTTTTGATGACTACAGTTTTTCACACTGAACACATGAACTCTGCTATCTTTCTTATTGAAATACCTTCTTTCCTATCAAACTCATGAGCTTTAGCTCTTTATTAGTGTTATTATTAAAAGAAGCATGTTAAAAGTTGTGTTAAACTTGACAATATCTTACTTGATTTTCATAGATACGTCATAGTGGCAAGCCTTCAATTGGATGGATGCTGTGGAAGTTTAAAATTAGCTATTATCAACACATAGATAGCAGAATTAAACCTAATGAACTTCAGATGTGGGAAGCGTGAAGATCATGGCTTTGATTTCCAATTTTGAACAAGCTCCTTTTTTCTGTCGGGAACAAATACCTTGAACCCAGATTTGTATATTTAGGTTTCTCTTCCGAAGAGGTAGAATACATTATTTTGGGATGTTTTTATAATCATCTGTAATCTGCTGCTTCGGCTTAAATTGCCATCAGATTTAGCTAAAAACATTCATCTTTACTGTATATTATGTGTACAGGCTTCATAAGAAACATGAGCCTAATAAGTGAGCTGATAGCACTGTAATTAAGGACCATGAATGCAATTTGGAAAGGACATGTCTAGAGTTGGCATATCATGCGTCCAATGGACGAACCCTGGGGTAGACATTGTTAAAAAGTGTTAATAACATCAATGTAATGGTTTGGGGATGCCAGATTATGGCAAAAATACTTCACGCGCCAATGTTTACAGACTTAATTGTGTACACTACCTGAGTGAACAGCACGGTTCAACCGTGCCTCAGCAGTGTGACTGCTCTTTTTGAAGCACTCAATCGTATAACTGATCTTTATAATAACCTGCTAAATTCATATTCATTTTCATTGATAAAAAGGGTACTAATTCTTCTGCAACAATTATGTTAAAACACTGCGTCGTGTCATAATCTGCGGAAATAACTTCTCTCATGTCTGCAAGAGTGTGTGTGTGTGTGTGTGTGTTTGTGCACTTGACTCTGTCGCTCTTTACTTTCATCAATGATGTCGGATAATAGATCTGGATCGTTCAGGTCACTTTAACCTGATGTCCTGGCTTTGTGTGTTGTGAAGCAGGTGAACAGCATGCACGTAAAATGTTGGAACTTTTTTTCCAATGTGTTTAAATATGTGTCTCAAACTTGTGAGCGATTCAAATAAACCCCAAGTAAACTTCAACTTCTGTAGGGTTCCTAATAAATTATGGGTAGTGATTGGGTTTATTGTTAACTTGTAAAGTGAGTGCAGGTGAGTGAGGGGGGAGGACATGCGACAGGGTAATACGGTACGATCCAAGGATACTGGGTCTACAATGTGCGTCTGCCCTGATCCTGCAGCTGTGGTGGTAATAGTTTTGCAGCAGTCTGCTCCTGTAGTAAGTTGAGTACATAGCCCAACTTTTACTTAAGGAAATACAGTTGTTATACCAGAAACCTCACATTGCAGCTCTGCTGCAGACACGCAGCAGAATAGGAATAGTTTTATGTTAATTTCTTTGTTTTCATAATTGTCAGATTTAGTGGGGGTCTGAGTAGCACTGACAAAACGCAATGTATGCTGGATTTAACACAATGGTAAATGGTCTGTATTTATATAGTGCTTGTCTAGTCTTGATGACATTGAGTACATTACCCATTCACACACATTCATACAGTGGATTAATGAGCAGCACTTTTCTCTCTGAGACGGAGCAATTTGGGACTACCGACCTAATCCCTGAGCCACAACTGCCCAACAATGCAAGCTGGTGATGTAGTAGACGTTTTTCAATTAAACAATTTGAAGGTCTTGACCTTCAATGTTAAAGTTACAGTGTGTAGAATTTAGTGACATAAAGTGGTAGAGTTGCATGTTGCAGCTGATTACCCCTCACCTCACCCTCCTCTTCCAAACATGAAAAGAACCTGTGGTAACCTTCAGTTTTCAATATAACGGTCAACAAACAAGGTTCTGAGACAAGTTGTCTTTGTAAATTTATTTGTAAAAGCTTTTTGCAGAAAGGATCACACAGGCAAGGTGGAGGTTGCAAGTGTGATGAAATGTGCAGTGTCTGTGCTCATATTTAAGTGTCTCTGTGTGGGTTATCTCCTGACTCCAAAACACGCAGGGGTGTGTGTGAATGTATTGTTCTGTGACTGGAATTCATCGTCTGATAAGGTGTGACTAATAGGCTGCATCCTTAATGTGTTGGAGAGGAAATAGTATCATGTATGGTTAGGGTGTTGTGTCAAAGACAAACACAGTTAAAACAGAGTAGAGCAAAAGGTCAGATGATAAGGTGATACTAGGATCAACTTCTGCAAGACATGAATATACAATGGGCTCTGCTGTAAGCATTAGACTAAGAAGTTATTAAGTAAACTTCCATTACACGTTATTATTCTGTGTGACTATATCGAGGCTCCATCACAGTGCCTCCTAATTACAACAGGAGATTACAGCTGTTACATGTCTCCCTGTTTACAGGTTGACCATAACCACTTCGAATTTGAAAAGAAAAGCCTTAATGATGCTTCATTGTGAAACAATGCTCACAAAATGGCTACTTCATGGAAACTTAATCATCTGCTGTAAAAATTAAAGTATTGGAAGTAGTCATACCCCATTTAAATATTAAAGGGATAGTTCACCCAAAAATAAATATTCACTCATTATCTACTCACCATTATGCCGAAGTGTCCAAACACTTTTGGAGTTTCAGGGGTAAACAGTTTTGTAAACAGATATTCAAATTTCGACTTTAAATTAGTACATGTATGCCACGTTTTAAGCCTATATGTAATCCATGCGTCATTATTTTGTTTTAAATGCAAACCTTATTTCACTCACTTGAAATGAGAAAAGATTGATTTAATTATAAGAGTACCCTCCAGTTCAATGTAAAAAATTATACTAAACATTGTTGAAATACTATTGAATTGTACTTTCTTTATTTAATTCGTCAGTTTTTTACTTCATACAGACATTGATACAACAACCAGACTTCAAAATATATAGCACTATAGCATAACACTTTTCCGACCATTGCTTGAGGAAATTTAATTAAATTGATTATTATATAGTCGAGCAAAACAAATTATCGTTAGAATAATTCAAAAATCTATCGTTAGAGCAATTCAAAAAAAGAATGTTAGATTAATCGATAGGTGTAGCCCTACCCCTGAAACTCCAAAAGTGTTTTGTGGACTCAAACCCTTCACCCACCCTTGCATCGGCATAGTGGTGAGTAGATAATGAGTATATTTTCATTTTGGGTAAACCCCTCTAAGCAATTACAATTTTGAATCATAGACATAGTGCCACCTACAAGCTAAAGGAAGTTTAAAAGCTTAAATTACATATTACCTTAAATAGGTTATTCAGATCATTCTCATATTTAGTCTCTTCACTCTTTAGATTGAACAGTTGTGGGTTCAGCAAGATTGCTAATTTGCATACATTCCATTAACAAAAACTGTTGAAGCTCAGTCCCAGATCAATCTGAAATGTTTGATAATAGTCCAGGCCTGAAGACATTGTGGGGTCAATTTGACTTTGCAAGACTTCTGACATAAAAAGCACTGACCATAATGGTCTTTTAAGTTTAAGTTCATTTTTTGTCAAAGAAGGTCAAACAGATCCTCAGCCATGAGGCAGGTCACCAGCAGACATCTTGTCAGGTCACACCTGGTACTGTCATCTGGTCACATATGATATGCATAAGCAGAGATAATAGTGTGGTTACGTAAGCATGCATTAGCACATATAATACATAGTATAGTATGATATATAATTTTCCATTACACTATCTACAGGCCAAATTGTAGTCTTGGTCTTAGGAAAAGGTAAATGGTGTGCATTTTATATAGCACTTTACTAGTCTTGATGAACACTCAAAGCACATTACAGTGCAGTATTTGCCACTCACACACATTCATACAGTGCTTCTTTATGCAACACTGGGATTTAATTGCTGACCTTCTGGTTAGAGGACATCCTCTACACTTCCTACTATAGGCTCCACAACATAACTCACTCCGTTCTGTCTGATTACAGATCATTAAGCTCTAACAGATGTGTTGAATGTATTTCCCTTCTCATAACAAAAAAAAAATGTTTTCTCTCCATAGTCACAAAAGTACTTGCTTATTGTGAGAACTGTTGGCTTCCTCTGTAATTTTTTAAGTCTAGATATCACAATATGAATTGCCTTGAGAGAATATATGTTATGAATTGGTGCTATACAAATAAAATTCCTTCAAGACTAACTGCTCACAAAACCTGCATAAAAACTTGTGAGTAATTATATTACTGAAAGGGAGATAGATAACTTATTTGATCCTGCCAAAAGATGGGTTGAATGCATTCATCTTTCCCCACTTTTGTCATTAATTGAAGCATGAAAAAGGTACAAAGAAAAAGAGTGTAGGGCTTGCTCTTTTAGAAGTAATTTCATGTTCATTGACAGATTTGTTTTTATTACCTGATCCTGCCATGTTCACAATTGTACCTGCAGGTCATTGCCCAGGACCGAGAGGCTCTGCTCAGTAAGTCCAACTGGGCTAAGATGGTGCAGAGAGTGTCTCAGTTTGGGATAAGAACTGGAACCTTCAACTGCTCTAATGACAACAGGTGAGCCGCAGGGTCTTCCTCAACAGTACTATCCATGTGAATGGACTCATGCAATATGTAAATGATGTGCTTACTTACATCATACTAATAGACTCAACCCTAGACTCAGACCTAATAAAGCTTGAGATATTTCCCAGATTAATGGAATTTCCTCAGTAAACTGCAAAGTTATTTTTTACTATATTGGAGAGGTACAGTGGACATAAAAAGTCTACACACCCAAGGTTTTTGTGATGTAAAAAAATTAGACAAATATAAATCATGTCCAAATAAAAAGTTGCTATTTTACCACTGACATGGATTAAAGGTTTATCAGAATTTGCTATATTTATTGTTTACTGAAAACAACCTTAGAATTGAACTTCAGAATCAATGTTTTTGATAAGAGAACAATTCAGAAAAAGTTTTTGTGATCCTGTGATCAAGTTTTTTAGAAGCTTCAATGAATCAAACACAACACATGCAGTATTAAGAAGTATTAGGTAAAACTCTGGTTTTCAAACTCAACATAATATTGCTATTGATTTTTTAAACTTTTTTAATTCTTTATTAAAACAGTGTGATGTTTTTGTGTGTGACTGATCACAGGACTTTTTTTACTACCTACCATAGTTTTTTTGAAGGTGGGTATTTCTATTTTAAAATTTCCGTGTGCTTCTTGCCGGGCTTTTCCCACCGCGGGACAGAGTGGCTGTGATATCATTGTGCTGTATGGCACTGCTGGCGCAGCACGAGGGAAGTTTCTATAGGCTATTGTGTAGGGGAAGAGCTCTGTGTGTGGCTGGCCTATCAAGTAATGATGTGGACACAGCTATCCAATGGAGTTTTTCATTCATTACGAGTACAGATGAATTGACACAAATTACTCGGATGGTACTCTTGCTCGTAAAGGTACATAATCCGTACTGTATACTTATTTCATACGAGTATTCGGCTCAACTCTATCTTGTTGGATTATATTATAATCTTATCATCAATATTATCAGTGGTACAAAATGATTTTAAAATGACAATAATATCAATAATCGTAATAATTTCTTAGACGACTTCCGGTATGGTGTGGTAGAGAGGAGCAGCGTGGCATCGTCTCTCCCCCGCTCAGAATTAAATAACTTATCTTTCACCAGCTAAACCAGCATAAAAAAATATCAAACTATCCTCTTAACCCAGGGGTGGGCAATTAATTTTCCCGAAGGGCCACATGAGAAACATGGACAGTTGTGGAGGGCCGGACCAATAAGCTGAACTTAATTCTACTCATATTAATTTGATAAGCTTCTACAGGTAAGAGTAAATGTTATGGTTAGGCAATGAAAAAGTGAGGCAGGCAAAGTAATAACGCCAACAATATATCACACTTTAATCAACATTTACAAGAACATTTGTGAACAAAGTATGCAATTTTTTTGCAGTATTCCAAAGATCAGCTTTAAATTAACTGTATACAAAGTGCTATTACTATTTGCATATAGTCTAATCACCCCATTTGAGTTTTTTTTCTTGTTAAGTGAGAGAAATCGAGTCTGTTTGGGGCCTAAACAAGTGCACTGAAGTCAGGTTGAATATCTGAGGTGGATATGCGAAGGACAGCTGACAGGTGATCATCAGTGAGAGAGGATCTGTATCTGGATTTGTTAAACTTCATCACAGAAAATGTTTGTTCACATATGTCAGTAGATCCAAAGAGAACCAACATCTTCTGAGCATGCCTCCTCACGTATGAAAAGTTCTCCTCTTTGAGAGAAGAATGAAACATTAGCAGTGATACTGACTTAAAGTGCTCTGCCAGCAGTGTACCTGCGGAGGTGATCCACTGATGGTGGGGCTTCTTTCAGTGTTGGCATGTGGTTGAGAATGTTACCCTCCAGCTGGCTTGAAAGAAACTGCAACTTTCTCATGAAAGTCTCACCAGGCTGTACATTTCATGTGCAAATAGGCCCTTGCCTTACACCTTGGTATTTAGCTCATTCATTAATGCAGTGACATCAACAGCAAATGCAAGATCTTCCATCCAGTCTGCATCTGAGAGCTCTGGGCTGTCCTTGCCTTTCTTTTCACAAAACTCTTGAATCTCTGCTCTCAGGTCCCATACTGTTTTAAGCACTTTATCCAGACTGAGCCATCTGACAGCTGTGTGGTAGCCTATGTCCCCATGTTCAGTCTCATGCTCCTCCAAGAGTGCAACAAACTGTCTGTGATTCAGCTCTTGCCCTGATAAAGTTAACTAATTTAGTTACAACATCAGTAACATGATTCATTTTTAGCACTGACTTACACAACACCTCCTGATGTATAATACACAGGGTTCATACACATTTTTAACCCATGGATTTCCGTGACTTTTCCATGACTTTCAATAACTTTAAACCAACTTTCCATGACCAAACATTTTGTCAGATCTCAGTGTATACATGCAAAAGAGACTAAATTTAGTATTTAAGCTAACAATGAGAATTTCAAAGCATACAGTAAACCTTGAATTACACAAATGAATGAGAAAATAGTTTGATTGACGTCTGTTGTAACACATGGCATGTACTTTTCCATTTGTAGCCAAGCATGGTTAAATCTAGTATGCCTGCTTATATTTTGAGCGTATTTCTTTTAAAAGCATATGAATTCATTAAAACTTAGCGTAAATGAACGACATGAAAATATGAATATAACAAATCTCCATGACTTCTCCAAAACTTTTGGGATTTCATTTTTTTCAAGCACTTTTCCAGGACTGGAAATAAACATTTAACAATTCCATGACTTTTCCAGGTTTTTCATGACCGTGGGTTAATTTCCCTCACTTTATCTTGCATCCGCTTCAAAAGTCGTCCTTTTTACTGACCGCATTGCTGCCACCTCCTCAGTAATCGCTAAAGGCCTCAGTATGCTTCTCCGAGTCCGTTTCGGAATGACGGACGGACGGATCGGACGGACCCTTTTTGATTTATAGTTCTACGAGCCTTTTTGTTGTGAAAACAATTCACCGCCAGAACAGTAGATGGCGAGACGGAAGTCGAGCTTAGACAAGCCTACCTCATGAGGTATATAGAAGAAGTCCACGCTGGTTTATTTACGTCCTCCCGGCTCCTCACACACAGTGAACGATGGCAACTAACAGAAAAAGGATGTTGATGACGCGACAGTTTTTGCTGAATAAAGTGACACCCAGCGGGTCAAAATGCTTTTGTTATCGTGTCTTAGCGCAGCGGTTCCCCGGTCTTGTTTCCAAACTGCGTTGCTAATTCAACAGCTGCAACAGCTTGAAGCTACACGGAGGCAGCTAGCTCCCCCCAGCTTCCACACACAGTCAGCACGGACACCCGATACTAACTACTACCAAGTGTTTGCTTCTAACCTGACGGTGTTTGAGAAACAGTGTCATGAGAGCCGTGGGATTAAAGTCAGCGGGTTTTTGCGCTGTTCCCACCGCAGTTAGCATGGTGGCTAGCCCGCTAGCCCCGTTATCAAAGTTCGTTATAACCGTATGTGACCGTACACACATGCTGTAAGTGCTCTAACCAGCCACCGTCAGCCGGACAACGCCGCTGGCTTAACACACTTGTCACATTAATCATAGAGTCGTAGTTGTGATTTTGGTTTATTGTGATGTAGGGAATGGAACAGGAAGTTTCCATTCCGAAATGCTGGCGTTAGCGGACCAATCACAGCCAAGTGCTATCCGTGGGCTGTCCGTCATTTCGACGTGTAGTTAAGGCCAATGTATGCTTCTGCGTTTTGACGGACACGGACAGATAGGACCGCCCTCTCCAACGTGGAACGCCCTCTCCGTGCCTCTCCGAGGCTCCTCGGAGAGCTTTTCGTGCCGCGCTCATTTTTCTAACTATACGTCGAAATGACGGACAGCCCACGGATAGCACTTGGCTGTGATTGGTCCGCTAACGCCAGCATTTCGGAATGGAAACTTCCTGTTCCATTCCCTACATCACAATAAACCAAAATCACAACTACGACTCTATGATTAATGTGACAAGTGTGTTAAGCCAGCGGCGTTGTCCGGCTGACGGTGGCTGGTTAGAGCACTTACGGCATGTGTGTACGGTCACATGAGGTTATAACGAACTTTGATAACGGGGATAGCGGGCTAGCCACCATGCTAACTGCGGTGGGAACAGCACCAAAACCCGCTGACTTTAATCCCACGGCTCGCATGACACTGTTTCTCAAACACCGTCAGGTTAGAAGCAAACACTTGGTAGTAGCTAGTACCGGGTGTCCGTGCTGACTGTGTGTGGAAGCTGGGGGGAGCTAGCTGCCTCCGTGTAGCTTCAAGCTGTTGCAGCTGTTGAATTAGCAACGCAGTTTGGAAACAAGACCGGGGAACCGCTGCGTTAAGACACGATAACATAAGCATTTTGACCCGCTGGGTGTCACTTTATTCAGCAAAAACTGTCGCGTCATCAACATCCTTTTTCTGTTAGTTGCCATCGTTCACTGTGTGTGAGGAGCCGGGAGGACGTAAATAAACCAGCGTGGACTTCTTCTATATACCTCATGAGGTAGGCTTGTCTAAGCTCGACTTCCGTTTCGCCATCTACTGTTCTGGCGGTGAATTGTTTTCACAACAAAAAGGCTCGTAGAACTATAAATCAAAAAGGGTCCGTCCGATCCGTCCGTCCGTCATTCCGAAACGGACTCGGAGAAGCATACTGAGGCCTTTAGAAAAATGAGAGCGGCACAAAAAGCTCTCCGAGGAGCCTCGGAGAGGGCGTTCCACGTTGGAGAGGGCGGTCCTATCTGTCCGTGTCCGTCAAAACGCAGAAGCATACATTGGCCTTAAGTCTTTCGTCATCCCACGTACAAAGATGAGGAACTGGGCTGTGTCGCGGACATCACAGCCCTCGTCCAGAGCCAAGGAGAAAAAGTCTAATCGACTACTTTCTTTAGCAGCTGAAGCCTGAGATTTCCCGCGATGTCCTCGATCCTTCTCGTTACGTTTCGTCCGTAAAAGTCTCTCCGTGCTTTGTCTCGTAATGGCGGTTCATATTGTAATCCTTAAAAACAGCGATCTTTTCTCCACAAACTAAGCACACGGCTTTCCCTTTGACTTCAGTAAATAAATACTTAGCAGTCCATGTCTCGTTAAAAACTCTATCTTTCTTCTCTTAACGTGGGCTGACATTTTTGCGGACTTTAAAAGCTAACTCACATCTCTTCTTAACTCCGTTCGCCAACACATCATCCGCTCGCGGCATTCAGGATGTACGTCAGGTAAATGTTAAAAAAAGGCACCTTCAAAATAAAAGAAATATTGTTGTATTCTCTGCATGATGTTCACTTATTTACGTGTGATTCCTAATATTCCGTTGACCTCACGCGGGCCGGTCACAGACAGCCAAAGGGCCGGATGCGGCCCGGGGGCCGTACAATGCCCAGGTCTGTCTTAACCCAACTTGGCAATGCCGATGTTTGCAAGACAACAAAAAGTTGACCAGCTCCGGGATACGGCAGAAGATCCTGTTGACCGGAGTGAGGCTAACGCTAACACCGAGCATGCTGCTACCGCTAAAAGCTCGTTACCGGAGCTTTCTTATGATGCGCTGCTTAAACACATTGCCACTGTCATTGCTGAGGAGGGCAAGCGGACGCAAACTAAGATCCAGCAGGTCTTCTCCAGCTTCGAATCGATTCTGGAGGAAAAAGTTGACAGCATGCTGAAACGCATCGATAAGGTCGCGGCAGCTACCGACTCCCTCACTGCACGTCAGACCAAATACGAGACCCGTGTCTCCGCCTTGGAGGACGACGTTACACCGCTTAAGAGGAAACTAACCGCGATGGAGAAAGTAAATGCCGAGCTGACAGCTAAAGTCACCCGACGAGACAACATCAGAATCTTAAACCTCAAGGAGTCGACTGAAGGCGGTGACCCGGTTCGTTTCTTTGAAGGATTCATTCCCAAGGTGCTGGAGCTCCCGGTCCAATCTATCACTATCGACCGCGCACACAGAAGTCTCGGGCCGCCTTTGGAAGGTCGCCCTCGCCCTGTCATTGTCAAGATCCATCGCTCCAGAGATGTCTCCATGATATGGTCTGCAGCGAGACGCAAAGAAACCATCCAACATGAGGACCAGGCTATTCGCATCGCTCCCGACATCCCTCCGCTGGTCCGCTCTGCACGTAGAGCCTTCAACCCTGTCTGTGCCGAGCTTATTAAGCGAAACATCCGCTTCCAGATGATCTTCCCTGCCGTGCTGTCATTCAGGGTAAACGGGGTACAGAAGTCATTCAAGGATCCGGAGGATGCAAAGACATTATTGGACGGTAACGTGTAATCGGTGACTTTTCCATTATCTGCCTTTCATTGTACTGCTGGCAGCTGGTGAGTCACACACTTAACTTCAGTGACCTGCTCCCCACAAATCACATTAGTTAACCCTCCCTCCCCTTCTTTATTTTATATTATTTTATATTATCATTATTTTTTGCGCCCCTTAACTTTCTGTGTGGTGGTGCGGTCACCTATGCAGCCATCTGAGCTGGCCACCTTTTGGTGATTTTTTTTGTTGAATAATTAAGGAAGCCTTTTCATTTTCAAGCTAGAGAAAGTCTTTGACACCACATTTTGTGTTTCTATTTGTATTGTTCAGATGTTCTTGAGTTATTGCAGGTCCAGAGGTTCTTCTTTCCCCCTTCGCTTCCCCTGTCCGAGATATATATCCATAGCCTTCAAATACGCTGCCCTCCTTTTGCCTCTGTTTTTACTTTGTAATGGGTGAGGGTTTTCAGTTGAAAGTCCTAAGCCTCAATACAAGGGGTTTAAATAATCCAGTGAAAATAGTTGCTATTTTTGACCTCCTTCGCAAACAAGGAGCCCATTTTGCTATGCTACAAGAAACTCATATGGTTAGACGTGATGTGAACCGTTTATCTAATAGATTTTTTCGGATACTTGCTCATTCTTCTGCCACCAATAAAACCAAGGGTGTAGCAATTATCTGACGTCGCAATCTGCACTTTAAATTGCTGGATACATGGTCTGACAATAAAGGTAGGATAACTATTGCCAAAATTCATGTAGAAAATACAGACATTGCGCTGGTATCGCTTTACGCCCCTAATACTTTTGACTCACAATTTTATGAACAGATAACTAAAATTCTGCTTGATCTTCCTGACTTTAAGCTAATCATAGGTGCTGATTTTAATGCTGTATTGGACCACTCCTTTGATAGATCCGGTCAATCTGAAAACAAAGAACAAAAACAGAGTTCGAATGCCTTGCGCTCTTGGTCAAATAACACTGGTGTGTTAGATTTATGGCGTTTGATGAATCCTACTTCCAGAGATTTTACCCACCTCTCAGCAAGACACAAGTCCTTTTCGCGTATTGATTTTATTTTTGCCTCTAGAGGGTTGTTTAAAAAAATGATGGAGGTCACTCTCTTGCCAGTCACTCTTTCAGATCACAAGGCTGTAGTTGTTCTTGCCTTGATTCGCTCCACCCCATTGCGAGCTCCTAAATGGCGTTATAATACTACCTTACTTCGTGAAGAGTCATTCAGAACTCAGTTTATGGCTCAACTTAGTGAATTTATCAATATAAACAAGGGGTCAGTCAGTGACCCGAGAATACTCTGGGACACTGTTAAAGGCTTTATTAGAAATAATGCTACTCTGTATGCATCTAATTTAAGAAAAGCCCGCTATTCCAGGTTGACCCAGTTGGAGCGCAAACTTTCAACTTTGGACAACTTATTACAGCAAAATTTTGATGATCAGGTTGCATTGCAGTACGACCTGGTGAAAAAAGACATTAATGCTATTCTCAAACGGCGTGCTGAATTCTTGATCCATAGAACACGCCAAACATATTATTTTAATGGAGCCAGACCCAGCCATTTACTCTCATTGAGGCTGAAAGCTAATGAACATTTCGCTGACATCACCTCCATTAGATCAGAAGACGGGCATATGTTAACAGAACCCTCTGAAGTCAATGCTTCTTTTCGTAGTTTCTATGCTGACTTGTACAGCTCAGAGGTTTCTCACGACAAAGATTTATGCAACAAACTCTTGAGTTCCATTCAACTACCTAAAATGACAGACAATGGCTCCCAATGTTTAAACGCCCCTATCACTTTAAATGAGCTTAAGGCTGCAGCTGATGATATGCACAAGGGCAAATCACCTGGCCTGGACGGGATCCCCCCCAGAATTTTACACAGCTTTCTGGCATAGTCTGGGGCCCTTATTTCTAGATATGATTCAGGCCTCCTTGGAGAGAGGTGCTTTCTCCAGGGATGTGAATGTAGCTATCATTTCATTGTTATTGAAAAAGGATAAGGATCCTTCTGAATGTGCCAATTATAGACCTTTATCCCTTTTAAATGCTGATATTAAAATTTACGCTAAGTTTCTTGCACGTAGGCTCCAACCCTTTATGACGAAACTCATTAATTGTGACCAAACAGGATTCATCAGATCCAGGCAGCCTGCGGACAATATGAGGAGATTAATACATATAATACACGGGGCCTCCTCATTACAACTACCATCAGCTGTCTTTTCGTTAGACGCTATGAAAGCATTTGATTGTTTGGAGTGGCAGTTTCTCTGGTCAGTACTGGAGTTTTTTGAGGTGGGTCCTCACTTCTTACATATGATTAAAGTCTTATATACCAATCCAACAGCTATGGTGCTTACGGGCAGGACTTGTTGGTCCCTATTTGACGTTGCGAGGGGCTCCAGACAGGGATGCCCTTTGAGTCCCCTCCTGTTTGCACTCTCTCTGGAGCCTCTCACTCAGTCAATCCGGATGTCTAAAGCTATCACTCCTATCACGGTGTTTGGGACCACACATTACATATCTTTGTATGCGGATGACATCCTCTTATATCTAGGGAACGCGCAGCAGTCTCTGCCTGATGTTTTATCTATTTTCCAACGTTTTAGTGATCTATCTGGGTACAGAATAAATTGGACAAAGTCAGCTTTCTTACCTCTGAATGACCAAATGAGAAACATAACTTTACCTGCAAATATTCCAGTAGTCAACCACTTTAAGTATTTGGGCATTAAGATTAGCTCATCAGTACAGTCCATTGTCAAGTCCAATTATGAAGAAACTCTGTCCAACCCGTGACCTTGATAAATGGTCCACGCTGCCAAATTCTCTTAGATCTCGTGTATCTATTATTAAAATGAATGTGCTTCCCCGGATTAACTTTGTAAGTGCGATGCTGCCTTTGCCACCACCTCCACGTTTTTGGGACAAGGCCCAGCAGATAATTTCTAACTTTGTCTGGAACAGAAAACGTCCTCGTCTCAGATTATCCACGGCACAGAGAGATAGAGCTGACGGGGGTCTCTCACTGCCTAACCCTAAATTATATCACTGGGCCTTCACTCTGCGACCCCTGATCAGCTGGCTCGACGAGGGTATCGAGACTTCATGGCGAACACTGGAGGAGAATATGGTTCGTCCATTGAAACTAAATGAAATCTTATTTTCCAATGTTCCCCTAAAGAAATCTCAAGTCAGCTATGGCCCCATTGTCTCTCACGTATTAGGAGTCTGGAGGGCAGCAGAAAAAATTTGTGGTATTTCATCTAATTGGAACCCGTATTCACCTATTTTTTATAATGATCGTTTGTTGATTGGTAAATCCCCGATTAAGTTTGGTCAGTGTCGCCGGTGGTATGACAAGGGGATTCACTCCCTTAGTGACATTTTTGGGGACAGGGGCCTATACTCTTTTGAAGAGCTCACATTTCGGTTCAATTTGCAACATTCCACTTTTTATTTCTACTTGCAGCTGAGAACAGCCATGAAAACATATGGTGTACCCTGGCAAGGTCCACTTGAGGAACACTCTTTGATCAAACTTTTTCGTCAGGCCCGGGAATCCAGAAAAATTGTATCTAAATTGTATCGTTATTTCCTAGAAAAATCTTATGTTATTCTGCCAGTGAATGCAGCTTGGCGGGCAGATATTCCTGACCTTGACCCCGACTTCAGCTGGGATGAGGTCTGGGATACAGTTAAACAGTCATCCAGAAACCCTGACCACCAACAGATTCATCTAAATTTCATTCACAGAACGTACATGACGCCTCGTAAACTTTACTGTATGAAAATTAAAGATAATCCTAACTGTACACTATGTACTACAGGCACTGTGGGCACCTTTTTCCACATGATTTGGGAATGCCCGGGGGTTGAACATTTTTGGAAGATGGTGCAGAGTGAACTGTCATTGCTATTGTCCATTCCTATCCCCCTGTCCCCATCTGTTTTTATTTTAAATGATCTTTCTCAACTGAAACTCACGAAATCCTCAAAGCGCGTGTTTCTGGCTGGCCTAACTGCAGCTAAAAAGATGATCGCAACAAGGTCAACTTCATAGACGTTGCGCTTCTGGAATTGTCCACAGCACGCGTCCATGGTGCAAAGGAGGAAGTGTCATTGTACTGGGCTCGAACAGTGGAGGCTCTCAAAGGCCTTTTGGTGTGAACTGAGGCCCCCCCCCCCCCTCTGGTCCTGTTTTCTTTGGTTCATGTTCCCTGTTTAGGTTTTATTGTGTACTGCAAATTGTGGACGGCATCTAACCATTTGATAGATCTAACTAGGTTACACTTCAATGGCATTTTTTTTTTTTTTTTTTTTCCCTTTTGCATTTATGACATCTTATGTATGTTACTTAATTTTTTGCTATATATTTATCTTCAGTTATATATATTTTTTTTTTTTTTAATTTTTAATTTTATTATTATCCGGTATGTGTGTATCTGTTTGTGTGAGTACTTGGGTATGCTTATGTTTGTATACGATAATTACTTTATTTATGTGCTGTTGAATGATGATGATTGTTGTCGTCAAATCCCAATAAAAATTTGATCACAAAAAAAATAAAAATAATTTCTTAGACAATATATCGTCTGACAAAATGTGATGATCCATACCTAGTTATGAAATTACTAATGTAATGTAAAAGCAGTAACTGTAGTGACTTCAACTGTAGTTGCTTCTTTTTATATATGGAGAACATGGCTGTAGTTACGAAAAATGTTTTGGAATTTCTTTGAAAGATACAATAACCTAGAACAGTCTGAGGTCAGCCAATTTTGTTAAGTGTTAAAAAAAATATTTAGACGTACACACAGCTGGGGTAGCTGGAGTAACAAGTTTTTTATTTGTGAAGCAAGACAAAGGAACATGAACATATTGTGGGACATTGGTGCAATGTAATGGCATGAGTCAAGTGGAGACTTTATTTATACAGCACCTATCAATAGCAGAATAAATGGCACCATAAATTAACATTTAAATTCGAAGACAGAAAAATGTCAGCCATTGAAGGGAACCTAATATGTCATGTTCACACACACATTTCCCGCTCCCGGTATTTCATGCTGGCCTGATTCAATGATTATTTAACAAATTAACGTGAACTTGAGTTCACCGTTCTCGAAAATTATGCGCAACATGCACAACACTGTACAGGGAGCCGCTGTTTGCCGACCCCTGGCTACGGCGAAAGAACGATTTGTTTACTTATCCACCGTTAAAGAGATGCGGACGTCAAAACATTAGTTGCGCCTCACATTTCCCCCTCCCGGTCACGCGCCCCACCTGTTAGGCCTTTGCGCCCCACAGTTTGAGAATCACTGGGCTATAGGGCCAGGGGGAGAAATGGGGTTGGGCCTTAGTCTTTGAGCAATGACAGGCAAAGTAACTGGCAAAATCTAACCGTTGTGCGCACAAAACCGGGCCTGTAAAATCTAGTCTAGATGGTGCAGGCATAAAAGTTCTTTAGCTATCAACTCTTCATTGTTGCTGAGAAGGAGGTTGTTTTGGCACAATTTTTTCAGGCTTTTAATCCCCTCCAGGTAGGCCCTCTCATTGGGCCTCATTCCTTAATATGTGGGCAAAACTTTTCTTACTCTTAGCCCAAAAAGTGCATGCACAAAACAACCGCCGGATTCATGACACATGCGCACCAGCACATTTTGTTCTCAACATCGTGTATATGTTTGTGAATCAGAATTATGCTAAATTGACAGGTGCGTGTCCGCTGTCTGTAATTAGCATTCTGCTATGCCCCTATTTCGCTATATAAGGACAACGGTTTGGTCTCTCATGAAGAGAGCCGTGTGCTGAACAGAGAAGTTGAGTTATAAGAGATGGCCCCAAAAGATAAAAAGAGAAGCATATCACAACAGCAGCAATTGAAATAATTGTGTCGGAGGTAGAAGACACAAAAGGCACTCTATTTCGTTGCATGTGACAATGAAGACATTTTTTTTATCGCAGACCAGAAAAAATAGGAATTAGGAGTAAAGGAATAGCTGGTTCAATAGACTTATGATTCTCTGTTGGCCTGCCTACAGGGCTGATGAGGAACCTGGGGTTGTTCTTGTTTTTTCCTATCAATGATGAAAAATAGGAGGTTCAGGCATTTTGGGGAACTGCCTTGAAAGTTAATGGTTAATTTCCAGGCTAGGTGAAAATCATCTAAATCGTTGGAACGCCACTTCCTTTCCAACTTGTCTGTTTTCAAATTTTTCTTCCTCTTGTATTTGGTAAAGTTCAGACATTAGTTTTTGCAGTTCAATAATCCTTTGGCTGAGCACAGCACAGCAACATATCCTTGTCCCAAAATTAAACTTCTGTTCTCCGCTGCCTGCTCCTTGTACATGGCCATGCACTCATCTGCCACTCGTACCAGCTGACTGCAAGTCCTTGTCTCTGGTCCATGGAGCCCCACATTGGCCTCAATTGTGGTGACAATGCCACTGGGGTCTCCAATATACACAGCCAGAGAAGAAAAAAAAATTACCAGCATTTTAATAACACGAAGAAGCTCACAAAACTGTTAACTTAAAATTGCCAGTTATTTCAGCTGGCACCTCGGCTTTGCAGCTCAGCTGTGTTCGTGTCTCTCACCATCTGTCTCTCTCTTTGCCGGCTCTGTGTCTGCCGTTTGTGCAAGAGGATCAATCAGTTAACAGCCTTCAGCTGCACTCATTAATCCTCTGGTACCGGTAGAGGTGCTCTCCGTGCCACCGCTGTAACCACAGTATTGATGAGAAATTAATGTGATAAAGAGGGAGAAGGCGAAAGAGAAACTCTCCATCTGTCCCCCGACAACCTATACCTATGGCAGCCTAACTAAGAGCATGTCCGAGACAAGCCTGGACTGCCTCTAACTAGGGTTGCAAAATTCCGGGAATATTCAAAGTTGGAAACTTTCCATGGGAATTAACGGGAATAAACTGGGAATTTTGTGGGTAATTTATACTATCTTGTCATTAAAGACATAAATATAAACATTTTGTTTTGTCATAGGCTGATTTGAGCCCTGAGGAAACTTTGGGTACTTGACTATATGCTTCTGCATCTTTGCGTCATTCTTAACATAGGTCTTTGCACAGTATTTGCAAATGTATACATCCTTTCCTTCTACATTGGCTGGGGTGAAATGTCTCCACACATGAGAGAGGCATTGTTCTGTAGAATAAGATGAGAAAAAAGCTTGTAAAAAAAAACTAATGCAATGCCAGAGATATAAATAGCTGGCCAAACAATCGGAATCGCCTTAAAAATATTTTTTAATTGATGGATAAATGAATAGAATCAGGCTAGATGAATAGATGAACAATCCTCAATCAGCATATATATATTAATATATCACTATATATTTATATATATCATCGACTAGTCCTGCACACTACAGCAGGCCTCAATAGCCCTGTTGTAGTGTGCAGGATGCTGGCAATTTTCCGCGTGTGATGGAGAAATGCACAGTGGAGGGTTGCAGCGTGTGCTGCATTCCATACATCTTAGATAGAGTTTTGAATGATGTTTTTAATGCTCAGCGTTTAATTTGCGTATTTAATTATTTTCAAAATTCCCGAGCTTAATATTCCCATGGAAAGTTTCCAGAAATTTACCGAAAATTTTCCGCCCGTTTGCAACCCTAGCTCTAAATATAAGCTTTATGGTAAAGGAAGGTTTTAAGCCTACTCTTAAACATACAGATGGTGTCTGCCTCCCGAACTGAAAGTGGGAGATGATTCAATAGGAGAGAAGCTTGATAGCTGAAAGCTCCGGCTCCTACTCTGCTTTTAGAGACTTTAGGGATGACAAGTAGGCTTGAATTCAGGGAGCGCAGTGTACTAATGGAGTGATTGGGTACTATCAGCTCTTAAAGGTATAATGGTGCCATATTATTAAGAGCTTTGTAGGAGAGGAGGAGAATTTTAAATTAAATTCCGAGTTTGAAAGGAGGCCAGTGTACTGAAGCTAATACAGGACAAATGTGATCTCTTGTCATGGTTCTTGTCAGGAAACAAGCTGCAGAGTCTCTAAAGACTTAATCCTGGAGCCTGATGATAAGGAATTACAATAATCAAGTCTGGATATAACTGGATGTAGATTGTTCTGCATCTTTGTGAGACAGGACATTTTTGAGATGTTACATACAGTAAGTGAAAGAAGGCAGTCCTTGAAATTTGTATCAAATGAGAATCATAGGATGAGTCGGGATCAAAGATAGCTCCCAGATTCCTGACAATTTCACTGGAAGCAAGGAAAATGCCATTTAGAGTTGCTTTGCATTAGATAATGCATCTCTAAGGTGTTTCGGGCCAAGCATTTAAACCTCTGTTTTATCAGAGTTTTTCTACAGGTTTTGATGCCTTTTAAACATGCTTGAAGTCAAGTTAATTTATTACATCGTACTGGGCTTATTTACAATTATAACTTGGTGTCATCCGCATAGCAGAGCAAATTTACAGTGTTTCCTAATAATTTTTCTAATGGAAGCATAAGATTAATACAAATTTGGTCCGAGCAGAAGAACCCTGTGATCAACTTTGGTGTGCACAGATGATTAATCATTCATTTGCACAAATTAAATTCAATCTGATAAATAAGAATTAAAAGAATTGCCTCTGAGATTTCTGTACTTGAGGATACTTTGGCATCATTTAAGGGCAGGAGCAGGTAAATTACATTTTGAATAGTTAGATAATGTGTGTCTAATGATCCTTTTGAATTCTGTCCACCAGGTCATGTATCAAGCGTGGCTGGCATCGCTCCACGCTCATCATGTCTGTTCCCCAGACTTCAGCGTCGAAGGGTAAAGTCATGCTAAAAGAATACAATGGCCATCATATTGAAAGTGAACACATCTTCCGCTGGATGACCTCGCATGTGGCTCATCGAATCAAAACCCTGCATCAGTCTGAGCAGCTGGTGGAAGAGTGGCGCTTTGACCCTGCCCATCCAGTCAAGATGTTTCTGTTCGCCCATCTTTCCCAGCCCCCTGTTTTCTTCTCCTCGCTGTCCATCAAGTTCACTGGCAGGATTGAGTTTATCTTTGTGGATGTACGTCACTGGAGTAACGATAGCAGCCTTCCAGAGATCGGTGTGACACATAGCCCTGCCTACATCCTCAAGATGCCTGAGGGCATCTATCGCTATGGCAACAGGTGATGGTTGCAAGTTGACATGATAGTTATTATTTATTATAACAACATTAATGTCTTGGATTGTCTGTTTCTTCTTTTTTTCTCCCTGTTTCCCGTCTGTTCCACTCCTCATCATCCTGTCTAACGCCCCCCTGTAGTACGGGCGAGTTCCTGTCCTTGGCTGCCATGGACACTTTCCTGCGTTCAGTCCAGCCAGAGGTCAATGACCTGTTTGTACTTAGTCTGGTCCTCATCAACTTGCTGGCTTGGATGGATCTCTTCATTACACAGGTCACTACCTGCTTTTTGCATTAGACTCATCACTCTTTGATTTTAAAAAGAGGGAATTTACTGCTATGTACTCATTGCTTTTATCTGCAGCTGTCATGAAGCCGGCTGCATACTTCTTTCAGGGGGTGACCCTATCTGAACTGAATCATTGTGGATCATTGTCTGAGTCCACCCCTACTTCACAAAACTTAATTACTTCCTTTTCTTCCTCCCTCCAAAAGATATGGAAACTTAGATGACCAACATATAAAAACAAATGAACCCAAGCACATGTGCTGTTCAACACCCACATACAGATACAAGTATGCCAAGCTCAGACGGATGCAACGTTATCAGTCTTTACTTGGTACAGCAATGTTGAAGTGAACACTACCAGCTCAGTTCGATTTAAGTTATAATACTTACACATACTTGTACCTGAGTGTACTGAGAAAAAAAAATTCAATTGTTTTTCTGATGGTGAGATGCAATCAGAGGATCCATCTTTTATCCAATGAAAATGTGTCTGCTGAACACAAGAGCAAGGTTGGGTCACTGTACAGAGCAGGCTGAAGTTTATCTTTGCAGTTAGAGATTTTACTCACAAAACACAACAACTGACAAACAAAGTCATTTTCTACAGCCTTGAAAACCCAACAACATTAAGTAAAATGAAGAATACATGGTTGCTCCTTTTATCTAAGTTAAGGCTCCGAATATTTCTTTCACTACTGAACAGACATTTTCGACACAGAGCTTGAGAGAGAATAGAAACATACAGTTGGTTCTGTATTAACTCTCCAATTATTTTTAAATTAACATGTATTTCATTGCCATGGACAGGGAGCAACAGTAAAACGATTTGTAGTTCTGATCCGAACACTTGGAACCTACAACTCCATACTGCTGGTGTCCTGGCTTCCTGTTCTGGTAAGAATCATCTACACCACACACTTCTAACATTGACTTCTTTCTCTGTCAGCGGCATGAATGGTTTTTTCGTGTGTGAAGAGCCTGTTCCAGAAAGGTGCTTTAGCTAACCTGAACCCAAACCTGAACACTTTAGGCACATTTTGTTTTTGTCATGCATGCACACAGGCACTGGCTGGTCGTTTCATATTATACCACACAGGCACGTGCCGGATAGAACCCTAGTGGTGCTCAAGCACTGGCCCTTTTGCCCTGGATGAGAAAAGTGCCCTTCTGCTGGAGCCCAATTTTTTCTTCATTCATCAATATTTAAGAATAAAAATTACTCTCTCTGTCATCAATTCCCCCCAAATGTGTTTTGATATCTGACGGGCATTTATTAGAGTTCTTGTGAGAATTTCGGCCCGACATGCTCCGCGGCGCTCACAAGCCCCCGCCACGCACCTCCCTCCGCCTCCACCACTTGGTGCTCATGCAGTGCTGACTGAGCGCTAAACGGCTGCAGCCACTTGTTCTCTGACCCGCATTATCAGACAAACAGGTAATGACGGTGTTTGTTCAATCCTCCAACGTTGTTTGGTGATAAATGAACCACAACATTAAGTTGCAACTGGTCCGACGTTTCCTAAAAAATAAACAAACAAAATACTCACGAAATCCGTGATTTCAAAGCCTTGTCCAGCTGTATCTTGGCCATCAACTATTAAAACAATTGATGGAGAATCAGTAACCCTACTGGTCCAGGAGAGCCCAACACATCACTAACCCTAAAGCTAGCATATTATTTGGTTATTCAATATGGCCTTGTTTTGTCTGTTTTTGCCTGTTATTCATTTATTTATTAAATTTGATCATTTGAGTTAGTTTGTTAACAAAAATAAATATCCTACTGCGTTTTTTATTTATTTATTTATTATTATTATTTTTAATTTCATAAATAATTTTGGCGATGGGTGCCCTTTTTTGGGGGTTTGAGCACCCTCAAATTGTTTGTGGCCGTGCCTGATACCACAGGTACCATAACACACCTAAATATGCAGCAGTGCATCAGCTTTGGCAGTGAAGACAAA
Source organism: Pleuronectes platessa (assembly GCF_947347685.1). NCBI lineage: Eukaryota > Metazoa > Chordata > Actinopteri > Pleuronectiformes > Pleuronectidae > Pleuronectes > Pleuronectes platessa. The sequence goes on from NC_070633.1 coordinate 1,758,771, forward strand.
AAATGAAGCTATTAAACCTGAATATGAATGTAAAATTAATCTCCGTTCTGTGTTTAAGGATTACACCAGCAGATTTGAATGTTTAAGCCAAATGACTAGTAATAAATGTAGTACTAGATACCAGCTGAGAAAGTTCTTCTGTCAGACTTTCACTTCAACACATGAATGCTAAACCATCCCTGTGTTACAATACCAATGTTAGCTGACACAATTTTTTTAACTGAAAGATAACCTTTTTGTCATTTTAAAGGGTCCATATTGTGTCAAATACGTTTTCTGGGATTTTATTATCCGTAATTACTTGAAGGGGACCAGTAGGGAGCCTCAAAGTATGAAAACAGTCACTCCGCTGACTTTTTCACTCAGTCCATTCTAAGAAATATGTTATTGAACGTCTTGTTTCGTACTTCCTGTCCGTATGATGTCATTCGGGATCGCACTAGTCTATCGGCCCCACCCAGCCGGTACCAGTCCAGCCTCCGAGCCCACCACCACCACTCCCCACCCCAGCTCCCCTCCACACAAAACGGTACACCAAGCAGACATGATGCTGAGCTAGCAGCATGTTAGCTACCTCAGGCTAACCACATCAAACAACTCTGAAGAAACACTGCAGTGTGGAGGGATGCAAGGAAGAGAAGGTGTCTGTGCACATTCCTCCTAAGAATGTTACTGTTTCAGACCAGCAGTTACACTTTATATCTTCTGATGTACGGTGTCGCTGTGCTCACTACGGAGTAGGGGTGAAAAACTTCCTGCATATTTGTAGGCGGACCTGCTCTCCATGGAAGCAGGAAATGAGTATTTGAAGAGGAGGCACGTTTGACATCGTAACGGAGACGATGCAGACTCGCCTCGGTAAGATATCCTGTTATCTAGCTTGCTATATAAACGTGTACGTGTATATATACCTGTGCGCAGGATTCTAGAATCCATTACAAAAATATGGTTTAAACTTTTTTATAACCAGTTTAAAAGCATAATGTTATCCTATTGCCTGACAAACGTCTTCTTTAAACATATATTTATTGGTTTTACACATTTACATCAATTTACATGCATATAAGAACCTTCCCCAACCTGAATATATGGCAGTAAAAAATGACAGTAAATCATACAAATATCTAGCCTGGATGCCAGACGAACTTAGCCCCGCCCACAACATTTGAGGTCGGGAAGTTCGATCTGGAGTTGCTCCGTTTGGGAGAAATTATACCCGGTTCAAAAGTGACCGGACCAATCAGATTGTCAGGGCGGGCTTTATACGAGGATGGACAGATGATCAACAGTAACGTAATCAACTACGTCATCAAAGTGCGCTTGGGTTGAATTCATTTTCAACAAACATGCCTGCCGCTGGCAAGCTGAGATGTGTAGATGCTGCCATTGAGTCTGTTTTAGAAGACATCGACAGCGCATTCATTTTGAAAGAGGAACAGAGAACGCGGAGGCGACGCCAAAGCACCGCGCTGCGCTAATCCCTATCGCGCCGGCGCTTGGCTGTTCACACCGGACACTGAAGAGACGCTGAACCGCCGGGCAGCGCTAATAATATCACCCGTTGTTCCAGTAGTATTCAAGCATATACTTACTTGTTGCTCCGACATTAAGCAACAGCGTCCCAACATTTGTCTTTCTTGGTGTTGTCTTTATACAGCATGTTCCGAGGATCATACAACTCACTGCACTTCTCCACTTCAATTATTAATTTAATGTCATCCATGTTGAAGAACTTCTCCTCTGTTTGCTCTGTTAAATGTCGAGTGTCGAGGGTAAATTACGTATTCTCCATTCAAGCCTATGTGGAGAATACGTAGCCCCCCTGTCTCTCTTTTTATCTTTATGACTGCTTGTGTGGCTGTAGTGGATGGGCAGAGGGGGACATTTAATAATGTCATTGCTAAAATTAAAACTCCAGGACAACAAAAGGGGACTTTAAAGTATGGGATGCATATTTGATCATTTATATCATATAAAATATGTCATCAATATCGTTTGAAATCATTTTTCAGTGTGTTTCCTGGTGCGATACACTCGCGTCAAGCGCAAAAAATGGACTCGACGCCAAACGATTTCTGCACGGCGCGAGGCAGCCTTGGTGCAGCATGGCGCTTCAGCCTCCGGTGTGACCAGCACAAAGGTTTAACATGGGAGTGGATGGGAGCCAGCTGTTATTTAAGGCTTAGCGCTGCGCTTAAGCGTCGCTTCAGCGTCCGGTGTGAACCCGGGTTCGATTGGTTGTAGGTCTATCCTATTGAGACAAGAGGCATTTTTTTTTCTGGTTCGGTTGAAACACGCCTCATAATCACAGCCCAATGGAGCGGTATCAGACTCACATTCTGGCTAGAATTGTGAGTATGACAACGTCAGGCTAACAAATATCACAAAAATTGCCACGTTATGATTAAAACATTAAATTTAAGAAGGACAAAAACTTACAATGAAAGTACTAATTTAGTTTAAACTAAATTAAAACAAAAAATTGAATAAATACAGTTAGGTCCATAAATATTTGGATATTGACAAAATTTTCATCATTTTGGCTCTGTACACCACCACAATGGATTTTGAATGAAACAATCAAGATGTACTTTAAGTGCAGACTTTTGGCTTTAATTTGAGGGTATTTACATCCAAATCAGGTGAACAGTGTAGGAATTACAACACATTTTTTATGTGGCACCCCCCTTTTTAAGGGACCAAAAGTAATTGGACAATTGGCTGCCCAGCTGTTCCATGGCCAGGTGTGTGTTATTCCCTCGTTATTTCATTGACAAGGAGCAGATAAAAGGTCCAGAGTTCATTTCAAGTGAGGTATTTGTGTTTGGAATCTGTTGCTGTCAACTCTTAATATGAAGTCCAAAGAGCTGTCACTATCAGTGAAGCAAGCCATCATTAGGCTGAAAAATCGAAACAAACCCGTCAGAGAGATAGCAAAAACATTAGGTTTGGCCAAATCAACTGTTTGGTACATTCTTAAAAAGAAAGAACGCACTGGTGAGCTCAGCAACACCAAAAGACCCGGAAGACCACGGAAAACAACTGTGGTGGATGACAGAATTATTTCCCTGGTGAAGAAAAACCCCTTCACAACAGTTGGCCAGATCAAGAACACTCTCCAGGAGGTAGGTGTGTCTGTGTCAAAGTCAACAATCAAGAGAAGACTTCACCAGAGTAAATACAGAGGGTTCACCGCAAGATGTAAACCATTGGTGAGCCTCAAAAACAGGAAGACCAGATTAGAGTTTGCCAAAAAACATCTAAAAGAGCCTGTACAGTTCTGGAACAACATCCTATGGACAGATGAGACAAAAATCAACTTGTACCAGAATGATGGGAAGAGAAGAGTATGGAGAAGGGAAGGAACTGCTCAGGATCCAAAGCATACCACCTCATCAGTGAAGCATGGTGGAGGTAGTGTTATGGCGTGGGCATGTATGGCTGCCAATGGAACTGGTTCCCTTGTATTTATTGATGATGTGACTGCCGACAAAAGCAGTAGGATGAATTCTGAAGTGTTTCGGGAAATATTATCTGCTCATATTCAGCCAAATGCTTCAGAACTCATTGGACGTCGCTTCACAGTGCAGATGGACAATGACCCAAAGCATACTGCGAAAGCAACCAAAGAGTTTTTTAAGGCAAAGAAGTGGAATGTTCTGCAATGGCCAAGTCAATCACCTGACCTGAATCCAATTGAGCATGCATTTCACTTGCTGAAGACAAAACTGAAGGGAAAACGCCCCAAGAACAAGCAGGAACTGAAGAAAGTTGCAGTAGAGGCCTGGCAGAGTATCACCAGGGACGAAACCCAGCGTCTGGTGATGTCAATGGGTTCCAGACTTCAGGCTGTCATTGACTGCAAAGGATTTGCAACCAAGTATTAAAAGTGACAATTACATTTATGATTATATTAGTTTGTCCAATTACTTTTGGTCCCTTAAAAATGGGGTGCCACATATAAAATGTGTTGTAATTCCTACACCGTTCACCTGATTTGGATGTAAATACCATCAAATTAAAGCTGAAAGTCTGCACTTAACGAACATCTTGATTGTTTCATTTCAAATCCATTGGGGTGGTTTACAGAGCCAAAATGATGAAAATTGTGTCAATGTCCAAATATTTATGGACCTAACTGTATATACATAAGTAAAATAAACTACAGTCACAAAGATGGTACAGAGTACAGCACACATTCCTCACAACAGATCAGTCACTTCACATTTCCAATGTCTCTTCAATTTCACCATTTTTAATAAAGTCCAAAAATCTCCCCGATACGGTAAAATTGAGAAGCTTTCTTCCTAACTATATAAGTTAACTTTTCAAGAGCCAAGGGGTAGAGAGGGGCAACGAATATTCTTCCATGACAGAGCGATTGAGAGCCTGGCCTGTAGAAGGCACAGGTCAACCATTTGTCTTTCTCTATTGGACAGAGAATAATTGTTTGGATGCTTAATATACATAGCTTAGGATTTAGAGGTACTGGAGAAAAGGTAATTTGAGAGATATATTGTATCACCGAAAATATTAAACCCCAATCCTCCACTGAAATGTCCTCTTGTAAGTCCCCTATCCACTGCTGTCTCTTACTTTCAGAGTTGTCTATATGGTTTTCCACCAATAGGTTATATAATTGAGTAACCAGCCCTTTGCTGGAACAAGTTTTTGTAGAAAATATCTCCAGTGTGGACATTGGGGGTTGTTGAACTGAATTCTTTAAACATGTAAGAATAAAACTTCTAAGTTGTAGATATTTAAAAAAGTGTTTCTGTGGTACATCGTATTTTGCTTTCAGCTCCTCAAACGACAGTATTTTCCCTATAGAGATCTAGTAGTTTAATGATGCCCTTACTTAACCATGCTTTAAACCCCATGTCATTCTTAGCTGGGCTAAAGTGTTCATTGCCCCAGATAGGTGAGAAACAGGACAACACTGGGAGATCTCCAATATATTTATGCACTTCATGTCAGACAGTAATGGTGTTTTTCACAAAGGGATTATCTGTGTTTTTTCTTAGTTTCTTAATGGGAGCAGAGTATAAAAAACTATCCAGCGTCAAACCCTTTGAAGACAACATTTCAATCTGTAACCAGGGCTGAGCATCCTCTTTAGAAAACCAAAACACGGCGGCCCTCAATTGTGCAGACCAGTAGTACCACTGTAAATTTGGTAGTTGTAACCCTCCCCTATCATAAGGCAAGTATAGAAGAGAGAGTCTAAGTCGTGGCTTCCTGTTGTTCCAAATAAAGTCTGAAAGCAGCTTCCTTACTTTAGAGAAAAAAAGAAGGTGGAGGAGCTAATGGGATTGATTGAAAAATGTATAAGAATTTAGGCAATATATTAATTTTAATTAGGGCCCGAGCACCGAATGGTGAGAGGCCCTATTGAATCTGTAAGGATTTTTCTTATTATTATTTCCCTTTAGGGGGCTTTTTGAGTGTCAAGACATGCTCAAAAAGTTATGAAACTTTGCAGGAAATTCAAGGTGTACGGATATTTTAGTATTCTGGAATAATTTGATTTGGGCGTGGCAAAATGGCTCAACAGCGCCCCCTGGAACACAGCCCCTAGGTTTTGCTTTGTCCGATCTTCACAAAAATCGTGGCCTACGTGTATCATGACCAGACGCACAAAAAACTCTCGAAGGGCATTATGAAAAACACAACAGGAAGACCGCCATTTTGAATTTAGTGGCCATTTTGGCCATATTCCACATTTTTACTTTGATGTACTTGTCGTAGAGGTTTCATCTGATCAACTTCAAATTCAGATGAGTGTCATCAAAACAAAAAAATTATCAAGGGAATTTTTTTTCGTCACACCGTGTGACCGTGGCATGGCGTCAAAGTTTGGCTACACGCCATCAAAACACGAGCATCTGTATCCCGGACATACATGGTCCAATCGAGTCCAAACTAGACAGGTAAGACAAGAGTCCCGGCCTGATGACATCTACACAGAAATAATGACTTCAAATCACAGCGCCCCCTGGTGGCACCAGGAAATGTCTTGTTTTTTGCTTGTCTTACACTTGGATGTATTTCTCCTCATCCATTGACCTCAACCATGTCAAACTTTATCAAATGGGTCTCAAGACATTGATAATGAAGGCATAAGATAACTGTAACTTTTCGTCAAACGCCATATTAATGGCGTGGCATCAAAGTTCATCAACTCGCCGTGAAACACGAAATTGCTGTAACTTCAGTGTTAATGGTTCTATCTCACTCAAACTACATGTGTGTGGCAAAATCCCCCCCCTGAAGATATTCATATGGTTTTAAGGAAAGGCCGTGGCAAAACAACTGACTAGCGCCCCCTAACGAGCAGCCCCGGCACTACGATTGGCCGACATGTACAAAAATCGATTTGGGCTTGTGTCTTTTCATAAGAAACAAATAAGTCTCTTGGATAGATATGCTAGACCAAACAGGAAGCCCACCATTTTGAATTTAGTGGCCATTTTAGCCATATTCCACATTTTTATTTTGATGTACTTGTCGTAGAGCTTTCATCAGATCAACTTAAAATTCAGATGACTGTCATCACAACAAGATTGAGATAAAAAATGATTAAGGGATACATTTTTCGTCACACCGTGTGACCGTGGCGTGGCGTTAAAGTTTGATTACACGCCATCAAAACACGAGCATATGTATCTCGAACATACATGTTCCAATAAAGTCCAAACTAGACATGTAAGACAAGAGTTCCGGCTTGATGACATCTACACAGAAATTATGACTTGAAATCACAGCGCCCCCTGGTGGCAACATGAAGTGACATGTTTTATATTTTGATGAACTGCTCCTGGCTGCTTTACAATATACAGCTCAAATGAGCTCAGTCAAGTCATTGAATCAAGGTCAGAATTGTGACATTTCCTCAAACCATTTAAACATTGAGGTGCGGCGAAGGATCATCCTTTGCCAAAGGACACGATGTTTTCATAAGTCCACTGTGCATTGTCCTATCACTACCAAACTTCTGTCACATGATAAGAGTACAAGCCTGAACAGCTCTATGTGTCAATATTTCCTCAGTGTCATAGCGCCACCTACTGATTCGCCAGGAAACAGGAAGTACTTTGTTAATCCACTCTGCATTATCCAACCGGCTCCAAACTACTGACCTATGATCACAATACTAATCTGAACAGCTCCACATATAAATATTAGTTCAGGGTCATAGCGCCACCTACTGATCAGTGTGAAAATTAAGTTGTGTTAACATTGTCCAATTGACGCAAAATTGCTCACGCTACATCAGAGCGCCTACATGAACAGATCTATATGTCTGTGCGTAATAATAGTGATGGCGCCACCTACTGGCAAACCTACTGCCGCAGAGCGCAAAACGCATGAAACGTGGAGAAGTGCATGCTCGATCGATGATTTGCGCTTGGTCATCGATCGCTCTCTCCACCGACCGCAACAGGCTTCAACGTGCGGGTGCTCGGGCCCGCCAGTGCTACAACGTAGCCCTAGTTATATTTATTCTTCCTAGTATAGACAGGCAAAGTTGTCCATCTTTGGACATCTTCTGACAGGTTAGCTAACATGGGCTCATAGTTAGTTGCACTAAGGGTGTTTATCTTAGGGGTTATTCTAATACCTAGATATTTAAAACCGTCTATAGCGTTTACAAATGGGTGAGAAACCGTTGGATTCCTTCTCTCCTGTTCATTTAGGAACATAATAGAGGATTTACCTTTGTTCACCTTAAAACCAGATAAGCTACCAAACTGGCTGATCAACTCTAAGAGGGATGGTATTGATTTAACAAGATCTGATAGAAATACAATGGTATCATCTGCATACAATGCTATATGATGTTCCAGATCCCCTGTCCTAATACCACAAATTGAAGGGTGTGATCTTAGTGCTAGTGGTTCCATTGCTATTACAAAAAGTAAAGGTGAAATTGGTGAGCCTTGTCTCGTGCCTCGAAAGAGTTTAAACGGTTGTGAAATCAAATTATTTGTAGATACTACTGCAGATGAATCAACAAACAGAATTTCAACCCATCTACGAAAGTAATCATCGAACCGAAAACGCCTAAGCACCTCCAGGAGAAAGGGCCTTTCGACTCTGTCAAATGCCTTCCCCGCGTCAAGTGACAGGATGGCAGTGTCAGGGGCCCCCTCCCATACGTGAACTATGTTGAGAACTCTCCTCACATTGTGGAACCCCTGACGATTTTTAACAAAGCCATTTTGGTCTGTGTGTATCATGGGTGGTAGTGCGGTCTCAAGTCTCATAGCCAAGGCTTTAGCAATGATCTTTGCGTCAGAGTTCAAAAGTGAGATTGGTCTGTGGGAGGCACATTCTGTTGGCGGTTTACCTGGCTTCAGAATAAGCGTGATCAAGGCACTTCGTAGCGAAGGGGGAAGGTAACCCTGTTTAAAGGATTCTGCATACATATCTAACAAAGGAGCTATTCATTTTTCTTAAAGGGGACATATTATGAAAAAAACACTTTTGTGGTGCTTATACACGTTAATTTGGGTATCTGGCATGTCTACCGTCCCAAAAACTCTGAAAAAAAAACCTCCCGCGATTTGTTGTGGTTCCTCTATGTAAGAAACTATACGATAGAGTGTGTCGAATGGGAATACGACCAGAATTGACGTCACAGTCGGTCTACATGGCATATCCCCCTGGAGGCGGAGATCTGGTGGAGGAGGAGACCGGGTTACGTTACGAGCCACAGCACCCTCCTCAGCTCGAGGCGGCGGGTGTTAGCTGGGAAGCTAGCCAGCCAGTGAGCGGGGTCAGAGGCGGAGATCTGGCCGAAAAGCAGAGCCTGCGGTCGGGGTAAGTCACAAGCCCAAGCCCCCTCCTCAGCTCGGGCTCGCTGGGTGATGTCGTCGGGATGCTGGCTCCATGTCAGCGGCTTGCTTCTGGTGGACTTGTCTGTGTTTGTTTACGGTTAGCAGCAAGGAGCTAACGCTAGCTTGCTGTTAGTTTGTGTTTAAAGTTGCAGCACTTTCTGGAATGGCTGCTTGTGCACGTTTTTACAGCAGTATTGCATGTGGCAGCCCACCCGGGAAGCAGCGGAGATCTGGCCGAGAAGCAGAGCCTGCGGTCGGGGTAAGTCACATGCCAAAGCCTCCTCCTCAGCTCGGGCTCGTTAGGTGATGTCGGGCTGCTGGCTACAATCCTGCGGCTCGCTTCTGGTGGACCTGTCGGTCTTTGTTTACGGTTAGCAGCAGCCGCCTGACTGATCTCCCCACAGACAGGGGAGTGTTGACAGTGTGTGTCTCGTGTCGCAGTGAGTGTCTTCAACTAGAAAAGCTGTTGTTTTGTTTCGGTAATTGACAGTGACATGTAAGCTAGGTGGCGTTAGCCTCATAGCAATCATTGCCCGGTTTGTCGGCCGGCGGCAGCGGCAGCGGGCAGCCGGCTGCTCGGTGGTGGGTTGGTCCCCGGCTGTACCCGGGCGGCTCACTGCGAGGCTGGCGATGCTCCCACTGACTTCACACACCTGAGAGCCGGACACGTCTCACCGGCTCAGGGTTCCCCAAGTCTGCAGGGTATGTCTCATTTTCATCATTGATCATTATCGATCTGTGACAAATCTCCAGCCTGTTACGGTTAGCAGCAGCGGGCTAACACTAGTTGGCTGTTAGTTTGTGTTTAAAGTTGCTTCAAATGGCTCCTTGTGCACGTTTTTACAGCAGTATTGCATGTGGAACCCCGGCCGGGAAGCATCGGACTGGGAGGTGGGGGGAGAGATCTCATTTCGGGTCCGGAGTGGAGGAACAATGCTCTCGGAGTCATAGCTTGTGTGTGTGTGTCTGGCGCCCCGTGCACGCAGCAGGTATACATACAATGCGTTCGGAGGCTAACCCGAGTCGTAGCTTCTGTGTGTGTCTGTCTTTGTTAGAAAATAGCACCGGAACATGTTCCAGGACCCTCCCGGTCTCCGGCTGTATTGTACCCGTGCTAAGGCGCTCGCTCAGCGGACAGCTTCTCCTGTGATGCCCGGGCGGCGAAGCGGAGGGGGGGAGAGAGCTGCGCCTTATAACTTTTGTGGCCCGTACAGATTTGCTCCACGCACCCCGAGCTGCACGAACCGGTGCCGGTCACCAGCAGCTCGTTGCCGCCTCCATCGCTCGCTTTAAAATAAACTCATACCTGGGGTTTTAAGTGCATTTCGCCGCAAAAGTTGCAGCAGTGTTAGCCTCCAAAGCTGTAGCCCCCCACGATCCCTTTGTCTGTGTGTGTGCGCGCGCTCAGAATATATGCCCTGTATGAATAAATATACACATACAATTATATAGTGTATACACACATATCTAATGCATGTATTTAAATAATGTACATCTTTATCAGAAGTTGTAGTAGTTTGAAAATTGTAGCTTCAATGAAGAAACACAACAAACGGATACAGAAATATATAGGACAGTGACTTAAAATGATTTTAACAACCTTAAATATGCTAAGGGGAGATTTAAGATGTGTGTGTGTGTATGTGTGTCGGGGGCGGGGCCGTGAGAGGGGGGGTGGGTTGTTGGTGAAAGGGGGGGGGCGGGGCACTCAAAACAGGTCAATCTGAGGAAGGCTGTTTTAGACAAGGTAAAAATGGCGCTGTTTTAAATGATCCTTGTGGTGTTTTGACAAAAAAATGTTACATACATTTCATTAAGACCCCAAGGAGCCATATCAACTGTGGTGAAATGGGCATAATATGTCCCCTTTAAATAATTTATAAATATCGATTGGGATCCCATCGGGGCCTCAAACGTCTTTTTTAATCACAATAATGCAGTCCGAAGAAGACTGTTGTTTCGTTTGTTGATGTTTTGATTGCTGATACATTCCCTGTCCTTTTGTCAACAGTAAAAATGGATACTTGATTTTTTATTTATTTTGAGCATTAGCACTTGGCCTGTTCTTGGTTCACAGAAAAAGGGAAACTTGAAATTAAATAAAAAAAATTATATTAGTGCTTTGTCTGTCATTTTAAATGGACAAAAAATTGATTTTTCTTTGTTTTTGTATCAATAGTACCCTAATATGCAGCAAAGTTTATTAAAAGACATTTTTTCCTAGATTAATCATCTATCAAAATAGTCGTTAGTTGCAGGACGTTACTCATTACTCGGGACTGAAACTCCGTTGTGAAACTCCTACATTGTCCGACTGTCCTGATAAACTTGAACAAACATGAGGACGGTGTAACTTACCATTCAGAAACATCTTGTTGTAACCGCCTGTAATGTCTACCCTCATCAAATGCTGCTAGAGACTTTGATTATTGATGATGTTCTCCTGCACGTGGCATCTATTGCACTTCTGTTCGTCCTGGGAGAGGGATCCCTCACATGTGGCTCTCTCTGAGGTTTCTACATATTTTTACCCTGTTAAAAGGGGTTTTTAGTAGTTTTTCCTTACTCTTGCTGAGGGTTAAGGACAGAGGATGTCACACCCTGTTAAAGCCCTATGAGATGAATTGTAATTTGTGAATATGGGCTATACAAATAAAATTTGATTGATTGATTGATTGAATGTGTGGCTGGTCTTCTATAAATGTATCCAAACATACCAGCGTGACTTTCAGCTCTGCTCACCAGAGTGAATGTGCCAGAATGAGACTGGTGATAGGCCTGGCTATGTGTCACTCAAAGTGCAGTCAGCCAATCAGAGGAAGGGGCTCAAGAGGCAGGCGAAAACAGCCTGTACTGTCTGCAGCTCCAGAGAGAGGCATAAGAGAGGACATGGAAATACACATTGCAATTAGTGGTACCAATACCTCAAATTATCTCCCAGAAGGGTGTAAAATAAGGGCCCTTTAAGTCATTTTTGAAAGTTTCTAGATTTTTTAATATCCATCATTCCTTTCTGTAGTGGTAAAAACTGGGTCTGTTAATTTTGGGCAGCTCTCTCATGCTGTTATTTAAAGGGAACATATTCTGAAAATTCCACTTTTTTAGTGCTTCTACACGTTAATTTGGGTATCTGGTATGCCTACCGACCCAAAAACTCTGGAAAAAAACAACTCCCGCAATTTGTTATGGTTCCTCTATGTCAGAAACGTCATGCTTGAGTGACTGAGAGTGAGCTTCAGTATCATTCTCTCGTCAAAATGAAATGGGAGTCTCTCTAACATGGTCTTGCCCCAAACATTGTTACAACCATTTCATTAAGACCGCAAGGAACCATATCAACTTGTGGTAAAATGGGCATAATATGTCCCCTTTAAAAGCTGGATGAACCTCAGTCACCCATATACAAGACTACTTAAACTGAAATCAAATAATATATTCCAATAAATTAGCATTTTATTATTCATATTGTTATAGTGTTTTATATTAATTTACTATGGGGGCTTAAACAATGATGGAATGTTACTTAGTACATCTACTCAATTACTTTATTCAAAGTTTAGGGACTACATTGCTTAAGAGTAGCAATATAATTTAACTTTTCTACATTTACTCCATTAGATCTCAGATGCATATATTCTACTTTTTAATCCACTATTTTCTATCTAGCTATAGTTGCTATTTTACTAGCAGAAGTTTTGCATACAATGTGTAATAATAACAATATACAAAGAGTGCATTTATTGTAAAAATGGCCAAGTTAATGTCCAGCCAGCCCTGCCTCTGAGGTACAGGAACACAGTGGTGGCTGCAACTCCCTGCATTAAAGCCTGCAAACATTAGAATATGTAGGAAATAGGATCTCAGTGACATATAGTGTGGACTGTTTATTAGATTCTGACAAACCACTGATTTTCACAAGATCCAGTGAGTGGCAGGCCTGTGTTAATGAGAGGCCAGAGCTGAATGAACAGACTAGATGAAGCTCACAGGAAGGAGACAGTGATAAAACAAAAGAGGAGTACCCAACTAAGTGGCCACTGAGATATACATTTTACTATGACTGTTTTAACTGAGATGAAAGCTGCATTAATTACATGTGATCAGTAATCACTGATCGGTCTCTCTCTCCAGGCTCTGCTCCAGTTGCCTCATCTGGACACTCTGTATGGTTACAGTTTGAAGCTGCTTCGTTATGCTGACACCACTACACTGGCCAGCCTGGTGAGAGCTGACTGGACCTTTTACTCATCCCACCCAGCCCTCTTCCTGTCTACGTACCTGGCCCATGGCCTACTGGTCGACTACTTTGAGAAGAAACGCCGCTTTGGTGTCAGGAGCCGAGAGGACAGCACCACAAACCTGGAGTGGCTGGCCAGTCTGTGGGAATGGTATACTTCTTTTCTGCTCCACCCGATTACATCGCTGCAGCAGATCCCATCCGACCACTCAGACTGGGAAGATGATTCAAACTTTTTGTTTGAGCGTTTGTCTTTCCCTGATCTCTGGCTTCACCCATTATTGAATGTGGACTACATTAAAGACCTCTCAACATGGCGGTTCAGTGCAGTGAGGCAGTGCAGGGGGGGGTGCTCTGGTGGACAGCAGCATGAAGAGACTGAAAGATTACTTGCAGACACAGGGGATTCTCCTCCTGCATGTCCCAGCACACTTTCCCATTGGACCAAAAGGTACAAGAGGTCACTGTGCAGTCAGGACAGCAGCATCCAGCTATGTGTGCACAGCAACATGGACCCTTGCAGCAACCATCAGTGTGTGTGTGACAGGGCAACAGAGGATGGTCACCTCACACCTCAGTCTGTTTCTAACCAGCATCTCTGTAATTGGCCAGGGTGGCCTTGTGATATGCTGCATTGCTCAGAATGTGTGGTGTGTCTTGAGAACTTTGTGAGTGATGAGCTGCTGATGGGTCTTCCGTGTGGCCATGCCTTCCACCAGCAGTGCATTGTTGTGTGGTTGGCAACAGGCCAACACTGCTGCCCAGTGTGTCGCTGGCCCAGCTTCAAGAAGAAGCTGCAGAGAGGTGCACAGCTTACCACTGCTGAAAACACTCTGCAGGACTGATGGTCTCCATGGCCCCATGTACTCCCACTGCTCACAGGTAGCTTGTCAACATCACAGCTTGCTTGGAATGAAGTTGAGGCATGGAGGCAGTAATGAGGGCTCTCGTTGTCATGAACCATCAATCATCTTGTTTCCATTCCTGTTTTTAAGGTAATGTGCTGGCCATCACGGCAGACAGATGAAAGCCTATGAATGCTATGAAAGCCCAGTCATAGCGTTCTCTGTATAGAGAGTATAGTGATTCACACACTAATCACAGGTGTAGTCTTTGTAAACTGTTCAGTTCAATAAAAATAAATACAAATTGTTCCTATTCCTATTCTGTTTTCAGGGCTGTGAGGACAGTAAAGAGTCTGTTCTACATAGAAATCATCAGAGTGACTACAGGCAAGAAACTAATTATCAAACAAACTGCAAACAGCAAACACTTTCTTCTCTATTCCTACATCATGACTCACTAGAATTTCAGAAAGGCTCCGTGATATATGATCTTTGGCAATAATATTGGTACAAAAAAGACATACTCCTCCCCCTGCTATTCAAACTACTGCCTTGTCTCCCCCCCTCTCAACAACTCTTTATCTTAGCAGGTTCCCGGCCATACCACTGTAATTACTCTTTACTTTAACTATGACTTATCACATTTCATAGTTTGTATCTCTAGTGCTTTTGAAATGCAGCATTTGAGCTGTGATTCATCCCTCTGAGAATCCAAGCTAATCAGTTTTTTTATGATTCTTGTTGTTAGATATGCTCTCACGAGTCATAGTCATTTCGTTTTGACTGACTTTCCAAAGACTTTCAGTCACTGTGCACTCATGCTTTCACTTTTCCTTTGCAAATCTTTATGGTGATTGACATTAGGTGCACAGTAAGGCTGTTGCTGACTTATGCAATCGCTTCTTGCTCTTGAGCAGCTTGTTGCAGAAAAAAGGGGCCTGGTCACACATATGCAAATGTTGTGGGTCAAAGTTCAACCTTCACTCATATTTGGAAGGTTGAAATTCCTGACTGAAAAAGTTTGTCTAGAACCATATTTTTAAGGCTTGAGTTGGTGTATAACCTGCTGATATTTGAACATGACTGGGTACTCATGCTAGTGCTACATCTGTTAATGAGCTAATTATTTTTCTGTTTGGCTCCAACAGATTTTACCATGCAGTTAAAAAAAAAACAGATCTAAAGTTTCCATAAATAACTTATCAACTTTAAGGTGCGAAGTGTAATCTTTCAGCTCAATCCTGTCATCTTGCTGTGTGTGAAGGGAAAGATAAGAAACATGATACATAAAGCCGTAACACTCACTAAAAATAAAAGTGTTTCAGAACTTTTTGGTGTCATCCTTCAGGGTTGTAGGGTCTCTAAAGAAGACAAGGTCCGACAGATACAGTGCTGTGAAAAAGTATTTGCCCCCTACCTGGTTTCTTTTGTTTTTGCATATTTGTCACACTGAAATGTTTCAGATCATTAAACAATTTTAATATTAGACAAAGATAACCCGAGTAAATCGAAAAAAGCTATCCAAACCTACCTGGCCCTATGTGAAAAAGTAATTCCCCCCCCCCCCCCCCATGATAAATCATGAATGAATTGTGATTAACAAAACATTTTGGAAAGCTGAATTCAATTTCACTAGCCACACCCAGGCCTGGTTACTTCCAGACCTGTTGAATAAAGAAAGCACTTAAACAGAACCTGTCTGACAAAGGGAAGTTGCTAAAAGATCTCAAAAAGCAACACATAATGCCGCGATCTAAAGAAATTCAAAAACAGATGAGACACAAAGTAATTGATATGTATCAGTCTGGAAAGGGTTACGAAGCCATTTCTAAGGCTTTGGGACTTCAGTGAACCACGATGAGAGCCATTATCCACATATGGAGAAGACTTGGAACAGTGGTAAACCTTCCCAGGAGTGGCCAGCCTACCAAAATAACTCCAAGAACACATCGACGACTCATCCAGGAGGTCATAAAAGACCCCGGAACAACATCCAAGGAACTCCAGGCCTCACTTTCCTCAGTTACGGTCAGTGTTCGTGATTCAACAATAAGAAAGAGACTGGGCAAAAATGGCATCCATAGGAGAGTTCCAAGGCGTAAGCCACTGCTGACCAACACAGCATTTCATAAAAACAACATCATACCAACAGTCAAACATGGTGGTGGTAGTGTGATGGTCTGGGGCTGCTTTGCAGATTCAGGATCTGGACGACTTGCCATTATTTATGGAGCCATGAATTCTGCTCTCTACCAGAAAATCCTGAAGAGAATGTCTGGCCATCAGTTTGTGACCTCAAGCGCACTTGGGTTATGCAGCAGGACAATGGTTTTGGAGTGGCCTAGTCAAAGTCCGGACTTGAATCCAGTTGAGATGCTGTGGCATGACCTTAAACAAGCCGTTTATACAAAAAAAAAAATACAATGTGGCTGAATTAAAACTATTCTGCAAAGAAGAGTGGGCCAAAATTCCTCCACAGCGATGTGAAAGACTCATTGCCAGTTATCGCAAGTGCTTGATTGCAGTTGTAGCAAAACCAGTTATTAGGTTTAGGGGGACCAAAAGAAGGTTTGGATAGCTTTTTTCCCTTAATAAATGAAATCATTTAAAACTGCATTTTGTATTTACTTGGGTTATCTTTGTCTAATATTAAAATTAGTTTGATGATCTGAATCATTTAAGTGTGACAAACAATACTTTTTCACAGCACTGTACATCAAAGCACCAAGGAGCAAACAGAAGCTACCGCCGAGGAGATCAGCCCTCACAATTTAAAAAACATTGGTTAGGTTTAGGGGAACTGAATGTAATGTATTTTAGAGCACAGGCTCCGTTCTTTCTATCGTCTTCACTCTCACACATTGTGTTATCCACAGCAGCGGCAGAGTATCAGTGTATTTTCTGTTTAAGTGACATCACTGCTGTCCCATAAAATTGCTCTTCACCTCCACCTCAATAACAACACCTCGATGTCAGTGTCAGAAAGTTCGCTTCCTCTCTTTCTCTCTTTCTCTCTCTCTCTCTTTGCAGGTATCTCTGACTCCAGCTACAGAATTAACACAACAACACCAACATTTGTTATTAGTAGTAGTAGTAGTAATAGTAGTAGTAGTAGTAGTAGTAGTAGTAGTATTGGTATTATTATATGAATTGTTGCTGCTACCATTAATAACATCTTTGCATCCATAATTTATCATACAACTATCATTATAACAACTAGTCACTGATGGTGCACAACTGTTCCGGATTTATCTCTCCTATCTCTCGTCCCCCTCCCCTTATCTTCTTTCCACTCTTTTCCACCCATTTCTCCTCTCCTCCCCATTTTTCCCTGCTCACCCCAACAGGTCGAGACAGATGGCCGCCCACATTGAGTCTGGTGCTGCCAGAGGTTTCAGTTAATAAGGAATTTGTTTCTCTCCATAGGTGACAAAGAGCTGCTCATTGTGGGAGCTGTTGGGTTTCTCTATAATTTTTAAGGTCTTGACCTTCTATTTAAAGTGCTTAGAGATAATCCATCAAATCAATCAAATTTTATTTGTATAGCCCATATTTACAAATCACAATTTGTTCATAAGGCTTTAACAAGGTGTGACAACCTCTGCCCTTAACCCTCAACAAGAGTAAGGAAAAACTACTTTAAAAAAACTTTTAACAGGGTAAAAAGAACGTAGAAACCTCAGAGAGACACATGTGAGGGATCCCTCTCCAAGGACGGACAGAAGTGCAATAGATGTCACGTGTAATGGAGAACATCAGAAACATAAAGGTATTTGCAGCAATGTGTTTGTGAATGGGAGAAAGGCAAAATGTACTGTAAAGAGCTTTTAGTGGTCATCAAGACTGGAAAAGCGCTATAAAGGGAGCATTTACGTTCCTGTTTTACTCCACTCGGTGGTGCTACTCAGTCGTTGTTGTAATTTACAGAGCAATTCTCTCTCTCTCTCTCTCTCTCTCTCTCTCTCTCTCTCTCTCTCTCTCTCTCTCTCTCTCTCTCTTCGCTGTGATAATCGCTCCTCCGCCTGCACCGTGGACATTTCGGTACAGGCGGATGAACGGACAGGGGGGTTTACAGCTGGAGGATTTATGGATTATTATTCATGTTTGAATAACCTGTAACTTATTGTCGCCAGCAAGTACGGAGTCACCACACCGAGCCATGGCACCGTTTACAAGACGGGTCCCCGGGCTTCACTGAGGGATGTGCCGGTACCAAGGCAGCACATAGGGGACAGTGTCACCGAAGCCTGCGCTGTCGCTGTTGGGACGTATTTCACTGAGTTTGGTGGAGTTGATAAACTCAGTGTTATTCTTTTCCTGTTTGTTTGGAATATGTTGCAACTGAAGTATATTTGGTTAATTTGAAAACTGATAGAAAACAGTGATTGTCAGAGCTCTGTTTAACATACCTGCTCAGTGGGAAATCGTTTGGACTTGTACTTTAGCTCTTGAATAGTTCAGCCATCCTGTTCACGTGCTGTTCCCATTATTTTGTCCAGCAGCTGCAGTTCCGCTGCTGACTGTCTGTACTCAGTGTGAGTATCAGTGTGGGTTATTCACAGTGCTGCTATGCAGACTGACTGGAGCCATGCTCACACAGCCCCACTGTAACCCTGATTCTGAGGCACAGGCCTGGATTTCTTAAACAGAAAAAAAAACTTAAGCGTTGAGGAAAAGTGAGTCTCAATCCAGTGGGACAACTTGTGCAGAAGAGCAGATGTTACACAGCTTTGTGTATTCATGTGGATTATTCATGATGCTGCTATGCAGACAGAGTGGAGCCTTAGGAAACCTGTTGATAATGTTAAAGTAATACTCGACTCTGCCACCCCTCTAATTGCAGTTGAACAGCTAATGTTACACTGTTGGCAGCTGAAGATCTGGCTATAAGGTTGGATGTTTGCTTGGGACCAAACATTGTGTCTATAACAGAACAGTGTTTGACTTATAGTGTAATGCTTTCACTAATTCCTACAGAAGGTGAACTTTCACAAAGATGACACACACTCTTATATGGTGAGGAAACATTTTGGAATTGAAAGATTTAGTTTGACTGAAGTTTATACAAGTAGTTCAGTTTCACTTCCATTTTGCAGCCAAGAGTAGATTGGTGGTGTAAGTTCATTTCAGTTTACCTGGTTAGTTACAGTAATTGTTGAACAATGAAGAATCCCCATCAGCTGAGTAACACATTGAAGCGATCCCCTAACAAAGATCCAGCACTGATGTCTATGTCTTGCACAAACAAGAAGTTCAAGAGGAAGTCTAGGGAGCCTAAAAGACTTTTCAGCAGCCCTGAGCCTGAGGGGAGGGAGACCTACCATGGGGACATGTCGGATGAGGACTTAGTAGATGACACCAAAACGGAGGCATGTAATGTCGGCACGTTGGCTCCATTGCAGAGACAGCTGATGATGTCTCAGGAGGCAACAGCTAGCACTACAGGAATTCTGTCAGGACTTCCAGGGGGCAACATGGCTCCAGCTCAGGGTGGTGCTATAGACATGAGAATTGGTATCAGCATGCCAGACATCACCTCTAAACTGTCCCAGTTACCTTCCCCTCCATTCTCTAACCAAGAGATCTCCCACTGGCCCACTGTCATCTCACAGCCTCTGTCCAACAGACTTAAACTGGGCCTTTGCTCTACTTTCCCTCTGTCAATGTCAACAAGCTGCAGCCACAGCCATTCACCTAGTCACCAGGCTTCCCCCCCGGAGCCCTCTCTGTCAGGCCATGCTTCAGCTCTGCCTGGCCCAAGGATTTTCCAGACCTCATTGTGTCAAGAACATGTGGAGCCCCAGGTGGAGTCACCTAAGGTGAATATGTGAAGTGGCATGAAAGGACAATTACCAAATAAATAGTTTCAACAAGTTAGTAACTGCAATTAATTATCTGCCTATCCTCAGTATTAGTGTTTCATACTTTACTTTACTTAATTTTGGTGACCATTGAAAACATCTACTAGCAAGTGTGATTGAAAACAATCAAATGTCTGTATTTGTGTATAGAATCCTCATTCCAGTGAACTGGAAGTTGTCTGACTGACCAATGTGCCTCCTTGTTTCATGGTTCTAAATGTTTCATTATTATTTACTGTGGTATGGTACAAGTGACAAAAGCAGATTGGTGAGGGTTTGGTTAGATTATAAATAAAGTGATGTTTTGTAGTGTGTTGTTAAATTCAACACTTGTTGACTCATGTCTTCCCCTCTCCCAGGAGTCTCCCAGGAAGGGCGCTGAAATGAGTTCTGATGGACCTCGGTGTTTTCCAGAGGTTAAAGCGATCCAGCAGACCAGGAGGCTTCTAGCGAATGCCAGGGAGCGGACCCGTGTCCATACCATCAGCGCTGCATTCGAAGCCTTGAGGAAGCAGGTCAGTCTCATAGTCCCCACTACAGCATCTCAAACAACAAAGTGTGTACAAGCTCAAAACCATAATGTTACTACTATACACATAAGAACTGCACAGAATCACATACCAGTTGTTCTACATTTCTGTGACAATACTTATAGAGTCTGCAGAGCAGGAAATAAAACAGATGTCCTTTTCACTTGTATTACATTGCAGTCTCAATCAACCTTTCGTCATCATAAAAAAAACGTCTCTAATCATGTTGTTTCACTTGTGATGCTGTCACCTGGATGTATAAGACCACTGTAGACAATGTTGTTGATCAATTAGCAGGGTTGTTTGTATAAAGGTGGTGAAAAGACTTGATTTGTCAGATATTTAATTTACTTGATATTAATGGTGATAGTTATGGATGTAATAATAGTGATAACAATATACCACACAACAATATAATAATGACATAATAGTTGCATGTGCATTGAAGAATCATTGGGCCTCATGCAAGAGGATATGTCTAAGTGGTGCTTACTAGTGATTTAGGCTGTCCCTAATGGGGGGGGCTGATTTAGCCCTCCCGACATCTGTGGGGACGTTGACGATTCGGGGGCTGATCTAAACACAGTATCTTACCAAATGATTCTGTAGTGTGAGGGGTTTACAGACATAATCTTTAAATGTCACTGACATTAGAGGCAGATTTAGTTGATATTATCATAAATATCAAACATATTTGACCCGCAATATGAAGTGTTGGGTGAGCTTACCATGAAGCATCTCCAGCCAGATTTTGAGTACTTGGCTGCCTGAGGAGTAAATAAGAGTTTTGTCTCTTGTACCAGGTGGACAATAAAAACGGAGGGCAAACTTGTGGACTTGTGGCATCAGTATAAATGCATGCTTTTTACTTTTATTAAAATGTTTTATTGCAAAGCATGTCTTAACAAGCTGACTTTGCAGGTTGACCGCCTCCATTATTCTTTCTATCCTGAAGTTTGAAGTTTGCGTGACATTTGATCACGCGAGCTTCTGGAAGTTCCCAAGTCTCTGGAATTGCAAATTTTTTGTTTAAACATGTGTGGTCCTGCGTTTTGTCTGCATTATGTCAGTTGTCTCCCATATTTTTTTTAATCAGCTAAGATCTAAGAATCCTCTAGTATATGAGAACTTGCCGCACCCACCAATTTACCCTTTTTTTTATTTTCTTTCAGATAGAAACACAGTTTACATGTGGTCCAGACCCGTCCTAAGAGTCAAATTGAGATTATTTTGTATAATTCTGTAAATGTATAATTAGTATAGTATAATTCTAGATTTATTTGTGTAGCTGGTAAAAGTTGTATGATGGCCAGGGGAGCGCAGAACTTAATTCTGCTACAAAATGTGCAATTCATGCAGTTGACATGCATCTTGCTCAAAGTGAACATGGAGATGAATGCCTTGACTTTGTAAATTATTTTCTGATTATTTCTGTCATGGGTTTAAACTCTCTGCCCCATGACACCTCTCCAATATGTATTGGTATCAAAAAAGTGTTTTTCTCCCTAATTTGCTGTCCATAAATAGTTGGCTCTTTTAATAACTGCTACCTAATGCTGTTCCTTTAATCCAAAAACATCTTCCCAGTCTGGCCATGGCCTCTCAGTCATCCTTCACCCCTCATTAGAGAGAGGGCTGTGTGTCCAGATAGAG
Organism: Pleuronectes platessa; assembly: GCF_947347685.1. Classification (NCBI taxonomy): domain Eukaryota; kingdom Metazoa; phylum Chordata; class Actinopteri; order Pleuronectiformes; family Pleuronectidae; genus Pleuronectes; species Pleuronectes platessa. The sequence goes on from NC_070633.1 coordinate 1,780,737, forward strand.
AATGTATGTATATAGTTATAGTACAGGTAGTGCTGTTAAGTAAATCATGAAATCTGCAATTTATTTTTAAAAGTCAAGTGGCATTGAAAATAACAGGATAACGGCACTCTTTGTCTCACACGTATCTCTCTTCGACTCAAACACTCTGAGTCGGTCAGATTGAGCATCAGCAGCACCAGTAGAAATCCTACCTGCATTTCAGGCAGCATTCAGGATAAACTAGATAATATTATTCCCAGTCCAAAAATCTATCTATACACAGGATGGCAACAAACTTAAAGTGACTAGTTAAAGATCTTTTTCGCTCTCTTTTTTGCCCAATAATAATTCTGCCACAATTAATATGGTTAAAAGTCTAAGCTCTAATGTCATATGAAACGTGAGAAAACTAATACTGGGAATTGTGGGAGTTGTGGAGGTATGAGGTAGAGCGCATTGTCCACTTGTCCGAACTAATCAGTTAGTGGATCGCCCCCTGTCCCCTCCAGTCTGCATTACAAAGTGCCCATAGATAAGATACTTAATCCAACATTGCCTTGCTGTGCTGGCAGTGTGTGATTAAAAAGGTGCAGCATATAGAAGCACTGTATGAATATGTGTGTGAATGAAGAATTTCTGCCAGAAATGGTAGAATATGGAAATAAGCATTTTGTATATCTAAGCAATCTTTTTGTAATCATAGTCCACAATCAGCTGCCATCCCAATCCACCATCACAGATGAGGAAGAGTCTGAAAATAACTAAGCTCAGAGAGATCTTTGGAGGACAAGTGGTCTAAATAAAAATCAGGTGTTACAGTTAATTTAAATTCTACTGCAATGCACAAGACGTGTTCTAAAGCGAGCTGCAGATGATCAGCTGGGTGAGATGGAGGTGGGCCTTATTGCTCGTATATCCAAGAATACAAAACGAGGATAAAGTTTACTTACAACCATGGCAAAACATTTTTTTAATTTATTTTGAGAAAAAGAGATTAGTTTTTAGGTGTAATCAATGACAGGAGCGGAATTTCACACTGTGGAGAGGTAGTTGTAGACCATTCTCCTTTTTTCCATTCCATTTAATTGAGTGTATGCAAATCAAACATGTAAAGACCTTCCTCATATCCCTCCTTTTATTCTCTATCCAGGTGCCATGTTACTCCTATGGGCAGAAGCTATCAAAGCTGGCTATATTGCGTATCGCCTGCAACTACATCCTGTCTCTGGCTCAGTTGACTGAACTGGACTACAGTTCAGACCACAGCAGTCTGAGCTTCTCTCAGTGTGTCGAGCAGTGTACCAGGACCCTGCAAGCCGAGGGAAGGAGCAAGAAGAGGAAAGTGAGATATAACATACATTTACAAATAATGACAGCTAACCAGAGAATAAAATTAACCAGAGCTGTCTCAAAAATCACTCACTATAATTGCCGATAGACAAGTTGGAGCAGCATGAATTATTTTCATTTTTTGTTTTGTCAATGAGTTCACTATACAGTCTCACATAGAGCTCAACTGATTTTGGACACAACCCAGGTCTTTATTTCTAAGTGCCTTGTTAGTGTCAACGTGTGTGTGTGTGTGTCATTATGGCAAAATTTTCACCTTTTAAACCTGATAAATACTAATATATCCACAGGATCAATTGAGTTATTATAGCAACACACTATGCTGGCAACGCTGTTTGTCCTGACTGATAAACTACTGTCTATAGAGGCTGCAATTCCTCTACAGGTTTGCCTTATTTAATACTTCCAGTAGCTTACAGGGAAATTATCTTCTTTGTGTGACAGAAAAAGGTTAAATCAGAACCAGAACATAACTTGTTTGATCTCCCCTTTCCATTTTGTGAATTATACATTATTAGTATAATTATATAGTATCATAATTTTAAGTTTTACTGCTTCTTTTGATACGATCCAGAGCTACTTCAGAATCAGTCCTTTTTACATGTGATTTACATGGTAAGCTCTGCAACGCAATCTATGGTGCAAGGTAAAGTTTGAAAATGTTATGTTCACCCTACCTAGTTTATCTGCAGTGAAGCCATTGTATGATCATGATCAACCATTATTTTGCACTGATTTAATAATACTTTTTTTCATAAAATTTAACAACATTTGCTTTATTACTTTTCACATGTCTGTTTTATGTACAATGGTGTTATTATTTTCCATATATTGCATATTTCTAATGTCTTTTAAGTAATCGGAAAAATCTTCATGAGTTAACAAATTTTCCAAATAAAAGCCCTTATTCAGCTATATATAAGTCACTTCAGAAAGAAAACAAACATTGTTCTTGTACTTTGTTGACAAATTATATAGATATTGTAGGGTTCAGTAGACCAAGTCCAGTTGGTTTTACAGAAATTTCAGAAAGAAGACATTCACCCTGTTGTCAGAGAAATACATTTCAAATCTAAAAAGTGACAAGTGGCAAGATTTTTACTTATTTTGCTTTTATGAGACACACAGTAGAGTACTGTTTCTTACATCCACTTTCCAGCAACTCATGCAGACATGTTGCTCCATTAGATGTAAACTAGCTGTGGGCTTTACCCCTGCAAGCTGCTTCCCCTGTGTGTGTGTGTGCGTGTGTGTGTGTGTGTGTGTGCGTGTGCGTGTGCGTGTTTGTGTGTGTGTGAGTTCTCAAAGTCCCAGACACCAGATGTTTAGAGTGGAAGGGAAGTGGAGCTGGCGCCATGAAGGGCAGAGGGCAGCGAGAAAGCACGCGAATTTAAATTACACACACAAACACACACACACATACACACACACACACACACACACACACACACACACACACACACACTTGGCACATTCCCTAGCAGTCTCTCCAACATTCCCCTACTCTGCCACTCCAGGCCATCTGCTCCAACATACTTTGAAACATGGAGGGGAAAAAACACAGTCATCATCAGGCTGTCAAGCAGCAGCAGCTGTTGGAAAGACAGAGGGAGCATGTGTGTACGTGTGTGCATGTGTGTGTCTGTGTATGTCTGTGTGTGTTTGTGCATGTGTGTGTGAAGAGGGAAGGAAGAGTCTGCCAAGAATTAAATGTTTTTTTTTATTCTCAGAGCCACTGAGTCTGTCAGCATTGTTAGATGGGAAAAGGACACTTTTGCTTCTTTGTGATTTTGCACTGAGGCCTGAGGTCACACAATCAGCAGGAACATCCTAAGGGGAACAGGACTGGAGAAAGAATGTTTTATTTGTCTTTCACACTGTTAGATGGTGAATCGTTGGGTTTAGTGGCTGGAAATTTGTTTAATCTGCAGTCTTAAATGCTTAAAGGGATAGTTCACCAAAAAAATGAAAATTCACTCATCATCTACTCACCACTATGTAGATAGAGGGATGGGTGAAGTGTTTGAGTCCACAAAACACATTTGGAGTCTCAGGGGTAAACAGCCTTGCATTCAATTCCTATACAGTTGAAGTAATAAGTAATCAATTTTTAATACTTAAAATAACAACAGAAAAAAGAGAGAGAAACACAAAGTAAGTGATAGTTCTAGCTATAAGCTTTATCCAAAAGTAACGAGCCTGGTAGATAAAGTCTCTACCTCCCTTACAGACTGTAGGAACCACAAACCTTTATTTAGGGATTAGAGTGATCTATTGGGATAATACGTTGCTATGAGCTCTTTAATAAATGATGGGGCTTGGGTATTCAGGGCTTTGTATGTGAGGAGCAGGATTCTCAATTCTATTTTGAATTACAGTAAATGCAAAGAAACTAAGACAAAGGTAATATGATTTCTCCTTCAAGTTCCTGTCAGCACTCATGCTGCATCATTTTTGACATCCTGATAATAAAGAAATACAATAATCCAGTCTAGTGGTAGCAAAGGCATAGACGTATTTCTCAGCTTCCCTTGGAGACAGGATGTTTATAATTTTCATTATATTGCGCAGGTGGAAGAAAACTGTCCTTGAGAGTTGTTTAATGTGTTGGTCAAATTACATGTCCTGGTCAAACAACTCCCAAGGTGCATCACAGCAGAGCTAGTGACCAAGCTAATGCCATACAAGGTGATTATCTGGTCAGACATTATTTCTCTGAGGTGATGAGGGCCAAGCATTATGAATTGCGTCATCCAGGCCTTGATGTCTTTTAGAGATTTCTGAAGTTTTTCTCAGTGATTAGATTGATCAGCCTTCATAGATAAGTGTAGCTGGTTTTCATCTTTGTAACAATGAAAATATATGTGATACTTTCTGATATAATTCCTTAAATGAAGTATAGAGAAAGTGAAAAGTTTGCGTAGACAACCAGCTGCTCGTGAACATTTTTGTTCACATACTTGCCGATGTACTACGCATGTTACTGGAGGGTACCACTAAAGGGCACAACGGAGAAATCAGACCTAATATAACTTCTGGATTTGCATGATGGAAACATTGAACATGGCAAACCATGCAGAGGTTACGATTTTCATTAATTCTGAGATCAAAGCAGAAAAAGAGGCAGCAGCACGATCGTAGATGGTATTAAAGGGCCTTAAATCAAGCACGGCATGAGTATGTTTGTCTCTATCTGCAAATGCGAGAAATTGATGATGAAAAATACCACCAGTATTTTCAAATGTCTGCCAGGACATTGATAATTTGCTCCGCCTGATTAGCACACTGATGATACGCCACACCTTCCCAAACTACCGCTACACTGCCCCTACCGGTCAAGTGCATATTGCACCTGGCGTACACATACATTTCTGAGGACGTGCACAACCAACGCTCCAAATGGATATAGGATACGCGAAGCAGCCATCATGCGAACACGTACGTGTAGTGAACAGCAAGTATATATCTGCCTTAGGTGCTTAAGATACTGAAGCCTGAATGGCCCCTCATAGGAAAAAGTGCTGCCCATAGATGCACTGTATGAACGTGGGTGAATGGGTGGATGGCAAAACTGTACTTTAAAGCGCCTTGAGTGGCCATCAAGACTAGAAAAGCGCTATACAAATACAGACCATTTGCCATTCTCTTAACTGTATTTGTTTTCAGGAGTCTGCTGTCGGACAAAATTAAGATTGCTCATGGTTGTGTCCAGGTTTTTCTTTTGACAGTGTAGCTCATGAGAAAGATTCAGTTGGTAAACTAATTCAAACTGACTTTCTTGCTATCTTGAGTATGTTGTGATGTGATGGGACAGTATGACTGAACATACACGTATTTTGTCTATTCTTGGGTCTTAGGGCACAAAGCTAATTTCATCTTCCATGTGATGTAGACAAACAAGTAACAAATCATGAATATTACTTTTATTCATTGATCTATGCTTCATATTGAACAATAACTAATTAATGAAAGAGTTAAAGGGTCCATATTGTGTAAAATAATTTTTCTGGGCTTATACTATCCGTAATTACTTGAAGGGGGTCAGTAGAGAAAACAGTAACTCCGCTGACTTTTTCACTCAGTCCATTCTAAGATATGTTTTATGGAAATGTCTTGTTTCGTACTTCCTCCCCCGTATGAGTCATTCGGGGTCACACAACCCCCGCTCTCCTCACCTCCACCACCCCTCCACAACAAACGCAAAGAAACACTGCAGCGTGGAGGGATGCAAGGAAGAGAATGTGTCTGTGCACATTCCTCCTAAGAACGTTACTGTTTGTGACGCCCTGTGTCGCTGTAATCAGTACGGCCTAACGTACACGTTGTAGCTCCGTTGTGAAACTCCGTACTGTAACTCGGGGACCTCACTCCTTCATTGGCCAACTGTCCTGCTAAAACTTGAACAAACATGAGGACGGTGTAACTGACCGTTCAGAAACATCCTGTTGTAACCGACTGTAAATCTGTGGCTGGTCTCCTATAGATGTATCCAAACATACCAGCGTGACTTTCTGCTGTGTTCAGCAGAGTGAATGGGCCAGAATGAGACCGGTGATAGGCCTGGTCGCGTGTTACTCAAACTGCAGTCAGCCAATCAAAGGAGGGGCTCAAGAGGCAGGCGAAAACAGACCGTTCTGTCTGCAGGTCCAGAGAGAGGCAGAGGAGAGGACATGAAAATACTAGGGCTGTGAAATGATTAAAATTTTTAATCAAATTAATCACAGGTTTCTATGGATTAATCATGATTAATCACATTACCGATTTTCTCGGAATATTTTTGTGAAAACAAGATTTATGACATTTAACTTTTCTTTTGTGCTGCAACTCAGCAGTTCTTCAGCAGTTATCATTGCTTTTCCATATGGAACATTAATATAATCTTCATCCTAAACAATATTCAGGCTCCTTAGCCATTGTGTGGTTGAATAAAACTTTTTTTTTTTTAAATCAAACAGAAATTATTTGAGCTTCTTAGCCATAGGATGGTTGACATTTTTTATATTTTTTGTCACACAACCATTAACCACACCATGATACAATCTAATGCCTCTAAAGGCCCTCTTAGCTACTCGTTCTTTAGCCAGTTGGTGAGGCAAACTAACTTGTTCAAATTCTCTGACAGTAAAGCTGACTGCTTCTTTTGCACAATGTGTCCTGCGAGTGAGTCTAGTTTGTCGCATTCCACTTGAACGCCCCTCGCCGACCAACACATGCTTCGCGTTGCGGTGGTTAGGCGGGTATTGCTACGGTGAAACGATAACGTCTTCTCGCAGAGTGTGCATATCACCTTGGTTTTACTGAATGTTCGATCTTTGTTTTTTTGGAACACGATCTTCCCGTCCAGAAGGTCCTCAGGTTCATCAGAATTATCAGAGCTGCCAACTTTTCAAAAAACCTTGGAGTGAGATTTTGTCGGGGGTGACCAACATTTTGCCGCGCACACAGCCACACACGTTGGTGGCTCAAATATCAGGGAATTGTTGGAATTTGGCGTTGTATCCATGTTGTTCGCTGCATTCTGGTGGCCTTTGGGGCCCGAAGTCGTTGATAGGAGCGGCCGACTGGAGATGGACAACATTGGTTACATTCTGTGACGCAAAGACATTGCTGAAGGTCCACCCCCAGGAAATGTTGGTTTAAGTAGATGTTGTTTCCTGCATTCTAGTGGATTTTTGGGTGGTATGCTAAAGATGTGCAATACCTGAACTTCTTCTGATTCATGTTGCTCTGATCATGACTTGTAGGGCCTTCTAGCCTTGAGCTGAACATTCAACCAGAAAACTATTGTTGTGCCTCAATGACCACAATATAGCCTAATTAATAGACCTTTGTTTAAGATTTGACCAAGGTAGGTTGATTGACATTTTGATTACAATGGTTTTCAACTAATTCTGAACTGAAACCTAACCTATATTTTAAATAATTGTATTCTTAAGAGCAGTTAATGATTTATGTTCGCCTCCCACCACACTTTCCATCAGACAAAAAAGTGCAACAAATAAAGTGCTTAAACAGTAGCCTTTTTAAGCAACACAATGGACCCTCTTCCCCAAAATAAAATTTGTCTGGAGCTGCAAAACATATTTGATAACAAAGCTAATAAAGTTTTATATAAAGTTATACTATACTAAACTATGGTTTGTTGCATTTATGAAATTATCGAACAACAATAAAGAAAACTGTTGACATTTGATTGATATTTTTACCTGTTACAACAAAGGAAAAACCAAACGCTTATGAAGAGAAGAAAATACACAGGCAAGTGTCGGCCTACTTTGAAATAAATTAAACACAGACCTTTGTAGGGTTATTTGAGTCCTCCCCGTATTTGTGGAAAATGTATGAAATAAGAAGTACCCTATTTTTAAATAAATAAAAACATATAGCTGCAGCCTAATAGCTTAAAAATATATATTTTAGTTGGCGAAATATTTAAACGAAAAGTGAGAGCAGGTCAGGCTGGAGGCGGACACAGAAACTGCACCTCGGTAGAAACCAACTGCAGCTTCTGCTCTGATCAAGACGCTGAGCTCTGATCAGCTGAGACCAGAGAAACTCTGTGTTTTCACTGTTTCCACTGAGCAGCCGGTGAGTCAGTGACCAGCTCCTTCACGTGAAGGAGCTCTGGTCTTGTGTCTCTGAGCGAGTGCGCGGGGCGGGGGGCGGAGCCTCGGGACCGGTGCGCTCTCTGGGGCACACACACACACACACACACACACACACACACACACTCGCCCGCTCCTGGTACTTCATGACGGCCTGATACGATGATGTTTTAAAAAATGATCGTGACTTAGTCAACCACCAACATTTTCGTCTCGTCTCGTCAACAAGTTAAAATAGATTTAGTCATGCGCTTCACTTCAAAGATCCAGGTTTTTTTTGGCGTGAGAAATTGGATGTGTGGCGTGAGTGCGTGTGAAAACATGCAAAAGCGTGTGTCACACGGCGGAAGCGTGAGAGTTGGCAGCTCTGGAATTATCCATGTTGTTTGTTTGTTTGAATGGCAGCTGCCGTCTGACTGCATTAGAGCGGCAACTAGTGCAGAGGCGGCGGAATTGGAAGGTCCTTCTGCGCATGCGTTAAATGCGTTAAAAAAAAAAAACGAATTAATCCTGTAATTTAATCATAACGCGTTAACGCGTTATTTTTCACAGCTCTAGAAAATACACATTGCAACAAAAAAAAATTCACTTTAAAGCACTGATATATCATCTTAGGGGTACCAATACCTCAAATCAAATCCTAGAAAGATGTAAAATATGTGCCGTTTAATTCATTGCTCCACACAAATTAAATATTGCAGAGTTGTTAGTCCAGTTTATGATCTTAATTTTAAAGTGATTTTATTTTGTTGACAGGTTGGCAGGATGCCAGAGGATTTGTGATGTTTTGAGATTCCCGTTACCAGAATCTTCTCGCCGCTGAGGGCTGTGTCACTACATCACACAACCAGCCTCGGCTCAACTGATCTGTTGTACTAGGCTAAAGATATTAGTATGCAAGAGTAAAAAGGCCCTTTCCATGGTGAACAACAATAACATTCACTACAGTGATGTAGAAAAGGAACCACAAGTATATTAACTGCTAAATGTGATACAATTTCTTGCCTTTATTATAATATAGAGGTGTACGCATTGTAAATTGAAAAATACAGTTCTTTACTACTTATCTAATACAATATATAACTTCACTATTACTTCCCAATAAATAAGTTAAAGTTGACTGGTTACATAAAGCTACACTTTGTACACTGAATGTTTTGTTGTGTATCTAATTTTTTCGTTCCTGTATTGTATACTACTCTAATAAATACTAGTTAGTGTCTTGGTTCCTGATTATTGTCTTTATTTGTGTTGTCATATAGACTTAATTCAGGAGTATTAGAGTTGTCATATGGTAAGTACAGCAGCCATTAATGTAAATGTATATGTGGAATGAGCATGCATATAAAAAAATGAAGTTCCTCCATAGAAGAATAGAGTTCCAGAGCAGGACTGTTGACCCACTTTGTAATTATAGTTTCCTAAATAATCTTAGGTCGGGCACTGGGTGCAGACATTCAGATTTATTTAAACATGCGTTGCCTCAGTCTGAACACACCTTGAGAAGAGCCTGTGGAAATTAACAAACATCTTTCGCACCTTTTGTTTGTCGCAAGCTAGCAAGTAGCTTTCTTTGCAACCGTTTTTGTGTTAATACTAGACCGTATTGTTAAAATGCATTTAGATGGAAGAAAACAATAGCCACAAAAAAATTTAATTCCAATCAAGTGACTATGGGATCTTTTTTCAACTTAAAATTTACACAAGTTAAAGGTGAGATATTGTGCTTTTTCAATCTGTACCTATCCTCTAGTGGGTTGTATATGTTTTTTCTAATTGTAATCGGTGTGCATGGATCAAAATCCCAGAGTCTGCAGCAGAGGAAGCTTTTCTCTCCCACAGTAAACACTTCTCCTGAAGCTGCAAAATGCCTTGTCATCGATATTTCTATTTGTGTTTGAGATTCAGTACTTGGAGATATTTTACAGCGCCAACACTCATCTGTGTACTATACCAAATATTTATTTTACATTTTCATAAAAACAAGTCATGAAGCTTTTAGCGGTTATATAAGGTTGGAGCTGAGTAACATCTTAGTTCAAAATGCCCTTTTTTTCTTTAAAAAAAAATCTCATATATCACTTCACATATCCTTTGTTATGGTGCCAAATAATTGATGTAAGGCTGTCGTAATGGGCTACTTTTCTAATTTGCAATGTTACTCAAGGTTCAGTGGCACTGCGCAGAACAACATAAGAGACCTCAAGGGTTTGGAGAAGCTGAGCGACAACCATCAAATAGGGAGGCGTTCCACAGCCTGATTCTATGCTTTTACCAAAGAATGTAATTTTCCCATTTATGGGAATGTTGTGCAGGTAATAAACTTTATTTATTACCTATTTATATGTTTATTTCAATATCTCAATGACAATCACTATTATTGTATAGCAGTGGCAGGTTTTTACTCCCCCTGCCTCATTTATCCTATTATTATCTGATGGTATGTGGCAGTTAACTGGTGAGTGTAGATTCTCACAGTTTGAAGGACCAGGACCCAGTGTTCTTCCTATAAAAGCCTGTCCTCCTGGCTGAGGCTCTTTCTCTCACTCGCCTGACTTTCATGCATAGTCTTGCTTTGTTCTCGTCCGTTTAGCATCACCTCCACACCATACAACGCTTCACTCATGCATCCCATACCCTCACTACCTTAATTCACTGATGAACACACCTCAATGCCTTCCTAGTTTGTGTTTCATTCGTTGTCAGATCATTTTATTTAAATAAATAACTTTTCTGGATTTCAACCAGCGTCTCCCTCTCTTTTGTCACAGTTTCTGAGCCGGGTCGTGACACAGGCTTTGAGTGGCACACATCTCTAAATCTGGGAACAGAAATAAGGAACTATCTGCACCACTGGCCGATCAGATCACTCCGTATATCCAGGTGGAAGATGCTGCAACGACAGCAAACCATGACCCTGGTAGATCAGTCAGCTATAGTATACTGTGTATATGAGATCGATGCAAAGTGTCCCAGTTTATTGTGATATATGAAGCCACACACACATTTGCAAAACAAAACTTTTACGTAGACAAACACAGGTGTGATTTAAAACCTCTTATTTTCAAAGGGAAACAGAATATTGGATCTGTATTTGTCTTCTCAGTGAAGAACAGAGACATCCAGAATACAGAATTTGGCTCTACAGGTGGGGCAGGGGACCTTGCTGGACAACCAGGTCTCAGGTCTTTGCTGATCTTGGCGGCTGGCGAACCATCGACCCAGACAGGACAGACACCACATGGGTCTGCACATGCACAGCTGGCAGTCTGACTCATTAAAGGGTCCTGTAACATATAGCAGTCACGAAGTCAGATCAAGTAAAAAAACACACACACACACGTTTGTACTTTTATCTTAGTTAGGGCATTCATTTTCATAATGCATTCCCTAGCCCCTTACCCTAAACTTAACCATCACAACTAGAGGCCTAACCCTAAACCAAACCTAATTCTAACCCTAACCCTAAAACCAAGTGCCCTGGGGGACCACAGAATCAGTGCTCTGACACGGCTGGCCTTGACTCTTCCAACTTTCAGGGTGACTGGGAAGGCAAGACTTGTCTGTGCTAGTCCTGGTTATTCCTGGGGGGGCTCCAGGGGGGGCCAGGGGGGCAGTGTACATCACGGCTGGCCCTGGTTCTTCCCACCTTGCCATAACTTCCCTTATCCCTGGGGGGAGGTCTGGGAGGCAACGCATAGTCTGTGATGGTCCTGGTCATCCCTGGGGAGACACAGTTTAGGACTTTATGGCTTTCAGCCTCACAGCTTCTGACCCCTTTTCCAAAACCAACAGAAAGATGACCCCGATGCTCCAACCCTGACAGGCAGCTAAGCAGAGAGTAAGTACGGCCCAGTCTTCTATCGACTTCGACCTACTGAAGAAGACGGACTGATGTCTACTCCATAATCTCCACTAGGGCTGAGACTTAATCCTTAACAAAACATAAATCTTTCTTAAAGATTCTTAGAAGCAGATTTTACAACAAAACTTAGTTAGACACACCCTCGGGCTTTATCAACCCTGGTGGGGCCTTCCTTGGCTGAGGGTGTCTAGTGATAATGGCCGAAACACCCAATGATCCTAGGGTCCACTATTGATGATGTGTTCCATAATATTACATCAGGAACCTATAATACCACAATTAATAATCCCACAAACTGAACCAAAATTCAACTTTATTATACAAATCAAAACTCCAAACAACTGAACCAAAATCAAACCATCAAAAATACAAAACAAGCCAAAATTGAACAATCATTAGTCATCAATAAAGGACCCACAGGTAATAAAAAAACGTTCTGCTTAGGGGATATGTGGAGAGCTTTGATGGCATGTGTGGGCTAGGGCATTGCCTCTGGCTTCCCATTTGAACTGCCCAGTGGTTGGATGAAGGCGGGGGAGTCATCAAGACAATTCAATACCAACCCTAAACCAAGTCGTAACCCCCAAACAGTCGAATAAAGGTAGGTGAGAAAGTGAGGACCGACCAAAATGTCCTCACTTTCCCTAAAATGTCCTTAATGTTGCTTATAGGCTCAAACCGGTCCTCACAAATATATCTGTACAAGAGCAGACCCTACTGTACTTCGTCTGTGTAAGGAAAACTCATCAGGAAACATGCCTAACGCAGACCTAATTCTAAACCTAACCCAATATCTTAGTTCTTAAACTGCCCTATGAAGTTGTGTCCAAACGTGAGGACCTCACTTTCCCAAAATGACCTAATCCAGTCTTATTGTCAAACTGGTCCTCACAAAGATAGAAAGAAAGTACAAGAATGGGGAAAAAAAGAACAGACACACACACACCTTCTCTTTGGCAGAGTCTGACCAACTTGGTGTTTGCTGGAACCTGCATACAGCCGATACAGGGCTCTATCTCCTGCATATGGAGAGAACACATTCATTTTACATGTTAATTGAAATGAACATAGAGTGACACAACTTGAATTATCATCGCAGGAGCAAAAACAGTAGTGTACCTGTCCAATAGGAAGCGTGTATGGCTCATTAAGGTCCACCTGTGCTCTGAATGTTTCCAAGAAGAGTTCACTGATGGTTTGGTGGATCACTACATTGGCAGAGTTTCTGATGGGAGCATGGAGTTTTTCACGGAGCTCTGCATACTCTGTAGAGTTAAGCCTGGAAACAGTGGGAAAGTGCTTTTGTCTGACATTGCACATGCAAGACCACTGTTGATTTTGAGCTTCTAAAAACACACCTGATATCAAAGTGTCTGATGGCAGGGTTGATGCTGTCCACTCTTAAAGTCAAGATCTGTGCAGGGGAGGATGAGTCTGGACTCAGTTGGTGCTGCCTGGACTCAGTCACTGTCACATGACATTCATTCTGTAAGGCCATGTACACGTGATAGGTGGTAACCTGGAGATGGACAAAAGGCTTCAGACATATTGATGAATGTAAATAGATTTTTTTCATACTGATGCATAATACCTTCAAAATTAAAACATATGAAATGGCAATGCTACACAAGGCAAGATGGTGGATCATGCTCATCACACACTGCTCAAAAAAGTTGAAATACATTCAATACATTATATTAGTTGTTGACAACAAAATTAGGGACAAAATAATTGTCTTTGCTTCTTCTTCTCATTGCTTGATGCCATGATTCACCCTCTCACAGCTGACTGCATGCATCCTCGCCCATCCAGAAAACTCTCCTGCGTGCATGCGTATTTTTGTATCAGGAGAGAAGGGAAGAGACTCAGAGATCAGAGCATGGAGAGAACGAAGAGAAAGAGAAGAGTCACAGCAAGTTGACGGGACTGTTTGTTTATGTTCTTTGTGAACGCCTAAGGGTGGCGCTGTAATTAGGCCTCAAAAAGACACATTTTGGCAAGCCACGCCTCTCACACCCTAAGTCCGATTGACTTGAAATTTGACTCACAAGTCCAGCTCAATGTGTTCTACAAAAAAGCCTTCAGGGCCATAAAAGGCCGTCATGATAATATGTTTGCTAATTTACATAAATTGAACAGGTGTAGCATGACATTTAGGGTTTTGCTTATAGGGGGCACTAAAACCACCCAAAATATATAGTGCAGTAGCCACTTAACCAAATTTCTCCAAATGTGGTATGAATACTCTAGGGCAGGGTTTCTAAACTGTTTTTCCCGAGGGCCAAATGCACGAAACTATAGGAAGGACTGGGCCTCACCTCTATTCGCATAATCAATCTGCAGGTGAATTACATGTTGGTAACCGCCGCCCTGGACGGGTTCGCGACCAATGAAAAGTCAGTGCATCTTAAGTTTCGGTCAGGGTAGGGGGGGCGTGGCGGTGTCGCAGCGGTCTGATGGACAGCGAGCAGGTCAGGAGTAAGTTTTGCGCCATCTAGTGTTTAAACTAAGAAGTGCAATACAGTGGGCAATAGTCAATTATATTTATAGACTTTGATATGGGCAAATTAAAAATGGATGGTGGGTTGCAGATGGCCTACGAGCCGTAGTTTTTGACGCCCTTGCTCTAGGTCAACTACAAACTAACATCTAAAGGGCCGAATTGATTGACGGAAGTGGGCATTGCCTACTTTTGCATTCTTGCGGTATTTCTAAGACATATTTTAAGCTAGAAACATAACAATTGGTTTATACATTAAGAATGATGTAAAAGTAAAGCCCAAGAAATTAGAGCCAGATCTGTCTCATGATGGTGCAATTAGATTTAACTGGCCATGCCCCCTCATCTAGTTTGTTCGACTGACTTGAAATCTCACACACAGGTCCAGCTCAATGTCTTCATCAGGAAAGCCCCTTGGACCATATCTTAGGCCATGATGGATTTTTGCTAAATTGCATACATTTTAAAACAGTAATGTCACATCTCCTTTCTATTTATTTTATCCAATCAACACCAAATTCTGTATAAAGCATTGTGAGAATGAGATGCACGTGTCTATTATAAATGATCAGGATTGGTAAAAAAATCATGGACGTTATTAACCATAAACTTTGCCAAGTAAAAGAACCCTCAATTTCAGTTGTCAGGACAGAGCTGCTCAAGAATTGCCCTACAACGAAGCGTGTGCAAGTCCTCACCTCTTGATGTGATGCAAGTTAGGAACTGCATTTTATTATAGCCAAGCCAAATAAAAGTTGAATTTTAAAGTAACTAATGGACCCTATTAATGAAGGTGGTCATACATCCAAGCAGAATATACTATATCGTTTTTTTAACTCACCTTTAACACCCAGCTGTCAGTTACAATGACTCTGGCTCCTGGTGCCCCTGTGGCAAACTTATCTATCCGTCTGAACTCCGTGTTTATGCTGGATGCAACAGACCAGTCGGAGTAAGGTGGCCGTTCGTGGGCTTGCAGGCCACGGCTGATTGGATGATTGTGCCAGTGATGTTGGGACCAGTAGATGACGATTGTCCAGCTAGTCAACTGGAGGCAGATAGAGAGGAGGAAAAATGCTCTCCAGCTGTCATTAACCTGGGGAAATAACCGACATGTAAATATTAGACATCATTTTGTACCTTAAAGTTGCTCCTCATTTCCACAGGAAAATGTCAAGCAGATATACCTCACACAGGCATGTGTCATAACATAAATACCCGCGCATTTATTTAGCCAATAATTATCAATGACTTTGACAAATCAGTGAGATCAATAAATGCATAAAGTATTGCTCTGAACAGAGAGGACTGACTCAGAGATTTTTCTTTATTTTAGTCCCAAATGAAGACAAAATCAGGAGAAAATATGGCTTGACTTTAAGAGATTTAATGCTGATTCATACACACAATACCAATCAGTTTGGGTTCGTTCAGACCAGCAGTGCACCTCCTTCACTCTGTAAAACATTGAGCTGAATATAGCAGTTTTCAGACATGACCTCTGGATGATATGCGCAGAGTCCAGGGTCCAGACTTTATCGAGCGGTTGCCTGTCACACCTGTTCAGAGCAGCAGGAGATTCCCCATTAAGATGCTTTCACAACAACACAGAAATCTCCAGTGTGTTCAGGTAGGATGGTGCAGCATACAGAGGCAAAAAAGTAACAAATTAAGTCTGCTGCGGAGAACAAGTTTTTGCTTACAGTTAAACACTGTCGACAGCCCCTCACCAAAAGCTCTTCTTTGTATATGACTCTGCTTTTTCATCCTGAGATAAAAAAAAATGTTTGCGTCTGCCGCATGTTAGAACCTTTATCAATCGCCCCACTTAGTCGGGGTTAATCCAGCAGGGAATTCATGCTGTGTTTTTACAAGGGGACTTGCTAGAGAAAGTTCAGAGGAAGTTCAGAGGCTCGCAATCAGACATTTGCATTCACACTTACAGCACCTTCGTAGAATGTCCGGTATGTCTGAAATCAGCTTAGAGCAGTCTATGTGTCAGAGGAAGTCTTTCAGGGATAAACAAACAAATTTAGCTGAAATATTAGAGTGATGGATGATGTAATAGGTTTATTGATGAACTGAGAGAATCTGGAATACTGTCTGTGAGTCTACTGAGATACAAAGGCACAAGACAGTGGCCATTCAAAGAGGGTTTCCATAATTTTTCGTCTTATAAAGACATCAATCAATAAAAAAGATGAATTGTGGGACAGTGTTGTATAGCATAGTGCATGTAACCAGCATGTATATTAATGCCTACAGTGTTTTGCAGTCAAACAAACCTGGTGAAAGTATCCCAATTTTTTCTCCGGAGCAGCAACACACATCCCAATGTAGTAACCTGAAGATATGAATAACATAGAAATAAGCAAAAAGCCCAATGACATGAGCACCCGCTCAAAATCATACCAACTCTAGTCAAATCTACATTTTGAGTGCACCTGTATAAAAACTTGAAATGGCCCAGAGCTGGAGGATATGAGCGACTTCAGACTTTTTTCTCAAACTCCGACCATGTTACAGTGCTAGACTTACATGAAAAGGTGCAAAGAAATATTTGGTGTCCCCAAGCACAAACTATTTTAATATATTGTAAAACTTGACACAGCAACACAAGAAAGCATGCAGCGCTAGGGGAAAATGTAGTTATAATAGAATATAGAAATAGAATCTAGAACAAATAACATTGTACAACTATATACCTTAGTAGGCTGTTTTATAAATGAGCAATATAAAGATAAAAGTTGTATAATTCTGCAGTCTGTCCAAAATCCTCGGTAATATACAGTGTGCACAGCAAGCTTTCCTGGATGTACTATTGTAGACTGTAGATGATTTGGCATTGTGCAGTCTGTTGGCAATTGGCACAAAAGGGGCCTCCCAAGCACTGTGAGGCAGGTGGCTGGGTGAGTCTGTGGCTAATTGTGCTCCTCTACCGGCTCAGTAAAGCAAAGAGGGGATGAGAGGGGTTGTCTGCGATGGCTCTTAGTTTTTTTTCCCACTATCTGTCACTTCCTTAACACGGTCTAGCTCCATCCCCACCAGGGAGCTGGCCTTCCTTGCCAGCTTGCTCAGTTTGTTGGTGCCATATCTCCCCATGTTATCTCCTCAGCACACCACAACAAAGTAGGTGGCTACGGCCACACTAGACATGTAAAACATTCGTAGCACCCTTGTGTATGCATTAAAAGACCAGAGTCGCCTCAGAAGAAGTATCCTGCACTGTCCCTTCCTGGAGAGATCCTCAGTGTTGTCAGACCAGTCCAGTTTGTGGTTTTGATACACCCACAGGCACCTGTAGCTGTCCACATCTTGACAAACAGTCTTGCAACCTGACATACTGGTGTGTACCAGTGAGGAAGTCCAAGATCTTTGTGTCTTCTCCAGGTGTGTGTTTGCTCTGGGAAGCATACAGATGATGGCATCATTGACAATGATGACAATCAGGTATGCATACTGCAAACTGTGGCGGATCGAGATGGTCTCCTACTAGGGACCTGAGGTGCTGTAAGACAAGCCGTCTCTAAGGTTTTCATGACATGTGAAGTTAAAGCCAAAGGTCTGAAGTCTTTGGGAGCTCTGGAGGTGGCCCTTAATACGCACAGGGAGGATGCAGGAAGTCTTCCGGACCTTTTCCAGCATAAGCGATAGGTAAATGGTCTGTAATTAGATTTGCACTTTTCTAGTCTTGATAACCACTCAAAGGACTTTAAAGTACAATTTTGCCATCCACCCTTTTAAACAAACATCCATACAGAGCCATTATATGCAGCACTTTCTCCAGCACACATCATAAATGCTCTGCCGGTCGTTCTTTTGTCCCCTCCACTTCACTGCAGGCTCTTTTCATTACAGTTTCTCATTCCACCTCACACGTCTATGTAATGTTCTGATGCAGCTTCCCCTTAATCCTGTCCCCGTGGGTTTTAAATAAATAAATGATGATGGAATTGCTGCCGTGAAAGCTTCAGTATAATCGTTGCATGAAAGAGAGAGACTGTCATGTTTTACCTAATGGTAAGGCGGAATGGACCAGTACGGTGACACTGGTCCTCCTGATGTGGAACTGGACAAATGCCACATCCTCGCTCCCCAGCCAGGACGAGAACAGGTTCTGGATGGTCAAACCGGCCGAGCGGAACTCGTTGGGTGTAAACACGAAGCAGAGACAAAAAACGATGTAGGCCAAAGTAAAACTCAACTCCGGACTCTCCATACTTGGTCTGTTTATTGCTGACTATCGCCTCACGACCAGCCTGTTTACTTTTCCTCAACTGGATGAAGAAATCAACATTTCCTCTTACGTTACAGGAGAGTCTTCTTCTTCTTTTGTAGGCGGTTGGCATCGAGCATTTAACGCACATTACCGCCACCTGCTGGGGTGTGGGTCAGACCATCGAATAGAGAGGGAAAAAAACTGAATCATCTTCATTAATCCGGTTTCCAAAAAAAAATATGTAAACCCTTGATTACAGTTTTAAGATTTATAAGTCCTTCTACTAATTCCTCAGTTTTTTCTTTAACTTTTCTCTATTTATTTTTATATATAGTGTCATGCTTGTGACAGTGCCCTATCAGAGATGCCAAGTTTGATCGTCATGCTCAAAAATCTGAAACAACCTGGTTTAACAAATGCGGAGTGGAGTCCATTTTTTTTCTTTGTTGAAGTGTACATAAATACATTACAAATTAAATAAGACATTTAACGGTGAACAGTTCTTAAAAAATCTGACCTCGGAGAAGCATAATGTCACGAACAAAAAATATATAGGGCATAGGGAATATATGAAAAAGAAATGGATTAGAAATTAGAAAGATCTGTAAGAAAACAGAAAAACAAAACAAACCTTTCGTTTATTTTAGGGGTTCTCAGCAACATTTCCTTCTGAAATATATATTAAAAAAAATGGTTGACTTTTTAGAAATCTGTTCTTTTGCAAAAATAATTTTCAAAAGTCATGAGTAACATTTCTGAAATGCAAACCAAAAATTACATTTTCTTTTGTCAAGAAAAAAAGAGGTAGTCAAACATAGGAAATAAATATCTCTTCCGACGACACCTTAGTAAACAAATATATATTCTGTTTTGTTGCACCTATATTGCACTTACAAGAAGCTCTTTTTTAAACCATTCCATACAATTTCAAATTGTACTTACTTGATTCTTGTTCTTGGTTTGTACCATCATGGTTGAATGCACTTATTGTAAATCGCTTTGGTTTGCTTAAAAGTGTCAGCTAAATAAAATGTAAAGTAATGTAACCAGTAATGTATATCTTCCCCAAAATAAAGCATAACTAAATTTACATTCCTAAAATTAGCTTACTTGCCTTTTGGGAAGTATCACAGAATAACCTGGTTAGATGAATCTTGAAATGCCCTTTAGAAAAATTCAGCCATTAATGCAGGTGTCTCTTTGAGACCACAAGTTCACATAGAATTTAAATTTGTTAAAGTTTTTCTGAAGTATTATCTTTTGTAATATGTATGCCCAAATAATGATGGTTGATCTATCAGGGATGTTATGAATTGTCATCAGAGGGGAGTTATGAATTGGAAGTAGTTTACATTTATTAAAGTTTTAATTTCAAGCCAGATGCCTCTGAGATAAAATCAAACGTGATTTGGGGAATTTGTTTGATACCTTTATGAATTAAGAATCTTGGGGATGTGGCTTGTTGCAAGGCATTGTGCTCTTAGTACCCAAATCAAGTGGTTTGATTTAATGAATAAACTTGTCTTCTAAACCAAGTATTTCCAAAGAATGACGCATTAATTGTGTTCAATCATGTCGAAAGCGTACTCTTTTTTTTTTTTTTACACTTGAAGTCATACAGTATATTGAGTTGAATTGATTGACCTTTTACAAAACCCAATTGTGTGCCTGAGATTATTGATGAGATGCCTGTCTTTAATCCGTTGGCATAGATATACCTTAAATATATATATAATTCAATGGGTAATGGCTGGTAATAATATCTGAAAAAAATCTTTATTAATCCTGGTATTCATGCTCAAACTGATTAATGGATAACTTTTTCATCTTGCATTTTTATTGATGAGATATACCAGACTCAGCAAAACTGATGAAAGAAGTAAATATGGTACACAAAATTAGACTTGTGCTTGAAATAAATAGTGTCTCTTTTCCTTGTGAAAATAAATGCAAAGAAAATCTGCTATCCCAGACAGCAGATCAACGTTGACTCAACGATGGTTCACTGTTAAGGAATGGTACTATGAAGTAGATGAGGGCTTCCAAAGTGTTTAATACATTTGCTATATGCTTACAGGTGAGATTCAAATGCGTTTACGCTGATACCTATTAAAGGTTCTGTGCATATAGAATTTAGTGATATAGTGGTGAAGCTGCATATTGCAGCTGAATACCCCACACCTCAGCCTCCCCTTCCAAACATGAGAGAGAACCATTGGTAGCTTTCAGTCATCAAAGTTAAAACTCTGTTTAGAAACTGTTTAGTTTGTCCAGTCTGGGATACTGTAAAAAACAAGGGGGCCACCATAGAGAGGACCCGCTCCCAATGTAGATATAAAGTATTTCAATATAAAGACCCATTCAAGAGTAAAGAAAACTACAATTTTTTCAATTTAGATGATCACACACTAGTGAAAGTATCAATAGGATTATTTTAAATGTAACTTCTACCAATTGATCCCTTCACCTAAATCGTACCCACTGACCCTTTAAAGCCATGGAATTATGCTGTTGTATCAAAAGAGTGCCATGCATATTACGATAAGCAAACACTACGTAACTTCGGTTACTAATTGATGTTACTCGAGTTAATATTTTTTTCTCAGAGGAATGCTGATTATTTTTTTCAACTAAGTACTTGTGTGACAGTGCTTCCTCTTTTGCTACTAGCGAAACATATTGACTTCTTTCAGTTTTTATCTGAATTCCCTTTGAATTATTGGGATGCTAATTGAAATATTTCAATAATAATGAGACTCATTAAAGATCATTTTCTTTTTTACTTTTCTATTCCTATATTTGGAAAATTATACAATATCGTTGTTCTATCTATTGAAGGGCGGCTGTGGCTGAGGGGTAGAGTGGTTGTCCTCCAACCTGAAGGTCGGCAGTTCGATCCCCAGTCTTCCGCATCTGCATGCCGAAGTGTCCTTGGGCAAGATGCTGAACCCCGACCTGCCCCCCACAGAACAACAAAGTGTTGCTAATAGATGCACTGTATGAATGTGTGTATGAATGTGTGGGTGAATGGGTGAATGTAAAACTGTACTGTAAAGCGCTTTGAGTGGTCATCAAGACTAGAAAAGGGCTATATAATTACAAAATTATTTACCATTTCCTACATCTCCTTGCATCTTAAAAAAACTTCAAAACGGAGTTCCTGTTTCTTAATAAATTATTATATCATTCACGTATATTCTACACTCTACTCCCTTAGAAAGATAACTGAAGCTACATCTGGACGTTCACTAATGACAGACCACAACGTAGTCTCTTTAAGTCCTTTTCATATTTGTTTTATCTGCCTCATGATCCTTCCAATTCCTAAGTGAGAGTACAATAGTCATTAAAAACAAAAAAGCGATCTTCGGTTGTCATTTATCATCACAGGAAGGTTCCATGCATGGTACAAGGTGTCAACACTCTCCTTTTCATTAGGGAGTTGAGAGCTCCCTTTGAGCTTTAAAACACAATTAGGACAAATGTAGACACAATCTAAAGGAATCTAAATCATGTTAGAATAAAATTCATGAAGTGAGCAGAAACACACACCAGCTGAATTTTTTCCCGTACATCAAAATCTGGACAGTCCCTGATTATTATGGTGTCAGTTTCAGTTATGCCTCCACACAGGATGTGAACAACTTGGCTAAAACCTGTCAGTGCTGGACCTCCATGCTAAAATTGTATAGAAAAGAGACATCCATAGGTATGTATAATCATATTAGGTTTTAATTAGGTGTTTTATAAAGTGCAGCATGAACACATATTATTCGAATTTATTAAAGGTTATTGAAGACATCAGACAAAAGCGTTTCACTTCCTTTGGTGAACCCAGTCTATTGGTGAACCTTTAAGATGACGAGAGTGTAAGGGAGAATAAAACCGTAGGGTGGCAGTAATGCAACACCGTGGAGGCCAACTGCCGTAAAACCTCAGAGAAGAAGAGGTAACGCGCATCTTGATTTGCATTTGTCTTTGCTTCTTCCGGTCACCTGACCCGCTTGATTGTTCACCGACGCGGGTCTTTCAGTGTTGGAAAGCGATAGTAACCTCGATAGATACACAGAAGCCTTTCTCAAAGACTGCGGACACATTTTACTGATACTGATTATTATATTCAACATGTCTGCGTGGACTGAAGGAAGACGACGCGATGCTCACAGCAGCCAAGACGACGAAAGGTACGCTTTAATGTAGTTTTAGCCGCTGTAAGCACTATCACTACGAGCTGCCACCGTGCCTGCCCCTTTGTTAGGTTCCCAAAGAGGAGCTCCTCTCGCCTGAGAACGTGTTAGTAATGTCAGATGATGTAACTTGTTCTGTACCGCTGTCTGTGAAGCACCAGTCTGTGTGTTAGCTGCTTGTAGTGGCTGAGCTAGTAGCCATGTAGTAGCCACCTGAGTTTGGTTTGCGGAGAAATAATGGATGTAGCGGTAAACGATGAAAGGAGTACATATGTTAGCCGCACTGAAGGAACGACCATACGAAGCGAAGTGGACGATGTCCGTGCGTTGCCGATAGTATTCATTCGGGACAAAACTATAGTTCTGGTGGCGATCAGGCCTCACAGGCCCCGAACAGAGCCTGAGGGACGAAGGAGGCACACACAGACGTTCAGAACAATCGGAAAGGGTTGGCGGGAGACTGTCTCAAAACTTCCGCCACTGGGATTCGAGTGCGCCCATATTCAGACCCTTATGGTACACATTTAAACGGGCTAGAGCAGCTGACAAGAGCCATCTCCAGGCACTTGAGGCACATCAAGTTCGAGACCTTCTAAATCATAGAGAAACCCAACATTTTTCACAATCAGCAAGTACTCAATGAATTAGAAATCGGATTTAGCGTGAGAATAAGAAAGCATCTGTTTCCGATTTAAAACAATATATCCATCAATCTCTCTCTATATATATATAGATATATATGAATTACGCCGCGGGCACACCGTCCGCGGTAGCGCTTGCTTTTCATTTCCTCCCTACGTTAACAGATGAGAGCTGGAACACCGGCTGCTGTTCAGCCGCGGAAGTCGAGCTGCTCTTCTCTCGGTGTTTTTGTCCCCGCGTATTCGCGCGCTTCACAGCAGATAAGACAGAGAAATGATCTTTCAGCAACGTTTCAATGTTTAATAACACTAAAAAGGGCTATCTTATCCGTTGCATATGACACGAACATATATTTGCATGTAGCCTACTTTAATACATTCATTTGTTTTTATAATATTAAATATTTTGAAGATGCACATTTTCACACTGTATAGTACTGGTATTTATTCATATACTCAGGACTTTTTTTTATACAAAACAGAACCCTCAGAAAGGCTCTAGTTATATTAAAGGCTGTAGTTGTATTAAAAGTTGAACAACCGCGATTCGCACCCGTTTTTGATAAACAGTATCAATTTTGAAAAACATCAAGTTAGATGCCCCACACCTGTAACTTGAAGTGAATTGACGTCTAATACTATCTACTCTTTATAGCTGATACTACCATTTCTTCCTAAAAGGAGACATATTATCACAATTGAACTTTTTTTTAGTGCTTCTACACGTTAATTTGGGTATCTGGCATGTCTACCGGCCCAAAAACGCGATCTAAGTCAGAAATGTCATGCTAGAGTGACTGAGAATGGGCTTCCTTATCATTCTCTCCTCACAATGAAATGGGTGTCTCTCTTACATGGCCTCGGCCCAGCGCCCCTACACTCATTATAGATACGATATTTGTCAAAGCACTTCACTTCGTTTTGAAAACCTCGGATACACCTGGAATAGCTAGCTAGCAGCATGAAGCAAATGAGGCACTCAAGATGAGCTGTGGTCCGCTGCACAGATCCACACAGATCTTCTTAGGGCCCCAATAGCCACGAAAAACTTCCACAAAGTAACTTGATGGTTATTGAAAGTTTCAAATCACGACCACGCGCCTACATGACACGCATTACCTTTCAGTATGGGGTAGATCAGGGGTCTCCAACCTTTTTTCAACTGAGAGCTACTTAGAAAAAAATTAAGTGGCCAAGAGCTACTTGCATCACATCGCACATATTTATTAATCAACTGACTTAAGCTTCTGTTTGTACACGTGTGAAATTGCAATACACAATGCTTATCAAAAATAACTCAACTCTAATACAATAACTTAATAACTCAACATCAAAGGTCCAAGAAAACATTAGTACACTCACTCTTTTTAAAACTTAGTGAGATGACTGGCACTGCATGGAGTCCTTCTGTTTGTACACGTGTGAAATTGCAATACACAATGCTTATCAAAAATAACTCAACTCAATAACAATAACTCAATAACTCAACATCAAAGGTCCAAGAAAACATTAGTACACTCACTCTTTTTAAAACTTAGTGAGATGACTGGCACTGCATGGAGTCCACCAAAGAGGTGTATGCACTCAGGTTCACTCTAATACAGTCATTTAAATGTTCATCTGTCAGTCTTGTTCTGAATTTAGATTGGATGACATTCATGTCAGAAAAAGCAGCTTCACAAAGGTATGTCGAACCAAATAAAGCAGACATTTTAAGTGCTGCTTGGTGAATGTTCTTGTAGTTTTCTGGGTCTACAAGGCTCCAGAAATGTTGTGAGTGTTGCTGAGACTTAAGCTGAACATGATTCTGGAGATTTATAACCTCCATCTCCATCTCCACAGGATTGACAGTGAACAGTTCAGCCATCTTTTCTGAAATCTCTGTGATGTCTACCTCCATGAATGGGTTGGCAATGAATGCCACACATGGCTCCAGCTTATCAAAATCATTGAACCTATCCTCAAACTCCTGGCCTAGCTTTGACATGAGGTCACAATATTTATTGACATCCAAAACAAAGTCAGCCCCTGCATGGCTATCTAACATCTTAACTACTGTTGGGAAGTGTTGCAGTCTTTTGTTTTTCAGTTGCTGGAGGTAGAATGACAGTTTTGCTTTAAAAGCCTTAACAGCACTGATCATGTCAGAAATTGTTCTGTCTTTACCTTGTAACTGGGTGTTGAGCTGATTGAGTTTCTCTGTCATGTCTGTCAGGAACGCAAGATCAAGCAGCCACTCAGCATCAGACAAAAGTGTAGTGTCCTCCTCTCTTGACTCCATGAAAGCCTTGATTTCGTTCAGCAATGAGCAGAAGCGATGCAGTATTTTTCCTCGGCTCAGCCACCTCACCTCAGTGTGGAGAAGGAGATCACTGTGTTCAGCAGACAGTTCCTGGAGGAGCAGTTTGAAGCTTCTGTGCTGCTTGGCCTTTGCGCGAATGGAGTTGATGATCTTAATGACAGGTGTCATCACATGATCAAATCTCATGACTTTGGCGCATATAGCCTGCTGGTGAATGATGCAGTGATAGTTCACAATTTTAGGAAAGTCCGGGTCGGCCTTGCACAGTGCAATAAATCCTGAGTGGCGTCCTGTCATAGCTGGTGCGCCGTCTGTTGTAATAGACACCAGCTTTTCAATAGGCACGTTATTTTCAACGAAGTACTTTTTCACAACGTTGTAAATATCGACTCCTCTGGTTGTGGTTTTTAGTGGAAGCAACGTCAAAAACTCCTCTCTGGTGGAAGAGTCTTCGAAAACCATCCGGACAAACACAGCCATCTGAGAGGTATCAGCCGCATCCACCGACTCGTCACATTGAATTGAAAACCATTTGCATTTAATCATGTCTCGCTCCAACTGACCCACTGCATCGGCAGAGAGCGCAGACACTCGCCGTGCCACTGTGTTTGCGCCAAGCTGTACATCAGCGATAGCGGACATGATTTCAGTCTTACTTTTATGGTCCTTGAATAATGTGTCGGCCAGCGCTGTCATTGCTTCCTTCACCATCCCGCCATCGGTGTATGGCTTCTTGTGCTTTGTCAAAATGTGCGCCACTTTAAATGATGCCTCCGTGGCCGCGTTGGCTTTCTTCGTCAGTCCGATGAATAAACATTGCTGTTTTTTAAGGTTTGCTTTCAGCTGGTTCACTTTCTCAGTCCGTAGAGTGCTGCCTGCTGGAAAATCCCGTGCAAAGTTACCGTGGACTTGAGTGTGGTGGCGCTCCACGTTACCTCTTTTGCCGACCGAAACACTGCTCCCGCATATGAGGCACACACACTTGTCCTTCACGCTAGTAAAGAAGAACTCGCATTCCCACTCCAAATGGAAATTGTATGTTTTCTGCTTTTTCTTGACTTGGCCACCTTGGTTTTCCATCTTTGTTGTTTGTGTAAAGTTCTGCTAATACACCAAACTCCTCACTTTAGCTTAGCGAGCGTACAACGTCACTCAACGTCACAACGTCACTTTGGCTACATTTACACCGGACACCAATGTGACATATATGTGAACGTAAGTGAGATGAGGTTCATTTACTGTCGTCGGAATATAATTTTTTTTTTAAATTTTTTTTATTATTATTATTATTTTTTATTTTTTTATTTTTTTCGGTCAACCTATCAGGCGAGCTACTGAAAACCTGCCCGCGAGCTACCGGTAGCTCGCGATCGACGTGTTGGAGACCCCTGGGGTAGATGAAGGCGCACAAGCAGCCGACAACGGACACACAAGCCGCGGAGCTTAGAACGGACAGGGCGATCACGGACCAACGTCTGGGACCGACCGGCCGGGTCCCACGGGGAAGGAGCCTGGATGTTCCATTTCTTTAAAAACCTCCGTGTTCTGCGGCAGATCTGAGTCAGATAACACTTTACTTTACAGATGGAGCTTTACTTATCTAGCAGGGGGGTGGGGGGAGCTGGCTTTATTTAACAAAACTCAGCCTGTTCATCCAACTTTGATGTGGGATAAAATATATTTCTTCCATTGAAACGCTTGTATTCGAAATACATTCTTGATTGTTTAAATCCAGCATTTTCTTATGTCTTCCCTGCATAGGATCACGGTCCCGCCTCGGGGATCCCACTGCAGGAAGAGAGGGATCGATGGAAACCTGCGGGCCAACAAAGAGGCAGAAGGTAATGACAGGGAAAACCGCAAGCACACTGACGGCAAGTGCAGATACTCCGACAACAGACATGCCAGGTAAGAGTATATGCCTACAATAGAAGAAGAAAATCTTATTTGTGGAACCTCGGTTATATTTTCATATTGATGAATATATTTTCGAAGAAAACCAACACCTTTTAGACTTAAACATTTTGGTAATTTATTAGTGAATATCTTGAAAAATAAAACTTAAAACCTTTTGTCTCTGATCTTGCACTTGCCAACATCACTTTCCTACTTTTAACATGTTCTTATGTTTCTTAAAATCTGTTCTCTTTTTATTTAAATGACATTTCAAAGTGTTATATTTTGCATTTATATTGTATGTAAAGAACTTTGAGCTGCATTTCTTGTATGAAAGGTGCTATACAAATAAATGAAAAACAATTATTATGCATGAAGCTTCAGGTTTTATCAGTCATGTGGTCCTAAGCTCCAACATAATGTTGAAACTGTAACTCTGCAGGAATGGAAAAAGCTTTAGAGCTACATATCTGACCATCTCTGCGTATACAGGAAGAAGAAAAAAATTTAGATACATTTTTTTTTAATTAAAAATGAAAGACCACAGTTGATTAGATAACAATATTAGCTGTTAAACTGCCTGTTGTGCTTATGCTAACATATATGGTCTTATGTTTCCTCCCTAGTTTCACCACTCCCGAGAGTGCAGGCCCGGTGTCTCGCTGTGGTAGACAGGCTGACTGGGGTAGCCAGGTGGAGAATGATGAGATGAGGAGGGACGTACAGAGAGACATACAGCGGTAGCCTTCCTTCTTTTGTTCAGTGATTTTAACTCATTGGTTTAAAGCACTACTGTTACGGAGTTCTAAGCATCACTGACATGTGCATTGTGTTCAGTTACAGGAGGAAGATACTTGGTGCCGAGGTCACCCAGAGAGAGAGAAAGACCTCCTCTGGCTCTTCTGGGAGGTATGTGGTATATGTATGAAGACAAGGTGGCGGTTTTACCGACATTAAGTGCGAGTTGTAACTCAGTCAGAATGTGAATAAAGGTGTCTGTGTCATTGTTTCCATATGTCTCAGGTTCTCTAGCCCATTAGGACTAAATGCAGACTCAAACAGAACCAGCAGCTTTTCCAAACTTCTCTGTTTTAGAAGCTAAAAAACTCAAGTCCTTACGACGGGCGTAAAACGTAGCAGATGTTTCAGAATGAAGATACTCGAGGAGATGTACAGTCCTGAATTCGGAAGCAGGCTGCTATTTAGTGGTTCCATTCACAACGAAAACATGTCTTAATGTGCTCGAACCGATCTGCTGCAGCTGTGACTCCAGAGAGGGAGAAAACATCGAGACAGATGAGGCTGTGTTGTTACGGCGACAGAAACAGATCAACTACGGCAAGAACACATTGGCCTATGACAGATACATCAAGGAAGTTCCAAAGTAAGTTCAAACAAACATACATATACCCTCAATTAATCATTTAAAATGTTTTCATTATAAATAGGTTGTTGCTCAGGAAGTAGAAAGTCTTCTACTAACCAGAGGGTTATTGTTCTATGGCTTCTCCATTCAGTGTGCTGAAGTGTC
This sequence comes from Pleuronectes platessa, assembly GCF_947347685.1. Classification (NCBI taxonomy): domain Eukaryota; kingdom Metazoa; phylum Chordata; class Actinopteri; order Pleuronectiformes; family Pleuronectidae; genus Pleuronectes; species Pleuronectes platessa. Next base: position 1,809,812 of record NC_070633.1, read on the forward strand.
CACGGGCAAGATACTAGGGCTGCGCGATATTAGAAAAACCTGCAATATGATAACTTTTTTTTATATTGCGATGATGGCTGCAGGCCAACACACACACACACGCACACACTTTTCCCTGAGGTTCTTAGATCATAAATCAGCCAATTTTTTTTATAAATATCAACAGCTCATAGTGATTAATTTAAATCGGGTCAAACATGATCACTAGAGGTTTCCACAGCAGAAATGGTTTTTTGATTTTACTCAGGAAAGTGTTTTTCAAGAAGTTCCTTAATCATTGGTCCTTGATGTTAACCGTTATGAAAGCATATTTTCAACCGCAGTCTGGTAAAGACTAAAAACCTGAATCAGATCAGTATTTGGTATGACATCCCCTTGTCTGTGATTTTTACATCAGTTCTCTGTGGGGATCAGACACAGTAATGTTTGTGCAGAAAGGATTACTGCAGAATGAATTGGTGGTCTAACTGCTCTTAAAAGATTTGTGTTCAATAAATGAGTAAAAAACGTGAAGCCCATCTGTTTCCAATGTATCCTCTTTCCTATTTTGATTCCAGACACGTGCGTCAGCCGGGTGTTCACCCAAAGACCCCCAATAAATTCAGGAAGTACAGTCGTCGCTCTTGGGATCAGCAGATAAAACTGTGGAAGGTCAAACTGCACGCCTGGGACCCCCCAACAGTGGACTGCCAAGATAAAGTCCTCAATAACATGTAGGAAAATTAGGACTCCAGCTAACAATTATTTACTTACCAACAATGAGTTGTTTAATCCGACCAACAGTCCAAAACTCAAAGATATTCAATGAAATGTTATTTTATATATGCCAGAAGGTAGTACACCCTGCCTTTTTATGAGGGTGTTTCATATTTTTCAGTATAATTGATTCAGAGCGAGTGGCATACAAAACAATTCTCTCTCATGGGAGAGAACTGAGTTGCACCCTAAAGCTAAAGCCAGATACAACTCATTTTAAGCCCATGAAGACCATATTATGGACATATTGTCTCAATCAGCTTATGGTTTATTTTTCTTGACATCTATTTTTCTAGTGAGGAGCTGGGCCTTGATGACATCATGGACATTGAGCTGGACTTTCCAAACCTTTCTGACTCCCAGAATGTCCCATCCTCTCTGACCTCACACAGCCTTTCACTGGAGGTGAGATTGATTACTTCTGTTCAGTAGAAGCACACACATGGTAATGTCTTCAATTGTTGAAAGGGAACTCGAGCTCCCTTTATTCGGTGGGTCTCCTCTGAAGTTCTTTTCATCAGAGCTCTCTAAGTAGTCCGAACATGCAAAAAGTTCAAAATATATGGATATAGTTTTCAGTAACAAACAATCTGAATCCTGTATCTACTGTATTATGTCAGCAGAGATCCCCATTGAAAGCAGGGGATATAACAAGTGTTTCTGTTGTTTGTGTTCTCTTGCTCAGGGTGATGACTGTTTGGGTACCCCAGTTAAAATACAGAAGACAGAAACTACGGTGGAGCTTGACACGGTGTAGCTCATCATCCTGCCCATCTCCAAACAAACATGTTGACACATCTCCATTGGTTTAGCTGTTTCCCTGCAACATCTCCCACTTCATGTTACCCTGAATGATTGTTCCAGGTACCATCACCTGTGGTAATGCCACACACAACATCACAATTCTGTGTATCTCAGGTCGTTGGTATTATTTGGTTCAGCACTGACATTAGCTTTTTCATTTGTACTAGTGCTTCTTAACTCGTATAGTCTTTCAAAGATAATCTGCTCAGGGAGTCTTTTCTTATGGTTTCACTTTCCAGTTGCATGTTAAAGCAAGTTTCTGTTAATTTCAATGGATTAGGGTTTGTTCTTTACAAAAAACACTTGTAGCTCCGATCTGTGGTTCTGCAGACATCCCGGTTTGTCGGTGCGAATCTTAAAACACGCACTGCATGTACCTGGTAAATATGAGGCAAGAATACATAGAAATGAGCTGAACTCTGAAGGTTCTCTAAATATTCAAAAGAAAATGGGTAAACCAAAATTAAAGTATTTTCCTTTTATCGATTGATATTTTCAAGATTATTTTTCTTGTAGAATTTTAACTGGTGCATTACTGCAGTGAAACTGGGCTTTGATTTGTTTTTACATTGGGTTCTTCTTTTTTAATACAAATGTTACTATGTTCTGTATTGCTTTTTTCTTCAATGTGAAATCTTTCCAATAAAAAGAAAAAGAGAACTGAATTGTCTTGTCTTTTAGGAGCAAAACTTTGATGGTAGTTACTTGTTACTTTAAAAGCAAAGCCACAGATGGATTCAAGCTGGTACTTTAAGGTATATTAAAGTTAATGAATGCTGTGTGTAACGTAAATATAGCATGTATGCTGTCCATGAGTATTTGGACTATTCCGCATATTTTGTTGCTCAGGCTCTGAGCTCCTGCACTCCCAATTTAAACCACATTCAGCTGGAATTTGAGGAGGATTAAATCGTAGCAAGTACTGTGGGAATGAAGCCTTGTTAGAGAGATTTTCACAAACTTACTTGTATTGTGAACGTTTTGACCTACAAGGTCTTCGTTTGGCAAACGTGAACAACAACACATGCACTGAGCATTTTTTCCAGACTTTCTCTACCTGGGCCCCCTTGTCTGAGAAGTTGATACAAAAAGAAAAAAATGTCAGGATGAAAATGATGATTCAAACACAGAATACACCGACATAGTCGAGACAGTTTGCGGTGATAACAGCTGATAGAGGTGTCGATGTGATGTAAACAATATCATGTGATCTCTGCAGCAATGTTTTTATTTGTAAATATAGTGTATATAAATAAAATGTCATTGCTACTATTGATTATTTTACATATTACATTTGTTTTTACTTAAATGTATATTTCACTTTAATTAGTCACGGGTTTTCCTTGCAGGGGGATTGATAGTAAAATGGTATATATGAAGATTTTAAATACATATATTTATTGACATCACTTCCTCTTTCTGTCTGCATTGTATTTGACTAAATTTAGCCATAATAGCTGTGTGTGGAATGTAATCTGCAGCATTTACATTTAAGGGAAGACATCCATCGACTGATGTCTGATCTTCAGGAGAAGGATCGGCTGATGCAATATGATCCAGCCTTTCACATTATAGTTATAACATTGAAATAAACATATACTACATGGATGCCTCCTCATGCTTGTGTTCTTCGTTAGTGCCTGCTTACTATGACAACAAACAGTGTGCCTTGAACAGATAACTGTAAATACTGGTAGACTTCAGTATGATGGTTCCCGTTGGTGTGGAAACAAACAAATCAATTTATTTAATTTGTACTGATGAATATGGAGTTTACAATTTTTTCCAGACATTTGGGACATTTATGTAGCATTCCTGGTAGAATTAATCTTTTGCACAGAATCACATCTACAGCGATGTGTGAGGTGAAAATCGCCTCTGGACGGCGCAGCTTGAGTACCACAGTTCTAGAGGGTTTGGCTTGTGGGGTTTAACGTGAGGGGCCACAGTCTCACACCACAGATGGATGCAGTGGCTCCGGGCAACACTATCATCATCGCTCCCACACTAGCCTGAAATTGACAACACTGCCAAACGATCCAGAGGTCTGCATGGAAATTGGACGATTGACTCCAGTCCATAGCTACACTCTTTTAGGAGGGAGTCCCTTCACCTCCTTCAACCTTCAGGCACTACTTCATTGCCTTGATGGATAAGGGTCCGTTCCGTCCTGGCATGTACAGCATGTTTTGATGCATAGCCTACTCTATGCCAAAGAAAGGAGGGAGATATTTTTTTAAACTACAAATTTAGATCAGAAGATATAAGTTTTAAGGGCATAGACTGCAGTGATGTGTCTATACCAATGGGAGGCAGCAATGCAGTAAATAGTGCCTAGTCTGCCGTAAAGAAGAAGAAGACGAAGAAGAGTAGTAAGCGAACGAAGCGTGAAACAGAGGAGACAAGCTGTGCAGGCTCAGTCGATACGATTTTGTGATTTAAAACACTGAGGACCATGCTGAGGGCTTGTCTGAGAGGAGCTAATTCCACAGCTTGGGTAAGACCCGCAGCCCAACTCTCCGGAACCACAGTGAGCACCATGTTGGCATTAGCGTGTTGTCATTCAGTGACCCACAGCCTTCTTCAAGGTTCCAAGGTGGCTCACAGTGACAAGGCCTGGACACACCGAACCCAGCTAACGTTAGACTAACATTAGATTAACGTTGGCCCGTATAAATAGCGTGACTCGATACTGACGTTGTCATGAGGAGATATCACATTGCCAGAGCTAGCTGTTAGCTTCCAGTGACAGATGGCTAAGCGAACGGGTTGAGCTAAGTGTTTTGGGTGGGTGGAAGTGGGGTGTCTTTCACGTCTTTGAACTTATTTGTAATTTTGTTTATTTGTATATTTATTATGAACTTATTTGTAATGTCAGCATGTGTCAGTAAAAGAACAGACTACTATAATACCGATATGTTCAAGTCCCTCTCTATCTGGCACTCCACTTCATAAAGCGCCAAAACATGTCGGCCTCATGTGAGGAACAAAGTCTAGGGTGACATTTCGTACAAAGTTAGCATAATTGCTGGGCTATTCTGTGTCTGAATGGGTCAGGTTTTTGCAGCGCCGCCCCAGATTTTGTTCAGTCTTTCCTGCGAAAATCACCTGACATCCATTTGTGCTGATTATTTGCGCTCTACACTTGTTCCCTTCAAAATGGTTTATTTGACATTATGGAAAACGAACCTGAATTTACAAATCAGTCAACTGTACTAAATCATCTGAAACACAGAGGCAATTTATGGCAGTAAACAGTTTGCTATGTAGTTACTTTTATTTGTATTTGTAAATTGTCTTCTCACATACAGATACAGATTTGTCTTTTTATCAGAATGTATCAAGAAAAGTGGATCAACTTTTAGATTTTTCTCTCTGCATGACTCTCTCCCTGTACCTCTTTTTCCCCATGTTAAGAAGAGCTGTGGGAGAACCCCTCTAAACAATCTGCAGCACTGCCGGCATTACACAGCAGGAGACACCAGGTAACTAACACACATACACCTGACACACACGTACATCACGTTCTATCCCTTTGATAATGTGAGAAATGGTCACATAATAATCATGTCTATATATTTGTTCTCCTCTTCCGTACAAGTGGTACTGCTAAGGTGGTTGCTGCTGGTTTGGTGACTTTAGGTGGTGGCATTGGAGGAACGATACTTTACGCCAAATGGGACCACAAGTTCAGGGCAGCCATAGAGAACAATGTTCCGTACTCTGACTGGCTGTTGGGTCTGGCTTTGGGACCTATAGCACAGGATGGCAGTCTCCCAGTCAAGAAACAGGTCAGGATTTATGCAGTCTTGTGTCTCTTCCTCATTTGATCAGTAAAATCAATTTCTTATCAGGGCTGCATATCAGAGCTCAATACAGTTCCCCTGAAGTAGTTCAATCTTATTCGTCAAATCACATCACATCATGTAAGTTATAGTTCTAGGTAAAGAGCTTCCCATAATTTATCCTTGGATCTTACATTTCGTGTGCATTCAGCAAGTGAACAATACTGTTCAACGGTTTGCATATTAAATAGTGTGAAGTTGCATTATTTCCTGGTTACATAACTGTTGACCAAGACTCTATTTTTCTGGAAAAATGTAAAATGAATAAAAGATGAATGAGATAAACTGAATATTTGTTAGTTTACACTGTCAGGCCGCTGTTAAAATGGCTGCTGTTTCTGCTGTTTAGATGGAGATGGCCCAGACACCCTCTATGATGGAAAAAGAGGTGAAGACATCCAAAGCCAAGTCAGAGAAGAAGTTGAAGGAGGCAGCACTGAGTCCTGCCAACGGGATGAGTCTCGCACCAACACAGCCGGCACAGAGCATAGAGGGTAACTTTTCATGAGACAGTTTTTTTAGGCTACTGCTGTTGTCACTCATTTCATTTTCCCACCTGCCTAATGTATGTCAGCATAGTCACACTGGCCTGATTTTCAGTGTGGGTGTATGAGGTGTAGGCACCCTCAGACTACATTTAGTGGTAAATCTTTGGCCATATTGTAAAAATTGTTAAATTTGTGGACCTTTTTGAGAGTGAGAGGGTTAAAGAACCAGGTTTTCTAAGTTAAGGCCTCAAGGTCTTTGGCAAACCCTAAAGATTGCCCCCGACGGCCAGCAATGTGAATGGTGTCTGATAGGAAAAACTGCTGTGACGCTGTATAAATAAATGTGTGCGTTTGAATTGGTGAATATTACTTGCACACTAAGATGCTTTGAGAAAAGGGGCTTCTTGAATTCAGTCTAGGTTTGAGGAGTATGATAATGATGTGACTCATTTGCTACAAACTTGACAGCTCACCAAATCAACTCAGTTTAAAAATCGATTTTGGCATGTTTGACAACTTAGGAATGTTATATAGAACAGTGTTACTCCTGCAGTAGAGTCCATATACTTCAAAGACAAGCATCAGTTGGGCTGTTCTGACTAGGGGGAGACCAATTTAAAAAAAAAAAAAAAAAAACGATATACATTTGCAGTAAAAATTAAAGTCTGAGCGTCAAAATTTAGAATAACACAAACTCCAACAAAAAACTTTATTGAAATGCCTTTGAGCATATATTTAATGAAAACAGATCTTTTGAATATTATCTGAAAATATAAAGTGTAGGGAGCTCCCAGTAGCTGAAGATAGAAGTAAATAAAATAAATAAGTAGTCAAACTTTGTATTGGAATAAGAGTTTGATCATTATTCCCAATTCAGCAGTACTAGATTGTGGTGCAGAAGGCAGAGCTGCTACCAACGACAATTCAGCCGCGGAAGCAGAAGACTTGCTGATTTTGTACTGTGCACTGTTCAGAGTAGAATATACTGTGAAAACTATCTTTCACCACAGTTTCAATAGTAATCCGTCAAATATTTTCAAGACATAAATATTTGCAGCACTTCTTGCTGCCTACCCATTTACCCAATAAAATCACTCCAGTGTTTCTGAAAAAAACTATAAATGACCTAGACAGACACACTATTCTGCATCAGACCCAAAGGAGTGCATTTTAAAATAAAGGGTTATTGGCAATAAGATATATTTTTTTTTTAGATAATCTAAAAAAAGGCAAAATAATGGCCCTCATAATGGGCCAAGCCGATAGTCGATCGAATACTAGTTCTGAAACCTTAGTGAAGCTACTTTCATACATGCACTTAACTCCGGATAATCTCATGAAATCATCCGGAGGGGCTGTATGTGAGAAAGCGTTGTCATGCTCGTTGAAGACACTGATAAAGAAGTCAAGAGAGCGTTTGGTTATGAGCTTTAAGCTAAAACTGAGATTGCCGCTGTGGAATTATTACATTAAGTCCTTCCTCTGCATGTTGCAACAGGCCCTGCTTGAGCGTGCTAGATACGTGCCTGACCACAAAATATTCTGCTACATTTGACACCAAAGGCAATCCACGGAGAAAGTCTGGACCCAATATTGAGGACCTTCTGCGAATTTCATTCCTGAAAACGGAGCATTATGTGGCCGGCTGTGGCATGCTGAAGTGTCCAAGATTCTGTACCCCAAATTGCCCCTTCTCATAGAGAAAGTACTGCACATTTTCAAGTTTCAGTTTCAAGATGCCGAATGGCCTTTCATAGAAACAAGTGCTGACCATAGGTGCACTGTATGAATGTGTGTGTGTATGGCAAACTGTACTGTAAAGCACTTTGAGTGGTTATCAAGACTAGAAAAGTGCTATATAAATACAGTTCATTACCATTCTCCAGAGTTCTCTGAGAGAGCAAGAGAGAGCAGTGTGACACTGCAGAAATATATCAGCTGAGTAGGAAGTGCTTCATATGTTGACCAGGATACATTTGTATTCACACAGTGGCCCCAGACAACATACAAATGGGGTTTCAGTGATTGGATCTCTGTATGCTTTTGGATACGTGCATACTTGTGATTGGAACACCAGGGACAGATGTTGATGCCAAGTCTGTACCATCTAAGCCATGATGTGTGATCCTTGTTATTGTATATAAGTGATTTGATTTTAGCCTAGTAATAATCTCAGTGTTTTATTGGAACTCTTGTCTTTTGTGCCAACAGAGGTGTCACATGGCATGCTATAGAAAGATATGCTGCTGTGTTGTTTCACTAGACCTTGTAAATGTAACAGTTTAAGGCAGGGGTGCCCAATACGTCGATCGCAATCTACCGGTCGATCGCAAAGGTAGTGTGGGTAGATCACATCATACATGCACGATTGGAAAAGAGGCAGTCACATGGACCCTCCGGCGCTCTCAGAGCTAATTTTGACTTACCCGCCCTTAGAGCCACACTTGCAGACATTCAATCTCCAGCTAAGTACCCCCTCAGTTTTTTTTACCACCGCCGCCACGCCCCCCTCGCCCTGGAGGTGTTGCGACCATCGACCTCAGCAGCGATGTGTCGCTAAGGGCGGGGGGGGGGGGGGCGTGGCGGATACCCACATGAAATAAAAAAACAGTCGATCATGTTGAGCTGGTCATTTCAAAAGTAGCTCACATGCCTATATAGTGTGGGCACCCCTGGTTTATGGCATCTTACTTGGTGAATATAGCATTTTAAAATTAATGTTCTGAAATTCCATTATTATTTAGGGAGGATTTCCCCTACATACATTTAGCTGAAGTGCCCTGTCCCCCCCCCCCCCCCCCCCCTTGCCCTTTTGTTTATTCACTCTGATACTCTCTAAATCCACAGATATTTTACAACATTACATCACATTACCAGTCAAACCCTGGTTACAGCCCTTTATGACTTCCTTTTCATTGTGGCTTAGATTAAGTTTCCAGCTCTCAGGGCATAACCTGTAATGAAGTGATATCTCTGGACTTGAAGCTGTTATTACAGAAAATAGATAGTGGTTTGATTTTCCTTCATGATGAAACCAGTTAATAGTCTTTGATTCTGGGTACATAACTTTTGTTCTTCTCAACTTAAATGGATTTTTTTTATTTTAATCTTCTACCTTTTGGAATTTAACAACTGAGCTCAACCGCAATGTTGTTGTTTTTTTATCTTTTAAATTGTACTCAAGAGCTTGTGCATCATCATCTCATATCTTTCAGCTAAATACGTTTAATGAGTGTTGTGACACAGGATCATGTACATGCAACCAACTGCCTGTGTGGTATTTGTGTCTCATCCAGAGGCTTCTGCAGAGGCAACTCATATCATCTCGGCCATCAGTGAGGTCCCATCAATCCCTGCTCCATGTGACACAGAGGTACCAGCAGTAAAAGGTAACACCTCTTCACCACTAAAAAGTACTGGAGTACTTTGATACCTAGCACACTCACTCTAACTCCTTTTCAATGCATCTATATTTCTGTTTATTTCCAAGTTCTGTTCTTTAACACTGTTGATGGTAAGTATGTTTAATTACTTTTGCTCTTGATAGAATATTTTATAATAATTGTATGGTTTATTGCTGTTATTATCTGATATAAGGTGACCTTGAATTTCATGAAAGTTGCCATTAAATATGATCAAAAGCAGAATTTCACCGAATGGATATCTAAACAAATAGAAGTATTGGTATCAGTTGGCTGTTAATCAACACTGACTTACTGGCGTCTCAGTGAAAGCAGATCATTGGGGCTTTAGATATTACCTCCAAGAATGTTTGATCATAGACCCATGATCCCCATTAAATGGCCTTCCAGTTCTTGGAACCAGCATCTGCAGTTTTCTCAGTGATTAAATTCTGTGTGTGTATTAGGGCTGCACGATATACCGAAAATCAGTCTCGCTGTCCCTCTGTCTCCCTCTCTGTCTCTCTCTCTGCTGACATGTCTGACTTGCTACAGTTTAAAAGTTTATTTTCTCTCTCTGTCTCTTCTACACACACACACACACACATACACACACACACACACACACACACACACACACACACACACAATGTAATCGGACACACGTGTAAACTCAGTGGGTAACAACAAAACTATATAAACTTAGTAAATGTACAGTATGTGGAGCTGGCGCCATGCTCGGTTTGGTTTGACGCAGTTGGCATAGCGTACTGCACGAATGATTAAGACACGAGAGGGTGTATATTACTGACAGAGCCGCTAAAACCCCCCAAAGAAAATACTTTCACGGTTCAAACATTTATGGAAAGACTCCAAATTAACACTGTAAGTGGATTTTTTGGAGCTGTGCATGGCTCCCTGGTATCTGCCCCTGATTTGGTGGCAGCTGGACTGTGCACCTTCTCCCGGCCGTGAAGCTGTCCGTGGTCTCTCCGTCCGTATCCAGGGACTGTTTATTTTTATTTAGCGCAAATCATATTGTCATTGCGATATTAAATGATGTTATGGCATGTTTTCCTATTATCGTGCAGCCTTAGTTTGTACCGAGCTAGAGGTGCTCTGTCCTTCTCTCACTTTCACTAATAAGCACTCATCAGTTATAAGGAACTGATCAGTACATGAAGTAACTTAGTGTCTGTTAGAATCGCTCCCACTTCTCCTGTGATGCGAGTTTCATTGTTCAGTGAGGTTTTCACAGTCACAGCCTGGACTTCTGCTTCTGTGGTCTGCACACATGCTATTTTTCCTTTGATTTTAATTTACCATTTGAATCATTATACTGGTGACATTTGTGCATAAACGGTTGAATTTAACATTTGTACAGTGATTTAGAGGAGATTGCAAAATATCAAGATTATATATCGTGTATCGCTATTTAGCCAATTTTTTTTTATATTCGTTGTAGACCATATTTCCCAGCCCAAATTACAATACATGTATGAATGTATAACGTACAATCTTCAGCATTCCCAAATTTGAATGCACATTAAAAGGGATTCATGCTAACAGTCATAACTAGAGATGTCACGAGAACCGATACTTACGATACCTTTCGATGCTAAAATAACAAAACACAGACGATGCCCATTTTTTTTAAGCACCGTGAGCGCCGATAACCGCTGTTAGGATCAGTGCTGCGGCTCTTCTGGAGCTGCGGCGCTGATCTCTGAGCAGCTGAGACCAGAGAAACTGTGTTTTCACTGTTTCCACTGATAAGAAGCTGCCGGTCAGTCAGTGAGCGGCTGCTTCACGTGAACGAGCTCTGATCTCATTGTGAGTCTCTGAGCATGTGAGAGCGGCGGGGGGCGGAGCCCCGGGGCCTGTGTGTGTGTCCGCTATCTGGGAGCCCGCGCACACACATACATACACACACACACACACACATGCTCCTGCTAGTGTCAGGGGACACTAGTTGTTGCACTATGACCATTAATTGCACTTTATTATGTTGTGCTATGCTCTATTGCACATGTTTTGTATGTCTTATGACATTTTTCTATTTTTCAAATATTTTAATAAAGAAGTTCATGTTTCAAGTTCAAGTACATGGAATCTTAGAAAATCCTTTTTTTTCTGGATTTGCACCGACTACTGAATTTTTGGTATCGTGACACCCCTAGTCATAACACACTGAACAACAAATATACACACAGCCTCCCTGTGGTAAACTTTGTGCTTGAAAAGAGGAAAACGGTTCTACAATTTGTTTTGTGTCACATTATTGGGTTGCCGTTTGATATTTAGTAAAAAAAGGTTGTATTGCTTCTAAGTGTGCATATCTTCTTCAGAGGAGTGCAAGGATTGCTATGACCATCAGGATACCCCCGAGACAGCGGTTTATACTGACACAGAGTCACCTGCAGCATCAGAACCAATGAGAGAGCGTCCAGTGGAAGAAGTGGCCGCTATACTGGCTCAACAGGACAAGGAGGAGCAGGAAATTGTTGCATGTAGGTTGCCAACAACACACACTAAAGCAATTAATTATGTATAGCCGTAATTCTTTCTGGTTTTGTTTGTGGTCAATGGTCACGGTGACCTTAAAAAGCACAGTTTTTGCCTTGTAGAGGTAATATCTCTGGAACACAGTGAAGTACAATTTTTTTTAACATAATATCAGGATCAAGATCAGCTTGAGGATTTTTGTAAAAATGTCGGTGCCTGGAGGTCAAAGGTCACGGGGATCTCACGTCCCTGTAAATGTGATATATTAGAACTACAATTTTATTACATCTGTTACAATTCACTTGGACTTTCTGGTGAATAGATTTCGATCATCAAAGGTCAAAGTGGCCTCAAAAAACTTGTTATAGGCCTCTTGAATGTGATAGCTGAAGACAGCTTGAGGGTATCCGTGCCTGCCTGCCTGTCTGTCTTGGTCTCTACCTGTCTGTCTCTCTGCTTGCCTGTCTGTGTTGCAGCTGTATCAGCTAGTCTCGAAGACTCAATGGCTAGCTCAGCTAAAGCAACCCTGCAGGCCATTGGAGCTCAGGAGGCCGCCCTACAGACCATCACACAGCACACACACAAACTGAAGGAGGCTATGGAAGCAGAGGTAAATGTAACACAGCATTTGTTTAAACAGTGGTGTAAATACGCCATATCTCTGGGGTGAATGTCCGAAAGAGCCCATGTTAGAATTTAGAAGGAGATTACTTTGTGGATTCACACAGTGGGTGTTTTTAAATACACCACCGACAAAAACTGTCAACAAAAAGTAAAATAATTAAAATATCTAAAAATGAAAAAGACTAGCCTACTACTACTAGCCTACATTAAACCTTCAATGTATTAGTTAGCTGTCATGGATTGAAGTAGATGTTTTATCGAAAACAAGGTCGGAATGCGAAAGTGGCAGTATTCTGAGGCAAAGAAATACTTTGGACTGTGAAACTTTTCAGAACTTTAACGTGCATAATTAAAGAGAAAATGTGGAAAGTGTAGTATTGACACCAACTTCTGTTTTGCTGTTAGAGTGATTACAGTTCTCTTTAAATCCAGGTTCCACCTCAGGAGAAGTCAGCCCAGTGGAAGGATCTAGAAGCTGTTCTTGCTGATAGAACTTGTGCTGTGAATGATGCTGGAACTGCTCTGTTGAAAGCCAAGTAAGAAATATCTAAACTTTACATATACACATGCATGAACATATACATGTGTACACATGTATACGCATGTTCACACATGTATACATAGATAATGTAAAAAGGACTGAGTCAGACTGTGCTAATACCTTCTGATGTAGCTGAGGGGGTTTTATATTTCACATGAGGTAGGATTTAAGATAAGATAATCCTCTTTTAGTCACAGAGTGGGGACATTTGCAACATTACAGCACCGGGAGGGTATTCACAGACATACACTACCATTCAAAAGTTTGGGGTCACCCAGACAATTTCGTGTTTTCCATGAAAAGTACCATATAGTGTTGTCACGATACCAAAATTATGACTTCGATACTATACCTGCCAAAATATCACGATACCCGATACTTTCGATACGATACCACAAATACGATACGATACTGGTTTATCTGATAGTAATAAATTAAACATCTGTAAGGTTACCTTTTTTACCAGCTTGTTGCTGCCCAGCTTTTTGGACACTTAAAAAATGGCATTCCTATTAGTATTAGCCTACAGGCCCACATGGGTGAAATTATAGGTTATTTTGCATGTATAGCGGTTACTTAATTGAGTTTAATTTTGACAATGAACTGAGCTACGTTCTTGCAGCCAAATTGAAAGCTAGATCAACGTCTTAAACGAGAATACATGCAATAGGGCAAGAACACATTCAAGTGACTGGGGTGTAATGTTTCGAAGTGCGCAAAAACAAACACGCGTAACGTGAGGGAACGTCACGATAATTTGTCAAATCAGCATCGTATCAGGCCAGCATGATAAAACCAGGAGCCGTGACAAATTAACGTGACGTTCCCTCACGTTACCGTTCAACATATGAACACTGTACAGGGAGCCACTGCAGAGGGGCTGAAGAGCCGCGGATTGCGGCCCCTGGCTCCCGAGAAACAATTACTTTTTTTACTGCTCCGCCATTAAAGAGATGCGGACGTCAAAGCATTAGTTGCGCCGCACATTCACCCTCCCGTTCGCGCGCCCCACTTGTTCTGTCTCCGCCCGGTCGCGCCAGATAATTTCCAGATTTCACTCCGCACATCTTTCTTTTCAATAAGCCGAGGACGGTCGGCAAGATCCATGTCTCCCCTGAGATCACTCGCTGTGAGTGAGGGCCGCCTGCATGTGTGAGAGCTGGCAGCCCCGCCCCTCGCAGTCTGCATGCAGAGTGACAGGGAGCGGAACAGCGAGTGCGCTGAGATTGCTGCTATTTCAATGAAGTACCGGTACTAAAAATATGCAAAACCGTATCGTTTTTAACGTAAGGGTACCGCAGTACCTTTCTAGTACCGGTACACCGTGCAACACTAGTACCATAGGGTCAAGCTGCTCCCACAACAGCTCAATGGGGTTGAGATCTGGTGACTGCGCTGGCCACTCCATTACAGACAGCATACCAGCTGCCTGTTTCTTCCCTAAATAGTTCTTGCATAATGTGGAGGTGTGCTTTGGGTCATTGTCCTGTTGTAGGAGGAAATTGGCTCCAATCAAGCGCTGTCCACAGGGTATGGCATGGCGTTGCAAAATGGAGTGATAGCCTTCCTTATTTAAAATCCCTTTTACCTTGTACAAATCTCCCACTTTACCAGCACCAAAGCAGCCCCAGACCATCATATGACCTCCACCATGCTGGACAGATGGCGTCAGGACTCTTCCAGCATCTTTTCACCTGTTTTGCGTCTCACAAATGTTCTTCTGTTTGATCCAAACACCTCAAACTTTGATTCGTTTGACCATAACACTTTTTTCCAATCTTCCTCTGTTCAATGTCTGTGTTCTTTTGCCCATATCAATCTTTTCTTTTTATTGGCCAGTCTCAGATATGGCTTTTTCTTTGACACTCTGCCTAGAAGGCCAGCATCCCGGAGTCGCCTCTTCACTGTAGACGTTGACACTGGTGTCTTGCGGGTACCATTTAAAGAAGCTGCCAGTTGAGGACCTGTGAGGCGTCTATTTCTCAAACTAGAGACTCTAATATACTTCTTGCTGAGTTGTGCACCGGGGCCTCCCACTTCTCTTTCTACTCTGGTTAGAGCCCGTTTGTGCTGTTCTCTGAAGGGAGTAGTTCACACCGTTGTAGAAAATGTTCAGTTTCTTGCAATTTCTCGCATGGAATAGCCTTAATTTCTAAGAACAAGAATAGACTGGGGAGTTTCATAGGAAAGTTCTCTTTTTCTTGCCGTTTTGAGAGAATGATGGAACCCACAAATGTGATGCTCCAGATACTCAACTAGCTCAAAGGAAGGCCAGTTTTATAGCTTCTCTCACCAGCTAAACAGTTTTCAGCTGTGCTAACATAATTGCACAAGGGTTTTCAAAGGTTTTCTAATCATCCATTAGTCTTCTAAGGTGATTAGCAAACACAATGTACCATTAGAACACTGCAGTGATAGTTGCTGGAAATGGGCCGCTATACACCTTTGTAGATATTTCATTAAAAACCAGATTTTTCCCCATAGAATAGTCATTTACCACATTAACAATGTATAGTGTATTTCTGATTAATTTAATGTTATCTTCATTGAAAAAAAACAGTGCTTTTCTTTGAAAAATAAGGAAATTTCTAAGTGACCCCAAACTTTTGAACGGTAGTTTAAGTAATAATAAGTAGCATGCACTTATAAATGTAAGGAGATATAAAAAATATAAATGGAATAAACAATTATATATACAGCATAAACGGAATATGTACAGCAAAAATGAACCAGCTGCTAATGGACAGGACCCAAACAGAGTGGTTAAACTAGGCCAATACTGATCAAGAACGATCAGTATTGGTCCTTCCAACTACCAACCAACAACCTGTCTCTGCACAACATCAAAGTAAGTCAGGCAGCATAGCGGCTAAGATGAGTTGGCACATGGCTCATTACACTATCGGGGCTCAGATAGGAATAAGTTGTAAGGCCTAATGCAGTATATAAGGAGAGAGCTCTGTCCTTGCTACTGTTCTGCGAATCCCTGAAACCCCCCAGCAAGATCATCAGATAAACAGTGGCTAGGGATAATAGTGGAGAAACCTTCAGGGATCTCATCTAAACGGATGACATCAAGTTTTATGCCAGGAATGAGGAAGATATCGACTCGGGCAATAAAAACTAATCAATAATTATAAACATAATTTTCATCAATAGCATTATAGATCTCTAAATTCCTTATACATTGTGCAAACACAGTCAGGGGATATTGCATAATATTGGTCTAATATTTGTAAAATGTTTTACTCTTTGTCAAATATTTGTCATCTTCTCATGAATAAGCATCTACAACTACAACCCTACCTGTACCTAAGAGCTTGAGGCTGTTTGCTCACTTCACTGTCTCTTTTGATGTATAACAGAGCAGGTTCCTCCTTCTGTTTCCTGAAGTTGATGACCAACTCCTATGTCTGGAGGTGTTGAGTTCCAGGTTATTAATGGGGCACCATTCAGACAGTTTGCAGACTTCTTCCCTGTAGTCAGACTCATCACTGCTGTGTAATACTCCCACCACAGTACTATCATCTGCAAACTTGATGATGTAGAGCATCATCATTTGTGTAAGGTTTTACCATCTACTTGTGAGTTGGTTCACACCCAGATTGAGCAGCTTCCTCCCCATTCTGTTGGGGATGATTCTGTGGAATGTAGATCTGAAATCCACTAACATCCTCATGTATTTTCCTTGGTGCTCCAGATTAGTCTATGTAGTTTTGAGAGCAGTTTCTGTGTTGTCTTCTGTTGATCTCTTGGATCTATAGGCAAATTGGTGTTGGTCAAGAGTGTTAAGTGTTTAAGTTATTTATTGCCAGACCTAAATAATGTATTTCCCTCAACATATCCCAGCATGATATAAGATATTATTTGTCTGCCATCAGAGAATTACCAATCACAGTACATTTTGTAAGACCATGGCCCCTAGATTGCCCCTTAATTCAATCTATGGCGTTAGGCTAACAGAGTTGCACATGCACGCAGACAAAGGGTGTAAAAAAGTGTCATTATGAAGCTGTGGCAGGACACAGTCTAGATCAGGGGTGTCCAAACTACGGCCCGCGGGCCATCTGCGGCCCGCCATCCATTTTAAATTGGCCCGCCTCCAATAAATAAAAAAAAATAATATATATATATATATATATATATATATATATATATACTTATAGCACTTTGTAGTTTTGCTCTATTTTTGAAGAAATTGTACATTCTTGTTCTGGGTTTGTACCCTCGGTTACCCTTGAATGGACTTATTATAAGTCGCTTTGGATAAAAGCGTCAGCTAAATAAAATGTAATGTAATGGACACTGTATTCTTCTTCTCAGTTTAGGTGGCGCCCAACTAACCCCTGACCTGCCAGGTGTCCCTCAGAACGCCGCCACGCCCCCCCCGCCCTGAGCGACGCGATTGAGGCGCACTGTCAACAGTTTGCTCCAGGGCGGGGGGCTTGGCGGCGTGAGTGGCCCAGACCTTCGTATTTTTTCCCCGCGGTCCTGGTCCACCGCCCGTGCCAAATGCCAACAAGACACAGGGTCCGCCACCAGCACCACGATCAGCCCACATGGCTCAGAATCCGCCACACTCGATCCAACACCGCGATCCACAAACCGCAATCCATGGTGTGGCCAAAGAGGCCCTGGATCTGCGGGTGATAAAGCAAAGGGATTCCGGGGAAGGGGGATAGGGATGGAGAAGAGGAAGGAGAAGCTGGAAAGAGAAGCTCCGTGTGTCATGTGTAATAAAATAGAACAAGTAACGTTCTGGCGCACTAATTAGCTCTAACTATAAGCTTTATCAAAAAGGAAGGTTTTGAGCCTACTCTTAAACGAAAAGATGGTGTCTGCCTCCCGAACTGAAAGTGGTAGATTATTCCACAGCCGAGGGGCTTGGTGGCTGAAAGCTCTGGCTCCTACTCTACTTTTAGAAACTTTAGGGACGACAAGTAGGCTTGAATTCTGGGAGCGGAGTGCTCTAGTGGGTTTATAAGGTACTAACAGCTCTTTAAGGTAAAAAGGCGCTATATTATTAAGGGCCTTGAACGTGAGGAGGAGAATTTTAAATTCTATTCTAGATTTAACTGGAAGCCAGTGTAGCGATGCTAATACTGGAGAAATGTGCTCTCTTCTCTTTGTTCTCATCAGGACACGTGCTGCGGCATTTTGGACAAGCTGTAGAGTCTTTAACGACTTACTGCTGGAGCCTGAAAATAATGAATTACAATAGTCCAGTCTCGATGTAACAAAGGCGTGAACTAGCTTTTCTGCATCTTTTTGTGAAAGGACATGTCTAATTTTTTAAATATTACGCAAGTGGAAAAAAGCGGTCCTAGAAATTTGTTTTAAGTGAGAATTAAAGGATAAATCAGGATCAAAGATCACTCCCAAGTTCGTGACTGTTTCATTGGAAGCAAGGGCAATGTCGTCTAGCGCAGCTATATCATTAGATAATGTATCTCTAAGGTGTTTGGGGCCAAGTATTATAACCTCTGTTTTGTCTGAGTTTAATAAGAGAAAATTGCGGGTCATCCAGGTTTTTATGTCCTTGAGACATGTTCGAAGTTTAGTTAATTGATTACTTTGTTCAGGTTTTATTGACAAATATAACTGGGTGTCATCTGCATAGCAGTGGACATTTACTGAGTGTGTCCTGATAATGTTTCCTAGTGGAAGCATATATAATGAGAATAAAATTGGGCCGAGCACAGAGCCCTGTGGAACACCATGGTTAACTTTGGTGCGCACAGATGACTCATCATTAATTTGCACGAATTGGGAGCGATCAGAAAAATACGATTTAAACCAGTTAAGGGCGGTTCCATTAATGTTAATTAACTGTTTGAGTCTTTGTAATAAAATTTGATGGTCAATTGTGTCGAATGCTGCACTGAGATCTAACAGAACGAGGACCGACACAAGTCCCTGATCTGAGGCTATTAAATGGTCATTAGTGACTTTTGCCATGGCTGTCTCTGTACTGTGATTGGCTCTAAACCCCGACTGAAAATCTTCATATATATTATTTTCCTGGAGAAACTCACACAGCTGATTGGCTACAACTTTTTCTCAGATTTTAGACATGAAAGGGAGATTAGATATTGGCCTGTAATTGGCTAAAACCTCTGGGTCTGGGGTGGGTTTTTTGAGTAGGGGTTTGATGACGGCTATTTTAAAAGACTGTGGTACATAACCTGATGATAATGACAGATTGATAATGTTAAGTAACGAATTATCAATTAGGGGCAGAATTTCTTTAAGTAATTTTGTAGGAATGGGATCTAAGATACCATGGTTGGTTTAGAACCTGAGATTAATTTGGTAAGCTGATCACAGGTGATCAGAGAGAAGCTGTCTAAGTAATTGGTAGGATTGTCAGCCGTTTCTGAGATCTCTGTTGTTGGGAGGGTATTAGTGCCAATTGAGGGCAGGAGATGGTTGATTTTATTTCTAATAGTTTGAATTTTATCATTTAAAAAAAGGTCAAAAGATATTGCTATTTAGGGATCGAGGAATACTGGGTTCGGTGGAGGTGTGACTCTCTGTCAGCCTGGCTACAGTGCTGAAGAGAAACCTGGGGTTGTTTTTATTCTCTTCTATTAGTTTTGAATAGTAGGCGGCTCTTGCTTTGTGGAGAGCCTTTTTATATTCTTTAATACTATTCTTCCAGTCTATTAGATTTTCAACATGGTTGCTGGAGCGCCACTTCCTTTCTAGTTTTCTTGATAATTGTTTTAACTCATTTGTCTGGGAATTATACCACGGAGCTAATTTACTATGTTTGACATTTTTCTTTTTTAGTGGTGCTGTTGAGTCTAACGTTAATCGTAATGAGTCTGCAGAGCTATCGACGAGGTGGTCGATCTCAATGGAGCTCAGGTTTTTAAAGAATTTGTTGTTTATATCTACTGCTAATACGGGTTTAAATGTAATTGGAATTATTTCCTTAAATTTAGCTACAGCACTATCAGGTAGACATCTAGAAAATGAATTTTTTATTAGTGGCATATATTCAGTTATTGAAAAATCAAAGGTTATTAAATTATGGTCTGATAGAACTGGATTGCGCGCAAGTACTGTTAAATTTTCAATTCCGACACCGTACAATAATACCAAGTCAAGTGTGTGGTTACAACAATGAGTACGTTTGTGCACACACTGACTGAAACCAATAGAGTCTAGTATTGAAATAAATGCTACGCTAAGGCAATCTTTATTATTGTCAACATGAATATTAAAGTCACCAACAATATCATTTTATCGGTCTTTAGGACTAAGTTTGATAAAAACTCAGGGAATTCCTTTTAAAAATTCAGAATAAGCCGACGGAGCACGGTAAACTACAGCAAATATGATTGGTTGTTGGTGGTTCCTGGATTGGCGTGGAAGATTAAGAACCAGACATTCAAATGATTTGTAGCTGAGTTTAGGATTAATTGATAGACTGGAGTTAAAAATGGCAGCAACTCCACCTCCTCGCCCAATTTCTCTAGGAACCTGTGAATTGATATGACTGGGGGGGGAGTAGATTCATTTAGACTGACATATTCATCAGGATGCAGCCACGTCTCAGTGAGGGACAATAAATCTATGTTGTAATCGGAGAGACTATTTCATTAATTAAAAGAGCCTTTTTTGACAGTGAGTTTAAAAGACCACATTTAAAAGTCTGGGTTTCCTGTGTTGTTTCAGAGGTTGTTTTAATTTGTTCTCACTCTGTTTTTGTTTAATTTCAATAATTTAATCGGACGGTGAACAGACACAGTCTCTATGGGGTTTTGTGACTGATCCAGAGGGAGCGCAGAGAAGTGTTTAGCACTGCAGCTCTGCTTCCTGGTCCCAACTATGGGTTGTCATGTTATAGACTTAGTAATATTCCTAGATAAGAGAGCTGCTCCATCCCAAGTGGGATGAACGCCGTCTCTCCTAACAAGAACAGGTTTTCTCAAAAAAGTTAGCCAATTATCTATAAAGCCCACACCGTTTACAGGACACCACTTCGACAGCCAGCGGTTAAAAGACAACATGCGGCTAAACATGTCATCACCTGTTGTATTAGGGAGGGGGCCAGAGAAAACTACTTTGTCCGACATCGTTTTAGCAAAAGCACACACGGACTCAACATTCACTTTAGTGTACTCCGACATACGAAGCCGGGAGTCGTTGCTGCCGACGTGAATTAGGATTTTATTGTATTTACCTTTTTTAGTTTTAGCCATTAACTTAAGTTTAGATTCGATGTCGCCGGATCTGGCCCCTGGGCATAATTAAGCTGATTCATGTTGGATCTCACATATTTGCTTCTAAAACCTTCCTCTCCCAAACCTTCCCATATCTCTCTCTTTGTAGTGAAGCTTTGGACAGTCTCAAGTCTGTGATTGACAAGTCTAAAGGGCTGAAGGTCACTGCTGTTCGCCCACTGGTTTTAGCAGCTGAGGAGAATCTCCACAAAATGATGGTTGACTTGGATAAGGTGGTCACAAAGGTAATAACTTATGGACATTATGAACAAGCACATTAAAAAATGTAAATGGTTAAAACAATTTGGGAAAGGGGTATACTCTCTAATAATTATGAAATATATGGAATGTGCGTGTGTGTGTGTCTGTACATGTGCATGCATATTTGCAGGTGCAGTCTTCAGAGTCAGAAGCCAAGATTGTCTCCCAGTACAGTGAACTGGTAAATGAAGCCAAACAGCAATTTCAGAGGGAAGTGAGCAGCCTTACTCCAGAGATCCACGCCAACTGGAAGGGACTCAGTGAGACCACACACACACTTTTATATTTTGGGTGAAACGGCTCCGTATGGTGCTAGATTTATGTCAGAAGTTTTGACCACAAAAACTCAGAACTTATAGCACTCTCTTACAAGTATAGCAAACTGCAGCCTTGCAGATTCTACAAATCATGCCAAAATTCACAAAACAAGACTGAGAGCAAGGAAAAAATGATGAAATTTAGTTTCACATTAGTTGAAATTACATTACTGTAAAATACCCTTTAATATTTAGGTACCATAAATGCAAAAAGGTACCATGTTTGCCAATTTCACAAATCTCTGCAATGCCGTTGTTTACGTAGAAGTAACTGTTGTTAGCAGCCAAATCAGTAATACATCTAACAACCTATGTAATATATAGCTTTTAATATATGAACATAAAAGATACATTATTTTTTCCATCTTCATCTCTGAGCCGAGCAGCCAAGATACTGTAAGTGTCGTCATGTTTGGATCACAGCTTGTTAGATGTGACTCTATGGGGCTTGTCTTGTAAGGGTCGTAGTTAGTAGTGTCTGCAAGGCTGCAGCGATGCCCTTATTCTCTCTTTTAGTGCATATGCTTGGAGCACGTGTATTGATTACCTGAAGGGACATATTCGCAAAATAAACTTTTGTCTTTGTGTGGAAGCTGGGAAACTGTCAGCAGACGACTTGAATGCCCTGATCGCCCATGCACACCGTCGTATTGATCAGCTGAATCGAGAGCTGGCAGAACAAAGAGTCAGAGAGCAGATCCACATTGATACGGCACTGGAGCAGCAGAAGTTGGAGGACCAGAAAGCCCTTGAGAAAGCCGTCAACACCACCCTGCAGCATGTCAAGGAGGAGGCCCGGCTGGAGCAGGAGCAAAAGGTACGGAAGAGAGAGAAAGTGGTTCAGGGTTTGCTGAATTTCATCTACCTAGCAGGATTTATTCGTTCTATGGTACATACTTCAGAGACATCCCAATTCTACTCAGTGCTGTTTCTTTTATTAATAAAATCACTGCTGTGGCCACCAAACAATCTGTCTTTCTTTACCTCACCTTTATTTCACGCAGGTTTTAGGGTGAACTTTGTTTCTTTTTGTGTACACCGTTTTCGGCCTATGTGCGCACAAACATCTATATGAATCCTACAGACTTTTTATAAATGAGACCCTAGCGCTTTGTACCAATAAGAGTGTGTTTGTGTGTGTATAGCTGTGTGAGTTAAGGGAAGTGATGGAGGCAGAGATGAGGACCCAGCTCCGGAGGCAGGCAGCTGCTCATACAGACCATGTCCAGGATGTCCTCAAAGTCCAGGAGCAGGAAATGAGAACTGAAGCTGACCAGGTTTCCACTCTACCGTTATATTACATTCAAACATCACAGCATACAGATGAGTCAGTTATGTGTTAAGTGTCTGTTCTTTTTAATCAGTGGATGTGGGGTATTTTAAACTGTAAGGTATAGAAAATGGTTTGTCATATCATGCCAAGATTCTTCGTAGCCAGGAAAGCTAGGTAGATTTAGCCCACTTATAACCTATTGGCTGTACTTGTTGTTGTGGTGTCTGACGGCCTTTATAGCTGCATGTGTTCTTCAAATCTTTGCTGTGGATTGTGTTCAGGTCCTCAGCAGTAAGATGCTGGAACAGGATACCCGTTACCGTCATTTGAGCCAGGAACAGCTTGATAACTTCACTCTGGATATGAACACTGCCTATGCAAGACTGAAGGGGATGGATGAGGCCATAGACAGTAAGTTGCACATATACGTTACTGCATAAATGCAAAGCATATGGGATATACTATTTTGGAAAGAACACTTTTAGGATTAACTCTAGCCGTTGACTGCCATCGAGTGGTGACAACATGCTGGTGAAAACCTTATATGTACCTGCAAGTGGCATGCAATGCAGTTAGCTCACATGTGAGAACTTCTCCTTCACTCTAGTCTCTGTACATGTCACTTTAGTTTTGCACATTAGAGCGAATGAGGGATGCAACTAACAATAATTTTGATAATTGATCAATCTGTTGATTATTTTTTCTTTTTAATCGATTAAAAATCAGATAAAAATACAAAAGCTACATTTATCCCCTTCCAGCAGGTCATTCAGAAAGTATTTTTTTCTTTTTGTACAATGCTATTTCTATATGACATCTGCAATTTTGACACTAATTCCAGTTTCAGGTTTAATTCTGATTAGTCATCATCCAAGTTCAAGATGAATTAATTTCACCTAAATTCAAGATACCTTAAAATAAGTTTGAATTATTCTGTATGGTGATGGAGATATCATGAGCTTGGATATACTCAGAACTACTCAGAATTAAATTGTATATATATATATATCTGAAACTGGAATGAAAGATTGTAATATAATGTATTTAAACTGAATTGTAGATAAATATTATGAAGCAACACGCACATGACTGACAAGTTGTTTGAATCTTACTTTGTAATTGCAGATGTTAAGAATTAGAGTTTTGAGTAGTTAAAACAGAATCAAAGATATTGTTTTGAGTAGTTAGAATGACTTATAGGAAAATTCTTACTAGTCACAGTTGAAGTATGATTTGTCAAAATGACGTCACTGATATCTGAAAAGTTAATTGTGGATGATTACACTTGTTTAACTAATGTTAAAACTACTTGTTCTGCTGAACATGTCTGAGACAGAGAGCTGTATATGTAACTGGTGCTGTCTCTCACTCACAGCAGACCAGGTGCCCTGGCACCACCATAAGTAAAACGGTTTCTGACACTTTTAACGACCTGCCTCCATCTCAGGATATGCTGCCACAGTCAGAGCTGTGTGTTATACCACACCCGACCAATCGATTACTAAATGAGTTGCCATCTTATTTTTATAATTGATTGAATCGATTCGTTGTTGCAGCCCTGCGATGAATTGTGTGTGCATGCAGGTATACCTTAAGGTAAATAACATTTAGCTTCGAAGTTGGGATTCCTCACAACTATTTAATGGCTGGAAACCAATCAAGTAGTGCATCGATATTTTGTATGGTAAATGTATTTATGTAACACCTTTCTAGTCTTGACGACCACTTAAATGTTGAGTGTGTAGAATTTAGTGAGATCTATTGGTGAAG
This sequence comes from Pleuronectes platessa, assembly GCF_947347685.1. Taxonomy (NCBI): domain Eukaryota; kingdom Metazoa; phylum Chordata; class Actinopteri; order Pleuronectiformes; family Pleuronectidae; genus Pleuronectes; species Pleuronectes platessa. The sequence goes on from NC_070633.1 coordinate 1,834,628, forward strand.
CTTCATTTTGCAGCCAAATACCCCTTACTTTAATCAGGGTTCACACCGGATGCGCTGGGCAGCATCGCGCATGTTAATCAATTGGGCTGTTCACATTGGCTGTGAAGCACCGCACACGCCGAGGAAGGCTTGTGCGTTTTTTTCCACTTGCCATGAGTGTATTGTGCCAGATAACACACAGTATATCGATTTTAAACGATATGAATGACAGATTATATGATATAAATGATCAAATATGCATAGCAGATTTTCCTGCTGTTCTCCTGGAGTTTCAATTTCCCAGAATTTTTCCCCCACATGATGAAATTACCCCATCTGCCCAGCCGCTACAAGCCCACAAGCAGACAGACAGAGGGAGAGAAAGAGAAAGAAAGAGAGGGGTAAATGATGAATACCATCATCACATACTCCTACATTGAACGGAGCATACAACAACCATTAGAGAAAGCAGAATCTTGGGCTGACCTGCAGCAAGAAATGCGCGTCGGTCAATTCTCACTGCGCGCAAGAATTGATGCTGTTCGGCACTTCAAGGCACTTCCGCGGTGTGGACCCGGCATTCCCGTCCCCTTTCAAACATGAAAACGAATATGCGGTATCCCTCAGTTGTAATACGGCTTTTAGAGGTGTTTAGTTTCTCCATTTTGGACTACTGGAAAAAACAATAGTGTGAGGTGAGGGGTATTCATCTGCAGCATGCTGCTTTACCACTGAATCCTACAAACTGAACCTTTAACATAATTCTTCAACTTCAACAGCCAGGGCTGTGTGTACGAGTGTTTACTCCTCATCGGAGTCAGTAAAGACGGGACCAGCTAAATGTTAGGAGCACTTCACAGATTTTTTAGGCTCATGTGCACATTTTTTGTATTTATGATTTGCTTCGTGGGCCGGACCAAGCTATATTGTTCCCCACCCTTGCTAGAGAGAGGAACAAGTTAGAACTTGGTGACTATGTAGAGAGAAAAAAATCCTTTTTAACTCTCTAAACATCTTCCTGTCTTTTGAATGAAGGCCATGTGGTAGCAGAGGAGGAGGCCCGTAAAGCTCACCAGCTCTGGCTCTCTGTGGAGGCACTCTGCTACACTCTAAAGACTGCTGATGCTGAATTGCCCACTGCTCCTCTGGATGGCGCTGCCCAGGTCGTGCGAAACAGCTGCCATGACAATGAGTTTGCCTTGGCATTGGCATCAGCTCTTCCAGAAGAATCCCTTAATCGAGGTGTTTACAGTGAGTCTGCTCTCCGCGCCCGCTTCAACTCTTTGCGATCCCTGGCCCGCCAGGTCGCACTCATTGATGAATCTCATAACTCCTTGTACCACTATTTCTTGTCCTACCTTCAAGCTGCACTCCTGTTTGAGGCTAAACAGGAAGCCCCGCCTGCCCAGCTGAGTAGTGAGAATTTAGATTCTTTCAAGCTTTTGTCATATGCAAGTTACTGCTTAGAGCATGGAGATCTTGAGTTGGCAGCTAAACTGGTGAACCAGTTGAGAGGTGAGGCTAGGAGAGTGGTGGAGGACTGGCTGACTGAAGCCAGACTCACACTGGAAACCAGGCAGGTAATCAGTTTGCTCTCTGCGTATGCAAATGCTGTAGGGTTAGGAACCACCCAGTCTCCATAGCCTGCCACTCTTACTGAAGCTTTCAATCTTTAAAGGTGCATTTCACTGAAACTCTGTCTTCAATCAAGTAATTGCCCACTGTAGACTTGAGAGATATTCAGTGGTGTATTCCTTTAATCGACGGATGTTAAAATACAGCATGGGTTTATTGGTTTAAAGCACTAAGTAACTATGGATGATTTATTGTGTTATATAATTGCTACACCCTCTTAGTCAAATAGTCTTGCCAGTTCAGGCCAACAGGTATATATTTCTGGATAATTGTTTGGTGTCTCATGAAACGTAATTTGGATTAAAGAATGTGTCGAACTGCATTTCATTTTTCTCACCCCTGCAAATGTTACAATAAATCTTGTTGAAGAGTTGTTTCATTTCTTCATTCCTCTCAATCAGTTCATTGTCTGCAGTCAGTAAATCCCAGTGCATACATTAACATACAAACAATAATGTCACACCTGTAAAAACCGACACCACAGAATATATTATGAACATTTTAAGGATTTGGTTTGGAGTTTAATTTAGATGAGGTTACTAACTGCTTCTATTTTTGAAGAGTAACTTAACCCTCTGTGAAAATATTGTCTTTTGTGACATGTTGCCTGGCTGCTGAGAAGTACAGGTATACCTAAGGACTTAGCGACTTCTCTTTGATTAGATTAGAGCCTGTATTTAGCAGGGGAAAGGGTATTGGATTACTATATGAAGTTATCTTTTGGTGCAAAACAACTTTTGGTGAAATTTGTATTTGTAAGGAATTTGTAAATGTAGAAAATGGACATATATAAGTAGATTAAAAGTCAGAGAGATAACTGCTTGAACAGATTCAAACCAGAGGTCACCGATGGGTACAGTCACTGCAGTCTTGCTGTAATTTTTGGTGATTATTTTCATGTGGAAAGTAGCCTGGATGCCAGACGAACTTAGCCCCGCCCACAACAATTTGGTCGGGCAGTTCGGTCTGGAGTTAGCCTGGATGCCAGACGAATTTAGCCCCGCCCACAACAATTTGGTCGGGCAGCTCGGTCTGGAGTCGCTCCATTGGGAAAAAATTATGGCCCGACCGGGCCAATCAGATTGTCAGGGCGGGCTTTATACGATGATTGACAGATGATCAACAAACCATGTGTAGATGCTGCCATTGAGTCTGTTTTAGAAGACCGACAGCGCATTCATTTTGAAAGAGGAACACAGAACGTGGAGGCTACGCCAAAGCACCGCGCTAATCCCTATCGCCCCGGCGCTTGGCTGCTCACACCGGACACTGAAGCGACGCTGAACCGCCGGGCAGCGCTAATAATATCACCCGTTGATCCAGTAGATCGCTGCACGGCTTTGTGCCGGTCACACCGGAGGCTGAAGCACCGCGCTGAGCCAAGGCTGCCTCGCGGTGCTTCAGCCTCCGGTGTGACCGGCACAAAGTTTTAACATGGGAGTGGATGGGAGACAGCTGTTATTTAAGGCTTGGCGCTGTGCTGAAGCGTCCGCTGTGAACCCGGGTCTCACAATGCGTTGCTTAGCATACGTCACATACTACGTTGCTCTGATGGTTGTAGGTCTATCCAATTGAGCGAAGAGGAATTTTACTTCCTGGTCAGTTGAAACACGCCCCATAATTTTTTCCCAATGGAGCGACTCCAGACCGAACTGCCCGACCAAAATGTTGTGGGCGGGGCTAAATTCGTCTGGCATCCAGGCTATGTGGAAAGTTGACTTGTAATGGAATTTATGGTGTCCTGTTTGATTTCTGCTTACTTAAGAGTGAGAAATGACAGGGCACTGCCATAAAGTTGATTAACGCCTTGTAAGTGCATAACAATAATTAAATCATTGTCACAGCAGCAGACCTTATCAATACTCTGGTTTTCATATTCTTCGCACCAAATAACATCACCAGAAAACTCCTCACAGAGAGAAAGAGACTTGGTCAATCTATGCCAGACTCTTGATGACAGTCTGTATTAAACAACACACTCTGATTCATAGAATAATGTCTTACTTTCAGTTCCAGTGTAAGCGCTCTCATACTTCTTGCCATACACAGAAACAAATACATTTGACTTTTCATCTGATGTCAGTCAATTAAGAAAAGTCTTTGCAGTGACTGCGTTGCATCATCTGCTGTTATGATATTAACGTGTATGAGTTCTATGTGAGCATAATAAGTCTTTATTGTCAGTGTTAATTGTTCTGTTAAATGTACTGGACATAGACAGGATTGAATTGCTGGGTTAGGCACGTGTTGTAGATGCCTAGTAGAGAAGAGTATGAGGCACCAGTGATCATCCCAGCAGAGTTCACGAAGCGTTCGAGGCCCTCTGTGGTTTGCGGCTATACAGCTCCCAACCACATAGTGATGCAGCTAGTCTGTAGTATCTTGATGGTGCCTCGAAGGTGTAAATGACTGGTGATGGAGCTCTTGCTGTCTTCAGGCTAAGGAGGAAGTAAAGGCATGCTCTTTATGTGTTTATATGTGTACATGTAAAAAAAAAGGTGTTTATTCAAGTTAAAATTGATGGTACAGTATTATTCATTGCCTGTATCATTGTTAGGAAGCAGCACCTACAAACCGCCAATAGGTGTCAGTGTCGCTCCGTGAGCAGTGTATATGTAGGAAGCGTCACACAGAAGTCTCATGTGAACGAGACAGATAATGAGATTATCTGTGAACCAGATGAAAGCAGACAACACTGTGCTGCGATTTTCAAAATTAAGTAAAACTTTTGCATTTGTCTGAAAACTTAATTAAATGTTTAGCACCAGACTGAGCCTGTGTAACATCATTCTGTGCACTGCTACATATTTTGGCAGGCAAGCCCAGAGGGTTGTGATACATCTTGAAGAGATGAACCTGGATCAGCATTAAGAGAAAGGGGAACAGAGACACAGAGCGATAGAGTATAGAAAGTGACACAGTGCAAATTAAGTGGTTTCTGGGACGTATGGTGTCCGGTGAGGGCTACATTATGGACTTGATTCAAGTGTCCCTAGTTCAAGCATTAAAAGAGAGGGTGCCCACTACAGTTGGAGATTTAAGAAAAATGCTTGGGTTTCTCTACTACAGAGCTTACACCAAACTTTTCCAGAACAGCAAACCCACTTTACCAGCTGCTCACAACATCTCCTGGGAAAACCCCTCATCCAAATCCCCAAAACAAACGGAAGGTCATCACCACTAGAAATACAGGTAACCTTTCACTTCAAATTCCTGTTCCTATGACAATGGGATCTTCTACAGAAACAGCAGGAGACAAACGCCAGCTTGTCCTACCAAAAGACCATTAGCAGTGTTCCACAAGTTACACAAAGATATGGGACATCAGGGGGTTGAAAGGACTCTTAACTTGATTCAGGCCAGATTTGATTGGGTTGACATGCACAGGGACACTGAATATTTTGTGACACAAGTGTGTTAGTGTCAAAAGGCACCCACAACTAAAGCCCCTCTGACACCCATTGTGACAACCTGACCCTTTGAGCTAGTGCACTAAGTGACCTGCATGGAATAGTAGCTGAGGCCAGCACTGGCGGTGATACGGAACCGTCCAGTTGCGGTTTAATCTTACCTGCCTGCAAAGATGGGCAGTATTTCTATTACTTGTATTTGAAATACGTATTTCAATTACTTTGAGTATTTTGTCATTTGTATTTGATAGGGCCGATCGAACGTAATTTGTAACAAAATACTTTAGAGTGGAGTAATTTTGTATTTAAAATACTCAAAATACTTTCTGTACGAATCAAAAAACTGTTCACGAGTATGCATCAATTAACAAAATGGCATAAATTCGTCTAAGTAGACTTGCACACAGTTTTTGAAGGAACTCGGTTGGTAGGTTGTTCCAAACAACTTGGAGAACTAACCACAGATGTTCTGTGGATGTAGGCTTCCTCAAATCCTTCTGTCTCTTCATGTAATCCCAGACAGACTCGACGATGTTGAGATCAGGGCTCTGTGGGGGCCATACCATCACTTCCAGGACTTCTTGTTCTTCTTTACGCTGAAGATAGTTCTTAATGACATTGGCTGTATGTTTGGGGTCGTTGTCCTGCTGCAGAATAAATTTGGTGCCAATCATACGCCTCCCTGATGGTATTGCATGATGCATAAGTATCTGCCTGTATTTCTCAGCATTGAGGATACCATTAATCCTGACCAAATCTCCAACTCCATTTGCAGAAATGCAGCCCCAAACTTGCAAGGAACCTCCACCATGCTTCACTGTTGCCTGCAGACACTCATTGTTGTACCGCTCTCCAGCACTTCGGCGAACAAACTCCTTTCTTCTACAGCCAAATATTTCAACTTTTGACTCATCAGTCCAGAGCACCTGCTGCCATTTTTTTGCACCCTAGTTCCTATGTTTTTGTGCATAGTTGAGTTGCTTGGCCTTGTTTCCATATCAGAGGTATGGCTTTTTTACTGCAACTCTTCCATGAAGACCACTTCTGATCAGACTTCTCCGGACAGTAGATAGGTGTACATGGGTCCCACTGGCCTCTGCCAGTTCTGAGCTGAAGGCACTGCTGGACATCTTCCGATTTCGAAGGGAAATAAGCTTGATGTATTTTTCATCTGCTGCACTAAGTTTCCTTGGCCGACCACTGCGTCTATGATCCTCAATGTAGCCCGTTTCTTTGTGCTTCTTCAAAAGAGCTTGAACAGCACATCTGGAAACCCCAGTCTGCTTTGAAATCTTTGTCTGGGAGAGACCTTGCTGATGCAGTAGAACTACCTTGTGTCTTGTTGCTGTGCTCAGTCTTGCCATGGTGTATGACCTGTGACATCAAACTGTCTTTCACAACCTCACATTGGTAACCGAGATTGGCTATGTTCCTCACCTTACAGTCTATGTTCCTCACCTAGTTTGAAGCCTCCTACACAGCTGTTTCTGTTTCAGTTAATGACTGTTTCAACCTACATGTGAAATTGATGATCATCAGCACCTGTTTGGTATAATTGGTTGATCATACACCTGAATATAATCCTACAAAATCCCTGACTTTGTGCAAGTCTACCTATAACAATTGATGCTGGTTTGAAGGCAAAGGGTAGTAACACCAAATATTGATTTGATTTAGATTTTTCTTTTGTTCGCTCACTTTGCATTGTGATGGAAATCTGGAGATACAAGAGGCTGGAAACAACAAAGTTATCTACGTGTATTTAATAAGGGGCTTTCTGCAGAAAGGATCAACACAGGGAAACCACAAGGGTCTCAGAGTGAGGATGCAGAACAGTCAAAAACACAGGTCTTATATAGGAGGATTTAGGGCTGTCCCTCTGAGCCAATCCAGACAGGTTCCATGGTGGGGTAAGGAGAGGAATCTAAACATTAGCAGCTGATTCACATGTGTTTCCTTAGGTGATAAGAAGACATACCACTACTTCCTTTGATGGGTAATTAAGTCACAAAAGGTCTCACCTTATTCACGTCATAAACAGTTCCGACCATAAAACATTTGGTTTATGTAAATACTAGTCATAAAAGTCTCTTTCAAGGCTGCAAAAACTTACTATCCAAATACAAAATAGTTTGTCAACTATGTTTAGTTAATTTTTCTACTACAGCATTTTGTAAATTGATAAAAATAAACAATTATTATTTATGTGAACCAGATGTGAAGCATTCTTAGTTTACAGCATTTTTTCACACCTGCCTAAAACTTCTGCACAGTACTGTATATATATATAATCAATCAAATTGTTGTTACACTGACATTCTGTGACTGCTCTTCCTTTTTGTGGGGTTCACCAGAGCTTTGTGTACAGTATAGCCCAAACCTGAATGCTCTGCTATACCAAATTGTGAGAAAACCGAAAATCCAGAAAAAGTTTTTTCTATATTTAAAATACAAAATACATGTATTTTATTTTGTTACATTTTCTGGCACCAGTATTTTGTATTTTATTTTGATACATTTATTTGAGGGGAATTTTGTATTTTGTATCAAAATACATTTTGATGTATTTTTGCCCATCCCTGGGTGCACACAGCATCACTGTACGTACTGGGACAGTAAGTATCTAAGATATTCTGAATAGATTCATTCAGCTTTCATATTGCCCAGAGGTGTGAATGTGAAGGTGGACTGTTGTTTGTGTTTATGTTTTGTTCCTAACCTCTTTATTTAGTTTGTCTTTGGTGCAATTTCTCTTTTAGTAATGGATAATAAAATAGTTTTAGTCTAAACCAGGGGTTCTCAAACTTTTGCGCACTTCCGCGCTACAGATAGGCAGCCTTTATACACAGTGTCTAGCAATTGAAAACGCGCAGGGCAATCAAGCTAAAAGAGACGGAAATTCTACTGGTGTGTCGACGTCTTTTGTAACTTAATGTGGAAGTGCAGGTTCAACAAAACTTGGTAGAATAAAAGCTTGTTTAGAGCATGGTTAAAACCAGTGGAGGGGAATGTTTTTGAAGGCCAATGCACCTTTAGCAAGAAAACAGTAAAACCAGGAACATCGGGGGTAAAGGCTTTAGAATCGCATGCCTAGTCAGAGAAACACAAGAGAAGTGAAAAGCCAACAACAAACTCCTGCCATCTCGCCGGTGTTCGAGCGGCTGAGGGCAAGGCTGGCCGCAAGATGCCCGAGGTTAAATCCAAGTTAAATATTCTGAGTAGTTCTGCAAGGAGAAGTTGGCTGAGCTTGAGACAATTGAAAAGAAGATTGTGGCATTGCCTCATGTTTATGTAGTGTTGGGTTTGGATGTTTAATTTTCTTCTCTGGCCATTTTTTTGGAACATCCTTTTTTCTCTATGCTGAAAGAATCGTTTATTGAACTCATACTTGGTAACTGTTTGACAAACAAAAGCATCCTTATTGACTAGAAGGCTCAGTTATTTCCGTTGTATTTGTTACTATTTTGGACCTGTTTGGATTTCCAACTGCTGTAAGTCCAGGGATACAGTCTTTGCCTCAGTGCAGGGCCAGCTAGCTGTCGCCTGTATTCCTTCTCAACCAGGTCTACAGACACGCACACACAGTTCTGTATACTCTTATGTTCAGTCATTGTTATGTTGAACGGGAATACATTTACTTTGCAAGTAATTCTGGTACTTATTTCTTCTTTCATAGTAATTTTCCTTCATACTTTTTTGCCAGTACGGCCGTGCAATAGGTCTTAAATTCTATTCAAAGTGGTCTTAAAAAGGTCTTAAATTTAACTTGTTAAAACCTGTACGAACCCTGTATATAGATAGATAGATAGCGTATTGGTACGACATTGAAGGAAGTTTTCTCCCGTTAGTACAAAACTTTTGTGTCGCTTGTACTGTATGCAGTGTAATTCATTTAAATGTTCACCCTGACACAGTATGCTTGTTGCAGACAGAGTACCAAAGGAGATGTGTTGATAGTAACATTTAAACCAGGATGCTGTGCTCTCAACGCATACTGCATGTGACTATGCAGTATTCTGTCATTAGCAACAGAGCCATATAGGTTCATCTCTGATCCATGCAGCTTCCTTCTAGCAAGTTTTGTTGACTGACAAATCAGAGATGAAAACATAAACTCCTTAGCAGAGGTAATAAAACCTCCACACATTTATAAAGGAAATGTCACTAACATTAATAATAATTAGAAACACAACAGGAAATTAAAAGTAGAAGGATGTGCTCGCAGGATGATGTGCGCCGCAGGATGTGTGCTGCAGGAGATGTGCACTGCAGGTGATGTGCGCCGCAGGATGTGCGCTGCAGGAGATGTGCGCCGCAAGAGATGTGCACCGCAGGAGATGTGCGCCAGGATGTGCTCCGCAGGAGATTTGCACCGCAGGAGATGTGCGCCGCAGGATGTGCGCCGGCACAGATGTGCGCACATCTGCGCTTCAGGAGATGTGCGCATATAACCTTGAGGGAGTTGACGGGTCGTGAGCGGGACAGATCAATCGACTTCACGACCAGTGTTGGTCGATCGCACAACTGGACAAAAGGCAGTTAGGAGGACGCTCTGGCGCAAGTACCCCCTTTTTTTATAATTTTTTCCGCCGCCACGCCCCCCCGCCATATGGTCGCGCGTTTAGATTTGTCCTCTGCTTTCTGCATCGCGCACGGCGGAGTTCCATCCCGAGGCGCACACACACAGGTGAACACACTCCCACCAGCGGACAGAGAGCAACCCCCCCCCCCCCCCCCCATTATTTTTCAAGACATAGCACACCTAAACTTTGACAAGTGCATGTCTACTGATGCATGTTGAAATTATTTAATTCTTTGCTTTGGGTTTTTAAGCTATATTAGGATTAAGGTGTAAACAGAAACAGTTTCTCTGTTTGAGAGGGAAATTCTCTTCTTATAATATTAATGGTTTATCTAAATTCTGCTAATAGACCTGTAGTTTATCAACTTTTAGCAACTCATGTGTTTTGAATACACAAGTATCCACCATCGCTACAACTGTGTACACATCATTCATATTGTGTTATGTACGACCAGAGATGGACAGTATTCTTATTACTTGTATTTCATTACTGAGAATATTTTGTAATTTGTATTTGATAGGGCCGATCAAAAATCTAATGTAATTTGTAACAAAATACTTTAGAGTGTAGACATTTTGTATTTAAAATACTCAAAATACTTTCTCCACAAATCAAAAAACAGTTAGGGTTAGGGTTAGAGACAAATCCACCACCTTATGCTCCACTCAGCTGAAGATCTTGGCCTGGTGGCAGAGAATGAAACGGCTTCCTCCAACATCCAAGATGATGAGGAAGATGACTTCTTTGCTTTTTCAGCTGAAAAAAACTTAAGTCCAGGAAAGACAGGAGATCACACGCAAAGCGAAGATAGAGACCCTTCGTTTTCTGGAGGACACCAGAAAAGACCTGCTTTCTTTTCAGCAGTAACCACTCATCAAGCTCCTTTTTGTTCGATTTAACATAACCCTCCCCTTTTCAGCTCCGGTTGAGAGGCTGTTCTCGTTTGCAGGAATAATATTCCATCCGCACAGGAGGCGGTTAACACCAGAAATATTTGAAAAGTTAGTTGTTCTTAAAGGCAACTAAATTGGCTACTCAGTGGTTGGGTCTCAAGAACCAAATTGGAAGGATTATTATGTCATAAAGATGTCAGTGTGAACCTGTATGAGACACTTAACACTGTAATACATGGGCGGCTGTGGCTGAGGGGTAGAGTGGTCGTCCTCCAACCTGAAGGTCGGCAGTTCGATCCCCAGTCTGACCCATCTGCATGCCGAAGTGTCCTTGGGCAAGATGCTGAACCCCAAATGGCCCCCCATAGAATTACTAAGTGCTGTGAATAGATGCACCGTATGAATGTGTGTGTGAATGGGTGAATGTAAAACTGTTCTGTAAAGCGCTTTGAGTGGTCATCAGGACTAGAAAAGCACTATATACAAAGCCATTTACCATTTAATATAGAACTATGTGGCCTGCCATGCCACTGGCCAATGTAAGAGAGAAATAAGTAGGCTACCATGCCACTGTCCAAGGTTCAGTAAAAGAGAAGTAAGTCGGCTACTGACTTGTTAAGTTACCTGTTCACTTTTGATTTTATTTACTATTTACCTTTTATTATTATGTAATGGGGTGTTATCAGGGGTGGACTGGCCATCTGGCATACCGGGCATCGTCCCGGTGGGCCGTTGACCCAATGTGGGCCGGTCTGGTCCGCTATGTATTTTTTTTCGGTTTTTTTTCTCTTCTTCCTCTCTAAATTCCCTCCAATTGGGCCGGCCAATTGGCTACAGAGGGCTAGCAGTGTGTTGCCAGCATCGACACATATTATTGGTCTATTGTTTGTCATTGTCAATCAATCATGGGCTGACAGGCTCAGAGAGTCCTGACAGTGCTGTCAATCACAACACAAACCAGGGTGGGGCGGGACCTCATGGCATTGGCGGGGGGAGTCGCGGGACGGGCTGCTGCCGAGACAGAAAGTTAAAATGCATGAGAAGAGTAAAAAACGCCCGGGTGGCGCTGAGAAGCATCGGGAAAAAAAGCTGAAGTCTCTGGAGGTGGAGGCTGCTAAATGTGCCAAACTGACGGACCTATTTGGTGCCGGGTTCACCAGCCCAGCAGCAGCAGGTGCGCCGGGAGACGAGCGAGGAGGACTCGACAATGATGAGCGAGTGGAGGCAGACATGGCAAGTAACGTTGGCATGGGGCTGGCTAGGCTACATTTTTGAGACATGTCCAAAACAAAGTAGAAAACGTTTTTGATTTTGTTTTAATATGCCGAATTGTGATATTATGGGTTATTATTGTTCAGATGATTCAGCTAAGCTAGCTAAGAGTTGCAACAGTAAACTTTCTGAGCTGTAAATAGAGATGAGAGTGCTTATATGTTGATCCTTAATGGTGTGATCATGTACACTAAATGATCAATTATTCTCCATTACAGGTTGTTGTGATATATTTGAGGAGTCGTTCTCCCTCTGTTTTATATGTGGACATTTGGGACCACTGTTAGAATTTGGTAAGTTTATCATGTATTTTTTAATGTATAAATTCATACTTCATAATTATAATAATTTTCAAAAGGTTTTAAAAGAAACACACATCCAAAAAGTTCTCAACTCTAGGTGCAGGACAGAGGAAAACATTTTCTTTATTTTTCAGACATTATAATGTATCCATGTCCTTCTCAGGTCGACCACTTGACATGTGAGAGCCTGAGGAGTTGTTCCCCCTCTGTCCATGTTCGAGGACTTGCCCTCTGTCTGCCTCCACTCTCTGCCTTCACTGAACCAAAGTTTGTCTGTTGAGTCTCCTCTAGTCTGGTGAGTTTATCATTTTTTATGTTTTATAAAATCATACTTAATTTGTGATGATTAGAGACATTATAATGTATCCATGTCCTTCTCAGGTTGACCACTTGACATATGAGAGCCTGAGGAGTTGTTTTCCAGACACAGGTAGAGCTGGCAGGGGCATCCCCCTGGGCCTGCCCTTTTGGGCTGGGCTTCAGCTGCAGATCTAAAGGCTGCTTCCAGGGGCATGGGGCCCTCGGCCTTTGTTTTTCTTTGCTTCTGCACCTTACAACATACATCACACCTTATTTTCACACATCCAAACACCGTTAACACCACTGACGCGTAACATATTTTACACATCCCACTACGTAGTTAGAGCTATCTTGATTTGGAGTTAAATAAATTTACTTTTGGCTTGAGAGGTTTGTGTGTGGCCTCCCTTCTTGTTGCCATCTTTGAGCTAGGTGGTAACAGTAGTATGCATGAGAGAAGACACCGTGAGATTTGTGGACTTCTATGTGGTGTCCGCTGATAATGTAGTGGGCTGGTCTGGACAGACAATGCCAGGGCTGAATTTTTGTCCCAGTCCACCCCTGGGTGTTATTATATTCCAGCTAACTTTAAGAAACCCTGCAGTGAGCATCGTCTCAGGGGGATGTTCCAATTGCCGACAATGAGGAGGGGGGGATATGTATTTCTAGTGCTTTCTTATTTTCATTTTATAGCCAATGATTAGGTTAAATCAGTACTTACAAAAGGAGTAATGTTTTATGTACCTTTTATTTTCATGTGTATATGTTGTTTATAAGTATTCTGGTCTGTGAACCCCCCTGTCGCGCTGTGGTACGTGCCGCTGAGGAACCTGTCTCTCTGTCTGCATTTGGAGCTGAAAGAGTCAGCAGTCTAAGGAGATGTTAACTGATGCAGTCCCTGTTACATGTTTCATCATTACAGCTGAAAGAGCCAGTAAAAAGATATCCAAAGATAGCTGTGGTCAGGCGCGGCGCGTCCCGTTGGGCAAGTCGGGCAGTTGCCCAGGGCCTCGGCCACCAGGGGGCCTCGTCGTATTTATGATTTTTTTCTTTATTTTTCAAATAAATCACTCCTCATGTCCTCCTTCATTCAATATGAACCCAATAGCAAGACAGGCTTCATCGTACTTTCTTTTCAACTTGGTTTTTGAACACCGTGTCTTGTTTGTCACTGACCAGCTGCTTAACAGGAACGAGCTCTGATCTCACTGTGTGTCTCTGAGCGAATGTGAGAGGGCGGAGTCCCGGGGCCTGTGTGTGTGTGATGTCTGGGGACACACACTCGCTCGCACAACACTGTACAGGTAGCCGCTGTAGAGCCGCGGGTTGCAGACCCCTGCCTACGGCGAAATAATGATTTGTTTACAGTTCCACCGTTAAAGAGATGCGGACGTCAAAAGTTTTGACTCAAAACATTAGTTCCTCCTCACATATCCCCTACCGCAGTTAGGGCGCGCGACACAGTTTGAGAATCACTGCATTTGGGAGACCCAGAGGTGAACTGTCCCCCTCGCCCCCTCCCCTTCCCCCTTCTCACACAGCATCAAGCAGGGGCGCCTGCAGTTGCCAATTCCCCACACAGTGATATGATAGATAATAGAAAACCGCTTCGCGGGCCAGATGATTTTTTGTGTGTGTTTGGTTAGTGCAGGGGTCGGCCACATGCAGCTCCGGAGCCCCTCTGCGGTGAACTTAACGAATAAGTTTTCATATAATGAACGTGAGTGAACGTCACGTTCACGTTCATTTTTGAAATGATTAAATCATCATCGTATCAGGCCGTCGTGAAATACCAGGAGCGGGTGAATGTGTGGGTGCGTGCTCCCAGATAGCGGACACACACACAGGCCCTGGGGCTCCGCCCCCCGCCCCGCTCACTCGCTCAGAGAGAAGCAGCCGCTCAGTGACTTACCGCCTGCTTCTTATCAGTGGAAACAGTGAAAACACAGAGTTTCTCTGGTCACAGCTGATCAGAGATCAGCGCTGCAGCTTCTTGATCAGAGCAGAAGCTGCATTTGGTTTGTACCGAGCTTCAGTGTCTGTGTCCGCCTCCAGTCTGACCTGCTCTCACGTTTTGTTTTAATATTTCGTCAACTAAAATATGCGTCACATCCTATTACGTCTACTTCCCTACAGGTTGCTAATCTATTCCGACCCCCGGCCTCGGTAAACTAACCACGGACAAATCCCCCAAAAGAAATGTCTGGGAGGTAAATAGAAAGTTTAATTCTGCGTGGACAGATTAATTTGCTTTCACTGCCAACGATGCAGGTTTACCTGTATGCTTGATATGTGGCGAGGAATTAGCAAACAATAAGAAATGTCATGTTGAAAGACATTTCCAGAGCGAGCACACAGCATCTGCTGAAAAGTACCAAGCTGGAGATGAGCAAAAAAGCATAGTTCTGTGTTTAATTTATTTCAAAGTAGGCCTACACATGTATTATGTTCTCCTCTTCATAAGAGTTTGGTGTTTTCATTTTTTGTAACAGGTTAAAATAACAGTTTTTTTTATTGTCGTTCTATAATTTAATAAATGCAACAAACTATAGTTTTTATATATATTGTATAACTATATATAAAGCTTTATAACCTGTGTTATCAAATAATTTTTTGGCTCCAAGAGGGGAAGAGGGGGCAAAATGGCTCTTTCGATAGTAAAGGTTGACTACCCCTGGGTTAGTATGACACAAACACTAACTCACTCACTCACATGTCTCCCTTTCTCACACACACTCACACACACACAAGTCTCCATTTCACACACACTTATTTACTCACTTTCTCTCTCTTTCTTTCTCTCTCTCTTTCTCTCTATCTCACACACACACACATAGTCAAAATAGATTTTTTTTTTTGGGGGGGGCCCTCAAAATTGTACTTTGCCCAGATCCTCAAATTAGCCAGAACCGCCCCTGGCTGTGGTGTCGGGGTGATTTTGTGGTGTGTCGCAGACTCGCTACATATTTGGTGCCGTGACCCGGATCAAGAGATCAGCTGCTGCAGATCGCCGGGAAGCTTCTCTACATTTTCTCGACATCACAGGTGCACAGAACCTGGAAAAACGGACCCTGCACAGTATGTCCTTTTCGAACAGTGATGACCCTGAAGGGGCTGCAGGTGTATCTCCTTCACGATATGTCAGTGTGCCACAGTCAGATGATCTTATGTCAAATAACGGTATTGACTCTGTGAATGTAACTCCTGTTCACAATGAGGGTAATACATTGAGTGCACAGAGGGGAATCTCCGGGACGGGGAGCTCAGTTGGCTAATTTGATAGAACCGAGTGTCAGGGCCTCCCCTGTTCAATCCGCAATAGGTGGCCATAGTTGGTTGGGTCAGAACCCCACAGGTGGTCTACCACTAAATCAGTTTGAAGGTGTTGCAGACTTGATCAAACAGCTAAGCAGTGAGATAGGGAGTCAGATCTCAGCTAAGTTGTCACAAGCAGGCCAGGCTAGTGCTAATGAAAATGTAAACATTCCCCCAAACACAGCCCAAAACCTTGATTGGTCAAAGATGAACCTAATCCTCAAATCTGACATTAAAAAGCCACCTCACTTCAGAGGTGACGGCTCAGATCGATGCACTGTTAGTGAGTGGCAAGAAATTATGCAAACATACCTGGCAAGGAAGGGCTGTAGTTTGTCCGAGCAAGGCAATGAAGTTATGGACAGATTGATGGGGCGAGCAAGAGATGTCGTCAAGATTTGCATCCGTAACAACCGGTTCGTAAGCATTAGCAGAGATCCTGATGTTATCTTCACTATTCTCAGAGAGCACTTTGGAGATGCAATCTCGTCAACTACCCCGCTACAGGACTTCTACAAAACTATACCAAAGCGTTCAGAGAGTGGTTTAGATTACTGGATCAGACTCAATAAGGCTATTGATCTTGCTGATGAGTGCCTACGAAGACAGGGAGTGAAAGTGGAGGATCCGGGTCATGAAGTAACCATGATGTTTGTTAAACATTGCCCTGATCCCAGCCTGTACACAGCCCTCAGAAGTAGACCTCTTGAGAAATGGACTGTTGGAGAGGTTCAGGTACTGGTTGACAGCCACCACAGAGACAGGCAATCAGCCAGGGCATGTCAGACACGAAACACAGTCAAAGTTAATGAGGATGTGACCCCCAATGCTTGGTGCATGGCACAGCAGCCAGTTAGTGCTAATCATTCTACTAACCTTGAGCCAGCCTCTTTGAGTAAAATGATCTCCCTTATGGAAAAGATTCTTGCTAAGCAAGAGCAGAGTCAAAGCCAAGCCTGGGGTAGAGCACAGGTGGGTGAGGCCACCACAAACTTAAGCTCATGTAGAGTCTGTAGAGCCCCGGATCATTCAACCAAGGCCCACTGCTTTAGAGAAGGCCTATGCTTTAAGTGTTATAAAACAGGACACAGAGGATTTGAATGCTCAGAAAAGAGACAAGCGAACAAAACAAATGTAGCCATGCCCCATGTGCCAGACCCAGCTTTAAACTAAAGGGCCTACGCCAAAAGGGGGATGGTGTGGGCACAGAATATGACACAACCCCAAAGAACCCTGCAGATTTTGATACTGAAAATGAAACCTATTCAAAGCAGCAAGTGATCCACAGAAAAAGAACCACACCACTAGTGGTGAAACCAGATGGCCTGGCACAGGGGATTGGTTACCGGAAAATAGATGACGAAGACGATCTTTTCTATGCCGCAGCACTAGTTGAAGGGAAAGTAGAACTCTCAGCTCTTGTAGATAGCGGGTCCACAACCTGCACACTGAGTGAGTCTGCTGAACGCAGCCTCCGGAGTGGCAACATTATCGATGGAGAATCAAGTCATCCAACAGAAAAAATTCTGATAGGTTGTGGGGGTAATGAGGCCAAACCTAAATGTACTTATGAGTTGAGCATAGATCTACTTGGTTGCAAAATGGCTGACTCCTTCCTAGTTGTTCCAGGACAAATAGATGATATGATAGTAGGATCAAATGTGATGAGACACGTAATGAGACACACAAAGAATAGTGACTGGTTTTGGGATAATGTTTCACGGCCAGCCAGAGAAGATTCTCGAGATCCCCTACTTGACCTGCTGTCAAATGTTGATCGCTGGCATGGCGAAAGGATACCAAAAAGGGTGGGAGCTGTTGTGCTGAAGCAGTGTGTGACCTTGGAGCCGCGACATGAACATTTACTTTGGGGAAAGCTAAAGGAGAAAGTGCCAGTGTCTGTTGGAGGCACTGTAATGGTCGAACCTAGTGACTCTCGGTCTGCGCCAAGAGTCTGTCCTTTGCGGGGGGATAAGTGGATTCCCATGAAGGTGATTAACCCCCTTGATCGTCCCATAGTCCTCCGCCGTAACACCAAGCTCGCTCAGTTACACCCGTGTCTAGCCCTTGAAGAATTACAACTCGACGGTGTCAGTGAAGGGTCTCCTGGCAAGGCAAAGGCAGTTTTGCAGAATGTTACCCAGGTAGAGTCACCAGACCCCGAGTCCTCTGAGAGAGTAAAACAGATTACATGTCAAAACTGCAGGAACTAGGTTTAACAGAGATAGATGTAAAGTCTTGTGAAGTGTCTGACTTCTGGAAATCAAAACTCGTTAATCTGGTTTCTCAGTATGAAGGAATCTTCTCCCGTGACAAACTTGATTGTGGAGAGGCCAAGCAAGTTGTCCATAGGATTCGACTGAAGGATGAGCTGCCCTTCCGATTGCCATGTAGGCGGATCCCACCATCTGACTACCAGAAACTGAAGGAGACCTTGGATGCAATGGAGGAGAAGGGCATTATTCGGAAATCCTACAGTGAATGGGCCTCTCCACTTGTGATTGTTTGGAAACCATCAGGAGAACTCCGGATATGTACTGATTTCAGATGGTTAAACCAGAGAACAGAGAAGGACGCATACCCATTGCCACACCAGGGTGATGCCCTTGCAGCATTGGGTGGGAACTGCTTCTTCAGTACTATGGATTTGACGTCAGGATTCTACAACATCCCAATACATGAAGATGACCGCAAATATACGGCATGCTCAACCCCTGCCGGGTTGTTTGAATACAACCGAATGGCTCAGGGGCTATGTAACAGCCCAGCGACATTTGCCAGAATGATGACATCAATCTTTGGAGATTAGAATTATCTCTCCCTTCTCTGTTACTTGGACGACCTCCTTGTGTTTGGAAAAAGTGAACAGGAGGCACTGGATCGTCTGGAGATGGTATTCACTCGCCTCAGGGAACATAACCTGAAGTTGGCACAGAAAAAGTGCTATTTCCTTAGAGAGTCAGTCAAGTTTTTAGGTCACATTGTAACTGCAGAGGGCATTGCAACTGACCCATCCAAAGTTTCCGCCATCAACCAGGTGACAGCGGCAGATTTGATGGCAAATGACGGTGAAACCCCCTCACCAACCAAGATAAGATCCTTTCTTGGCATGGCTAACTATTACTCGCACTTCATCGAAGGTCTGTCAGGAATGGCAAAACCATTGTTTGCACTGACTGCAGGACAGAAAAAGAAGAGGAAAGATAGAAAGCCATGTGTCAGCAAGCCAAGACGTCTAAAGCCAGAGGATTGGACTACTGACTGAGCTGGCAGTTGAGAAAATCAAGAATGCGGTTACTCAGACTGCTATTCTATCCCATCCAGATTTCAAGAAACCATTTGTCCTTTATATCGACGCTTCGATGGATGGGTTGGGGGCGGTGCTTAGTCAGGTGCCTGACGGGGAAAAGAGACCAAGACCCGTAGCCTTTGCAAATAAGACATTGTCTAAGTCACAGTCCCACTACCCGGCTCACAGGTTAGAGTTTTTTGCTCTCAAGTGGGCTGTATGTGATAAATATGCACATTGGCTAAAGGGAAACCAATTCACGGTCCTAACTGATAACAACCCCCTGACATATATCATGACTAAGCCTAAATTAGACGCCTGTGAGCAACGATGGGTGTCAAAACTTGCACCCTTTGATTTTGACTTGAAGTACATACCTGGTACACAGAACATACCTGCTGACCTTTTAAGCCGACGTCCATTTGCCAAAGTCTTGGATGCTAGTGAAGCCCTAGAGAATGGCGCTCAGTGTGTAACCTCGGAGCGAATACAGGAGGCATTTCGGTTGTCAGTCAATGTCCAGACCAGTGACAGTTACCTGCGCCAAAACCAAGTAGGAGGTCAGATTGGAATGTCCAGAGAGGGAGTTAAAGCAACCCTGGAATCCTGTTCAGAATGGGAAAGTGGCCGGCTAATACGCAACATCAACTTTGCCCAGTGTCCTGGCAGTCTGCTGAAGGGGGGCGTACCTGCTCTTCCAGCCTTCTCTGCGGATGACATTAAAAGGAGTCAAAAGAAGGACTGTGTTATAGCTCGTGTTAGATTCTTCATTGAGAGGAAGAGGAGACCCTCACGTCGGGAGAAATGCCATGAGCCTGCACAAGTTCTGAGGATGCTAAAACATTGGGAAAAACTTGAGATGACCAATGACATTCTCTACCGGAGATCCCAGGACAGAACTGGTAGGAAAAGGTATCAGCTAGTGCTTCCCAGCTCACTCAAGGCTGTCGCTCTCAAAGGCACTCATGATGATGCAGGCCATCAGGGCCAGAGTAGAACACTTCATCTGGTGCGCCAAAGATTTTTCTGGTCAGGAATGGATGGTGAAGTTAAGAAATATGTTTCTCACTGCAAACGTTGTGTAGTTAGCAAGACTCTTGAGCCAGAGGCCAGGGCACCATTAGAATCAATTAAGACTAGTGCACCGCTCGATCTGGTTTGCATAGATTTCTGGTCGGCTGAAGGGAAGAACGGAGAAAGTGTTGATGTGCTAGTTGTGACAGATCACTTCACGAAGCTAGCTCTTGCATTTCCTTGTCCGAACCAGACCGCCAAGGTAGTGGCACGGAAGTTATGGAATCAGTTCTTCTGTACTTATGGGTTTCCTCTCCGGATCCATTCAGACAAGGGGGCTAATTTTGTCATTTGTCATTTAGTCATTTGATCAAGGAACTGTTACAGGTGTCTGGAATCAAAAAGTCCCACACCACCCCATATCTCCCCATGGGCAATGGGCAGACAGAAAGATTCAATCGTACACTCGGTAACATGATCTGCTCCCTTCCACCAAGAGACAAAGAGCGGTGGCCACAGATGATACAGACGCTAACATTCTCGTACAACTGTACCACACATGAAACAACTGGATTCGCACCTTTCTATCTTATGTTTGGTAGGATACCCAGGCTGCCTGTGGACATCGTGTTTGGCAACACATTGAGGGATGAGGATGTGGTGGCTCATGACACCTACGTTGACTCTTTGCAGAGGGACCTTAGTGAAGCGGTAAAGATTGCCCAGAGAAACACGACAGAAGCACAGAAAAGGCAGGCAAGGCAATATGATAAGAGGGTCAAGGGTGTTCCGCTCACAGTTGGTGATAACGTTCTGCTGGCAAACAGGAAAGACAGAGGAAAAGGTAAATTGGCCGATCTGTGGGACTCAACGGTGCATGTGATTACATGGAAGGATCCATCTGTGCACATTTACAGAGTTGAGGATCCTACCACTAAGAAGAGTAAGGTCGTTCATCGGAACTTCATTCTGCCAGTCAACTTACTGCCGGTGCTGGAACCAGAGGACATGTCCACGATCTTCTCCACAGTCTCAGAGGAGGTGGCTCGTGATGTTGAAAGTCTCGGCAATGAGCCTTTATTTGATGTAGAAAGTGAGTCCGGTGACAGTAGGACAGCTGTCTGGATAATGCATGGCCAATGTCCCAAAACAGTCAGTATTGGGGAGGCCCAAGGAACTCTCGAAGAGCAACCGGCAATTGGGCTTGGTATGGAGCAGCACCAGACTACACCAGTTGGAGAGGAGGATGTGGCCTCTTTACATGAGGGCAGCTCCAGCAGGAATAGCAGTCGAAGCATTACAAGCGAGAGTGATGTCTCTGGGAACGACAGAAGTGACTCTGGTACTGAGGGTGGGGTGGGGTGAGGGAACAGGAGACACTGCATGATCCTGGGAGCAGTAGGAGTGATTATTGTCAGTGACAACTCGAAGTGGAATTAGTAGTGTGACTAGTCCTGTCGGCTGCTCCAGGTGTAACACTCCAGAATATGACCGAATTCTGCCAAAAGAGAACTTGCTTTGGAGGAATCAAAGACTGGAACCATCAGAGACTGTCCTCAGTGGGGATGCAACGACAACCAGAACAGGAAGAGTAGTAAAACCTGTTAGAAGACTACTTGAATCAATGAGCATGATCATAAGAGAACCTGGAAGTGTAGATTCTTTGTCTTATTCGAAGTTCTCTCGACCTTTGTAGATGCGTAAACCACTGAGAGGGTCATTCAGTTCAGCTTTAAGGGCCAGTGTTGTATATAGAAAAATCTGAATGTAGGGTTGAGATGTACCTTATCGGAGGGGGTTCTTTGTTATATGTATAAGGGCATATTTCTACCTGGTAAAGTTGTTTGCTGTCCTATTGGACGACTGCGGTCAAGGTTACCCCCATAAGGAAGGAGTTCTCATATAGTCTTAAAGTTTGCTGTAATTGAGGAGGGGTGAATGTAATGGGGTGTTATTATATTCCAGCTAACTTTAAGAAACCCTGCAGTGAGTATCGTCTCAGGGGGATGTTCCAATTGCTGACAATGAGGAGGGGGGGATATGTATTTCTAGTGCTTTCTTATTTTCATTTTATAGCCAATGATTAGGTTAAATCAGTACTTACAAAAGGAGTAATGTTTTATGTACCTTTTATTTTCATGTGTATATGTTGTATATAAGTATTCTGGTCTGTGAACCCCCCTGTCGCGCTGTGGTACGTGCCGCTCAGGAACCTGTCTCTCTGTCTGCATTTGGAGCTGAAAGAGACAGCAGTCTAAGGAGATGGAAACTGATGCATTCCCTGTTACATGTTTCATCATTACAGCTGAAAGAGCCAGTAAAAAGATATCCAAAGAGAGCTGTGGTGTCGGGGTGATTGTGTGGTGTGTCGCAGACTCGCTACAATTATTTATTTTTCAATGCAGAACTTGATGTACAGTAATTTATTTAGGCTCTTTACCTGTGTAAAACTGGTTTTAATTCTATGTTTAACTTTTATAGTATATATAGCCTAATGTGTGATGCTATTGTTGTGTGATGAATATTTTCTTGTTGATACAAAGCCAAAGTTTATGGGCTGTTAAGTCCCATTAAAAAAAAAATGTATATACATAATCAATCAAGTTGTTGTCTTTGAATAGCTTTGCATAGTTACACTGACATTCTGTGACTGTTCTTCCTTTTTGTGGGGTTCACCAGAGCTTTGTGTTCATTATATAGCCCAAACCTGAATGCTCTGCTATACCAAATTGTGAAAAAACAGAAAACCCAGAACTCAAACTTTAGCAAAAGCCCAACTTCCCTGCTCCTTCATTCAAGCAAATTAATTCAAAATATAATTATTTGGAGGTGGCTCAGAGAGCACATCCAGGTGTGTGGTTAAGAATCAAAGATGCTGAAAAGCTGCTGATTGTCTCTGGCTGTGCATTATGGGACTTGAAATAGGCAAAGTTGATCTTTTTGCCTCAACAACCACCAAGGGAACAAGGATCAGGCACCCAGCTCACCTCAAGAACCATGGCACCCACTCTTAGGGCTCCCCAAGAGTGTTTACGTATAAACACACACTACAGACTCTCTCACCCCTTCCACTCCAGTCCAATTCAAGCAACTTGTCATGTGGACAGAGGTAATATCTTCCCAATTAGAGGTGCTAGTTTAAAGCATGTATATATTGATCCCATGGCCCTCAAGAACATTTTCCATAACTTCCCGTAACACACCTTGAATAAAGATATTATGACAATTCCTCTTTTGTAGTGCTTCTACACGTTAATTTGGGTATCTGGCATGTCTAACGACCCAAAAACTCTGGAAAAAAACAACTCCTGCGATCTGTTATGGTTCCTCTAAGTCAGAAACGTCATGCTTGAGTGACTGCGAATGAGCTTCCGTATCAGTCTCTCATCACAATGAAATGGCAGTCTCTCTTACATGGCCATGTCTGTAACAACCAAAATATGTTACAGACATTTCATTAAGACCCCAAGTAACCATATCAACTTGTGGTGAAATAGGCATAATATGTCCCCTTTAAGGCCTGGAGTTAGGTATCTGAAGTGGACAGATGAGATGTAGCAGCTTTGTGATACCTGGAGGCACTAGCTTGGAAGCTGAAATCACCGTTTTTAAAGATCTAACCTTCCTTGGGTCATGCTCTAGCCTCACCCCTTTACAAAATGTCATATATATAAAGTAATGTCCATAAGAAATATGAAATATACAATTTAACCCAAGAAGTTCAGAGCTTTAGTTATAATGTATTCTCCCAAACTTTAAAAAAAACGGGCATACTGAAAATGTCTGCCCAAAACTTAGATTTATCCTTAAGTTAAACATATCATTAACAGCAGCATATTTACAATGTCAAAAATCATCCACTATAAATGAAGTAAGCTACAGGATATTATCAGCAACATGTATTAAAAGTGTACTTGTTCTGCATATTACTTTTTTCGTTTTATTATACTATACAACAATGTCTACGCTGTACTTAACTATGAAAACATTCATACTACTTATAGTATAATTTCTTATCTTTTATTATTAATTCTTTGTTGACAATTTTCAATCTTGTAAAGAAGATGGAATGGTTGAAAAAGAACTTGATCCTGCATTGACGGCAGTGCAAATAGTATAGTGCACATATGATACCATACTATACTATAATGAAACAAGGTTTTTAATAAAAATCAATCAAGCTCTAACTTTATTAGTTGATTGGCAGAAAATTCAACCACTCTGATAACTGAATCATCATTGCAGCAAAAATTCAAAACCGTCTCTGGTTCAAGCCCCTCAAACACAAGGACAAGACATTTAAAGACTTTTGAACTTTTTCAATATTTATTGTATTGTATCTCTATACACTTTTCAACTTTGGACAACTGAACATCACACTGTCCTTGTACAGTACTGACAGTTAAACCTGCACTTGCTGCAGTTGAAAACCACTTTAAGCCTGGTCACACGCATTTAAAAGAACAAAATCAGTTCATCTTGGTAGAGTGACTATGATCAGTGGAATTGAGTGGGGGTTGATGTAAATCTGTAAGTTAATCTTTTAAGTTCAAGCTTAAACCAACTGGCTAGTTCATTAGCCCTCTGATTCACTAACTAGAACTGCAATCATCACTGCCCTTTGTACTCCATAGAGTCTGCAATAGATGCATTCAGCAATAGTACTTTTCTTCGGCTCATCATTGTTTTATAATTGGTCTAACCCCAGTAGGCAGTCATTGTAAATATGCACAAAGAACAGAAGAAAATAATGCTCTTTTGGTTGCAGTAACACATAAACCACAAGAAAACATGAACTCACATCTGAGATGGACAACTGAAAACTGGAGTTAAAACAAACATTTGAACACTCGGATTGGTCGATGGCATAAATCATTAAAAAATGGTAGTTGTGAAGGGAGACACATTTAATGTATTTCCTGGTGCTACACATCAATATGAGTACGAGCCAGGTTTTTCTGATAATAATGTTAATGCTGATGATGTTTTATATTTGATATGTCCATTCAAGTCCACATTCACAGCCATGTTGATGCCATGTTACTCTTCTCTGGTTGGTAATAACAGTTCATGCAAACAATGCCTACAGCACTGTATTAGTTTTGTGTAGAGTGTTATCTTTGTCTGTTTAGTTTAGTTTATCTGTACTGAGT
This sequence comes from Pleuronectes platessa, assembly GCF_947347685.1. Lineage (NCBI taxonomy): Eukaryota > Metazoa > Chordata > Actinopteri > Pleuronectiformes > Pleuronectidae > Pleuronectes > Pleuronectes platessa. The sequence goes on from NC_070633.1 coordinate 1,859,773, forward strand.
ATTGATCCTTCTATTCATATCCTTGGAAGGAAGTGTGTCATAGTCATGTTGGTGGTGACACGGTTGCCTCTCTTGGTTTTGCCAGTCTTGCTGATGCCAATGTACATGCCAGGGTAAGCAACGGATTCATATGCATTATAATTGTTGGCCAGGAGCTTCTCCTTAAACTTGCATTCATCACTGTAGTGGCCCTGAGGAGGATAAAGCACAGTCATATTTTATGTTAGTTGAGTGTAAATACTGATCCTTTAAGGCATTTGGAGAAAAGTACTGATCATGTGATATTTTACTGCTCCTGTGACTTGATCATTCAATGTGTTTCCTTATGTCTTATTGACCACACAATACATTTAATTTGATTTAATGAAAACAAATCCAACAACTCCAATGCAATTCTGACAGTGTAGGTATGTTATGTTGCAATTCTCTGAAATGGGACATGATTACATTTCTATAAGGGAATTTACTGACAGCGGCCTAACATCTATTGAAAAAAAGCACAATATAATGCAAACAAACTGATTTGTGATAGAAATCAGTACTTCTCTTTAAAAACGAGCATAAGAGTATGGTAATACCGTTGTTGGATTGTCTGAGTATAATATTTACATAGTACACTATATACTATACTATTGAATTGTTAATTTTGGCTCGATATAATGACCTCTTCTCTAATAAATACTTATGAATGTACTCCACCAACACACTCAATGGCTACTTAATTTAATTTTACAGCAAGAGGTATAAATTCAGATATCAATTTAGCTACTGAATGCTTATTATTGAGGTTGAGATTGTTGTTGAACTGTATTGCAATATTCTGAGACGCGTGTAAACGCCCTCAGCAAAGTGCTTATATCTACCAAGGCCTAACACTCCACTTAGGAAGCCACACATTTCTGCCAACAAACTGAAAAGCAGTCTTATGCACCCTTGACAAGTTTCAGAGCATATTATATTTGTTTTAAATGCATGGAAATGTACAAGAGGGTATAACATACAGAATATTTGGTCAATACTGAAATAGATAACATTTATTAAATACATGAACATGTTGAATAGGTGGATATTTAGTCAAAAAAATGTTTGGGAATTATTTGATTAAATCCTTTTGTGCAGGTCTGCAGCAAAATTGAATGGGTTTCTTCTTGGGCTTTGTCCTATCCATCCACCAAGTTTTGTTGAAATATGTTCAGTAGTTTTTGTGTAGTCCTGCTGACAAACCAACCAATCAACAAACATGAATACATGAAAAGGATTTTTCAAATAAGCAGAATACAGAGATAAGCTCAGCTGAACCTGTCTTTTTTACTTCCTTGGATAACCTACAGCAGCGTCTGGCAAGTGGCAGCCCATGGACCAAAACCAGACGACCAGCATTAATATCTGGCCCACTAAATCATTTTTATAATTTGATTATTTATTCAGATAGAAATATATTATTGTAAATGGGCATGACATAGGGGTAAATGGTAGAAGAAGAAAACAAAAAAGGTATAGTGAGCTGGTTAAATAACTGGCTGTGGGCTCTTACTGCTTATTATGTGAAATTGGGAAATATACACGTCATCAAGACAAACATCATTTACCATGTCATGCTGTCCTCTGAAGAGCCATTTGCCCACTGTGCACATTATGAGAGCTACATGTGATTTTTCAAAGCATTGCTTGGCACAATGTCATTGCTGCATTGAAAAGTTATATCAGCGAAAGGTGCTGTTTGACCCTTACCACAGAAATAGTGACATATATACAAAACACATTAACTTGGCAGGTTCCCTCACAGAGGTCGAGGAGCAGCTGAAAGCAAAGGTCATTTGATCTTCCCCCACTATGATTGAGCCCCCTACCTCTGTACTTAAAGGGTTGCTGTTTAGCAGATAAGATAGAGTCTGAAAACCTGGAACATGGAACAAAACTTCAAATCAACAATTGTGTTTTGTGGGATGGGGAAAGCTTGACAGATGAAATGCTGCTTAACCTAAACCAGGGTGAGGCTCTGTATTCACTTTATTTGATCTATATATTATGTCAACAATGCAACCTTATATAACAGCACTGTTTCTCTTACTCTTTTTAGACCTTTTGTCTCCAAAGGAATGGCTGTTATGATTACTACATACAGTATATTCACAATGAGCGCTCAGCCTCCTGGACAAAGGGAGTACATACACTCCTGCTCAAAATCTTAAGACCAGTTAAAAAATTGCATGAATTTGCATTTTGCACTGTTGGACCTTAGGAAGGTTCTAAGTAGAGCTTCAAAATGCAAAAAGAAGAAATGGGAACAAGAGACCAAAAGTTGTGAGCAGGTAATTTATTGAAAACAATTTAACTCAAATAGGCTGTTCATCAGCTGATCAAAAGTTTAAGACCACAGCCTTTAAAAGCCAAAATCTGTGCAAAAATTTGGATTCCATGTCATTTCCTGTCAAGTAATCACACTGTGAGATCTCTTGATGGCAAAGGCCAAAAAGCTCACCGTCTTTGAACGTGGTAGGATTGTTGAACTGCATAAACAAGGCCTTTCACAACGTGCCATCGCTGCTGAGGTTGGACGCAGTCATTTTGCATTTCTTAAAAGATCCTCAGGGTTATGGAACAAAAAAATCAAGTGGTAGACCCAAAAAAATCTTACCGGCGCTGAGCCGGAGGATCCGAATGGCTGTCCGTCAAGACACGGGACGATCCTCGTCCCAAATTAAGGCCATTACTGGTGCTGACTGCAGCCCAATAACCATCAGACGGCATCTGTGAAGGAAGGGCTTCAAAAACAAGAAACGTCTTCAAAGGCCACGTCTCCTTCAACGCCACAAAATTGCCCGTTTAGACTTTGCAAGGGAGCACCAAACATGGGACATTCAAAGGTGGAAGAAAGTTTTATTCTCTGACGAGAAAAAATTTAACCTTGATGGTCCTGATGGCTTCCAACGTTACTGGCATGACAAGGCGATGCCACCTGAGATGTTTTCTACGCGGCACGGTGGAGGGGGCGCCATCATGATCTGGGGTGCTTTTTCCTTCAAGGGAACAATGGAGCTCCAGGTTGTGCAGGGGCGTCAAACAGCAGCTGGCTATGTGGAGATGTTGCAGCGGGCATCCCTCATGACTGAGGGCCCTCGTCTGTGTGGTAACGACTGGGTTTTTCAGCAGGACAACGCTCCAATTCACAATGCCCGTCTGACCAAGACTTTTTTCCAGGAGAATAACATCACTCTTTTGGACCATCCTGCGTGTTCCCCTGATCGTAATCCAATTGAGAACATTTGGGGATGGATGGCAAGAGAAGTTTACAAAAATGGACTTCAGTTCCACACAGTGGATAACCTTCGTGAAGCCATCTTCACCACTTGGCGCAACATTCGCACTAGCCTTTTGGAAACACTTGCATCAAGCATGCCAAAACGCATTTTTGAAGTGATCAACAATAATGGTGGAGCGACTCATTACTGAGTCAGTTTTTGACACTTTAATTTCGGTTTTAGGAGTTTTTTTTTTTTTTTTGAGCTGTGGTCTTAAACTTTTGATCAGCTGATGAACAGCCTACTTCAGTTAAATTGTTGTTTTCAATAAATTGCCTGCTCACAACTTTTGGGCTCTTGTTCCCATTTCTTCTTTTTGCATTTTGAAACTCTACTTAGAACCTTCCTAAGATTCAACAGTGCAAAATGCAAATTCATGCAATTTTTTAACTGGTCTTAAGATTTTGATCAGGAGTGTATGTGAAAATGCTCCTAATTGATTAAAGCTCAGTGTTGAACACCATTATTTCTTCAAAACCCCTCAAACTCATAAATCTTTGGCTGGAGACTTACATCTACAGCTGGATACTTGACCTCCCCAGGCTTGCCCCAGGTGGTGAGAATTGGCAGCCAAACCTCCTCACAGCTGATCCTCAAAATGGGCACACCTCTGAGCGGTGTGCTCAGCCCCTTCCTGCATTCCCTGTTCATCCATGACTGTACTGCCAAGCACAGCTCCCACATCATCATTAAGTTTGATGATGACATGACCATCTTGGGCCTCATCAAGGAAAACAGCATGACGGCCTACAAAGAGGAGGTGACATCACTGACCAGCTGTTGCAAGGCAAACAACCTCTCTAACTGTTAGCAAAACAAGGGAGATGATTGTGGACTATAGACGGCAGGGTGGACACCCCCCTATCCACATTGATGATGCTGTAATGGAGAGAGTCAGCAGCGCAGGTGACTTGGTGTGCACATCAATGAGGACCGCTCCTGGTCACTCCACACAGCTACCTGGGTCAAGAAAGCTTGTCAGTGGCTCTTCTGTCTTTGGAGAAAGAAGAGCCTCACAAACTTATACTAGTGAACCATGGATAGCTTGCTGATGTACTGCATCACAGTCTGGTTTGGGAACTGTTCTGCTCTAAGCCACAAATAATGACAGAGAGGGGGAGAGGTGGCACAACACAGCCATCCAGGACATCGACCACCTGTGGTGTTCGAGGAAGGCACACAGTATAATCAAGGACCACAGCCATCCAGCCCACAGACTGCTCTCTTGGTTGCCGTGTGGCAAAAAGGAGTAAGGCTGCATGCACCACCATAGTTTACTAAGCCATCAGATTTCTAAACTCATCATTCTATTACCTCTGCATATCTGTTTACCTGTCTTTTCGTATTCACCACAGGAAAACTTGCATTCACTTTCAGATTCTTATACAGTTTACACTAGTCGCTTTGGTTTTAATCTTGCATCCTTTAATTTATATATTTTTTAATAGTATTGTATTTAACTTTTTATATTAAATCTTTGTTTTTGTTATTTTATTGCACTGGTGAGCTGACCTGTCCTTGTCCAACCCTTTTCATTGTAATGTTGACCCTGTGGTAAGTTACAAATGATAAATAACTAACTCAAGACTTTGGTGTGAAGACTTTCCGAAACTCAAGGGTAAATAGCCATTCCAACGTGCAGTGTGTGTGCGAACGTTAAATATTTTATGTGGAACTCAAATGACATGTCATTTTCAAACTTAACTCTAAGATTCCCAACAGTAGAGGTGGGGCCCAAACTAATGCCATCCATGGTAACTGTCTGGTCTGACAACTCCAGTTTTTTCTTAATTTACAAGTGAAAAGTTCAGGCTTCATATATACAGTTGGTTGTCATCTGCGTAGGGTGAGCATTAGGATATGAAGAAGACTCCCATTACCCCAGAAGTTTGCTTTGCTGATTCAGTATTTAAATGAATCACTATCTGAAAGCATAAGAAGGAGCTTCTGATTCAATGACCAAGTGAGTCAATGGGAAAGGAATGCAAAAGGTATCCTGGAATCCTAGTTGAATGAAAGTGACTGGCTCTATCTCCTGAACTGCCCATTTTTGTTAAATTGAACCTCAACTGTGCTACAATATTAAATGTGAAGAACCTAGGGTTCTTCATCAATGCATGAGTCAATGCACTGGTTAACACTGTTCAAAAATGCTTTTTAGTTCACTTCACACAACTTGTCATCAACTTAGCAAATGCTGATCAGTTCTTACCGAGCCATAGAGTTTGCCTTTGTGGCTCATGGCAACGAAGAAACCACTCCTCATCCCAAACATGGCAACCACTCCTCTCTCCACAGTGGACATTTCTAGAAGGGCTGGGATGAAACAGAACCATAATAAGCAACATATAGCATACAGTACATCCAAAAGAGAAAGCTAAACAAAATGGAAAACAACTACTTATTATACAGTATATGTACTGTATTTTTTGGATTAGGAAAAGTGGAAAAGCACCCAAATGTGTCTTCAACATGCTTTGAAAGTAAAGATTTTCAGAGCCAGCGTGACGCGTGAGCAAACTAAGCGGCTGCTTGGCCACTAGAGGGCTAGAAGGAATAATTCCTAAAACTACTATTCACAATATGGAAAGGGGAGATAAAACAGAGATTGTTATAAGCATTTCATCCGTCAACAATTCCAGGAATTGCCACTGTTGAAAATGGGCATTTTTTGGCATAATGCTGATAATTAATTCCTTATTAATTTAAAGTAGAGATACATTTTCATATGACTAAAAAGTCTTGAGTTCTTCTTTTTTCATATCATAGAAATGGCATGGGTAAATTGATGCATGAGCTAATTTAGAATAGTTTCACAGTTATTTGCCTACTTTACATAGACTTCAACAGGGAATGGCATGACTTACTGTGTCTGTTCTCATTATGCACGCCTGTGATCTTCCCGTTTGGTAGTATTTGAATGTGGAAGCCGATGCCTACATTACAGTACAGCCTTCTCAGTCTTTTGATGCCCAGTAGGTATTCTCCATCTCTGGCTGTCACCTCCCTCTTGTCCAAGGAGAGACTGGTAGCCTGAACCAATGACACAGCACTCTGTATGGTTTGTCTCTTACTGCTGATAACTGGGAGAGGAGCAAAGGAGCTGCACAGGAGGAGCCCAAAGAGGAGTAGTGGCAGCTTGGACCTTGTTGATGACATCCTCTGCTTACCAATCTGGAGGTACACAACTATTGTGTACTTCAAAGTCCAAAGAATTCACTAAGTATACACAAAAATGGTCATAAAAATATTTCCAGCTTCAGTTGCTCAAAAAACATACCATGGAGAAAATCTCTCGACTATTGCACTCTTTAAAACCCAGAGAGAAGTTTTAGCATGCATAGTTAGACATCTCGAAACACTAAACCCATAGGTTTGCCAGTGTTTGCCTCCTGTTCGCCTCCTGTTCCCCAGTTTTGTTTCCTCCTCAGGTAGATCCTGCAAACAGACCTATATGTGCACCATATTACATCACACACCACCTGCTGTCTTGTTTGCCTGTGAGTCACAGATGCTGTAGAAATACACAAGCTTACAAATACATAAAACACATAGTGACAGAAAACAAAGTTGTACACGCAAGTACACAGAAATTAATAAATAAACAGCCGAAAAGACAGACATTTTAGGGAAATGGATATAAAACGCCCTATCAGCTATTTTCTCGATATCAACATGTTCAATTATGGCTGCCACTTCACTGGTTTGTTTTGAAATGTGTTTGCGAGATTTTATCTGATTTATTTTAACTACATTTATTTGGTTGGGTGAATTTGAATGTGAAGACCAAAGCATGTCCATCTTGTGTGAACTAGAAGGATGATCATCTGTTGCTGCCACCAAAATTACTCTGTGATCAGTTGAAACAAGTTGGAAGAGGAAAATTGTGTGGAACCAGCTCTCACTCTGGGTTCAGGAGACATACACCATCTTTACATTAAACTTAAAACGTTCCAAAAAAAAATGCTCTCAGTGGGAGGTGATGTCATCTTTAGCTGAAACTAAATGGTAAATTGACTGTATTTATATAGCTCTTTGCTAGTCTTATTGACCGCTCAAAGCACTTTTGCAAGCCACATTCATCCTTTCATACAACGCTTCTCCACACAGTGCTTATTCCATCATGAATCATTCATGCAGCTCTCAGGGGCTTTCATGTGCACGACAGTAATAGTGATGAAAGTGTAGTCTAATCTTGACTGCACTGTACAGATTTCTACAAATTTAACATAACATAAAAAAACAGGGCAGATGGACCAGGGATTCTTGAGGGCAGTCGCTTTACTATTCCAACACATAGGCTATAAACTGTCAAACTGTATGTGATAACTTCCCAGTGCAGGAGGAAAAAATACTGCAAAGGTGAAGGACAGTTAGGGTCTGGTGCTTTGTAGGAGGATTAAAAAATGTGTTAACAAACTGTGTGGGACGAGGTAAACTTGGGAGTAGGAACCCTTGGAATAAATATAACACAACAAATTATTTAGTTGCAAAATCAGCAAACTTAAATAAAATAGTAATGGTAAAAGGATTAAAATATTCTGTCACAGCAGCAATAGCAGGTTGTCTAATCTCTTATCGATTCACTGACACAATCTGGAGGGAGACGAACCAGTCCCCTCACCAGCAAGCCTCCTATTTAAATGGTAAATGGTTTTGTCGTTTTTATATTGTTGTTTTATGTTGAGTGCACCAACGAACTACACCAAAGCAATTTCCTGTATGTTCAAACATACTTGGCAAATAAAACAATTCTGATTCTGATAGCGCTTTTCTAGTCTTGATGACCACTCAAAGTTCTTTACAGTACAGTTTTACATTCACCCATTCACACACACATTCATACAGTGCATCTATTCACAGCACTTTGTTGTTCTATGAGGGGCAGTTCGGGGTTCAGCATTTTGCCCAAGGACACTTTGGCATGCAGATGGGGAAGACTGGGGATCGAACTGCCGACCTTCAGGTTCTAGGACGACCGCTCTACCCTTCAGCCACAGGTGCCCTGTATTTACAGTATATTCAAAGGTCCACACACCTTCATTAAGTCTGCACATGAGCCTGTTGACTTTGACCTTAGTGTAGGGACTTGTATGTTCCTAGGAGCTGTGTTGTTTTATGCATCAGCCCCTGTTAAGTATTCCAAAGGCACATTGGTCCCATGTGAGGGGGCAGATGAAGATTGATTCACAGACCCTGAAATGTAAATCTCAGACCAGTGCTACCTTTGGAAACAGCTATAGGCTGTTTCTTAGGATACCTGGAGCTAAGGCATATCCAGGCAGGTAGGAGAAGCGAAGGTGGTCTTCGGGTAACATAAACATTTAAATGCTCCTATGTAGGAACAATGGTCTCTTCATTTATCCACTAATGAAAATTATGAACATTATATTCACTTTCTGCCAATAAATCCTACACACTCAACCTTAAATATGTGGTTGTTCTTAGACTAGTGGCCAATCACATTCCCTTTACTTTGTTTAAAAGAAAACTATATGATAAACATGTTGGCTGCAATAAGGGACCTAGTACTTCTGTCCGTCCTGGGAGAGGGATCCCTAACATGTGTCTCTCTCTGAGGTTTCTACGTATTTAGACCCTGTTAAAAGGGTTTTTAGTAGTTTTTCCTTACTCTTGTTGAGGGTTAAGGACAGAGGATGTCACATCATGTGAAAGTCCTATGAGACGAATTGCGATTTGTGAATATGGGCTATACAGATAAAATATAATTGATTGATTGATAGTAATTTATATTTCATAAGTAGACATCACCTTAACTTCTGCCCAAACTTCTGCAAACTAAAATGCATCAATATAAACTTTATTGGAATGAGGAAAAGAAAGGTCCGGGTTTGGAGAGAAACAGACTTTTCATTAAACCCTCTTACTGAAATACACGCCTGGTGGTCATGAATGCAAACTTCAAAAGTGAGAGTACAGCAGGAAAAAGCAAAACACAAGAGACTTTATAGTTTGTAAATACATTTGAGTGCATGTTTATTTGTGTTTTAGAATGTAACAATAGTTTCTCTGATTCACTGCTTCACCATAGAGTGTTTATATGGATGATGCATCTCCACTTCCTCCCACTATTCAGAAGTGAATCCCAAATATCGCAGATACAAGTCCGTTTCAGCTGTTAATCATTTGGTTTCTCCCCGCTTTTAAACAAATAAATACCTAATCAAAACCAAACTTAGCATAAAAATGTTAACTTAACATACATCAGTGTGATGAAATCAACTTAATTGACAGGAACCAGCTTTGAGAAAAATGTATTTTTGAGGCACATTAACTTTTTTGTTTGGTTCATGCAACATTCACTCAGATGGAGGTAACTGGATTCTTGACGTACACTGCAGCAAGCCATCAAGTGAAGACACTTTGTGTCCAGGTTTGGAGAGAAGTCATGTCAACCATCTTTATATACAGTCCTTGATCCTTATGAATACTGCTTCCTATCCTCAGTCACTCTCAGTCAAGCAATCAATCAAATTTTGTTTCAAAAGCCCATGTTCACAAGTCACAATTTGTCTCATCAGTCCTACTTAGGAGCAACATCTTCTGCACTTAACCCAAGAGTAACAAAAAACGACCAAAAAAGGAGACCACCACTGCTCTTTCACTCACTCTCACTCACTCTCCCTCACTCACTCACATGAAATGATATGACAGTATTGAGTAGAAGTAAAACAATAAGCCTCACTACCCCACTCTCCAAGAAATGTAGCTAACAACATATGAAAACAAGGAGTGAATTTGAGCCGTCATTTAAGACAGTTCGACAACTATTTCCTGGAAGCAACGTGAACCTGGTTTGTATCAAAGTGTCACAAAAAACAGGAACAATTATATTACTTTTAATATCTATATCTATGGATTTTTGGGAAACTAAAGCAATAAAAAGTATTTTACCACTGGAAGCAAGATACAAGAGCTTGTTTACAGAATAATGCGCCCCGTAATCTTACAAATGTCGCAACTCCAGCAGAAAGCTTTCACTCTTTAATGCTTGTTCTTTTGCTACTGGTCAGTATACAAATAACTCAAGAAGAAATATTGCAAACAACAGTGTGATTCATACCAGCAAACGTTGGTTTATCTAGTGTGCATATACGGCACATACTGTAACACAGCAGCAGTGGAAGACTGATACCATGTGACATGTGGTGCGTCAGCACACTCTTCATGGAGGGCTCTGACAGAGAAAGCAAGACAGAAGCAAAGATAGATCATGTGTGTGCACATGTGAAGGACTAGTCACCCCACCGGATGAAACCCCCCTGGTAGTTATGACGTGGGTAATCATTTACTAACATTTACTCTGACATCACACATCGTCAACAGAGTTTCCTTCAAGCTATGAAGGCGAAATTATCCCATCGACAGGATAGGAAAAACCTAATAATCTGGGTTTAAGAATGAAATGCTGGAAACAGGGTTGTCCTTTGAATTCCTTTGATGGATTGTCGACTCTATCTTCTTAACTACTGCACCCCAGTAACTTTAATCACATTTGGCAGGTTGGCCCCGATGGTTAATCATATGGTTAACATACTTAAGCCCACATGTATGGGGCAGAGTGTGCATACAGTATATTTAGCTGACCCAACCTGAACCAGATAACAGTTCAAATGTATTTGTCCCTGGTTTTGCTTGCTCCCATGTTTTCCAATGTGTATTTTTGTTTTTTATCCATTGATTGAAAAGCACACTGTCTCTTCAAAGACAATTCTGGATACCAGAATAGAGATATATACCTGCACCTATGTGCAGGTATACACAAATGCTTGGTGCCTGGTGACTTGTGTCTCTGTTCCTATTTGTCCTTGATCCAATATAGCCTTTGACTTTGTTTAATGTTGTAATTCCTTATTATCAGGCTCAGCATTAAGTCGTTAAAGACTCTGCAGCTTGTCCAAAATGATGCAGCAAGTGTCCTGACAAGATTCAGGAAAAACTACTTAAATTATCCTGTATAAGCTTCACTACACTGGCTTCCGGTTAAATCTAGAATGGAATTTAAAATTCTCCTCCTCACCGTCAAGGCACCATTATACAGTATCTCAAAGAGCTGACAGTACATACGTAATCAACCCACTAGAGCACTGCGCTCCCAGAATTCAGGCTTAGTTGTCGTCCCTAAAGTCTATAAAAGCAGAGTAGGAGCCGGAGCTTTCAGCTATCAAGGTCCTCTCCTGTGGAATCATCTCCCACTTTCAGTTCGGGAAGCAGACACCATCTGTACGTTTAACAGTAGACTTAAAACCTTCCTAAAAGCTTATAGTGAGAGCCGGTCCAGGCTTCTCTTAGACCTGCTCTTAGTTATGCTGCTATAGGTCTAGAATGGTGGGGGACACATGACACACGGAGCTTCTCTTCCCAGCTACTCCTACCCTTCTCCATCCTTATCAAATCAAAGAAATTAATATCTCATCAATACATGTTACTGTCTCAACTTCTTCCCCGGAGAGGGCCGTTGCTGAGGCCACATCGTGGATTATGATGGTGGATTGCGAATCAGCAACTGATCGTAATGGTGGATTCTGTATCGTGCCGGCGATACACTACATATAGAGACTGTCTCACTTTACCCTACAGCATTTCTCTCACTTTATCCCACAGCCACCATTTTAGAAAAACAACATCTCTTAGCAATTCAGGCTAATCTTCAGCTAGCATCAATCACATGGTTTTATATGTTGGAAGTTCATCAACATGTATGATATAAGTTTTTCTTCCTGAATGCAAAAAACACATTTTTGTGAAAAAATATACTTCAGCAGCACCAGCACCAATTTCTCCTTTATGGAAAGGGGGGGATGGGAGGGGCTTGACAACATAATGGTCAGATATAGATACAGGGGGTGTCTCACATTACCTGATGTCTCACATTACCCCGCTCTCCCCTACACTTATTTGAACATGATTTCCAAAGAGTGTACATTATTCTTTCATCTCTTCTGTGCGGATATGAAAGAAATCACAAACCTTTTCAACAAAGCTCTCATTGTCAAACAGGAGCGTGTTGGCTGCATACTATATTGTGTTGTGCATGCTGCAAAGCCTACTCAAACAAGGTCGTTCTACAAAGTTGATGTCAGCTCAAAAGCTAAACACTTTGCCCATCAGGTTAAAAGGATGAAGGCTACAATTTTTAAGTCTCGATTTAGTTTGGACCAAAGCAGAGATTGATCAACAAAAAGCAACGGAGAGAAGGCAATGGAGGCAGAGAGCAGGCTGGGTGGTAGAAATCCAAGGGATGGCACAAGTGCTGACCCTTACCCTTGGTAGAGCTGCCGCCCAAACAAGGCAGGGCCTTAACCTGCACAGGCCCAGGTTGGATTATGACCGGTGACCATGTAAGCATGTCCTCCCCCACTCTGTTGGTTATTTTTTTTAATGATTCTGTTGAGCCACAATTCAAAAGCAATGTCTGATTTTCATTAGCTAATTTTCAGTAATTTGTATTTATTATTACTTTTGTCAGTTTCAAAATATTTCAGTGACCATTGTGTGTTTTTCTTTCTTTAAGGGGAAGTTACCAACAATTTTGTCCATGTGTGTACACTACGTTCCTGTAGAAATTCACACAGCTGATTGGCTATAACCTTCTGAGGATTTTAGACAGGAAGGGGAGATTAGATATTGGTCTGTAGTTGGCTAAAACCTCTGGGGCTAGGGTGGATTTTTTTAGAAGGAATTTTGATAACAGCTGGTTTAAAGGACAGTGGTACATATCCTGATGATAATGAGAGATTGATTGTGCTCAGTAACATACTATCAATTAGGGGCAGAGTTTCTTTAAGTTATTTGGTAGGAATGGGATCTAAGATACAAGTTGTCGGTTTATGAGAGTTTATTGGTCAGCTGATCAAGGATGATCAGAGAGAAGCTGTCTAAATAATTGTTTCAGCTGTGTCTGAGATTTCTGTGCTTGATGTTGTATTAATGTCAACTGAGGCTGAGGGCCGGAGATGGTCAATTTAATTTTGAATAGTTTGAATTTCCTAAGATATTGTTATTCAGGGATGGAGGGATACTGGGTTCGATGGAGCTCTCACTCTGTCAGACTAGCTAAAGTGCTAAAGAGAAACCTTGGGTTGTTTTTATTTACTTTAATTAGTGTGGTGTAGTAGTGAGCTCTTGCTTCTTGGAGGGCCTTCTTATATGCTTGAACACTATCTTTCCAGGTTAGGTGATTTTCAACACAGTTGTTTGAGCGCAACATCCTTTCTATTTTTCTTGACGCTTGTTTTAATTCTTGTGTGTTGGAATTTTACCACTGTACATCTATGTTGACCTTTCATATCATTAAATATTTACACCGCTCAGGTCATTTGGGAAAGATTTAGCTAGTGTTCCCAGATTCAACACCAATGAATGAAGCAATGTAAATAAAGTCACCCTCCTTTGCCTTACCTAGTCACCACAAAGATTGTTGTTTATGGTGGCTTTGTGTATATGGACGTCTTATTTAGGAGAGTGGGGTCCATTGTCTAATAATGAAAACATCATTGCTTGGACCCATATGGGCAGCCGAATATATTTATGGTTGGATTTACCAACAAAAAGAAAGTGTCAATTGAAGTTTCCTTCTCTCGTTTTTACTTGTGTCCTCAGCAATTACGTGGAAGTACAATCAAATAATATTGATACAAACGGGAAGGAGTAGAGAAAGTGCCCAGGAGCTTTGTCAGGTGTGTAAATAAAATTATTTTGTAACTAAATGGAAATCCCTCTTTTTGTCAGCTGTATCAGGCTGTGCTGCTTCAATCTTACCATACTTTTAAAAACGGGCATGGGCATGAAATCAGGTCAACTGCTTTACTACTATATACTGCTGGGTGGCATGGTCTATGATAATATACCTTATTTTATTAGTTGATTTATACATTTGTAAAATCGGAATCTGCAAAGTAATTTAAACTTAAATAATCCATAAGTGCAGATGAGCAAAAGCCGTACTGTTTGCCTGAGGTGAAGTGGAAGTAGAGAACGACATAACATGACGTGGAAACGCTCAGCTACGTTCAATTGCCGTTAGTTCTGTTATTTGACCATCAAGTGTCACTCCTCAACAGGCAGAGCGCCGCATGTGAGGGTTCCCACAAACACCTGAAATCAGAGGCGAGCAGTGTTAACATTTGAAGTAAGGCGCTGGTCATACGGTGTTAGTGGTGTTTGGCCACTGATAGTTAAGGTTACTATAGATAGTTTGTTAACCACCCGAGCGCTGATTTCAACGGAGTTCGGCTTTCCCACAGCACTATGAACATTCTCGCGAGAAGAGACTTCCCAGACAACCCAGTACGTGGCTTGACAGCTGTGTGCTGGGAGTGTTTGGTTTGGTTTGTCTGTTGGCAGGTTTGGACCATAGACTGTATATTGTTGATACCTGTGTGTACCTGGACGTCGAATAACAACCGTGAATCCGCTACACGTCTTTGAATCGTGTCACGTCCACTCTGTCGGCCTGGTATGGCGGAGAGAGGGCCGTCGGTTGAATTCTCCGGCTCTCTGACGAGCTCCATTCTTCCTCCGCCGAGGACTCGCATCTTCAAAATCATTGTGATCGGGGACTCGGGGGTCGGAAAGACGTGCCTCACCTATCGCTTCTGTGCAGGCAAGTTCCCCGAGAAGACTGAGGCCACGATCGGGGTTGACTTCAGGGAGAGACTGGACGAGATTGATGGCGAAAAAATCAAGGTGTGCAAAACACAACTCTCTAAAACCTGTGCGTGCGTGCTGCGGTGCGCCTGTACTTGTATCATCTAGTTTGGATGGTAAAAGATAGGCTAAGGGGCTAGGGAATGAGTAGCCTCACTTAAATAGAAGTACAAGCGTGCGTGTGTGCTCGTGCTGGATACATTCATTTTAGGAATGCATTACTTACCCCTTATTTGGAAATGTTAGTTTTAGTTTAGTAAATGTAGATAATTTGAATAGAAGTGGTTGTGCTTTCTGTAATCTGAATTTCATTGAAATAGGTTTAAAAAACAACAAAAAGCAGAGGTGTGTTGTGTATCTCACTGATGTATTTGTGATTGTTTTAGGCCAACAGTGGAGCTCTAGCACAGGGTGTGGTGGCTCTCTGGCCTGCTTGTGTGTGTTTTGTATTTTTGTCTCCTTCTCTAGGCCTTCCCTAGGCCGGTCTGCTTACTGAGGCTGACAGGGATCACCTGGGCCCAATGCACCCAGCTACTATAAAAACTGACACTTCTGACCTCCTGAAAGCTCTACCCCACATGTGTATATGTTTTCTTTCTTTTCTAGTCTTCTTCCACATCGTATGCAAAACTGATACCACAGAGTTTCACGGCTGGTTACCTCTGATGGGTTAATTTTATTAGCCATAACTTTTAAGCAAGATATGACAAGAGAATTAAGATGCATCAGGCTTTGACACACACACAACCCCTGCTAGTTTGGGTATTCTAATGGGATTTTATGTCTCTTTATTGTCCTCTACAGATCCAGCTGTGGGACACTGCAGGCCAAGAGCGCTTCAGGAAGTCCATGGTGCAGCACTACTACCGCAATGTGCATGCTGTTGTCTTTGTCTATGATGTCACCAACGCTGCTAGCTTCCGCAGCCTCCCTGCGTGGATTGAGGAGTGCAAGCAGCACGCTCTGGGCACAGAGGTACCCAGGATCTTAGTTGGAAACAAGTGCGACCTCCAAGACTCCATCCAAGTGAGCACAGATGTGGCGCAACAGTTTGCAGATTCCCATTCCATGCCCCTATTTGAGACATCTGCAAAAAGCCCAAACAGACAGGGA
The DNA here is from genome assembly GCF_947347685.1 of Pleuronectes platessa. NCBI lineage: Eukaryota > Metazoa > Chordata > Actinopteri > Pleuronectiformes > Pleuronectidae > Pleuronectes > Pleuronectes platessa. Next base: position 1,875,858 of record NC_070633.1, read on the forward strand.
GAAGGAAGCTATGGCAGTGGAAACAGTGACCACGTTGAGGCTATTTTTATGACGGTGGCCCACAAACTCAAGTCTCAAAAGCCTCTAGTGCTGAGCCAGCCCCCTGGGGGATCAGGAGGCCCCATCAGCCTGAGTAGGGGGATGAGTGATGGAGGAGATGTGGCCAGGAGCTGGGCCTGCAGCAGCTGCTGAAGAAGAAAAATGGAGGGAAAGAGTGGATCCTACAAAATGGCTGCAACAACTGAAACGATGTGTTAATTTGAAAACAATACATTTTTCATGTGCTTGCCTTGTGCTTGATATTACAAACGACTTTTAGTAGTTTAGCTGGGGGCAATGTGATTGCTGCAGTGTGATTGCTGCAATGTGGCAATGCGATTACCACGTTGGGATGTTGGTTGATGGAAATGATTGTGAACACAAAATCAGAACCTGAGTCAGTTATCCTGAGATAGTAATTGCCGAGCCTGCACTACTTAAGTTTCAAGTCAATAACTTTGTTTTGTTGAAGCAAAAAACAGTGGCATTTATATTTTTTGAGTGTGGGGGGGATAATATCAAACCGATCTTTAAGCTCTTCTGGGCCCAATGACGCAAACAACTATGATTGTTGTCCAGTCCAGATACAATCAGGATCGTCCCATGTAATGGGAATGTAAAGTGTGAAGAGCAGCTAATGAGAACTACTGGTGGGAATATAAAATTATTTTACTGACAAGTGACCTGAATATATAATTTGAATGTGGACAATACAATCCAATACATAACATCATGCAACCTGTGATGCAGTGTATGGCCTTAATCTGTGGCACTGCAGTAAGCACTGCGTCATATGGAAAGGAGTTGGGCCATGCCTTCTTTTTGTTGTATTGTAGACATATGATGATAGTCTTAAGACTGGCGACCTGGTGTACCCCCCCTCTCGGACAACAAAAGCTGGAATTGATTCCAGCTCCCCTGCGACCCTCAAAGTACAACAGTATAGATATCAGATGGTTGATAATCTTTAATTTTCATTAAAGGTACCCTGTTGAATTTTTTTTGTGAAATGTTTTTTAGTTTTTTAATTCTATGGTTAAATCCATTGCTTTTCATCATAACTGATTTATTGAATCCTCATAAACACATTGAATCAAGTCCCTTTAAAAAAATTGTACATCATTGATCAATGTGCACATGAAGAAAGTCGCTTTTATCAGATAACAGAGGGAAGCTGGATTCAGAGCTACAGTAAATCTGCTCTTTGTAGTGTTTAAACCCAGAACATAACTGTGACTAAGGGTGTCAATTAATTTAGCAGTTAGCATTAGCACTATTTATAAATACTTCTCTGAGGGACTTGAGTTCCTCTTCAGCAGGGTAGAGTAACTGCTGAGGCTTAGTAAGCCTTTGTTGCTGTGTGCTGCTCAACTGTTTAATGTATCATCTGCTATGCAATGTGTTTTCATCAAGAAAACACTTAAAACTACTGGTAGGTCAACACAATCAGGGGTTGCTTATGAATTGTTAATCACTGATCTTGGTGTTTGTGCTGAGCTCAGACTTTTCTGTTTCAGCTGATCACTGGCTACTGATTAACACTGACCTCATTAACATCAATTGTTACTGTAGCTGACTGTTTAAAGTCCAGTGCTGAGGATTTATATTACACAGAAGCTCCTTGCACAAATTCACCAGTTAACAAAATAGGTCACAATGTTTCATAGTGTCAAACAATGGAGGTGCCGGATAAAAACATTAAAATAATAACAAAAATAGCGTTAAACTCTGTAAATATGTCTTCCAGTGTAAGGGAATATTTTTTCACAAGAACATTGTAACTTCTGCTGGGCCAGTGAGTATAATGCATTTTGCACCTTTGTATGTTTGAGACAATGAAAAGAGTGTATGCAGGAAGAAAATATGGGGATGACATGCAGGGGATGGTAAGGCCACTCAGAGTCAAATCAGGAACCTACTTAAAAGGATAATCAGGATTCATGCCCATGATATATGACATAACCATTCAGATGCCAGGCTATCCTGAGAAAGTTGCTTTAACAGCATCACCAACAAATAAGGAAGTAAGGAGCTTATTAGCCACACATCACCAAAGTTGATCAGTAGAAAACACTTGCAGCTTTGTTTTCATGTAATAGTCTGTATTTATAAAATGCGTTTCTAAGCACTTTACCCCTCTGTGGCAGGTTAAAATAGATACTTAGTTTTGAGTGACAATATCCTATTGTCAAGATCAGTTTGTTAGTATCAAGCAACAGAGCTAACACTCTGCATACTGGCAGCGTGTGATGTAATTTAACAGTTGAGGTACCCAGAATTATACTCTTTTAAACAAGTCTGCCATATGAATCTGTTACCTGATACACTGAGATATTTGGGGCACTTCAACCAAATGGCCTGTGCACACAGACTCTATATGGCTGACAGCTGTGTGACAACAGTGGAAGATCATGTTGGTGTTTCTACTGGTTAAGATTAGGGCCATCCACCTTCACACAGGGTCCCATGTCCTTTTCCTTACTTTTGTACAACGCAGCCATGAATAACAAATACTGCTAATGCATGTCTCAATAAGGAAAATCTCAGTTGCAGAATTGTGTTAATTCACAAAGTGACCAAATTATTGAAGACAAATAAAAAGGGGATACATTTACAATGGATTTGTTTTGTTAAACCATGTAAAAGCTCAATCACTGCAGTCAGGTTTTATTTATTAAATACACATAAAATGTCTTAGAATACATTTTACATACACAGGTATTTCATATCAGCTTTTACAAGGTTCAAATGAAATCTGGTCATAAAAGAAATAAAGACGTTGCCACAGTTTTACATATTTGGTCTAATCAAGAGCAGAAGTTATTTAAGTCATTTAAAAACGTATAATGTTTAAGATTGCTGACTGCTTCAGCAGAGTTTAGATTTCTCCCCTCAGTATATCCACCAGTATGAAGTCGGCACATCTTTAATCACTTGAATGAAGAGAGCAGACAGGATGTGTTTCAGGTTTTATGTGTGTCAGGTCAGTCTGCTGTATGGAGGTAGTTTGGAGGGTCCTTCTTCCTCAGCGGTGTACTGCTCAGTGGACTGAGGTGGAGAGTTAAAAAGCCTGTCATCACCTCCTGCTGCACATAGAGGAGAACTACATCAGAGACTGACAGAAACAATTGTAACACAGATGGTTTCAAATCAAATTACCTTGCCAGGTACAAACCATCTCAGTGTCCCCAGGGTCGCACTGAGGGACCAGGGTCTCCTACATCATAGACACACAAATTGTTAACAGTCACAGAAAGGTCAGTTCTTGGATTAAAAAAAGTTACATCCTTGGTGACAAAAACTCAACAAAAATGTTGTTCTTAGAGTAGAACTTCTTTGTTTAACCAACAGCATGTCCTGAACAGAGGGATCTGTGTTATCCTGTCTTTGGACTACACAACCCAGGGTGATTGCAGTTCAACCTTTGACCTCTTCTTCAAACTGTAACCATCCAGTGTTAGTATGTACAGCTGCCCTAATGCTTATTTAGTATTTATTTTGACTAGGGTTGAAAATAGATTGAAGTTATTGCAGGTACAACTAACCCAACCTTCAGTACTTCATATTGTCCTTCCACACCCGCCTTCATGCATCACTGAACACGTGCATTGAAATGCCTGTATGGTGTAGAACAAATTAGACTTGGCAATCACAAATATGTTGAATAATCCACAAAAGTCAAGTAGCTTGTTTGGTGTCCATGTCTTTGGAATGAGCAACTGATCATTGTGAAAGTTAACAATTTTGTCATTTAAAAAAAAACACACAGCACTTGATATCAACCAGTCAGCTGCAGCAGAAGTTGACGTTAGCCAGAAACAGGAACTCTTGTAACAGTTGTGAAAAGACAGCAGAATTCCCTTCAGCACCGAACAAAAATCCACAGCACAGGTATATTCTGGGGACAAACAGACCGGAAGTATTTAGAAACCATTTATGAGAAAGAAAACTGTTGATTATGTGGACTCAATGCAGGGCTGCACAATGAATAGTGTTAAATTGGATCTTGAATCACACCTACAGTTGCAATCAGAAATATTCAACCCCCCAAAGATTTTAAGGATTTATCAATGAAAGTTGACAGAATCTTGCTCTTTGAGCAAGATTCTGCTTCGTATGACTTCTTTATGAGTTGAGTGATACAGAAAATCAACACGGAAAATACATGATGTAGTATTTGTGTGTAGCAGTATATTTTGTTAAGATAGCCATGTCACAATTATTCAACTCCTATATAATATTGTTGTTTTTAAAGCTGTCTTAAAGTTGAGTTGAAACATTATTAAGCCTTTGGGAACTCTATACTGATCCTTCATTTGCTTCAGCTGTGATGCATATATAAACCCCACCCATGAAGGTATTCCAGGTGAGTTGCAATCATGGGAAAGACAAAGGAGCTTCCACAAAAGCTGAGAGAGGAGATTATTTCATCACACCTGAAAGGCCTTGGGTAGAAGAATTTCCCCAAAAAATTATATTCCAAGAGACACAATTGGGAACATTATAAGGAAGTTTAAAACTGATGGAGCGGCTTCAAACCTGCCTGGCCGTGGAAGAAAGCCCAACATTTCATCAAGGGCCCTTAGCAACTTAGTCAGAACAACTCAGATAAACCCCTGTGTGACTGCAAGCACCTACAGGATGACCTGATGAAGGCTGGTACAAGTGCTTCAGTGGCAAATATAAGACGTGCACTGAATAAAAAAGGACTTCATGGCCGGCTTCAAGACATACTCAGCTCTTGACCACAAGGAACATCATAAGTTGACTAGAATATGCCAGGAGGAATTTGGATAAGACTACTGAGTTTTGTGTCACAGTTCTATGGACTGATGAAACCAAACTGGAACTGTTTGGACGTATGGACCAGCGGTATGTCTGGCGTGTGAAAGGCCAGGCTTATGACAAGAAGAATACCATCCCCAAGGTCAAGCCTGATGGTGGGTCATTGATGATGTGGGGCTGTTTTTCTGCGGCAGGAACTAGCAATCTTTATTGTGTACATGGCATCATGGATTCACAGAAATACCAGGGCATTTTAAAGAGGAATGTGATGCCTTCTGTTGACAAATTAAACCTTGGTGATCATTGGACTTTCCAGCAAGACAATGATCCAAAGCAAAACCTCCAAGTCCACCAAAGCTTGGTTGAGAAAAAGATCCTGGAACGTCCTGGAGTGGTATTCACAGTCACCAGATTCAAATTTGATTGAAAATCTTTGGTGGGATTTAAAGAAGGCAGTTGCGGCACAGAAGCCATCAAACATCGCTGAAATGTTTTGCACTTGAAAAATGGGCTAAGATTCCAATCGAAAGGTGTAAGAAGCTTGTCCGCACTTACCGAAAACATTTTTTAGAAGTTATAAAAGCTAGAGGATGCGCCACAAAGTACTGAAGCTGGGGGCTTGAATAATACTGCACATGTGTTGAAAGAGTTAAATTTTTCATTTGAACTTCAAAGTTAAGTCAACTTCTGTTGTCAAAATAACTAAAATACGCATCAATAAATATCTTTTGTCGTTTGATGAGGTTTTTTTGTCATTTATTGTCATTATCTGTCATCCACATCACTATAATATCTATTGAGGTGAGGGGGTTGAATATTTCTGATTGCAACTGTACATACAATCTCATTTCTAATAACTATTCTGCTGCATTTTGATTAAGGGCTTCAGCTCCTACTTTCTCCCTTAACCAATGAAAACACAGTGTTACCCTATGTGATGCAGTGGAGCAGGAAACTAGCAATGAAATAAAGTGAATGAGAGATAAGGCGATTTTGGGTGGCCTCCAACCTGAAGGTCGGCAGTTCAATCCCCAGTCTTCCCTATCTGCATGCCGAAGTGTCCTTGGGCAAGATGCTGAACACCGAACTGCCCCCCCCATAGAACAACAAAGTGCTGCTAATTGATGCACTGTGTGTGAATGTAAAACTAAAGAGCTTTGAGTGGTCATCAAGACTAGAAAAGCGCAATATAAATACAAAAGCATTTACCAAAACCATAAACAGAGACAAATTTGTGTTGAAGACAAATAAAAAAAGGAATCCATAAGAAAAGACTCCTGAACAACAGTTAGATAACCAATCCCACTGCTTGTGCAGATAAAAATGGCCCTATTGATTTTGAGCAGATGTGAAGAAATTATAGAAAGCTCAAATGTGAAACTGTGAGAGTGAACAGTCAGGAAGGTTTATTAAAAACACGTAACTGGCTGAATTGACTCATAAGAAAAGTGTTTTTTTTGTCAAAGCTTCTACCACAATGAAAAGTTCTCAGGATGAAATATAAAAACATTTGATCAAGTGAAGTGTATTAATACAGGTTTTGTGAAACGCTAAGTCACACTTAATGAAAACTGAGCCATCATCACCTTTATCACAGCAGATATTTTTCTTTTTCAAATGTGTTTGAAAAAGTATTTTTCGTTGAGGTCACACATTTTACAGACCCTTTTCAAAACTGTTCACAGACCTTGGAAAGACCTAAGGTTCTATAGATTTAATAATGCTAAACATAAGGAATGTAGTTAAGTTGCATATTATATAATGCATTAGTGTTAATCTCTAATGCACATGTGTGAAGCTGTTTACTCAGCATCTGTCTGGATCCACGTATAATTGACCCTTGCAAACATGGATCAACAAGATTAAAGGTCATAAGTAGGACAAAAAAGTACAAAATTCTTTACTGCAGAACACTGGACTGAAACCTATTCAATGTCTACATGTGTCTAGTCTAGATGTTTACTGTATGTCTTATGTCAAAGACAGACTATGGACTATTGTTACGATAGCCGAATGTGATTTATGAAGGGAAAGTCAAATCCAGTCAGTCTCCAGTGTTAATAAAGTTGACTAAAGATAACACTACACACATTAATCAAATGAATGAAAGTAAATATTTTTACTGTATTCTAAAACAGTGTTAAAAGTGCAGATGCAGCCGGGTGACATCTCTGTAAAAACCATCTCAGGAGTCAAATATAAAGTTCATGCTGTGATATATTTTTGTGCATTTTTTGGCAAATACTATAATAATGTAAAAAATGGCAGTAAATCTTACTGAGCTGGAGTCTAACGTATAATACAGGGGGAAACGTTTTTTTAAAGGAACAACCATCTCATGTGTCATGTAAACCTTTTTGAACATGACATCCAGCAGTGAAGTGACAGTAATTACCAAATGTGAACTGCACTGCTACAGTGTTATTGATCAGGAAGATATTGAGCATCGTCGATCGAACACGCAAAGTTTCAGGTGGCAAAATAGCGAGACACATAGTTTGATAGTAAAGAGATTATTCCGGTGAGTGTCATTAGAAACAACTGGTCTTGGAAGTTGTCAAAGACACTGAATTCCCTCAGGTGACAATCTATATGTTTCATATATAATTTGATCGAGGGAGAGAAGCAGATTCTGATCATTTATAAACATCGCAAAAGTAGTCAAACCCGCTAGTTATAAAAGCATTTTTAAATTGTTCATTGTTTCTCAAGAAGAGAAATGGCCTCACTCTGGCGATGTTCTTCAAATAATGAAGTGCTGTTTTTGTGACACACTGGAAATTAGCATCCAAAATTAAAATCTGTGGTAAATATCCCTTCTGAATTTCTTGCCAGATTAGACCTATGGGCCAGACTAACGTATGTAGTAAAGTCAGAAAGAAAGAATTATGCTTTTAATACCAAGGGCAATGAGGAGGTATAACGGGTTGTCCACTAATTAGAAGGTCAGCAGTTTGATTATGGGCTCCTCCAGTCTGATTGCCAAAGTATCCTTAGGGCACAGTGTGGCAGCAGTGTGTGAACGATCAAATTTTATTTTTGCCCATATTCACATATCACAAATTGTCTCATAGGTGCAACAACTTTTGCCCTTAAGTAAAGAAAAACGACCCAAAAAAAAAAATTAACATGGGGAAAAACAGAAACCTCAGAGAAGGCCACATGTGAGGGATCCCCAGGGGCGTAGCACAAGATTCTGGGCCATATACACAAGCAGTCTCTGTGAGCCCCCTTCCTCTCTCGATTCACGATGTCCCTGATGGCCTTGAGATAATTCATGATGTGTTTGGCGTTATTCACATAAAACTTAATTGAATTGCATGAGCAATGGGCAAGACAGGGCCTGTGTTCACTGGCAAATCAAAATTTTGCTAGCATCACCTAGAATTAAGAAGAGCACAGCTGTTGACATGTAGCTGCACAGGTTTGGGAATAATGTTACAGACACAGATTTACCTTGTGGTCTCATTATGTAACTGAATTTGTTTTTGGTTAATGTTAGGAGGGAAATTAACATTTCAAACCTAAACTGCTCAGTCATGGAGAGGGGAAGGCATGGCTTTGGCAGGAGTGAAGAACAAGCAAAAAGGTGGAGGAAGGTGAGGAAGAGCGGTTAAAAGCAGTAGTTTCACTTGATCAAAAAGTACCACACATCTTTACAACCTACTCCCAGTAGTATTAAGAGATGGAAAAGGATAGCTGGCTAGCATGCTAATTTCAGAAGCTATTGGCTGCATAAAAAATGGCGCCGTACTAACGGGTGCCTGTTGTAGCAGCTCTTGGTATATTAGTCGTTTTTTGTGTTTTTATTACGTTTGTTGTAAGTTTTTTATACTTCTTTTTGCACTGCTCTGCGCATCTTCGTACCGCACAAGGACGAGATGCTTTTGTTATTGATTGGACACTTTTTTATAACTTTTAACCGCACTTCTACTTGGCCCCAAACACCTTAGAGATACATTATCTAATGATATAGCTGCGCTAGACGACATTGCCCTTGCTTCCAATGAAACAGTCAGAAACCTGGGAGTGATCTTCGATCCTGATTTATCCTTTAATAGTCACTTAAAACAAATTTCTAGAACCGCTTTTTTCCACTTCCACATGTCCTTTCACAAAAAGATGCAGAAAAACTAGTCCACGCCTTTGTTACAGCGAGACTGGACTATTGTAATTCATTATTATCAGGATCCAGCAGTAAGTCGTTAAAGACTCTACAGCTTGTCCAAAATGCCGCAGCACGTGTCCTGACGAGAACAAAGAGAAGAGAGCACATTTCTCCAGTATTAGCATCGCTACACTGGCTTCCAGTTAAATCTAGAATAGAATTAAAAATTCTTCTCCTCACCTTCAAGGCCCTTAATAATATAGCGCCTTTTTTACCTTGAAGAGCTGTTAGTACCTTATAAACCCACTAGAGCACTCCGCTCCCAGAATTCAAGCCTACTTGTCGTCCCTAAAGTCTCTAAAAGTAGAGTAGGAGCCAGAGCTTTCAGCCATCAAGCCCCTCGGCTGTGGAATCATCTACCACTTTCAGTTCGGGAGGCAGATACCATCTTTTCATTTAAGAGTAGGCTCAAAACCTTCCTTTTTGATAAAGCTTATAGTTAGAGCTAATTAGTGCGGAAGAACGTAACTTTTTCTATTTTATGACACATGACACACGGAGCTTCTCTTTCCAGCTTCTCCTTCCTCTTCTCCATCCCTATCCCCCTTCCCCGGAATCCCTTTGCTTTATCACCCGCAGATCCAGGGCCTCTGTGGCCGCACCATGGATTGCGGTTTGTGGATCGCGCACCGGGAGTCGCAGTGTTGGATCCAGTGTGGCGGATTCTGAGTTATGTGGGCTGATCGTGGTGCATGCGGCGGACCCTGTGTCGCGTTGGCATTGGGCACGGGCGGTGGACCAGGACCGCGGTGGTGGCTCGTGATGGGTCCTGGTGGGCGGCGGTGGACGGTGGAGGACTGGAGTGGCGTCTGGTCAGAGGTGTCAAAAGTATTCCCATTCATTACTCAAGTAGAAGTATAGATACTAGGGTTTAAAAATACTTTTGTAGAAGTTGAAGTATCCAATCAAGCTTTTTACTTAAGTAAAAGTGTAAAAGTACTGGTTTCAAAACTACTTAAAGTATAAAAGTAAAAGTAATGTAAGGGGAATTTTTTAATGTAAATACATTATAGTACCATATGTGTACTACTAACCATTAACATGCGTTTCATGGAGTGAAAGACATGATAACTAGCTGCCAATAAGTATTGTAATAATGCAAAAAGTCAAACTTCAGTGGAATGTTATCAATAACCTTTATTGAAAGAGACCTTGACACCTTTGGGCTAAACCTGTATGTACAACAACACTACCGATAGGCTTTGTTCAGCCGCAAAAGCAGCAGGTTCTCAAAGTTATTTGAGCCTATGCATGCTCCACCTGAACTGAAGATGAGCCCTGCAACACTAAACAGTCTTTCACAGGCTGCTGAGGCCCTGCCCTTTGTACACACCACCCGTCGCTACTACCGATTGGATGGTTTAGTGAGGTCCTCGGATCGGCCCCGCCGGAATCGGTAACGGCCCTGGCGGAGCGCCGAGAAGACGATCAAACTTGACTATCTAGAGCAGGGGTGTCCAAACTTTTTATCCTGAGGGCCACATACAGAAAATAATTTGAAGGTCTGGGCCACTCACGCCGCCACGCCCCCCTGCCCTGGAGCGGACTGTTGACAGTGTGCCTCAATCGCGTAGCTTAGGGTGGGGGGGCCACCTAGTGTCAAAACTGAGTAGTGCAACACAGTGGGCCATAGTCCATTACATTACAATTAATTTAGCTGACGCTTTTATCCAAAGCGATTTGCAATCAGTGCATTCAAGGGAAGGGGAGAGTAGGGTAATGTGAGACACCCACTGTATCTAGGCAACGGAACACATTTGTGGTCATGTGATCATTATGTTTTCAAGCCCCTCCCATTCCACCCTTGCCATGAAGGAGAAGTTGTTGCTGATGCTGTGGTTAGAATGTTTTTTCACAAAATTTTTCTTTTTGCATGTAAAAGTAAATTTTCTTGCATCAACTGTTGTGTCAAAACAAATTGATTCAGGTAGAAAAACGTATATCATACATGTTGGTGAACTTCCAACATATAAAACCATGTGATTGATGCTAGCTGAAGATTAGCCTGAATTGCTAAGAGATGTTGTTTTTTCTAAAATGTTGGCTGTGGGGTAAAGTGAGACACGTAGCACAAGTTAAGTTTAGTCTTAACCATATTTTAGTGTAATATTACATCACATATGTTTTATTTTTAATGCCTTAAACATTGTAGAAAAGCCATCATGCAAAGAAACCTCACCAGGAAGACAATTTGGGGCCAATCACCCCTCCCAGAGATGGAGAGTGCAGCCGCTGAGGTCATGCAAGGAAAGAAGTCCTTAAGAAAAGCCGGAAGGGATAGAAATATTGATAAGACAACCCTCAAAAGATTCATAAAGAAAAAAAGAGGACGGGGAAGTAAAATCAGTAGCCTGGGGTGCAGTAGCTGAGGCAAAGAGAATATTCACAGATGAGATGGAGGAGGAGCTTGCCAAACACTTGAAACAACTAGCTGACCAGTTCCATGGCCTTGCTCCAGTTAAGTGCTGTGAACTGGCATTTGAATACGCAGAGAAAATCAATATCCCTGTCCCTGCCAATGGGACATAGAAACAATGTTCAGGTAAGCTAAGGTGTTTAAGAGATTACATGAATCATAATAATCATAAATGTGCTTAATTGACATATTACAACATGTGTTGTTATGTTAGTTTTAAAGTGGAAAAGGTAAGTGGATCACTTTACCCCCTTGATTTCTCTGGTCTGTCTCACTTTACCCCTAAGCTGGGGTAAAGTGAGACACAAGACCACTTTTTTACAAACAATCATATTTTCACTGCCCTTTGTCCTGAAGACATTCTGATCATTTCCATTGCTAGGAAACATCCTGAATTAATAGGAAATATGTAAATTTTACTGATATATGATTTTAGCTCGCCTAGAGGGGAGCAAATGTAAAAAATGTCCCAAATTACCCCACTCTCCCCTACTCGAGGGTACAAACCCAGAACAACAAGAATCAAGAAAGTACAATTTCTTCAAAAATAGAGCAAAACTACATAGTGCTATAAGTTACTGCCATTTCAGTGCTACTAAATTGTTAGTTTAAAAAAAAAAAAAAAAAAAAGAATACATTTTTTTAATTTTTTTTTTTTTTTTAATTAAATTTTTTTGGAGGCGGGCCAATTTAAAATGGATGGCGGGCCGTAGTTTGGACACCCCTGATCTAGAGGAAGTAAAAGTCGTAACAAGGTTTCCGTAGGTGAACCTGCGGAAGGATCAGGTTCAACGGACGACGGACGGACGACGTCAGGTCGATGGACCTGACAGCGAGGTGCGTCAGCGGAGGCGGTAGGATGACGGATTCTGCGAGGAAGGTGCCCCACGCAGCTCTGGCTTTGCTCTCCTCCTTCTCGGAACCCCTCCGGTGGGGTTGTGTGGCGGCCTCGGCCTGGCCGTCATCCCGCGCGTGCGGCGGGCACCTTACTCAAACTCTCCTCGGAGTCGCTCCTCCAGAGGGAGGAGGGGGGTTTAATGTCTCACAAAAAAAAGTTTTTTTTGGGGTGACAAACTGGAATGAAAACAAGCCAAAATAAAATAGGAGTAACGAGGCTATTTTTAAAATGTAAGGAGTAGAAAGTACAGATATTTGCGTGAAAATGTAAGGAGTAGAAGTAAAAAGTCCTCTGAAAAATAAATACTCCAGTAAAGTATAGATACCCAAAATGTCTACTTAAGTAAGGTAACGAAGTATTTGTACTTCGTTACTTGACACCTCTGCGTCTGGTCTGGATGGTGGATCGTGGTCTGGATGGTTGCTGACCATGGACTGTGATTGCAGCGGGACTGCTTGGCATGTCATGTTGGGGTTGTCCTTCGGGATGTCTACCCTCATCAAATGCTGCTAGAGACTTTAATCTTTAATCTTGATGATGTTTTCCTGCATGTGGCATCTATTGCACTTCTGTCCGTCCTGGGAGAGGGATCCCTCACATGTGGCTCTCTCTGAGGTTTCTATGTATTTTTACCCTGTTAAAAGGGTTTTTAGTAGTTTTTCCTTACTCTTGCTGAGGGTTAAGGACAGAGGATGTCACACCCTGTTAAAGCCCTATGAGATGAATTGTAATTTGTGAATACGGGCTATACAAATAAAATTTGATTGATTGATTGATTGATTGATTGACTTCGGTCTCTTCGGATCTTGTGTGTCTCACGGAAATGTGGCTGCACGAGCAGATACCGGACTCCAACGTCACCATTCCCGGCTTCCAGACGGTTCGAGCCGACAGAGACACCACCGTGACCGGCAAGAAGAAAGGAGGGGGACTCGCCGATCTCGTGAACAACAGGTGGTGTCACCCCGGGAACGTCACCGTTAAACAGCGTGTCTGCAGCCCGGACATCGAGCTCGTCGCCGTCGGACTTCGTCCATATTATTTGCAGAGGGAGTTTACCAGTGTTTTCGCCATCAATGTTTACATTCCTCCATCTGGGAACGCAGAAGCAGCGTGTGACGTCATCCACACTGTGACTGCAGGATTACAGACAAAACACCCGGAGCATTCATCATCATCACAGGTGACTTTAATCATGCTTCCCTCTCATCCACACTCCCAACCTTCTTCCAGTTTGTAAAATGTGCCACCCGGGAAAATAAGACTTTGGACCTGCTGTATGCAAATGTTAAGGATGCATACAGCTCCACTGCCCTGCCACCACTGGGCAGGTCAGACCACAACCTAGTCCTGCTCTCACCATCATACAAGCCTGTGGTTCAGCAGCACCCAGTCACAGTTAGGACAGTGAGGAAATGGTCTCATGAGGCCATGGAAACACTGCGTGGAGCGCTGGAGGCCACAGACTGGGATGCTATTTATGAGCCACATGGTGAGGACATTGATGGCCTGACTGACTGTGTCTCTGAGTACATTGGGTTCTGCATAGACAACACCATCCCCACTAAAGAGGTCCGCTGTTACCCAAATAACAAGCCGTGGATAGCAAGCGACCTGAAGGCCCTTCTCAACGAGAAGAAGAGGGCCTTTAGATCACGGGACAGAGCAGAACTCAAACGGGTACAAAGGGAGCTCAAGCGCAGCATCAGGGAGAGCAAGGACAACTTCAGAAGAAAACTGGAGCACAAACTGGAGGACAACAACAGCAGGGACGTCTGGAGGGGGATGAAGGAGATCACCGGCTTCCAGAGGAGAGATGGGGGAACAGCTGGGAATGAACAATGTTCGAACGAGCTGAACACGTTCTTCAATAGGTTCAACTCCAACCCCCCCACCCCCAGCAGACCCTCCACTGCCTCTACGACTGCCTCTACAGCTTCTCTGAGCAACAACCCCCCACCTCCCCCCATCACCCCCTGCCCCCCACCACCCCGGTCACCACCTCCCCCCACCCCCCCCCGCTGGCTTTCACCACAGACCTTTTCACACCTCCCACCCCCAGGACATCCTCACATCACCAACAGCCTCCCACCACCTCCTGCAACACACACATCTCTGCACCAGCCTCATCACCTCCACCCTCAAACCCACCACTGACACCCTCCACCCCCCAGCCTGGACTCCACATCACAGCCAGCCAGGTGAGGAGAGAGCTGGAGAGGCTCAAACCGAGGAAAGCTGCGGGACCGGACCGCAACAGCCCTCGCGTGCAGAAGGCATGTTCCAGCCAGCTCTGTGGAGTTCTCCAGCACCTCTTCAACCTGAGCCTACACCTTCAGAGAGTGCCAGTGCTCTGGAAAACATCCTGCCTGGTCCCAGTGCCCAAAAAAGGACGTCCTGCTGCACTGGAGGACTACAGGCATGGAAAGACTGGTCCTGGCCCACCTCAGACCGCTGGTGTGCCCATCACAAGACCCCCTGCAGTTTGCGTATCATCTACCTGCTGCAGAAGGCTTACTCCTCCCTGGACAGACCCAACACCTCAGATCATGTTTTTCGACTTCTCCAGCGCATTCAACACCATCCAGCCCAGACTGCTGAAGGCCAAACTGGAGGGCACACAGGTGAGTGCTCCCCTCATCAACTGGGTCGATGACTATCTGACGGGCAGACCGCAGTTTGTGAGATTACAGAACTGTGTGTCTGATCGTCTGATCAGTAACATCGGGGGCCCCCAGGGAACTGTGCTGTCCCCCTTCCTCTTCACCACATACACTGCTGACTTTAATCACTACACTGAGACGTGTCATCTGCAGAAGTTCTCTGATGACACGACCATTGTGGGGTGTGTTGAGGGCGGGAGGGAGGCTGAGTACAGGGAACTGGTTGACCGCTTTGTGAAGTTGTGTGGGGAGAACCGCATGCAGCTCAACGTGAAGAAGACAAGGGAGATGGTGGTGGACTTCAGGAGGAACAAGCCCCTGCCCTCTCCTGTCTACATCGGTGGGATGGATGTGGAGGTGGTCCCTGCTTACAAGTACCTGGGTGTCACACTGGACAATAAACTGGACTAGTCTACCAACACAGAGGCCGTCTACAAGAAGGGCCTGAGCCGGCTATATTTCCTGAGGAGGCTCAGGTCCTTCAATGTCTGCAACAAGATGCTGCAGATTTTCTACAAGTCTGTTGAGGCGAGCACCATCTTCTTTGCTGTGGTGTCCTGGGCTGCGGTCATCAACGCAAAGGACGCCAACAGACTGAAAAAACTCCTTAAGGCCAAATTATAGTCGGGTTGCACGCACGCACGCATGCACGCAAGACACGCAACACGCCCCTTTCGAGCCCTCTGGCGGCTTGCGTGCGTCCGCCAATTTTTCTAACTACACGACAAAGCGACGCGAGCCTCACGCAGCCCGCAAGGCTTGTGATTGGTCTGCTTACTACATCCCGTCCGGAGTCTAGTTTCCGGTTTCATGCCCCACAATACGCGGAAATCACGGAAGATTTAGAAGAACGAATATGGACCAAATAGAAGAGCACTTGGCAGAAGAGATCTGAAAGTATGACCACTTGTATAACCCGTCACTGACTGGCCGATTTGTCCGCCAGACATAGGCTATGAGGAGCCGGAGTGGCGATGTAAATAAACAGTCGACGAAGAAGAAGACGTCTCTTCTTTGTGTGTTTTGTTTTTGAAAAAAAACGTTACTCCGCCTAGTGTTCTGGCGGTGAATTGCGTTGCAACATGCGCAACACGTGAGTGAAGCATAAACCAAAACGAGTCCGTCGATGCAGCTGCGTGGCCTTCCGCGGTTGCAGTCGCAGGACTATAATTAGGCGTTTAGGAAGGCAGAGTCTGTGGTTGGCTCTAAGCTTGTCACCCTGGAGGAGGTGGTGGAGGAGAGGATGCTGGAAAAACTGCTGGCAATCATGGACAATTCCTCTCACCCCCTCCACAAAACACTAGACAAGCTAAGGAGCAGCTTCAGCCACAGACTCATTCAACCCCGCTGCTCTAAGGAACGATACAGGAAATCGTTCCTCCCAACTGCAATAAGACTGTACAACTCCTCTACCTCTGTCAGAGCTACCATCACAGAACTGCACTAAATGTACCTGTCTCCTTGCACTGTGTACCCTGTAAAACACTCCGCTATGTGTTAATATAAACCATATTGATACTATATATCATTTTATACAATAATATTGTCTTTTGCACACTGTCTACATATTCTTACACTCATAGTATATTATATTATCTATTGTAGAGTCGAATACTTATATTTATACCTCTACTATATATCATATCATATTATATCATACTCTTTGTATATTCTTTGTATATAATATTAATACATGTTATTATTATTATATTTACTATTATTATATATACTGTTGCTGCCATTATTACTTATTACTATATACTGCTATTATACTTATTTAGAGAGAATTACTATCATATATAAATATATATATTATGTTATGTTATATATACTATATATACTGTACTATTTGTATATACTGTCTAACAATAACATTACCATCATATCATCAGTACTATTACCATCATCTTGCCACTGCACCTTATTTACCTATTTATCTTGTGTTCCTGTTTTTTTATTCTTTCTACCTCAATATTTTTTTTATTTTATTCTATTGTATTGTATTTTATTGTATTCAAATATACCTGCTGCTATGACGACTTAATTTCCCTTCGGGGATGAATAAAGTAATCTATCTATCTATCTATCATATAGCGAACACAATAGATAATTTTTGATAATCTTAGTTTATTTTTTACGTTTCAAACTAAAATGCATACATATTGCCCCACATGGTGCATAGTTTAAGTTTGTGCTGATAATCAAGGACTCATCGCTTCCAAAATCATAAGGAATACTACTTGTACATGTATCTGCCTTGTTACTCATTGCCAGCTCCATGTACACACATGCAGATGACAGACTAACAGATGTAGCTAAATTAATTATAAAACACTGATAAGCAGGTCTAATTTAAGATTATTTTCAATAACATTCATTGGGATTATGTTGTTCCCTACCAGTCCAGTTCTGGCATCATAGCAGCCACAGCAGGGCAAACTGCGGCAGCCCACGTAGGCAATGAAAGTGGAAAGACTCAGGCTGATGGTGCAGGTCAGCAGTATGGTGGCATTGGCCCCCTTCACCATCCGATGAAGCACAAAAGTCTGAAGAGACACACAAAGAATGTCAATGCAGCACATCCTGTATACGAAAAAAACTCAAAACCTGAACTAGTAAGAAACTGTTGTACTGCACTTGTAAGAGTTCGCAAAGCAAATTGGAATTTTGACTGATGAAATTTAAACTACTTTTTAAAATTTGTACACGTATTAAAAAATTTAAAATATAGTAATTAGCCTCATTTTCTGGTACGAAGAAAATGTACTAGTTTTACAGTCCTGTCAAATGTATTACATGAAATATGAGAAAGTTTCTCAATTGATTGTATATTTTATAACTTTGAAGCAATTATAGGGATTTCCAAAATTATATGGAACAACCCTATAGCTGACTTGACATTTTTTTGGAATAACAATTGTTTATAGTCACCATGCAAGCTATTTTTAGATCAATTACTTAACATTCACCTTTTCAAATGGTGATTGTTGTTGTGCTTAAAATCCCTGGCTCATGACACATCTAGCCACCCCGTAGACAACACAGGAGTTGTAAAAGCCTTAATGCAAGCTGCATGCAGAAGAAGGTATGTCAAATTATTTTGCCATGCTGCCTGCTACATATTGTATATCTAATATATTTTACATAATATTGCAATGAACCAAAAGGTGTTCCATTGCCTGATCCATTCTGACATAAGTGTAACCTTATATGGTAATATTGGATTGCTAATTATACAAATGTTCTATCCTCATGCCTGTTTGCTCAAATAGGCACAGGTGGCTTTCATCATTTTTAAGTAATCTACACACTTTTCTGAAGTAAGATTTTTTTTTTTAAATTGAATGTGTCCTTATGGTACAAACAAGATAATTTTAGGATAAGAATACAAAAATGAGGCCCATTAGTAGTAAACATTTCAAAAAGTCAAAAACAGGAAAGGCTCTCAGATTTAAGTTAGTCTTAAAGGCCCCTTATTTGACACCTTTCTGGGATTTAATTTGCGGCATTGGTACCACTAAGATGATGTATCAGTGCTTTAAAGTCGAAAAAACTGCTGCAACATGTATATCCATGTCCTCTTGTGACTCTCCATGTGACTCTCTCTGGAGCTGCAGACAGAAGAGGCTTTTTTCGTCTGTCTCTTGAGCCGCTCCTCTGATTGGCTGACTGCACTTTGAGTGACACGCGACCTATCACCTGTCTCATTCTGGCGCATTCACTCTGGTTGTAAAAACAGCTGAGAGTCACTCTGGTATGTTAGCAGCCATAGAAAACCAGCCCTATATTTGTCTTTTACGACAAGATGCTTCTGAACGCAAGTTACACCGTCCTAATGTTTGTTCAAGTTTTTGCAGGACAGTCAGCCAAAGTAGGAGTAATGACCCGAGTTACAGTACAGAGTTTTGCAACAGAGTTTCAAAACGGAGTAATGTAGACTTTATTCACTAATGTAGTGAGCACATTGACACGGCACATCATAAGAAATAAAGCGTAACCGCTGGTCTCAAACAGTAACGTTCTTAGGAGTAATCTGCAAAGACATTCTCCTCCTTGCATCCCTCCACACTGCAGTGTTTCTTCAGTATTGTTTGTTTTGGTTAGCCTGAGGTGGCTAACAAGCTGCTAGCTCAGCAACAAGTCTGCTTGGTGTACCGTTTGTTGTGGAGGGGTGGTGGAGGTGAGGGGGGAGCGGGGTGGGGGGTTCGGAGGCTGGACTGGCACCGGCTGGGTTGGGCTGAGAGACGAGTGTGACACCGTATGACTCATACGGGGGAGAAAGTACGAAACGAGGCGTTTAGATAACATATTTCTTAGAATGGACTTTTCATACATTGAGGGTCTCTACTGACCCCCTTCAAGTCATTACGGTTATTTAAAGCCCAGAAAACAATATAGGCCCTTTAAAAACAAATTAATGATTCAGCCCACTGGATTACTTAAAGAGCAAGGGCCTTGACTGCAAACTGTACTGTATCTCCCCCTTTGCTACATGTTAAAAGAATATTGGGTATCATGCAGTGGAAGTCGTTTATCGTTATGCATATGTGTGATGGTTACCACTTGAGGACTGTCGTGGTGGTGAAAGACATCTTCATCCTCCTCTCCATAAGTGAGCGTCAGACAGGCATAACCAGAAATAAACAGCACAGCCACACAGGAGAGTCCTGCTGCTGCCACCATCACACTCACCTGCAGAGACAGAAGGACATGTTCAGCCAACCTCTTTATGAATGGTTTTGTATTTATATAGTTCTTTCTCAATCTTGATGACCACTCAAAGCTCCATGGGCCGGCATTAAGGGTTATGCTTAATAACTCAAGTGTCTTTATGGCATTATAATTTGGGAGATAAAAAATACACGGTGTCTGTGCTGGTGGTCTTTCTCTTCGATCCATGATGAGCCAAATAAACTTGAAAACCCCACCCTATCCAGAGATACTTACCAAAACGGAATTTTTTCTTTGTGAAGCCAACAGCGCCAAAACACCTGGAGAGGCCATGATCTGAAAGGCAGCGAAGTTTCAAGAGTAAACTTAACAGACAGGCAGCGGGAACCTTCTACAGTGTGAGCAACAGACTCAGACGATTAACATGTGTGATTTCTGGATATGTGGCAACAAACTATTCAGTGTGTGGCGTCATAGTTCAAGGAAGAAAAGTGCAGCCAACAAAACAACGCAGGTGACAGCCACAGGAGATAGTTACCTGTCGGCAAGAGTTTCTAACAAAGGGGCAGTATCTCACCAGTCCTCCCCACACCGGCGTCCTGGTGCAACTCAGCACGGTATCCTTGCGGAAAACAGCGTCCATAAAGCCGCAGACCATACAGAGACCTGCACAAGCCACCTGGAGGACACCGAGGCCGAGCACGCTTTTCTGGTTCAAATTGAAGTACCTGTACCGGTCCATCTCCGGGTTTTTATCAGCCTATGAATAGTCCGCTCACCCCAGCCCCAGCCAACTCTGACCGCGGTAATTTCTGTTGTACTTCCTACCTGTAGTAAACTTTAACACCGTCCCACTTAAGTGTATAATACTAACTTCAGTGTAACATTGCGCTCGACGTAGGTTTGTGCCCTCTCGGGGTCAAATACGGTCCCGGTATTGACAGCTCTGCGCAAAATAACATTTGTAGTTTGATTCCGGTATTTCTTAGGAGCTGTGTTGTGCGCTACAGCTGCTTGCACCGCTTCGGTTTATCATTAACCTGCTGGAGCTGCAGGGGCCAACACACCAGGGACTTTGTTACACACAGGATAGACTGTCAGGCGGTTGGCCCCGCCCCCTTCTCTTGCTGATGACAGGACATATCCAACCCCATCGTTTCTCTCAACCCAAGGATTTGTGTCAAATAATTGTGATATATGTATAAGTTGTACAAGGGTAACATTGCATAAATAGTAAAGGTTTTCCTGTGAATCTAATCTAAAATTCTCGCATTTCATTAAAAAAAGGTTCTAATCAGTAGTTCACCTTTGTATCTCTCGGTGTATGAAACATAAATAAATGAAATGTGATAGCTGCTAAGGTTTTATAATTACCTAATACATTTGCATTAATAGCATTCTCTAGCATATTCTTTCTCAGTCAGCACTTCATTTTGATCCTAAAAGGTCAATACATTTGCAAATTAAAGTTCACCACCTAAAATGAGAGTCCTTATACTGCTACCTTCAACCAAACTTAAGTCTTTAGTCATTAATCCAATACTTAAAATACTGATAGCATAATGAATAACTACTACACTTTAATATATAAATACTACAGTATTCCGATAGCAGCAATGTAAAAATACTGAAATACTAGAATTGCACTCAGAAAAGCTCATACTTCCATCAAGGCCCAACACTCCCCTTCAATTAAAATAAACCTTGTAGCCAAGGCAACTTTAAGTTTTCTGTCACACATTGGTGGTAAGTTGCTAGCCCTATTTGTTTCCATACTGTGGCTGAAAAAAGCATACGACTTTATCAATTAAGTGGATACCGGCACTACATTATAAATACTAATATTGCTGAATATTCACATAAATATTACCTCCATAAGGGAGGTTCAGTGTTCACCCCAGTGCATTCGTTAGTTGCTTGTTTGTATGCAAGATTAGGTAAAAACTGCTGAAGGGCTTACTTTCACCTATTTTTCATAGAATAAATCATAGAAAAAAATTACATAGTTGACTGTGTGCTTGCAAGTTTTTGTAATTTGGTGCAGCTTGATTGATTTTAAGGGGACTATTTGGCCTCGGCGAAGGTATGCACAGACAAAAACCTAACCTATTTGGCAGAGTAAAAAACAAACATGTAAACATAACTTCCTTTTGGGAGGTAAGTATTGTCATTATAGAAAAAATTAGATATGCAGATAGACTGTCTTTATCTTGGATTTTATTTTGAAGCATCTTAACACAGACAATTGGGTTAGAAAAGTGGAATGGGCTAACATACAGTATATAATGTACTACTGCCAGATAATACAATACATAACCAATTTCAGATATTATAAATAGTTACCTTAATATATACTGTATATAACAAGCATTGTTTAAGCCTGTGTATATGCCTTCAAATTGATACTTTTTAAATTTACAGCACTGTGCAAATGTTTTAGGGACTTTAAAAAAGATAAAAAACAGCAAAGTATTTACCTACATAAATAAAGCCATGCATCGAATTTATCATTTAACTTCATGTGTGTGCAGTAAAAAGAAAAAGCTGAATCAAATCAATATTTGGTCTGACCACCTTTTATCTTTACACCAACGTCTGTGGGACCAGACCGGACCATCTGCTGCAGGACTCCTTATCTTTTTTTGTCTCTGAACATGGTTCTGTATTACTGTGTCTGGGCTTCTTGTGATGCTGTTCACGGAATCTAACAAAATGCAAACCTCCTAATGGGGCTGATGGCGGAGAAGAATTTACACCTAGAGTGTCTAAAACTTTTGCAATTTTGTCAGCATGGGGCCAGCTGAATAAATTCAATTGTGTAAGCTTAACAGTTTAAATACATATGATAAATACTACATCATAAAAACAGTGTTTATGACAGTTATGTGAAGATAGGAAAAACTGAAAGA
Organism: Pleuronectes platessa; assembly: GCF_947347685.1. Classification (NCBI taxonomy): domain Eukaryota; kingdom Metazoa; phylum Chordata; class Actinopteri; order Pleuronectiformes; family Pleuronectidae; genus Pleuronectes; species Pleuronectes platessa. The sequence continues at coordinate 1,898,407 of NC_070633.1, forward strand.
AATTAATTTGTCATACCCTGAATTTACAATCACCAATCATCAGCAGGTAAATCATCCCTATATGTATAATATGTGATGAAGAGGACAGTAAAAAAAAGGGCATATCAGCACATCCATCTACTGAATGTGATATGTCATGTTACAATTGTTTTTTGCATAGTTCGTGTGTCGCCCTGTACCTCCAAGGCCTCCGATCATACTACATACATTCACACTCATTGCTGAAGCAGTCTTCCACATGAATACAACTTACAAAAGCATAGTATCTCATTAAATATCTAGAGTGTGTTGCAGCTGCACAAGATATCAAGTGCCATAAATCTCCAGGAGTCTTGTAAGGTTTTAGCACACACAACATTTTCCAGAGATATTCGTCTGCATTCTCATTGGCCAGTAGCAGCAACCTGTCTCTGCTGAAACACTTCCAATTGCTGCTTGTACCAATCAGGAGCCTCTGGACCATTCGTCCCAGTCAGCCCATGATCATAGCCATAAGCAACAGTTAACTCCTCGTCTTTCTGCACAGCCCTCAATGTTCGGATGCACTTGATGGGCCCAAAACGGGGATGGACAAACCTGCACAGAAGACATAACAAATCATCATGTAGTTCCGACTAAATAATAATAACAAGAAAGAAAGAAAAAGTACCTGGATTCAAATAATATATACAGTATATATGTATGTAGATTGTTGGGGGGGGAATGGAAGAGAAGTCCCTTTAAGAAACCAGATTTTAATTCACTAATTATGGATTTCAATTTGGATCTGCACTAAATTGCGAACAGTAATGAATGTCAGTCCCCAAAAGATCAAGAGTTTGACATATTCTGATGTAGAGGTGTTCTATCATGACAGTTATAAAGAAACTGGATGTTTTTTTTCAGATGCTTGATGATACACTAGATCAGACATGTCAAATTCGATGCGATAAAATATCATATGTCTATCTTAACTGGCCCGCCAGTAAATAGGACACACACTGTTTTTGAGTTCCATAGGCCTTGCCACGGTGCGCATTGCACACGGAGCTAGCCAGTATTCCTCTCCACTTGCCGAGTGAGAGTAAGGCGGTGTGCACGGGCTATAGGCCGAGCCATGGTGCTCAATGCCCGGCTTAAAAGAAGAATTTAAATACGTTTTCTTTTTGCACTTTATCCAATATCCTGTCTATCCTGTTAATAAATGTTGACCCGGTTTGGCCCTCGACAACAACAAAAATATCACTTGAAGGAATGTTATGTCATTTACAAGTATTGAGGTGCCAAACAGATGAGATTTTCTATATGCATTTTAATACTTGATTTTTATAAATCTAAAAAATAAAAAAAAAGTACAAAGAAGGGTTCACTACAAGACTTGACTAAGAATTTTGTTTATTAGTTTCTAACTTGAGCTATCACCAAGCGGTTAGATGGAGCTTTAAACCATTGTGGTTTGAGTTTATATACATTTTCACACATTTCCAGATTCATGAGCTCACTGTGACCTGACCACTAAAATCTATTAAAAAGTGGCAAGTGACAAATTATCAAAATGTGAAGAAATTGTAAACATGATATTTCATGCTCAATAGGCACAAAACATTAGCCTGACGTTGTCATACTCACAATTCTAGTCAGAATGTGAGTCTGATACCGCTCCATTGGGCTGTGATTATGGGGCGTGTTTCAACCGAACCAGGAAAAAAAATGCCTCTTGTCTCAATTGGATAGACCTACAACCAATCAGAGCAACGTAGTATGTGACATATGTTAAGCGACGCATTGTGAGTTATTTACTAACGCCGGGTTCACACCGGACGTTGAAGCGACGCGCCAAACCTTAAAAAACAGCGGGCTCCCATCCACTTCCATGTTAAACCTTTGTGCGGGTCACACAGGAGGCTGAAGCACCGCGCTGTGCCGCGGCTGCCTAGTGCCGCTCAGTGATCGTTTCGGCGTTGAGTCTATTTTTTGCGCTTGACGCGGGCGTATCGCGCCAGGAAACACACTGAAAAATGATTTTTTAAACGATATTGATGACATATTTTATATGATATAAATTATCAAATATGCATCCCATACTTTGAATTCCCCTTCTGTTGTCCTGGAGTTTTAATTTGACCATTGACATTATTGAATGTCCCCCTCTGCCCATCCACTACAGCCACACAAGCAGTGATAAAGATAAAAAGAGAGAGAGGGGGCGCTACGTATTTTCCACATAGGCTTGAGTGGAGAATACGTAATTTATCCTCGACACTCGACATTTAACGGAGCAAACAGCGGAGAAGTTCTTCAACATGGATGACATTAAATTAATAATTGAAGTGGAGAAGTACAGTGAGTTGTATGATCCTCGGAACATGTTGTATAAAGACAACATCAAAAAAGACAAATGTTTGGACGCTGTTGCTTAATGTCGGAGCAACAAATAAGTATATGCTTGAATACTACTGGATCAACGGGTGATATTATTAGCACTGCCCGGCGGTTCAGCGTCGCTTCAGCGTCCGGTGTGAACAGCCAAGCGCCGGCGAGATAGGGATAAGCGCGGCGCGGTGCTTTGGTGTCGCCTCCACGTTCTCTGTTCCTCTTTCAAAATGAATGCGCTGTCGATGTCTTCTAAAACAGACTCAATATCAGCATCTACACATCTCAGCTCTCCAGCGGCAGGCATGTTTGTTGAAAACGAATTCAACCCAAGCGCACTTTGATGACGTGGTTGATTACGTTACTGTTGATCATCTATGAATCATCGTATAAAGCCCGCCCCGACAATCTGATTGGTCAGTTTCTGTTCGGGCATAATTTCTCCCCAACGGAGCGACTCCAGACCGAACTTCCCGAACTCAAATGTTGTGGGCGGGGCTTAGTTCGTCTGGCATCCAGGCTAACAAAACATATTTTGAGAGGCCACCGTGACCTTGTACTTTGACCACCCAGATTGAATCAGGCAAATCTAAAGCCGTTTTCAGACATGCAGTAAAGTTGGCTAAAAATCTGTGATGTGAGAATGCAAGTCTCTGAGTCCCAGAACAGCATGCTCTGGCCAGACACCACCTCTCTAAATGCTCGGTAGATTTTCCTGTTGATGTGAATCTGTCTGACTCTCAGAATGTCTTGCTTCATTCTTCAAATGTGAAAAGCAAAGTCTGAACACTGTCCACACCACATTTTCTGGAATCATTCCGAAAGTTGTGTGAACTTTTGTACCAACTTTGAAAGAATCTTCTCAAGGGGTTCCTAAAACTGTTAATCTGTTGTCCATCCATGATTAACCAGGCTGTTTTTTACAGTCAATGTTTTTCTTAAAATTAAACACAATTTGCTTTATTATTGTTCACTGGTGTGCCACTTATAAGTTTGAAATATATACCTAACTGGTGACTTGGGTTCTAAGATTGTGTCACAAGTAAATCTAATTAGCATTACAGATTTGTAATAAATTTGAAGAAATTCCCTCAAGGCCCTTTGGAGATATCATGTTTGTTGGTATTTAAGAGAAAATATTTAAATAAATATAAATTAAAATGTTAACATTTACATTTTTGATAAATTAAGTATTATATTAATCAAGTAATCAATAGTGATCCTTTGATTAATCAATACAAAAATAGCACTAGGTGCAGTCCTAAGTAACGTGTTCAATCTTAGAAAAGTATTTTACAATGTTGTATTTTAAACTTAACTCATCTTCCCACTTATTCATTTACTCATATATTCCCAAATACACTCCTGATCAAAATCTTAAGACCAGTTACAAAATTGCATGAATATGCATTTTGCACTGTTGAGTCTTAGGAAGGTTCTAAGTAGAGTTTCAAAATGCAAAAAGAAGAAATGGGAACAAGAGCCCAAAAGCTGTGAGCAGGCAATTTATTGAAAACAACAATTTAACTGAAGTAGGCTGTTCATCAGCTGATCAAAAGTTTAAGACCACAGCTAAAAAAAAAAAAAAAAAACTCCTAAAACAGAAATTAAAGTGTCAAAAACTGACTCAGTAATGAGTAGCTCCACCAATTATTGTTGATCACTTCAAAAATTCGTTTTGGCATGCTTGATGCAAGTGTTTCCAAAGGGCTAAGGGCATCCACTGTCTGGAACTGAAATCCATTTTTGTAAACTTCCCTTGCCATCCATCCCCAAATGTTCTCAATTGGATTAAGATCAGGGGAACACGCAGGATGGTCCAAAAGAGTGATGTTATTCTCCTGGAAAAAAGTCTTGGTCAGACGGGCATTGTGAATTGGACCGTTGTCCTGCTGAAAAACCCAGTCGTTACCACACAGACGAGGGCCCTCAGTCATAAGGGGATGCCCGCTGCAACATCTCCACATAGCCAGCTGCTGTTTGACGCCCCTGCACAACCTGGAGCTCCATTGTTCCCTTGAAGGAAAAAGCACCCCAGATCATGATGGCGCCCCCTCCACTGTGCCGCGTAGAAAACATCTCAGGTGGCAACTCCTTGTCATGCCAGTAACGTTGGAAGCCATCAGGACCATCAAGGTTAAATTTTTTCTCGTCAGAGAATAAAACTTTCTTCCACCTTTGAATGTCCCATGTTTGGTGCTCCCTTGCAAAGTCTAAACGGGCAATTTTGTGGCGTTGAATGAGACGTGGCCTTTGAAGACGTTTCTTGTTTTTGAAGCCCTTCCTTCACAGATGCCGTCTGCTGGTTATTGGGCTGCAGTCAGCACCAGTAATGGCCTTAATTTGGGACGAGGATCGTCCTGTGTCTTGACGGACAGCCATTCGGATCCTCCGGCTCAGCGCCGGTGAGATTTTTTTGGGTCTACCACTTGATTTTTTTGTTCCATAACCCTGAGGATCTTTTAAGAAATGCAAAGTGACTGTCTTACTGCGTCCAACCTCAGCAGCGATGGCCCGTTGTGAGAGGCCTTGTTTATGCAGTTCAACAATCCTACCACGTTCAAAGACGGTGAGCTTTTTTGCCTTTGCCATCAAGAGATCTTCACAGTGTGATTACTTGACAGGAAATGACATGGAATCCACATTTTTGCACAGATTTTGGCTTTTAAAGGCTGTGGTCTTAAACTTTTGATCAGCTGATGAACAGCCTATTTGAGTTAAATTGTTGTTTTCAATAAATTGCCTGCTCACAACTTTTGGTCTCTTGTTCCCATTTCTTCTTTTTGCATTTTGAAGCTCTACTTAGAACCTTCCTAAGATCCAACAGTGCAAAATGCAAATTCATGCAATCTTTTAACTGGTCTTAAGATTTTGAGCAGTAGTGTATGTTCTGATCCATAAACTGTTACAATTGTTTTATATTGTTTGTTCTCAATTTATATCTTTTGTTTTGTAAAACACTTTGTAGATGTATTCAATAATGTTATTATTATTGATGTGGCACCTTTCAAGTTAATAACATAATAATAATAGTAATAATAGTAATAATAACTTATAATTTCAAACATTTTAATTGTATTTTGAAAATGTGTAGACTCACGGATCATATTTGCAGTTAGGGGTGAAGGAGTGGTTTGCCTTGTGACCCAGAGAGGCACAGTATCTCTCTGTCTGGTCCAGTGGCTGAGGGACATCAATTACAGTGTCCTCGTCCAGTGAGATGGTGTTTCCATTCAGGGCCCAGTCTCTGCTGTCGACCTGAGAAGTCCATGTTTTTACCAAAGACAGACATTTGGTTAAGTAGAAATACTTTGACACTAAGAAAACTAAGAATATGAATGGCACTCACAATATCCTATCTTGCTATATTAAAGAAAGTCAATTACAAAATATGCTGTTTCCACAACCTGATAAAAATTGAACCAGATCCTTTCACCAAGCTTTGTGATAATCTTTCCACTAGTTTTTAGTTTAATCTTGCATACAAAAAACCGGCATGGGTTAAAACATGACCTCTTTGGCAGAGGTAAAACATATTTCAACTGATAACTCTTTTGAGCTATTTCAACTTCTTTGCTTGCCAGTGAACAAGTACATTTACATTGATTCAATAAAAGGGATATTTTAGCTTAAAATGAACAAACTGTTATTACCTTTTCTTTTTTACATTAGTTCAGCTAATCCAGAATCTTTCCATGTAAAGATATTTCTTCACTTGCTCTGTGTTTCATACCTCAGAGTGTGTAATGCGTACTCCGTTATAAAAAGCCATCACAGTGTCCGTTTTGGCATCGGTCTTGGCAAACAATCCCTGTCCGGCTCCTTTAATCACTGATGATGCCACAAACACCCTGAAAAGCGGAAACCACATGGTGACAATAAGAAGAATAGTTCTTAAATTTTCACAGTAATTATCAGGACAAGCGCATGGATAAAGCAGAAATACCTTTTGCTTTCATACGGGTCAGGAAGCAGAGTGTGAGTGGCAATGCAGGTGGATGTGGACCGGTCATACGAGTACACAGGACCTTAAAACAGGGGATGTCAGATTAACGTTGTTTCCATAAACAATAGAGGACAACTTGACAGAAATTACAATGTGACTCACCCATATTCCAGCACATCTGATAACTACAAGTTTAACACCATGATGTTACTATTAACATCCTAAATATAGAAACATCATGATATAGTACTGGCAACCATTTAGAAAATCCATTAATCAAGAGTAACTTTTTTAATTAAAAAACCTGTAATGTAATGGTTTCAGACTCTGAAGTGTTTGGATTTACATCACAGTTAAGTGAACACCTGGGGTTTTATACTGATTATAATTTCCTTGTAAAAAAGTTTACATTAAATAAAATTTTATGTGTTTTTCAAAAATTGTGGCTTCGGGGTAAAGTGGGACAAATGCTCTGGGGTAAAGTGGGACAGTGTCTCACTTTACCCCACCATGAAGCACAAGTTAAGTTTAGTCTTAAACATATTTTAGTGTTATATTACATTATATATGTTTTATTTTTAATGTCATAAACATTGTAGAAAAGCCATCATGCCAAGAAACTACACCAGGAAGACAACCTGGGGCCAAACACCCCTCGCAGAGATGGAGAGTGCAGCTGCTGAGGTGAAGTAAGGAAAGAAGTCCTTAAGAAAAGCTGGAAGGGATAGAAATATTGATAAGACAACCCTCAAAAGATTCATAAAGAAAAAAGAGAAAGGGAAAGTAAAATCAGTAGCCTGGGGTGCAGTAGCTGGGGTAAAGAGAATATTCACAGATAAGATGGAGGAGGAGCTTGCCAAACACTTGAAACATCTAGCTGACCAGTTCCATGGCCTTGCTCCATTTAAGTGCCGTGAACTGGCATTTGAATACGCAGAGAAAAACAATATCCCTGTCCCTGCCAATTGGACAAAGAAACAATGTGCAGGTAAGCTAGGGTGTGCAAGAGATCACATGAATCATAATAATCATAAATGTGCTTAATTGACCAATCCCCATGATTCGGTTACTAGTCCCGATATTAGTGGTTGTCAATCTAGCTGTCGGGATTTTAACTGTGTTGTGATGGTAGTTTTAAAGTGGAAAAAGTAAGTGGGACACAAGACTTTTTTTAAAACAATCATATTTTCACTGCCCTTTGTCCTGAAAACATTCTGATCATTTCCATTGCTAGAAACCATTCTGAATTAATGGGAAATGTGTAAATTTTACTGATATATCAGTTTAGCTCGCCTAGAGGGGAGCAAATGTATAAAATGTCCCACATTACCCCGCTCTCCCCTACTAACCCAGAACAGCAAGAATCATGCAAGTACATTAGCTTCTACAAAGGGGTTCTTGTACAAATGACATATAAGTGGAAATTAACTTAATTATTTATTTATTTTTTGACGATGGTTGTTAGACCATCATCTTCTTTACCAAGGTGTAGTCGGAAGACATGTATTTTTTTAGCCTGTGGTGGAAGATGTGTAGACTTTCTGCTGTCCTGATGTCAATGTGGAGCTGTTTCCACCATTTGTGAGCCAGGACAGCAGGAAAGAAAGGGAAGAAGAAAGACATGTCTGTAGTAGTTTACTTCAGACAAGTTGAGGGTGGTATTCTTGAGGAGAGGGTTCCTCTTTAAGAGAGTTAGGGAAACAGCCAGTTGACAGGGAAGTGTTAATAAAATGGGTGAGAAAAGAAAAACAGTCAGGAGCAATAGACTGGAGAATATGAGAGGGGTTGGTTCAAGGGGGCAGGTGGTTGGGCAGGCGGAAGTTACCAGGGTAAAAACTTGATTGGGAGACAGGGGGTTGAAAAAGGAAAGAGAAGGGGATGAAGATGTGGCTGATGGAAAGGTACTTTCAGAAAGTGGGTTGAAAAATGAGGAGCATATGTCATCTATCTTTTTTGTAAAGTTATTTAATTCAAAATAACTTTATTTGTCCCGGGAGGGAAAATTAATGTTCTGCTGCTTGAAAAACCAAAGATCAATTGAGAAAATAATTGGCTGATGAATCAATAGGCCCATGTATGCTTCTCCGTTTTTTTTCAAACACGGACAGATAGGACCGCCTTCTTCGCCGTGGAACGCCCTCACCGGGCTCCACGGAGAGCTATTCGTGCAGCTCTGATTTTTCTAACAACACGTCGGCATGGCGGAGAGCCTAGGGATAGTCCTTGGCTGTGATTGGTCCGCTAACGACAGCATTTCGGAACGACATCATTTCCTATATCACAATAAACCCAAACACAACTACGATTCTACGATTAATGTGACAAGTGTGTTAAGCCAGCAGAGTTGTCCGGCTGACGGTGGCTGGTTAGAGCACTTACGGCATGTGTGTACGGTCACACACGGTTATAACGAACTTTCATAATGGCGCTAGCGGGCTAGCCACCATGCTAACTGTGGTGGTAACTGTGGAAAAACATGCTGTCAAGACTTTAATTCCACAGCTATCATGACACTGTTTCTCAAACACCGTCAGGTTAGAAGACTACTACAACACTTGGTAGTAGTTAGTATCGGGAGTCCCTGCTGACTGTATGTGGAAGCTGGGGGGGGGGGGGAGCTAGCTGCTTCCATGTAGCTTCAAGTAGTGGAATTAGCAATGCAGTTCGGGAACAAGACCAGGGAACCGCTGCACTAAGAAACGATAACATAAGCATTATGACCCGCTGGGTGTCACTTTATTTTATTTAGTTAGTGTGTGAAAAGCCGGGAGCAGGTAAATAATGAACGTGGACTTCTTCTGAGAACTCATGAGGTAAGCTTCTCTAAGCTCGTCTTCCGTTGCGCCAACTACTGTTCTGGCGCCCAATTGTTTTCAGCAACGGAGAACTATAAATCAAAAAGTGTCCGTCCGATCCGTCCATAACGAACTCGGAGAAGCATAAATTGGCCTTTAGTCGTTCTCTCTCCTGCCTCTGGCAAAAAAACATTTTCAATGACATCTTCATCAGAGACATATATACCAATGAGTAGAGCATGTGGCTAAAGCATCTGGACAAAGCAGGTCATAAAGAGGATAGGTGCACTGACTGTTTGGTGGGACATCAAAGCATGACTTTCCAGTCTCGCAGGAGATTAGACTGGCAAGGCGAGCCTCAATGAGGTCGCCATCCACAAAGCTTCCAAAGAGAGCTGTGTGTCCGTCTGGGTAGATGTACGCTACAGATTCACCGGTCATCTCCCCCTCCTCATTCACCTTCCCAAACACACAGCCCCCATCCTGGAAACACCACAGTAAACATCAACACACAATTCTCCATTCATGTAACCATGAACAGAATTTGATAGTGAAAAGTGAGCTCACTCACAGGGTAGGAGACCCAGCACTCCCCACAGCGGTTGTTGTCTTTATACTGGCCCTTGAAAACCAGACAGCCCTCTCCATCAAACTCCTGAGCAATCCCATTGAGCTCGCCATCCACATACGTTCCATTGAGTACACCGCCATCTTCATACGTGTACACCCCTTGGCCCTGGAGAGCATCATCTACATAGAAACCCTCCAGGGTACTGTATGGAGGGGAAAGAAAGAAAATTAACAATCTATTCCATCACCTAAAGGCAATGATGATCCGATATATGTGATATGTTACATGTGGCATCTATTGCACTTTTGTCTGTCCTGGGAAAGGGATACCTCACAGGTGGCTCTCTCTGAGGTTTCTATGTTCTTTTTACCCTGCTTTTCTATTCTTGTTGAGGGTTAAGGGCAGATGAAGTCACACCTCGTTAAATGAGAAAAATTGTGATTTGTCAGCTTGTATTTGCAGCATTGTACTGCCACCACATGATTGGCTGATTGGAAAATTATAGAATACACAGGGTTCCTAATAAAGCCTTCAGTGGGTTAACTTCTCCACTTCTGATAAAACGGGGTGTACAAGAGCTTTCCTCAGCTTCTTTGGAAAGCATGTTAGGTTCTAGGTGCCTACCGGGTGGAGCTTTGCGGCACTGCTTCGGTTTGCAGTGGTATTAGAATGATAACAAAAGAGCACTGAGGTTCACTCAGTTCACAATAAACTGGGGGTGTAACAGTACCCGAAAATCTCAGTTTGGTACGTACCTCGGTTTTGAGGTCACGGTTCGGCATATTTTTTCAGTACAGTAGAAACAAGGAATAGAAACATTTATTTCTTGCTTTTCAACCCTGGATTACTATGGCTGGGTTTTTCCTACCTAAGTTATTTTTACAAAGTAGAATAACAGAAATAAACACTAATAATTTACTAAAGAAAAATAGTAAAATAAATATCCATTAATGTAGAGCATGTAAAAGAATAACTGTAATTAAACTGCACTGTTAGTCTATTGTATGTTTATCAATATCAAATATATGCATTTTCATTTGGTGGACCTGCTGGTACTTACAATGTCTCTGCCGTGGAAAACACTTTGGACAGAGCTTTATAAAGTTTATAATACTTTCAGTGTGTTTTTGAACGAGGGATGCATGATATGGATATGTCCGAAACCAATACCTAGATGCTTCACATGTCCGATAACGATAATAATTTAGTGAGAAAATAGGGATGAATTCATATTCCATTGTAAACACAACAAAAACAGTTACGACTCAGTTCAAGAGTGTTCGTTTAGTACATCAGAAAACTTGGTGGAGGAAAATGTTCAAAATAATTTAAATTAATTATTTTGACATCTCAAATGTAAATGTAAATGTTCTTAAATAGTAATTAAGATACAATACTGGGCTGCAAAGCTAGTAGCAAGCAGCTTTACGTTAAAGAGTTTGTAAGTTTATGTTTTCACCTGGTTAATTTAATAACGATGATAAAAAGCACCCGTACCATCTTTGTTGATGCCGAATTCTACGGGTGACCTATGTGATTGGTAGTGTTAAAGTTTCCCCCTCTATCGGAACATATGCACATTTGTTACAATTTACAATCATACAGTCGCTCTAAACAAGTGTGAAATTCGCAGTTTTCCGTTCCGACGTAAACACATCACGCTGGTTAGACGGGCACGGAAGAATGACGTCATCAGCGCGACCAGCCGCGTTTGAACCAGGCTATGGTTAGAAACCAGCATGCTCAACAACAGATAACGGTCGCATGTCCGCTGCTATTAAAACACCTATGTCAGCAGCAGCTTTAATGGAGCGTGGAGCTGGGTTTAAGCGGAACTAGTCTTATTCGGGTGTTGCCGTTACCAACGAGTCGGCATGTTCGATGCGCTCCAGCTACATATAAGGCAGAAGTAGCGCAGTGTCAGCTGTTGTATGTTTCATTTGTCTTTGTCCGTCGTCCGTATAGTGACTGTGAAACTGAAGTGTTGCCACACAGCAGACTTAAATGATGAGGGAGGGTCTTCACACTCCTGTTTGTCTGCGGTTGCTATGATCATGAGCAACAGCATATCCGGTTATTTGCTAAAGTTTTCCCTCGTAAGTTCCGCAAGAGGACTGGCTGCATTCGTTTCGAAAGGCTAGTACCGTAAATGGTCGGTTCGGATATATGTACCGTTACGTCCCTACAACATACCATTTCAACAGATGAGTCTGGCTGCCTTTCATATATTGGAAACAGTCATGATGTCTACTGTGCTTTAAAATTTTACCATGAAGTAAACCTGTGATTTGAACTGAACCCTGAATGGAACTGAACTTGTCTCCACTGTGCTTCAAACATGCCTGGTTATGCATTTATTCATGATACATATCGGATCATTTTCTATCAGTGATCTTGATTCTATGTCACAGTTTTACAGAACACGCTTGCATGATTTATGAGTGATCAAGATTAGAATTGTTTCTTATCTTTATGGTACCTTCCATCAAAGAAGAAGAACTTGCCCCTTCCATTCTTCTCTCCATGGGTGAAGTGTCCCTCAAAACGATCACTGGATGAGTAGGTCAGAGTGCAGAAACCATGGGGCTGACCATCGTCATCCAATGGACCTGCACATATACACTTGAAGTTAAGTCATTTGACTTCACAGCTGACTCACTCAAACAACTCTCCATTCTCCTACAACTCCACTAAGTCCTCAGACAATATCCCACTTAACCAAACAGCTGCTGAGGATCATACAACCCAAACTATGATGCAATGGTTCATCACAATGCGGGAGCTGTTTCACATTACAGTCATTTAATCTATTGTTAACTCTCAACTACATTTAAAAACTTAACTAAAGGAGAGTTGCAGCTCAAGGTTGTTTTCATTTGCTTTCATCTGCGTTTTCACTTCTTCAAATATGAACAATACAAATGTCTCAGCAGCATTAGTATGGCCCCACCTATGCATTAGCATGCTGCGTTGCTAACTGTGATATGGAATGCACGTGTAACAGACTGTGAAATCATACATTAACCTCTCATGCAGGCAGCGGGACACACAAATGACCCGGACCGCACTCTGCCGCCTGTCAAGCGGGTTCACTACTGAAATAAAGTCCCTGGCGCGGGCCTGCAGTGCGACTGACTCGTGGAGATTTACGAAGAACTGACACGAGAAGCTGTGGGTGGCAGAGAAATGTTGCATATGACCAGCATTCCTTTGAGTACAATGTACAGAAATAAGTCAAAGTAAGACAACGCTTACCTTCCACCAGCTCCTCTAGATTTTCCTCATCGCTCTCCATGCTGCGGGATGAGCACACCAGCCCCGACTGGCTGTATCTCCACACACCCGAGCGTCATTCACTGTAAAACTGCCACATGTTGCATTCTTTTTAGTATTTTCCTTATTTAACTCAGCTGAATTGAGGCAAAAATGCTGCCAATTCGCCTCATCTGGTAAATAATTCAACTCGATTGGATTTCTGCTAAAAGTTATGTAGCATCGTGACAGATGTTATGTGAGGGCAACTTTCATGGAGAAGCAAGTCGAAATCAAACATTAACTGGTTAAGGCAGCTATAAAAACAGTTAGCATTAATAAACAGTTTGATCAAGACTATCAGAAAATACAATGCACCACACACCTCAGTCTTACTGATCGAGTACCGCATCAATTTCATATTAATAGTTAAGTGCAATTAAGAAATAACTAAATAATTCCCTCATGAAATCGGAAAATATTGTGAATGTCATTAAGCATACAGTCTTTAAAGGTGTCAATCTCAATATACTTAGATTAGATCGACTCCTTTAAAGACTGGTGTGACAGTCATCATCTAATTTGTGACATAACAAATATGAAGGAGGTGATATTCGTCCCCAGAGAGGTGAGACTCTATGACCCTCAGTGACAATGCTATCGAGCAGGTGAGCACTTTTAAATATCTGGCCATACAGCTGGACTGTAATTTGGAATGTAGTGCCCATGTAGATTTTCTGTGTGGAAAGCTTGCTCAAAGGCTGCACTTCCTATGCAGACTTAGACTGTTCAGTGTGAGCATCGACGTCATGTGAATATTTTATGCTTCTGTGCTAGAAAGCATAATTAGGTATGCAATGGCAGCATAGTACGGCTAAAATCAAAACAATTTAGAGCATGTGAAAACGGCTGTGAAAGTGATGGTCAAAAAGAACTATACTTCCCTTTCAGGCCATCTACAAAGGTTCTGTAGTCAGACTGGCACACAGATCCTTCATGACCCATTACACATATTGTTCCCTGAATTTGACCGGTTACCATCAGGCAGACATTACACAGCCCATGAGTGTAAAACCAACCACCTCAACTCTCATTCTTCCCGACGTCTATCACACTGCTGAATAAGGAGATATGTTGATTTTGGCATGTATCTCAATAACCATTGCACTTTGTCTAGTACATATAACTTTTAAGTTTTAATGCCGGTTTCTGTTTTTCATCTTGTTTATCTGTCCTATTCTTTTATTGTTTCATAATTTTAAGTTTTTTTTAGGGCAGGTGCAATATTCACCTAACTTTTATTCTGCATTATTATTCTGGGTCTTGCGCGATATGACCCTGTGTATTGTTTTTTGTTGTTGTTTGTTGTACAATGTACTCCTTGCAGCTGCTGTAGCACTTTGGCCTGAGACATATTTCTCTATGGTACAATAATATTTTATTTTATTTGATAATCATTTCAATGCAAGCATGCCCCAACCTGTAATGGTGAAATCAAGGAAACACATTTTGATGTATTAGTATGTCGTTGTACAGTTTTTCAAACTAATTAAGATCAATATATATAAACATAAAAACATTAAAAAAAATGCTTTTGAAACCACATGCTCAAATGCAGCACACTAGAGATGCAGGGTGCAGTGCAGGATATCTGGTGCAAAGGGATAATTTCCCCATTTTTGGACGCATGCACTGGAAGTTATAGATGTGAACAAATATTATTGACACTATAGACAAAATCCGCATGGAAAGAGGCTTTAACTGTACGAATATGCAGGCGTGCTAAGAATCCGATTCGAGGAAGCTATAGGCCAACTGACCTCACATGTAGGAAAAGTCATGAAAAAATTGATAAATCAAAGATACTGATATCAAATAGACACAAATGAACTACTAAACAATTATCAGAGTGGGTTTTGGAAAGGAAGAAGTAGGCCACAATAGATTACGCTCTGTGTTTAGAGAGTAAAATTAAAATAGCACAGATTAATAGAGAACGTTTAATATCAGAGTTTTTTTGATGTGGGAAGGCATAAGACATGTTCAAGAAAGAAAGGTTAATGACAAACTTCTTTCAAATGGTCATGGTCATCACTAAGATCACAGTTCTACTGTAGAGCTAACCAGTGAAAACCTAGAATGAATCCTTCCTATTGTCAAGAACCTCAAAGGTGTGAAAACATTAATATTGTTGTGGACAGTAAAAATAGGACATATCAACAGGAGAGACGGATTAACATTAGTGACTGACATCACAACAAATAACAACTGAAAAAAATACTAACATTCAGCTCTGGGCATGTAAAAAACAAAACAAGGCTTGTCAGATGAGAGTGGTATTAGAAAAATCATTAAGATCCACACTCCAGTTTAGAAGGTGGCAGTAATGCACCCATAAGGTGTTTGCTAGCCGCCACAGAGAAGAAGAAGAAGAAGAAGAAGAAGAAGAAGAAGAAGAAGAAGAAGAAGAAGAAGAAGAAGAAGAAGAAGAAGAAGAAGAAGAAGTTGTTTCTTTGGAGTCTCATATCACCCCCTGGTGGCCATATAGGTTACTGAGCTGATGATGGCGAACTGGAAATATTGGACAAAGCTTTGTGAAATTACTTCAACCTTTCACACTTTCTGTCAACATTCTACATTAGCACAACCGTTGTGGTTTTCCACGTCGTGAGGTGTGTTCAGACTCCACAGCTCTGTTTGTTCGCTGCTTGTAGCTAAGTGCAACACTTAATGCCAAATAGTGAGTGTTAGCATGCTAGCAGCTCGTCGCTCTTGTATACAGCATTATCTTATCATTTGACAACATCGGCAGAGAACTATAAAGCACTACAATTATATTTTGGAAATTCCACTTTGAAAATAAGTGAATCTGAAATGAATATGTATGGGGTGTTTGGAAAGTCACCTACAAATACGAAAGTTTCATGCTGTGTAATGAAAAGTGACTTCAGACCATTGCCTGTATTTAAACCTCTAAACCTCTTAATTTACACTGCTCCAAAAAACCAAGTCAGTTAAACGTCAAGTGATTGTGAATCAATTCCACCTGCTTTAGTGCAAATTAAAGTGAGAGAAGGTGCAATGGAGAGGCAAAAACCAGACACCACCCCAAAAGGGAATAGTTTTGTATGTGGTGGCCACAGACAATTTCTCTCTCCTTGTTATCCTGATCGATTCTTCTGTAGTTTTGTGTTCTGCTAGTGTCCTTATCATTACTGGTAGCATGAGGTGGAACCGGCAGCCCAGAGGTCAGAGTGTGTTGGCAGTTCCTGGATGACAAAGGCATTGATTGCATTAACTGGCTCTCACCATCCCCTGACCTTAATCCAATTGAGCACCTATTGAACGTTATGTATCGTATATCCAACAGAGCCAAGTATCGCCACAGACTGTCCAGGAGCTCACTGATGCCCTGATCCAGGACGAGATCCCCAAGGACACCATCCACTGACTCATCAGGAGCATACACAGATGTTGTCGGAAGTGCATACAGGCAGGCGAGGTGAGGCCTTAAGTGTTCCCTTAATTTGGTTTTCGTTTTGTACATTCTATGCTCCTGACCCGTCAGGAAAGCTGTATCGCCGGGCTCTACTATGTGTATCTTTTTCTGTAAAACCAGAACACTGAACAAATGAAATGGCACATCCTCAATCTTTATAGTGTCCCACACAGGAAGACGAGAATTTCACCATGAGTTCAGACAAGGCTAAGACACACTCACTCACGGTCTGTGTTGAGTTTACATGTCAGTCAGTGTGTGGTGTTTGACTATTTCATGGCTGACCAGGCTGAGCTGGAAGAGAAGACGAGGCTCATCAACCAGGTTTTGGAGCTTCAGCACACTTTAGAAGGTATCATAACCACACACACACACACACACAGAAACACACGCACACACACAACAGAATCCTGTTTTGAGTCAAATTGTCCATCTACCAAACACTAGCAATAACTTGACCAAAGTTTTCATCTTAATATCCCTATAATTGGTATTGACATCAAAATCTAAATTTCTTCTGCAAGACATAAAAGACTAGTAACTCCCAGACTGGTGAGTTGGCAGATTGAACCATTATTACATCAAGTCAATCTGTTACTGATGTTGTCTCATGTGATAATTTTCCACTCCAAATCGCTTCACTCTCATGATCTCTTTACTTCATCCAGCAGTCAGCTTTCTCTTTAGGGTTTGTTGTAACCAGGGCAATGACCGAGGCTGAACAAAAACTTCCCCTGACCATGAATATGTGTATATAGACTTATACAAATAATATACAAAGAGTATAATATAATATGATATGATATATAGTAGAGGTATAAATATAAGTATTTGACTATACAATACATAATATAATATACTATGAGTGTGAGAATATGTAGACAGAGTGTGCAAAAGACAATATTATTGTATAAAATGATATATAGTATCAATATGGTTTATATTAACACATATCACATATGATGTGAAGTAATGTGATATGTAATGTAATGTGAGACATCGGGTAATGTGAGACACCCCCTGTATCTAGGCAACGGAACACATTTGTGGTCATGTGACCATTATGTTTTTAAGCCCCTCCCATTCCAACCTTGCCATGAAGGAGAAGTTGGTGCTGGAGCTGTGGAAAGTATGTTTTTTCACAAAAATGAGTTTTTTGCATGTAAAAGTAAATTTTCTTGCTTTGAACTTAATCAACTGTTGTGTCAAATCAAATTTAATCAGGTAGAAAAACTTATATCATACATGTTGGTGAACTTCCAACATACAAAACCATGTGATTGATGCTAGCTGAAGATTATTATTTCTATAGGGATATTGACAAGACAACCCTCAAAAGATTAATGAAGAAAAAAGAGAAAGGGGAAGTAAAATCAATAGCCTGGGGTGCAGTAGCTGAGGTAAAGAGAATATTCAAAGATGAGATGGAGGAGGAGCTTGCCAAACACTTGAAACATCTAGCTGACCAGTTCCATGGCCTTGCTCCAGTTAAGTGCCGTGAACTGGCATTTGAATACGCAGAGAAAAACAATATCCCTGTCCCTGCCAATTGGACAGAGAAACAATGTGCAGGTAAGCTAGGGTGTGCAAGAGATCACATGAATCATAATAATCATAAATGTGCTTAATTGACCAATCCCCATGATTCTGTTACTAGTCCGATATTAGTTTTGGTATGTGTGGTTGTCAATCTAGCTGTCAGGATTTTAACTATTACAACATGTGTTGTTATGGTAGTTTTAAAGTGGAAAAAGTAAGTGGATCACTTTACCCCCTTGATTTCACTTTTTTTTAAACAATCATATTTTCACTGCCCTTTGTCCTGAAGACATTCTGATCATTTCCATTGCTAGAAAACATCCTGAATTAATGGGAAATGTGTACATTTTACTGATATATCATTTTAGCTCGCCTAGAGGGGAGAACATTTAAAAAATGTCTCACATTACCCCGCTCTCACCTACAGTACATACTCTCTTCTAGTCTTGATGACCACTCAAATCCCTTCACAGTACAGTTTTGCAATTCACCCAGTCCTACACACATTCATAGAGTGCATCTATGTGCAGCATTCTTTATATCATACAGCTGTCAAGCGCAATTTGGGTTTCACTATCTTACCCAAGGACACTTCAGCATGCAGAATGGGGGAGAAATGGGTTGCTGTTTACAGGACGGTTATACCATTATACCATTACCACCAGGGGCCTGTACTACGAAATAAGTTTAACCTACTCTGATTTAACTCACAGTTATCAAAGGAATTCTGGGTTGAGAAACCCTATTTCAGTGACTGTGTTTTATTGTTCTTTGAAGCTGGTTTAGATGTTGGTCTGTTGAGTCTGCGCTAACTGAATCAGCATCACGTGAGAATGCATGTCCAGGTGCATCAAGAGGGCACGTACGGCAGGGCAAACCTGTGCACTGTATTTCACAGAGGAAGAGTGCAGGTTGATTCTGAACAGATGATGTGAAACTGTGACACAGAACAAAGTCAGGAGGTTTATTGACAACTCATAAGTGACCAAGTTAATTCACAAGAAGATGTTTTTGTCACTTACATTGTAATATCATTGACATGTAAGTGCACAAATTAAGTGAACATTATGACAATACCTGAATTAACATAGTTAACATATATATTAACACTGAATCAACACATGCATTCAATTTCTCTCTGATAATAAATTGAGTGAGTTTCCCTGAAGCACTTGGTCAGTAGATTGTCTGCTGTTGAATTAGATAATATGATTATAAGTATTTACTTGATTCTAACAATAATTTGTATCTGCAACCACATTGGACAGTTACCTGCAACAAATTTAGGATGAAATATAAAAACATTCAATTTCATTTGCAACTCAAAATGGAGTAGTTTTGAGCATAAGTTGCCTTGGCAGCATACCTCGGGTTAAACATAACCTCATCAGCTCGATCCCAGTCTTCCCCATTCTGCATGCTGAAGATACTGAATCCCACAAATTGGCCACTTTATTAGAATTATTGCTGCCCTGTATGTAAAAACTGTACTGTAAAGCACTGAGTGGGTATCAAGAGGTGAAATCATTATATAAAAACAAAGCCATGTAAATCCTCTGTTGCAACCTTAAAGGGATAGTTCACACCCAAATAAAAATTCACTCATTATCTACTCACAACTAGGCGATGGAGGGGTGGGTGAAATGTTTCAGTCGACAAAACATTTTTGGAGTTTCAGGGGTAACCAGTGTTGCAGCCAAATCCAATACAATTGAAGTAAATTGTGTCCACTTCATAAAAAGTAAAAAAGCATAACATGTTGTCCATATGTGTCCATAAATCCCGACAAAAGACCGCAGAAAGTTCGGAGGATGTGCTGTGAGAAAACAGCAGGATATCCTCCATAGCAAGTGGACGATAATGACGTTACATAAAAAATAATAAAGAAAGCAAATATCTCAAGATGAAAAGCGGTGCCATACAAATAGAAGACAGACAAAGATGTCAATAGAGCTTTTGTTGATATTGTCCAACGGTTGTGTCGGTGTGATCTCCGCAGCAGAATTAACACGTCACATCCTGCCTCTGCCTGCTTCACCACCCATTGCCTGAACAATCCAGAGATTTCTGTGCCCTTGAGAACGTGTCTGAGCAGACAACCTTTTGCTGCGTTGTTCATGTGTGACCAACGTGAAGAAAGTCTGGACCCAATTCTTAGGAGATCCTCCAGAGTTCAAGTCTGAAAATGGCTTGAGTGATGTTAGTTTTTCATGAATTTTGTTCAACTCTAAACATATCTACTGTCTGAGACAAAGCAGCCCCCCTCTCCCGTTTCTCTAAGTCGTTTCTCCTGTTGCTCCTCCACAAACATTAATCAGATTCTCAGTTATATAATATAAAGTTAATAAGATGTGATGGAGCTTTTTTTTTCAGTGGCTTCAATGGATACTGTTTGACAAAATTCATCTTGTCTTCTACATATGTGGGAAACACCTAATTTAGTTTTTTGTGGTGGGATCTAATCTTATGTACATCTGTATGAGTCCTTAATCATAGCTTTCCTACTGTTTTGTATGGACTGGTTGCATGGAATTGATTATAATAATAGCAAATTAAAGGGAAGTAAAAGTCAGGAAGCAAATATAAATGGCAACGTAACAGCAGCTATTTACATTTTATTTTTTTTTCACCCCAACCTAATGTACAAAGCAGAAGACAACTAATGGTCAACTGCTTGACAGAGCAGGTGAGTGGGTCGCAAGTATATACATTTGCCCGGATAAGTGAAGCAAGTAAAGGGGGGGATAGGGAGCTGGTATCTCTGTTGGGTATGTCAACACACAAAACTGTGTTGAACAGACATCCATCCATCCATTTGGGACGGGGCTAAACCCTGGACATGACACCGTGTTGGATGAAAACTGTAAAAAATAATGCTTGTAAATAATGATGAATGTACCTGCCCAACAGCACTAATTATTTCTGCAGTCAGACACAGCTGAATTAAACAGAGAGAAAGTAAGTCATATAATGTGGTTATACAAATAGGTGCTTAACACCGGTATACAGCCATTCTCCTATCTACAAGACAAATTCCTTTTACCCCAAAGTGATATGTTCCGGTATTTTCAGATAAGAAATTACATTACAAACCATACAGATTGGAATATAATCAAAAATGCTCCGACGAACATGGAAATTTACTTTATTAATATAACTAAACATCAATTACCCAGTAAAAAGCATGTTTCCCATATATACAGAAATCTGTTACTGGATACATCAGACAACACTTTTTATATCAAAAACAAATGGGAGCTGGAGTTAAATACTATAATTGAGGACGGGGAGTGGGAAACAATGTGCATTGGATGTCATAAAGGTATTAATAGTAACATGTGGAAGGAGTTTGATTGGAAGATGAAGACTAGGTTCTTTAAGACGCCCTCCGTGGTCTCTAAATTTGCAGATAATCCAGCAGCAATATACTGCTGGAGACGATGTGGAATGGTTGGCGACCACTCACACATATTTTGGGATTGCCCAATGTTGCTTCCTTTTTGGAAGGGGATAAAGAGCGAGATAAATAAAGTTCTGGGAATTAATATACTATTCACCCCAAGTCAGTTTCTTTTCGATCTAGCTCCTGAAGGCATGTACACAAGAGACCAAGAGCACTTGTTACATATACTCTTGATGACTGCTAGGAAAATGGTGACAATAAAATGGTTGAATCCACAGCCACCTACAGTGGCACAGTGGAAACAGAAGCTGAGGGAGGTGTATGCAATGGAGGCTCTAACGGCTCAATTGCAATTAAAGTCTGATGTTTTTGTGAGGAGATGGCTACCTATTGCAGGATACCTCTCTAATTGAGGGGAATCCTGTGGTACGATGGAATGTCTTAACTGTCCTTTTATTTATTTATTATTTTTCACCAATCAGTCTGTCATGTATGATCTGTGATGTTGTCAAGGAATGTTTGTGTTTCTCTTCAATAAAAACAAAGTTTAAAAAAACAAAACAAATAGGTGCTTATGTTAGTCTGTGCTGTGTGATCAATGCAAATGAAATGTTTTTGTTCACCAAAAAACGGAAAATTCACTTATCCACTCAGCACTATACAGATGGAGGGGTTGGTGATGTGTTTTAGTCCACAAAACACTTCTGGAGTCTCGGGGTAAACATTGTTGCTGCCAAATCAGATACAATTGAAGTTCCCGGTGACTTATACTTGCAACAATAGAAAAAAATAACATGTCTGCATACTGCTCATGTGATGTGTCCGCAAGCCCAGACATTCATATTAGACTCAAAGGTCATTTAAACTGTGTTTAGCATAAATGTCCAGTGGTAGTGGCTACACTAACGGACATAGCCACACAAAGGTGTGTTCGTGAAAGCACCTCCAAAGAATGATATCAGCAGAGCAAAAACATGCTGTCAAAGACGCCGTTTTGCGATGAATATGAATGTAGGGGCTTGCAGACACTTGGATGACACCACTTTTTGTTGTTTTATTACACCTGAAGTGTAGGTCGCTGGTTACTTCAATAGTATCAGATTTGTCTCCAACAAAGGTTACCCCTGAGGCTCCAGAAGTTTTGTGAACTCAAACACTTCACCCATACCCGCTACTATCATAGTGGTGAGTGAACCATCATTTTTTGGTGAACTATCCCTGCAAGCAGAATGACATGTTATTTGGTTAATCAGTCATTAATAACAGCATATCAACTTTTTGATTTATGTCTTTTTCTTAGAACTGTCTTCCCGGGTGGATGCTGTCAAAGAGGAAAACCTGAAAACCCTAAGGGTCAGTATATTGAGAACCTTATGTCTGCCTCCAGTGTCTTTCAGTCCAGTGAGACCAAGAGCAAACGAAAATAAGGAGAAATTCCAAACCTGAACCCAGCACCTAATAGAGCCTGGATGACTGGACTCTGATGTCAACATTACAGACTCTTAGAGCTTAATCCTAAAACATGTCAAATATCATATACTACAGGTGGAGGCTTTTGCTGTTACTTTCATATGTGCAGAAGTTGGCAATGAATTGGATACAAAAATTCTATAACCGGAGCCTGTTTTTTAATTCAGTTAGGGAAAATCAGTTTGATAACACGTTAACCCATTCAGACCTGGCATTAACATCTATCCTGAGTGATCTGATCACAAGTAGATGTTGGTGCAGTTAATGACGCAAATCAACAACAACAAATCAATACAATAGTAAGCCCTTGGTTACTTACAGTTGGCAAAGTTCACTTACGCAACATTAATGACAGAAAATTTGTGAAAGAAGAACATTTATTATGAATAAAGTATATAACACAAATTACTTAACAATCAAACTAACTAACTAAATATGAGTGTGTGTGTGTGTGAATGTTAATTAGGGGCCTCCAAAAATGGCTGACCAAATTTCACACCTTTCTAGAATGCTTTCAAAATGGTTGTTTAACCCCTAAGATAAGAGCCCCCCCCCCCCTTTTCTGAGGTGGCTTTACGTCTGTTGCTTTACGGCCGAGGGGGAAGGTTTAACTAGGTGAAATGCTATGCGTGTCTGTGTAGATGTTAATCAGAGAATGCCAGAGTAAGAGAGACCTACAGAGGAAGCCTATGGAGGGCCTATCTAACATTAGCTTTCATTTAACTTGTTGCCACAATATCACACCACATATCAAACTTATAAACACACACAGATCAAATAAACAGTCTTGCTTAACATGTATAATTATTAAGCCCAGATTGTTACCAGTCCGAGGGACAAGGAAAAGAGGATGCTGTCCCGTTGCAATTCGGTGACGTCACCGGTTGGTCAAGAGGTTTTTGCCTTAGCGGTTCTGTTGAGCTGTGAAGCTCCGTTGCTTGTTGAAGTTCTCCTGCAGGACATCGAGTCGCTACGAGGAGTTTTGTAGAGCTTGAAGGGCGAGGAGATTTCCTTGAGAAGGTGAGCTGGAAGCTAGACCTTTGACCTCCGGTTGTTGATGGGAAGAGAAGAGTATGGGGCAGCCAGGCCCTCTCCTAAGCAATGCAGGAGAAGCGGCTGGACAGCCCTGCTGTGGATGGAAAGAGAGAGAGATTTTGGGCAGCAGTCCACTTATATTGGCCTGATGACCTCACGAGTCCTGGGCTACTGTGACCAATAGGAGGTGAGCATTTTGTGGCTTTTCACACCTATGCGTGACATTGCCCAGACCACAGGAAATGCAGCATCCTGTTACATCCTGGGAGACGTAGTTCCTTCACTGTCTTAAGACAAAGGGAACATGTGGCACGCTGGGAGACTGAGTTCACTCCAGAACATGCGGCTTGCTTGTTTCAAGTTTTGACCACACATGTAGGTCGACAGGAGGCCTGTGGTTTGCACAAAAAACATATTCCAGCAACTCATTAATCGCTCTAATCTGAAATAAATATGAAGGAAACTGATAAGCCATTTGATCAGACATTCCTTTGCCCACAGATATCTGTGATTCAGCCTCTGAACAAAGGCACTCACACCTGCCACCCTCTTTAGAGATAAAGTGTTTATGTTTTTACTTCCCCTTCCTTGATTGACCTTGTTTCCAGGTGGGAAGCTGTTGAGGGATCATGTCATTGACACTGCATATCCCCACTGTGTAACAAAAAATCTCCCGTTCCTTCTGTTTTATTGGGTCAGTATTGCTGTTAAAGCCTGTAAAGCCTAAAGGCCCATTTGTCAGCACAAGTTCAGTCTGCTTCTTGTAGGTTGCACTGCATTTGTATATCAGCAACATTGGTTGTTTTGTTACTCATTTTAAATTACTGTGTTTTAATAAAGTGAGGATTATCTTTGATGAGTCATGTTTACTAATTTAATCATCGGTTAATTCAATGTTTCACATGCTCATTATCACTTAGGGTGCTCACAATGACAAGTGACCTTCTGCTTGGCGTTCTGCACCTCGTCTCCACCAGTAGGTTTGTGTGTTGGATACATATTAGATGCACTTTAACTGATAGTGTACAGTCATAGGTTCAATGAATCTAGAGTGAGAGTATTGGCCTTTTTATACTTAACTTTTTAAGAGGATCTGATTTCCCATAAACATCATATTACACACACTATTAGTGCTATGCAGTTTAATGAACAGAGATCATTGAAGTGCTATTAACACTATATTGTGTGCTTTATGAATACAACTGTTTAGATCAGCCCAAACTTTGGTTTGTCCGGAGCTTCCTGCGAAGGACACCAGTGGCTAGTGGAGTCTCCTAAATGTATGAATTTAAAAGGCCCTACTTGAGTAGCTTTACTGTATCTGCCCTATTTTGCCAGTTTTCTTCCAATGTCCTTAAAAAAAAGCTCAGTCATTTCCTAATCCTGCTGCTCACAGTAGTTTTTATCAAATGTTACTCAGACAGGAGGAAATATTGGGCAGTGCAGTGAGCATTTATGGCAGCAGGACTGAGTTAAAAGAAATACATTTGACTCCCATTTTTTTAGGAAAAAAACAGTACTTTTGGAGTCACACACAGTACTTCTCTGTTTTGGATTTATTTACAATAATGATATTGAATGTGACCAGCTATAACCCAGTGATGTAATTCTCTCTGTTCCTTGCCACAACAGGAAAACAAAATGTGTACAGTCCACGTAAGGACCGCTTACCTTAAGACCACTGGTCTCGAACAGTAACGTTCTTAGGAGGAATGTGCACGGCACATTCTCTTCCTTGCATCCCTCCACACTGCAGTGTTTCTTCAGTGTTGTTTGTTATGGTTAGCCTGTGGTAGCTAACAAGCTGCTATTTCAGCAACATGTCTGCTTGGAGGGGAGGTGGGGGAGGTGGGGAGCAGGGTTCGTGGGTTCGGAGGGATGTCAATAACATATTTCTTAGAACGGACTGAGTGAAAAGGTCAGCTGAGGGACTGTTTTCATACGTTGAGGGTCCCTACTGACACCCTTCAAGTCATTATGGATAGTAAAAGCCCCAAAAATGTATTTTACACAATATGGGCCCTTTAATATTACAAAGACAAGAAGAAGTTTGATATATTTTCTTTCTTACAGCAAAATCATTGTAATAAATTATACAGGTTCTCTGAGGCAGTAACATTGGCAATTTGGTCAGTTCACAACATGTTGGAGATAAAGTAAGTGACGTCAGATTGGCAAATCTAAACGTCTTTCCCCATAGAGAACAGTCTGAAGGAATCTCAGATCTCCTTTGTAGTGTAACTTCTTTGTCCAGCAGGAGGCAGGTTTGTTCAGGAGAAGCACTGGATTGGATGCCAGTTTGCATACTAGTCCTCAAATTGAATGAGAATCTGACAGACAAGAACAAGAGTGTTAGGTTGCAGAACTACGTGATTAACAGTTTAAATAATATCGTCCACTATTCAACTGCTTTGGATTTTGTATATAGAATCTCCACGATGAACATTAGGTAATGTCTGGCACACAGTAATAAGAAAACAAAATAAAGATAATAAATAACATGAATATATTGCAGTAGAATAGTCAGACATGACAGGCTTTTATCAGTTGACCTACTTATTTATGTCTTTTACACTAAACACGAAAGGGAATAGGCTGAAGTGTGAGGCGTGCTGCAACAGTTAATAGTTGGCAACAGTTTCAACTAGCTAATCCATCTGAGACCACATTCACACAACTTCTGTTTTGTTCGTTAAACTCATTCATGTCTGTCTGCCCTTTTCAGTCTTGGACCACAGGAGGGTGAGTTCAGAACACTATGCAGAGGATAATGTAAAGTGAGTGGCAATGTGCATTGCCGGCAGTGGCAGATGTGACTAGCAATCTGCAGCCTGGTTCTGCTCTATACTAAACAGCGTAGAAACAGAAAAGTCAAGCTAACCATCGCACCATTATAACGCCTCCTCGCCCAATCACTTTAGTGGAAAGCAGCATGGAAAGAGCCAGGTGGTCTATTCTTAGTGTAAAGTTGTGTCAAAATAGAAATAATAGCCACATATTTAAACTGACAATGTAGATGAGTAGACAGCCATTTATGAAAATCCAACTCGGATCATAACCTTAAAATCTTTGAGAAAGAGCACTTCCTGGATCAGGATTTATGTGGATAAAAAATCTCTTCCTAATTATTATAATGCCTTTATTGTCACGGTATGGTCATGAGGACCAACAAATTGGATCATAAACATGTCCATTTAAATTAGTGGCCTAGAAGTCTCTGTAAGAGTTACTCTTCAGTGTTGAAGACTGATGTCAACTTCATTGTGCTCAAAACTAAGTTGGAGACAGGATGTGGGGAATCTTAATTAGGTTGCAGACTGAGTTGTTTAATGCTTAACACATGTAAAGAATTCAGCTGTTAAACGTATTTGCATTGAGTGTTGCTGCATTAATAAAAATTTTCTAGTTCACTTTAAAAAACTCATGCTCAATGAGAAGTGTTACCACACCTTCAACCACATTGTGTCAGAAACAACTTAAACCTGGTCAGTCAATGCAGAACTTATCAGTTAAAATTCTATGAACAATTTTAAATTGGATTTTTGTATGTTTTGTTCTCAGAATTTTTTTTTAAATCAACATTTTGGAGCCATTTGTCAAATTAAAATGTTTCACTTAGAAAATTGAGAGCTAAAAAATGTGAAAGTCATGTGTTGAGCTGCCTGCCAATCTCACCAAACCACATTTGGAGGTGGTCTGGGCCACATGTGTCCACATTCTGTCAGCAGTGTGTACGAAAATGCGTCCTGGGCCACAAATGAAGGACCTCCTACTCAGCCAACATCCACTGACCCACTGCAGTTTTACTATTAATAAAAGAGGCACCTGCCAGCCAATCAGAGTTAAATTGGTCATGTATATATCCATGTGTATTTACTCTGAAGTACTTTTAATGAGAGGGTCTGTCACATCCTCTGACATTATACATTAACACCCTATAATTTTGTTATTATTCAGTTAAATGATAGTATTTAATACTGTTTAATTGTGTTTAATTGGCAATGTGTTTATGTATCTGAACACAAACACAGAATAATGCACTCTTAATTAACACAAGCTCTCAGGTCAGACCTCGGTCAGTCGAGCCCAGACGGCGGAATCAGAGTGAACCACCAGACGTAGTGCTGAGATCGGCTGTAGCGCTTCTTCAATCTCCCCCTCAGCTACTCCATCCTCGAATCCACCTGAAACACACAAACCACACATAATAGATTAGATCACATAGAAATTGGATTTCTAAATGAATTTGTATATACGTATATTCATTTCTCTGTTGGCTATGTGATAGGCCAACGCACTGTCCAGGGTGCACCCCTGGCTTAATGTTGCTAGACTCTTAGCAAAGAGCGAGATTAACACGTTGAGAATAAAGCACTTTCAGTGGACATTAAGTGGAATGTTGAAGTTGCCCCATATGATTACATTGCAGCCACTGCTACCATGTTGCCCTTGTTGACTTAGGTTACTAAACTGAGTGCAAGGTGCGAAATTATTTACACACCGACATTCATAAAAATAGTGCCCAGGTTGAGAAAAAGCTAAATTCCCCTGTAAGGCATGTTGCTTCAGCCCCACTGACTAAAAGGCTCTCTTTACTATTTATTCAAAGGTTGCTGGGAGAGCACCTCCACCTGTACCAGAGGACCAATCGGTGCAGGGGAGAGCTGTTAGCTGACTGATGCTCAGGTTGAAAAGGCATAGATTGGGAAACGCTCTGGACAGAGAATCTAGGAGAGACGCACTCGGAAGCTCACAGGGGAGTCACGGAGAGACACAGCAAAACTTAGCTGAAAAGCTGGCCACTTAAGTTAAAGTTTTTTGGGAGGTTATGTTTTTGTATTATTGTTTGTATAATGCTAAAAAGCAACACCCTTGTCTCTGGCTGTGAGTGGGAGAGCCCTGTGGCATGGTGAACGTTAAAGACTCAACAGCTTGTCCAAAATGCCGCAGCACGTGTCCTGACGAGAACAAAGAAAAGAGAGCACATTTCTCCAGTATTAACATCGCTACACTGGCTTCCAGTTAAATCTAGAATAGAATTTAAAATTCTTCTCCTCACCTTCAAGGCCCTTAATAATATAGCGCCTTTTTACCTTAAAGAGCTGTTAGTACCTTATAAACCCACTAGAGCACTCCGCTCCCAGAATTCAAGCCTACTTGTCGTCCCTAAAGTCTCTAAAAGTAGAGTAGGAGCCAGAGCTTTCAGCCATCAAGCCCCTCGGCTGTGGAATCATCTACCACTTTCAGTTCGGGAGGCAGATACCATCTTTTCATTTAAGAGTAGGCTCAAAACCTTCCTTTTTGATAAAGCTTATAGTTAGAGCTAATTAGTGCGGAAGAACGTAACTTTTTCTATTTTATGACACATGACACACGGAGCTTCTCTTTCCAGCTTCTCCATCCCTATCCCCCTTCCCCGGAATCCCTTTGCTTTATCACCCGCAGATCCAGGGCCTCTGTGGCCGCACCATGGATTGCGGTTTGTGGATCGCGCACCGGGGGTCGCAGTGTTGGATCCAGTGTGGCGGATTCTGAGTTATGTGGGCTGATCGTGGTGCTGGTGGCGGACCCTGTGTCGCGTTGGCATTGAGCACGGGCGGTGGACCAGGACCGCGGTGGTGGCTCGTGATGGGTCCTGGTGGGCGGCGGTGGACGGTGACTGAGGACTGGAGTGGCGTCTGGTCTGGATGGTGGATCGTGGTCTGGATGGTTGCTGACCATGGACTGTGATTGCAGCGGGACTGCTTGGCATGTCATGTTGGGGTTGTCCTTCGGGATGTCTACCCTCATCAAATGCTGCTAGAGACTTTAATCTTTAATCTTGAAGACTTTAATCTTGATGATGTTTTCCTGCACGTGGCATCTATTGTACTTCTGTCCGCCCTGGGAGAGGGATCCCTCACATGTGGCTCTCTCTGAGGTTTCTACGTATTTTTACCCTGTTAAAAGGGTTTTTAGTAGTTTTTCCTTACTCTTGCTGAGGGTTAAGGACAGAGGATGTCACACCCTGTTAAAGCCCTATGAGATAAATTGTAATTTGAGAATACGGGCTATACAATAAAATTTGATTGATTGAGAAGTGCTGGTTGAATGGTTTTGAAAGCACTGGACAAATCAAAGAACATGATCCTCACAGTGCTTCCAGGCTCGCGGTGGTGGATACAGTATGGCGGATTCTGTATCATGCAGGCTGATCGTGGTGGTAGTGGCGGATCCTGTGTCGCATTGGCATCATGCAGTGGTGGTGGACCACGAACGAGGTCGGTGGCTGATGATGGATCCTAATAAGCGGCGGTGGACAATGAGTGTGGACTTTAGTGGATCCAATCTGGATGGCGGATCATGATTTTGCTGGCTGCTGACCATAGACTTTGATGCAGCAGGACTGCTGGACATATATGTTGTGCAATAGTGCTTAAAAAGTGATACCATTGAATGGTGTACCTTTAGGCATTCAATAAATTTGGTTATCAAAATAAAATATAAAACATTAATATTTAAAATATTAATATTAGATCATAACTTTAGTTGGTTAAAGTTGTCTCGCGGGGCACAACCCTTCAAAGAAGGGAAAAAATAGCCAATTTATTGATTAATATCAGTCTCATTTAGATCTAGTTCAATTAGAAATCTCAATATTTTACCATTAAAGATTATATAATGAACAGTGAAGGTTATGGAGTTCTTAACGGTGTAACTTTTGGCAAAATTCACTTATGCAACATTAATGACTGTTTATCAAACTAACTAACAAGGATCTGTATGTAAGTGTGTGTGTGTGTATTTAAATAAGGGGGGGGGGGGGGGGGCTCTCAAAATAGTGGTTGACCAGGAGAGTAAAGGCCTAATTATACTCCTGCGACTGCAACCGCGGAAGGCCACGCAGCTGCATCGACGGACTCATTTTGGTTTATGCTTCACTCACGTGTTGCGCATGTTGCAACGCAATTCACCGCCAGAACACTAGGCGGAGTAACGTTTTGTTTCGGAAACAAAACACACAAAGAAGAGACGTCTTCTTCTTCGTCGAATCTTTATTTACATCACCACTCCGGCTCCTAATAGCCTATTTCTGGCGGACAAATCGGCCAGTCAGTGATGGGTTATACAAGTGGTCATACTTTCAGATCTCTTCTACCAAGTGCTCTTCTATTTGTTCCATATTCGTTCTTCTAAATCTTCCGTGATTTCCACGTATTGTGGGGCATGAAACCGGAAACTAGACTCCGGACGGGATGTAGTAAGCAGACCAATCACAAGCCTTGCGGGCTGCGTGAGGCTCGCGTCGTTTTGTCGTGTAGTTAGAAAAATTGGCGGACGCACGCAAGCCCGCAGAGGGCACGAAAGGGGCGTGTTGCGTGTCTTGCGTGCATGCGTGCGTCCGTGCAACACGAGTATAATTCGGCCTTAAAACCTTCCTGTGGGCTTTTAAGATGCCCCCTAAGATTAACAGCCCCCCCCCCCCTTTTTCTTCTGAAGTGGGGGAGGAGATAAGTAAGGTGAAGACTATGCGTTTGTGTAGATGTTAAATCAGAGAATGCAAGAGTCAGAGAGACCCACAAAGGAAGCCTGTGAAGGGCCTCACTAACAATTACTTTCAAATAACTTATAAACACAATATCACAGCATATATCAAACTTGTAAACACACACAGAATCGAATAAACAGTATACAGAGCTTAGCTCAGTATAATTATTAAGCCCAGATTATGTTACCAGTCCGAGGGAAAGGAAAAAAAAGGGTTGCTGTCCCGTTTGCAATTCGGTGAAGTCTCCCGTTGGTCGATAGGTTTCTGCCTTAGCGGTTCTGTTGAGCTGTGAAGCTCTGTTGCTTGTTCGAAATCCTTACCTGCAGGACATTGAGTCGCTGCCAGTAGTTTGTAGAGCTTGAAGTCCGAGGAGATTTCCTTGAGAAGGTGAGCTGGAAGCTAGACCTTTGCGTCCCTCTCTTTGTTGGTGGGAAGAGAAGATGTCCTGGAGCAATCAGGTTTCTCCCTCTCGCTGATGCAGGAGGAGAAGCCGGCAGCCTCACTCCTTGAAGAGTTGTGGAAAGAGAGCTGGAGCAGCCTTCCGCCCTCCGAGGGATTGGAGAAAGAGAGAGATTTTGGGGCAGAAGTCCCCTTATATCAGCCCGGTGACCCACAGGTCATGTGGCCGGAGTGACCAATAGGAGTAGACTTTTGTGGCTTCTCACACCTATGCGTGACATTGTCCAGACCACAGGACATGCAGCATCCTGTTACATCCTGGGGGAGCTGAGTTCTTTGGCTTTCTCGAGACAAAGAGAACATGCAACAACTGTCAAGTCTCGTCCGGTCCGATAAGTTGTTTCACCTGGGTGGTCATGATTTATGTTCTGTGTTGTGTCCCTACTCATCTCTCCTCTCGTTTCAGACTCCTCACTCCCTCCCTCGTGTGTGTGTTCCACCCTGGTGATTGTCAGCTCCTCCCCGATTGGTTGCACCTGTTCCTAATCACCCGGTGTATTTAGTCTCTGTGTTCCTGTGTCGCGTTGCCAGTTCGTCTTTGTATCTTCATGTTCTTAGCGTCCCAGCATTTCTCTCTGATAGCTCTCCTGTTGCCGACCACTGCCTGTTTAACGTTTTTCGTCTCTGCCTTTTCCCTGCCGGATACTCTGCACCTTCGCCGACTGCCTGCCCGTGTACCGACCTTGGACCTTAACGATTACCAACTCTGCTTCTGCCTGCTCCCTATTGGATTCACGTTCTCGTGTTTGGACTGCCTTTACATGTACCATATACAAGAAGTAAAGTTTGTTAACTGCTCCTACCTGTGCCTCCGTGTTCTGCTATTGGATCCTCACACCATACTGCATCCCTTACAGTACGAACTGGCCAAGATGGATCCAGCCGACGCGGAAACTGTTCTCGCGGCTCTGTGGGCTCAGGGCAAGAGGATTGTGCAGACGGAGGAGAGTCTGCACGCAGTCGGCGGCCAGATGAGCGGAATGTCGGCCCAGATTGGTCAACTGTCCGAGCAGTTTGGGCAGCTGATGGCTCAGCTTTCTTCCCCTCCGGTCCAACAACTTCAGACTTCAGCTCCGATTACAGATCCAGCCCCGGGTGCAGCTTCAGCGCTACTACCCGCTCCAGTGACATACGTGAGGCCACTTCATCTCTCCCATCCTGAGAAGTTTTCGGGGGAGTCCGGGGACTGTCGGTCCTTTTTAGTATAGTGTGGACTCCATTACGAATTACAGGCACAGTCATTCCCGACGGAGCGCTCCAGGGTAGCTTACATGATATCTTATCTCACCGGCCAAGCAGAGAACTGGGCGACTGCCGAGTGGGCGAGAGATTCGCCCGTCTGCTCCTCGATCCAGCTGTTCACGGAGACCCTCCGCAAGGTGTTTGATCACACTGCTCGTGGCAGAGAGGCAGCGAGAGCTTTAATGGAGTTACGCCAAGGTAATCGCCATGTCATTGATTATGCTGTTGAGTTCCGCACGCTGGCCACAGAGAGTGGATGGAATGAGGAGGCTCTGTTCGACGCGTTCATGCGGGGATTAGCGGAGTCCATCAGAGACCATCTGACAGCCCTCGAGCTCCCTAACGATGTGGATTCTCTCATCGCTCTCGTTATTAAGATAGATAAACGCATCCAGTTACGAGAGGCAGAGAGATCCGGGCGGCACGTCATTCCTCCGCCCCCGAGGGGTCTCCTTCCCTGGCGATCCTCTGCTCGATTCAATCCGGTGGCCGCCTCACCAGCACCCCCTGCGGACTCGGAGGAACCTATGCAGCTGGGACGAACCAGGCTGACGGCAGAGGAGCGACAACGTTGTTTGCGTGAGGGCAGATGCATCTACTGCGGGCAGATGGGTCACTTCATATCCGGATGCCCATTAAAGAGCCAGGCTTTTGTGAGAAACCCCTTGGTAAGCCATACTACATTCTCTTCACTTCGACCTGTGATTCAAGCACAACTGATCACACCTTCTCAGACTGTCACTCATCCTGTGTTAGTAGACTCTGGGGCTAATGAGAGTTTTATGGATGGGAGATTAGCTATGAGACTAGGACTTGAATTAATTCCTCTCCAAACCTTTAGAAGCCCACGCTCTGGATGGACGCCTACTGTGTAGGGTGACTCACCGCACCTGTCCTATCCAATTTACGATTTCTAAGGATCACACAGAGGCTCTGACGTTTCATCTCCTCAACTCTCCATCACACCCCCTCATTTTGGGGTTCCCATGGCTTTCGAAGCATAATCCTCACATTAACTGGTCCACAGGGAGAATATTGGGCTGGGGAGGGAATTGTTCTGTCACCTGTGTCCCTTCGGGCTCTACCTCAGAGGTTTCCCACACTTCAGAAGGGCCCTCCCCGACTCACTGTGGTTCCGCGCAGCTCAGGTACTAAAACTCTACCAGCATCCCTGGACTCAGACTTCCCGGATCTTTCCAAGGTTCCTCCGTGTTACCGCGATTTCAAAGAGGTTTTTAATAAGACCCGGGCCTCCGCCCTTCCTCCTCACCGACCTTATGACTGTGCTATTGATTTATTACCAGGCACTTCGCCCCCTACAGGGCGCCTCTATTCCCTGTCTGCACCAGAGGTAGAGACTATGAGGAAATATATCGACTCTTCTCTGTCTACGGGACTTATTCGTCCATCCTCTTCTCCTGCCGGTGCAGGATTTTTTTTTGTTGATAAGAAGGATAAAACACTTCGTCCCTGCATTGACTACAGAGGTCTTAATGACATTACCATCAAGAATCGTTATCCCCTCCCTCTGATGTCCTCCGCTTTTGAATTGTTGAGAAACGCCAAGATCTTCACCAAGCTAGATCTAAGAAATGCTTACCATCTGGTTAGGATAAGGGAGGGGGACGAATGGAAGACGGCCTTCAACTCCCCTAGTGGGCACTATGAATATCTTGTTATGCCTTTTGGTTTAACCAATGCCCCAGCGGTTTTCCAGGCTTTAGTCAATGATGTCCTCCGGGACATGCTGGATCGTTATGTTTTTGTCTACCTGGACGACATCCTCATCTTCTCACCAGATGAGACGACGCACGTTCAGCATGTTCGGGAGGTTCTTCAACGCCTCCTCGCTAACCAGCTTTTTGTGAAGGCGGAAAAATGTGAGTTTCATGTTCCCTCTGTCTCTTTCTTAGGATTCATAGTTTCTAAGGATAATATTGAAATGGATCCTTCTAAGGTCAGTGCAGTGAAAGAATGGACTACTCCATCCACTCGTGAGCAGCTACAACGCTTCCTGGGTTTTGCTAATTTTTATAGACGTTTCATAAGGAATTACAGTTCTGTTGCAGCCCCCCTGCATTCTCTGACCTCTTCCAACATCAAGTTTCAGTGGTCCCCCGCTGCGGAACGAGCCTTCCAGAAGCTGAAGGAGAGATTTACTTCCGCCCCTGTCCTCACTCTTCCTGATCCCAAGCTACAGTTTGTGGTGGAGGTAGATGCTTCCGATGTCGGAGTTGGAGGGATCCTCTCTCAGTGTTCATCCGAGGACAACAAGCTCCACCCCTGCGCCTTCCTCTTCCTCTCGCCTTCCTCTCTCTCTTCTCCTGCTGAGAGAAATTATGATGTGGGGAATAGGGAGTTGTTGGCCATCAAGGTGGCTCTGGAGGAGTGGCGTCACTGGTTGGAGAGAGCGGAGATCCCTTTCCTGGTGTGGACCGACCACAACAATTTAGAATATATTCGGTCTGCTAAACGACTAAATTCTAGACAGGCCAGGTGGACTCTATTTTTTTCTAGGTTTAGATTCACGCTGTCTTATCGCCCTGGCTCAAAGAATGTTAAGCCTGACGCACTGTCCCATCTGTTTGACTCTAGCTCTGATCCCAGATCTCCCTCCAACATCCTACCTCCATCCTGCATGATAGGGGCAGTCATGTGGGGGATAGAGGAAAAAGTCAGACAAGCAAATGTTAACATCCATGTGCCGGAGGGTTGCCCCCCCAACCGGTTGTTTGTGCCTGTTCCGCTTCGTTCCCAGGTCATCCACTGGGCTCACACCTCCCTGGTTTCCTGCCACCCTGGGGTACGACGAACCCTCTTCGTCGCTAGGCAACGGTTCTGGTGGTCATCCATGGAGAAGGAAGTCGGGGAATATGTGGCGGCCTGCTCGGTGTGTGCCCGGAACAAGGTTTCTCACCGTCCTCCTTCTGGTCTCCTTCAGCCGCTCCCGGTGCCTCTCAGTCCTTGGTCGGACATCTCTTTAGATTTTGTTACTGGGTTACCATCCTCCAAGGGTAATACCACAGTATTAACAGTTGTAGATAGATTTTCTAAGATGGTGCATTTTATTTCCTTGCCTAAACTGCCTTCTGCTAAAGGGACTGCGGAGGCAGTACTGTCCCATGTGTTCCGAATACATGGTTTCCCTAGGGATGTGGTGTCAGACCGGGGACCGCCGTTCGTTTCCCAATTCTGGAGGGCCTTCTGTGCTCTCCTCGGCGCCACAGTAACCCTCTCTTCTGGTTACCATCCCCAGTCTAACGGACAAGCGGAGCGGCTGAACCAGGAACTGGAGACCGGCCTACGATGTCTAGTCTCCCAGAATCCGACCACTTGGAGCAAACATCTCATTTGGGTTGAGTACGCACACAACACGCTCAGGGATTAAAGCAAAAAAAAATCATCTGACTGAAAAAAAAAATCGGCACTCACTTTGGGTCGTGGCTGCTTACCGCCTCGATATTTGAACTTCACGTGGTCCATTATCACTTACTAGTTTAAAGCTAGGGCATAAAACCAATATTTTTTTGCAAGACTTCACCATTCGTGTTAATGGGCTATAAATGACAAAACGTCTGCACAAGTTGTCAGAGCAAGCATTTATTTCCACAATGCTTTCAAGAACAATTATATTAAAGAGAACAATGTTTGAACAAAACGGTGTAACACAAAAAGATAACTTAAAACTTAAAAGATAACAGTACTAAATAAGTTAAAACACTGAGACCCAAGAAGAGAAAATGAAAAGGTCTACTTCTTTGGCCTTTAGTGGTGAATCCAAAGTCATCTAACTTCAGGACACCTGATGCCCGTTTCTGGGGAGGTTTTTTTGGCCCAGGAGGAGAGGAAAAGGGTTTTCCTGCAGGTGTGGCTTTAAATGAGCCAGAGGAGGAGGAGGAAGAGGGAGTTCCAACAGAAGTGCCTTTTGAGGAGGAGGTTCCTGCAGGAGTTCCTTTTGAAGAGAGGGGTTTTCCTGCAGGGTTAGAGGAGGAGGAGGTTCTAGCAGGAGTGCTTTTTGAGGAGCTGGGTTTTCCTGCAGGGGTAGATAAGGAGGAAGAGGAGGAGGAGGTTCCTGCAGCAGTTCCTTTTGAGGAGAGGGGTTTTCCTGCAGGAGTAGAGGAGGAGGAGGAGGTGGAGGGGGTTCTAGCAGGCGTGCTTTTTGAGGAGAGGGGTTTTCCTGCAGGGGTAGAGGTGGAGGAGGAGGAGGAGGAGGAGGAGGAGGAGGAGGTTCCTGCAGTAGTGCCTTTTAAGGATTTTCCTGCAGGGGTAGCTTTTCCAGATGATGAAGATGGGAAGTGGCCTGCAGGGGTAGCTTTTCTGGATGTGAAAGATGGGAGGTGGCCTGCAGGGGTAGCTTTTCCAGATGAGGGAGATGAGGAGGAGGGGGGGTGGCCTGCAGGGGTAGCTCCTCTGGTTTTGGAGGATAAAGGGTGGGAAGATTTGGTTGCACACATGGCTCTTCTTGAGCTGTATGAGTGGGAGGCTCTAGTGGAGGAGGAGGAGTGTCTGGCAGCAGAAGTAGATGAAGATGATGAAGAGGTGGAAGCTTTTTTCACCTTCATCGCCCTCACTGCTGAGGACTTTTAATGCTTCCCTGATTTTCCGATCCTTCTCTTCATTCATTTTCTCTTTCTTCTTCTCAAGATGGCATTTGTACCGGTGAAATGATGAGAGACACGAACTCCTCATTGCAGCACTAATTGTCATCTTAGAGGCTGTTTGTTCTGCTGCCTTCAGGTGTGTTTTGATCACAGCCAAGCCTTCATAGGTCTCAATGTTTAACCTGGTCCTATCCTTCTCAATGATATCATCCATTATATTGAATGAACCTTCAACGAGAGGGCCAGTAAACAAAGAGAGCAGTGCCCTCACCAATTTGCCCAATACAGGAAATCTGATTGAGCCTTCTGGTGTCTTCATTACAAAGATTTCCCTCCACCAGTCAGCATCAATACGTGCAGAATTCTCATCAAAACCTTTGGCCTTGTCCTCCAGATCCAGGTCAGTCTGGTGGGCCCTCACCTCTTCATCCAGCTCGCCCAGTTCATTAGTGGTGATGACATTTGGCAGAGCCTTGGCCAAAGTGCTAAATGCAGTAAGCACGTTTTGGTCCTGGATCAACGAAGGTGACAGTGCAGACAAAGAGGAAATGATGACGTTGCTCAAGGGGAGGTTTTTTATCAGGAATGCAGCTGCCTTGATGTAGCCCTCTCTGAGTGAGGTGTATAACTCCTTCACCCAAGGTTTCTTCTCCACTCTGGCCTTGTTGACTACACAATGGCTGAATTTCCCAACCGACAACAATTTATCTGGATACTGCAGGTCTTTGTTCTGTATATCCAGATTAATCAAGCTCTTCACATCCAAAGGGATGGCATCGGGCTTCATAAACTTGGAGAGAACGTCTCTCACCAGCAGCACCATTTCGACATGCAGAACATGAAGCATAGGCTTTTCATACTGCAGTTTTTTGAGGAAGACCTGGAAGGATGGGAGTATACCTCTGTATAGGTCTATAATGGCTGTGAGCTTACTGAACTCTGTGAAAAGTACACAGATTCTTGTCTTCCTGTCACTACAGTGCCTTGCATAAGTATTCACCCCCCTTGGACTTTTTCCCATTATGTACTGTTACTAACTGGAAATCAAATAGACTTAAATAAACTTTTTCCCGTTTGATCAACAAAACATGCATAGTACTTTGGATGTGCAAAATACATTTTATTGTGACACAAACAATAATGAGAACAAAAAAGTTGACATCTGTTGGGTGCATAAGTATTCACCCCCCTGTGTCAATACTTGGTAGAACCCCCTTTCGCTGCAATTACAGCTGCAAGTCTTTTGGGGTATGTCTCTACCAGCTTTGCACATCTAGAGATGGAAAGGTTTGTCCATTCTTCTTGGCAAAAAAGATGAAGCTCAGTCAGATTGGATGGAGACCGTCTGTGAACCGCAATCTTCAAGTCTTGCCATAGATTCTCTATTGGATTGAGGTCTGGGCTACATTGTAACAATATTGGCCAAACATCCTTAGGCCATCTTAAAGCAGACGCAATACGTTCAAATGAACAAAAGTATGAATCAACTTCTGTTTCCCTAAACGGAGGAACAAGTGCCACATGTCTGCCAACATCAAAGCTATCCTGATGGAAGAGGGCAGGTGATTGTCCCCGAATGGGGGTGGCAGACGCCAATGGGGGTTCCCGCTCCAACTCTAGAGCTCGCACTCGTAGATGCATTGCCTCACGCTCCACCTCCTTAATACGGAGCACCAAGTGGAGCTCCTTGGCCGTCATGTCTGCCTTAATCATGGGATCCACGTGGGGGGGGGGCTGTGGCATTGCTTTGGCCTCCGCATCTTCCCCAGTATCCACATGACGTTCTGGAAACACCCCCTTCTCCCCTAGTTTTTCCACCAAAAGTTGTTTTAACTCAGCTTTTTTTGCATGTAAAGGTACTTGAACCCCGAAAAAATCTGCCACAATTAATAAATCAGCTTTCTTACATTTATCCAGCTTTTTTATCGAGGGGTCTATGGCAAAATCGTCTAATTGAAAATCCATCCTATTAACATAAACAACCAACCGGCAACACGTTTATGGAGAATATATCTATACGAACACATATATCATCTGCCAACAATTACTGAATGAAACTGAGAAGAGCAAGAAATAAAGAAAAATTCCCCAAAAGAAGAAACGGACGAGCCCCCAATTCATGTTACGACCCTGTCTAGGGGAAAATATAATCGCAACATGGTACAATAGTTCCCCCCCCTCCTTGCCACGCTCCCAAGAACCAGCCACAACAATTAACAGCCCGTTCGTATTTATTGACACATTTTCTTCAGGGTGGGCTTACAGCAAAATAACAAACAGAAAACAACCCTAAGGCGAAACAACCTAATCTTCCCTACTCAAAATAAAAGGAAACAAAAGACATCATACTGACCTAACTCCTCACCAACAAAACAGGAGAAAACATGGTTCGAACGGAAATGCTACCCACCCCTACCAAGAACGGGCTGTTACCAAAACAACAATTTACAGACGGCTGCATAAGTTGATTCCGGCTGGAGGTCCTGCTGGCAGTGGCAAGAGGAGAGAGAACCGCCGGCGCTTTGGGAACCGTGCTCTTATCCTGGGAATACGATCCACCCCATCCTTCGGCTGGAACCAATCCGCTCCCTGTAAACACATCCACTCAAAGAGACACACCTGAAACGCATCCACCCACTCATCCCCTCGAACAGACACACCTGAAACACAATCATCACGAGAGAGAGAGAGAGAGAGAGAGAGAGAGAGAGAGAGAGAGAGAGAGAGAGAGAGAGAGAGAGAGAGAGAGAGAGAGAGAGAGAGAGAGAGATCCACACAACCTCAAGGTTGTAACACTGGGCCATTTTAAGACATTAACATTCTTTAATCCAAACCATTCCTTTGTAGCTCTGGCTGTATGTTTAGGGTCATTGTCCTGCTGGAAGATGAACCTCCGCCCCAGTCTCAAGTCTTTTGCAGACTGCATCAGATTTTCTTCAAGGATTTCCCTGTATTTGGCTCCATCCATCTTTCCCTCTATTCTGACCAGTTTCCCTGTACCTGCTGAAGAGAAGCATCCCCACAGCATGATGCTACCACCACCATGTTTCACTGTTGGGATGGTGTGCTCAGGGTGATGGGCAGTGTTGGGTTTTCGCCACACATAGCGTTTTGCATTGAGGCCAAAAAGTTCAATTTTGGTCTCATCTGACCAGAGCACCTTCTTCCACATGTTTGCTGTGTCTCCCACATGGCTTCTGGCAAACTCCAAACGGGATTTTTTATGGATCCCTTTCAACAATGGCTTTCTTCTTGCCACTCTTCCATAAAGGCCAGATTTGTGGAGTAGACGACTAATAGTTGTCCTGTGGATAGATTCTCCCACCTCAGCTGTGGATCTCTGCAACTCCTCCAGAGTAACCATGGGCCTCCTGGTTGCTTCTCTGATTAATTTTCTCCTTGTCCGACTCTTCAGTTTGGGTGGACGGCCTCCTCTTGGTAGGTTTGCGGTTGTGCCATATTCTTTCCATTTTCTTATGATGGATTTTATGGTGCTCAGAGAGATGTTCAAAGCTCTGGATATTTTTTTATAACCTAACCCTGCTTCATATTTCTCCACAATTTTATCCCTGACCTGTTTGGTGAGCTCCTTGGTCTTCATGATACTGTTTGTTCAGTAATGATCTCCAACAAACTCTGAGTCCGTCACAGAACAGGTGTATTTATACTGAGATTAAATTGCAGACAGGTGGACCCTATTTACTAATTATGTGACTTGCAAATGTGACTTGTGAATGCAATTGGTCGCACCAGATCTTTGTTAGGGGTTTCACAGTAAAGGGGGTGAATACATATGCACTCAACACTTTTCAGATTTTTATTTGTAAATAATTGTGAAATCCATGTAATATTTCCCCCCACTTCCAAATGATGTACTATTTTGTGTTGGTCCATTACATAAACTCACGATGAAATAAATTTTAATCTGTGGTTATACCATGACAAAATGTAGAAAAGTCCAAAGGGGGTGAATACTTATGCAAGGCACTGTATTTACATCGGTTTGACCCTTTGTTGATTTGGCAAGTTGTTGATGTAGTACATCCATCCTAGCCTTTTCCTCAGCTGTAACCCCATGCTTCTGCAGAACCTGGTTGAGCAGCCATCTGTAAAACATTTAAATACAAACATAGGACATACATAAGACTAAGAGGAGTAAGCAGAGTAAATACAATTATTGCATTTGATCTGACTTTAAATTTAATTTAACACATTTGATGAAGAAAATATTGAAAGGAAAGACTAGACTACTGGCATCTCACCTGTATTTGCGCTGATCATGGGGTGACAGGAAGCTGAAATAGTGTGCAATCAGTGGATCCACTAGCTCCCTTATCCTGTTGCACACCTCCAGCATCTGAAGGAACCTGCTGCTGATGGGGCGGATCAGGCTCTTGTTCTTCATGTGTAGAAGAGATTGAAACTCTACAAACAGCTCCTTCTGCTTTGGAAACTTTTCAATGTCATAATACACATCCGTACAGAATTCTTCAACACAACTCTTGAATGGATTCAAAAGGGCCTTGGCAGAATTTGACACCATATGCACCGTGTCTCCACTGATGTCAAGGAGTGCATTGTTTTCTTTCCTGATCTGGGTCTCCACTCCAGATCGCTTTCCTCTCATGACGCTGCAGTTGTCAAGCAAAACAGACATGACCTGATCCCAGTTCAAATTTTATGAGTTGAGGATTTCTTCGATTGCATTTTTGAGGGTTGAGGCATCTGCAATGTTGACTTTCCTTGATCCAAAATGCTGGGTCACAACTTTACCCAAATCCTCATCAAAGAACCGTACAAGCACATTTAAAATCTTGTCCATATTAACATTAGTTGCCTCATCTGCATTCAAAGAGAACATCTTTGTTTGTAGCTTCATGGACAACTCTGTTTTGCAATAGGCTGCAATGCCATGTGTGCACAAGTAGGAGGCGTGTGCGTTGCACAATGACAGCCTGGAGAGTGCGCTCTGGTCTTCTGCAACTGATCGAATCAGGTTGACAAGGGGCTGTGATATGGTCAGGGACAGGTCATGCTCTGCTATGAAAGAGCAAATTCGCACTTTCTGCATGCAGACACGATCAGCCATGGAGGGACCTACTTCTGTTGTGGTGACTGCAGCACCAGGCAATGATGATGTGTGCCGAAGAGCTCTAACATTAGCCTTATGGCTAGCTTCAGACTGATGGCGTGAAAGGACTTTCTTGCCATTGCTCCCATACACTATTTTTTTATGGCACACCACACAAAAGCAAACTCCTGGCATTTTCATTTTTTTGCACCAAGAGCTAAATGGCTTGCCATTATCACCTACTTCGCATAGCCAAGCCCATCTCCACTTATTTTTTACCGTTTTATCGATTTCCGACACATCAGTGCCTTCCTTCAGTAGAAGGGCGTCCATGCTGCCAAAACCGAAAGCAAAGTGACTGCTGCTTTGATAGCAGTGGCGGCCTTTCCTACAGGCGGTATAGGCGGCCGCCTGGAGCGCCATCTAGAGGGGGAGCGCCAAATAATGCGCCCCCCAAAAAAACAACACAATTATAATTTTTTATTTTTTTCCCGGGCGCGTATTTTGGCGCCCGTTCTATATCTCCAACCAATATTTTGACATAAAAAAATAAATCTAACAGTAAGGTAAAATGTAAAACGGAGGGGTGTGTTCTTCATTGGTGTTGTCGGAACATGCGGCGTGCATGAGTAGACGGGCCGGATTACTGAACTCATCAATTTGCTCTCCTTACCGTTGTGAAGACAGGTGTAAGTATGAAAATGTTTGGATGTGCTCCAAAATCCAGGCCGAGTATAATTTTAAATAGTTCATATGTTTAAAAGTAGGCTAAACCAAATTGTATTAAGCAATATTTGCAATATTATTTTGGCCAACACACATGTTGCGTAAATGTTCGTTAAAGACTGCATGAAAGTTGCAGTTATCTGATTTGCGTTGGTTCACACATTCCAACAAATATGCCTAGATATAGGCTCATAATGCACTGACAGTAACAACATGGATAACTTCGATTTTTACTTGCTTCTTGATTTTCATTGCACAGAATACAAAACGAGAGAGAAGAAGGATAAATGGCTTTCGGATCAGTCCGCGCAATTGCGTTTTTGTAAATATAGCCAGTGTTGGGGAGTAACGGAATACATGTACCGGCGTTACGTATTTAGAATACAAATTATGAGTAACTGTATTCCGTTACAGTTACAAATTAAATAGATGGTATTCAGAATACAGTTACATTGTTGAAATCAGTGGATTACATGACGGTACTTCTCTGTTTCACGAGTTTATTCACTCTCTCGTAAATCCACTGGCGGCAAAGCCCCCAGGAAGCAGCTGGAGACCAGGGCTGCCGTAAGAGCGCCCCGGCCCCTGTCGGCGTGAAGAAGCCTGACCGCTACCGGCCCGGGACCGTGGCTCTGAGAGAGTTCCGTCGCTACCAGAAATCTACGGAGCTGCTGATCCGCAAGCTGCCCTTCCAGCGCCTGGTGAGAGAAGACCGACCTGCGCTCCCAGAGCTCCGCTGTCATGACTCTGCAGGAGGCCAGCGAGGCTGATGCCGGGTTCACACCGGACGCTGAGGCGCCGGGCAGCGCTAATATCACCCGTTGACCCAGTAGTATAAAAGCATATGGTCACTTGTTGCGCCAACATTAACTGCAACAGCGTCCTAATTTAATGTCATCCATATTCAAGAACTTCTCCGCTGTTTGCTCCGTTCAATGTCGGGTGTCGAGGGTAAATTACGTACTCTCCACTCAAGCCCCCTCTCTTTTTATCTTTATGACTGCTTGTAGTGGATGGGCAGAGGGGGGCATTTAATAATGTGATTGGTAAAATTGGTAAAATTAAAACTCCAGGACAACAGAAGGGGAATACAAACTATGGGATGCATACTTTATCATTTATATCATATAAAATATGTCATCAATATCGTTTAAAATCATTTTTCAGTGTGTTTACTGGCGCGATACGCTCGCGTCAAGCGCAAACAAAAATAGACTCGACGCCGAAACAATCGCTGCACGGCGCGAGGCAGCCTTGGCGCAGCGCGACCCCTCAGCCTCCGGTGGGACCCGCACAGAG
This sequence comes from Pleuronectes platessa, assembly GCF_947347685.1. Lineage (NCBI taxonomy): Eukaryota > Metazoa > Chordata > Actinopteri > Pleuronectiformes > Pleuronectidae > Pleuronectes > Pleuronectes platessa. The sequence goes on from NC_070633.1 coordinate 1,943,195, forward strand.
CTGGGAGTGGATGGGAGCCGGACATCCAGCTGGCCCGCCGCATCGGCGGAGAGAGAGTTTAAACTGCTGCTGCTCCACTGACAATAACAACGCCGCAATCCTACACTTAAAAAATGCAATACAAACCGGAAGTATTCCAAGTATTCAGAATACGTTACTCAGATTAGTTAATGTAATGGAATACATTACAGATTACATTTTTAGGCATGTATTCTGTATTCTGTAACGAAATACGTTTTGAAAGTATCCTTCCCAACACTGAATATAGTGTTGTGCAATAGTAGGAGTAGAATTGACGTTGGCTAATTATTAATAATCATGAAATATTATTAAAATAACAATTATTTCTTAAAAATAATCAAAAATGATAAAGCTATTAATTAAGAAATGTAACACATTTAATTAGAAATGATACGGTTATCCATTAATAATAGTTAAAATAATTAATGAAAACAATAAAATTATCAATTAAGAATAATACAAATCTGTAATCATTGCTTATTGTCGCGGGGCACCACCCTGGTTACAGGGACCAACGATACAATCTATAAATATCAGTCTCATAATGATAAATGTCAAATCAATAATCTCAATATTTAATATTAATAATTATTTAATTAACAGTGAAGGCTACTAAGTTCGAGCACAGGCAATCATAATCCAGCTGCAATCACATACATATGCACAAATAATCACAGACTACAGATACTTTAATTACAAAAGCATTTATTAAAAAGGGGAAATAAAGTTAATGTTATTCAATGATTCATCATTTTAACAAGCTCCGATATTTCAAAGATAAACACAGCAGCAGCACTTATCACAATTCAGAAAATACATGTAAAACCGGCGGTCTACCTATGTATGTCTGTCTCGGTGTGTGTGTGTGTGTCTGTGTCAAAGTGTCTCTCTGTGTGTGTGTGTCTATGTGTATGCATGTGAAATAAAGTTAGTGTTATTTAATGATTCATCATTTTAACAAACTCCCATATTTCAAAGATAACAACAGCAGCCGCTTATCACAACTTAGAAAAACACATGTATTCATCTATGTGTATCTGTGTGTGTGTATCTGTCTGTGTCTATCAATGTGTCTCTGTGTCTGTGTGGGTGTGTCTGTGTGTGTGTGGGTGTGTGAGAGAGCGAGAGAGAGAGAGAGAAAAAGAAGGGGGCGTGGCGATGACGCAGTCACTTGGTGACGTCACATCTAAGATGGCGGCCGATCATGATTCGTGGAATCAAGGCCTAAAAACTCTCAAAATGGCGGATTGACTACAAAACAAGATGGCGGAGCCGTTATGAATTTAGAGCCAGAATGGGAAGAGAGAGAGAGAGGAGGCGTGTCAATAATAGACTCAAAATGGTGGGTTTAACTTGCGTTATTCAAAATGGAGTCTATGTTAATGACACCATGTGGCCGGAGCTCACACTGGTGGTCGTCACATGAATTACACCAAGGGATTTTCAGACAAAGAGAATTCTTTGTCTCTGCTTCGGCGTTCGGCCGCATGGCTTCCAGATGTGTCCAGCCTCTCTGAATATAGATTTAACTATGTTACATGAACTGTATTCTAAATACAGATCGGATGTGTGTATAGGTCGGTTTAGAAGGAGAGAGAGAGAGCATACAGGGAGAGAGCAAAGCTCTTAAAAGCACCGTCAGAGACAAGTTACATTTACTTTACCACTCAGCACCCAAGTGGCGTTGTGTGCTGAGGTTTGACCGGTAAAGTCTCTTTAAAGTTGTTCAAACGGTCACAATGAGCTGGAGACGCTGCTCACGGCGCTTAAAAACTGTGGCACAAGGCCGTAACCGGAAACCGGAAGTGGCGAGTCGCCGCTAAACATTAGAGACTCGGCGGTCTCATACAAAACAAATACGTTCAATTATTAAAACAATACGCTACGTATTATATTAACATCTGCCCAGACAATAAAGCCTCTTACTGTACCACCCCCGCGGTGTGCGTGCGCGTCGGGCCAGTGAATCACGTGGTCTCTCAAGCGGTCTTCGGCCGCTGGACCGGACAAGCAGCGGATTTTCTCGTGCTGCTTCGATGGGATGAACGTCGTCCTTCTTCTTCAGGGATGTGGAGCTCGTGCTCCTCAGCGGAATGAATCTCGCGCTTCTGCAGGGGATGAACAGCGGTAACGCCGCTGTGGATTTGGAAAGAAAGTCTGTGATGCTCGACCGGCGAGCGAGTTCCTGTGCGTGGCCTCTTCAAGTTAAAATAACAAAAGTCCTTTTGAAAATAAACTTGAACTGAGATAAAAGACAATGAAAGAAATGAAAGAAAATAACTCTGGTTGATAAACTAAAAGTTAAGGTTGCCCCCGTTAGCACTGAATCAGCTGGGAGGCCCCGAAGGGGGCCTGGTGTTGTCTTCAGAGCAGGGTAAAATGGCTGCGATGTTTGGGGTCTCAGTGGTTTTGTTCTACCTGAGAGGTCCTCCTCCTTGAGGAGTTGTTCATAGGATGATGCTGGCTTTAAGCCAATTGAGTGTCAGAAATGGATCTGAGTGGGCGGGGCTTGGAACTGAGCAGGGGCTTCTGGGAAAACCCCAGGACATTTTTCCACCACCAGGGGGAGATTCTTGAGCCTGCAGGAGGATGTTTTCCCGCCCAAAGTTTAACAACCCTTTGTTCCTCTCGGCTTCAGTGTCTGCTGGCCCCCCGCTGGGCTCTGGCCCAACAATAGCCTATAGGCATATAAACGTCGGTTCGTCTTTCTTTCTTTGATTCTTTAATTGTAAGCCTTTTCTCACGCTTCTGCTCCTTTTTCAATAATTCTCTACATCGTGTAGGTCCAGGCCAAACGAAAAGGAGAGCATTTTAAGACGTCTGTTGATTTAGAACTTTTTATTTAATTATTTCTGTATCTGCCGACGATGATTGATACACCGGTGGCCATGACTGGGATGCACTCTGCAGCCCCCACGGCACTGATATTGACAGCATGACCCACTGTATCACTGATTATATTAACTTCTGCGAGGAGAACACTGTGCCCTCCAAGCTGGTACGGTGTTTTCCCAACAACAAACCCTGGGTGACCCCCGAGATAAAGACCCTGCTGAACGAGAAGAAGAGGGTCTTCAGTTCGGGGGACAAAGAGGAGCTGCGCAGAGTCCAGAAGGAACTCCGGCTGATGATCAGGAAGGGGAAGGACAGCTACAGGAAGAAACTGGAGAAGCGGCTGGAGCAGAACAACGCCAGGGACGTCTGGAGAGGGCTGCAGGCCATCGCAGGCCACGGAAAAGGTGTGGGAAGACAACAACCCAGCGGGGACAAGGACTGGGCAGACGAACTGAATCTGTTCTTCAATAGATTTGATTCCCCTCCCCCCGCCCCCTCTTCACACCTCTCCTGGCCAGCCCCCCCTCCCCCCCCCCCTCCTCAGCCTGCCACCTTCGACAACTGACCCCCTCCAGCCCACCCCCACCCCATCTCCAGATCATCATCCCCCCTTGAGACTCTCACCACTCCTCACCCCCACACCCCCACACCCCCACCCCAATCATCCTCCACCCCCCTCTCTATAACAGATGATCAGGTGAGAAGTCAACTCAAGAAGATCAAGGCTAGGAAGGCCCCGGGCCCGGATGGTATCAGCCCAAGACTGCTCAAGGACTGTGCTGACCAGCTCTGTGGTGTGATCAGGCATTTGTTCAATCTAAGCCTGAGCCTGGAGAAAGTCCCAGCCCTGTGGAAGACCTCCTGTGTGGTCCCGGTGCCGAAGACGCCGCGCCCCAAGGAGCCAAACCACTTCAGGCCAGTTGCCTTGACTTCTCACCTGATGAAGATGATGGAGAGGATTATCCTGAGACACCTACGACTGCTGGTGGGCACACAGCTGGACCCCCTGCAGTTTGCTTACCAGCCTGGGATTGGGGTGGACGACTCAGTTACCTACCTGCTGCACAGATCCCTGCTACACCTGGAGGACAGCAGGAACACTGTGAGGGTCATGTTTTTTGACTTCTCAAGTGCATTCAACTCCATCCAGCCTTCACTGCTCAAAGTGAAGATGGAGAACGTGGGAGTGGACCAACACCTGGCTGCATGGACAACGGACTACCTCACCAAGAGACCACAGTATGTGAGGCTCCATCACTGTGTGTCTGACGTGGCGCTCTGCAGCACAGGTGCCCCTCAGGGTACGGTGCTCTCCCCTTTCCTCTTCACCCTCTACACCTCCGACTTCACCCACAACACCACACACTGCCACATCCAGAAGTTCTCCGATGACACAGCCATCGTTGGATGTGTTCCTGAGGGGAATGACCTGGAGTACAGGGCGGTCATCACAGACTTCGTCAGCTGGAGTGAGCTGAACCAGCTTCAGCTGAACACCAGCAAACGAAGGAGATGATCGTGAACTTCCGGAAAAAAGCATCCAACTTAACACCAGTGAACATCCAGGGATTGGACATAGAGGTGGTGGAGAACTACAAATTCCTGGGTGTTCACCTCAACAACAAGCTGGACTGGTCGGACAACACACATGCCCTCTATAAGAAGGGCCAGAGCCGCCTCCATCTGCTGAGGAGGCTGAGGTCCTTCGGAGTGTGCAGGGCTCTCCTCAGGACTTTTTATGACTCTGTGGTGGCCTCAGCCATCTTCTACGCGGTGGTCTGCTGGAGGGGGGGTAGCACGGACAGAGACAGGAGCAGGCTCAACAGACTGATAAGAAGAGCGAGCTCTGTCCTGGACTGGACTCCATTGAGGAAGTGGGGGACAGAAGGATGTTAGCCAAGCTGGCGTCCATCATGGGCAACACCTCTCACCCCCTACATGACATTGTGGGGTCCCTGAGCAGCTCCTTCAGCAGCAGACTGTTACACCCACGGTGTAAGAAGGAGAGGTTCCGCAGGTCCTTCATCCCGGCCGCAGTCAGGCTCTACAACACCAGCACCACCTGATAATGTTGTAGTCCCTGTCGATTATCTCTATCTCCACTCAACCTCTCACCATAGCTGTATTTGTATTTTTATTTTTCTTATTTATGTTTGTATTTTTTTACTCAGTTCACTACCATGCACAATAATTATTTACAACACTTTACATCTATATTTATATCATGGTCACTTAAAATGGTTACATTGCATTATTTATATTTCCAGTATGCTATGTTGTAGTATTATTTATATTATGGTCACTTACTTTTTAATTATTTTTCTGTATCATGGTCACTACTGTTGCAATATTACTTATAATATTTTTGTTTTCATTACAATAACACTTACATCATTCCACTTTATCCCCAGCACCTGCTTTTGCACAGTGTCTGTTTTGCAGGTTGTTTGTTATCTGTACTCTTATTATGTGTAGTTTTAGTAGTGTACATATTGTGATCTTTTTTATTGTGCTTCGGCACTGTTACTTTAATTCTGTTTTTCTTTATTGCTGTAACAAGTGAATTTCCCCATTGTGTGGATAAATAAAGAAATCTAATGACTGATCAAAGCGAAACACAAGATGGTCTATCTGTTCAAACAGTCATTTTTTGCCACAACTCAACTTAATCCGAAACACTAGCTAAATTGCCAAACACAAGAAAAACAAGCACAACGCATGGGGATTTATTCCAATGCTCTGCCAACGCATGGATTTTTTTTTTAAATGCCGCGTCAACTTATCCATTCAAACATGAGAAAGACGCAAGGCATGGTTCACAAACAAAAGGTTAAAAAAATCACAGCTAATTGGTGAAGTTATGCAAATCATATCAGTGTTACACCCCCCCCCCCCCCCCTATTTTTTTTTTCTCTTCGGATCTGCATCGATCTCATTTTTAGCCTTATGCGAGCGGAGTTGACGGAAATCCGTCATAGCGACGGAAAACTTTAATCCATGCACGCTACCCAGTGCTTCCTCTGGCCTGTCTCCTTTTCAATGTACTTATGGTTACCAGCCACCACTGTTCCCCGACCTGGAGACGGAAGTCAGCGTCCCCTCTGCCCAGAAGTTCATCCATCGATGTCGCCGCATTTGGAGAGGAGCCTGAGAATATGCTCCTGAGAAGCGCGGCCCAGGCGAAGAGGATGGCTGATCGACGACGGACTCCCGCCCCCGCTTACAAGCCTGGACATAAGGTTTGGCTGTCCACACGTGACCTTCCCCTGCGGGTGGAATCCCGTAAGTTGGCTCCCCGGTTTGTGGGACCGTTTCCAGTATCAAGAGTCATTAACCCGGTTGCGGTTCGCCTCAAGCTTCCCAGATCTATGAGAGTTCACCCCACTTTCCACGTGTCCCGGATCAAACCGGTTAAGGAGAGTCTTTTGGTCCCCCCCGCTAAGCCCCCTCCCCCTCCCAGGATTATCGATGGAGGTCCGGTCTTCACAGTGAAACGCCTGCTGTCAGTTCGGCGCCGGGGTCGTGGACGGCAGTATCTGCTTGACTGGAAGGGTTACGGTCCTGAGGAGAGGTCATGGGTGGCCACAAGTAATATCATGGATCCTTCCCTCATCCAGGATTTCCATCGTCTCCACCCTGACCAACCTTGGACGTCAGGTGCCGTCCCTAGAGAGGGGGGTACTGTCAAGTCTCGTCCGGTCCGATAAGTTGTTTCACCTGGGTGGTCATGATTTATGTTCTGTGTTGTGTGTCCCTACTCATCTCTCCTCTCGTTTCAGACTCCTCACTCCCTCCCTCGTGTGTGTGTTCCACCCTGGTGATTGGATTCACGTTCTCGTGTTTGGACTGCCTTTACGTGTACCATATACAAGAAGTAAAGTTTGTTAACTGCTCCTACCTGTGCCTCCGTGTTCTGCTATTGGATCCTCACACCATACTGCATCCCTTACAACAACAGGCTTTGTCAACATGCGGCCGAACTATGGTTTTCCAAAAACCATGGCCCCACATATAGTATTGAAGTTATCCTTCAAAATGTTTACCCTCATCAATGCTGCTAAAAACTTGATGAGGTTTTCCTACACCGGACATCTATTGCACTTCTGTCCATCCTGGGAGAGGGATCCCTCACATGTGGCTCTCTCTGAGGTTTCTACGTATTTTTACCCTGTTAATAGGGTTTTTAGTAGTTTGTCCTTACTCTTGCTGAGGGTTAAGGACAGAGGATGTCACACCATGTTAAAGCCCTATGAGAAGAATTCTGATTTGTGAATATGGGCTATACAAATAAAACTTGATTGATTGATTATTCTCCTTGAGGAGGGCCTTTATATCTGGATTAACCCAAGGTTGTTAGAGCACTGTACAGTCTTGGTGGGTACAATGTTATCCACATGGATGTTGATATAAACTGTGATGCAGGTAGTGAGGCTGTTAATGTTCTCCTCATGACACTCGAAGAGTCCTTCCCACGCAGTACAGACACCAGTGGCAATGTCCTGCCCCCTCTGCAAGGTGGTGCGGAGCCTTTTCGCAATGTAAGGGGGCCCCCAAGACGTGCCCCCCCGCAGTGCATTGCTTGTGGGCCGCACGGTGCACGTTCAACATATGAAAACTACTTCGTAAAGTTCACTGTTCGCGAAAAACATGCGCGACATGCTCAACACTGCAGCTACTCCAACAGGAAGCCACTGCAGAGGGGCTGAAGAGCTGCATGTGTTTCCAGAGCCGCGGGTTGCCGACCCTTGCCTACGGCGAAAGAGCGATTTGTTTACTGCTCCGCGGTTAAAGAGATGCGGACGTCAGAACATCAGTTCGGCTAAAATATTAGTTTCGCCTCACATTTCCCCCTCCCGGTCGCCCGCCCCATCTGTTATGCCTCTGCGCCCCCATCGGTGGGGCGCACCACACAGTTTGAGAATCACTGCGCTACATCGCGGAATTGTAACGGGCACTGAGCAACGACATGGTGCAAGCATTCGATTTAGACAGTGTCTCTCCTCAGGAGGAGTAAAACATTCCGTAACGTTTTAGCTAGACTTCAGATAATATGAACGTGTTCACCGTTCAAATTCATTAATTGTCATGAAGCTGCGTTCAGTTCAGAATCAGAATCAGAATCAGAATTCTTTTTATTGCCATGTATATTTGCACATACAGGAAATTGCCTTGGTGTGGTTGGTGCACTTTACAAACAACAAATTAAAAAACACAATATCGAACAATATAACAATATAAAAAAAAAAACAGTATATACAGATAAAGAGTTACGTGCGGTTTTAAGGTGCAGAGATTGGTAATAGTGCCAGTAATATAGAGTTATAAATTATGTGCAAGGGTGGGTGGGGGGTGGGGGGGTCAGCAGAGTCAGTGTGATGCAGGGGGCTTGTTTGTGAGCCCCACTGCCATGGGGAAAAAACTGTTCAGGTGACGCGAGGTTTTAGTCCTGATGGCCTTTTTCCGGACAGTAGTCTCTGGAACAGGTGGTGAGCGGGATGGGAAGGATCAGCAATGATCTTGCGTGCTCTCCTACTGGTCCTGGAGTGGAACAGGTCTAGGAGAGCCGGCAGGTCACAGCCGATGACCTTCTCAGCTGACCGGATGATCCGCTGCAGTCTGCCCTTGGCCTTGGCAGTGGAGGCAGCGAACCAGACGGTGATGGATGAGGTGAGGATGGACTCAATGATGGCTGTGTAGAAGTCAACCATCACTTTCCGCGGCATGCTGAATTTCCTCAGTTGCCGCAGGAAGAACATCCTCTGCTGGGCCTTCTTGATGATGGAGGTGATGTTCTCCGCCCATCTCAGGTCCTGTGCGATGATCGTCCCCAGGAATCTGAATGACTCCACTGTTTTAACTGGGGAGTTGCACATGGTGAGAGGGACGGTTTGAGCTGGGCTCCTCCTGAAATCTGCTACCATCTCTACAGTTTTTAAGGTGTTCAGCTCCAGGTGGTTCTGGCTGCACCAGGAAGCCAGGCTGTTTACTTCCTCTCTGTAGGCGGCCTCGTCCCCATTGGAAATTAATCCAATAAGGGTTGTGTCGTCAGCAAACTTCAGAAGTTTTACAGAGGGATGGCTGGAGGTGCAGTTGTTCGTGTAGAGGGAGAAGAGGAGAGGAGAGAGCACACAACCCTGTGGGGCTCCAGTGCTGATGGTCCGGGTGTCAGAGACAAGCTTCCCCAGCCTCACGCGCTGCTTCCTGTCGGTCAGGAAGTTAGTGATCCACCTGCAGGTGGGCTCAGGCACACTCAGCTGTGTCAGCTTGTCCTGGAGAAGAGCTGGGGAGATGGTGTTGAATGCGGAGCTGAAGTCCACAAACAGGATCCTGGCCTAGGTGCCAGGGGAGTTGAGGTGCTGGAGGATGAAGTGGAGTCCCATGTTGACTGCGTCGTCTACGGACCTGTTGGCTCTGTAGGCAAACTGCAGCGGGTCGAGGAGGTGGTTGGTTATGGTCTTGAGGTGGTTCAGCACGAGGCGCTCAAAAGTCTTCATCACTACGGAGGTCAGGGCGACTGGTCTGTAGTCATTAAGGCCTGTGATCCTCTGCTTCTTGGGAACGGGGATGATGGTGGATGTTTTAAGGCAGGCGGGTACAACACATTCAGCCAGTGAGGTGTTGAAGATGTCCGTGAATACTGGAGAAAGCTGATCTGCACAGTGCCTTAGTGATGAGGGGGAGACAGCGTCTGGTCCAGCTGCCTTACGGGGGTTCAGTCTCTTCAGGAGCTTATTTACGTCTCTCCTGAATTGAGAGAGGTGTGGTGGGGTGTGATGGGGGGGGATGGATGTGTGATGGGGGGGATGGAGGGGATGGGGCAGTCTGGGGCCATTTTGTGCGGGGGGGGCTATTGTCTTTGTCCAGGCTGGGGAGAAGAGGTGTGATAAATGCGGGGGGGGGGGGGGGGGTTTGAGAGTGTCTATCGAATCTACAGTAGAAGTCTTTCAGTTCGTTTGCAAGTCTCAAGTCTTCCACAGAGTGGGGGGATTTGGTTTTGCAGCCGGTGATCACTCGAAGGCCCTTCCAGACAGACGAGGAGTCGTTGGCTGCAAACTGTTGTTCCAGTTTCTTTGAATACTGTCGTTTGGCCTCCTTAATCTCCTTGCCAAACGAGTATTTAATCAGTCGGAACCTATCCATGTCCCCACTCTTGAAGGCCACCTCTTTCTCCAAACGAAGCTGTTTGAGCTTTGCTGTGAACCAGGGCTTGTCGTTGTTATAACACACCCTGGTGCGTGTCGGAATACAACTGTCTTCACAGAAGCTGATGTAGGACGTCACAGCATCTGTATATTCGTCCAGGCTGTTAGAAGCAGTTCTAAAAATGTCCCAGTCAGTGTTGTCAAGGCAGTCACGCAGCTCCTCCACAGCTTCTCTGTTGCTCCAGTTCTTGGATCTCAGCACAGCATGTTTAGAAAGTTTAAGTTTCTGTCTGTAAGCCGGGATCAGGTGAATGAGAGCGTGGTCGGATAGACCCAGGGCAGCGCGGGAAACTGCATGATACGCATTGCTGATGGTGCTGTAGCAGTGGTCCAGGGTGTTATCCCCCCTGGTCGGGCATTTTATTAACTGTTTGTATTTTGGGAGCTCTTTGGATAAGTTCCCCTTATTAAAATCCCCAAGAACAATAACGGGGGAATACGTGTTCTCTCTCCTTCTCTCCACTCCCAGTATCTGCTCAGCGAGTTGTCGTCAGCTTGCAGGGGGATGTAAACTCCGGCCAGGATGAAAGAGGTGAATTCACGGGGAGAGTAGAACGGTCTGCAGGTGATGAAAAAAGTTTCCAGGTCCGGAGAACAGGACTGTAAAATTACGTTCACGTCGCTGCACCAGCCATGGTTTATATAAAAACAAATCCCTCCGCCCTTTGCCTTGCGTGAGAGGATCGGGCCGCGGTCCGCACGTAACAGCTGAAAGCCGGTCAGCTGTGCAGCGGAGTCCGGTGTGGCTTCAGTCAGCCACGATTCCGTAAAACACAAGACAGAAGAAAGGGAAAAGTCTCTATTTGTCCGGATGAGAAGGCGCAGTTCGTCCATCTTATTACACAGCGAGCGAACATTAGAGAGGAGAATGCTCGGGAGAGGTGAGCGTAATCCTCTCTCCCTGAAGCGCACCAGAGCCCCGGAGCGCTTACCTCTCCGTCTCCGCTTCAGTCTCGCTGCGTGTCCGAGGAACACCGCACCTTTAATCAGTAAGTCCACTAAATCCACGGAAGAGGCGAGAAAGTTGGGACATAAATCAGATGGTGTTGTGTCCCTGATGTTAAGAAGCTCGTCCATCGTGAAAGTAATCCGAGTTGGGTCGCAATTAACAGAATTAAATACTAAAAACAAACACAGAAGTGCGCACCAACACACCGTGGCAGCCGGTCGCAGCGCCATCATTTAAAATGTCATCGTTCTCATAAAAATGAACGTGTTCAATGAACGCGTTCATTTGATAGCGTTCATGCACAACACTGGTGCAGACAAGGACTGAGTAAATTTGATAGTATGCAGAAATAAAGGAAAATCTCAAGCTGACAACTCTATGTCCTGCGATAACCCACTGTGGTAACCTCCTGTATTACACTTATCTTGTTAAATACTTTTGTTTATGACCAAACACCTGCAAAACTTGTGACATTCCCACCAACCTCGGCTATAATTTGCACTTGGTGCTAATTAGCAAATGTTAGCAGGTAAACAGACTAACCTGATGGCCATGCTCAAAACAAAAGGTGATAAGGATCAACATGTTATTGTTGTCATTGTGATCATGTCAGCACAATGATGTCTTGACTTGAAGAATTGCTGTTTTCACATGGTCCCACATTACACTGAACTTTTTTCATAGAAATACTATGTGGATATTAAGCAAAAAGGGTTTTGTTATTAGCCTACTTGATACAGATTTGATATGGTGATCCTCAATAATGAGTAGATTTTAAAGCCAATTTGGCAGTAGAAGTTTAACAGTTATTGATAACCTTTGTAAATCAACCAATAGAAAAGTGTGTGGTTGTCAACAGTATAGATAAAGATAAAGTAGCTTTATTGTCAATTTCTTAACATGTTCAAGACATACAAGGAATCGATACGACCAGGGGTTCATTTGTGCCGGATCCCCCCTGACAAGAGGTCCGCCGCGGACGACGTTCGCTACATCGTCCAGGGCGAGGGGTGGCGGCGGCGGCGGCTAAAGACACACCGATGATGTGACGTTTTGTAATAAATCTCTCATTTGATTTTTGTGTTTGCAACTTTTGTTTCTGCTTGCGCGGCTATATTTTGGTCACCCCCGACAAAATCTCACTCCAAGGTTTTTTGAAAAGTTGGCAGCTCTGTTAATATTAAAAAAATGTTAAAAAAATTTATAAAATAAATCAATAATATTCATATAATAATTTACAGAACAAATCCCATGAATTTCCAGTTGTTTATTAAGATAAAACAACGTCATTTGAAAGACTCGGAGATCTGTTGTTGATGCACCCCGCTTCGCAGACAAAAACTTTTGAAATTTGCCGCATCTGGGGAGCAAGCAGCAGAGAGGAACAAAGTTCACCTGTTCAATGCACACATGTCAAAAAGACAGTTGAATTTACTGTCCTTTTTCAAAAAGAAGGAAGAGTTGCATGACGCTTCGAAACGATTCAGAAAAGTCTCGACAAGCGGCGACAAGGGCAGTTGCAGCGGTCATGTTGACGAGCAAAACCGGCTGCAGCAGGAGACTAGCGCCGCAACCGCTAGCCAGCTTCACCGGCAGCTAGCCAAGCCAGGGCAGGAGGCCGGTACCGCGGCAGCAGCAGGTCAGGTTGCCCGCCAGCCGGAGCGGGAGCTAGCTACAGCGCCAGCAGTCACAGACACACGCAGTAAAACCCGAAACAGGGAGGAGGAGGAGAATCCGGACATGGTCGTGATGTGGGGTGTTTTGGACAACTAAATATGGTGAGCTTACTGTCTATTAATAGGCCGCGTGCCAATCTTTAAATAATAATAATGGAAGATTTATGTGATTTATTGTAAGCTTTGAACTTTTATTCTTTATGTTTTACAAGTTAGATCTATGTTGAGAAATTAATTGCTGACTGTAAGTCCCACATGTGTTGATGTAGGCATTTGCCTGTGCTGTGCAGTATAGCCTAAAATAATTGTAAATTATTGTCATAAAATGTATACCATGGATATTATTTGAAATTGAGGCTTGTAAGTCCCACAGCATTGTCAGTGTGCATTTGCATGTTTTTTTTCAGCACTGTTTTCTGTATGCGTTCCGGAACCTGTGCCCGTCTCGTCATCCCTGCGCTGTCATATGTACTTTGCGTTCCGGCACCTTGTGATTTACAAATTAAGCACTGGATACGACATTTCCCACTCTCCCACAGTGAAACATATAAAGTGCAGAGGCACAACAGATAACACAAGAAATGTCCTAATACTAAGTAAACATACAGATTTTTTAGTACAGCAGCATAAGGTTCTCTAAAGTGTAAATGTTGTGATTAAAGTGATAAAAGTGCGAAAAGTACAAGAGACAGTTTGTTGCAGAGTCCTGAGTGTTTTTGGGGGGGGGGGGTTCAGCTTCCGGTAAGACTGGAGGATATGGCTGGGGGGAGAGAGGGGAGAGAATTTAGCTTCCTGACAGCTTGTTGTATGAGACTATTTCTGAGTCTTGTGGTGCGGCAACGGAGGCTCCTATACCTTCTTCCAGAGGGTAGGAGGCTGAACAGACCGTGGTGGCTGGTGACCCTCACAATCGAGGTACTTTTCCGGTCGAGGCGGGTGGTGTAAGTGTCTTGCAAGGAAGGGAGTGGGTCACCAATGATCTTACCAGCTGTGCTTACTATGCGTTGCAGTTTTTTCCTGCTGTGTGCAGTGCAGCTACTGCCCCACACAGTGATACAGCTGGACAGGATGCTTTCAATGGCGCCCCGGTAGAATGTTTTCAGGATTGGTATGGGAGCTCTCGCTCTCTTGAGCTTGCAGAGGAAGTAGAGGCGCCGCTGGGCTTTCTTCGTCAGTGATGCAGAGTTGGTGGCCCAGGAGAGGTCCTCACTGATGTGCACCCCCAGGAATTTGGTACTGCTCACTCGCTCCACAGCAGCACCATCGATGGTCAGTGGTGGGTGCTCAGTGTGGCTTTTCCTGAAGTCAACCACAATCTCCTTTGACATGACTAGCCGTTCAAAGCACTTCATAACGATGGGGGTATAGTGACCAAACTGTAATGTCGAGGTTACTTTTAATCTAATAATCAATGAGTATGACATCCCACCATTTAATCCACGAAACACAGTTCGGGATATTTTGTCGTATCCGATCAGAACGTATGGGGGAGTCCCTCCCCCCCACGATGGTTAATGTATGAATGATACTTAGAGAGAATTATAGAAGTGTTGTATAAATGTGTGTGTGAATATGAATGTGACCCATAGTTTAAAGCACCTTGAGACTAGTCTGACTAGAAAAGAGCAGTATGCAATCCTTTTAACAATTCATGAAATCATTGAAAGGTGTTATTTTATCACAAGGAACCATCTACTGTACCTAGATGCTTTATTGTCATGATATTCTTAGAGCCTGCTGCCCACTAACGATGCTTCTCACTTTGCACCAGAGCCTCAGTTGCACCACAGAGCTACACACCACCATGACGACAGATATGGGTATGACTTACGAGTCAAAACTAAAGATATTTTTTGAGATATTCTCTGTGTTAATTATTTTTCACAAGCAAATTTGCCATCAATTTCCTATTTCTTGCAGTAACTTTCAACAAATGCCCCCAACAAATTATAACATGATTGATAACAAATGACAAATATGCACAAAATATTATGGCTGGGTTTACAAATATGGTGTTAATTTGATCAAGGTACAGGGATTAAAAATTAAAGTCACCACAATGGATTTCTATCAATCAGAATACAGAGAGACCATGTGTGAGATCAATGTAAATAAAATACGTTATTTTAACTTGAGAAGACAAACAAGTAATTCAACTCTCTTTTGTCTGAATTTGTTACTTAGTTTGTTTGTGTTATCTCACGTAATATCCTTGTGATATCAGTAGGGGGTAGCAATTAGCTATGAATTCACAAGGAATTGGATTAAGTGTGTATGAAGGAGCCATCCTAGACTGTGATTGCAGCAGGACTGCTTGATGCAGTGGCGGTTCTACATGGAATTGCGCCCCAGGCGAGACCCCCTCCGAGCCAAACCCCCCCCCCCCCCCCCAGTACTTTTGAATATTTCTTTTTTTGATTATAGCAATATAAGTGAAAGAGAAACATAAATTTCTCAATTGCACAAATCCTTCAATAGAACATTTGAGAATCAATGCACACAGTTCTGCACAACATAGAGAGACTAAATTATTAAGAATAATATACAAATAAGAGCAGAGATACAATAATATAACATTTTAAGAACAATATGCAAATACAATATACAATAAATAAACACAAATGTAAAAACACACTAAAGAAAATCTAATTATTACACTATTGCACTAAGAACAGAAAACACAAACTAAAACTAAAACTTAACCTTTCTGGCCTTCCTTGATGCAAAATCATCAATAATGTCATCATATGAAATCTGCTCCCCTGTTGAGTGATTGATACTGATGACGGCAAGGCCAGTCAGCCGTTCCTGAGACATGGTTGACCTAAGGTACGTCTTGATCAACTTCAGTTTTGAAAAGCTCCTCTCTGCTTGAGCCACCGTGACTGGCACAGTAATTGCAATCCTGAGAGCAGTCTAAAAGTTGGGGTAGATCTCCAATAGATCCGTATCATGCATAAAAGTGATAAGCTCAAGGAGGCTCATGGTTTTTAATGGCAGGTCAGGGAAGTTCTTAATTTTTTTTGTTTTGAAGAGTCTTCTTAATTTGTTGGGTCTCATAGAGTTTTCAGACATAAATTACACACTGGTCTCTCCTCATGTCCTACCCCATTGACTGTGAACCCAAGAGCAAGACAGGCTTCATCGTACTCTCTTTTTAACTTGGTTTTTGAACACCGTCTCTTGTTTGTCCCTGACCGGCTGCTTCACGTGAACGAGCTCTGATCTCCTGTGTGTGTCTCTGAGAGTGAGCGGGGCGGGGGCGGAACCCCGGAGCCTGTGTTGTGCGCTGTCCCACGCTAAAAATATGCGCGACAGGCACAAAACTGTTCAGGGAGCCACTGCAGAGGGACTGAAGAGCCGCCCGCGGCTTCAGAGCCTCGGGTTGCCAACCCCTGGCTACAGCGAAAGAGCAATTTGTTTACTGCTCCACCGTTAAAGAGATGCGAAAGTTAAAAAATTGGTCCGGCTATAATATTTGTTTATGCCTCGTGGGGCACGCCACACAGTTTGATAATCACTGCTCTATACAGTGTATCCCCCGTTCCCCCCTTGTCCGTTCCATTTGGGAGACCCAAAAGTGAACTGTCCCCCGCGACCCCTCCCCTTCCCCCTTCTCACAAGCAGGGGCACCTGCAGTTGCAGGGGGCGTCAATTTGCCAATTCCCCACACAGTGACATGATAGATAATAGAAAACCGGGCCAGATGATTTTTTTCTTTTCTTAAAGGGGACATATTATGAAAAATCCACTTTTGTAGTGCTTCTACACGTTAATGTGGGTATCTGGCATGTCTACCGTCCCAAAAACTCTGGAAAAAAACAACTCCCGCGATTTGTTGTGGTTCTTCTATGTAAGAAACTATACCATAGAGTGCGTCGAATGGGAATACGACCAGAATTGACGTCACAGTCGGTCTACATGGCATAGCCCCCCCCCCCCCCCTGGAGGCGGAGATCTGGTGGAGGAGGAGACCGGGTTACGTTACGAGCCACAAAACCCTCCTCAGCTCAAGGCTGCGGGTGTTAGCTGGGAAGCTAGCCGAGGGGGGACACTAACCAGCCGGTTAGAGGCGGAGATCTGGCCGAGAAGCAGAGCCTGCGGTCGGGGTAAGTCACATGCCAAAGCCCCCTCCTCAGCTTGGGCTCGTTAGGTGATGTTGGGCTGCTGGACCCATGTCTGCGGCTCGCCTCTGGTGGACCTATCGCTGTTTGTTTACGGTTAGCAGCAGGGAGCTAACGCTAGCTTGCTGTTTAAAGTTGCTTCAAATGGCTTCTTGTGCAGGTTTTTACAGCAGTATTGCATGTGGCAGCCCACCCGGGAAGCAGGGGAGATCTGGCCGAGAAGCAGAGCCTGCGGTCGGGGTAAGTCACATGCCAAAGCCCCCTCCTCAGCTCGGGCTCGTTAGGTGAAGTTGGGCTGCTGGATCCATATCTGCGGCTCGCTTCTGGTGGACCTATCGCTGTTTGTTCAAGGTTAGCAGCAGCCGCCTGACTGATCTCCCCACGGACAGGGGAGCTTCTTCAACTAGAAAAGCTGTTGTTTTGTTTCGGTAATTGACGGTGACATGTAAGCTAGGTGGCGTTAGACTCATAACAATCAGTGCCCGGCTTGCCGGCCGGCGTCGGCGGCAGCCGGGTGCTTGGCGGCGGGTTGGATCCCGGCTGTACCCGGGCGGCTCACTGCAAGGCTGGCGTTGCTACCGCTGACTTCACACACCTGAGAGCCGGACACGTCTCACCGGCTCAGGGTTCCCCACGTCTGCAGGGTATGTCTCATTTTCATCATTGATCATTATCGATCTATGACAAATCTCCAGCCTGTGTGTCCCCTGTGTGTGTCCCGCTACGGTTAGCAGCAGCCTAACCCTAACGCTAGTTGGCTGTTAGTTTGTGTTTAAAAAACTAACTGGAATGGCTGCTTGTGAACGTATTTACAGCAGTATTGCATGTGGAACCCTGGCCGGGAGGCTAACCCGAGTCATTGCTTCTGTTTGTGTTGCCCGGTTGAAACAGCAGGTATAACTTAAAACAGCTGTTTGTGGAGCTTTGTTCGAAAATAGCACGGGAACGTGTTCCAGGACTTTCATGTTCGCTATGTTGCAGGAGGTCGGGATATCCGAGTTACCCTGAACGCAGCACAGCGATGTTGTTAGCAGCTGAACGAAGCAGCCCGGAGCTAAAGGCCGAATTATAGTCGGGTTGCACGCACACATGCACGCAAGACACGCAACAGGCCCCTTTCGTGCCCTCTGCGGGCTTGCGTGCGTCGGCCAATTTTTCTAACTACACGACAAAGCGACGCGAGCCTCACGCAGCCCGCAAGGCTTGTGATTGGTCTGCTTACTACATCCCGTCCGGAGTCTAGTTTCCGGTTTCATGCCCCACAATACGCGGAATTCACGGAAGATTTAGAAGAACGAATATGGACCAAATAGATGAGCACTTGGCAGAAGAGATCCGAAAGTATGACCACTTGTATAACCCGTCACTGACTGGCCGATTTGTCCGCCAGAAATAGGCTATGAGGAGCCGGAGTGGCGATGTAAATAAACAGTCGACGAAGAAGAAGACGTTTCTTCTTTGTGTGTTTTGTCTTTGAAAAAAAACTTTACTCCGCCTAGGGTTCTGGCGGTGAATTGCGTTGCAACACGCGCAGCACGTTAGAGAAGTATAAACCAAAATGAGTCCGTCGATGCAGCTGCGTGGCCTTCCGCGGTTGCAGTCGCAGGACTATAATTCAGCCTTAAGCCTCCGTTGCTCGGCTTCATGTCCGCACACGGACCGTCAGTCCACGCGGAGGGGAACCCGGACAGACCCGGGTCTGGGTGAGGGGTTCCGGGAGTGAGGGCATGACAACAACCGGACTGAGACGTCGAGAACCGTCAAATCGAACTAGCTCTCAGCGGCTAGCTGGTCTCTCATCGGGGCTTGAGAGTACAGCAGCGCATATTTTAAGTGTAGATATGTGTGTATACACACATATCTACATTATTTAAATACATGCATTAGATATGTGTGTATACACACATATCTAATGCATGTATTTAAATAATGTACATCTTTATCAGAAGATGTAGTAGTTTGAAAATTGTAGCTTCAATGAAGAAACACAACAAACGGATACAGAAATATATGTGTAGGACAGTGACTTAAAATGATTTTAACAACCTTAAATATGCTAAGGGGAGATTTAAGATGTGTGTGTGTGTGTGTGTGTCAGGGGTGGGGCAGTGAGAAGGGGGATGAGTTGTTGGTGTGAGGGGGGGGCGGGCGGTGAGAGGGGGGGGGGGGGGCGGGGCACTCAAAACAGGTCAATCTGAGGAAGGCTGTTTTAGACAGGGTAAAAAGGGTGCTGATTTAAATGATCCTTGTGGTTTTTTGACCAACATTTTTTACAGACATTTTATTAAGACCCCAAGGAGCCAAGGAGAAATGTCTCTTTGCAGCCTCTGGGTCATATGTTCTTTGTGGGACTCTGTCCGAATCTGCCCCAGTGTGTAGACGTCTGTAGTGTGTAGACGTCTGTGGTGTGTAGCTGTGAGATCCAGTGTAGCTTCTAGTCTTATTTGAAGTGTGGCACACAGGTTGTTGAGCTCCTGGCTGTGGAAGGATGGATCCATGTCATCTGTCCCGCTTCAATCAGCTGTAGACACAATCAGTACAATTAGCGCAGTTCAATGACAACATACACCTACATGCATCTGAAAAATTATTTAATGAATCTAACCTTTCCCTCTTTCTTCTCTGCCGTCTCCTGAACTCCTCAATGCTGAGGCAAGTTCCGGTTGGTTGTACTGGAAGCTCCTTCATACTGGCTCATAGTGGGTCTTAGGACGTCATAGTACAGGCAGCTGTAAAACAATATGAGTAACATGAGTTTATTATTAATAAACGGAAATAGCCTTGCTGCATCACCGTTGGAAGATCCACAGCAAAAATCCTAAACACATACTTACGTACTGCAAATGCGGTCTTTCAGCGAGTCTCGGCGTAATGTGCAGTGACTGCGTCATTGTATGCAGGAATCCGGCTGTGAAAAAAAAACTATGAAATGGATCAGATTAAGTAAAGCTTGAGGATGTATTTTAAACAGAACAGCTCTTCTTTATTCATGCTCCGCCGGCCATTTTCATCATAGCTGTGAAGAGGGAGAGTTTCCTACAAACAAACAAAAACTACGTTTCTGAAAAATCTTACAGAGAACAAACTGTTCGATTTAAGTAGTTCATACATATTTAAACATGCACTAGTTCCGCTAAAGCACTCGATGCTTTATTTCACTTTTAGCCACTTTCGTGCTAATGTTCACACGTTTTTTAAATCTGAGTTAGCTTAGCAGTTAGCAATGGCTTCGCTCGTTGGCTGGGTATCACCTTTGTTCAGGGACTGTGCGTCCGTCTTCTCCGCTTCGACTCCTCCACACAGGGCCCTCGGCTTTGCTTTCCCACGCACTCATCTTCTCCTCCAGGGAAACAGCGTCGTGTCGACTTCAGCAAGTTATTAAAACCGAAAACAGAGTCACTTGTACGGACCAAACAACAGGAGCCTCGCATATCTGCGGCAGACAGACTCTGTATTCACGAGACTGTGATTGGACATGCCGATCAGGTGATGACGCAAACGACTGACGTCCGCTTTACAGAGTAAAGCTTCAAAACTGTCCTTTTCATCTTAAAGCAACGGTTAAAACAGCTTTTAAATTTACATTTTATATGGGATGAGTATGTGACTGAGGACCCGTTTATGTTATCTGGTTTTAAGTTATTGTACTTACATGATATCTGCTGTTCTGTGTTTGTACCCTCATAGTTAAATGCACATATTGTAAGTCGCTTTGGATAAAATTGTTGAGTGTTTTAATTGAATACTGAGAAAGTTTAATAAGAAGTTCAAATTATGAGGGAATTTCCAGTTTTTTGGGAGGAGAGATATCTTTATGGAAAGCCAGTAGGGGACAGCGGGGTAATGTGAGACACCCCTGTATCTAGGCAACGGAACACATTTGTGGTCATGTGACTATTATGTTTTCAAGCCCCTCCCATTCCCCCCTTGCCGTGAAGGAGAAGTTGGTGCTGGTGCTGTGGAAAGTATGTTTTTTCACAAAAATGTGTTTTTTGCATGTAAGTAAATTTTCTTTCTTTGAACTTAATCAACCGTTGTGTCAAAACAAATTGAATAAGGTAGAAAAACTTATATCATACATGTTGTTGAACTTCCAACATATAAAACCATGTGATTGATGCTAACTGAAGATTAGCCTGAATTGATAAGAGTGTTTTCAAAAACGGTGGCTGTGGGGTAAAGTGGGACAAATGAAGCACAAGTTAAGTTTAGTTTAAAACGCATTTTTGTGTTATATTACATTATAAATGTTTTATTTTCAATGTCATAAACATTGTAGAAAAGCCATCATGCCAAGAAACTATACACTAGGAAGACAACCTGGGGCCAAACACCCCTCGCAGAGATGGAGAGTGTTGCTGCTGAGGTCATGCAAGGAAAGAAGTCTTTAAGAAAAGCTGGAAGGGATAGAAATATTGACAAGAAAACCCTCAAAAGATTCATAAAGAAAAAAGAGAAAGGGAAAGTAAAATCAGTAGCCTGGGGTGCAGTAGCTGAGGTAAAGAGAATATTCACAGATGAGATGGAGGAGGAGCTTGCCAAATACTTGAAACAACTAGCTGACCAGTTCCATGGCCTTGCTCCAGGTGCCGTGAACTGGCATTTAAATACGCAGAGACCACTTAGAGACCACTTTACCCCGTAGCTGGGGTGAAGTGGGACACAAGACCACCTTTTTAAAACAATCATATTTTCACTGCCCTTTTTCCTGAAGACATTCTGATCATTTCCTTGGCTAGAAAACATCCTGAATTAATGGGAAATGTGTAAATTTTACTGATATATCATTTTAGCTCGCCTAGAGGTGAGCAAATGTAAAAAATGTCCCACATTACCTCGCTCTCCTCTAGAAATTTGGAGCTTGCAGGGAACAGACACATCATATCCAGCTTCATTTCTTCCTGTTGTGCGGATTGGTAGTAGATGTGTGGTTAACACATTCACTGTGCATTTAACCAGCACAATTGAAAAAGTGACTGTAATCATGCCACTCTGTACAGTGGTTGAGATTTAGGATTGTGGTTTGGATAATAATAAAATGCTGAAATGTGCATTGTTTCAATTTTTTTTTCATAGCATTCATTCTGCTCGTGGCATACAATGTAATTAATTATAGCACACTTACTTAACTTAAGATCAATTTACAATTTCAGGTTTTATATTTATTTTAAGCCTGATGTACTAAAGGCCAATGTATGCTTCTCCGTTTTGACGGACACGGACAGATAGGACCGCCCTCTCCAACGTGGAACGCCCTCTCCGTGCCTCTCCGAGGCTCCTCGGAGAGCTTTTCGTGCAGCTCTCATTTTTCTAACTACACGTCGAAATGACGGACAGCCCACGGATAGCCCTTGGCTGTGATTGGTCAGCTAACGCCAGCATTTCGGGACCTCAAACTTCCTGTTCCATTCCCTACATCACAATAAACCCAAATCACAACTACGACTCTATGATTGTGACAAGTGTGTTAAGCCAGCGGCGTTGTCCGGCTGACGGTGGCTGGTTAGAGCACTTACGGCATGTGTGTACGGTCACATACGGTTATAACGAACTTTCATAACAGGGCTAGCCACCATGCTAACTGCGGTGGGAACAGCGCAAAAAACCGCTGACTTTAATCCCACGACTGTCATGACACTGTTTAACACCGTCAGGTTAGAAGCAAACACTTGGTAGTAGTTAGTATCGGGTGTCCGTGCTGACTGTGTGTGGAAGCTAGGGGGAAGCTATAGTGCCTTGCATAAGTATTCACCCCCCTTGGACTTTTTCCCATTATGTACTGTTACTAACTGGAATTCAAATAGACTTAAATAAACTTTTTCCTACTACATGCATAGTACTTTGGAGGTGCAAAATAAATTTTATTGTGACACAAACAATAATGAGAACAAAAAAGTTGACATCTGTTGGGTGCATAAGTATTCACCCCCCTGTGTCAATACTTGGTAGAACCCCCTTTCGCTGCAATTACAGCTGCAAGTCTTTTGGAGTATGTCTCTACCAGCTTTGCACATCTAGAGATGGAAAGGTTTGTCCATTCTTCTTGGCAAAAAAGATGAAGCTCAGTCAGATTGGATGGAGACCGTCTGTGAACCGCAATCTTCAAGTCTTGCCATAGATTCTCTATTGGATTGAGGTCTGGGCTTTGACTGGGCCATTTTAAGACATTAACATTCTTTAATCCAAACCATTCCTTTGTAGCTCTGGCTGTATGTTTAGGGTCATTGTCCTGCTGGAAGATGAACCTCCGCCCCAGTCTCAAGTCTTTTGCAGACTGCATCAGATTTTCTTCAAGGATTTCCCTGTATTTGGCTCCATCCATCTTTCCCTCTATTCTGACCAGTTTCCCTGTACCTGCTGAAGAGAAGCATCCCCACAGCATGATGCTACCACCACCATGTTTCACTGTTGGGATGGTGTGCTCAGGGTGATGGGCAGTGTTGGGTTTTCGCCACACATAGCGTTTTGCATTGAGGCCAAAAAGTTCAATTTTGGTCTCATCTGACCAGAGCACCTTCTTCCACATGTTTGCTGTGTCTCCCACATGGCTTCTGGCAAACTCCAAACGGGATTTTTTATGGATCCCTTTCAACAATGGCTTTCTTCTTGCCACTCTTCCATAAAGGCCAGATTTGTGGAGTAGATGACTAATAGTTGTCCTGTGGACAGATTCTCCCACCTCAGCTGTGGATCTCTGCAACTCCTCCAGAGTAACCATGGGCCTCCTGGTTGCTTCTCTGATTAATTTTCTCCTTGTCCGACTCTTCAGTTTGGGTGGACGGCCTCCTCTTGGTAGGTTTGCGGTTGTGCCATATTCTTTCCATTTTCTTATGATGGATTTTATGGTGCTCAGAGAGATGTTCAAAGCTCTGGATATTTTTTTATAACCTAACCCTGCTTAATTTTTCTCCACAACTTTATCCCTGACCTGTTTGGTGAGCTCCTTGGTCTTCATGATGCTGTTTGTTCAGTAATGATCTCCAACAAACTCTGAGTCCGTCACAGAACAGGTGTATTTATACTGAGATTAAATTGCAGACAGGTGGACCCTATTTACTAATTATGTGACTTGCAAATGTGACTTGTGAATGCAATTGGTCGCACCAGATCTTTGTTAGGGGTTTCACAGTAAAGGGGGTGAATACATATGCACTCAACACTTTTCAGATTTTTATTTGTAAATAATTGTGAAATCCATGTAATATTTCCCCCCACTTCCAAATGATGCACTATTTTGTGTTGGTCCATTACATAAACTCACGATGAAATCAATTTTAATCTGTGGTTATACCATGACAAAATGTAGAAAAGTCCAAAGGGGGTGAATACGTATGCAAGGCACTGTAGCTGCCTCCGTGTAGCTTCAAGCTGTTGCAGCTGTTGAATTAGCAACGCAGTTTGGAAACAAGACCGGGGAACCGCTGCGCTAAGACACGATAACATAAGCATTTTGACCTGCTGGGTGTCACTTTATTCAGCAAAAACTTTCGCGTCATCAACATCCTTTTTCTGTTAGTTGCCATCGTTCACTGTGTGTGAGGAGCCGGGAGGACGTAAATAAATCAGCGTGGACTTCTTCTATATACCTCATGAGGTTGGCTTCTCTAAGCTCGACTTCAGTTGCGCCATCTACTGTTCTGGCGGTGAATTGTTTTCAGAACAAAAAGGCTCGTAGAACTATAAATCAAAAAGGGTCCGTCAGCTCTGTTGTGCAATAGTAGGAGTAGAATTGACGTTGGCTAATTATTAATAATCATGAAATATGATTATTAAAATAACAATTATTTCTTAAAAATAATCAAAAATGATAAAGCTATTAATTAAGAAATGTAACACATTTAATTAGAAATGATACGGTTATCCATTAATAATAGTTCAAATAATTAATGAAAACAATAAAATTATCAATTAAGAATAATACAAATCTGTAATCATTGCCTATTGTCGCGGGGCACCACCCTGGTTACAGGGACCAACGAGTCAATCTATAAATATCAGTCTCATAATGATAAATGTCAAATCAATAATCTCAATATTTAATATTAATAATTATTTCATTAACAGTGAAGGCTTCTAAGTTCGAGCACAGGCAATCATAATCCAGCTGCAATCACATACATATGTACAAATAATCACAGACTACAGATACTTTAATTACAAAAGCATTTATTAAAAAGGGGAAATAAAGTTATAATGTTATTCAATGATTCATCATTTTAACAAGCTCCGATATTTCAAAGATAAACACAGCAGCAGCACTTATCACAATTCAGAAAATACATGTAAAACCGGCGGTCTACCTATGTATGTCTGTCTCGGTGTGTGTGTGTGTGTCTGTGTCAAAGTGTCTCTCTGTGTGTGTGTGTCTATGTGTATGCATGTGAAATAAAGTTAGTGTTATTTAATGATTCATCATTTTAACAAACTCCCATATTTCAAAGATAACAACAGCAGCCGCTTATCACAATTTAGAAAAACACATGTATTCATCTATGTGTATCTGTGTGTGTGTATCTGTCTGTGTCTACCAATGTGTCTCTGTGTCTGTGTGGGTGTGTCTGTGTGGCTGTGTGTGTGTGAGAGAGCGAGAGAGAGAGAAAAAGAAGGGGGCGTGGCGATGACGCAGTCACTTGGTGACGTCACATCTAAGATGGCGGCCGATCATGATTCGTGGAATCAAGGCCTAAAAACTCTCAAAATGGCGGATTGACTACAAAACAAGATGGCGGAGCCGTTATGAATTTAGAGCCAGAATGGGAGGAGAGGGAGAGAGGAGGCGTGGCAATAATAGATTCAAAATGGTGGTTTAACTTGCGTTATTCAAAATGGAGTCTATGTTAATGACACCATGTGGCCGGAGCTCACACTGGTGGTCGTCACATGAATTACACCAAGGGATTTTCAGACAAAGAGAATTCTTTGGCTCTGGTTTGGCGTTCGGCCGCATGGCTTCCAGATGTGTCAAGCCTCTCTGAATATAGATTTAACTATGTTACATGAACTGTATTCTAAATACAGATCGGATGTGTGTATAGGTCGGTTTAGAAGGAGAGAGAAAGAGAGAGAGCATACAAGGAGAGAGCAAAGCTCTTAAAAGCACCGTCAGAGACAAGTTACATTTACTTTACCACTCAGCACCCAAGTGGCGTTGTGTGCTGAGGTTTGCCCGGTAAAGTCTCTTTAAAGTTGTTCAAACGGTCACAATGAGCTGGAGACGCTGCTCACGGCGCTTAAAAACTGTGGCACAAGGCCGTAACCGGAAACCGGAAGTGGCGACTCGCCGCTAAACACTGGAGACTCGGCGGTCTCATACAAAACAAATACATTCAAGTATTAAAACAATACGCTACGTATTAGATTAACATCTGCCCAGACAATAAAGCCTCTTACTGTACCACCCTCGCGGTGTGCGTGCGCGTCGGGCCAGTGAATCACGTGGTCTCTCAAGCGGTCTTCGGCCGCCGGACCGGACAAGCAGCGGATTTTCTCGTGCTGCTTCGACGGGATGAACGTCGTCCTTCTTCTTCAGGGATGTGGAGCTCCTGCTCCTCAGCGGAATGAATCTCGCGCTTCTGCAGGGGACGGCTGTGGAAGCCGTTTGTAGATCGTTGGGAAAAGAAACTAAAGTCCGTGGGGAAAGTGAAACAGTCTGAGATTGTTCCGCGTGCAATTTCCTGTTTGGTCTTCTCAAGTTAAAAGAGCAAAAGTCCTTTTGAAAATAAAAACGTCGACTGAGATAAAAGACAATGAAAGAAATGAAAGAAAATAACTCTGGTTGCCCCCTTTAGCAACTAAATCATCTGGAAAGACCCGGAGGGGTCTGTTGACGTCTTCAGAGAGCAGGAAATAGGCTGATAAACTAAAAGTTAAGGTTGCCCCCTTTAGCAACTAAATCAGCTGGGAGGCCCCGAAGGGGGCCTGGTGTTGTCTTCAGAGCAGGGTAAAATGGCAGCGATGTTTGATGTCTCAGTGGTTTTGTTCTACCTGAGAGGTCCTCCTCCTTGAGGAGTTGGTCATAGGATGATGCTGGCTTTAAGCCAATTGAGTGTCAGAGCTGGATCTGAGTGGGCGGGGCTTGGAACTGAGCAGGGGTTTCTGGGAAAACCCCAGGACATTTTTCCACCACCAGGGGGAGATTCTTGAGCCTGCAGGAGGATGTTTTCCCGCCCAAAGTTTAACAACCCTTTGTTCCTCTCGGCTCCAGTGTCTGGGGGCCCCCCGCTGGGCTCTGGCCCAACAGCTCCGTCCGTCCGTCCGTCCGCAACGGACTCGGAGAAGCATACTGAGGCCTTAAGGCCAGACAGTTTAGAAAAAGGTGTTATCTGCTCCGAGGGAAACTATCCTAATTTGCATTTGTAAAGTGCAGAGCTTTGGCATTTGCATGTGAAAGCCTTCCCTAGGCTTAGGAGAAGGCGGGTCACCTCCAAACATTTTCAGGCTTGTAAAACGGCAAGACACTGATAACAGAAATTTCACCAAGAATTTCCTACGACATTAACTGGCACAAATTCTTCTTTTCATGCAGTGTCATTGACCTTCAGTTATGCTTCAAAATGTTTACCCTCATCAATGCTGCTGAAACCTTTATCCTGATAATGTTCTCCTTTACACTTGACATCTATTGCACTTCTGTCCGTCCTAGGAGAGGTATCCCTCACATGTGGCTCTCTCTGACAGGGTTCGTACGGTCATGGAAAACCTGGAAAAGTAATGGAATTTTAAAATGTGTTTTTCCAGGCCTGGAAAAGTCATGGAAAAAAATATTCTCCCAAAAGTTTTGGAAAAGTCATGAAATTTTGTTATATTAATATTTTCATGTTGTTCATTTTAGGGATGGACATAATTAATAGACGATGAGTTTCGTCGATGACATTATTTTTTCATGGATGAAAACTATTGCATGTTCGCTATGTGGCAGGACGTCGGAATATCCGAGTTGCCTTTAACGCAGCACAGCGAGGATGTTAGCATTTGGAGAAAGCAGCCCGGAGCTTACCTGCGCTGCCTGGCTTCATGTCCGCACACGGACCGTCAGTCCACCTGGAGGGGAACCCGGACAGACCCGGGTCTGTGTCAGGGGTTCCGGGAGTTAGGGCGTGACAATAACTTGACTGAGCGGGCGAGAACAGTCAAATTCAGCTAGCTCCAAACGGGGCTTAGTTTAGAGTACAGCAGCGCATATTTTCAAGTGTTACCAGTGAACAGATCCCGTTTAACTGCCACAAGAGTTGTTCATCTTCGAATAAAGATCTCAATGAGGAAACACGCTTTGTTTTTTCTATATTCACTGCATTTTAATATAGCCTATAAATAGTGAATATTAATATGAAAATATTAATGATTAATCGAAAATCGATCGTTAATTCTCCCAACGATCGATAAGGACCATTTAATTGAATGCCCATCCCTAGTTCATTTACGCTGAGTTTTAAATAATTCATATGCTTTTAAAGAAATACGCTAAAATATAAGCAGGCATACTTGGGTTTGTGTAATTTAAAGTATACTGTATGCCTTGGAATTCTCATTGTTAGTTTGAATACTACATTGTCACTTTTTCGCGAATACACCGAGATTTCACAAAATGTTCGGTCATGGAAATTTGGTTTAAAGTCATGGAAAAGTCATGGAAATCCACTGGTCAAAATGTGTATGAACCCTGCTCTGAGGTTTCTACGTTATTTTTTACCCTGTTAAAAGTTTTTTTTTGTAGTTTTCCTCACTCTTATTGAGGGTTTAGGGCAGAGGATATCACACTTTGTTAAAGCCCTATGAGACAAATTGTGATTTGTGAATATGGGCTATACAAATAAAATTGTATTGATTCTTGCTCATAAAACAAATAAGTACTGAAAAGGAAAGGAGCCACGTAGGTTCACACATTCTCTCCAGGTTTTTAACTATATAAAACCTTTGTGAAACTGTGTCATGTGTGTTTTGTATGGAAATGGGCGAGACTCTGTGAGAGACAGCAGGTTTGAAGAGCTTTAGTTAAGACTAATAGGGCCACTTGACATGTTTATTTATATGTTCTCTGCTCTCTGACTGACGTCCCACCTGAATAACCAAAGTTGATAGCGTTCCAGTTGCACAAGAATAATGTTTACATTAACCAGCTAGCTATTATTACCAAAAACAGTTCATAGTAACGCATTACGCTGCATTTTGCGTATACTAACGTAGTAAGACGTCCACAGACAATAATTGGACAGTACTTTATATTTAAGTATTTAATTCTGTTAAAAACAGGAAAAACAGAGGTGGTAGTAGGGGCAGCCAACTATACTCCACTCATCTCCATCCTAGAAGTAGGCTGATACTATTCCTTATAATGAATGAGGCTGCATTGTTTTTGGTAAGTTATATGTCAAGACTGTGGCCTCCCTCATTGGAACTCCCCCAGCTGGATCACTTCAGTATTGAAAAGGGGAATCCTTAGATTCCACATCATCTATGCGATTTACTGCAAGTGGAGTGGAGAGGTTATTGTGGTTGCCCTATTAGACTCATAGTCTAACTAGTAGTAAGATAAGCTGCAATCCTTCAAACTACCACAACTTCAGCACCTCGAGATAACATCAGAGAAAACATGAATCAGTCTAAACATGGAACACATTGTATTAAATTCACAGTTATGCCATTAAAGCTCCTCATCTGTAACACCCATATAATTCACTTAATCTTCATTAACATAAAACTCTTCACAAAAACTTACAAAAAAATTATGAATTGGTGACTCCAGTTTCTGAGCACTCCTCATAGAGATAATAATTGACTGAACTGTGGAAGTTCAGAGTAACATTGTGAATTTTCCCTTTCTGACAGGTGGAAAACGATGTGCTGTTGTGTTCAGACCTATTTGTCACACTAGAGAGATAAGACGAGCCAGCTGCTTCTATTTTCCCTATCTCAGCCATCTGACAGGCTGTCAGAGTTGAGAAGTAAAGACCTTTCAATTTTCAGATTGACTGAGCGTTTAAAGATGAGTTTTAAATGGGTTATGGGAATCCAACACTTACTCAAACCCACAAGACACATCTTAAGACAGAGAAGAATATAATTAATTATTTAGTTATCACAAAACCAATGATACATTTATATTTGAATAAATGTTGATAAAATGACAATTTATTGATTAATAACATTAAAGAACTTAAACAAAATGCCTTATTTCTATAGTGTTCTGTTACATGACATTTACATTGCAACTTTAATTTGCCTCTAGGTTCAACTTTGGAAACATGACAATAAGAAAACAAAACCTATTTCAGTTTGTAACTTTTGTTTTGTAATTTCAATTTTGAAAACAACTAATATGTCTAAACTTGAGATTGTGTCTTAGCTGTGAGCATCCAATACTCAAATATTAAAACTTATTGTTTACGACTACATGTAGACCTTACTGCTGTTATTCTTATTAGCACTAAAATACTCTGAACTAAAGCTTATTTTTCCAGCCATAAGTACCAGATGAAGTCATGACGTTTAGAGAAACACTTCCGGGCTTGTTCAGGCAATGAACTTGAGCTAAGCTGTTCTAATCATAATAATAAATTTACATTTTAAGGTGCCTTTCACAGCACTCAAGGCCACCTTACAAGGCAGAGATAAAAACCAAAAAAAAAAGTATCAAAAAGATCAATAAAATTAACAGTGAATAAAACCTTTTGTAGGTTTGTCAATTGAAAATGTACATGTTGTAACATTGAAAAAGCCATGGTTACAGATGTCTTGTGGGAGGGAGTTCCAGAGGAGGGGAGCAGAGTGGCACAGGCCGAATTATAGTACTGCGACTGCAACTGCGGCTGGCCACGTACTTGTTTTGGTCTATGGTTCCCCAAGGGTTGCGTGTGTTGCAAAGCAGTTCCCCGCCAGAAAACTAGGTGGAGTAACGTGTTTTGTCGAAGACGGCCTTAGAGACGCCTTCTTTGTGTGTGGCAGTCATCGTCGACTGTTTATTTACATCGCCACTGCGGCTCCTCATAGCCTTTTTCTGGCGGACAAATCCGCCAGTCAGTGACAGGTTATAAAAGTGTTCATACTTTCGGATCTCTTCTGCCAAACGCTCTTCTATTTGGTCCATATTCGTTCTTCTAAATCTTCTGTGGTTTCTGGTGGTATTATGGGGCATGAAACCGGAAATGTGATTCCGGAAAGGATGAAGTTAGCAGACCAATCGTAGCCTTGCGGGCTGCATGAGGCTTGCGTAGCTTTGTCGTATAGTTAGAAAAATTGGCGGACGGACGCAAGCCGCAAGAGGGGATAAGTCTTAAGGCTCTAGATCCCATGGCCAAGCGGGCAGGTGAAACAGTGAGATCAATGGAAGAAGAAGACCTGAGAGTGCTGGAGGGTGTGTTAATGTGTAGGAGTACAGAATGGGATAGAGAAGCGAGATTATGGATGGCCTTTAAATTGAGGAGCAGATTCTTAAAAACAATTGTGCTATTGACCAGGAGCCAATGAAGTTGCTGAAGGACAGGAGTGATGTGATTAATGGAGGGGGTTTGGAAATGATGCAAGCGGGAGTTACAGTAACCAATGCAGGATTTAACCAGGGTTTGAACGATAATGGCGGCGCTGTTGGGTGCGAGGGTTGGGCGGAGGCGATTAATGTTATGTAACTGGAAATATGTGGGCGGGGAGCAACAATTTATTTGAGCTTGGAAAGATAGGGTGCTGTCAAGGATAGGAAATCAGAGAGGGGTTAGGTAGGAGGATAGAGTTACGTTTGCTGGAAAGGTAGATCTGGGTGTCATCCGCATAGCAATGGAACTTGCTCTTAAATATACGGAAGATATGGCCAAGAGGAAGTACATAGATGATAAACAACAAAGGCCCGAGGACAGAACCTTGGGGAAAACCAGTAGTGTCTTGAAATGGCTGGAATTTTAAGATTTGAGTTAGATGAACTGAGTGAGGCAAGAGAGATAGGATTTAAACCAGTCCAGGGGTGTGTCAGTGATGCCAATGGAGGCTAGTATGTTAAGGAGAATATTATGAGAAATGATTTCGAAGGCTGCACTCTATGGAGGACCATACATGACATAAGTAAAAATAAATAAATAAATAAATGTATAAATAAATACATAAATAAATAAATAAAAAAGGAAATAAATAAATTAATACAGAAATAAATAAATAAATAAATAAATATGTTAATACCAAAAGAAATGTCAAAATAAATGTCTTAAATATATTTGCACATTTATTTATTCCCTGATACATTTCCTTTTCATTTGCAGTGTCCTTATGCTAATGAGAAAGGCGGGCCTAACCGCAGTCTCGAGCAGGATTGGTCACAGGAGTGTAATGATCCAGCCCTACGTCTGCCTCTCAATGCTGACTGGTGTCCAGTAGCTGTTTGCAGCGTTGAGCCAGTTCACACTTAAAATGAACTAGTTCAAGTTCAGAGGGTTAGTTAAGGTTATTTTTTATTGGGATGATTTAGCTGTCAGTAGTCCTGACTGTGAGCGTCACGTCTCGTGTTGTACTGAGCACAAGGAGCGAGCCGAGAGGAGAAGGAGGAAACAGAAACTCCAGCTCGTTACAAACCACCTGCAGCTTCTGCTCTGATCATGAAGCCGCTGATCTCTGATCAGATGTGACCAGAGAAACTCTGTGTTTCCACTGTTCCACAGAGTCACTAACTGGCTGTTTCATGGTGAAGAGCTCAAGTCTCAGTCACTGCCCGTGTCTCTGAGCGAGTGTGTGACGGAGCGCAGGGGCTGTGTGTGTGTGTAGCTCAGTTGACCAATCCTGCTCGAGACTGAGGTTAGGCCCGCCTTTCTCATTAGCATAAGGACACTGAAATGTGGAAATAAATAAATGTGGAAATAAATAAAAGTTGGAATAAAAGTGGAAATAAATAAATAAATGTGGAAATAAGTTTAAGACATTGATTTATTTAATTCTGCATTTATTTCCACATTTATTTATTTATTTCCACATTTATTCCAACTTTTATTTTTCGATTTCAGTGTCCTTATGCTAATGAGAAAGGCGGGCCTAACCTCAGTCTCGAGCAGGATTGGTCAACTGAGCTACACACACACAGCCCCTGCGCTGCTCCACACACTCGCTCAGAGACACGGGCAGTGACTGAGACTTGAGCTCTTCACCGTGAAACAGCCAGTTAGTGACTCTGTGGAACAGTGGAAACAGTGAAAACACAGAGTTTCTCTGGTCACATCTGCTCAGAGATCAGCGGCTTCATGATCAGAGCAGAAGCTGCAGGTGGTTTGTAACGAGCTGGAGTTTCTGTTTCCTTCTCCTCTCGGCTCGCTCCTTGTGCTCAGTACAACACGAGACGTGACGCTCACAGTCAGGACTACTGACAGCTAAATCATTCCAATAAAAAATAACCTTAACTAACCCTCTGAACTTGAACTAGTTCATTTTAAGTGTGAACTGGCTCAACGCTGCAAACAGCTACTGGACACCAGCATTGAGAGGCAGAAGTAGTAGGGCTGGATCATTACACTCCTGTGACCAATCCTGCATGAGACTGCGGTTAGGCCCGCCTTTCTCATTAGCATAAGGACACTGCAAATGAAAAGGAAATGTATCAGGGAATAAATAAATGTGCAAATATATTTAAGACATTTATTTTGACATTTCTCTTGGTATTAACATATTTATTTATTTATTTCTGTATTTATTTATTTATTTCCATTTTTATTTATTCATTTATTTCTGTATTTATTTATACATTTATTTATTTATTTATTTTTACTTAAGTCATGTATGGTCCTCCATAGCACTCAGATCAAGGAGGATGAGAATAATTAACAGTCCGGAGAGAGCTGCCATAAGAAGGTGATTGGTGATTTTACCAAAGCCGTTTCTGTACTTTGGATGGGGAGGAAAGCAGTCTGGAATTGTTCAAAAAGGTTAGTGTTAGATAATTGAGTATGAAGCTGAGTTGCAACTATTTTCTCAAGGATTTTTGAAAGAAAAGATAGGTTAGAAAAAGGACGAAAGTTATTGAAATTGTTGGGGTCTGCACCAGATTTCTTAAGTATAGGAGGAACTGCAGCTGATTTGAAAGATGAGAGAACAACACCAAGGTGAGGGAGAAATGTATGATGTCGTTAATTAGGGAGGCCAGAGAGAGTAGGCTGGCTTTTACTAGGACAGTAAGCAGTTGAGTATATGAGGACCAAGAGAGTCAGGTGGTATTAGTATATTGTTAACAAAGTGTGTTCCCTCCATTTGAGCTCATTAAACCTGAGTAATTTGTGGATTTTGCTGTAGAGAGAGCATCCTTGAGTGAAGAATGTGATCATTATATATTTCTTTGTGCACAACACGTCCAGTTTACATGTAGAGATGTATCAAGCAATGTCCTTTCGCAGGTTTAAACTTTTGGGTAGAATGGGAAAAAGAGACGGACCAGGTATTTAAAGGTGCTAGGGGATTTCCCATCTCTCCTTTTACATGTCAATGCCTCTGCTGCCCTGCACCAATATCTCTGCCTATAGATTCAGCCCCTGCTGCATTCCCATCATCCACCTGTAGGCTTCAACAGGGGATTAGATATTATTAAATTAGTAATAATTATTAAAGATATTTGCTCATCACTCTCCATTATATTAGTGTAATCTTATCTGGGAAAATGTACAAATGTGAAGTCAAAACTCTAAAGATGTTCAGGGCGCTGCAATAACGATTTTAA
The DNA here is from genome assembly GCF_947347685.1 of Pleuronectes platessa. Lineage (NCBI taxonomy): Eukaryota > Metazoa > Chordata > Actinopteri > Pleuronectiformes > Pleuronectidae > Pleuronectes > Pleuronectes platessa. The sequence goes on from NC_070633.1 coordinate 1,977,676, forward strand.
ATGTCAGTTGCCTGACTGTACAGTGATTATAGTCGGCCATGTAAGGGTGAGAGAATATGAAGAGGAATGATGAAACTATACTTTAAAGACAAAAGTGCAGCAGAATATGTTATCCGACCTGTTTTAAAAGACAGGTAGGAAGAAAGGGTTATGCAATCCACGACTTCAAACCCCTTTGCTATAATTCTAGATTTTTCCTTCCGGCTCTCGGTTCAGATTCTCGTCAGTTAAGACTAACAGGCACAAATACTCTTTTATCCCCTCAGCCATCTCCCTTTTAATTTCAGGATTGGGGAAGAGCTGTGTGACCAAGGCAAATCACTTGGCTGAGTTTGTGGTATAGTGTTGCTTTTAAGGACATGGGAAAATACAAGAGACAATGTGGCTCTTGTATGGTGGTGGTGGTGACAATGTTAACTATGATGTCTTTGATGACTTAGTCCCTGATGATGGCTGGTTGTATAACAGATAGCAAGATGCTGACCCCTTATGTGCTATATGTCCATGCTTTATGTCTTATGTGTTGCACCCCTTGCTGTGAACACAAATTGCCCTATTGGGACAAATAAGGTGGGACAATTTAAGTTGAAGGTGTTTATAATTTCACACTGAACTGGGGAAATAATTCAAACACTTTACTCAAAATCATTAATAGTTTTGCATTTATGTGACAGAACAATTTGAGAGAGGAATTAAAAGAGAGCCTGAAAGAGCAGTCCAAACCCTGCTTCTTCTGTTCCATCGGGATAAAAGTAAGAATGGGCATGATTGTTGAATTGTTCATTTTAGGAAAAGTAGCTGTTATTAGCAGTTCCCTCAAATCTGCGGTCAAATGTTTCCTTTTTGCTTGAGAAGGTTCTGTTTTACAATCCCTTAACCCCTGACTCTGTTCTAAAAGGATCTCCAGCAGGTTGGAAGAGATAAATTATAGATAAAACAATTATAGATAAACCTGGATTCGTTCTCTAATTGTGTGATTTAAAGTGCCTATTAAAATCTGCTGACCTGCCACAAACAGACTGTTCGTCTCTGACACTGTGCATTCTAAGAGCTCTGTGGGTTAATGTTAAGGACCCTCAGAGGACCAGTTGAGATATAGAGAACAATGAAGCCTGCTAAAACCTTATGTTGAAAAGTGCCTTGTACAATAAAAAGACAGATTATAAAAAATGGACATCTAATCATCCTAAATAGGTCTGAGCTCTGTTGCTTACAGACCTTGGTTGACTTTATTCACTTAATTTGACTTTTTAAGATCAGGGTCTAGGGTCAACTGATACTGACCACTGAGCAACTTCAATAGTGAATCGTTTTCTGAGTATTTTAGTACTGAGCTGGTAGATAGGTATGACTACTAGAGTAGATAATACCACTTCACTTTGCCCACCCACATTTTCCAGGTGGTCCAATGCAAAAGACAGATACACTGGATGGGTTTGGCTCCATTTATATTTCCAGACAGAAGAAGAGGAAACCTATTGTATGGACTGAACACAGGCAAAGAGAAGTCTGGCTCCAGCAACTCTGTTCTATGGTCATTTCAAACCATATGAATACATTCAGCCAGTGTGGATGGGATTTTTCATCAGACTTCCATTTAACAATCATGAAGATATAATGCTAATGAGGGATTACCAAAAGGAAAACAGATGCTTGGATTGTCAAATTTCATGAATATTTTGGTTTGACCATTTCGAAAGGTGGAGCGAGAGGAGACTTGGATCGTCGAATCAAGCACGGAATTTATTTTACATTCTTGCTTATGAATGAATGTTATTCTTTAGACTACGCAACAGCTGATTTGACAAACCACAGCTACCAACGATAATTGTTAAAAGGACCTGATTTACATTCAATCAACACCACATCAGAAGGACTGATCATGGGTCTTTGCACAAGCAAGGCAACTGTCACTCTTGATCCCAGCGCCCATACTCTAAGTGCAGACCGAGCCAGTCAGGCAGCAGGAGAGGAAGTCAGCCCTGAAGGGACCCCCATTTTGGATGAGGGTATCATGATGGTACAGCCGGTCAAAAGAAAAGCTGAAGGCGGAGGAGGAATAGGGAGAACCAAGATTGACGGGTTGGTCAACCAAACTGCCAAGGGCTACCTGGAGTTGGGGGGAAAGGGAGGAGGAGAGGGGGAGGCACAGACATCACAGGAGGCTGAGGAGGAAGATGAGGATGAGGATTGTGATCAGGTTGAGGAGCTGATCAACTTGTCAGACAGTGAGGGAAGCTTGAAGAGTGAGTTTCTTGAGTAGAAAAGATAAAGAGAGGTAAGATGAGGAAATACAATGACAGCAAAAAGTTAAAAAAAACAGAAAATTATAAAAAATGACAAAACATCTGTTGCTTTTATCTTGATCTTGTAATTGCTGAATGAGATGTGGAGCTTTGAGGCGTTAAGTTGCTGACCTATTTTGTGTTTCATAATGTATGCTGCTGGGCTACAATTTATACTTATTGAATGCATTTGGAATAGAAGCATTTCCTTGAGCTGTCATTTTCTGTAACTGTCACAAAGAGAGCCTTAAATAAACATTTGTGAATACAGCACATGTAAGTGATCATCTGTGTTCAGAGCAGTTATAGGTCTGGGACAGCCTAGCTAAGATAACATTACAGTGGCTTATTTTATATGTATATATATATATATATATATATAGTACGTGGCTCCAGCAGATCCCAGGCACAACATCTGAAATCTTTAACCAGAAGATTGCAGAACCTTCAATCTCCTTAGGACCCGAGCTTGAGTAAGACATAAGACATACAGCACACACATATATACACTTATGTGTGATTGGGTGTTTTTAATAATTACTTGTTACAATACCTGGTACAAAAGTTTCTGTTACTCAACCCAACTTAATCAAAGTAGCATTCCAACCACCAGCTCACAATTAACCAGGAGGTATATTTCACTCTCTCTATTTCCACACCTTAATCACAAACATTTAACAATATTAAGTCCTAATGGAAATGCTACCGGACAGTTCTTATCAATTGAATCCCATGCCGATTAAGGGGAATGAAATATGTGGTGTATTGCAATTCTGTGTTCCAAAATGTACATGTAAAAAATCCTATAAGCATCATTATAATATCCTATAGCTAAGTCCTCCAGATTTTTATTTTGCCGGTGTATCAAGCTTTAGATGTTCTCAAACATTTTTTCACAACACCAGTAAAGTCCTGAAATTGGATATGTTCAGTATTTTATAATATATCCCTGGGCATCAGAATATTAAAAAGAGCTAAATGTAGAGAACCCATGTTTCTTGAGTTTACAAAAATATCCGATAGGTAGGGTAGGCATATTAATTTAATACATCTTTCGTGAAACTCTGCAACACTCTCTTTTTGTACCTATGATTTAATACAAACCCTGAAATTCCAGAAACATATACTTTTTTATTGAAGACACAGTCTTAGTCGGAGGATAGACTAAGGTGTAGGTTACAGTTTACATATTCCTTTTTTCGCCAGAGCATTTATCCACACTTAGCTTTTGAGCTGAAAATAAGCACTTACAGAACACAATCAAATTATTATTTTGTGTTCAGGCAAACACTCTGGCACAGTTGAGGCTTATGTGAATTCCCAGCTAAGGATGTACTGGCTGGATGAAATAAACTACTGCAATTCATTCAGTGACCTATAAACTGCAGAAAAATGATCTGACTTCACAGAGTTGAGGAAATGCCATAACAGTCATATGCAGTCAGATTTCACTGATATGTGGCTAGCATCAGCACATACATGCTGCATCACTCTTGCCGTCATGTCAGGGTCCTGTTGAGTAAGGACGTCCTGTGTGGGAGCATGTTGACGGAGACAAATAATCACACGATGGACAAAATAATTCAGGGTTTCCCCAAAAGTTTGGTAATGACCCATCCTGATCTATTAAAAGCTAAAAACCTGGCTCCTATCCATTGACAAAGGTAGAGGTTCAGATTTGTACAACTTTCTACATCATACAGCGAGTACAGGTGTAGGTTAAGATCATTTGTTGGAGCTAAAAAAGACGATCCCAGACAAATTTTTTACTGATTTATTTATTCACATACAAAACATTGTATATCTTAACTCACATCGTGAATTTAGACCTTTATAGTGATTTATCAGCCATGACTGGGTTCTCCAACACCTCCGGATGGATGCTGCCTCTACTGTTGCTGCCAATTTTCATCATACTTCATCATTCATCCGTAGTGCAAGGTGTATCTCTACATGAGTTCGGTATCAATGTGTACGATTTTGGACTGAGAGCAAAGGTAAAGTGTCTTATTTTCAACACATTTTAAACACACACATATGTAGATATATGTGTGTGAATTTGGTTACATACATACGTGTGTGTATGTTTGTGTTTGTGTGTGTGTGTGTGTGTGTGTGTGTGTGTGAGAGAGAGAGAAAGAAAGAGAGAGAGAGAGAGAGAGAGAGAGAGAGAGTGTAAAAAGCAAACCAACAAGTTGGATTCAGCTAGATCTTGCTGATACCTCTTTTGAGATGTTACTTCTTGTTTGATTTTACAGAATTGTTCTAAGAACTGCAGCTTAGTCCACGTAAATGTAAGTCTGAACCCTTACATTTGTTTTTTCATCAGATATCCCCTGATGCTGTTACTCTGACTGTATCTCAGCAATCTGCCAACTTCTGTCATTTTCATTCACCAGATTTGGCTTAGATTTAGCTTTTGGATTACAAAAAAATTAAAAGTGTGCTTACCAAGTAAGCTTAAATCTCCAGTCTGATATTGGATTCATGGGACACTCAAAAGTAAGAATTTTGGGATTCCCGTCCGTGAAACGGACTTGAGCAGCTCATAAAGATAACCAATACAAGAGATTTGAAAATATATATTTTTCAAACTTGTACCTCTAATTATTTTATCGAAATATCAACATGTTTTTGTGCCTTTTAAGGGTCATAAATTCCGACTCTTCAAAACAAACAGATTTAGTGTTACCTAAGAAGAAAATGTTGTTCTCTGTTTCTACTCGGACATTGTTGATGTTACATAATGGGAGGGGAGGAGGAGTAAAGCAATTAGATATAGTTTTACTGATTTAAATCTTTATGTAAGCTTCCAAAGTACAACATATGAAACAAACTGTATATTTTTACCTTTTACAGAGGAGAATTTTCTGAGGAATTAGATAATAAGCTTAAATTGTTATGTTCACATTGCCACTGAGACAGAAATGCTGCAGTCTGCACTCTGTAACGTGATTTTGTTGCTCTATACCGGTGTGAGCATACACAACTTCAGGACCACACCATCTTTACCACTTCCTCTTTGCTGTAATCTCATCTGAATCAATTTCAGTTACTCATGTGAAGTTTTTTTGTCTACATGCAGTTTTGTTTCCATTTTACCACAAATTTGTGTTCAGTGGTAAATATTTATTTCTCTTTCATCATTTTGGAAATATTTATCTATTTTTAGACCAATCTAATTATTTTCATTTGTAGCATGACAAATTATCGGAATTTAAAACAAAAAGTTAGAAAAGTTACATTGTTAATTGGGGAGGGATTGTTTACAACAAACACTGGATTACATTAATGTCATCTCTGTATGTCATCTCCCCAGGATAAAATATGTCGCTGTTTAAACTTGACTATGTCCCCAGGGGTAAGTTGTTTGTGTATTTGTGTGTCAGTACTAATGCAATAAAGTAGATTATCATATATTATTTAATGATGATACACACAATTTATGATAAACTATAAAGAAAATTAAGAATGGAAAATTGCCCTGATACCTGGTAGGCATATATTCCAACACACATGACATGCGTTGATTGTCTAGAGTTCTGTCTTCAATGTTATTGTCTGATGTCATCTTACTTAACACATTAGGAATTATCAGATGATCTTCATCTGCAAAAATACAGTCACGTGGAATTAATCAATATCTACTGACAAGCTAATGTAGTGTTAGGTTAGAAATAATGTAAGCAGATTTCTTTATAGATGAGTGAAATTATTCCTTAGTCCTTTCATGTGCTCTCTCTCGTTTTAAAACAGAGCTTCTAACAAACTGTGGGAGAGTTTATTACAGTATGTAAATCCATCCAAACTATTGAAGCTTCATTTTAATTCAATTAATAATCTTAGATTCTTACATATCTCCTGACATTGTGATGCTTTTGCTGTTTTATCATATCATAACAAATCAACATGATTAGAAAAAAAAATGAAAGCCTCCGACATATTTAATTTAAAATAAAGATCCACACACTTTTTTCTCATTATTATATATACGCATTTCTTTCAAACTGGGCTCATAACACATTAACTAATTATCTTCTCTCTTCTCTGCTCTACCAGCAGAACAGATACAAACTTATTTTTTATCTACATCATATGTTCATAATAAAAATCCTTCAGTTAAGTACAGTATATCTTTAGCATTTTAACTTAAAAGATCAGCAGTCATATCTACTGTTTATTTGCTTTTCTAGTTTTATCATTTACAATTTAACTTTGTTTAATATTACTTTTTACCACATTATTCATGCATTTGACCATAATGCCTCTGCCTCTGTCACATGAACATTAATACCAACATATTTAACTGAGACAGCTGATAGCTTCATAGTGCTGGTTATCAAGGATTGCTGATTTCGAGGTTAAATTAAGCTGGATAGTGGTAAATGGTCGACATTTACATAATGCTTCTCTAATCTTGATGACCAATCAAAGTGCTATACAGTACAGTTTCGCCATTCATCCATTCACACACACATTCACATAGTGTATCTATGTGCAGCACTTTCTCTATCACACATCAATCACACACTGCCACCACAGCCTTCAGAGGAAATTTAGGGTTCATTACATGCCCAAAGACACTTCAGCACACAACACATGAAATAATGTAATAATTTTGTTGTGTTTCATCCTCTGAAAAGGAATGTGGCTTTCCTCATCATTACATTAAAGGCCTGAGGTCCCTGCTCCCTGCTTATGATTCCTTGGAGGGCCTCGTCGATGAACTGATCCTTAATCTGCAGGAGTTGAATCAGAGAGCTCAGATGGTAAACAGTTCAGTATCCTGCTCACACCAGTTTGTCAGTATGACTGTATTTTTGTCCAGTGTTTCCATCAATGAATGTCTTGTATCCAATCTCCCTTGCCACATCCCTCAGAGGCTGCAGCCCAAGGCTGACGGCATCACATTGGCACAACTGGGCTGCCCATTTAGAAGAGAAAACTTCCTTCCATTAGGTCCCAACTAACCTAGGACTCTTGTCGTTGACCTTGCACAATGGTAAAGGTGGGACAATCAGATAAGGGCTGCTGCACACTAGAGGATAATCAGGCTGACTTTAGACCTGATATGCCCCTTACAACAAGGCTGCAAGTTAACTGCCCAAATAATCCTGAAGTGTGAGGGGTAAACATAATAATCTTAATTTTACTGATTGAGTCGCAGCCTCGATATGAAGCTCCTGAAGCTTGATGTATGATGTTTACGATATACGGCTGACTTAAACAACAATCAATTTCCAACTCAGCTCCAGCTCACACTGCAAAATCTATACGCCTTCTCATCCATGAAAACATCCATAGTTAGAAGAAGTTATTGCAAGTTTCTGTGAGATTTCAAGTCTCTGGAATCGCCAAGTGTGTAGTCTGACATTCTGGCCAAATCTTCCAGCGTGTGTGTGTTCTGAAGATTTTAAAATCAAAAATCTGATAAATATGTCATTATGTCTGTGGTCTGCCCCATTTTTTTAAATGGTCAAGAGTTTTTTAAATGGCCCGTAACCGACCATACGCGGCTTCTGATTAATGCCTTAAGAGATCTAAAAGGAAAATCTACAGGATCAACTGAATGATTTCCAACAAAAAACACAAGAAAACATTTCTTTAGAAGCTTCACATTAGAGCATAAGTCTCTTAACTATGTTAATAAAAATAAAACAATAAGCTATAAGAGGCTAATAACCTGTTTTGCCTTATCACTGCAAGCGATACATTGCTACATTTTAATATGCAACACTCATTCTTCTGTATCTCCGCAGAAAATTACAGTGTGTTCGAGGCCTGTGATGAGTAAACCCATCCTAACAACAAATGACCTCGCTGAGGCACTAGAAGAACTGAAGCAAAAAATCAACTCAAGGAATAATACCACTGGTTAAAATCGTCAGAGGCAGTAACCTTCTGCTGGTAATACTTGTACACTGTATGGCAGCAGTATGTATTTGTGATTTTAATTTGTTGATGTTGACATTGATGAAAATTTGCCAATGTATTATTTTTGACTTATTTATTTTTATTTATTATCAGTTTTTGATTATGTCAAGGAAATATGCTCATAAAACCTATCCAATTGATGTTATTGCCCTCAAAATGGGATGAATGTTGAAAAACACTTTATATATTTGAAGTTTAAAAATGTACAGTGTTTATTTGAATAAACAACAATAATTATAATGCATAAAGACTGAGCTATGTTGCACAAGGATTTACCTGTGTTGTAAAAGTGCAACTAAACTTACATATATCCTCCTAATCAAGCTTTTTTTTCTTAGTGCTCTGTTACTCACAAAATCTGATTATCATTGTCAAGAATCCAGTATGTCCAAGACTTTTGCCAAGTTGGTATGATTATTTCCTACCATAAATATCAATATACCTTATGAGGGGTTTCAAAGGCACTGTCAAGTTTTCAGAGGTGCTGGTAGTTCTTATCGTTGGTTTTATGCAATTATATATATTATTGATGCATCTTAATCCTTCCAATTTAATAATATAATGAAAAATGATCATAGCCAGTTTCAATTTTTGCTTGCATGCAACACTTTGCTACTACTTTAACAAAGCAGTAGTGTGAATAAAAAGAAATAAAAAACTACAAAAAATATATAAAAAGTATTGCTCGCCTCCTTTTTCTGCTCTGTACTTTTCTAAGACGTTAACTTAATTTAGACCGAGTAGTGGACATTTCTGACCTGACCTCCAGGCTGACCCTATGACCTGCAGGTTGACCTCCTCCCAACTTCCATTCTCCATAATAATCTCTCTGGAATTGGTGAAATTCTTTCTAAATGCTTTTATTTAATTTAACATATATGACCTTTACTATATAAATACACAGCAACTAGTAAAGTTATGTTATATTTCCCTTTTTCATATAGCTGCATGTTTTATTAATGTTAGTAATGTTTATTGATGTCACTGTCACTTTTGGGTCATTGTTATTGACCCTTTTGTTTATGGACTTTCACCTTGGTTTCAAATTCACTGAATTTGACCTGTTACCTTAAGGCTATGGTAAATGGTTTTGTATTTATATTGCGCTTTTCTAGTCTTGATGACCACTCAAAGTGCTTTACAGTACAGTTTTACATTCACCCATTCACACACATTCATACAGTGCATCTATTCGCAGCACTTTGTTATTCAATGGGGGGCCATTCAGGGTTCAGCATCTTGCCAAAGGACACTTCGGCATGCAGATGGGTCAGACTGGGAGTCGAACGGCCGACCTTCAGGGTGGCTGTGGCTGGTATAAGTGTAAGATCAACCAAACTACTCAATGAGGAAACATTTTGATTCAGCAATGTTTTTTCAATCAATCAATCAATCAATCAATCAATCAATCAATCAATCATCAATCAAACAATCAATAAAAATTGTAGGTCATAATCCAAGATGTGGCCGCAGCCGGACAATAAGGCAAAGGGAATCCGGGGAGGAAGTCAAGTCAGTAACATGTATTGATGAGATATTAATTTCATTGATGTGATAAGGAGGGAGAAGAAAAAGGAGAAGCTGGGAAGAGAAGCTCCGTGTGTGATGTGTGCCCCGACATTCTAGACCTATAGCAGCATAACTAAGATCAGGTCTAAGACAAGCCTGGACTGGTTTTAAGATTTTAAGTCTACTCTTAAACGTACTTATGGTATCTGCCTCCCGAACTGAAAGTGAGAGATTATTCCACAGGAGAAGGGCTTGATAGCTGAAAGCTTTGGCTGCTTCTCTACTTTTAGAGATTTTAGGCATTTTAGGTTTCACGTCTTAAATCTCCCCTTAGCATATTTAATGTTGTTAAAATCATTTTAAGTCACTGTCCTACGCATATATTTCTGTATCCGTTTGTTGTGTTTCTTCATTGAAGCTACAATTTTCAAACTACTACATCTTCCGATAAAGATGTACATTATTTAAATACATGCATTAGATATGTGTGTATACACACAAACCTACACTTAAGATATGCGCTGCTGTACTCTCGAGCCAAGATGAGAGACCAGCTAGCCGCTGAGAGCTAGTTCGATTTGACGGTTCTCGACGTCTCAGTCCGGTTGTTGTCACGCCCTCACTCCCGGAACCCCTCACCCAGACCCGGGTCTGTTCTGGTTCCCCTCCGCGTGGACTGACGGTCCGTGTGCGGACATGAAGCCGAGCAACGGAGGCTAAAGGCCGAATTATAGTCGGGTTGTACGCACGCACGCATGCACGCAAGACACGCAACACGCCCCTTTCGTGCCCTCTGGCGGCTTGCGTGCGTCCGCCAATTTTTCCAACTATACGACAAAGCGACGCGAGTCTCACGCAGCCCGCAAGGCTTGTGATTGGTCTGCTTACTACATCCCGTCCGGAGTCTAGTTTCCGGTTTCATGCCCCACAATACGCGGAAATCACGGAAGATTTAGAAGAACGAATATGGACCAAATAGATGAGCACTTGGCAGAAGAGATCCGAAAGTATGACCACTTGTATAACCCGTCACTAACTGGCCGATTTGTCCGCCAGAAATAGGCTATGAGGAGCTGGAGTGGCGATCTAAATAAACAGTCAACGAAGAAGAAGACGTCTCTTCTTTGTGTGTTTTGTCTTCGACAAACAACGTTACTCCGCCTAGTGTTCTGGCAGTGAATTGCGTTGCAACACGTTAGAGAAGCATAAACCAAAACGAGTCCGTCGATGCAACTGCGTGGCCTTCCGCGGTTGCAGTCGCAGGACTATAATTCGGCCTTTATAGTCGGGTTGCACACAAGACACGCAACACGCCCCTTTCGTGCCCTCTGCGGGCTTGCGTGCGTCCGCCAATTTTTCTAACTACACGACAAAGGGGTCCTGGAACACGTTCCGGTGCTATTTTCTAACAAAGCTCCACAAACATCTGTTTTAAGTTGTACCTGCTGTTTCAACCGGGCGACACACACAGAAACAACGACTCGGGTTAGCCTCCGAGTGTATTGTTTTCACAGACACAAGCTACGACTCCGAGAGCATTGTTCCTCCACTCCGTACCCGAAATGGGATCTCTCCCGCCACCTCCCAGACCGATGCTTCCCGGCCGGGGTTCCACATGCAATACTGCTGTAAATACGTTCACAAGCAGCCATTCCAGAAAGTGCTACAACTTTAACCACAAACTAGCAGTAGCCCGCTGCTGCTAACCGTAGCGGGACACACACAGGGGACACACAGGCTGGAGATTTGTCATAGATCGATAATGATCAATGATGAAAATGAGACATACCCTGCAGACGTGGGGAACCCTGAGCCGGTAAGACGTGTCCGGCTCTCAGGTGTGTGAAGTCAGCGGGAGCATTGAGCCTCGCAGTGAGCCGCCCGGGTACAGCCGGGAACCAACCCACCACCGAGCAGCTGGCGGCCGCTGCCGCCGGCCGGCAAGCCAGGCACTGATTGCTATGAGGCTAACGCCACCTAGCTTACATGTCACCGTCAATTACCGAAACAAAACAACAGCTTTTCTAGTTGAAGACACTCACTGCGAAACGAAAGCTATGCCATGTAGACCGACTGTGACATCAATTCTGGTCGTATTCCCATTCGACGCACTCTATCGTATAGTTTCTTACATAGAGGAACCCCAACAAATCGCGGGAGTTGTTTTTTTCCAGAGTTTTTGGGACGGTAGACTTGCCAGATACCCAAATTAACGTGTAGAAGCACTACAAAAGTGGATTTTTCATAATATGTCCCCTTTAAAGTGAGTGTTGGCAAAAGCGGTTGTCATTTTTATGTTGAGGCGGCGGGGGTGTTGTCGGCAGTGGCTGAATGTAACTAATAAAGTAACTTGTAATCTAACTTAGTTACTTTTAAAATCAAGTAATCTGTAAAGTAACTAAGTTATTTTTAAAATCAAGTAATCTGTAAAGTATTTAAGGTACTTTTTCATAGTAACTGTGGCAACACTGTTTACCATATTGTTAATTGTTTTGATAAGCAATTTAAATATTAAAAAAGATTATCTTAAAATGCTATGATGTAAAAAATTTGAGGGGTCTTCCTCTATTCATTTAATAATCTGCATTCTAGTGTCCTAGATTCATGTAATCACAACAATAGTAACAAAAGGTTTTCTGAAAAGGTTCCTCTAGGTGTTTAACAAGGGCTGGCTTCTTCCCAGTTTTGGTTCCCTCTGCATGATTTTTTTTCTCTCCCCTCTGCCTAGTTGCATGACTGCTGGAGAGCCATATTCATGGTCCGGATGTGTTTGTGCAAATGCAAATTTGAACATGAAGCCAGTAGACTGCTGCCCTCCACTGGCCTTCTTCAAAAATAGCAACACACGCACAAAGAGAGAGAGAGAGAGAGAGAGAGAGAGAGAGAGAGAGAGAGAGAGTTGTTCAACACAGCTGACACAGACTCAGAGATAATAACATTCAAACATGCAACCACCACCCAGAAAGGTAAGAAAGTGCTGAGCCACATGTATGAGATGACTTGAAATGAATATAGAGTATCATGCTTACTGCTTCCACATGTTTAAATATCTACTGCTTATCTACCTTCAGTTCTGTTCCTCTATCTTTAAGATTATTAAATCTACAGACCATTTCATTTAAAACATCGATACTACAGTAAATGGATTGTATATTATATAGTGCCAAATACAGCATATATGCATTTATTGGAAATATTTAAGTAATTTGTGTTTAGATAGTAGATATGTTTTCTTCACCGTGCATAGATGGGAACGCATCAGTCTGCAACAACTGAAATCACTGTTATTTAACATCGTGAAAGTCTGTACTACATTCTCATTTGAGATCTTACAGAGATTTGAAACAATGTATTTTTTATCTCCAATCAAAGTTGAAATTCATATTCCCTTAATTCCCTTCAGCTAAAACATTTTTTTCCTGTAATCCACAACTTATAACTGAGACAGTTGTAAAATAGCTGCAATTTGAAAGCTTAAGTTGACATCTTAAGATTAGTTGTAAATAAGGATTGGCTTATCTACTCAGTTTTGCAATTATTGTGTTGCAAAAAAACATTTATGTATGAAGGAGATGTTTTATTTTGAACTCTTTGATTGCCTTTGCTGTATGTCAATTTCTGTTTACTTGAAAGCTATTTTGTAAGGACATTGAGAGCAACCACTAATTGGCCAATAAAGATATTGCTGAGGAGCCAATTAACTATCTTCATTAAAATATAACAATTCAAAAATCCGTGGGTGTTTGTTCGTGCGTGCGTCTGTGCAGGTGAAGGAGAGTCAGCAGGTGAAACTGGTGTTCTCAGAGCAGCACAGTAAATTGCAGACCAAACAACATCAGGACACTGAACTGTTGGAGGAGATCAGGTACAGTTGTCTTTCTGTGGAGCTGTATGATGAAAATTAAAGCATATTAAATTACAGAAGTGTTTTTTTTTTGTGTTCACCTAGGTCCTTCAGTAAGCATCGTGCAGCTATAGAGAAGGAGTATGCCCAGGTGAGCAAAAATAGTACTATTATTGTTCACTATTAGTCCTGTTTCTGTCATCTTTCGTTCTTTACTGGAAATGTTCATCATTTATTGATTTGAGGTCCCGTATCAGTTTCAGAGAGCAGCTTGCTCTGAAATGTCTGATACCGTCTGATGTCTGTGATCTATTTTTTGACACTATCAGAGCTACTGGAGCCATAAGACAAATAATTAAGATAATCACAATAGTGATGGCCAAAATTGTAAAAGTGGAACATAGGAAGGAGAGGATTTGTTTTGATTTGTCACATAATCTGCACATTTATATTTTAGCCATTCAAATATCACAGCCAAAAATGAATAAAAAAATGCGTAACCTGATAGTCCAATGGTTAGGGTGCACATCACATAGTGTCAGGCCTGGACTAAAATGAGGACTTAGATGCAGAGGATTCACATACCAGCACACTTTATTGAAATCAGTTCCTCTATGCAGAGTGACAAAAGATCGGGCTATGAAAAAACTCACTTAATCTATTCAAAACACTCACTAGAAAAAGGAGGTTTTAAAACATAAATCGCTCCCGAAGGAAGTCAAACAAAAGGCTAAAGCAAGAAATCAAAAGCGTTCCTGAAGGAGGAAAACCAAACTATGAAAACGGGACAAAATAAAAGGCTCACCTAAAAAGGAGGCTCAATAAACTAAAACTCTCTAAACATAAATCACTCAAAAAGGGAGAAAGAAAAACAGATAACCAAAACAACACAAAACAAAGCTAAACTAGAAAACCAAAAATTACTCTCAAGGAGGAAACAGAAAACAACTTACGTGGTGTAGCAAAACTCATAGGCAAAAACGACAATGACTGTGGATAAGGGCTTAGGTGCACGGACAAGGAACGAAGCACTTTGGCACAAGACAAAGGGGAGACGCAGACTATAAGCACATGAGGGTGAAGGGAACAGGTGGAAACAATCCGGAATCAGTGACACATGAGGAAGGGCAAGTGACCTGAAACGAGAGGAGAGTTAGGATTTCAAAATAAAACAGGAAGTTACGAGACAGAAACCCCAAGACAAGACAACCCTCACCACGGTGTGACAGTACCCCCCCCCCCCCCCCCCCCCCCCTCTAGGGCCGACTCCTGACGGCCCAGGCTGGTCAGGGTAGTCCCTGTGGAAGACTGTAATGAGTGTCGAGTCGACAATGTGACGAGACGGAACCCACTGCCTCTCCTCAGGACCATATCCTACCCAGTCCACGAGATACTGTTTACCTCGGCCCCTGTTGCGAACCGCCAGCAACCGCTTGACCTTGTTTACTGGACCGCCTTCAATCACTTCTGGGGGTGGCGGAGGGGTAGCGGCTGGAACCAATGGACTCTCCTTGGCAGGCTTGATCCGGCTGACATGGAAGGTCGGGTGAACACGGAGGGATCGGGGCAGGCGAAGGCGAACTGCTGCAGGGCCGATGAGCTTGATGATGGGAAACGGACCCACGAACCGCGGCGCCAGCTTCTTGGAAGGAACTTTAAGGTGTAGATCCCTGGCGAAGAGCCACACTCTCTGTCCTGGCTGGTAGGTGGGGGCGGGTCGTCTCTTGCGGTCCGCAGTTTTCTTGACTCTGTCCCCTTGGCAAATCAATACCTGCGTGGCGGCTGCCCAGATGCAGTGGCGAACCATGGCATGGGCGGAGGGCACAGACACCTCCAACTCGTTGTCTGCAAAAACAGGGGGCTGGTAACCAAATGCACACTTGAATGGTGACATACCTGTGGCCGAGGTGGGCATACTCGACCCAGAGCAGGTGTTTACTCCATATCGAGGGATTCTGAGAGACCAGACACCGGAGGCCGGTTTCTAGCTGCTGGTTTAGGCGTTCGGTCTGGCTGTTGGCCTCCGGGTGGTAACCCGAGGTCAGGCTGGCCTTAGCTCCGATGAGCCGGCAGAACTCCCTCCAAAACCGGGAGACGAACTGGGGACCCCAGTCTGAGACAATTTCTTTGGGAAATCCGTGAACCTTAAAAACATTGTTCGTCATGATCTCTGCCATTTCTTTGGCAGAGGGCAGTTTTGGCAGAGCAATGAATCTAGCCATCTTGGAAAATCTGTCCACCACTGTGAGGACAGTGGTGTTACCTTGAGAGACCGGAACCCCGTGACGAAGTCTACCGAGATGTCGGACCACGGTCTGGAGGGGATGGGAAGTGGCTGCAAGAGACCCATGCGTGACCCGGAGGACGTCTTGTTTCGGGCGCAGACCGAACAAGCCTCTACGTACTCCCGGACCTCCGGTTCCATGGAGGGCCACCAGAACCTCCGGGAGATAGCGAACATTGTTCTTCGAACTCCCGGATGGCAGGAAAGCAGCGAGGTGTGGGCCCAGTGGATCACCTGTTGGCGTAATTCAACCGGGACAAACAAACAATTCTCTGGGCACCCACTAGGTGATCGGACCTCACCATTAGCCTGCTTAACCTAATTTTCTATCTGCCAAGTCAGTGCTCCAACCACACAGGTAGGTGGGAGGATCGTTTCTGGGTCCTTGGCAACAGATTCGGGGTCGAAGAGACGAGACAGAGCGTCTGGCTTGACGTTTTTGGACCCCGGCCTGTATGAGAGAGAAAAAGAGATCGGTTAAAAAATAGCGCCCACCTGGCCTGGCGAGAATTGAGTCTTTTGGCTTTCTTGATACATTCTAGATTTTTATGATCAGTCCAGACAATGAATGGATGTTCAGCCCCCTCGAGCCAGTGTCTCCACTCCTCAAGCGAGTTTGACCGCCAGCAACTCCCGGTTACCAACGTCGTAGTTCCGCTCCGCTTTGGATAGCCGCCGTGACAGGAAGGCACAGGGATGCACCTTACCATCCTGCTCTGACCGCTGGGAGAGGATGGCCCCGACCCCTTCGTTGGAGGCGTCCACCTCTACCACGAGCTTCCGTTGAGGGTCTGGCATGGTGAGGATGGGAGCCGAGGTAAAGCGGTGCTTGAGGATCCGAAAAGCAGCATCAGCTTCAGGAGACCAGTGGAACTGCACCTGTGTGGAGGTAAGAGCATGGAGAGGGGCAGCTATTGCGCTGAAGCCTCTGATGAACCGCCTGTAAAAGTTAGCAAACCCAAGGAACTGCTGAACCCTTTTGCGGCCATCAGATGTAGGCCACTCGACCACAGCGCTAATTTTAGCCGGGTCCATCTGCACTCTTCCAGGAGCTACGATGAAGCCCAGGAAGGAGACGGTGTCGGCAGGGAATTCACTTTTTTCTGCTTTGACATATAGGTTATTTTCTAGAAGTCTTTTCAATACCTGAGTTACATGGTCTTGGTGTTTTTTCAGGTCAGAGGAGTAGATAAGTATGTCTTCTAAATAAACATACACAAAAAGGTCAAGAAAGTCTCTTAACAAGTCATTTATCATTGCCTGGAAAACGGCAGGAGCATTTGAGAGACCAAAAGGCATGACTTTATACTCATAGTGTCCACTGGGTGTATTAAACCCAGTCTTCTACTCGTCACCTTCTCTGATCTGCACCAAGTGATAGGCGTTGCGAAGGTCCAACTTGGTGAAGATCTTGGCATGTTGGAGCTGGTCAAACACGGAGGACATAAGAGGAAGTGGATAGCGATTCTTTATAGTGATGGGCTGTAGTCAATGCACGTTCTTAGGGAGCCATCCTTCTTCTTCACAAAGAAGAGCCCGGCTCAGGCTGCTGATGAAGAGGGGCGAATCAGCCCCGCTTTCAGGGAGGTTTCGATGTAATCCCGCATGGCTCCCCACTCTGGCCCAGAAAACAACTTACGTGGCGTAGCAAACCTCATAGGCAAAAACGACAATGACTGTGGATAAGGGCTTAGGTGCACGGACAAGGACGAAACACTTTGGCACAAGACAAAGGGGAGACGCAGACTATAAGCACATGAGGGTGAAGGGAACAGGTGGAAACAATCCGGAATCAGTGACACATGAGGAAGGGCAAATGACCTGAAACGAGAGGAGAGTTAGGATTTCAAAATAAAACAGGAAGTTACGAGACAGAAACCCCAAGACAAGACAACCCTCACCACGGTGTGACACATAGGATAAATTGCCCTGAATGGCGGTTACATTTTTATATATATATATATATATATATACACTAGTGCTGTCAGTTAAACGTGTTATTAACGGCGTTAACGCAAACCCATTTTAACGCCGTTAATTTTTTTATCGCGAGATTCACGCAGAGCTGCCAATTCTCACGTGTGTGTGTGTGTGTGTGTGTGTCCTCCCAGATAGCGCACCGGTCCGGTGGCTCCGCCCACCGCCACCGCGCACTCGCTCAGAGAGACACAGTGAGATCAGAGCTCGTTCACGTGAAGTCAGTCACGCTCACTGACTGACATTAGCTGATATTAGCGGCTATTTTGGCCTGCATGCTTTCTTATTATAATAATCATCATTATTATCACCATCATTATATTATTATTATTATAATTAATGATAATCGACCAATTATTATTATTATTATCATAATTTGCGCAGTTGCGATATTTAGTTTTGAGCGCAGTTAGTCTTGAAAAGCCTGCCTCGCAAAAATAAGTCGACACGAAAAGGAGGATCATTTTTAAGGCTATGTCGCAAAGCTGGGGGTATTCCGGCATCATTGCTACCCAGAATGACGAAAGAGGGGAGGTGGTAAACAGATGCTTTAGTCTACTGTCACTCATTAGCTCAATAAGCTGCTCTTGCATGTCTATTGACAGCTCGTCTGCTGATCAGAGAAATGGATCCCGAACCCAGGCAAATGAACGGTAGTCCTCTTTGAAATAGGACCCAAACTGCAGCCCCTCTGTGTGTGTTTGTGTGTGTGCGTGTGCGTGTGTGTGTGTGTGTAGCGAGCGCACCGGCCCCGGGTCTCAGGGCTCCGACCCCGCCCACTCGCTCGGAGAGACCCACAGTGAGATCTGCGCACGGAAGATGGTCCGATTTAGACACATGACGTGTCTTTTCTCCGTCTGTGACATCTCACCCCCTCTGGAGAGTGTTCACGCCCCCCCCACTTTGAGTACCACTGTCCTATATGCATAAAGTTCATATTGATCTGTACCCTAGATGGAAATGTCTGCTGTAAGCATAACTAAGTGTTTATCAAGTAAATGTTCATTACACAGCATGCTTTTAGCACTGCACATATACCTTTATTTCGCGGCCAACAGTTTCATGATACATCTTTTTTACACTACATAATAGTCTATAATAACATCTATTACATAGTGTTTTTCCCTGGTGCTTCACTATGGAGCTGTATACGAAACTCTTTGGTCCATGCAGCCATTTATAGCATCTGGAGAAATAACATCTTTGTCAGTGGCCATAAGACATTCATAAAGTTTGTACTATCCTCGGCAGTCGGCAAATTTCAACATAAACTCTGTACATTACATTTAATTTAGCTGACGCTTTTATCCAAAGTGACTTCCAATAAGTGCATTCAACCATATGGGTACAAACCCAGAACAACAAGAATTAAGGAACTACAATTACCTCAAAGAAGCCGAACTACAAATTGCTACATTTTTGTTTCATTCCAAGGTGTAGCAGGAAGAGATGTGTCTTTTGTTGGGGTCGGAAGATATGTATACTTTCTGTACAAACAGCTTTCACTGCCGGCATTCAAATGATAAGCATATATAGTTTTCAGCAGGCAGGCAGCAGGGGAGTGTACTGTGTGTTATATCCTCCATGACCAATCACTTCCAAAATCAAATTATCCAGACTTCAGCTTCAGCTGTTGCTTAGGAAGTAGTGTAGGCCAGTGGTTTGTTCCCAGTCTCCCCCCATTCCATGGGCTGAACTGTCCTTGGGCAAGTACTGAACTTCCCAAAGGCTTCTGATGGCTGAAATGGAGTTTTGAGTTTTGAAGAAAAAAATCTGCTACAGTACAATTGCCTAGGCCAGATTATCCCAATGATGACTGCTCCTATGCTATCCACAAGCGCATGTTTTTAAGGACATGGCACCAGTGCATTTACGTTGAGTCCAAATGCATATTTGGTCATTGTTGAAACCATGGTTCAAAGGGGTTCTACTATGAGTCATGTCTTGGTCATATCGTGAAACAAACAAATCAGATGATTTTCTAGGTGGTAAAAAAGAGGCTTTTCTGTAGAGGAATTTGTGTCCCATTGCACACAACTAAATAGTCCCTAAAATAACAGGAAAATACAGCATCCCATCCGAGTTTGTTTGTCAATTACTTTCCACTGCCTCAAGTAAGCAATGTAGTCCTACCAACAATTAACTGACATCTCAGTTTAAGGCCAACACACCCACCGACGCTCAATTGGATTGAAGTACATTAGCCTTTGCATGTTGCACTATTATTTACACTGTTTGACAAATGACAAGTAGTTAAAAAATGAAAAGCATTGTCAACACACTACAATTTCCCTTCTTTTTTGCATTGTGATGTGATAAACATCATTTTCAGGCTCTTCAGAGGTTAGCTGTTCAGTACCAGAAGAGAGACTGGCAAAGAGGAAATACAGATGCTATCACTTCTGGGTAAGACCACACACACGACGTACACAGCAATCTCAACAACGTTTTGCTTCTCATTTTTTCTCTTTTTAGAGGTTGATTTTTTTTTTTACACAACCTTTGACTTGACTGTGGGCTCTGGCAGATTGATATCATTTTCTGTAAGTAGGGAAAGTTGCAGATACTGTCACGTGTTGTTATTGCCAGGAACAGTTTGTGTAAAATGTGGTCCAGCAAATGAAGATTATGAAGAATCATAGTATGTCAAACTCAAATAGCTAACTATTAAAAAAAATATGGAAGATATTTGGCCATATGGGAACTCTAACCAGGATACACTGAACAGAATAAACCATTTTACATACATATTTTATGACTACTTCTCTGTTATAGTGTCTCTTAAATGATAAAGTTGGAGGTGAATAGATAAGCAAATACATTACTCACACTATTAGCTGTACGAATTGATGTATACATACGGTATGTGCAAAATGTGAAATGGTAATGGTAAATGGTCTGTAAATATACAGTGTTATTTATTCTTTATTCTTGATGACTACCCAAAGCACTTAAAGGTGCAGTTTTGGCCATTTAGCCATTCACACACACATTCATACAGTGCATCTATGTGTACAGCCCTCAGTGGCAATTTTGGGGTTCAGCATCCCAATGACACTGCCATGTGTAGTAGGCAAGACTGTGATTGAACCACCAACCACCTGCATTTAGTTCTCCTTCAAGAACTAAATGCAGCCTTTCACATAATAGATCATGCAATTTTAACTGAGTATATTATAAACTAAACCACAAATTAAAAAAGTTAAAGGTTTTTAATAGACAACATTACCTTACCCCACTCCTTGCCTCTCTCCAATGGCTCCCTGTCCATTTTTATAATGGAATTTAAACTTTTGAAGCACAAGCTACAACATAAAATGTTACCCCCATATGTGCCTGTTCACAGTCTTAGATCAGGCCACATAATGACAAAAAGGGGCTTCAAAGTGCACTGTTTAGCATTTAGAGACGAGTGTAGAGAAGTACAATTAATGTAGATTAGCAGTCATGGATGTGTGTGATTTCAGAGGTGTGTTTGGTGTGTGGCGGTCAATGGTTGATGCGACAGCTCAGACTGCTGCATCACGACTTGCTGCTGCAGAGGAATACCGCAGACTGACAGGACAAGCCTCCAGAACTTTTCGCAATGCAAAGGACATCCGAGCTAAGCATGTGAGAGAGCCGCACACAGAGTAAACTTAAAGGGATGAAACACTTTAAACAGTTAGAAAATCATCATTGCAACAGACAACAATATGTGTGTGTTTATACGTGTTGCTTGTGTTTTTAAGGGCCTGGAGCAGCTTCTGAGAGTACAGGGTGAAGTCGTGGATGCGCTGCGAGAACTGCACAGGCTCAAGAAGAGCTATCACCAACTCAGCCACATTGCAAATGTTGCCAGAGAGAAAGCTGCAGACGCACAGACAAGGTCAGTGTTTGTCTTTGTGTTTGAGAAAAAGTGAGAAACATTTTTGATATGATTGCATGAAAAAGACAAGTGGTTTCATCTAAGATGTACATACATTATAAAAGGTCAAGGTTGTGGAAAAATCCTGAAGAGTTTAAAGCCCCCATGAAATGAAAAAAACATGTTCCTATTCTTATAGCATGTCCCTGTGTTGATTGTTTATTTATCACATGACTGAATGGCTTCAATCTTACGCCTCAGTAGAGACAAGGTTAGGATGGGGGATTAATTCATTATTTTTCAAAATACTTTCAGGAACTTTTAACACTCTCCGGTTGACTATAAATGCTGCCAGTACATCGAACTTATTGGTTAAATCTGCAGGGGAGGATGCAGCTCACTTTGATGTTATTTTCTCATTCATATAAATGATCAGAACCACCAACACAGTTTCCAAAGCTTTCTAATTACAAAGACCATAGTCAAACAGATTGTAGTGCTGGCTCTGTAAATATGCATGATATACTTTTTCCCATGTTGATTATTTAGACACCATTTTTGTCTTTGACTGAACTTTCACGCAGTCAATATGTTGGCTACTATTCACTAATACATTAACTTCCAGGTTTGCAACACCAAATGGGTGCACTATATCAGTTTCTGCAAACTGATACAGTGCAGCCATGTAGTGCAGCACTGACTGAATCAACAGTGTGTAAAATGTAGTGTAAGAGAAAGATTAAGTTCTGTTAGAGTTTTCATTTAGAACAGAGATTTGACATAACGAGTTAGATAATGCGTGGTTTCATTCTGTATGTTTTATATCTTATCAGAATGTTTTAACTTTGTCTTCTAGAGCCAGAAAGAGTGAACATGGAATTTTCCACTTTAAAGCAGGACTATATAAAATGAATAAAAAGGTACTGTTATAATACAAAATAACAGAAATGACACACACAAATATTCAAGGATGTCACTAATAACCATATTTTGTAATGTGAAACTGCAACGAGCTGTGGTATCTGAATGTTATGATATGATAAGGTGAAATCATTTTATCTTTAAGCTAACAGACCCTGAATGACTGTACACGATCCTGAATGGTTTATTTCAGTTTTGTTTTTTAAAAGTGTGTACGGTCTGTGTGTGTCTATGTACAGCTCAGTGCCAGGTTGAAGGAGTGTGATGACCGTTTGACTGAAGTTCGTAATGACTATCTGCTGGCCCTAGCAGCAGTGAATGCCCACCACCAAAACTACTTTAGGAATGATTTACCACTCATTATGGAGGTACACACCCACACACACACGCACACGCACACGCACACGCACACGCACACCCTCACACACACACACACACACACACACATTGTGGAGAAAAGATAAAACCACTGAATGAGTCATATGAGCACAGTCCACATTAAAGCTTTCCCCTTTCTGGTGACTGATTGACTGGTGGGGGTTATCAGAGTTATGTGTTGGGGGTTTCTTGGCCTGGCTTAGGTTGTGGACAACTGGGCATGGGATCTATCGTCAGTAGTGTACTATTGTGTCATTGGGTGTTTGATCACTCTGAGTGGCTGCAAACTCTCTGTAGCGCAGATTCTTATCTTGTTAGGCCTCCTCAACAGAGATCTTCTTTGGAACTGAGTCCTATGATGTAAGCAGTCTTCAGGGAAGGGAAAACTTGTATTGCTCCTTTTCGTTTCATTATCCGGGGGAAATTCCAAACTATAAGCACCCTCCCCCCCCCAGGTTCCCACAGAATCACTTTGCTCTGGGATCCCCTCCTCTGATATGTTCATCTCAGAATGTGAATGGAATAAAATCCGCAGCTTTTTTTATCGATAAAAACTGCCTCATGTTCTTTATTTATCTCATCAGCAAATGGATGGGGACGTTTATGATGACTTCAGGAGACATTTTACCCTGCTGTGTGGGATAGAAATGGATTCCTGTTTGTTCACACACAAACTGTACAGCAAGATATGGGACAGTGTTGGTAAAGTACGTGTGTTTTTATGTTCAGCATATATTATATTGATTTATTTATGTATGAGTATTGTTTTGACAGAATGCTCTCTACTGTATTCATTATAAATACGCATAACTACAACTGAGTATGTTTTCGGTAACTCACCCACTCACCCATTTAGAGGTTCTTTATTCAAAGTTGTTAGAATTAGCAAAAGGTCTTCAGATCTTGTTTGCCCAAGATTTTTGGTTTCTGTCTAAGTTGCATTAATGCCATGTTTCACTCAGTGACTTCTGAGAAACCAGACATAAGAAATGTCTCACCTTTTCTCTAGACGACATATGTGTGAGGGCAGAAAGTCATGGGGAGGATAGAAGAAGAAAGGTCACAGAAAGAATTTCAGCACATACGCAAAATGTTTGAACTAGCAAGTGAGTGCAGTCTGAGAGAAACACCTCCAGTTTTCTCTTCAACATGTGATTGGTTAAAAGGCATTTTGTATCACTGTATAGCTGGTCCATGGCCAGAAGAAGAGAAAATGCTGCATTGTTGTTCACTTACACTTGTTTGGTAAAAACACGATGTGGTTGTTTTGATGTATGAGTTACCCACACATATTGAAAAAGTCATGAACCTATTTTATACTTTCCTGACAAATTCTGCAGAACTCCCAGTGATGTGACAATGGAGCTGTGTTCTCAGAGGGTTGATGGAGGAATGAATGTTTCTAATATTTCCCTGCTAACAGTGATTTACTCTTGTGTTGTCAGGTGACTAGAGATACAAATATTCAGCAGTTTCTCCAAGAATCTGTTGCCTTCAATAAAACCACCGGATTTCCCTTTCAACCTTCTCCACATGACAAGGTGTGATTAGATTACTACAGGCAAATGATGTAGACGTGTTTAGTCTGCGCTCCTCTCCGCGACTTAAAAAAATCATCTTTATACCACGTCTTTTTTGCCCATAGACCACAAGTGTGTGTGTGTATATCTCCCTAAGAACTCTATTGAACTGAAAATCCAAAATGCCGAAGCCAACGTCTCCAGCAAAGCCAAATCCACCTATAGTCAAGCTGCCGGAGCTGGAGCTAGGGCCACCGATAGCTGCAGCCCTGCGGGTGATTCTCCCACCAGGTCGGACATGCCTCCAGATAAAACTTATGAAATGTGTAAGGAGCTGTGCAAAGAAGTATCAGAGTCAGTCCTGCGCTGCATTAATGAACATTTCGATGCCTTTGAGGCTAAGTTTCAGTCACTCGCAGCCTCGCAGGCCGAACTGCAAGCCCGTGTAGCTAGCCAGGAGCAAGCTACTAGCGACCTTGACGTCCGCATGCTAGCGCTTGAAGCTAAATGCACTGAGCTGACGGGACGCAACACTCAGCTTCACACCAAGGTGCTTGACCTGGAGGCCCGCTCTATGAGGCACAACATCGAAATTGTGGATATCCAAGAGGGTGAGGAGGACGGTAGACCCACGGAATTTGTCTCAAGATTAATCCCTAAACTGCTCGGCGACGAACACTTTCCGCATCCACTAAAAGTCGACCGGGCGCACCGCTCCCTCCAACCCAAGCCGGCTGCCGGTGCCAGACCGCGCACCATCCTAGCGCGCATCCATCACTTTCAGGAGAAGGAGTTGATTCTTCGCCTCGGCAGACAACAGTCCATGGAGTACAAGGGAGACAAGATCCTTGTCTTCCCGGATAATACCAGCGAGGTCATGGCTCAGCGCCGCGCCTTCAGAGAAGTGCAGCAGGCTCTGTGCAACAATGGAATAAAACACACTCTGCGATACCCGGCCAAGCTTTATGTTTACCCCTGGGATGGCGGAGCGCCCAAGATCTTGGCGGACCCGAAGGGTCTACGAGAAAGGGAGTAGATCCATATACTGACATTCTTCATTTAGTTCACGGTTGCGCCGAGGTGAGGCAACTATTTGTTCAAAGCAGCTGACCAGCTGCTCGCAGCTTTGGGACTTTTTGCATATTGTCTTATATACACTATATTACGACGGTCCACTTTGAACTGCTGCCATGTTTGCACAACCTGAGGTGCTGATACTGTTTATACTTTCACTGCTTTAATTGCTTTATATATCGCGGTATCATAAAATTCATGTTACTATATTGTCGCGGGGAGGGGGCTAGTGGTAACATATTGTAGTTACTTGCCCAGTAGCTCCCTTTGAGATGAACACGGGATGCTATGTGCCAGGTTCGGGGAGGCACAAGGCGGGGTGGGAGGGGAGGGATGTTACCGTTCTCTTTTTTTTGTTGTCTTTTACTGTTTTTCAAATGGTCAGTGCTTTACTTTACACTATTTGGTCGTAGGGGACACATTTGTCTTATGGAAGGGGCAATATCTCTGTAGAATCATTTGCTATTGATGAACAGGGTGGTGAAATTTGTGAGCTTCAATGTGAATGGGTTAAACGGACCTATTAAACGGAAGCGGGTACTAACACATTTGAAAAAATTTAAAATAGACATTGCCTTTATACAGGAAACCCATCTGACGCCCCTGGAGCATAGAAAATTGAAAAGGGATTGGATAGGGCATGTAATATCATAATCCTTTAACACTAAAGTCAGGGGAGTGGCCATCTTGATAAATAAGAACACATCTAACAATTGGAGAAACCATTGTTGATACATTGGGGAGATAAGTTTCAGTGAATTGTCAGATCTACTCAGAACCCTGGACCCTCTTAAATTTGTATGCACCCAATTATGTTGATTAGTCATTTGTTCAGGATATATTCCTGAAGGTGTCGGCAGGACGGCAAAACATTCTTATAGGGGGTAACTTTAATTTCTGCCTGGATCCTGTTCTAGATAAGTCAGCTCTATCGGTATACAAATCTAAAGCAGCCAAAATTACAGTAGAATTCATCAAGGAACTAAACTTAACTGATGTGTGGAGACAAATGCACCCTCAAACCCAAGATTATTCTTTTTACTCTGGTCGCCACAACTCTTTTACTCGGATTTATCTTTTCCTGTTGTTGACACAACAGATCCACAGAGCAGTAGACTCTGAGTACTTGTCTAGAACATTATCAGATCACTCACCTCTGACCCTGTCCATTTATATGCCTGAAAAAACTATTAATATGTATAGGTGGCGTCTGAACCCTACTCTCCTTCAAAAGCCAGATTTCTGCAAATTTATAAGAGATCAGATTGGGCTATTCTGTGAGACAAACTGTGCTTCTTCTCCCAATAGTTTTATATTATGGGACACATTAAAAGCCTTTTTAAGGGGACAAATAATCTCCTATACCAAAGGTATCAAAAAGAAATACATGGCAGTAATAGAAGAATTGGAAGCAGACATTTTGAAACTGGAAAAGGAGTTTCAACAATCAAGGTCTAAAGATGTACACCACTCTTTGGTAAATAAAAAGCTTAGATACAATACTTTGCATACTTACCAAATTGAAAAAAACATTCTAAGAAACAAGCAGAGATCCTATGAATTAGGAGAGAAGGCGCACAAAATTCTGTCTTGGCAGCTGAGTAAAGAAGAAACCTCTAGGACGATTAATTCAATCCAAACTGAAACAGGTTCTGTATCAGATAACCCAACAGAAATTAATGATGCATTCAAACAATTTTACACACATTTATACACATCAGAACCACCAGAGAATCTGAGTAACATTCATAAATTTGTGTCCATGATTGAGCTGCCCAAACTTGGCCAAGAAGATCAAAATAGTCTTGATCTGCCCTTTACACAAAAATAAATTGAAAAAGCTCTGGGCTCATTACAAGCAAACAAATCATCAGGAGAAGATGGGTTCCCTCCAGAATTTTACAGGGAATTTAAGGACTTACTCCTCCCACTTCTCATGGATGTCATCAACTTGGCCTCTAAGACTCGAACACTCCCTGAGTCATTCTCTACAGCCATAATTACTGTTATTCACAAAAAAAAATGTATATCCTTTGAAATGCTCTTCATATCGGCCGATTTCATTGTTAAATACAGATTATAAATTAATTTCCAAGGCCCTGGCTAACAGACTTGGCCAATACCTGCCACAACTAATAAATCCAGACCAGTGTGGCTTTATTTCAAAGCATTCCTCAGCTAATAACGTGTAAGCTTTTTAATATTGTTCACTTAACAAAATCTGAAACGGAACCCAGTATAGCTGTGGCTTTAGAGGCTGAGAAGGCCTTTGATAGGTTAGAGTACTTATTTAAAGTGTTAGCCAAGTTTGGGTTCAGTCAATTATTTATTAGTTGGGTTCTATATCATAAACCCCAGGCAAAAATCTGTGTATGAAAGTTAGGCCTTTCTGGCATGATATCTGCTCCACTTTAACCAGGATCACGGGAGTAAATGTTCCAGTGGACCCTGAACTTTGTTTATTGGGGAACTTAACAAGTATTCGCCGTTCTCTAACCAATGCACAACTCAAATTCATTGAAGTTGCTCTATGTGTGGCTAAGAAGTGCATTGCAGTGTCATGGAAATCTGACTCCCCTCTTCTTATTGACAGGTGTTCTGTTGAGATGAATAGTTGCATCCCCCTGGAAAAAGAAAACGATATAACACCTTTTTGAAAATTTGGCAGCCATATTTAGACCATATTGGTACATCTCTTACACCAAATACTCAATGACTTAATGTAGTTGTTTGTATTGACCTTGAACACTGACCCTTTTTTTTTTTTTTTTTAAAGGGGGCGGGGGGCACTTTGTCTTTTGTTGTCCTTTGTTATGTCTCTATACTGTTGGTATACTGATATGTTTGTTTGTACACATTACATATGAAACTGAAAATAAAATATAAAAATAAATAAATAATTGAGAATGATAATATCGATATGTGTGTACTACATTTAGATTCTGACACCTTTTTCACACAATGAAACCTGAATTCAATTTATTTCAAACTGTCCCAAGAGGCAATTATTTTCCCTCTGAATATCTTTACTTATGAATGTTTGTCCGAGTACACACTTGTTAAACAGATGACCATCAATGTGCCTGTCTTTAACCCCAGATGCCTTTATGTGTTTGTAAAAGAATATCACATACACTAAAGAACAGTAATACTCACCCTTTCCAATGTCACTTCGCTTAAATAAAACTAAATAGAAAAAACTGAAACAGTGATGT
Organism: Pleuronectes platessa; assembly: GCF_947347685.1. NCBI lineage: Eukaryota > Metazoa > Chordata > Actinopteri > Pleuronectiformes > Pleuronectidae > Pleuronectes > Pleuronectes platessa. Next base: position 2,006,464 of record NC_070633.1, read on the forward strand.
TATCTAAGCCAAACATAATAAATCAGTCTTACCTTTACGTTAAGTTAAACTGCCTAGTTTTTTTTCCATACTGCTTATTTAACATGAGCGAAACAGGGTGAATTAAAAAAAAGGTTTAACTATTGACATGTGAGATCTTTGGTTAGCTGGAACATTTGTAACAAAATGTACTTTGAAAAGTGATGCAGACAAAACCTGCCATTTCAAAATTGTAAATGAAACCAGTCCTCATGTCTCTGATGCTGTGTCATTAAAGAATTAAACATGGCATGCTGCAATGAACACTGCAAATGTCTAAAAGCTGAATAATGTCATGTCTGTCTTCTTTGCAGGTGTCTTCTCTAGAGGAGGTCTGTGCCTCAGCAGCAGAGGGTTGTCTGGTTAAGGAAGCCAAGAAGTGGGCTACAAAGGCTGCGAAGGACTATAAAATCATCACCCACGGAGAGAGGGTGAGGCTTTGATTTCCGAGTTAAGTGGCTAGGTGATCCTTGTTTAAGCAATGCTTGATGATCACACTGCTTGAGTTTGAGTTCAGTTTTTACTTAACAACTTCAAAATGTAGAGTAGCAAAGTTCTCAGGACACACTTCACAAATAGCCATTTCCCCACTTTGGAGCCGGGAAATGCTGCATGTTGTGTGCATGTTTTCATTCATAGTAGCAATGAAAGGAGTGTGAATTTGTGTCAGAAATTAGACGTGCTATATGTACAGTATGGTTGATATTTTTAAAATTCTACTCTAAGAACGAATGTATTTTATATTTCTCCTCCTGTCAGGCTCTACAAATGTTAGGAAGTCGGTTGAAGCTCTTGTCTGGGGAGACAGGGCTTAGCGTGGAGCAGAAGATAGCAGAGGTGCAGGACAATGTCAGGAAAGCCAAGGTATGGATCTCTCAACAGGTTGGTGCTGCTGATGGTCAGTCTGACTGCGACAGACTGACTGAGACTATGACAGGTCAATGTGTGTGTGTGTGTTTTGAGAGAGAGAGAGAGAGAGAGAGAGAGAGAGAGAGAGAGAGAGAGAGAGAGAGAGAGAGAGAGAGAGAGAAGGGCAAAGCACTGCAGGCACACAGACCTACAATTAAGCAACGGTACAGAACACTAGGTAGGAGAGCTGTAATGTTGTGTATATCATTATGATGTATGTTTATGTACAAATGTTTATATCAATGCTATAGATATATCACTACTCAAAACATTCTATGATTGACTATGATTTCAAATAATAAAGACCTGAGGTAATGATAATCAATAAACTGAAACATAATATTGATATTAATATCAAGCAAGGGGAAAAAGGATGAAATTGCACCTTGGTTTAGTATGTATTTGTGGTTAAATATTAGTAGAGCATGTTTAAGCACAAAACACAAGCAATATCATATCAGCGCAATTAATGTATGTTGTGATGAGTCAAGTCGGGTGGAAGGACCCCAGAGCAGAGGCAAAACAGAGAGTGCAATGGTGCTGCATTCAAGGGTGTTTATTTAGCATGGGACCAGGCAGAATGACGGGGTGCTGATAACTCCGGGAGGTCGTCAGCAGGGAGGAATAGCGGAAGGGCAGGATGACGGGGTTCAGAATCAGAATCAGAATCAGAATCAGAATTCTTCTATTTGCTAAGTATGTTTGCACATACAGGAAATTGCTTTGGTGTCGTTTGTTGGTGCACTCAACATAAAACAACAATATAAAAACAACAATATAGAACAAAATATATACAGTAACAGAGTTATGGGCACGTGCGGTGCTAAGGTGCAGAGATTGGTGATAGTGCCAGTAATATATCAATTATAAATTATGTGCAAGGGGGGGCAGAGTCAGTGTGATGCAGGGGGCTTGTTTGTGAGCCCCACTGCTATGGGGAAAAAACTGTTCAAATGGCACAAGGTTTTAGTCCTGATGGCCCGGAACCTTTTTCCGGACGGGAGTCTCTGGAATAGGTGGTGACCGGGATGGGAAGGATGGCTGTGTAGAACTCAACCATCACTTTCCGCGGCATGTTGAATTTCTTCAGTTGCCGCAGGAAGAACATCCTCTGCTGGGCCTTCTTGATGGTGGAGGTGATGTTCTCCGTCCACCTCAGGTCCTGTGCAATTATAGTCCCCAGGAATCTGAAAGACTCCACTGTTTTAACTGGGGAGTCATACATGGTGATGGGGGCTGTTTGGGGTGGGCTCCTGCTGAAGTCTGCTACCATCTCTACAGTTTTCAAAGCGTTCAGCTCCAGGTGGTTCTGGCTGCACCAGGAAGCCAGGCTGTTAACTTCCTCTCTGTAGGCGGCCTCGTCCCCATTGGAAATGAATCCAATAAGGGTTGTGTCGTCAGCAAACTTCAAGAGTTTGACAGAGGGATGGCTGGAGGTGCAGTTGTTGGTGTAGAGGGAGAAGAGTAGAGGAGAGAGCACGCAATCTTGAGGGGCTCCAGTGCTGATGGGCCGGGGCTCAGAGACAAGCTTGCCCAGCCTCAAGCGCTGCTTCCTGTCGGTCAGGAAGTTAGTGATCCACCTGCAGGTGGGCTCAGGCACGCTCAGCTGGGTCAGCTTGTCCCGGAGAAGAGCTGGGGAGATGGTGTTGAATATGGAGCTGAAGTTCGCTGAAGCTTTGCTGTGAACCAGGGCTTGTCGTTGTTATAGCTCACCCTGGTGCGTGTCGGAATACATCTGTCATCACAGAAGCTGATGTAGGACGTCACAGCATCTGTGTATCCATCCAGGCTGTTAGAAGTAGTTCTGAAAATGTCCCAGTCAGTGTTTTCCAGGCAGTCACGCAGCTCCTTCACAGCTTCTCTGCTGCTCCAGTTCTTTGATCTCAGCAGAGCAGGTTTAGAAAGTTTTAGTTTCTGTCTGTAAGCCAGGATCGGGTGAATGAGACTGTGGTCGGATAGACCCAGGGCAGCGCGGGAAACTGCATGATACACCTTGCTGGTGCTGTAACAGTGGTCCAGAGTATTGTCCCCCCTGGTCGGGCATTTGATTAACTGTTTGTATTTTGGGAGTTCCTGAGATAAGTTCCCCTTATTAAAGTCCCCAAGGACAATAACAGGGGAATAGATGTTCTCTCACTGCAGTAAAGTGAGCCGTCATCGGGGAAGCCAGCCGCCACTGGGTTTTTTTTGCGCGTCTACTTGTGGCTTTACAGTAAAACAGCATGGTTGGCTGAAACGGCCTAAAATTACTACAAATATAACTTTATTTTTTATTTTTTTATTTTTTAAATCGTCATGGCGTATCTGCTCATGTCAAGTATCATGTATTTTTACTGCAAATTAAAGGGCAAGTCTGTAAAAAAAAAAAAAAATGTGTACATAATGTGACCATATTTGGATGCTGATTAAAAATATTCCTTGTGAGGTTATGAGTTACTTCGAGTGGATTCCTGTTCATGGTGTCTCTGACTATGCTGATACACAGTTTGGAGTTTTTTTTACTGTAGAATAACTGAGAAAATTAAAGAGCAAATCTGTGAAAGTGGCCAAAGGCATTCATAATGTTACCATATTTGGAAGCTTATAAAAAATATTCCTTGAGAGGTTATAAATGACATCGCGTGGATTCCTGTTCATGGTGTCTCTGACTGCTCATACAAATTTTTGTAGAATACTTTTACTGTAGAATAACTGAGAAAATTAAAGAGCAAATCTGTTAAAGTGGCCCAATGCATTCATAATGTAACAATATTTGGAAGCTTATAAAAAATATTCCTTGAAAGGTTATAAGTTACTTCGAGTGGATTCCTGTTCATGGTGTCTCTGACTATGCTGATACAAATTTTTGTAGAATACTTTTACTGTAGAATAACTGAGAAAATTAAACGGCAAATCTCAACCCAGTCTCATCAGAAAACGTTCAATGGCAACGTTGGTCCACTTGGAACGACGTTACCATCTCACAATCTGGCCTCTCAGATTGTGAGATGGTAACATTTAGTCCTCCCATTGTTTTGCATTGGCGTGTTCTCACGTCACGTGACTCTCAAGCTCCCGTCTGCGGAGAGGAAAACATGGCGGAGATTCCCTGTTTTTTCAGATAAAAATATCATTTTGTAACTTAGTTTGGGCATAAAAATACATTCTGAAACCATTTCTAGCGAGAAATGTGCTCTTTGCTTCCACAGTCTTCAGCCAGTTCGTGCTTATGATAAATATTTTAATAGTTATCACGCATGTTTTTATCGTTGCTATGATGGTTGCCATGCCACCACGGCGCAGCTTGGTGTTTAAATCACAGTCCCTGCGTGGTGTCCTTCAGTGATCGTGAATGTTATTCATGTTTTATAATAGTAATATTTGAGGCTAGATTACATCTCTAATGAGAAGGATCCTGCGAGTCTGTTTATACCGAGGCCGGCCCGAGTGCGCGACCGGACCGAGTGCGCGAGCGGACATGACGTATGGCTGTCGTAAAAACCCTATTTGTAAACAACCAGTCCTTTAACTCGGGGCTGCGTCGTAAACACGGAGCGCTTGGAAGACCACGATGTCATTTTCCTTCTGTCAGGTAAGTAGTTTATTGTTTTTAAAGATCGTTACGATCTAGGGTTACAGTCCGAGTGCGGATAGAGTCCGTCAATCCACACTATGGACGCTGTTCATCAGCTAATACGCCATTGTTAGCCACATGCTTCAGCCCACGGTAGCCTGTGCTACCTGGGAGGTGAATACATGGTTGTGGAAACCAGTTCAAGACGCTTAGCTCATCATTGAGGGACGCTACAATATAAATATAAATATGAATTTGATTTATGAATGCTTTAGATTGATAAGGAGTGTATTTGTCTACCATTACTCCACAATATCAGATCAATTTGGTTTAATGAATAGTATGCAATATGACAATAATGATTTCATGTTATGGAGTTGCGATTTATTTTATAAAACAATTGCTATGTTCTGTTTTTTAATCAAGGAGGATCAAAGTGAAGCTACAGGAGTTTCATTAACGTCAACAACTTGGACCGAACACTTTGTTTTGCTTGATGAAGAGCAGGAAGGGCAGCCTGGAGAGAAAGAGAAGCCGGGTTGAGCCCACTACCATCATCCACGTACCACGAGGAAGATGAGGGAGAGAAATGATCCTAGCATTAAAGAGGTACTTTTAAGTTATATACCAGAAAAACCACACTGAAAGAATTTTGATCAATCATGCTTCCCTGCTGTGATTGTTTAACTGGGAAAACAACTTTTTCCACAGGAAGGCAAGTAAATTTAAGGAATACATGTGCAAAGTTTTCCTCTGTTATGTATAATGATGACCCCCATCAAACATAATGTTAGCAATATTTACACCTTTTAATTTATACTGTTTATTTCCGTCTACATGTGTGAATTTGCCTTCATTAGTTTCAGAAAAGAGCGATGATGTATCGGTCAGTGGGCGGCAGCACGAGACTCCGCAAACTAGTCTGTAAGCAAAGTAGACGAAGGCATCGAGGTTGCGGCCTGCCATCATTGTTATTTTGCTTAAGGGAATGAATATGTTTCATGCAGAAATATTAGCATTTCCCTTATATCTACCAAAACTGCTTGTTTCACAGACTGCAGTTTTGTTTTGGTCTGATGTGGTGTGCTAATACAACGTATCTGCAATGGGTTGTGGGGCATTAACATTTGTAACTCTAATTTTGTTTTGACAGACTGTGAAAAGAACGTTGAGAACATCACCACTCTACAGGAAGACACAGTCCAGTAATGGGTGTCAGAAGTTCAGTAGTGAACGACAGGTACTGTGGAAAAATGTGTGTCATTGTTGTACAATGTCCTTTGACTCTGTTTAAACAAGGTCAACACAAAAAGGTTTGATTGTAAACTGATATCGGTACGAATTCATGTTATTCTCCTCTTCAAAAGAAACAAACAATCAAAATTACCTGCAGAAAGCCCTTGATGCTTCAGCTGCATCGTCAGACTGGTGAGACAGCAAGATGCCAACTTTAATGCCAATTTATTTGTGTAACATTCTGTGACCAAATGTATAGATAACTTTTTGTAGATTGTAAAAATAGATAACCCATTTATTACAAAAAAACTACACTAGAATTACCGCACTGCGTTGTGTGACTCCACTAACCAGTGCAGTGTCCGTCTACATATTTCTACATATTTTCTCTCATATAAATGACACTGTATCTCTTGACAACTGAAACCATAAGATGAGGTCAGTGTGGCCTTGACCTTTTTACTTTAAGACAAATACAAAGTTAGACAATCCGAAAACATGCAGTTATGCCTCCGGCGACTCGCTATTGCAGAGGCATTAAAACCGTAGTGTAGTAGATTGGATTTTATTGGTGTTACATTGGACATCTTGTATGGGTACACCAAAACATATATTTGGTTTCACATTCTAGATGGCAATAAGCAGAGTCATCAACTCAGGAAAAATATTTCTGTAGAAAAGAAAGCCTTGTATGTGTGTATGTATACATACACACAAACGCACAATTGGGATGTTTTTGTCTTTTATCATATATTCTCAGGCAGTACTGATGCATTTACTGAGAGGGGACGTGAGGGCCTACTCTGCGTGCTCAGAGTTCAAGCCAAGCAGGCTGCAGCAGGCCTGACATATTCTGGAACAGCAGCACAGTCTTTAGATGACTCCTCTGAAGATGAAAACATGGCGAGGTACTTCTCCACTGATGAAGAACTGTGAGGGCTGTGATTAGCTACACTCTCTTGCTACAATGCTACTCATGCTACTCCCTGGCAGCCTTAGGAAGGCATTAGCTTGCTGTGTGGTAGCTGTTAGCTTCAGCATTTTTAGTTTTTAGTGGCCTGTCTGACGTTTATGTTTAAAAAAGAAAAATCAGAGGGAACCATCTTCATAATTTAACACTATGGTTTGTTTGTGTCCTTCAGTTCTTCTCAAGAGAAGCAGTACAGGTGTGCCTCAGCTCCACGGTCCCTCCTGCAGCCTCCGCTCCTGATGCTAACCTCATGTCTCCATCACACCAAGCAGCAGACCTGGATTGACAGACCTTTCTCCAGAGCTGCCCCCTCCTCTGAAACCCCCCTCTCCAAAACACTATTTGTGTAGTTTTTTAAGTCTTGTTTGCATGAGAATTGTTGATCATATCATTTCCAGCAGATGCCTTAATATAATGTTTGTGCACAATAAATGACATTGATCATAACATAATGGTATTTCCTTGCACTTCTACACCATGATATTGGCAGATAAGATGCTGATTACATTAAAGCAGTGAATGCTCTTCTTTAAGCAACATAAACAAACAATGATCCAATGGATCTGAAGTAGAATGGGCACATTACATTCTGTAGAGAATGCCTCAGTTATGGAAGTCAGAAAATAACTTTCTTTATCTGAGGTTCCAGTCATTTATAGTCACAGCAAAGCACACAGGTCTGGTTGTCTAAGTGGCGCCCATATCATTGTTTAAGATGTGTAACATCAAGTTTGTAGTCATTAGTCAAGAGTTCACCCTCTTGTTTACACTAAAATTAGGTGACCCAGATGTTTCACAATGCAATCTGATAAGGTCTTATGAGAAACATTCTTAAAATTAAAGAAATCACCACAGAGGATAGAAATAGATGTTTGACTTTAATCAGTAGCTGGTAATCGGCAGCCTGACTTATTCAAACACATTAATACTACAATGAATGAGGCAGGGCCTTCTATCAGAAATCAACTATATCGTCACGTTATGTTTCTCTTGAGCACATGGTAATTACCTTCAGCTTCCACTTACTGTCACCTGAACCATACTGTTATTTCTATATCTACAGTGACTATTAGGAAAACATATACTAGAGGGCCTCTCCTGGAACCGTCACCTTATCGTGGTGTAGAGGTTTACGTGTCCCTATGAACCTGAGGGCTGTGTTGTCTGGAGCCTTGTGCTCCTGGTAGGGTCTCTCATGGCAGAGTGGTCTCAGTTGAGGGGCCAGACTAAGAATGGTTCAAAAACCCTCAATGAATATCGACGGAAGAGGAGATGTGACCCGGCCCAGAGGAAGCCCGGGGCCCCCGTCTGGAGCTAGGCCCAGACGGAGGGCTCGATGGCGAGCGCCTGGTGGCCGGGTTTGCCACGGAGCCCGGTCGGGCACAGCCCGAACAAACTACGTGGCACCCCCCCTCTCTTCATCTCATGGGCCCATCAACCTGTGGGAAGACCCGTTGGGGTCGGGTGCGCAGCCACATGGGTGGCAGCGAAGGTCAGGGGTCTCGACGGACCAGACCCGGGCGGCAGAAGCTGGCTCTGGGGACGTGGAACGTCACCTCGCTGTGGGGAAAGGAACCGGAGCTTGTGAGGGAGGTGGAGCGCTACCAGTTAGATCTGGTGGGGCTTACCTCCACGCACAGTCTCGGCTCTGGTACCGTACTCCTGGATAAGGGTTGGACTCTATTCTTCTCCGGAGTTGCCAAGGGCGTGAGGCGCCGGGCGGGTGTGGGGATACTCATAAATCCCCGGCTGAGCGCCGCGGTGTTGGAGTTTACCCCGGTAGACGAGAGGGTCGCCTCCCTGCGCCTAAGGGTTGTAGGGGGGAAAACTCTGACTGTTGTTTGTGCGTATGCACCAAACAGCAGCTCAGAGTACTCGGCCTTCTTGGAGACCCTGAATGGAGTCCTGCATGGGGCTCCAGTAGGGGACTCCGTAGTTCTGCTGGGTGACTTCAACGCCCACGTGGGCAACGATGGAGATACCTGGAGAGGCGTGGTGGGGAGGAACGGCCTCCCTGATCTGAACCCGAGCGGTCGTTTGTTATTGGACTTCTGTGCTAGTCATGGATTATCCATAACAAACACCATGTTCGAACATAAGGGTGTTCATAAGTGTACCTGGTACCAGAGTACCCTAGGCCGAAGATCAATGATCGATTTTGTGATCGTGTCATCTGATCTGAGGCCGCATGTTTTGGACACTCGGGTAAAGAGAGGGGCGGAACTGTCAACCGACCACCATCTGGTTGTGAGTTGGATCAGGGAATGGGGGAAATTTCCGGATAGACCTGGTAAGCCCAAACGAGTAGTGCGGGTGAACTGGGAACGTCTGGAGGAGGCCCCCGTCCTAGGTATCTTCAACTCACACCTCCGGCGGAGTTTTTCTGGCATTCCTGTGGAGGTTGGGGACATTGAGCCGGAGTGGGCGGTGTTCAAAGCCTCCATTGCTGAAGCTGCGGCGGCTAGCTGTGGCCTCAGGGTCTTAGGTTCCTCAAGGGGCGGTAACCCTCGGACACCGTGGTGGACACCGGTGGTCAGGGAAGCCGTCCGATTGAAGAAGGAGGCCTTCCGGGATATGATATCCTGGAGGACTCCTGACTCGGTTGCAGGGTACCGACAGGCCCGAAGGGCTGCAGCTGCTGCCGTGTCAGAGGCTAAGCAGCGGGTGTGGGAGAAGTTCGGAGAGGTCATGGAGAAGGACTTTCGGTCGGCACCAAAGTGTTTCTGGAAGACTATCCGGCACCTCAGGAGGGGGAAAAGGGGAACCATCCAAGCTGTGTACAGTAAGGATGGGACTCTGTTGACCTCAACTGAGGAGGTCGTCGGACGTTGGAAGGAACACTTTGAGGAACTCCTGAATCCGAATAACACGCCCTCTATGTTGGAGGCAGAGCTCGAGGTTGATGGTGTTTCGTCGTCAATTTCCCTGGTGGAGGTCACTGAGGTAGTCAAACATCTCCGCAGTGGCAAAGCCCCAGGGATTGATGAGATCCAGCCAGAAATGCTAAAGGCTCTGGGTGTTGAGGGGCTGTCATGGTTGACACGCCTATTCAACATCGCGTGGGAGTCGGGTACAGTGCCAAAGGAGTGGCAAACCGGGGTGGTGGTTCCCCTGTTCAAAAAGGGGGACCAGAGAGTGTGTACCAATTATCGGGGTATCACACTTCTCAGCCTCCCTGTTAAAGTCTACTCCAAGGTGCTGGAAAGGAGGGTTCGGCCGATCGTCGAACCTCAGATTGAAGAGGAACAATGCGGTTTTCGCCCCGGACGTGGAACTACGGACCAGCTCTTCACTCTCGCAAGGATCCTGGAGGGGGCCTGGGAGTATGCCCATCCGGTCCACTTGTGTTTTGTGGATCTGGAGAAGGCGTATGACCGGGTCCCCCGGGAGAAACTGTGGGAGGTGCTGCGGGAGTATGGGGTAAGGGGGTCTCTCCTCAGGGCCATCCAATCTCTGTACTCCCAAAGCGAGAGCTGTGTTCGGGTCCTCGGCAGCCAGTCAGTTTCGTTCTCAGTGGGTGCTGGTCTCCGCCAGGGCTGCGCCTTGTCACCAATCCTGTTTGTGATATACATGGACAGAATATCGAGGCGTAGTCGTGGTGGGGAGGGGTTGCAGTTCGGTGGTCTGAGGATCTCGTCACTGCTTTTTGCGGATGATGTGGTCCTCATTGGATCATCGGCTTGTGACCTTCAGCACTCACTGGATCGGCTGGCGGCCGAGTGTGAAGCGGCTGGGATGAGGATCAGCACCGCTAAATCTGAGGCCATGACTCTTAGCAGGAAACCGATGGATTGCTTACTCCGGGTAGGAAATGAGTCCTTAGCCCAAGTGAAGGAGTTCAAGTACCTCGGGGTCTTGTTCGCGAGTGAGGGTACTATGGAGCGTGAGATTGGCCGGAGAATCGGAGCAGCGGGGGCGGTATTGCGTTCGCTTTACCGCACCGTTGTAACGAAAAGAGAGCTGAGCCGCAAGGCAAAGATCTCGATCTACCGGTCGATCTTCGTTCCTATCCTCACATATGGTCATGAGGGCTGGGTGATGACCGAAAGGACGAGATCGCGGGTACAAGCGGCCGAGATGAGTTTTCTCAGAAGGGTGGCTGGCGTCTCCCTTAGGGATAGGGTGAGAAGCTCAGTCATCCGTGAGGGACTCGGATTAGAGCCGCTGCTCCTTTACTTAGAAAGGAGTCAGCTGAGGTGGTTCGGGCATCTGGTAAGGATGCCCACTGGGCGCCTCCCTTGGGAGGTGTTTCAGGCAATTCCAGTGGGGAGGAGACCTCGGGGAAGACCCAGGACTAGGTGGAGAGATTATATCTCAACACTGGCCTGGGAACGCCTCGGGATCCCCCCGTCAGAGCTGGTCAATGTGGCCCGGGAAAGGGAAGTCTGGGGCCCCCTGCTTGAGCTGCTCCCCCCGCGACCCGACCCCGGATAAGCGGATGACGATGAGATGAGATGAGATACTAGAGGGCAATGTATAAACATTAATACATCTTATTTATATAGAGCTTTTCAAGAAGTGCAAGTACTAAACTGAGGGAAAGCTAATACAAACAATATATATATATATCTTATTTCCATGTGCCAGGACAGCCTCACACTTGGATGTAAACCAATTTTAGAACACATTTGCTTATACTGGAGATCTTTTAAATTAATGTCCCAGAAATGATTTCTGATGGAAAACCCCTGCCTTATTCATTGTAGTATTAATGTGTTAAGTCAGGCCGCTGATTAAAGTCAAACAGATATTGCTATCCTCTGTGTTGATTTCTTTAATTTTAAGAATGTTTCTCATAAGACCTTATCAGATTGCATTGTGAAACATCTTGGTCACCTAATTTTAGTGTAAACAAGAGGGTGAACTCTTGACTAATGACTACAAACTTGATGTTACACATCTTAAACAATGATATGGGCGCCACTTAGACAACCAGACCTGTGTGCTTTGCTGTGACTATAAATGACTGGAACCTCAGATAAAGAAAGTTATTTTCTGACTTCCATAACTGAGGCATTCTCTACAGAATGTAATGTGCCCATTCTACTTCAGATCCATCGGATCATTGTTTGTTTATGTTGCTTAAAGAAGAGCATTCACTGCTTTAATGTAATCAGCATCTTATCTGCCAATATCATGGTGTAGAAGTGCAAGGAAATACCATTATGTTATGATCAATGTCATTTATTGTGCACAAACATTATATTAAGGCATCTGCTGGAAATGATATGATCAACAATTCTCATGCAAACAAGACTTAAAAAACGCCACAAATAGTGTTTTGGAGAGGGGGGTTTCAGAGGGAGGGGGCAGCTCTGGAGAAAGGTCTGTCAATCCAGGTCTGCTGCTTGGTGTGATGGAGACATGAGGTTAGCATCAGGAGCGGAGGCTGCAGGAGGGACCGTGGAGCTGAGGCACACCTGTACTGCTTCTCTTGAGAAGAACTGAAGGACACAAACAAACCATAGTGTTAAATTATGAAGATGGTTCCCTCTGATTTTTTTTTTTAAAACATAAACGTCAGACAGGCCACTAAAAACTAAAAATGCTGAAGCTAACAGCTACCACACAGCAAGCTAATGCCTTCCTAAGGCTGCCAGGGAGTAGCAAGAGTAGCATTGTAGCAAGAGAGTGTAGCTAATCACAGCCCTCACAGTTCTTCATCAGTGGAGAAGTACCTCGCCATGTTTTCATCTTCAGAGGAGTCATCTAAAGACTGTGCTGCTGTTCCAGAATATGTCAGGCCCGCTGCAGCCTGCTGGGCTTGAACTCTGAGCACGCAGAGTAGGCCCTCACGTCCCTTCTCAGTAAATGCATCAGTACTGCCTGAGAATATATGATAAAAGACAAAAACATCTCAATTGTGCGTTTGTGTGTATGTATACATACACACATACAAGGCTTTCTTTTCTACAGAAATATTTTTCCTGAGTTGATGACTCTGCTTATTGCCATCTAGAATGTGAAACCAAATATATGTTTTGGTGTACCCATACAAGATGTCCAATGTAACACCAATAAAATCCAATCTACTACACTACGGTTTTAATGCCTCTGCAATAGCGAGTCGCCGGAGGCATAACTGCATGTTTTCGGATTGTCTAACTTTGTATTTGTCTTAAAGTAAAAAGGTCAAGGCCACACTGACCTCATCTTATGGTTTCAGTTGTCAAGAGATACAGTGTCATTTATATGAGAGAAAATATGTAGAAATATGTAGACGGACACTGCACTGGTTAGCGGAGTCACACAACGCAGTGCGGTAATTCTAGTGTAGTTTTTTTGTAATAAATGGGTTATCTATTTTTACAATCTACAAAAAGTTATCTATACATTTGGTCACAGAATGTTACACAAATAAATTGGCATTAAAGTTGGCATCTTGCTGTCTCACCAGTCTGACGATGCAGCTGAAGCATCAAGGGCTTTCTGCAGGTAATTTTGATTGTTTGTTTCTTTTGAAGAGGAGAATAACATGAATTCGTACCGATATCAGTTTACAATCAAACCTTTTTGTGTTGACCTTGTTTAAACAGAGTCAAAGGACATTGTACAACAATGACACACATTTTTCCACAGTACCTGTCGTTCACTACTGAACTTCTGACACCCATTACTGGACTGTGTCTTCCTGTAGAGTGGTGATGTTCTCAACGTTCTTTTCACAGTCTGTCAAAACAAAATTAGAGTTACAAATGTTAATGCCCCACAACCCATTGCAGATACGTTGTATTAGCACACCACATCAGACCAAAACAAAACTGCAGTCTGTGAAACAAGCAGTTTTGGTAGATATAAGGGAAATGCTAATATTTCTGCATGAAACATATTCATTCCCTTAAGCAAAATAACAATGATGGCAGGCCGCAACCTCGATGCCTTCGTCTACTTTGCTTACAGACTAGTTTGCGGAGTCTCGTGCTGCCGCCCACTGACCGATACATCATCGCTCTTTTCTGAAACTAATGAAGGCAAATTCACACATGTAGACAGAAATAAACAGTATAAATTAAAAGGTGTAAATATTGCTAACATTATGTTTGATGGGGGTCATCATTATACATAACAGAGGAAAACTTTGCACATGTATTCCTTAAATTTACTTGCCTTCCTGTGGAAAAAGTTGTTTTCCCAGTTAAACAATCACAGCAGGGAAGCATGATTGATCAAAATTCTTTCAGTGTGGTTTTTCTGGTATATAACTTAAAAGTACCTCTTTAATGCTAGGATCATTTCTCTCCCTCATCTTCCTCGTGGTACGTGGATGATGGTAGTGGGCTCAACCCGGCTTCTCTTTCTCTCCAGGCTGCCCTTCCTGCTCTTCATCAAGCAAAACAAAGTGTTCGGTCCAAGTTGTTGACGTTAATGAAACTCCTGTAGCTTCACTTTGATCCTCCTTGATTAAAAAACAGAACATAGCAATTGTTTTATAAAATAAATCGCAACTCCATAACATGAAATCATTATTGTCATATTGCATACTATACATTAAACCAAATTGATCTGATATTGTGGAGTAATGGTAGACAAATACACTCCTTATCAATCTAAAGCATTCATAAATCAAATTCATGTTTATATTTATATTGTAGCGTCCCTCAATGATGAGCTAAGCGTCTTGAACTGGTTTCCACAACCATGTATTCACTTCCCAGGTAGCACAGGCTACCGTGGGCTGAAGCATGTGGCTAACAATGGCGTATTAGCTGATGAACAGCGTCCATAGTGTGGATTGACGGACTCTATCCGCACTCGGACTGTAACCCTAGATCGTAACGATCTTTAAAAACAATAAACTACTTACCTGACAGAAGGAAGATGACATCGTGGTCTTCCAAGCGCTCCGTGTTTACGACGCAGCCCCGAGTTAAAGGACTGGTTGTTTACAAATAGGGTTTTTACGACAGCCATACGTCATGTCCGCTCGCGCACTCGGTCCGGTCGCGCACTCGGGCCGGCCTCGGTATAAACAGACTCGCAGGATCCTTCTCATTAGAGATGTAATCTAGCCTCAAATATTACTATTATATAACATGAATAACATTCACGATCACTGAAGGACACCACGCAGGGACTGTGATTTAAACACCAAGCTGCGCCGTGGTGGCATGGCAACCATCATAGCAACGATAAAAACATGCGTGATAACTATTAAAATATTTATCATAAGCACGAACTGGCTGAAGACTGTGGAAGCAAAGAGCACATTTCTCGCTAGAAATGGTTTCAGAATGTATTTTTATGCCCAAACTAAGTTACAAAATGATATTTTTATCTGAAAAAACAGGGAATCTCCGCCATGTTTTCCTCTCCGCAGACGGGAGCTTGAGAGTCACGTGACGTGAGAACACGCCAATGCAAAACAATGGGAGGACTAAATGTTACCATCTCACAATCTGAGAGGCCAGATTGTGAGATGGTAACGTCGTTCCAAGTGGACCAACGTTGCCATTGAACGTTTTCTGATGAGACTGGGTTGCAAATCTGGGAAGTGGCCCAATGCAGTTTCCAGTGGATTCCTGTTCATAGAGCCTCTGACTATGCAATGTCCACATTCAAATTTAGATGGAACCTCCTGTTTTCACAGACTCATTCCACTTCAACATGATAGTAGAACATCTCTGAGTGTCAGCGACATTATATCAGTAAAGACTGAACTAAATTTTCAAAATGACTCCCCTTTAAACTGAAAAGGGATTTTGTTTTATTTTTTAAACAATTAATTTATTGTTACTGAATATCATTTAGGTGTCTTACCTTCCTCCATGTTGTTCGATGTACTCTCAAAAAAAAGGATTTCCAAATACATGTACATATGAGGTGGAGTGTGTCAACTTTACATTTGTCAACTTTGATTGCACTAGTTGAACCTGTTAATAGCCCAAATTAATAGTCTGCATGATAAGCTACAGAGACAGGGAGTGGAATCAATAGTCTTTACTGATATAATGTCGCTGACACTCAGAGATGTTCTACTATCATGTTGAAGTGGAATGAGTCTGTGAAAACAGGAGGTTCCATCTAAATTTGAATGTGGACATTGCATAGTCAGAGGCTCTATGAACAGGAATCCACTGGAAACTGCATTGGGCCACTTCCCAGCCACTTCCGTTTAATTTTCTCAGTTATTCTACAGTAAAAGTGCCCAAAAATTCGTATCAGCATAGTCAGAGACACCATGAACAGGAATCCACTCGAAGTAACTTATAACCTTTCAAGGAATATTTTTTATAAGCTTCCAAATATGGTTACATTATGAATGCCTTTGGCCACTTTCACAGATTTGTTCTTTAATTTTCTCAGTTATTCTACAGTAAAAATACTCAAAACTGTGTATCAGCATAGTCAGAGACACCATGAACAGGAATCCACTCGATGTCATTTATAACCTCTCAAGGAATATTTTTTATAAGCTTCCAAATATGGTAACATTATGAATGCATTGGGCCACTTTCACAGATTTGCTCTTTAATTTTCTCAATTATTCTACAGTAAAAATACTCAAAACTGTGTATCAGCATAGTCAGAGACACCATGAACAGGAATCCACTCTATGTCACTTATAACCTCTCAGGGAATATTTCTTATAAGCTTCCAAATATGGTAACATTATGAATGCATTGGGCCACTTCCCAGATTTGCCCTTTAATTTTCTCAGTTATTCTACAGTAAAAATACACAAACAATTGTATGAGCATAGTCAGATACACCATGAACAGGAATCCACTCGATGTCACTTATAACCTCTCAAGGAACATTTTTTATAAGCTTCCAAATATTGTTACATTATGAATGCCTTTGGCCACTTTCACAGATTTGCTCTTTAATTTTCTCAGTTATTCTACAGTAAAAGTACCCGAAAATTTGTATCAGCATAGTCAGAGACACCATGAACAGGAATTCACTCGATATCACTTATAACCTCTCAAGGAATATTTTTAATCAGCATCCAAATATGGTTACATTATGTACACCTTTTTTTTATTTGACAGACTTTCCCTTTAATTTGCACTAAAAATACATGATAATTGACATGAGCAGATACGCCATAAAGATTAAAAAAATAAAAAAATAAAAAAATAAGTTGTATTTGTAGTAATTTTAGGCCGTTTCAGCCAACCATGCTGTTTTACCGTATAGTCACAAGTAGACGCGCAAAAAAAAACCCGGTGGCGGCTGGCTTCTTAGATGACGGCTCACTTTAAGTGGGATGTAGACTCCAGCCAGGATAAAAAAGGTGAATTCACGGGGAGAGTAGAATGGTCTGTAGGTGATGAAAAAAGTTTCCAGGTCCGGAGAACAGGACTGTAGAATAACTTTCACGTCGCTGCACCAGCCATGGTTTATATAAAAACAAATCCGCCTTTTGCCTTGCGTGAGAGGATCGGGTCGCGGCCCGTGCGTAACAGCTGAAAGCCGGTCAGCTGTGCGGCGGAGTCCGATGTAGCTTCGGTCAGCCACGGAAGAAAGGGAAAAGTCTCTATTTGTCCGGAGGAGAAGGCGCAGTTCGTCCATCTTATTGCAAAGCGAGTGAACATTGGAGAGGAGAATGCTCGGGAGAGGTGAGCGTGATCCTCTCTCCCTGAAGCGCACCAGAGCCCTCGCGCGCTTTCCTCTCCTCGCCTCAGTCTCGCTGCGTGACCGAGGAACACCGCACCTCTGATCAGTAAATCCACTAAATCCACAGAAGAGGCAAGGAAGTTAGGACATAAATCGGATGGTGTTGTGTCCCTGATGGTAAGACGCTCGTCCATCGTGAAAGTAATCCGAGTAGGGTCGCAGTAAACAGAATTAAATACTGAAAACAAACACAGAAGTGCACCTCTGGGCTCAGAGTCCATGTGATCTTTTATGCTAAAACCTTAAGTTAGTTTGCTTTCAAATAAAGGGTGGCTGTGGCTCAGGAGATAGAGCGAGTCGTCCAATAACCAGAAGGTCGGAAGTATGATTCCCATCTACCCCATTCCGCATGCCAAATAAATAAAGACCTTTTACCATAAATAAAAGCTCTCATAAAATGTACTCAGCTTAGCTAGGTGATGGGGTGTTTGGATGATAGCATCTACTGTAGTTAGAAAACACTCTGATAGATGACATCTTAATGTAAGATACAGAACCTTCTGTCTCTCTGAGTGTGTCTAAGTTGGTGACTTGTTTTTGTTGTCTTAGCTCAGCAGAGTGAAGGCAGAGGCTCGTCTGCTGCTGCTGTCAGACAGTGTCCCAGGAATTGAACTGTGGCTTCATGATGCCATGAACCAGGCAGAAGAGGAGCTGGAGAGAGAGAGACGGCTCAGTGAACAGAGGAAGTCTACTGAAGACTTTTCAGTACACAAACACACACGCTCACACACTCACACACTCACACAGGTGTGTTCTGTTGACTAATTTAACTCAGGTCGCACTAATCAGAGCCGGGGGCCTTTGTCGCATCAGAGTAAAATGGTTCTATAGTCTTAATTCTAAATTAATATCCACAGCTATATACATTCAAACTGTATGTTGCTCTTCTATATCAAGCAGTAGAAAAGTTTGAGTAGTTCCACTAATTCCACTAAATAGTTGAGATTAGAAGAAGGAAACTTGGGAAGAGGATGATCAGTCGATTCAATCAAATGATATTTCATAGATCAAATCTATTTAAAAAAGGTCTGTTGGTATTATTTTATTGACATATTTCCAAAAGTTATGGTCACTCACTGCCTGGGAATTGTTTATTTTTTGTGGTCTAAGATGGCTTTAAGATGGTTTTATCTTTTAATATAATTTATTTACAATAATAAAAAAATTATTGCTAGATATATCCTTTAAACCTTGTTTTAGAAATTACTTATATATACATTTTTTAAAGAGGAATATTAAATCTTTTCGATTATAAGTCTGCTTTTCTGTGTTTTCCAGGGGGATGAATTTGAGCTGACTGACTTTGAGGACTATGATGATGAGAATGCAGATATTTTTGCAGATCCAGGGTCAGCATCTGGAGCGTGTGTTTATCCTGCAGCCTGTAGAGTTATCTATAGCTATCAGGTAGTCCTCGCTAAAATATACACACTTTTCTGGTTTGGTGTCATCTGCAAAAAATACCCTTCAAAGTTTTCCGTCATACAGTTTTGGTGTTTGAGTCTCATACATTTTTTTTGTGGGAGACATAGTCTCATTTTTTCTTTGAACTTCTGTCGGTTGGTGAGTTGATGTGATTTTAACTTTGCCTGAGCTAGTGTGATTATAATCCCGCCCAAAAAATATGTGATTTATTACTCCCCCCCACCATAGTTAATTACAAGGGTGCTCGGAGAGCACATACCTCTGCTAATTACAGCCTGTCTCGCAATGTTGGAGTAAGAAAAAAATATTCTGGATCTGCACCAAAATGTAATGGTTTATTTTGTGAACCATCCACCAAGTTTCATAGTCTTGTTTGCGTAAAGTTGCTAACTAATAGACAATCAAACAAACACCAGTGAAAACATAACCTCCTAGATGTTATAAAGAAGCACAGTCATAACCTCCTAGTGGTTATGTTTTCACTGGTGTTTATATCACTCAGCAGAGTGCAGTCCCCTTATGAGACCACATTTAAATTCACTAGATCTAGATTTTCAATCGGACCGGACCAAATTGCACACTCATAAATCAATCACATAAACATGCTTGATTTTCTTAATCAAGTTAAATGTATAATATATAATTTATTTTCTCTCTGTTGTTTATGAATAATCGCATCAGTCAATATGACCTGGTAATATCCTGGCTAACATTTTACATATACGTTACCAGTCTGGTATAATTCAAAAGTATTTACAATTTGTGCCTTTCTTTAAACTTAAACATGTAGTGTAAATGTGTAAACCTAAGGAGTTGGAATGATGTTATTTAAATAGGTGTCACACATAATTGGATGATAATTTATACCTGACGTTTCATTAACAGTCAAACCTGATCAGGTAAATTTTGACCCATGACAATAAGTTATAAAAGAATAAAGTCTCATGGTCAATGGAAAGCTAATATGAGGATTACATTTTATCTAGAGAACTGGTTAGAGATGTTATTTAAGAGATGCCAAAATGTCATGTTTATCCTCACACATTATGATTTTGTTATCTAAAATCTTTGGAAAATGCTGATGAATTCACAAAGGCTGCAGAATGCTGTATTTCCTGTCTTCTTGGTTGCATAAAATCATCTAGTATCACAGTTAGCCGGTTTGAATTTACCCAGCAAATGAAAATGTGCAGTGTGTGTGGAGAACTGCATCATGACAACGGCCATTTCATTTCATTGAAGAATTCATAGAATTTATTTTAAAGCATGTTGTGTTCTTTAGGCTGGCCAGTCAGACGAGCTGTCAATCAGGGAAGGGGAGGAGCTTCAAGCGATTGAAGATGGAGACATGGAGGACTGGCTAAAGGTAACAATTCCTTGTTTAAATATCATGACAGCAGGAGGCTTCTCCCAGTTAGGTTTTTATTAGTGTTAATCATCCTTTGAGGTTTATTCCTCTCAAAAAATGTCATCCATCCTTCCATCCATCAGCTACAGCAATTATCCTTTAGGGTTATAAAGAAGCATAATCAGACCGAGCTGACATTGGCTTAGAGGCAGGGTACAAGCACAGGTTGACATTTAGGCAGTGTGCACTATAAATGACCTAAATATTGTTGTTGTTGTTTTTCATTATAATGTATTTTATAGATATCTAGATTTATATTTCTGATATCTGTGTTAATTTTGTCCAAACGGATGCACTATTGGTATTTGATGCATTTATTTTGTAATAGTGTTGACGGTTGGAGAAATGGTACACTTTTATTTTGAAAAGGTAGTCGTCGTCGTCCGCCCCCCCCCCCCCCCCATGTGTCTTTGCGACACAAGTATGCTCTTTCTGAGACTGTGTATCATTCACACTAATAATTTTACGTTATGTTTATGATAATATGATGTGGTTTATGAAGTGACAAAAAATGTAATTTAAATTGAATATGTGTATATGCAGCCCTCTATTAAGAGTTTGTTATTTTGTTAAGATAAATAGCTATTAAGTTCATAGGGATTTTATGTTTGTATAAATTCATGTTAAAGTCAAGCCTTATGAAGGACAATCTAAAAGACAGTTGGTTAATAATATCACAACTTAAGGGCTATACAAGTCGTTTATAAGTACACAAGGGAAGTAATATTCCTCCTAGCTCTTACGGTGTGAAATCATTACAATTATTGATTTTTTGATTTTGATTTTTGATTTTGATTTTTTCCAGGCTTTTAAAGTGACTGGAAACATTTGGAATAATGGTGCAAAACGTATCAACATTTATAACATAGATCTACTGTGGTTTTACGATGTGCTATACAGTGTATATTGTATGTTTTCCAGTGTATAATTCATATCGTTGGATACCTGACCATGTCTCTGTGCAGGTGTGTAACTCTTGTGGTCAGGTGGGTTATGTTCCTGAGCGTTATGTGCAGTTCATGTGTCTACAAGCAGAGGAAACTGCTCAGCTGGACTGTTCCTTCAGCTCCACCTCATCCACTGGAAATAAAGAGAAGGCAAGCAGCCGAGGTTAGCACTTAATGTGTGTTATTAATACTAGCATTAAACATATGAATACTTAGTTATGTGTCGTGTCATGCACATATTGTACAATTTAATGCAGTTGTAATGGGGACACGTCAGATACTAATCAACCACCAGAGAGGTTAGCATCCAAGTTTCTTATAGTCATTCAACGAGAAGCACTCATCAGTACGGTGACCCTGAGAGCTAAACACACTGCAACTGAAGAAAACACATGCAAGTGGACAAAACACAAGCAAAGTAAGAAAACATTGTTGTGCAATAGTGCTTAAAAAGTGATAACATAGAATGGTGTGCCTTTCGGAACTCAATAAATGTGGTTATTATTATAAAAAAATATCAAACATTAATATTTAAAATATTAATATTAGATCATAACTTTAGTTGGTTAAAATTCTCGCGAGGCACCACCCTTCAAAGAAGGGAAAAGACAGCCAATTTATTGATTAAGATCAGTCTCATTTAGATCTAGTTCGATTAGATATCTCAATATTTACTATAAAAGATTATACAATGAACAGTGAAGGTTATGGAGTTCTTAACAGTGTAAAGGTTGGCAAATTTCATTTATGCAACATTAATGACAGAACATTTGTGAAACAAGAACATTTATTACGAACATAATAAAGTATAAAAACACAAATTACTAAACAATCGAGCTAACTAACAAGGAGGTGTATATGAGTGTGTGTATGTATGCAAATTAGGGGCTCTCAAAATGATGGTTGACCAAAAGAGTAACGCCTTAAGATAGAAGGGGAAACCTATAAGTGATGGACACTGCTACCAAAGGAGCCACAAAAACATCCCACAAAAACCGGCGGTGTCAACCCCTTTTAGGTGTCCTCTGGAAACACTGCGGTTGTCGTTTTCTGTAATTGCAGTGCGTTTCTGTATTTGCAGCGCCTATCTGTTATGTGTTGTGTTTTGTTGTCAAATGAATGAAGATGTATTCTTACTTTGCATGTGTTTTGTCCACTTACAAAGGGCTTCCAGACAAAGAAACATGAAACAAACTTGAAACAAAAGTATTTTCTGTTTACAGAGAGCAGTTATTCTACTTGTTTCTAAAGCTGGTGTATCTGAACTTTAACAGAGCTCTGACTTTTTGTCCATGAAAGGATCCAACTCATTTCCCAGATTACTTTCCATTTTTAATAACAACCTTTGAGTGCGATCTATCTCTATAGCTCATAATTCTTATAATATAGTCTGATCTGTTTCAGGTATAGCCAGAGCTCTCTACTCCTACCAGGCCCAAAGTGCAGAAGAGCTTTCCTTCCAGGAGGGGGCACTGATCACACTGATGTGCTGTCGACTTGGAGAGGTGTGTGTTGTAACAGATAATAGCCTACATGATGGATCTGACAGACAAGAAACAGTCAACAACTCCAGCTGCTGATAAGGGCCATGTGGCTGAAAGTTAAAAATAAAGCTTTTATTTAAAGTGTGTCCTTCCACGTTATCCACATAAACAAATTGTCAGGTGGATGATGGATTTTGGGAGGGAGAGCTGAATGGACGGATTGGTCTCTTCCCGTCGTTGGTGGTAGAGCTCGTACATGATGAAGTGGATCTGGAGGAGCCACAAGAGGAGGTGAGAATGGTTTCCTGACTGCTCCTCCAAACCATTTATTTTCCAGTTGAAGGATTCCGATGTCACATAAGACTGAAAGCTTGATAATGTTTGTCCTCTACCCAACTCATCATATTGTTCGCTGGTTGTCTGTTGGACTTTGATGCCACCATCTTTATTTTTTCTCCAGTCTCTCCCAACCCCAACCATGCCTCCCTTCACTTCTACAGTAGGAATCCCCTCAACTCCTGGCTGTAGTTCCATACTTAATGCTACCCCCCCTAGCTGCGTTGAAGATAAACAGCAGCCCTTACATCTGAGGGTGGCAAACATTACAGTAGGTGAGTAGCAGTGGTTGTTGTGCAAGTTCACACCTCTCATGAACTAGTTCAAAGTTCAGTTCATACAAGTAAATTCTGAACTTGTTCATATTTCAGTTAATTTCATAGTTTTAAGGTGGAAAGTGAGAATGAAAGACTTAACTTGTTTTTTAAAGAAAACTTTATCCATCCCTACCCCTTGCCTTAAACTGTACCTCATATGTATCAATTCCTAAAAGAAAGCTAATTTTGCCTGTTTATTTATTCATACCCTGCAAACAAAAGGAACAACAAATCATAGTTCTATGCCTTGCTATGAAACCAATTATTAGGCTAGACCAGGGTTGCCCAATACGTCGATCGCGATATACCTAGAGGCAGTGTGGGTCGATCGCATGACTGGACAAGAGGCAGTCACATGGACGCTCCGACGCATGTCACCCTCTATTTTTTTCGTTGCTCAGCGCGGGGGGACGTAGCGGCGGCAAAAAAAAAAGAGGGCGTACGTTCGGGGGGGAATACCAACATTATTTGGTCGGTAGATCTTGTTGAGCTGGTCATTTCAAGATAACATGAAAACTGATTGATAAAGTTCACTGTTCGCGAAAAATGTGCGCAACATGCACAACACTGTACAGGAAGCCACTCCAGAGGGGCTGAAGAGCCGCATGCGGCTCCTGAGCCACGGGTTGCCGACCCCTGGCTACGCCGAAAGAGCAGACGTCAAAACATTAGTTCGGCTATAATATTAGTTCCACCTCGCATTCCCCCTCCCGGTAGCGCCCCCCACCTGTAATGCCTGTGCGCCCCACCGGTTAGACTTAAGGCCGATATATGCTAATCCGTTTTGACGGACACGGACACATGGGAACGACTTCACCACCGTGGAATGCCCTCTCCGAGCACCTCGGAGGGCTCTTCGTGCACCTCAGATTTTTCTAACTACACGTCGGCATGTCGGAGAGCCTAGGGATATCCCTTGGCTGTGATTGGTCCACTAACGACAGCATTTCCGAAAACTCACATTTCCGGACCTCAAACTTCCTGTTTCATTCCGTATATCACAATAAACCCAAACACAACTACGATTCTACGATTAATTTGACAAGTGTGTTAAGCCAGCGGAGTTGTCCGGCTTAAGGCCGAATTATAGTCGGGTTGTACGCACGCACGCATGCACGCAAGACACGCAACACGCCCCGTCCGCCAATATTTCTAACTATACGACAAGGCGCCGCGAGCCTCAAGCAGCCCGCAAGGCTTGTGATTGGTCTGCTTACTACATCCCGTCTGGAGTCTAGTTTCCGGTTTCATGCCCCATAATACGCGGAAATCACGGAAGATTTAGAAGAACGAATATGGACCAAATAGATGAGCACTTGGCAGAAGAGATCTGAAAGTATGACCACTTGTATAACCCGTCACTGACTGGCCGATTTGTCCGGCAGAAATAGGCTATGAGGAGCCGGAGTGGCGATCTAACTAAACAGTCGACGAAGAAGAAGACGTCTCTTCTTTGTGTGTTTTGTCTTCGACAAACAACGTTACTCCGCCTAGTGTTCTGGCGGTGAATTGCGTTGCAACACGCGCCACACGTTAGAGAACCATAAATTAAAACGAGTCCGTTGATGCAACTGCGTGGCCTTCCGCGGTTGCAGTCGCAGGACTATAATTCGGCCGTTACGGTGGCTGGTTAGAGTACTAACAGCATGTGTGTACGGTCACATACGGTTATAACACCCGTCATAACGACGCTAGCGTGCTAGCCACCATGCTAAATGCGGTGGTAACAGCGCAAAAACCCGCTGTCACGACTTTAATTCCACGGCTATCATGACACTGAAATGAAGCTTAGCGTAAGTTCAGTGAGGAAGACTTAAGCTGCAGACGATCAGCTGATCGTAACGGAGCACTTAACCTGCATAGTGATCAGCTGATTGTGGGTGTTCCTAAATGTCCAATCAGGTCTGGCGAGGTCTTTTCAGCCAATCATTCAGCACCTGTCAAACTTTAAAAATCCCTTCTCTTCTCTTAACGCAAGCTGTTGCTCATCTAGCTTATTCACATTGTTTTTCATCTCGATGTCGGATCCTGTCAATGATTATTGTACCCAAGAGGTTCGGACCCAGCATTCAAGAGATCGTTCAATCTCACGGATCGTCTCCCATGGGGAGGCCGACTTCATCGCTCAGATTTAACATCGCGGCATCATGCCAGCTTCAGGCCGGCTTCCTCCTCGGCAGCGGTTCAAGTAAACAGTCCATTGATTCTACCGGGTCGCAGTTCGGAGCATGATCCGGCGACCCCAGCGGGTCCCCAACCGCGTCTGTTCGTGGTCGCAAAAGTTTCAACAAGCGACCTCTTCCAAAGCCCCCTCCCGAAGATAAGTATTACATTGTTCTTTTTAAACACTCATAGCAACCACTTTATCTTTAGATAATATTCTGACCACCACTCTGCAGTCCCCGGTTCTCACCGTGCAGAACATTGACAGTCGTCTAAAACCCTTGCACGCCAGCGAGTGCGTTCCGCGTCCAAACAGAGACAGTAGATCAGCAGTTCCTCGTGCTTCAGCATTTACCATAACACAATCTGCTTCGTCAACAACTCAACGCTTTAAGCATGCAATATACACCTGAACTGGCCCGAATTACATTTCCTCTAATTGAGTACGGATGCGCGCGCACCTGATGGCTGTCGCGTATATCCTGAGACCATGTGGAGCGTCAGTCGTGCACGTCCTCAGAATGAATGCTACGCGAACGCCAGATGCAATATGCACTGAACGACAGGGCTAGTATAACAGAGGCGGAGAAGCTCACCTTGCGTGTCTTCTGGTGTAAGATCAATGGGCCAAACCGGCGGAGCAATAATCTTACGTACTGACGGACATTAAAAAATACTGGTTGTGAATCCCATCAATTTCTCGTATCAGTGAACGATTGATGGGCCATACAGACAATATACATGGCAGCGCTGCCTCTTTTTGCGTAATCTTAAAATTAAGAAAACAGTAACCTCCTTGATTGTTCACGTCATGCAATTCCAGAAGTCCTACACTGTCTCATTCTCTGGTGTGCCCTCCAGTGGTATCCGCCGGAAACTTCTGTTTTGTTATGCGACTTAATTTCTGTTACTGAGGCCGTACCGATTTGCATTTCTGTTGACATTTAATTTAATTTGGTCTTTGACCTTAATTTCTTTTGGTCAAAAGACCTTTTTATTTAAGTTTAGTCATTGCTGACCGTTTTTTAAGTTTACATCTTGCACTCACCATGGCTTTAACTTGGTCCAGTGGACCTTCATTTAAGTTTGCCATGCCACTGAATTTCTTTTGGCGGTGGGCACCGTTTTAATTTCTGTTTGTCATGCAACTTAATTTCTGTTGCGGAGGCCGTAACGCTATGCATTTTTGTTGATATTTAATTTAATTTGGTCTTAGACCTTAATTTAACTTTGGTCAAATGACCTTTTATTTAAGTTTGGTCTTTGCTGACCGTTTATTCAGTTCTACATTTAGGACCTGCACTCACCATGGCTTTAACTCGGTCAAGCGGACCTTCATTTAAGTTTTCCATGCCACTTAATTTATTTTGGCGGTTGCTGTATCGTTTTAATTTCTGTTTGTCATGCGACTTAATTTCTGTTAAGGAGGCCGTACCGCTTTGCATTTTTGTTGATATTTAATTTAATTTGGTCCTGGACCTTAATTTCATTTTGGTCAAATGACCTTTTATTTAAGTTTAGTCCTTGCTGACCGTTTATTAAGTTCTACATTTAGGACCTGCACTCACCATGGCTTTAACTTGGTCCAGCGAACCTTTATTTATGTTTGCCATGCCACTTAATTTCTTTTGGCGGTGGGCGCCATTTTAATTTCTGTTTGTCATGCGACTTTATTTCTGTTAGGGAGACCGTACCGCTTTGCATTTTTGTTGATATTTAATTTAATTTGGTCTTGAACCTTAATTTCATTTTGGTCAAATTACCTTTTAATTAAGTTTGGTCTTTGCTGACCATTTATTAAGTTCTACAATTAGATCCTGCACTCACCACGACATTCACTTCTGGTCCAGCAGACCTTCATTTTGGTATCGAGCAACCTGGTGCGGTTGCTTTACCGATATATAATTCTGGTAGCATTTTATAAATTAGTCTTGGACCTAACTTTATTTATGTCTGATAACCTTAGTTATGTTCTACATTTTAGATCCCCTAATCATACCTGCACATATGATCTTTACTGTTGGTCTCCAGACCTTTTATCTCATATCATTATCACTCGGGTTGCAGGTGCACTCTAACGAGACATCTCTATATTTGTATTAGATACATTTTATAACGATTGTCTATTACAAAAGCATGTATTACTTTGCCTAGAATACTACAACACGAGGTAAGACTCATCATTATCTCCCTTCCCCTGATCTACCTTCTTCGTCTTATTTCTTTTGGGGGTATTCCTGTTCGATGCTCTGCTCCACCCCCTTCTAATCCTGATGACATCTCACAGGGGTCTAAAATGCCAGACTGTAAAACATTCATATCTTCTGTGTTTGCAAAATAAATATTGTAATCGGAAATCAAGTCTCTCCTGATTGAACTAGCAACGCAGTTCGAAAACAAGACCGGGGAACCGCTGCGCTAAGAAACGATAACATAAGCATTTTGACCCGCTGGGTGTCACTTTATTGCTAAAACTGTCCTTTCTACGCGTGTTCAGAGTAGGGTTGCCAACTCCCTGAAAAATAAATAAGGGCACCTCATTGGCAATTCACTTTAATAATAAACTAAATTAACTGAATAACATAAGAATCTTTCTTTAACAGAAACCTGTCTTAATAAAACCATGTGCTTAATTTAAAACTGTATACATTAATATAAAACAATAGATAGAAAGCAGAACATCCATCTTGAAATAAGCATATTTTTAGTTTTGTTGTCCCTTATGCTTCGCATGTGCCCACCACTTGAAGTATGTTGTTTAAGGTCAGTCTGCCCAAAATGGGCGACAGGGAAAGTGCGCCGGCACACCGTGCAGTGCGCTTTATAGATATTTTAGCTCACATTTTCCACCCAGGTGTTTGCTTTTTCCCATTCCTCCCGGTATTTTTGCATCCTTTTCAGCAGCACTATGAGCAGGAGTCATATTGCTGCTCGAAGCTGCACCGCCCCGTAAAGCAGTGTCGGTGTCTGTGTCACTGTCACCCATGCTGCTTTGTGGTCTTCCATTATCTTCTCCTTATACTTCCACTATCTTCTCCGCGAGCAACAGTACCTCCTCGACCAATGGGATGGGATGAGCGTATTCTGTATCATCGTACTCGTGTGTGAATATGCTGTCAGATCATTGATCCCAGAGCAGGACATTGCCTGGGAACAAGTTTACCGTAAATTTTCATATAAAGCGCCCTGTTATTCATTTTCCATTGGCATTTTACTGACCATTTTTAAAATCTCACAGTAATACGGGACAAAGTGAGTCCCTTTTCAGCTCAATACGGGACGGGTTCTTTTGTTTCTAAATACGGGACGATTCCGTTTTTCAAGGGATGGTTGGCAACCCTAGTTCAGGGTGAACTACGATTCTCTAAGCTTGTGCCAAGCAAGTCCTCTTCCATGTCAAGCAGCTCCAGCTCCATCAACAGCCTTTGTCTGTTAGTTGCCATCGTTCACTGTGTGTGAGGAAAGCCGGGAGAACGTACATAAACAATCGTGGACTTCTTCTACATGTACATTTGTCAAGAGGTAGCCTTCACCAAGGCAATTTCCTGTATGTGCAAATATACATGGCAATAAAAATAATTCTGAATCTGATTCTGATTCTGATTCTCTAAGCTTGTCTTCCGTTGCGCCACCTACTGTTCTGGCAGTGAATTGTTTTCAGCACCCACAGCCTTCTGAGAACCATAAATTAAAAAAAGAGTCCGTCTGGTCCGTCTGTCCCACCGCGCATAATGGACTCGGAGTAGCATACATCGGCCTTAAGAGAGCGTCTCTCCTCAGTAGAAGGAAAACATTCCGTAACGTTTTAGCAAGACCTCAGATAATATGAACGTGTTCACCGTTCAAATTCACTATTTGTCATTAAGCTGTGTTCAGTTCATCGTTCTCATAAAAACAAACGTGTTCAATGAACGCGTTCTTTTGAACATGTTCATGCACAACACTGGTGAGAAGCATTAAACTTTACTGTAGTTAATGTGGTTAGTTGTTTAGGTAGGAATGGTTGTCAATTTGTCTTTGTGTTTTTTCTCAGAAACTGGGGGCAGCAACCACACATCTCCAGATCTCTCCAGTAGTCGACTAAGACCTGTATGTACTGTTAACCCTTGTATGGTGTTCATGTTTTTGTCGCACAGCCAATGTTTGCGGGTCTGGTGGACCCACTGCTTTATTGGGTCTTAAAATCAATACAGCTATAACAATTTATGTAAACATACTTAACAGATGTTTTCTTTATCCTAATAGCAAGCAATATAGACAGCATATATTGTTAATATTTGTCATTCACCCCTGTTTAATTAAATATATGAATAAAAGGGTTTTTCTTTTTTTTTTGATAAAATGCAATTAAACAAGAAAAAAACAAGTACAATCAAGATATAGCTGAAAAAACCTAATGTCAGTATTGATGTTTATTTCTTGGAACTCAGTTATAAATTGAAAACACGCTGGCAGTCTACATAACAGATGGAATCTGGGATGAAAAGTTCAAAAGAAGACTTGATGTCCTGTACATGAGTGACTGCTATCTGTGTTGGCACTGGTTGCTTCCTTATTACATTGGTAGCCATGCATGTAGAGGAGAAAGCTTGAATGTTGACAACATTTGTAGATTGCAGATAACAGATTTCTCTCATCCCTTGTACTGTTTTAGTGTCGAGCACCTCCCCCTCCTCCAACACTAAGGCCTTCACCTCATCCCTGAGACCAGGCTGCGGTGGAGAAGTCAAAATAATCACTATTCCAAGATCCCGCTAGGAAAGGTCACAAGGTCAAGAGAAGATGTCAAAGTGAAGCAGTAAGGAGTAAGGAAAAGAAATCCAACTCCACTTACATGTTTAAAAAAAACAAATACTGTCCAAAAACGAATGATGCTACCTGAGAAAAGATGTTCTTATTATTAAGGGAAGATTTAACCATTGGTTATTTACAACAAAACCAACTGGAAATATATGAAATCTATGTGGACAAACCTTATAAAAGAGGACAAAAGATTTTTGTGTGCATTTTGCAATCGGGGCATTAAAATGACATTTATATTAGCATTAAGTTCTGATGAAGATATTGTAAACTATGATTTCCCTGTGTGTGTTGTTCACTGTGACTCATGACTGGACAGATGTGACAGAGCAGAAATCAGGAGCTCAGATGATCATTTTCGGATTTACATCAGTTCTGGATCTTGTCAGGAGAATAAAACAACTGCTTATTTTTTTCCATAACTACCTGGGTGTTACCAGGTGTAGCTGCCGCCATGAATTGAAGGACATCATTTTTCTCTTTTCTTTCATAAATGAAGGTCTGGTGTTTCCCATGGTAAAAGAGGTTCAGTGAGTTAGGAAACATTGAAGCTCTTTTCCTTATAATTAAGATAACTCAAACAGCTATCATGGGTGCCACTTAAATGCTTCTGCATGGTCATGTATCTCATAGGAACCTAGCTAAGCAAAGTGGACTATTCAAAGGCATTTTCTAACACAAGTACTTGGTAGGTGTTGGCAAAAGGACCGAGGACACCCATGTCCTTAAGGTGGCCCTGAGAGCTCAACGCAAGGCAACTTCAGAAAACACATACAGTGCCTTGCATATGTATTCACCCCCTTTACTGTGAAACCCCTAACAAAGATCTGGTGCGACCAATTGCATTCACAAGTCACATTTGCAAGTCACATAATTAGTAAATAGGGTCCACCTGTCTGCAATTTAATCTCAGTATAAATACACCTGTTCTGTGACGGACTCAGAGTTTGTTGGAGATCATTACTGAACAAACAGCATCATGAAGACCAAGGAGCTCACCAAACAGGTCAGGGATAAAGTTGTGGAGAAATATGAAGCAGGGTTAGGTTATAAAAAAATATCCAGAGCTTTGAACATCTCTCTGAGCACCATAAAATCCATCATAATAAAATGGAAAGAATATGGCACAACCGCAAACCTACCAAGAGGAGGCCGTCCACCCAAACTGAAGAGTCGGACAAGGAGAAAATTAATCAGAGAAGCAACCAGGAGGCCCATGGTTACTCTGGAGGAGTTGCAGAGATCCACAGCTGAGGTGGGAGAATCTGTCCACAGGACAACTATTAGTCGTCTACTCCACAAATCTGGCCTTTATGGAAGAGTGGCAAGAAGAAAGCCATTGTTGAAAGGGATCCATAAAAAATCCCGTTTGGAGTTTGCCAGAAGCCATGTGGGAGACACAGCAAACATGTGGAAGAAGGTGCTCTGGTCAGATGAGACCAAAATTGAACTTTTTGGCCTCAATGCAAAACGCTATGTGTGGCGAAAACCCAACACTGCCCATCACCCTGAGCACATCATCCCAACAGTGAAACATGGTGGTGGTAGCATCATGCTGTGGGGATGCTTCTCTTCAGCAGGTACAGGGAAACTGGTCAGAATAGAGGGAAAGATGGATGGAGCCAAATACAGGGAAATCCTTGAAGAAAATCTGATGCAGTCTGCAAAATACTTGAGACTGGGGCGGAGGTTCATCTTCCAGCAGGACAATGACCCTAAACATACAGCCAGAGCTACAAAGGAATGGTTTGGATTAAAGAATGTTAATGTCTTAAAATGGCCCAGTCAAAGCCCAGACCTCAATCCATTAGAGAATCTATGGCAAGACTTGAAGATTGCGGTTCACAGACGGTCTCCATCCAATCTGACTGAGCTTCATCTTTTTTGCCAAGAAGAATGGACAAACCTTTCCATCTCTAGATGTGCAAAGCTGGTAGAGACATACCCCAAAAGACTTGCAGCTGTAATTGCAGCGAAAGGGGGTTCTACCAAGTATTGACACAGGGGGGTGAATACTTATGCACCCAACAGATGTCAACTTTTTTGTTCTCATTATTGTTTGTGTCACAATAAAATTTATTTTGCACCTCCAAAGTACTATGCATGTTTTGTTGATCAAACGGGAAAAAGTTTATTTAAGTCTATTTGAATTCCAGTTAGTAACAGTACATAATGGGAAAAAGTCCAAGGGGGGTGAATACTTATGCAAGGCACTGTACAAGTGGACAAAACAGAAGCAAAGTAAGAAAACATCTTCATCAATTTCACAACACAACACTTCACAGAAATGCCCCATGTCCCTAGCTCAGACCAGAGGAGTCATGACGCTCTAAGGACAACATGATGTTTGAGATCGTATACGGCCCAGCGGGTGTCAGAAGGTTAACAGTAGACATCTGGTGACAGCTCAGCTCAGCTGTATTTCAGACGTTGTCCCTCCTCTGTCAGTCTCTCCCCTCTTTTTGTGGTAGGTCTCTGTGCCACTTTTTAACCTACAAAGAGAGATTAGCCTACTAGACTCAGCTTTGCTAATCATCCACCTAGGTGCAGCTCGAGATACTCTGATGATTTCACAATATAATATTTGAAAAGCAGTGAGATATTTTTCAATGACAATTTTTTTACATGTAAAATTTAAGAAAAGCAAGAAGTTATTACTATGTACCTTTAGTATTTGGCTACTGAGCTATTACTTCGTAAGACTTTAATAAGCAAAAACATATTTCCTACATTAGTATAGCTTAGATTCTAACAGCTAGAAATATAAAACAACATAAAATAGTGCCGTACTAAAATATGCTTTCAAAGAACATATGTTAAAAAGATGTAAGGTCACAGCAGTGAGACACCTGGTCAACTGACCAGGTGTCTCACTGCTGTGACCTTGACAAACAGGGAGTTTCCTACAGCGGACGGACACAAATGATGATTTCATGTCTTTTTTTCATATTACGTTTTATGAAGCGCCTCTTTGTACTAGTTCTGGCTTGTCTTTTTTCATATTACGTTTTATGAAACACCTCTTTGAATAAGTTATGGCTTTTGTGAACCTGTGGCCAGTTCCACTTTGAGCACCGTGCTTGTTGTGTAAACTCTGCAGAGCTTACTATTAAAAAGACTCAAGGCAAACTCCAGTCTGAGAATTTCATTATTTCAAATCTCAAGATGAATTTCCATCACAAAGACTAAATGTAAATTCACCAATACTAAGCAGACAGAGTTGTTTTTATAATATTTAGGAGATATATTTGGATTAGAGGGTTATGTAAATAAATAGTGACTTTGTGGGTGAAATCTTATTACATATCTGTAAAATTATAAAAATACATCTTTACAAGGTATTGTTTGATTATGAATTTTATTTCATTAAATTAGTGTTCATAATAACAAGTTTGGCCTACCAGTATGATGCTGTTGTGATATACTGACTACACTGGGCAACTCTCTCAGCCGTGTAAGAATGTGTGTGTGAACAGGTGAATGTGAAGAGTACGAAGCACTTTGAGAGGTTATTAATACAAATTTTTTAAATAACTACTAGACAGACCACAAAGCAGGAAGTTTGATATTCATGCTTGTTTGATGTAAAACACAGCGGTGCACTGGTCAACTGGTGTGTGATGTTATTTCCTGGACTGGTCTGGTTTATTTCTGGGTGACTTGCCCTGCACCTGGGTGGGAGGAGAGGGATAGCACGGGGTTTGGCTTCCAAAAGTCCCCACAGATATTTATCTGACATTGTCCCTTAATTTTTAATTTTTTAGAAAGCTTGTGTCAAGAGCTGTTTCTTGCACGCAGTTTTCTAGACTTACCTATCAAAACCTGACAAAGGAGGAAATTATGCCTGTAAACCTACAAATCCGTCTGATTGACATGTTGATGAGGTTATTTATTCAGAGCACCTTTAGTGCACAACAGCCACTTTAAGTAGAGAAGACAGTCAATGCAAATGTAATATAAGCAATCTGTTCTTTATTGACAAGTAATTGGTTTCACATTGTTCTCTTTCGTGAACATAATATGGCTGATATGCTGATTGCTGCCCTGTTAGGACATTTCATATTTATTCTATATTTTCAGTGCAGTGTAATACATATATGATGCATCTATACATTTCTTAAGCTTCTTAAGTGACTGTAGCTGCATCGGGCAAGTTCAAAGAAAATATCTATTGTCCTCTTTATTCACATTTACCTTTAGCATTCACCAATTATACATATTGGTATGGTTAACTATTCAACTGGTTAAACGGGGCACACACACCAGCTGCTGTGGTTTGTTTAGCAACCAGCAAAGTTGACATGCAAACCATGAGCACAGTTCAAAAATAGAATGGCACTCAATGAGGCACATACTACTGCCACAGGCAAAAAGTCCCCTTAAATTCCATTATCACATCAAAATACACATATATAAATATCTGTTCCTTTTTTCCCATAAAGACCCATTCATTATTTCCTGGGAAATGGTGAAAATGTCAAAACAAATGCCCTATCTCACGATGTTAAAGAAAGAGAAAAACATTTGATATGCCCCGTTGTTCACATTTAAAGAACTCTCTCGTGTCCCATCCTTCCACAAAGTTCCATGGAGCTCCCTTCAGTAGTCTCTGTGCAATCCTGACAAACTAACATCCATCAACCCGACAAACAAACAAGTGGACAGGGTAACAAACATCTTGACACAAGTCAAGGATATTAACATGAAGATTGTTAAGATGGTAAACATGATGATTCATTGAAGACAGAGAGTGAGATAAAAGTTAGGACAGAATAAATTCTCTAGTTGCTTTCTCATGAAGGCAGGAAATGACATTGACCTCATACTTGAAACCTCTGAACTTTGTCTAGTAAACTACTTATTTTCAATTAGTATTAAATCAGTCTACAGAGGCTGGAATGTATACACACTGAATGACAGCCAGTACAAATCTAAATAAATACAGATCTGAATAACTACATATCTATGATGTCACCATGCTCATGACAAAAGTAGGAAAAATACGACTCCCTATACAGAAATTAATTTCTAAAGTTTTTGTTCATTAGAATTAGAAATACATAAATATTGTCTAGCCAACTCCTAATTTGACCTGTTAAGGGCAATTTGTTCACCTGCACTGACAACAAGAGCACAACAAAACTAAGATTATTACATGACCAACAGTAGGGGAAATGACAGGACTACATTGTATTTTGGATCGTGGGAAAACAGACAGATGATTGTCTCTCTAGTTGTGAGGATGCAAGTTTTACACAGCAGAGTATTATGTCCACTGTTGGAACATAAGAGCTTGAGAGTTTTGCGTTGGACAGTGTTGATAATAAATATCCTATACTTGTAAAAAAATATTTTACTTAGATCTGTGTCAAAATGGACATACACAATCTGTTCTCTGGCATATGACTTAAGATTGTTATTACAGGATATACTGTTTAACCACATGACCGCAACAATAACAGAGGCATTAGAGTATATAGTTACACTGTACATTGAAGATGATATGTTAAGCTGTGTATAAAGACTTTATATAAAGTGCCATACGCCTGTAAAAGACAGCTCTGTCAACTGGAATCACAGAATGAAGTTTGCCAGACACTGGTGTGTTCTTGTATTTCTCATTATGCTCAATATATTCGCAAATGAGGGGGACCAAAAGTCATCAGAGGAGAGTTCTGCTACACTTACCAATGCACAACATCACCTGTTGCGTATATGCTTTACTGTCAGACTTGTCAATCATAATTAGAAATACATATCTTATTTTAAAATGTATTGTCTATATTATTTATAGTTTCACAGCTTTGAGGACTGCAGAGTTTTATTCTGTGGAAGGTTCATAACTCTGTAGTCTAAGAGATTTTTTCACATAGCCTATGGGACACCACATTATCATGCCTGGGTATGTGTTGTTTAAACAATCATCATTGTGGTTGTGCATATCATTAGTAGTAGTCACCAACTAGGAATCAAAAAAGGCAAGGTGAGTAAATCAAAAAATGATATTCTTTCATCATAAAACAACTCAAGAAATTTGCCATAAAATTGTGACAAGTTTACCTTTTTAGTATAGCAGTATTTTACATAATTGCTGACCACTTTCTAAATTAATCCTGTATTATTTTAGACATAATGTATTTTTCCAAGTAAGTCATGTTTATGAATAATATACTAAAAGAATCCTGGGTTCCTTGAGTTGATCCATGAAAGTAGGCATCAAGTCTGCATCAATGCAACATGTAAATTGTCAGCAGTGCTTTCGAAACTAAATACACGTTTTCAATAACAATCTTTGGAATTGGTAGTTTGTCAGCCCTTCAGTCAGCTGGTCAGACCACCACTTTGGTCCAGTATAGAATATCACTTAAAAAACTACAACAAGCTCTTTCTATTAGATGTATTTGAGCAATAATCTCTACAGTATCCAGGGCCCCCAGACTTTGAGTACTGTTGTACTGGAATTATTGACCTGATCATGGTGCCAGGTGACATGTCAAACACTCATAAACTTCATCATGAAGGGTACATATGTGTCAGAAGCAAATGTGTCAGAAGCAGTTGTTGAGGTATAATAATCATTCATGTAAACCTCATGGAGACTCCAGAGGATAGCACAAGTAACAACCGAGGTTGTTGGATCGAATAATGTGGGAATCTCTCAACATCATAACGATTCATCACCCAAGATAACCATAGGCCAATGATTGATAGTTGAGCTATTTTAGCCTCGACTAAAGCCAAATGACATTTATATCCCTATAGCCATGTGACTAGTATTGCTAGAAAAGGCAAAAACCCAAAAGCATGTTATATAAAAGGTTAGCTGTGTAGTAAAGTGTATGTCATTTGTCAAAATCTGGGAGTTTCCACAACTGACCCTAACCTGCTTAGTGCAATATATTCTTAGCTGTGGTTAAATGAGCAAAGGTGTGTTCATTATGTATTATATCATCAAAAGCCTTCCTTTCCTATAGTCAGCTGAGTGTAATAATAATAATAATCCAAGACTATTTGGATTATCACATGGCTTCAGCTTTCACCATCTTGAGAATGTACCTCTTAGTCCTGAATCAACTGAGCATCTACCGTCTTCTCCACCTCCTCCCTCTCTCGCTCTGCTTCTTGCAACTGCATCACCTTGCAGTCTTTTATATCTTCCATCTCCACCATTTCTTCTTTTTCTTTACATGTTTCTCTTTTCTGGTCTTTTGTTAATGAAGTGTACTCTTCATCCTCCATCATAGTGACAACAGAAAACTCTCTCTTGCTGTCAGGGCTGGCTTTGAAGATGGTCATACTACTTATTCTGCTCCCTCCTAATGCGGCTGTCGACAGTGGGCTGGAGGGAGACGGTTGCAAACTGCTCAGTCCATCTTTATGAACCGGATCAGAGGGAAAGGAAAGGACAAGGCCTTTAACACCTCCCTCCACTGGTAGAAGTTCAGCTGTTTTGAGAATCCCAACCATCTTTTTTTCTGTCTTCTCTTCTGTATTTGGGATTCTGGCTTGCTTTTCTTCCTTTATAGATAGTGGGCTTGAAACCATATCGCCTATGGTCACAGATTTTACCGACATGACACTTTCTGACTGCAGAGGAGTTGAAGTTAATAAATCTGGGTTTTGGTCAGCTGGAGAAAAGGAGAGAGTTGTGATGTTGTGTTGTTGTGATGATACTGGAAAAGTGGTAAGTTTGGGGCTACCACTAAGAGCAGGTGAGGGAGTTTGGGCTTCTAATGAACTGGCGATATTAGATTGGCTTGACATCGCTTGACCTAATGGAAGTTTGGGACTTGGAGTGAGGGCAGTTGAACGAGCTGTTTTTATACTCTCTGGTGGTTTATTTCTTGAGCTTAGTGCAGGGCTAGACATAACAGTCTGAGGTGATGTAGGAGTTTTCAACA
This sequence comes from Pleuronectes platessa, assembly GCF_947347685.1. NCBI lineage: Eukaryota > Metazoa > Chordata > Actinopteri > Pleuronectiformes > Pleuronectidae > Pleuronectes > Pleuronectes platessa. Next base: position 2,044,551 of record NC_070633.1, read on the forward strand.
AAGAGATTGAAGGTGGGGTCTTGATTGGGAATGAAGACTGAGGTGATGAGCCTAAATTTATAAAAGCTAGGCTAGCACCAAAGCCGTGTTCCGGATCTGGGCTGGAGCTTGGGTAAGGGGGAGTCTGGATGACTGGAAAAACTGTGCTCAAACAGGATTCACTCTGACCAGTAGGAATGACAGGGGTGAAACCTGGAATAGATACTGTCATGGGGATAGTTGGTGTGGAGGTCTGAAGAGGCCCAGGATCATAATCCTGTTCATTTTTCATAATTTTGTCTCCAGCATGTCCCTGTTTCTCTGTTGCAGTATATGTATGTCCGAGCATAGTGGGAGATGAAATGAGAAATGAGCTGAGGGCGGAAGTTGCCGTACTCCCAACTGAAGGTTTAATTATGAGGTTCATACGAGGTTCAGGAGCAGAGCTAAAGTCATGGGTCTGTTGCTTACTTGGAAAAGAGGGAGAATTAACAGAACCTGATGTTTCAACCTCACTTTGCAGTGGAGCAGGCATTTCAGTCTGTGAGGGCTCAGTTCCGGGTGTAGAACCCCATTTAGTACCACATTCAGAAGCAGTCTCAATGTTCTGTGCTTGTACCAGCTCCTCCAATAAGACAGGTTCCTTCTGAATGGCAAATTGAACACCTCCGGCTTCCCGACCTGTCCCCGCCACCTCTTTAATGCCAACAGTTTCACTGCCCCGCCTCAGCCCAAATATGGTCACACTCTTCCTTCGCTTCCCCACATTTGGGACAACCCCATTGGCACCCTCTGAGGAGGTCCGGACATCTTTGAACATGCTCCTCAGGTTGTACCCTCCCTCCTTCTGCTCCTCACTATCCTGGGATTGATCCAGCTGGTCCCCTGAACTAACCAATGGATTGGGACCTCCATGGAGCTTCTTATCATTGTGCGTCACCCGAAATCTGAAGGGATAATGATATAAAGGATGAAACCTATGTCCTTTTTTTCTAATTAGTTTGACATTGTTCATACATCATCTTTATACATTTTATTTGGTTACGTTCTTTCTCCAATAAAACCTGCAAAAATGGTTTAAACATAATCTGTTACCTGCCAACAGAGAATACGGTCTGTTCTCCAGGCCGTTGTCTGAATCGGGGGGTTCTGCTTTGTCTGCGGCCCTTTTTAGATTGAACCTGAGCACAGAGGTGGCAGGAGTTGTGGTCGGTGCCTGAGTGGACTGTGTGGTGATGAGGGGGAACACCACCAATTGATTCCTTGCGCAACCTGGATAGTATAATTATAATGAATATTATCCTTTTTGAGGGGTGAAGAGTCAAAAACCGGAATTATGCTTTTCTGGGCAGTCTGAAAGTCCTTCAGACAAGTTCACATTCGTGTTTTTTATACTAAACACGGTCATGTTTTGCAAACCAAATCCCAAAAATGTGGAAGAAATCGGGGTCAGAAGCAGAGTTCTAGTTTAAGATTCTGACTGTGTTGGTTGTGTGAAGAACTGATCCGCTGAAAACATAATTTTCAGCGGATCACAGGATAGAATTATGCTGTATTGTGAAAAACAGATGAATTCCTCTGAATGAATTTAAACAGTTATTAATTTTTCCGGCTTGTTACCATCTGTAGAAAAGTGGTCATTGAAAATGTGCATGGACAGTTACTAGTCGTGTGGTAAAGAATGATTTATCCTGAGTGGGGCAGGTTTTGGGACCCATCCATAATTTCTTCGATCCTCAGTGGTTTCAAACAGAGTATTTTCCGGCAAACCAAAAGGAACTATACATAATTCATAGCATTCAGACTGAAGGCATTCAATTGATGTGTATATTACGGCAGTACTGTAATTTGATTAAAGTCTGAACATTAATCTAATGTATAAGTGAACATTTTTCCAAAAAATGCAATTATACATCATAATTGAAAATGTGTTTGACAAGTGTGATACACTTCGTAAAATAAAACAAAATTATATATTATATTAAATTTTAAAGAATCAACAATTTATGAATTCAAGATTAAAGTTCTTATTCACTAAAAATAACACAATTCAACTCTAATCCACAGGTTAGCCTTGTCAGCTGAATGAATTTACCTGGGGTCATGGCGCACACAGACATTGTGGTTTCCCAACATCTCATTGAAAGCTTCCATGTTTGCTAGAGACAAGAAGAATCAATATTAGAGCAGGAATATAAAAAAGTGCTAGGTAGATTTACTAATAAACAGTGGAAGATTTAGAAATGGGCGAAATAGGCTGCCAGCCAGGGCGGCATCTTGCATGCAGTGGCACGGGAAGAATACACCTACTGATCACTGATCTCTCATCAAAAGTAGGAGAAGGAGGGGAGCAGATGTATGTAGCCTCTAATTTATCCACACATCAACATCATAACTCTGCTAGGTTCTCCATGCCCGTAGCATGTCTATCTGAATTTAAACGACTGTGTTGTTTTTTTTTGCCTTTACCTGACTCCGCTCTCTGTTTCCACCTTGCTCAACCAGATCACTATACCACACCACTAAACTGGAAACTATTCAGCCGTCAACAAATTTAATATTCCTCTTACTATCTTTGTATTAAACCTTTAAACACCACTTTGACACTCTCTGCTCCTGTGTTCTGAATTTGAATTATATCTTAACACTAACCAGCAAACAGCAACACAGAACAAAGTGAAGGAGGACAAAACCAGAAGATAAGACTAGATTAAAGCAGGCTAACTTTAAATTGGTATAAATTAAACAGCATTAAACCCAAGAAACACTTCAGTAACTTTGTATTAATCACCTTCATTTTCAATGATGCACTTGAGGATTTGCTCCACCGTATCTTGGTTCTCTTCATCCTCCTCTGAAATACAGCAAAACAAGGAATGAAATTACACTGATTAGTGCATATTTGTGTTATTGAAAGTATAGATTGTGAACCATCAGTAATGGGATTTTAGCTTTATTTTGTAGTTTAAATTATTGTCCACAACTTGTGGTTTGACTAGATAAAAAAAATACTACAACCTTAAAACCAGTTTCTTGTTGTAATGTGGTGGTTGTAGACTGCAAACTCATAAATTCTGCAATCCCTCTCACCAAATGACACATCCATACAGTCTGTCAACTATTAAATAAAAAATTACCTTATTAAAACAAAAGTAAGGTAAGTGCCAGACTTAGAAGAAGTGCATATGTTTATGGTTTTTTTCATGCAGTGCTAGAAGGAAAGAAAAAGAGAAGAAAATAAAACCTGAAATAAATCATGTATTTTTTTCTTAGTTAAGATTACATTCACACCACTTCAAAGACAGATTTTGTGCATGTGAGTTTGACATAGTTCATGATAATAATCAGCATAACTCATAATCCATGTGTTGCAGATGCAGGGAAGCATGAATCTTTCAATTAGTAAATTTTTCTTTGTTTTTCTAAATTATTGAACATGAGTGATTTATTCCGCTCCCCTTGCAGATATTTCTCACTTACATGGCTTTCCTACCAACTGAAGACACATGTGCCTTCAATTGAAAATGTTACCTAATAGATAACCAATAGAAACTTGAAACACCAGAAATAGGTCAAAACAGTAGACAAATGGCTCAAATTCTAAAATCACTGGATCCTACATTTCCCTTAATGCAACAAGAAAATCTTGTATATAGGTTGGCTGTAATTGACAGGTAAACCGAAATGTTGTCTGTTCATTCCTTTTGTCATGCAGACATAAAGGAGGCATTTTGGTCACAGCTATTTCACAGCCAATTATGAAATCCCACCATAGTGTGGAGTGTCTCTCCTGCGGGCTACTGAGACATTTGTCAGGATGATGTTAACTCACAATAATACTGGTATTTTATACTTTAGATGTGCATGTTGCTGTGAAGGGCATTCAGTTTTCAGCAATACAGCCAAAAGCCAACAGAAAAAATATACATTTGCTGATGGAATAGAAGAAGTTTCTGCATAATCATTTCTTAAGTGAAGTGGCTGATGGTAAAAATGTCCAAGACTCCACCTGTTGACCAATAGTATCACTCATTCACTGCAAGCAAGTCAAAAGAAAAGGTAAATTGCCACACTTCCAGTTTTTAAAGACTTTCTGCTCTGCTCGGAATTATTCAAGCTCAAATTGAGACAGCCCTGGTGACATACCAGGGTTCTTCTACTTTTGAGTCACAGCAGACACAAGACTACTGTTTCCACAGACTGAATGGTATTCTCTGAAACTAATGATCTGAAACAAAAAAAACGAATAAACCTGCTTGGTCTGCTGGCACGGCAATGACCTCAGATGAAGCTGAAACTGCTAGTTTCAGTAATTGTGAGTTTCTTTCCTATTACAATTTTCTCATCCCACCATCTGTATTTCCTCCAACTTTCTCATCCTCATCTTCATTGTCCATGTCTCCAGTTCGGCAGCGGTAGCCTTTCTTCTTCAGCAGGTGGCAGATGAGGAAACCCAGCAGTCCAGTGACGAAGAAGAGGAACACCACCACAAATATCATGTAGGGAGGGGTATTCTCCCCCGCACTTGAAGCTTCAGAGTCTGTCATAATCTGGATCAAATCTGAGATTAAGAGAGAATCAATTTTTTTTTATTATTGATGAAATTACACATATTATAATTATTTAACCATTTCAGAAAGAAAATGTTGATGAAACAAAATTGTTGTAAATCACCCTCCATCACAAACCACACAATCTAACTATTTAGGAGCTACAATTTAATACGGGGATATGAGAGTGAAAAAGAAAATGTAATGTAACTGTCTCATATACATCTGTTAAATTAACTTTGTTATTTGGTTCCACTTGAAAAAAGTTGAAAATTGGAGCAATAAAAATACAAGCCTGGTATATTCAAACTAACCCTTACCCTGAAATAAGGAAAATACAATCTGTGTTATATTATTAATACCCAGATGAAAGCGTCAAAGCTATACTTTGTCTTTACAGTCAAACCTTCATTCAACTACAGTTAAGAAATGGGAGTGTGTAAAAAAGAAACGGAATGTGATGGAGAATTTTAAAAGAATGATGTAGAAAATTAAAGGCATTTTACTTTGAGTTGCCTTGATATCTCCCACTCCCACCTCAATCTAATATACTAGGTACCTAGACCAAAATGGATGGTGAGGCATTGTTCCATCTTGATGCTGTTGTGGCTCTTTGGTTATATTGTGTCTTTATTTTTCACATCTTGGCCTTGTATGTAGTCATAATTTGTATTTCGTTGTAAGGTGCTGTACAGGGACATCAAAAAACAGAAACTAAATTAAAAGAAAACTATTCAAAATCTGAAAGCTCAGTTTAAAAAACTATTTAAGTAAAATAAAAGAGTAGAATAAAAAGCTGATAGAAGGTGAAAGAACTAAAAAATAAAATAATACAATTTGTGTATGTGGTTGTTTTATAGCTCCAATAGCTGACTTCAGAATACTGCTATCAATCTATAAAGCATTGAACAATTTAGCAACAAAATAAATTTCTGATCTGGAGCATTATTCAGAACCATCCCGTTCCTTCAGGTCATCTGGCACGAGTTTGCTTTCTGTGCACGGAGCAATAGTAAACATTGCGAAGAAGCGTTCAGTTTTTAAACCCCTCATAAGTGCAATTAACTGTAAGAGCTCTCTGCTAATTTAAATCAAGAATTGTCTGTTTACTGCAACCTTTCATTAAATCTTAATCAGTCATTTAATACACTTGCAACTTGTACACTTGTGTCTATTATTCCTGAGTTTATTTTTTAACTTTTTTTCATTTCTGTACTTAGACTTTTTATGTTAAATATTTGAGTATATATTTTACATCCAAAGGATAGCACATATTAGAATTGCCTGGCAGTTGAAATGTGCTACACAAATAAACTTGGCATTTAATTCAACAAAATCTTATTTTATCCAGCCAAAACATAAACTGCATTATCTCAAGGCACTTTAGCCTCTATAAAATTATAACAAGCAAGCAGTTACACTTGTCTTAATTAGCAGTTGTTTGCACATAGACTACAAAGTGTCTTACTGTAAAAAACAACAATAAGCTGACAAGAAAAATGTAAAATACCCTGCTGGAGCATGATATTCCACAATATGACGATGCAAAATACTGATATCATTAAGAATCAGTGAGTGATGTATTATACCTTAATGAGGCCATTAATTGCAGCTAAGAAACCTGTTTGTAAATAATGCCTTCATATAGAGAAGTAGTTTAAAGAAGGTTGATTAAAGCAGTGTTTACGGATTTTATTTAAATGTGGGTGATGCTGGCTTTGTATCTATTTTTCCATACATAGTTTGGTCAAGGCAAGATTATCAACCAGGGCCAAGCAGGGAGCTGCCCTGGGGCCCCTTGCAAATTTGTTTTGGAAAATCACCATGATAAGGGGTGTTAGATTTTACCTAACTTCAAAACCTTGTGTAAATATGTAATGCTAAGAGCTTCATTAAATGGCTATATACTAAACATGCTGATGAAATAAATCATGAACAGTAATTGAAACAGCAAAAGGAACTAACCAGCACCTCCAGAAAACACACAACTATATGAAAATTGAACAAAACTCATTTAGATGACACATTGAAGTAATCTAAACCATTTCCAGCTTTATATTTCCTTTCATTTTTCACCTATCCTGATATCCTTATTTCATTTAAATTTTCTTTAATTTCTTTAATAATTTTGCTACAAATACAAAATACATGAAGGTTTACAACTTATTTTAAGTCTGTTTCCTGTCAAATAGATAATCCTTACCATTTTCTAGTCTGTCAGCAGTGGATCCATCCATCCATCGTAGTCAGTCTAAAGGGTGCCGACAAAAACATAGAAAAAGCTGTTGCGATTTAGTTGATAAATAATGTAAAATGTGTTTGTTGGATAAGAAGCTTAACTCAGCAGACAGTTCCCCATTAGCCCCACCTTATCTCAAGAGAGAGACGCGGGCACACAGACAGCGTGAGAAGGAAAAGGGCAGATATTACACAAGAGAACCTCAGCCTTGTTGGTTTACCAATGAAACCCCCAAGTTAACCTGAAAACATTTGAAATACACCAGTCCTAATAGACTAACTTCCATCTAAACAAGCATGTGTGTATACACTCAGCGTAGATTGTGAACATGTAACAGCTTATCGGTGTTGCCCTCCCACTGGCTTATCAGCATACAGCAACACCCATAATAGCTACATCATTGGTACTTACTACTAAACTCTTAACTCTGAACTGAATATTTTATTTTTATATGACCATTCGCCTTGTGACTTACAGTAAATCGTTTTTGATAATTTATAGTGGTAATCAATCAGCAAGTGGAATAATGATGACATATGAATAATATCATATGATCAGCTCCATTCATTAATGTAAGGATGTGTTTCTATCTTGCAATATGTTATGCCTCATGAACAATTTTATTTATTTCTCACTTGTTAAATTCATGTTAATGTAAAGAATATTATTCTGCCACGATTTATTACATTATTGTACTATTTCACTCTGTCTTTTCCATTTGAATGTCTAATTATTATTACTATTAATTAATAGTATAAATATTTTAGTTTTTCCAGAAAAACAGATGAAAAATATAACATAGCTGTCTGTGGGCCTTAGCGACACTCACTATTATTACTACTACTACTATTAGTACTACTACTACGACTACTCAAGAAACCCACCCTCAATCCGTCTGAGGTTAACGCCTACAGACCTGTCTCTTTTCTTCCCTTTCCCCTTTCCAAAGCACTCTAGCGTGCTCGACAGTCAACTCTCCCTTCCCGCCAACATTGCTGCAACAACCCGATCGTGTAGATACATGCTGCACAACATCAGGAGAATAGGTCCCCTTCTCACTCGGCACAGGTTCTGGTCCAGTCTCTTGTCATCTCACTCCTAGACTATTGCAACTCCCTCCTGGCAGGTCTACCTGTTAGTGCCTACGATCTCTGCAGCTCATCCAGAATGCAGCAGCTTGACTAGTCTTCAACCTACCTAAGTTATTCACACTACACCGCTCCTCTGCTCCCTTTACTGTTTACCAGTGGCTGCCTGCATCTGTTTCAAAACACTAGTGCTTGGGAACCATTTTGCGAAAAGATCAGACCCAGTCTACATCCAGGACATGGTTAAACCTTACACCACAGCCCATCTACTCTGCTCTGCATCTGCCAATCGGCTTTTTGCTCCCTCACAGCGAGGGACACCTAGCCACTTAGCAAAATGAGTAATGCTTTCTATGCTGGCCCCCAAATGGTGGAATGAGCTCCCCATTCTCTTCAAGACAGCAGAAAGTCTACACTTCTTCCGCTGCAGGCTAAAAACACATCTCTTCCGACTACACCTTGGTTAAGAAGATGATGTCTCATAACCATTGTCAACTCTGGTGTTTATATTTATAATAACATAACAATAAAAAAAAAAAAAAAATTAAAATAAGTTTAGTTACACTTACATGTAGTACTTGTGGTTTGGCTTTTTGAAGCAAATTGTACTTACTTGATTCTTGTTGTTTTCGGTTTGTACCCTAATGGTTGAATGCACTTATTGCAAAGCGCTTTGGATAAGTGTTTTTTATATGTATATACATTAAATTATATGTAATTTAATGTAATACTATTACTACTACTACTACACCATTCAATACAATGAGCGAGGGTCTAATAACTTGGTTCACTTATGTTTGCATGATTTAAAATTCTAGCCTCTTTTGTTTGGATTATTAAAATATAGATAATGCAATATCTTTCTCCTCCAAATTATTCTTTATTTATTTATTTAGTGTTCGTTTTTTAGTTTTCTTTGGCTACATTTGGCCACCTACTACATCAGAGATTTAATGCAGGTATAACATAGGGTTAATATGAACGTTCATATTAAACCCCGCTTAATAGAATAACAGTGCCACCTATTGTTGTGAATATGTACATGCAGGGAGTAGTGAGCCCAGGGGCAAGGGATTGTGACTATTCCTTTAAGATATTGAAGAATGCCATGAGGTAGTGTGTGTGTGTTGAAGTCCGTAATTATATATGTTTTTAACTTTATGAATGCAGAAATTATTTAAGCTGAATTTATTAAGTCTTATTTTACATGTGTACGATCGTTTCGCCATGTTTATTATTCAGTTATCATCTTCTATATGTTTTATTGTCTGTGAAGACTCTCCTGTGTAACCTAGCTCACAGCTTTTCAAATTGGGGGTCCCCGACCACAGGGGGAGGGTTGCCGGGCGCACCAATGGGGTCGCGGATACTGTAAGGGAAAAGGGAGGACAAGGTGACAATAAAAAAAATTTAAAAAATAATTAAATTAAATGTTTTTTAGATGTTATTAATCACCGCATATCGACCTTGGATGACAATCTTCTTTTTCTTCTAATGCCAATCTTTTAATTTAAAAAACAACACACCTCTCAAGCCAATCAGAATCGAGCAGCCGCTGCATCAGAAAGTTGCTGTGTGCCTGTTAAAGGCAAACATTTTTTAAATAAAAAAAAGAAAAAGACCATCAGACAACAAGACTGAAAAAGACTCAGCCGCAAAGCTGTTACAACCATGGAATACTACCTTGTTATCTAAAACTATGAGGTATGAAATCTCTTCTTTCATTTGCCACTACATACTTTACCTCTGCGAGTCTGGCTGTTCTACATTGAAGGTATTGCAAACAAAGCACAGAGCATGTCTGCAATTTGGAAAATGACATTAGTCTGGCACTGACAGTCATAAAACCTAGGAGATTTAAACTGTGTAGGAACCACCAAGCCCATACCTCCCACTAGTGAGGGACCAGTTATACACACAGAGACATGCACTGTTTATAGGCACAGTGGATCCATGGTAAGCACTATAAATGTGCCGGCTAACAACAAACGTTCATTGTTCAGATGTACAACTAACTTTTTTGATGATCAGTCTGAGAAAGAAGCTGATGACGCATCGTATTCTTCTCAGGGATCTCTGTCTTCACAGGACGTCTTAGCTGTGTTGAATGCACATGCCTCTGGATGTGTAAGCCAAGTCAGAGGCACTGGACAAGATTTTCCCCAGCCCGCTCTTGTCAACCAAACTGCCTCTCTACCAAGTACTGAACTGGAGCCGGATGACGTTCTGGGAAGAGCTTTCTTTTACATCCAGCATCACAGGAGGCCAACTAGACGTGACTGTGCTGGTGAGTCTCGTTGTGTGCTGAAGCTGTTAAGTCGTTAGCCCAAGCTCTCCACTAAGAACGGTGTGCTGTTCAAAGTGAAAAGTGACAAACAAATGAACATGACAACTCACCAGTTTGTTTTTCCAAACTCCATAAAGGCACAAGTCCTCAATGGTCTCCATGACTCAGCTGGTCATCATGGCCAGGCTTGAGAAATAAATGAGACATTATCAATGTCAAAAATTGCTTTCGCTGTTTGGTTTGGAACACTCCAGGACATAAAGACTGTGCTCCACTTGAGAGCATTTGCACCTCTGAGCTTGTGTGTATGGATTTTTGGACTGCTGAGCAGACTGAAAAGAAGTGTGTGGATGTTTTGGTGTAACAGATCACTTCTCCAAACTGGCACATGCTTTTCTGTACAAAAATGATTTCCCTAAACGCATTCATTCGGATCAGGGTGCAAATTTTGAGAGTCAACTCATTAAAGAGCTCCTGGAAGTAGCCAGTGTCCCGAAATCTCATACCATCCCATACCATCCTATTGGGAATGGGGTTGTGGAACGCTACAACAGGACTCTTGGTCCTGGCCAGGGAACATGATCAGGGCCCTGCCCCTACACTCAAAGGCAAAGTGGTCACAATGCTCAAGATGCTGACTTTCTTTTACAATTGCACCTAGCACGAGACGACAGGTTTTGCTCCCTTTTGTCTTATGTTTGGAACAAATGATAATCCACAGTGGCATCTGTAAAACCTGTAATCACTGTTTACTGCATCAGGGACCCTGTGACATCAAGATAAAAATTTGTTCACAGACACCTTCTACTCCCTTTGAGTTTTCATCTTGCAGGAGATGATGATGATTCAAGCTTTTCTACTGTTGATGGGAGTGAGCAGTGTGAACCAGTCGTTGATGTACAAGACACACAAACAGGCATACTCACACATGAACATGTAGTTTGTGTACAGCAGACCTTCATTTGCATGGAATTATTTATGAGCCAAATTCCACTATAAGATTGAGGAACGCCATGAGTGACCACGCAAATACCTTGTGTTGATGACCCTTCCGCTCTTGTGTTTTATATGAAATATGCAGAGTCAATAAACATCTGTTGCCAACAACATTGACCAGCCTCATGGGAATCATTGTGGGAGAAGACAGATCACAGAGGTCACACAGGCATTAAAAAAAGTCTGCAGAGCACCGCCTGGTATAGCTTGTTGTTACTGCACTGTAACAGTTGATATATGTGCAACCTCAGTGGGACTTTTCATTTAAAAATGACCTATTCTGAAGTATATCATTCTAGATACCATTGTATGTCAAAGTATAAAAATGTAGCCGGCATAGCTCACTTTTAAAGCTAATAATCTAAAATAGTCTATGAGGTGTCTGTCAAGCCTACAGTGTAGGGTAAGTCTGGTGACAGTCTGTTAACTGTGAGACCTACGTGCTCAGATGGTACTAATCTTCCAGGAATCCAGAAATAGTGCCCTTATAGAATGGCCAGACTTTGTAAAACCCCCTAATGCTACTATTACCACAAGGACCACTTTGGATATCACCTTTTATATCTGGTACAGTTCTTCATTTAGACCTTGCTACTTCTCTATCTTACCATGGTTATTCTTCCAGAATGTGATTTATGTTTGGATAGTGAGCATCTGTTTGTCAGGTTGGAACTTGAAACCCAATAGGATCCGTGGTTCTCAACCGCTGTACGTGGTATGTCCCACAGGGACTAGGATACTTGTAATCCATTCTTTGCACGGATGTTCATGTATACCAGCCACTTGAACTGTTGTCCAGAAAATTGGGTCTAGACAAAATTGGGTCTAGACAATTCAGTAATCTACCTTTCACATATGAAGAACACAGGAGATTGTCAGAGTCCGATGCTATTACAATGACAGGAACATTTCTGGAACATTAAGTCTGGGGATGGAGCCTGAGTAGAGCATGCAGGAGGCAAGGCATGACTGACCGATCAATCAAATGAGACCCTCCAATATAGAGAAAAGAAAACGTTAACAGTCTAATCAAGCTTTAAAGGAACATTTAAACTCAATATGCCTTCTATATTTTTTGTGAGATTTGTTTCCAAAGTGGTGTACAAGATGTTCTCATTACAATCAATAGAATAGCACTTGTAAAGTGCAAACCTCCATAACCTGAGCTGATTTTATTTTTAAAATAAAAATAAAAATAAACCAACAAACAGATATTGGTGAAAAAATAACCTCCCTGGCAGAGGAAATAAAACTACAGAAGATTTAGAGAGTATAATTTCTTGCAACCCAATGAAAGGAGGAACAAACATATCTGATACGTAAAGGAAGGATGTTGATGCATAGCTCCCATACACACAGTCTCTCTCTTTGTCCTTTACACACACTCAGAGAGCAGCAGAGGGATGACTCAGCATCATCATGACCTCAATGAATTTATTCGCTGTGACATTTTTGTGTTGAGTATTGCTCAGCAAATTGTCTAAAAAAAAAAAGATTGAGGGAGACAGAATGAAGGACGTGTGAAGGTAAGGGATATGTTAAGGTATACCTGTCATTAACACAGAGAAGTCTTACATGTTTTATTGAACTTCAAGTCCCTACAAGGAGTTTTTAACTGGTTATGAAACAGTCTTGCTTTAATATAGCTGCCTCTGTATTACCAACATTAGCAAATGAGACAATCAGGGAGAAAATTGTATTTTTCTTGAAATATTCTCAATGTCTGTGTTAGGGCTGGATTAACCGTGAGGTCAGACGCAAACGATTTACTGCAGTCTTCTTCTGCATACAGCTCATGGTGCATCACTGCCACCTACTGCAGTCGGAATTTACGACAGTTAGGCCAGATAAGCCTATTCTAACATTTCCACCAGTATGAATTTCAGTTTCAACCCTTCTATCCCCCTCGAGATCCTATGTACCCCAGAGACCACCAGCATTACCGTCCTACCAGTGAAATGATGCAGGTAGCGGAGGGAAAAGGAAACCAAATCAGGGGAAGCGAGCCGGGCTACGCACTAGGCTAAAGGCTAACCCGTACAGACTAGCACTCCTGAGTCTGCTCCTCACCAACTCCAACTGTCAACATCCCAGAGGCCTGCATGCAGTGATCAAAGTAGTCAGCTGGACTATTTACAGAGGGGCCCTAACGAGGGACTTCAGGAAGAAAAGAGGAGCTGGTATATTTTACATGAACAAAAGCTGGTGCATTGCAACAGACATTGTTTACAAACACTGCTTCCCAGACCTTGAGCTCCTCACAGAGAGGTGCAAACCATTCATTCTTCCAAGGCAATTCACAATAATAACAATTATGGCAGTATATAAAGCCCAACAAGCTAAGGCTCGGCTAGCATAAGAAAAGCAGCATGACGTCATCAACAAACCTTTGTAATAAAAATGGTAATTTCTCCGCCAGAGATCAATCAGAGAGAAAAAAATGCATTACCTAAGGCCATGTAAGAGTGACTCCCATTTCGCATGTGACAAGAGAAGCATACGGAAGCTCATTCGCAGTCACTCAAGCATGACGTTTCTGACTTAGAGGAGCCATTACAAATCGCGGGAGTTGTTAGGTGGTTAGACATGCCAGATACCCAAATTAACGTTTAGAAGCACTGAAAAAGTGGAATTTTCATAATGCCTCCCCTTTAAAGTGTTGTTCTCATATATATAGCCAATATGGATAGAAAGAGATGACATGTCTGTTGGATATATGAATTTTGTTCAACATTCATATATATGAATGTTGTTCAATAATAAAACTTAATGTTAAAAATAATGTTGATATGGCAAATAATGTTGATATTAACAAGAAAATGTCACATTGGCACTTATTGTGAAAAAGGTAACAGACACTGCCCGTGGCTCTGTGCACACTGGGCGTCCTGGAGAGCTTTGAAGGGGGTTGGGTGATTTCCCCCAGTCTTGGTGGTGCTGTGTCTTGGCAGTGCACACTCTGGCTGGGCCAGTAGAGCTGCGTCCCTGGGCCCCTGCCCCGGGGTTTGTGAGCTCTACCTGGGGCTGGAGAGCTTTGCAGACGTCCTGAGTGATTACCCCTATGGTTGGTGTTTTCTTTTGGTCAGGCTGTGCACACTTTGACTGGGGCAGTGAGCTATGCAGCCCCTCCTGGGTCCCTGCCCCTACTCTCTGCACCCTCGCTGGGGCATTGGAGATCTGCATGGCTCCCTGGGTCCCTGCCTCGGAATGAAATGCAGACATGTGCTTCTGAAAAGCTTCATGTAACAGCTTAAAGTGCCTGCTCAGAAGTGCAAGATATACTACTAATTGTTGCAGCATTGATTGCAACATTGATAATTCAATTTTGGTTTATTTTATTGAAGAAGGTTGATCTTACAAATAAATATGTGTGATTGTTGTTGCTTTGCCTGTTCTATAGTGTAATACATACTGAATTTGCATGGTTTTTCAAATTGTGTGACATTTCTTCAGTTATGTGTGTGTGACTTATTGAACAGTTACCCATCCTGTCACCTATCAGGCTACCTGCACACCGGACATTTAACTGCGCTTTGCACAGTGCACCATGGCGCACGATGATAAGCCCTTATGTTTTTATTGACTCATAATTACATACGCTTCCACCACAGTATGGCCTCAATCAGAGTCAGTACAAACAGTGTGCGTCAAACTAAACCCAATTATAGAGGCTTTGTGATTAAATTAAACATTTCATCTCTCATCCAAGAGGCCTCTTCAGTTCACTTCATCAGTTCTTGTTATTAAGGAACAGATTCATAACTCGTCACCCCGACTTATTATGTCTTTCCCACCCATTATTATGTTGTGGCCCCTTTGTATATGAAATACCATCAGTAAAGGAAAACAGGGTTGAGACATACGTCTTGTATCATTGGTTTGTATTACATTTTTGACAATACTTGTGTACAGTGTTGTTACTGGGTAAGATTGTAATGGAAGGGGACATTAGATATTTTTCTTTGTAGTTGGAAACATTGGACTTTAACCTAGAAATATTGCATTTTGCTTTCTTAATATGTTTAATTTGCGATAAATCCCAAGTTAATCTGAGTGTTCTTTGGAGTAATTTTTTGATGTTTTGGCCACAAGTCTGACAAACGGCCTGGCACTCTCTATGTGGTCAAACAATATGGACATTAGGAACAGGGGGTGACAGGACAACCCCAATGGTGTTTTTCCACCACAGTGACATAAGTCGTTATACTGGAAGTCTATAATTCATACTAGCAAAAGCTTTGTGCATTTCTATTTATAGCATGCACTAGGCCTATAGCGTGCATACATATTTGACTAACTTCCCATGGGACGTCTGGGAACTCTCCAGCTGTACTTTCCCCCAATACTCTTATCCACATTGCAGAATAAGCACAAATTCTGACCATTGAAAGTGTAGAATCGGTCACGTTATCTGAAGGTCATTAAGACAACGTCTCTTAGCATCACCAGCTCCACTCCTCTGACCTGCTGTGCGCCTTTAAGGACGAAAAACCGATGTCCCGTTCGACGACCCATTGAATCACGTATACCACACCTCAATAGGAAATGTTCAACTAATCGTGGTTTGATTTGTCGGAAGCTACACAGCTCTACAACGAACCCGAATACAACACATTCAACCGTATGGCTCTACTCTTTAATTCGGCTGGTACACAACTTATTAATCTTGTTCAAATGTTCATCTTACCGTTTGTTACCGTTCAAGTAGTGCGCTGTTATTTGGTTATAGACAAATATAATTTAAAGTTTGAGTTGTATAAAATTTTACTTACTCAGCCGAACTAACCACAAGACTCCATCTGCTCCGAAATACACTGGGTCCTATTTTAGTAAGTGTAGCCAACACATTTAATAATATAATAATTTAAGTATCGTATCTCCATTCAGATCGAAGCTGGAAACATGTGAGAGTTTAGAATGCAGTGTCGTTTTTCATTTAGCACACAGGCCTGTTTGTATCCGGTCTGTTCCACCCAATAACGTGGCGGTGGAGATTCACTGCATCATCCTCCATACCCAGGCAATAATGTCCCGACCACACCGTCATCTTCATATCTGGAGGCACATTCACCCACAAGGCAGCGTAGCCCGAAAACAATCTCATACTTGACTTCAACAATCACTATATCCAAGATAGCAAATCCACAATCGGCACACACCGGAATGATGTGTATAAGACACTCACCTTTAATAGCCTGTGGCAGGAAAACCTGGTCCTCTCCGCTGTTCCTGCTGCTGGAATGCTCTTCCATGGCTGCAGCCCGGTCCGTGTCCTGACCGCAGCAGGGGATGCGGCTGTCTGTGGAAGAGGGCAGGATGACAGGAAGCTGTGGGCTCTGTACTCCTGCAGCATCTTTTAATTTTAACTTCTTTATCCAGAGAGTGTACGATGAGTGCTGTATCTGTCAGGATTCTGTAGTTATCTGTTATCATAAATGAATATTCTTATAGATTCTAAAACTAATAATTGATGTAACCATATTCTATCATATATACTATTACTTGTAAATTCTAATTATTAATTGTTATTTGCAGTTATCCAGCTAAATCTATTTTAAAAATTCAAAGTTTTTAAAAGCTTTTCATCATTTGACCTGCTTTAGAACCTACATTTCTCTTAAAATTAAGGTTAGGTTATCTTCAACTGTCTTCAGATGCTTTAATGTGTTTCCTTAATTGGATTGAACGCACATTTAAATACCTGTCCCTTCCCGAAAAGCTGCTTTCATTTCATGCCACAGCCGTGTTCAATTTATTATTGTATATGATATTACACTATTACATGTATTGCGCGCACAGACTAGGGGTAGTGTTAACGTAACCTTCAAGATGTCATCAATCCAGCTGTTTTGTTTGTTTTAGAACGTCCATTCTACATAGATTTGACTTAACCTACCGTGTTAACAGTTTCCCGTGGTAAATACGATAAAGATGTATGGGCTACAACCGTCATACTGTTGTCATACAAAAGTAGTCATAGTAGTTAAAGTTTCTCCAGCTTATCATTTCATATTATTGCATTTCCTCTACCGCTAAGCATATAATATGCTCATTGTTCAAAGACATTCCAGTTGAAATTTGAATTAGATAATTGATCATCTTTATTTGATATATATGCCAATATTGGTAAAAAAATATTAATGTAATCAATTACAAACAATTAAGTTTGTGCATAGCTGTTTAATTTGAAAAGTCAGGCCGGAAGTGTTGGTTTGTCACAGGCAGCTAACTACTTTACTAGCGAGTTGTTGCCTCAACAGCAGCTGCTGAACTATTCGTCGATATTGACATCGGTGACTAGCTGTCTAATTGCTACTAGAGCTGGGACTTGGTTGAAGTAAAGTCACACAGTCTAATACTGCACCGGATGATTATATACTAGTTACATTTCCAACCTCGCCCTCTTTCAAACGCAGACTGGGAACAGTGGAGAGCAGCTTGCTAGCTCGACCAGGCTAGCTGTACCTAGCATTACCAGTTCACTGGAAGTAATGCAGCTGAGGTAAGTTGCTGGGTAATGTTTCCTCAAGTTCACATTTTATTCCATTTTGTAAAACCGATTCGAAGATTCTAATAAGACAACAGCGATGCTAGTAGTGTTGCCCGAGTCAAGTTAACTAACTTCCGCTTTCGTCTTAACGGTGTGCATTGTGCCTGTCTACACACTGCTTGTAATAATATAGCATATCATCCGCTGATTGTATATACAGCACATTGTTCAATGGATAATATATGTCCCAGTGTCTATTCACATGTTAGCTCCAGTAGAGGTGAGCTTGTTGAGCTCAGCATGTATGATGTAAACAAGTGTCACCGTTCAAAGACCAACCTGTCAAACACAACTGCAGCATTAGGAGCTAACAAGATCAGCTGTGCACAGCTAGCGCTAGCACTCTGATCGCGTGACCTGCAAGTTGCTCGCTACATAGCCTCTGTCTGTTCACGTCCGGTTTTTAGATGAGCGTTTGTTGTTGTTATTCTCTAATGGCATTCCACTGATCTCTCAACTAGATTTATTTTATTCATTCATTATTTTTCTTTAAAACCTTACTTACTAATACCATCATGAGTTTACCAAACTGTAGAAACAGAAACGCAATAGAATATTGATACACGATTCATCATGTACAATTTGGTTTTACTACGTTATAGCTGCTGGCGGTAAAAGGCTGTTTAGCTTTGTACATAATTAAATTGCAATTGCTGAAACAGCATTGGAATTGTATTAAGTACTGATAAACATCTAAAATCAAAGCATCTTGAACCCACTATTAATATAACGTTGAAAAAAAATATTTTTGGTATTAGATATATTTACACAAAAATGTCCCTTGAAACCATTTGTTGGATGATTGAACACACATTTATTGCAGAAGAACACTGGAGACACTGACTATCAGAGGATGTACATAAAAGCTGCCTGAATGTGTTGCCACGGTGTGGTTATGCCTGCTTAATGTGCTGTACTGTATTGTTTTCTGTTGTATTCTGTTCTTAACGATCCTTAATTCACTTTAACTCGAAGGAATCCTGAAATGTCACATTTTAACCCAGTACCTCTTTTCCGGTTGTCTCTCTGTCATGTGAAGGTATATCCATTAGTGAACAATCATGATGGCAGGTTCCCAGTGGGAGCTTCCTCCAGAGTTATGTTGTCGGCCCATGGCATTTGTGGCTCTGACCGGCCTGGATGTGGTGTACAATGCTGTGCACAGAGCCATCTGGGATGCCTTCTGTGCAAACCGTCGCGCAGACAGAGTCCCCATCTCTTTCAAAGTTCTCCCAGGAGACCATGAGTACCCTAAATGTCGCACCAAGGTGAGTGGCAGATAGAATTCAATGAAAAGTTTGTGAATAGTTTGTCAAATGTTTGTGAAAAGTTTGAAAGTAATGTCCCAACAAACTAAAATGCATTCAATTGTAACACTTGCTGTGTGCATTTGTCTGTGCAGATGTTTAAAACAGCAAAACAATATTTTTTGTGAAATATTTGTTTGTGTGAGAAGGGTGTTTTTCTCAATGTTTCTGAACATATGTATCTTTTCTGTCTATGCAGCGTACATCCTATGAGTGGTACATCCCTAAAGGCATCCTGAAAACAGGCTGGATGAATAAACATCTGAACCTGGTACCTGCTCTGGTTGTTCTCTTTTATGAACTGGATTGGGACGATCCAGTGTGGAAGGAGAAACAGTCTGAATGTGCCACAAAAGTGGAGATTGTCAGGTCAGTTTACCTTCTGTACCCATTTGCTTCTTTGGGATTGATTGGGACATTTTTCTGCATAGTTTTCATTTATGTGTTGTATATGTGTGGGTCCAAAGATGATATCGATCTGTTTTTAGAGACATTTTGTATTGATTTCATTAAATTATTATTTATTTTATTGATGGTAATTCAGGGATTAAAGTTCTCTGTTGCAACAGATTTCTGTCACTTAGATTCCATAGAGGCCAAGTATGAGTTCATTGTAGATAAAAATGTGTTTTTAGCTTGATTTATTTTATTTTATTTCTCAAAATGTGTGAGTTATTCAAATCAATAGGCCCCTGACTTTGAGATTTTTGTGTAAATGGAGCTATGTACATGTTGTTTCTCTGGCCCGGTACATTCCAGGTAATAACATGTGGTTTTTGTGATCCCATCACAAGTGGAGGGCTCTGAGTGCATGTGTTCACACCTGGCACTGGAATGTGAACCTACATGCGTCTAATGATCGGATCTCAGATTGGATTTCATCTCCCCACAAACAAGTTGTCATTTCTTCTCACGAAGACAAAGTTATGTTGTTTTTACTCAGTCTGAGTACACAAGTGTGTTCAATGCACGTGTCGGCACGATGAGAGCTAAACAGAGCTAGAGAGATGAGTCTGAATGAATCCCGTGAAGCTGCACCGTGAAGAAAGATTTTACCAATTCAAGGAAAGTATTATTATGGGTTGATCAGTGTGGATATTGTGGTGGTGGTCACACACAAATCAACGAGAAAAGAAAAAATAAGTTTGATTCATGGTGAATCTGTAGTGGCTCAGAGGATATCAGCTGAGTAGGAGGCCCTTCATATGTGGCCCAGGACAGATATACACTGCTAAAGAATGTGGACATACAGTGCCTTGCATAAGTATTCACCCCCTTTGGACTTTTCTACATTTTGTCATGGTATAACCACAGATTAAAATTTATTTCATCGTGAGTTTATGAAATGGACCAACACAAAATAGTGCATCATTTGGAAGTGGGGGGAAATATTACATGGATTTCACAATTATTTACAAATGAAGCGCGGTGCTTCAGCCTCCGGCGTGACTGGCACAAAGCCGTGCAGCGATCTACTGGATCAACGGGTGATATTATTAGCGCTGCCCGGCGGTTCAGCGTCGCTTCAGTGTCTGGTGTGAACAGCCAAGCGCCGGGGCGATAGGGATTAGCGCAGTGCTTTGGCGTAGCCTCCACGTTCTGTGTTCCTCTTTCAAAATGAATGCGCTGTCGATGTCTTTGAAAACAGACTCAATGGCAGCATCTACACATCTCAGCTCGCCAGCGGCAGGCATGTTTGTTGAAAACAAATTCAACCCGAGGGCACTGTGATGACGTGGTTGATTACGTTACCGTTGATCATATGTCAATCATTGTATAAAGCCCGCCCTGACAATCTGATTGGCCCGGTCGGGCCATAATTTTTTCCCAATGGAGCGACTCCAGACTGAACTGCCCGACCAAAAATGTTGTGGGCGGGGCTAAGTTCGTCTGGCATCCAGGCTAGGAGAAATGCACAGTGGAGGGTTAAAATTCAACATGCAGCGTGTGCTGCATTCCATACATCTTTAAAATAGAGTTTTGAATGATGTTTTTATTGCTCAGCGTTTAATTTGCGTATATTTTTTTTTTTTCAAAATTCCCGACCAGTGTTAATTTTGGCAGCTATTTTTGATTTAGTCTTAGTCTTAGTCTTTTGACGAAAATGCATATTAGTTTTAGTCACCTTTTAGTCATTTTAATCCTTCTTAGTTTTAGTCTAGTTTTAGTCGACGAAAACAAATTCCATTTTAGTCTAGTTTTAGTCGACGAAAACAAATTCCATTTTAGTCTAGTTTTAGTCGACGAAAACTAATTCCATTTTAGTCTAGTTTTAGTCACATTTTATAGCCACATTAAACTCCTTTTCTATAAAAACATATAGCTGCAGCCTAATAGCTTAAAAATATATATTTAATTTTAAATGTGAAAACAAAAAGGGAGAGCAGGTCAGACTGGAGCCGGACACAGAAACTGCAGCTCGGTAGAAACCAACTGCAGCTTCTGCTCTGATGAAGAAGCTGAAGCGCTGATCTTTGAGCAGCTGAGACCATAGAAACTCTGGTTTTCACTGTTTCCATAGTTAAGAAGCAGTCGGTCACTGAGAGGCTGCTCCACGAGAACGCGCTCTGCTTTCACTGTGTCTCTCTGAGCGAGTGCGCGAGGCGGGGGACGGAGCTACGGACCGGAGCGCTATCTGGGGCGCACACACACACATACACAGACACACACACTCGCCCGCTCCTGATACTTCATGACGGCCTGATACGATGATGTTTTAAAAATTATTGTGACTTAGTCAACCACCAACATTTTCGTCTCGTCTCGTCTCGTCAACGAAAATTAAAATAGATTTCGTCATAGTTTTTATTTTCAAAGATTCGTTTTCGTTACGTCTTCGTCTCGTCTTCGTCATGGAAAAAAGGTCGTTAACGAATATATTTCGTCATAGTCTTCGTCAACGAAATTAACACTGTTCCCGACCTGCATTTTCCCATGGAAAGTTTCCGGAAAGTTTCCGGAAATTTACCGGAAAGTTTCCGCCCCTTTGCAACCCTACGCTCAACGCAGAGAAAGCCTTTGATAGGGTAGAATGGGGATATTTATTTACATGCTTAAAGAAATTTGGGTATGGTCCTAATTTAATTTCATGGATTAAACTCTTCCTCACCCAAAGCCTCAGTAATTACAAATGGTAAGTGCTCTCAGTATTTTCAGCTTTCAAGAGGCACCCGTCAGGGCTGCCCTATCAGCCCACTGCTATTTGCCCTGGCCATAGAGCCCTTGTCCATTTCACTCCAATCACTACCCTCGTTAAATGGAATCCATAGGGGAGGGGAAGAGCATAGAGTATCTCTGTACGCAGATGATTTATTAATGTATGTATCGGACCCTGTTTCAAACGCCCCCCATGTGATCCATGCTTTGAGGAGATTTGGTGCTTTTTCTGGGTACAAATTGAACTTTAGCAAAAGTGAATGTTATCCTGTTAATGACTTGGCTCTTCAAATACAGGACAATGCTCTGCCGTTCCGGATGTCTAGAAATGGCTTTAGATATCTGGGCATTAACATTACAAGGGACATGCAGAAGCTTTACCAGGAAAACTTCTGTCTGCTATTTGAGAAAGTCAAATCAGACTTGAAGAAATGGAAAACACTTCACCTATCTTTAGCAGGAAAAGTGAACTGTATAAAAATGAATGTACTCCCCAAATTTGTTTATCTGTTTCAGTGTATTCCACTTTATCTCCCAAATCTTTCTTCAAATCTATTGGTAAGGTCTTCACTTCTTATATATGGGAGGGGAAGAAACCTAGAATACGGCTGGAACTGTTACAGAGGCCTAAAATGCCTGGATCTCCCAAATCTTTGTCATTATTATTGGGCCTCAAATGTTCAAAAAATCATGCTCCACACTCCTGATACGGACTGGTACCATTTTGAAGCTGCATCTTACACTTCAACCTCTCTCAGAGCCCTGGTCACCTCCAGCCTTCCCATCTCTACTTCTCAATACACCAACAATCCAGTAGTCATAAATACCCTCAAATATGGTTTCAACTTAGACATAGCTTCGGGTTTAATAATCTTCTCCATGTAAGTCCCATACACAATAATCATCTTTTCCTTCCACCTAGATTAGACTCCGAATTTACTCTATGGCAAAGACAAGGCATTTACAAATTTAAAGATATGTATATAAACAGTATTTTTGCTAGCTTTGATGACTTATCACATAAATTTGGCCTCCCTCGGTCTAGCCTGTTTCGTTATTTCCAAGTCCGCCACTTCCTTCAACATCATGACCCCAACTTTCCATATTTACCATCACCTTCTGGTTTAGATGATCTGTTAGAAACTACCTTCAGCTTTAAAGGACTTATTTCAAAAATCAATAACTGTATATCCTCTTTTAAAAATACAACTCTTGCAAAGATCAAGGCAGCTTGGGTGGATGAGCTGGGAGAGGACTTGGAAGAAGACATTTGGGACAGCGCTTTACTAAGAGTGAATGACAGCTCTTTATGTGCCAGATTAAGCATAATACAGTTTAAGATCTTACATCGCATCCAATACTCCAAAGCCAGACTTGCTCAAATATACCCTAACACGGATGCAAGTTGCGACAGGTGTCGAAATACTCCTGCCGACTTAACCCATATGTTTTGGTCGTGCTCAGCCTTAACATCCTATTGGTTTGCAATCTTTAAAACACTGTCAGAGGCTCTTGATATTGATCTACAGCCCAGTGCAGTAATGGCCATATTTGGTACTACTGATAGAAGATACTGTACAATAAGAAAAATATATAAAAACATCATTGCTTTAACAACACTGCTGGCACATAGACGAATATTATTACATTGGAAATCTAAAAATCCACCTAGTGTGTCTCTGTGGTTTAATGACCTAATGCAGTTCATACAGTTTGAGAAAATAAAATACACTCTCAGGGGGTCCAGGGACAAATTCTTTTCAGTCTGGGATCCAGTGCTGACATATTTGGGTAAATTTAAGACTATGCCTGCTTAGTACCACTTAGCAGCCCTCTAGCCTCTACAGTTGTGATATTTATCCTTGTGAGCTATAGTGTGTAGTACACAACTTGAAAAAAATGGTGAGCCTATGTTAATGTATGTGGTTATTTTTTTTTTCCCCTTTCTAAATTATTTACTTTTTCATTTATTTTTCATCAGTATTATTATTATTGTTATTATTTTTATTATTATTATTATTATATATTTTTTTTCCTGGATGGATGTCCTGTATGTTCGGGGAGGGGGGGGGGGGGGGATAATTGATACAAAATGATGTGAGCAGTGGTCTAAAGCTCTTTTGTGAATGTTGTATCATGTACAACTCCTGTGATATGAGTGCTCAATAAAAAATATATTAAAAAAAAAATTTAAAAAAAAAAAAATTGTGAGAACTACGTTTTGAGGTGAGAGATGTTTGCAGAAAGAGCTGTAAGGAACAAGCACAGCTAATTTTGAGTGGTCTTGTACTGACAAGTAAACAGTCCAATGCTGCATAGTGTGTACATGCAGGGGTTGTGCAACTTTTCTGTGTGAACAATTCCACCTGTGGCTGAGGGGTAGAGTGGTCGTCCTCCAACCTGAAGGTTGGCAGTTGGATCCCCAGTCTTCCCCATCTGCATGCCGAAGTGTCCTTGGGCAAGAGGCTGAACCCCAAATTGCCCCTCATAGAACAACAAAGTGCTGCTACTAGATGCAATGTATGAATGTGTGTGTGAATGGGTGAATGTAAAACTGTACTGTAAAGAGCTTTGAGTGGTCATCATCAGACTAGAAAAGCGTTATATAAATACAAAATCATTTACCATTTACCATTACTTAATACCAAGTAAAGTCATGTTTGTTTACATAGTAGATGAATAAAAAAAGATTAGCAGATTAATAATTTTTATTTGAATAAATTTAATACACACAAACGCACATATGCACACGACCAATGGAGCTCTGAATGATGTTTTTTGCGTGTATGTGTCTGCTGATAGCACTGACATGGAGCAGATGGAATTGATAGTCAAAACACATCCCTTTGTTTGGTTTCTTAGCATGATGCTTCCCATGGTCTTAAATAGAACTTTGAGCACTAATTGTAGTATTCCCCATTGTACCAATTCACAGACAGAAGGTAGTCAGGGAAGCATTGAGAGGGACTGCCCTGCACATGCTGAGCGTTAACACAACCACTGTAAATTCCACTTGCAGATATCTGTGCTTTCTTTGTTTGTCTTCAGGACGAGTCTTCAGGGCAGGAACACCAAGGTCGCTGTGGTTCTAATCCAGAAGAAAACTCCTCTACCTCCAGGTATAGACCTCAAGTCCTCCAATGAATCATATAAAACTAGACATGTCCAATCCACATACGTTTCACTCTGTATGTGCAGTTATTACCAGTCACTCTCTGACTGGTAATCTTGCAAAACAACTTTGTAGTACTGAATGACAAAAAACTCTACTTGCTTTTGTTCCCTGGGATTGTTATACATACTAAAGTAAAAGCAGCTTCAAAAACATGAATGTGCATTTTTGTTTAATCATAGTTTTGTGATCGTAACAAAACCATTGTAATCCTCTCTGTCTCTGACTTGTTTGAAATCATCAGTATTATTGTGTGTACAGGGGAGGACCTGGTAGCATCAGAGAGAGCAGCAGCTCTTTGTAATGCGTGCGATCTGTCAGGCAAGAGTCTCTTCGTACTGCCGCACACTGACCACTTGGTGGGCTACATTATAAGGTAATTAACTATTTAATAGATACTGCATGGTCACCGATGGGGCAGGAGGGTAAAGTTGGAAGCTAAAGTTTGTACTGCAGCACTCAATTGGTTTGATTCAGAAAATGACTAATCCTGCAGGTTGGAGAATGCCTTCTATGAGCATGCTCAAACATACTACTACACTGAGATTCGTCGTGTCAAGTCCCATAAGGAGTTCCTTAACAAGACAACACATCAGGTACCTACAACCACACTGCACCCACTAATTGAGAGTGGAGAAAGTCTGAACATCTGTCCAATCTAATGCAGCATATTCACACTGTACACATTTTTTTTTGTACACAAGTCAAAACTACTTTTAAATGTCAGATCCCTCTCTGTGTTTCCAGCTGCTGTTTGTCAGACACCAGTTTAAGATTGCTTTCTTCAGTGAGCTGAAACAGGACACCCAGAACGCTCTGAAGTGAGTCTCAAGCCAATCACTTGCATATATTTACATTACTGTGAGCATCTCTTAAGGGTAAGGATATGCTCATCGAATCAGTGCACTGTTCAGCTTTTAAATTAAAGAAGACATCACTGAATTGAAACAGTAAAACAAAAAGTAATCATGTCGCCACAAATAAATAAAAAATCTATCAGTAGCGGGCAGAGGATGTCATCTGAGTATATTTGCAATGTGGCCACATGCATCTCAGACCACCTCTGAATACGATGCAAGTGATCAGATCTCAAATACGCCCTCAATGTTTCATGGGTCAACTTCTGAGTGGATCACCTGAACCTGATGTCATATTTCATACCTCAGTAGGGCCTCAGAAAGTAAGAGTCTTCTAAAGGTCTTCTAAAATTATGACCAAAATGTTCACAGTGTTATTTCTCATGAAACACTGCCATTGTTACACAATTCTTTTTGTAGTTTGGAATTTTTAAACAACCAAAATGGTCCACTGCTGTGCTATGATATTGAAGCATTTGGACAGCGTTTTAAACACTTCAGATGTTTTACAAACATTATTTCTCAAGAGTGTGTAAAACAGAAGACTGAAAAACTGATATAGAAATGTTACTTCTATTGTTTAAAGTATTCGAAGTCTTCCACTTCATGAGTTCAACAATTTAACTAACCAAGTGCATTTGGGTTATTCTTTGTTCAGATATGTTAAATGGTTTCTCTTTACCTGAGCTTATCATTGTCAAAGTGTTACTTTGCTGAGTGTGTTTGTGTTTTTATAGGTATTACAGAACTGCATACAGCCTTGTCCATGAGCTCAGAGCCCACGAGACCAACATGTTAGAAATCAAAACTATGGCTGGATTCATCAACTATAAGGTATGGCTCTCGTTTTGTTTTTGGTGAGTCAAAATGTTCCTACTACAATACCTAGATGTATTTTTCAATACTTTTCCTTTTTCTCCTTTATTGTCTGTGTAGATCTGTCGTCTGTGTTTCCAGCACAACACTCCTCTAGATGCTATAGCCCAGTTCAGGAAACACATCGACTTGTGCAAGAAGAAGATTGGCAGTGCTGAACTGGCCTTTGAACACGCTGCATGGATGTCTAAACAGTAAGACACAAGCGCATGCACCTTTGATTGTTTTTGAAGAAAGTATTTCCCTTTAATTATCTAAACTGTGTTGACCGGTCATAGTCTTAATTTGTCCTGAAACAGTTTCATTATGATCTGAATGTTTCCGAAGCCCCTTGTATGCCTGCAACAGCCATTGGCCAGAGGCATTATGTTTTCAGTTTGCCTGTCCATCCATCCATCCATCCATCCATCCATCCATCCATCCATCCGTCCTATTCGCGTGAACATGATACGTCAAGAATACCCAATGTGAATTGTATTACATCTGGCACAAATATTCAGATGGACTCATGGGCGACCTGATTAGAATTTGATAATCAAAGGTCAAGGTCACTGAGACATGTTTTGTATTGTGAATGTGATATATCTCAGGAACATCTCAAGGAAATTATTTCAAATTTGGCACACATGTTTACTTGGGCTAACGGATTAAAAAAATTGATTTTAGTTGTCCAAGGGCAAGGTCATGGTAGCTTCAAATAACGTTTTTGGCCTCTTGATTGTGATGTCTCAAGACTGCCTTGAGGGAATTTCTTCAACTTTTGAGAAGTGGCCACTGGGACTCAAAAAAATACTAGATTTCAGTGGTCATAGGTCACAGTGACCTCATATGAGTTTGGAAAGAAAGTTCTTGAAGACAGAAACTTCCCTAGTTTAAAGAATCTCTAACTCAGTGTTATCCCCCTCTTCTTCATTTATCATTATTGAGTTGTTTTTGCCCTGCTGTTGCTCTCTCAAAACTTCCACAATCTTTTTCCATCCTTTAAAACAAATCCTCCTCCTATGTGACAAGACTCTGCTACTCTGTGATGAGACTCTGCTCTGCTGCTGCACAGAAACTTTCGGTCTATAACAGCAGCGTCAGAAATCCGTGTTTATTTAATACTTCTATTATTAGAGAACCATGGTCACATTTAGAACCTATTTGTCAATTATGATGCAAATAATCCTTCAGCCACTTTGATTCAACAGAGCAAATTTCAAAGGGAAAACACTGTGGCCAATACACTAAAAGCACAGTTTTCTTTATGGTCTTCCATACACAAATGTCAGGATCTAGTGCTTATCCCTGCTTGCCGTCCCCTAATGTCTAAAGGTCAGGACTCAACTCTTACTTTTTGTCCATTCTTACTCTTTTCTCAGGTTCCAGTCATTTGGTGAACTGTTTGATGAAGCAATAAAATTGGGTCTGACAGCCATCCAGACCCAGAACCCTGGTTTCTACTACCAGCAGGCTGCCTGTTACAGCCAAGAGAGGAAGCAGCTGGCTCAACAGCTCTGTCAGGTGACAATATTGCTGCTGATTAATCTTCCCTATCTGTTACTGCAAGTACTGCTACTACTACTACTAGACATTTATCATCTCAACTATTACTGCTACACTTGTACTATTACTGCTGCTAGTACCACAGTTAATAATATAAATGAAGGCTACCTATCATTTGCACATATACTGTTTGCTTCAATCAGAGCAGGGAGAGTGCCAACATTCTACAGGTCCTACTTAATGTTGCTAACTTTGCATAGCTTTGTGTTAACTGATTAATTAAAGGGACAGTTCCTAGAAAAACTCACTCGTTATCTACTATGTCGATGGAGGGGTGCGTGTGTATGAATCCACCAAAAACTTTTGGAATTTCCAGGGTAAACAGCGTTGCAGCGAAATCCAATACAATTGAGGTAACTGGGGACCACTTCAAACTTAAAAAAAAACAGGAAAAACAACATAATATGCCTCCATACGACTCCTATGATGTCATCCCAAGTGTCCGCAAGATCCGACATTCATATTTTATTCTAAAAGGCATCATTTACACCATGTTTTTAGCCTAAATGTCTGCTGTTATCGTCCTACCTGGGGCCTCATTCACGTTAGCACGCACTCACTGCTCAGCTCTCACCCAAGGGTTTACGAAATGACATCAGCAAGAACTCTCTATAATTACTGGTAGCATCGTTTCCAGGTGAACTATCCCTTTTAATATATTCAGTTGCAGAAGGATATTACACATATTATTCACCACCTTAAATCTGACATGAACGAGCTATATTAGTTGAAAGTCCAATTAACAGTTTCATTTTGATAATAGGTTGGAGCGAGTTATCCTTCCCCTGACCCACTGGAAACCCAAAGTGGAGCACTGGACTTCTATGGGCAGAGATCATGGAGACAAGGACACCAGAGTAAGCACAAACACACTCTTTTACCAATGACAGAGTAATGCTTACACAAAAGAAAGTGGGGGGGAAACTACGTAATTCAGGCCACTGCATTGCAAAATCCCCATCTGTTCAGGAGTAAGTGTGTCTGACATGGTGTTAGAACGGTGTTGGGTATACATGAACTTTGTTATGCTTTTACTTCAGGTATTGATCCTCCAGATGCAGAGAAGGAAAAGACAGCTATTCTGGCTCTGCAGATCAAAGAGGGAGATGTACCACATTCTGTAAGTACAAACACTCCCTTAATATATGGCTGTGGCCATATTATAGGTTTAAATGTGATTGTGATATCTGTCATTTTATTTTGGTTTTATTAATTTGACATGGTTAAATGATGAAGTTTATTTGTAGAGGCATTCATTACTGTGTGCTGCCCACTCTTAAAAAGAATGCACCTTCTGATGTTACATTTTGATATTCCCTGCATATCCCCCCCCCCCCCCCCCCCAGCATTCTGTGTAATAAAGCATGCTCCTATCTCTGACTCTGCCTCTACAGGAGCTGATAATAGCACTTCTCAGTAATGCTGTTGCCCAGTTTAAGAAATACAAGTGCCCCCGAATGAAGAGTCATCTCAGTGAGTATCATTGTGCTCTTAATCAACGTTCTGCATACCTCTACAACAAGATTACATTTCCCCATGTGAACATTTGAAATAGTAAGATCAATAAGTGGGGGTTGATCTTGTGTTGGTGGCCACAAATAAATCAATGCAAATGAAACACTGAGACGCGTTTAAGGTTTTCCGTTCATCATGTGAATTTGGTTACATGCGTCTCAGACCACCCCTTGGTCTGAGTTAACGGATCTCAAATGTGTCCTCTTTGTGTCTTAGGTGTGATCACACTTTTACTTTGAGCTGACCACTTGGGATCAGACTCTTATCAATCAGGTCTTTTAATGCTTCCAATCGTCCTACAGGGTATTCCACTTGTATCTGCTATACAGTGCCTTGCATAAGTATTCACCCCCTTTGGACTTTTCTACATTTTGTCATGGTATAACCACAGATTAAAATTGATTTCATCGTGAGTTTATGTAATGGACCAACACAAAATAGTGCATCATTTGGAAGTGGGGGGAAATATTACATGGATTTCACAATTATTTACAAATAAAAATCTGAAAAGTGTTGAGTGCATATGTATTCACCCCCTTTACTGTGAAACCCCTAACAAAGATCTGGTGCGACCAATTGCATTCACAAGTCACAGTTGCAAGTCACATAATTAGTAAATAGGGTCCACCTGTCTGCAATTTAATCTCAGTATAAATACACCTGTTCTGTGACGGACTCAGAGTTTTTTGGAGATCATTACTGAACAAACAGCATCATGAAGACCAAGGAGCTCACCAAACAGGTCAGGGATAAAGTTGTGGAGAAATATGAAGCAGGGTTAGGTTATAAAAAAATATCCAGAGCTTTAAACATCTCTCTGAGCACCATAAAATCCATCATAAGAAAATGGAAAGAATATGGCACAACCGCAAACCTACCAAGAGGAGGCCGTCCACCCAAACTGAAGAGTCGGACAAGGAGAAAATTAATCAGAGAAGCAACCAGGAGGCCCATGGTTACTCTGGAGGAGTTGCAGAGATCCACAGCTGAGGTGGGAGAATCTGTCCACAGGACAACTATTAGTCGTCTACTCCACAAATCTGGCCTTTATGGAAGAGTGGCAAGAAGAAAGCCATTGTTGAAAGGGATCCATAAAAAATCCCGTTTGGAGTTTGCCAGAAGCCATGTGGGAGACACAGCAAACATGTGGAAGAAGGTGCTCTGGTCAGATGAGACCAAATTTGAACTTTTTGGCCTCAATGCAAAACGCTATGTGTGGCGAAAACCCAACACTGCCCATCACCCTGAGCACACCATCCCAACAGTGAAACATGGTGGTGGTAGCATCATGCTGTGGGGATGCTTCTCTTCAGCAGGTACAGGGAAACTGGTCAGAATAGAGGGAAAGATGGAGGGAGCCAAATACAGGGAAATCCTTGAAGAAAATCTGATGCAGTCTGCAAAAGACTTGAGACTGGGGCGGAGGTTCATCTTCCAGCAGGACAATGACCCTAAACATACAGCCAGAGCTACAAAGGAAATGTTTGGATTAAAGAAAGTTAATGTCTTAAAATGGCCCAGTCAAAGCCCAGACCTCAATCCAATAGAGAATCTATGGCAAGACTTGAAGATTGCGGTTCACAGACGGTCTCCATCCAATCTGACTGAGCTTCATCTTTTTTGCCAAGAAGAATGGACAAACCTTTCCATCTCTAGATGTGCAAAGCTGGTAGAGACATACCCCAAAAGACTTGCAGCTGTAATTGCAGCGAAAGGGGGTTCTACCAAGTATTGACACAGGGGGGTGAATACTTATGCACCCAACAGATGTCAACTTTTTTGTTCTCATTATTGTTTGTGTCACAATAAAATTTATTTTGCACCTCCAAAGTACTATGCATGTTTTGTTGATCAAACAGGAAAAAGTTTAAGTCTATTTGAATTCCAGTTAGTAACAGTACATAATGGGAAAAAGTCCAAGGGGGGTGAATACTTATGCAAGGCACTGTATATTCAATATTGCATACACTTACACCAATCTGTTTGCTGTCATTGTATTGAATTTTCCCTTGTGGAATTAATATAACATCTATGTCCATTAGGTAGACGTTTTGTGACCACATGGTGAGGAGATCTCATCTTCAGATTGATGATTGGTGATCTTTGTTGTTTTGCTAAGTCCATGTTTAACCTTGTAATGCTACTTATCTGTCTGTCTCTTAGTGGTGCTAATGGGAGAGGAATACTACCATGCTAAAGACTACACCAAAGCCCTAAAGTAAGGAGAAGACACATTTGTCTGTAAATGACACTTCTGTGCTCTGATATCCATGTCAGCGTTTACAGAAACAGCTGGAAGTCATGTTTTTGTAGTTCAAAAATTCTCATGCTCTTGACCTAACAATTGCAAACTTCAAGCACTTTTATAAGCGTTTAAATCAATTTTCAATCACCAAAACATATCATGTGTAGCTTTGAGTCTTGTTGAAAATCAGTGAATAAGATCTCTCCTCATTAAACATTTGTGTGTGCATGTTTGTTATGTTATCAGGCTTTTGGACTATGTGATGTGTGACTACCGTACAGAGCGATGGTGGGGACTCCTGACAGCCATATTGACCACAGCTCTGCGCTGTGCTTATCTAATGGCAAATGTCAAAGACTACATCATATACTGCATGGAGCTGCTGGGCAGAGGTAAGCAACCAGGCTACCAACAAATACTGAGACCATTGTGTGGTTATATGGTGCATTACCATCGTCTATCAGGTATCCATCGTACAAGAGGAAGACTCTACCTCTTTTACAATGGATAAAACCCAGTTTGTTCAACTCATTGTTTTGAGTCTTTTTAACTTAACTTGAGATGGTTCTGACCTGTCTTACTGTGGCTGTGATTCCTTAAATAATATTTGTGTCAGGGTCAGATGTTTTCTTGAGTATAATATAGAATATAATTAATTCTGAATATGGCCTTTTAGAGCAACAGAAGAGCAAATCTAAAGAGTGCTAAAGTATTTTTGTCTTTTAAAACCCTCACAATGTTTATATGCAGCATCTTTTTAATGAGGGCATCAGCCACAAGTCATGTTTTCTGTCTTTTCCTTAATAACGCTTGAGTGAACTTTTCTTTTACATTTATTTGAGATCTGCAAAAAAAGTCATTAAATGAGGTCTGGCTCTGACCTATTAATGAAATGATAATGTTAAAATGTATTTAATCTGAGGCAGTCGCTGTTTTAGTGCTCTGAACTAACCATAGTTAAAGCAGTTACTTCACTTGTTTTCTAGCATCAACACTGAAGCAAGAAGAAAAGGGAAGGATTGAGAAGAATCTCATCAAAGCCATGATGGTGAGCTGACTCAATCTGCTTCAACACAGTTTTCTACCAAACATGTTTAGATACGATGAAAAAATATATGAGGTCAATAAGACTTTACAACAAAACTGTAAAATACTGTGGAAGAAGTAATATGGAAGAAGTGCAATGGCTTTGTCAAGGCCTCAGAGAATTGTTGTGTATGTTATGAAGTTAGTCCAGACCAAGGTGACCAAGGACAGTTTAAGTTTATTCTTTTACTTTGTTCAAATGTTTCCTGTCCTTCTGTTTGACCGTACCCAGAATGAGGTTCCTGATCCTGAGCCAGAGTGTGATCCAGCCTCTGTCAGTGCAGCCAGGTTGCTGTGGAATGACTGCATGGCTTTAGATGGATCAACTGACCTCACCATAGAAGTGCAGGACTACATACCATTCAGTTAGTATTCACCAATTACAGACATACATTTATTCAAAAGTATGACTTTTAGATTCTCTTTAATTCCTTTTTCTCCTTGCCTTAAATCTGGTAAGCCACTAATAACAACAACAATGTGTCATTTAAAGAGTAAATTTTTTAAGTTAACTTTTTTTTAAAGTTATTTTTAACACTAACCCTATTAAATTAAGTTTTGTATACAGTAGATGCATAATCAGTTGTTTTTCTCTCAAACTTCAGTCCAATGTAAGGCCAAGTTCCACTCTCCCAGTTTCCATGTAGACCAGCCCATCCAGCTTCACGTCTTCCTCCGAGCTGACTGTCCTCATCCTGTATCAGTTAACAAGCTTGCCGTCAGCCTCAGTAACCAGGTACACACATACACATACGAAGAACACAAGGAGCATATAGAGAGTTCTATATTTCAACATTTGAGTTGGTGTGTTCTAAGTTATATAACCAGTAGCTGCGTTTTTTTTGATACGCAGTCACACAGTACCTTACGGTACTTCATTAATCTACCTTGTGTTTTTATCTCCAAAATATATTAATGACCTTCTGCAAACATTAAAGAGACATTATAATAAGGATATACTACACATCAAGTGCAAGATTGTAGGTCATGGGGAACCTCGAATTGAATGTTTACATTTAAACGTTTTATTTGTTTTTCTTAAATGCTAAAAAAGTATTTGTTTGTGTGTAGGAATACAACCAGTGGTGTGTGGTGGAGTCGGCAGGTCAAGAGAGTATGAAGTTATTGCCAGGGAAAACCAAATGCTACAACTTTAGCTTTGTAGCAAAGACTGAAGATGTTGGCAAGAAGATTGAGGTGAGTGTGAGTGTGTGAGTGTGTGAGTGTGTGAAAACAAGGCAAATTGTTTGTAATTCTGTTATTTTATGTAGATGACAGGTATTGAGGTGATGCTGGGGAGTGACGTTGGCCGCTGTGTGTTTCTGAGCTGGAGAGGGGCAGGTGGAGATGCAGCCTCTAGCCATGAAGCCTTGCTGGCCAGTAGGTCATCACGCCGATTGGGGCGAGCCATTGAGACACGGCCAGAAATGGATTGGGACAGCCTGATCATGCAGCAGAGCACCATGTAATCCTTGGTTACGATATTACACAAACCCAGTATTTCTATTAGTCTCTGGCCAGCCTGAACTTAGTGCGACTGTAATTTGAAATCTTAAATTTGTTTGTGTTTGTGTGTTGAGGATCATCTCGAGAGTTCCAAAGATCTCAGTTCAGCTGAGCCACCAGCCTCCTGCCCTCAACAACGAAATGTACTGCATCAGCCTCACTGTCCAATCACAGGAGGAGGGTGTGGCAAAGGATGTAAAACTAACAGCTGGCCTCAAACCAGGTACTTTGATAAAAGTACTGCAGAAATACTGTTAGAAAACCAAGCTCCCATTACAAGCTGTTAGTCTAATTTTAGTTAGTGTAGATCAGGGTTGTCCAAACTTTTTATCCTTTTAGAATTGTTTTGAGGCAGGCCAATTTAAAATGGATCGCGGGCAGCATATCGCCCGCGGGCGGTAGTTTGGACACCCCTGGTGTAGATCATTGAAGACAACATATATTTATGTTTGTCTTGATATTGATCTGTCCAGGCCAGGATGCCAACCTGAGCCAGACCACACATGTTACCTTTGATGGCTCAAAGGTTTGTGATGATTCTGCACCTGCTTTACTTCCTGACGTCCCTCTGAGGGACCTGAAACCAGGGGAAAAGGTATGGATACATTTAAAAGCCTATATTCTCGGTTTGTTGTTCCTGAGAAACTTATAGAACAACAATGTTTTGTGCAATGTACCTATATACACACTTTATTTTGTATGTGTTTGTTTCTAGTTGGAGAGCTGTATATATGTGAGGTGTATTTCCACTGGACCACGGGTGTTCCTATTCCATGTGGCCTACAGCATTGATACCACTGTGGAAGGACGACAGATTGTCTGCAAATGTCATAAGGTATCTAACCTAATTCTCCTTTAAATGGCAGAAACAACACATTTTCCTTATATATATGTTAAGTGCTTTCTATGTTATTCTGTTATTTTTATTTTAGATACCAAGTGCTTTGTTTTTCACTTGGTTTACTCTTCTCTTGTTTTGTTGTCTTTCAGGATGAGACGGTTACCATAGAGACTGTGGTCCCATTTGAAGTGTCTGTCAAGTTTGTATCCACCAAGGTGTGTAGCATTATCAGTTATTAGCAAATCAAGTTTAAAAGGGATCTGTTTAAATAAATTAGGTATGTATGCCTGTGCACCAGGGTCAGCCAGTATCCAGAGGCATTATGTTATCAGGTTGTTTGTCCGTCTGCAGTCCCATTCTTTTGAACACGATATTTCAAAAATACAGTGAGGGAATTAGAAATTCTTCAAATTTGACAAATGATAATTTGGAAACAAAGGTGAACTGATAAGAGTTTAGTGGTTAAAAGTCAATGATCAAGGTTAAAGACCTCATGTTCTTGTGAATGTGAATTTGTTTCTCTCCATAGTCACCTAAAGCCCTTTGGTCACTGTGGGAAATGTTTAAAGTCTTGCTCTACCTCCAACATAATGTGCCTTGAGATAATGTACAATGATTACATTCTAATTATCTGATTTGGCGCTATACAAATAAAATTGAACTGTGTGATTGCAGTTTGAGCCATTGGACCGTGTAGCAGTTGACATTCCCTTCCTGTTGATGACAGACATCCTCTCCTCATCTCCCTGGCCTCTTCTGTTGGCCTCTTCCTCTCTACAGCTCCTTACTATGACCAGCAACACACCTGAGCTTCATTCACAGCTACAGGAAGGTACTTGACAACTTGTTAAAATTCTCTTCCAGACAATTCTTTTACATTCATAGCTGTTATTATTTATTCCAATAAAAATATTGATCTGTAAATCTCATGGCTGTAATATTCTGTGTGTGTGTGCAGTGGTTTTGCAGGAAGGTGAGTGTGCCAGTGAGTGCTTCTGTCTCCGCTGTCCACCATTGACAAACAGCAATAACACGGTGGCTACAGGACAGTACTTGATATCATGGAGGAGGTACACACATACACACACACACACACACACACACACACACACAGGAATAATACATGAACATCTATTATTTCCTGGACACTTGCCCCAACCCGACCATAACTATAGACCTGAAAATCAGCTTTTTCACATTTTAGGAGGCATAATCCCACAATTATATTGTTTTACCCAGTGTGACTTTACAGATGTGTCAGATGACAATGTGCGTGTGTGTGTGTCGGCGTAGCAAGAAAGTATCAAAAAAGTATCAATCATTATGTGGTGGTCAGTGTTGACATTGTGACGGTGTCTACAAACAAATCAACATATGGAAAGTGAAAAGTGTAAAAATACTTTAAAACTGCAATGGGTCAAAGGACGTCTGCTGAGTAGGCGATCCTTCATATGGGGACCAGATCACCTTCAAATATGGTTTGAGAGACCGGATCTCAGGACACTTTAAAGACGCATTTGGGTGGGTTCAGACCTGTACTTAGTGCTGACAAATTGAGATCAGATTAATCTTAAGGAGGGATGTTAATACCAGGCCACACACACACAGGCACACACACACACACACACACACACACACACACACACGCACACCAGTGTTAATTTTGGCAGCTATTTTTGATTTAGTCTTAGTCTTTTGACGAAAATGCATATTA
The DNA here is from genome assembly GCF_947347685.1 of Pleuronectes platessa. Taxonomy (NCBI): domain Eukaryota; kingdom Metazoa; phylum Chordata; class Actinopteri; order Pleuronectiformes; family Pleuronectidae; genus Pleuronectes; species Pleuronectes platessa. The sequence continues at coordinate 2,082,060 of NC_070633.1, forward strand.
GTTTTAGTCACATTTAGTCATTTTTATCCTTCTTAGTTTTAGTCGACAAAAACAAATTACATTTTAGTCTAGTTTTAGTCGACGAAAACTAATTACATTTTAGTCTAGTTTTAGTCATATTTAATAGCCACATTAAACTCCTTTTCTTCTCTTCTCAGGCCAAGGGACCCTGTGTTGTGTCTAAAACTGCAAAATAGTCTAGCTTGCAGTACTTAGGTTGTCCGTTAGATATCCCTACCAGCATAGGTCTATAGCAGGGGTCGGCAACCTTTACTTTAAAAAGAGTAAATTTGCCCCCTCTTCCCCCAATTAAAATTTGTCTGGAGCCGCAAAACATATTTGATAACAAAGCTAATAAAGTTTAATATAAAGTTATACTATACTAAACTATAGTTTGTTCCATTTAAGAAATTATAGAACGACAATAAAGAAAACTCTTGACATTTTATTGCTATTTGTACCTGTTACAACAAAGGAAAACACAGAACACTTATGAAGAGAAGAAAATACACAGGCAAGTGTAGGCCTACTTTGAAATAAATTAAACACAGAACTTTGTAGGGCTATTTGAATAAGAAGTACCCTATTTTGAAATAAATAAAAACATATAGCTGCAGCCTAATAGCTTAAAAATATATATTTAGTTCTAAATGTGAAAACAAAAAGTGAGAGCAGGTTAGACTGGAGGCGGACACAGAAACTGAAGCTCGGTACAGACCACCTGCAGCTTCTGCTCTGATTAAGAAGCTGCTGCGCTGATCTCTGATCAGCTGAGACCAGAGAAACTCTGTGTTTTCACTATTTCCACTGTTAAGAAGCAGCTTCACATGGACGAGCTCAGATCTTGTGTCTCTGAGCGAGTGAGCGGGCGGGGGCGGAGCCTCGGGACAAGTGCGCTATCTGGGGCGCGCACACACACACACACACACACACACACACAGACACACTCACTCGCCCGCTCCTGATACTTCATGACGGCCTGATGCGATGATGTTTAAATAAGTTATTGTGACTTAGTCAACCACCAACATTTTCGTCTCGTCTCGTCAACGAAAGTTAAAACAGATTTAGTCATAGTTTTTATTTTCAAAGAATCGTTTTCGTTACGTCTTCGTCTTCGTCATGGAAAAAAGATCGTTAACGAATATTTTTCGTCATCGTTTTCGTCAACGAAATTAACACTGACGCACACACAATGTGTTGGTTTGTTAACTGTTTTTACTATGTTGGACAGGAAACCCTCCAGTGCAGACAGTCCTCTCATCCAGACGACAGTCACTCTACCTCATGTCATCCTGGAGTCTGTCCCTCTCTACATCCATGCTGGTCAGTATATTCCCAGTTCAAGGAATAACACACTCACACATTTGAAACATTTGTGCACATAATACTTTGTGTTAATGGCTCTTATAGGTGTGTTTTGCACATACTGTACACGTCAGTTTTGTTGTATGTATTGTTTTATTTTGGTGTAGATTTACCCTCATTTGGCCGAGTAAGAGAGTCTCTACCAGTTCGTTACCACATAGAGAACAGAACAGCTGTGGTGCAGGAGGTGGAGATGGCTGTTGAACCTTCTGATGCCTTCATGTTCTCTGGACTCAAACAGGTACAGCTGTGCTCTATTTTAAATAAGGATTTAGCAAACTAAAGAAGACATAACTGCATTTCAATCAGCTGGATCAAAGCTTATAATAGACTAACGTCTGAACCAAAGAAGAAATAGTTGATTTTTGCTTTTGGTTCTTGTCAGTTTCACACTGATTTACTTAAAACAAATCTTTGCAAGGAGATGTGCAGCGATCATTTTATCAGCTCCTGAAAAAAGAACGAGAATCATAACAAGACAGTAAGATTTTAGTTTAGTTCAGTCGTATAACAGGGAATAGCAAATGTTTGTTTCACAGACTTTTAGTGAGATACTGCTAAATGATGTTGTACCGGAAAGAAGCAAACCACAACTCATGCACATGTGGGTTTCCATGGTTACCAGGTTATCTAGCAGTGATCTGGACCAGGGCGAACTTTTGATCCACAGCTTTCAGATTGAAAAAGACCCAACAAATAGGCAAACAGATACATTTCTTTTGGGGAATATATGTTATTATATTTGATCATATACTTTAATCTGTTTATACATGTTGTATAGGAGGATTTGTTCACTTTTGAGAAGTTATGCTGGAGAGATCTAGATCTTGAGCCCTTTTATGTCACTTTCACTTTATTCATGGTTTTGAATCTATCTGCAGTTTTCATACTATGGCTGTTTAAGATTAAGATACATTTATGTATCCCAAACACATGCACAGGCACACTCATGCAGGTAGGGAAATTTAACCTCTACTTTTAACCCATCTGGTTTAACTGATGCAGCCTTTGTTCACCCTTTGGAAATTGAAAGTATGTATTCGAGTAACAAATGCATGAAAAAGAAGATGCATTCATGTGGAGTTTGAATATGTGTGTGCAGGTGCGTCTCCGTATCCTCCCTGGCTCTGAGCAGCAGATGCTGTATAATTACTACCCTCTGATGGCTGGTTACCAAACACTGCCCCAGCTCAACATCAGCCTACCCCGCAGCGCAATGACCAACACACACACACTGAGACGATTCCTGCCTCAGCGCATCTTTGTCAAGGTAACACACACACACACACACACACACAACTGAGATAACACCTTTTGTGAACGAAAGATAATTTCCTCTTTGTTTCTCCTCAGCCTCAGGGTCGACAGCTGGATGATGCCTCCATTGCTGCAGCTTAAAAAGGACACAACCTGTTGACTGTAATATAAGAGAGATCTGCTTGTTCTTGATGTATGAGTCCTCACAGATGACAATAATAACACATTTGTTTTACGTTGTTGTGTAAAAACACACCAGGAGAAGCATCCATTGACCATCAGGAGTGTAGTGTCGTTAGTGAATGTGAAGATGTCATGGGAGCATGACAGGAGGCTGGTGAATGAACCCTGATATTCTGATGTTCATGTTTAGTAAAATATCTTGTATTAATCTTGTGTGATGTATATGGAAATGTGGGTAGCGTGTAATACATTGTAACTGAATGTAATGAAGGTTTGATTAAACTAAAGTGATGGAACACAGAGTCGACTATGATTTAGTGTGTAATCAAAAATCAGTCAGTTGTACCTGCTCCAAAAACAGACACAACTTTTATTAAGGCTTAAAATGTAACCACAACACTGCAACAAAGTCGAGAGCAGCCACACTACATACTGATTTAAAAGTAAATTTTACATGGTTTGTTGTATATCAGAATCCATCTTTGCCTTAAGTCTGTTTTGTTTGATGAGAGTGAGCATTAACATCTTAGGAGGTACTATTTTTCGCAATGAAATAAAGAGATGAGATGAGAAATGGAAAACCGGATACCCAGCAGTGTGTAGACCTCCATCGGAGCAGCACGACTAATATTACTGAAAAATGTTAGCCTGGATGCCAGACGAACTTAGCCCCGCCCACAACTTTTGAGGTCGGGAAGTTCGGTTTGGAGTCGCTCTGTTGGGGAGAAATTATGCCCGAACAGAAACTGTTCGGACCAATCAGATTGTCAGGGCGGGCTTTATACGATGATGGACAGATGATCAACAGTAACGTAATCAACTACGTCATCAAAGTGCGCTTTGGGTTGAATTCGTTTTCAACAAACATGCCGGCCGCTGGAGAGCTGAGATTTGTAGATGCTGCCATTGAGTCTGTTTTGGAAGACATCGACAGTGCATTCATTTTGAAACAGGAACAGAGAACGCGGAGTCGACGCCAAAGCACCTCGCTAATCCCTATCGCGCCGGCGCTTGGCTATTCACACCGGACGCTGAAGCGATGCTGAACCGCCGGGCAGCGCTAATATCACCCGTTGATCCAGTAGTATTCAAGCATATACTTGTTGCTCCAACATTAAGCAGCAGCGTCCCACTCCCAACATTTGTCTTTTTTGGTGTTGTCTTTATACAACATGTTCCGAGGATAATACAACTCACTGTACTTCTCCACTTCAATTATTAATTTGATGTCATCCATGTTGAAGAACTTCTCCGCTGTTTGCTTCGTTAAATGTCGAGTGTCGAGGGTAAATTACGTATTCTCCACTCAAGCCTATGTGGAGAATTCGTAGCCCCCCCCCCTCTCTCTTTTTATCTTTATCACTGCTTGTGTGGCTGTAGTGGGTGGGCAGAGGGGGACATTCAATAATGTCATTGGTAAAAGTAAAACTCCAGGACATCAGAAGGGGAATTCAAAGTATGGGATGCATATTTGATAATTTATATCATATAAAATATGTCATCAATATCGTTTAAAATCATTTTCCAATGTGTTTTCTGGCGCGATACGCCCGCGTCAAGCGCAAAAAATAGACTCAACGCCGAAACGATCGCTGCTGGGCGCGAGGCAGCCTCCGCGCAGCGCTGAGCTCCAGCCTTCGGTGTGACCAGCACATTTAACATGGGAGTGGATGGGAGCCAGCTGTTTTTTAAGATTTGGCGTCGCAGCGGCTTCCGGTGTGAACCCAGTAAATAACTCACAATGCGTCACTTAACATACGTCACATACTACGTTGCTCTGATTGGTTGTAGGTCTATCCAATTGAGACAAGAGGCATTTTTTTTCCTGGTTCGTTTGAAACACGCCCCATAATCACAGCCCAATGGAGCGGTATCAGAATCACATTCTGACTAGAATTGTGAGTATGACAACGTCAGGCAAGAAAAATGTGCTAGAAAGACCGTGTTTCCAGATGCGATGGTGAGGGAAGTTCTGGTTGGCTCCACTGGAGGCCGCTGTTTGTTCTGTGAGTAGCCAACACTCTCGCCTCTGGCTTTTCATTGGCTGAGCTAGACATGTCTGGCCAGTCTATGGGCCAATCAGGCACAACTCTCGTTTGTGCAATCTCGTGTCGCGAGAGTTTGGTGGAACTGAATTCAAACTCTGGCGGTACGTGGTGTTGATAGAGGATTGTTGCTAAAAAGGTAAATATGTTCACGTGTGTCGTTTAATGATGTCTGTTTTTAACGTTAGTAAATGTAAGGACTTCCTTATTGACGGTGTACTGTCGCCCGAACGGAAATTGAAGTGTTAACGGACTCTGTGATTTTAAAAAAAGCTGAGTCCGACACGAAGCCTCAGTTAATAGTGTCTGTCGGGCGGGTAGTGACAACAAGCTGCTATTTGTATTTGATCGCTCACATCTATTCTCTACTTCCTGCAGCTGGAACAGACCAGTTGTAAAGTAGATGTACGACATGTCCACTAGCTTCATTTTTCAACACTAGCGTTACAATAGCAGATAAATAAGAGCCGTGTGCTGTTACGGGTTATGCCCTTAATGTAATTATGTGAGACTTGGTTGTTAACTGAATCATTCACCAGGGTTTTCCTGCCAGCTATTCAGACACAGAGAGTGAAACGAAACCGGATACGCTCTGAGATAAGAGTATTTTATTGAAACTTGGGTTTAATTTGGAACCAATTTTGTATTTATTAGTTACAACAGATATTCTTTTTGAATGGAGCGACTGGCAGTGTAACTCACTACAGTCTGTATGCAAAATACAAAAAATTGCAAAAGCAGCAACCACAATGAAACACTGAGCAAGTTCAATCTAAATATGCACAAATTCAAAAATCATAAATGAGACAATTAAGATATACTACTGACAAATATTAATATTACAGTAGGGCTGTTCCATTTTTTTTTTAAGGTTACAAAGAATCCCCAAAAATATCCTGAATGTCTGGCTTTAAGTTGAGAGTTATCACTTGAGACGATGATGATGACAATGATGAGCTCCAAAAAAAAGTTGTTAACTGTAAGACAAAATAATGATGTGAGAAGAAAGACAAGTAAATCCTTGCATTGACTCAGTGAGTTGACGATTGGCCACAGTGATCTGTCTACAGACATCAAACAATGTTGTTTTTCTAAAGAACAAACTCTCATATGTTTACCCCAGTTCAAAGGGAGTGTATATATGTGCTTTATATGTTAAGGAAATGGTCAATTTTATTTTACATTGTTCTCTTTTTATTGCTGTAGTGTTTGTGGAAAGGTCGTTGAAAATACAGACCAAAATTCAAAGCAGCTTGTTACTATGAAATCCCATTGTGGATGTCAGAGTTTGAGTCAGACAGAAAAAGATGTCTACTGTTAATACAGACATCAATGAGTGTTGAAGAGATTTGTTTTCTCTAATTATTCTGCAACTTTTTGAGACAGGATGTGCACTGATTTTTGCGATGTTTTGATGGTGAAAAAAGGCAGTGAATTTAGTTTTAAATGTGTATCTGAGGATGAGTCCGGATCAAAGATAACTTCCAGATTGCTAGTGGTTTCCATTAGTATTGTTGGGATGGCCTCTAGTTAGGGCACAAGGTAACTGGAAAAGGTTAAGGAATTGGACTCACTCTGGAATACATCAAAACACACATTGAGTATAGTGTTACCGGAAGAAAGAACATGGAGGAGCGTACGCTCAGGCTCCTTCAACATCTCCGTAGAAACATGACTGGGAACATCAGTCAGTCAGCCAGTCGTGTCCTGTCCAATGTCATCATTGTTTGGGGATTTCTCCTCTGTCCAGCTGCATACAGCTCTAGCACATTACCACACACACACGAAATACATCAGGAAACCCTTCTTTATTTTAATCAGGCCCATTGCAGCCACACACTCTCGAAAAGGATATCATAATCAAATGTGTAAACATGCTGACAGTGATAAGCATTTGGTCCCTGTGTTGTCACACATTGAGTGTCACCCAAGAGCAGCTGGATGTTGAGGTGCAAAGTTGGAAATGTAGTGAGGTGTGTGATGTGTTGCAGTCAGCACTGTGCTTGAAGACGATTATACCTTTTCCCACGACTGCAGATGGCAGCAGCAGAGGAAATCGAGTTGCTCAAGAACCAGCTGAAGGCGAGGGAGGAGCAAGTCCACCAGGCTGCTCAGGCTGGATTAGATCTCCTCAAGCAGCAGATGGAACTACAAAACACACTGGATGAACAGAGAGTAGAGATGACCAACGCAATTGAGGTATGACACTGCACTGAGGTGACGTAACTCACAATAAACCCACACATTTTTTCTCCCACCTCTATTGTTATATACCTGTGCAGATAGTTTCATGTCTCCAGGTCTAAGATATTATCCTCTTCTTCAAAACAAACTGAATGCCAGCAGTTCTTATTAGTACTATTCTTTCAAGACAATATAGTTGCAAAGAATATTGTTCACAGTAAAGTTTGGGGATTGTCCCTGTATCTTACCTCGTGTCATGTGTGTATCATAGGCCCTTGAGCAGGACAAGTACTCCTTGCAGAAGGAAGTGGAGTTGAAGACTCGGATACTGGAGTCACTGAAGTCAGACTATGATTGTGTAAAGAAGCAGCAGAGACAGCAGCTTCAGGAACAACAGCAGCATCTGGAGAGGAGCCACAGCATGGCACTCAGTGAGCTCACCAACAAGGTACACTAACCTAGTGTGATCTGTTTGTTTCGCTGTCACAGTTTACTGTGACACAGAACCAATATTAATGTCATTAGTAACACTTACATTAACTGACTGTACCACCACTTAAATATTATGTAATTTTTGATTCTTGTTATTCTCTGATGTCCTCTCAGAATGACCTTTACATGGTTCTGATTTCCAAACACAGAGTGAATTTACCACAAATCCTGCAGTTCTTTGGCTTTTTACCATCTTAATTTGTATAATCAGAGAGCTGTGTAAGAGCTGTGGAAGTTGTGGCCATCAGCTTCAGGGTGCTCAATTAGCTATCAGCAATATATTTTTTTTCTAGATGCCAAATTAACAGATTAATGAATGCATCTTTGAGTATTTTTTAAGTAGCATTCAGGGCATTTTCCATGTGTCAAACATTTTATAAAAAGCTTGTAGTTTTTGAAAAATGATTTGGCATGTAATTGAGACACAATGACCATGAGGTCATCCAGTTGTATTTTTGATTATCTCTGTAGACTCAAACTTCACTTAGGGAGTTGGTTGTATAAAACTCTTTAGTTTCATTATTCAGATTAGTCTGAAAAACAGGGATCATATTGGGGACCAGATAATTCATAGGCTGTTGGTAGAACAAATAGATTATGGAGAAGATTACCCAGCCCCCAATTCAAATGCAAAAATTGGGAAAATTAAAGAACTTGAATCATTAAGCAATATCCCTTTTCAAGTACAGATTATTTTCTCTCTGTCCTTTTCTAAAGAAAAGATACATCTATGTAATTTCGAGACCAAACATTTTGTATTAAAGTGGCCGAGGGGAAAACTAACGAATGGTTGTGTGTATTCAGTACATCAGAACCATGTGAAGTTAATTGCTTATATAACTTGATGTATCTGTGTACTTTTTTCAGATACTGAGGTTGGAGTCTGCTCTTGAGGAATCCCAGCTAAATGAGAGACAACTCAAGCACAAATTTGAAGTGCAGACTGAGACTCTCAATAACAAAATGGAAGAGTTGCAAGCTCTTAATGAACACACCCAGAGCTCCATGACATCTGAGATGATGGAGGTGCAGATGAACATCATGGAGCTGGAGACAATTAAGGTGAGGGGAGGCAGACTGACTGCTGCTGCCACTTCCTGAATAAAGTGGCTTTCAGACATGCACTGTCTCTGGAGAACCAGATAATCTCCTGCTGCATTGTTTATGTGTGGAAGGCAACATCCTGTCTGGACCCAATGTCTGAAAATGGCCAACCTGTATTTCAGCTCATTCCGGATGGTAATGTCATTTTTTTAACCCCGGTGGGAGTTGCTCTAGTAAATAAGCAGATTTTCTTTGTGTACCAGGTGGAGTTGGAGCAGACTCTGCAGGAATGTCAGTACAGAGAGCAGCAGCTGGAGCTGGCCAATAGCAGCCTGCAGCGTCACCTAGAGCGAATCACAGAGGAGAAAGAGGAGCGAGAGAAAGAGGCTGTCTCCTGGTTTAATGCCTTACAGGTAAATACAGCGCAATTTAACAACTGAGATAAAAAATGTCTGTGTCGGAAGTCATTCTAGCAAAGAGAAAAGGGAACATCCATGAGACGGCACAGCTTTGCATTGTGAGATAACAAGCACATACATAGTCTATGTATGTCTTTGTATTTTTTCTCTTAAGTCTGTAAATTATTTTACTGTATGTTTTTATATCACTCTGTCATGGCACAGAAATCTCGTGAGGGGAACCGGGACCTCCAGATTCAGTTGGACCAAGCTCTACAGCAAGCGCAGGATCCAAACAGCAAAGGGAACTCTCTGTTTGCTGAGGTAAAAACCAACCCTGTCTATCAAAAATCAGGAACAAACCCCGAATTCACACCAGCATCACTAGATCATAGATATAAACAATGGACCTATTATGGTGTTACGGCTGTATGCAAAATTGTTAAAAAATGGGAGCTTAATAGCTTTAACAAATTATGTCAAATGTATGGACTAGGTGGGCATGACTTTTACAGGTACTGACAGTTCCGGGATTATTTTTGTAAAAAGCTGAAAGGTTGTAACCCAGCGGAGCCACCAGCGATTATTGATATATTTATGGATGCATACAACTCTGGGAATATTAAAGGACTTATAAGCAGGTTATACCACAGCATTACCTCATTGAAAAAGGATTCTGCAGACTATGTGAAACAACGATGGGAAAAAGAGTTGAACATTGTGATAACAGAGGAAATGTGGCTGAACGCTTGGGAGACGCAGTCATCCTCCACCAACTCCTGGACTTGGAGAGACTTCTGTTGGAAAAGCCTGATTCGTTTTTTTATAACTCCCAAGCAAAAGGCCAAACAGACTGGTGCACAACTGGCCTGCTGGAGAGAATGCGGAGAGGTCTTTGCTGATCATGCCCATATTTTTTGGTCTTGCCCCTCCATCCAGTCTTTCTGGAGAGAGGTGGCAAAAATTGTTTCAAAGGTTCTTTGCTTTAATATTAATGTATTATTCACAATACTCTATCTTGGGAATATGCCAGATGGTTTGAGTAAAGAAGATATATACCTACTTAGGGTCTTGCTGGCTGCAAGTAAAAAGGCCATCACAAAATGTTGGCTCCAGAAAAACGCCCCCACTACAGACTCTTTTGTTAATATTGTAAAACAACTACATATACTGGAGCAAATGACTTATTCAGTAAGACTCCAAAAAGATTTAGGTGAAAAACTATGGCAGAAATGGCAAGCCTACTTGGCCAATGAGTAAGACTGTATGCACGTACTGGGTTTGATACTTTGTCTTTTGGATTTATTCATCACCCCTGGACCTTGAGTTTGGGTAATTGTTCAATGTTTTGTATTTGTCTTTTGTTTTACCTCCCTGTACTAAACGATGAAAATGACCTATAAATAAAGAGTTTAAAAAAAAAAAAAAATCAGGAACAACATGCAACAAATGTTTAGCATAAAAGGTACTACACAGGAGTCTAAATGAAAGATTGACCCTGTAAAGTCAGTTTATATGTTTACCTTGTGTATTTCAGCTTGAGGATAAGCGGGCTGAGATGGAGAGACAGCTGATCAGTATGAAGGTCCAGTATCAGTCCCTGCAGAAACAACATGGCTTCAGCAGACAGCAGCTGCAGCGCATGAAGGTACTATGTGTCACAATACATAGCTATAAACATGCACTGTTGTTTGTTTTTAACCAATTGTTGCATCTGTGGATATACATGTGTTGTGCAGGTTCAAGTAGCCACTCTGATGCAGCTTCAAGGTTCCAGGGCTGACCCTGCTCAGCTGGAGAGACTCCAGTGCATGCTGTCAGAGAAGAATGGAGAAATCCAAAATCTCTTGACTAAACTACAGAGACTGGAGAAGGTTGAGGTGCGTGCTTATTAACCAACAACTCATATTTTAATGGAGAGAAAAAAATAAGTCAAATTAAATGGACATATGCTTTGCAAACAAAATCAACTTCTGTCATCGTATCCACAGCTAATCTATCAATATGTATGGAGTAATACAATAATAAATGTCATTATGATTGATAAATTAATACACTAGGAGGACTGACTGATATGTATAACCAAACATCAAATAAAATCTATAAACTTTGTTTAATGATGCATTTGATTTACCTTGTGTTTAATATGTGTATGTTTGTGTGTGCAGATGATACTGAAGTCTCAGCCAGCTAATTTAGCTCGAGCTGAGAGCGCTGAATGCCAAGATGAAACCTACTATACCGACCTGCTCAAAATGAAGCTCAACAACACTGTGTGAGTCTAATTGATGCCCCATGTCTCTAAATGGTTGCTGGAATAAACTTGTTTTACAGAGCCAGTTATTCTCCCATCATACATCAGGAGACAAAGATTTTCATATCTGCATTAATTGGTAGTGTATTGACTATTATTTGATGGAGCTTAGTGGTGATGAATTTATCAGTGAAAAACAAATTGCTAATTTTACTCAACAATGTAATCAAGTCATTTTGGAATGAAATAAAATAATTGATGGCTTACAGAAACACTCACAGTATCTAATACTGACATAGGACTTGACTTTGTCATATGTGTATAAATTGCCCCCCTGGTTCACTCCAAGTTTGTGTGTGTCCTCAGTAAAGATGCAGAACGTCTAGGGGACGAGCTTTCCCTGCAGAGGATGAAGTCTTTGTCAGAGAGCCAGAGAGCTCTTGAGCTGGAGAGGAAACTCTTCACGTCTGAGCGGCTGCTCAAACAGGTAACAGGTTGCTTCATAAATAATGCATGAAATAGGATTCTGTCTATAGAATATGAATATTGTTTAATCACAAAGTCATAAACTTGAAAAGCATAGCTCAGATTTGAAAAGATGGAAAGGGTAATGTCTGCCTTATATAAGTGTGATTGTGTTTTATGTGACTGAAACGTCAGCAGCTTGTGCAGCCAAGCCAGTCTGTTCTGTCTGCTGTATACACTCCTGATCAAAATCTTAAGACCAGTTAAAAAATTGCATGAATTTGCATTTTGCACTGTTGGATCTTAGGAAGGTCCAAACAGAGCTTAAAAATGCAAAAAGAAGAAATGGGAACAAGAGACCAAAAGTTGTGAGCAGGCAATTTATTGAAAACAACAATTTAACTCAAATAGGCTGTTCATCAGCTGATCAAAAGTTTAAGACCACAGCCTTTAAAAGCCAAAATCTGTGCAAAAATTTGGATTCCATGTCATTTCCTGTCAAGTAATCACACTGTGAAGATCTCTTGATGGCAAAGGCAAAAAAGCTCACCGTCTTTGAACGTGGTAGGATTGTTGAACTGCATAAACAAGGCCTCTCACAACGGGCCATCGCTGCTGAGGTTGGACGCAGTAAGACAGTCATTTTGCATTTCTTAAAAGATCCTCAGGGTTATGGAACAAAAAAATCAAGTGGTAGACCCAAAAAAATCTCACCGGCGCTGAGCCGGAGGATCCGAATGGCTGTCCGTCAAGACACGGGACAATCCTCGTCCCAAATTAAGGCCATTACTGGTGCTGACTGCAGCCCAATAACCATTAGACGGCATCTGTGAAGGAAGGGCTTCAAAAACAAGAAACGTCTTCAAAGGCCACATCTCCTTCAACGCCACAAAATTGCCCGTTTAGACTTTGCAAGGGAGCACCAAACATGGGACATTCAAAGGTGGAAGAAAGTTTTATTCTCTGACGAGAAAAAATTTAACCTTGATGGTCCTGATGGCTTCCAACGTTACTGGCATGACAAGGAGATGCCACCTGAGATGTTTTCTACGCGGCACAGTGGAGGGGGCGCCATCATGATCTGGGGTGCTTTTTCCTTCAATGGAACAATGGAGCTCCAGGTTGTGCAGGGGCGTCAAACAGCAGCTGGCTATGTGGAGATGTTGCAGCGGGCATCCCTCATGACTGAGGGCCCTCGTCTGTGTGGTAACGACTGGGTTTTTCAGCAGGACAACGCTCCAATTCACAATGCCCGTCTGACCAAGACTTTTTTCCAGGAGAATAACATCACTCTTTTTGACCATCCTGCGTGTTCCCCTAATCTTAATCCAATTGAGAACATTTGGGGATGGATGGCAAGGGAAGTTTACAAAAATGGACTTCAGTTCTAGACAGTGGATAACCTTCGTGAAGCCATCTTCACCACTTGGCGCAACATTCGCACTAGCCTTTTGGAAACACTTGCATCAAGCATGCCAAAACCTTTGAAGAATTTTTGAAGTGATCAACAATAATGGTGGAGCTACTCATTACTGAGTCAGTTTTTGACACTTTAATTTCTGTTTTAGGAGTTTTTTTTTTTTTTTTTTTTTTAGCTGTGGTCTTAAACTTTTGATCAGCTGATGAACAGCCTACTTCAGTTAAATTGTTGTTTTCAATAAATTGCCTGCTCACAACTTTTGGGCTCTTGTTCCCATTTCTTATTTTTGCATTTTGAAACTCTACTTAGAACCTTCCTAAGATTCAACAGTGCAAAATGCAAATTCATGCAATTTTTTAACTGGTCTTAAGATTTTGATCAGGAGTGTATGTTAGACACAATGATTCATGATGTGATATTCCAAAACACTGAAAATGGTGTCAGAAGAAATGATACACATCCATATACTGTCAAGATACACTGCAAACAATGATACATGGCTGCCCAGATGCTAACATGACACTAAGTTACAGCAACACCTCCTGCACCCATAACCATTTCTCCTCTTGGCTTTGATTGTTGCCAGTCTCACACATTGGACTTAGCCTTGCTTCTCAATGGGAGATGCTGCATTTTACTGTGATATTCATAGTGTGCCTTATTCTTCTGTTCCCTGCTGCAGTCTCAGAGTGACAAGATCCACCTACAGCTGCGAGTAGAAGAGCTACAACACAAATATGAACCCAAAGGTAAGTAGAATAATAACAAACATTTTAAGGACATGGATGTAGATACTTTTTAAATGTAAGCTTATGACTGAACTGATGCTGCCTCCTGCAAATTTCTGTCTGCAGAGGCAAAAATGTATCTGATCCAGAAAAGGAAGAAAGAGAAACTTCCTGTGGATATTTTACCCTCCTCTCAGGAAAGCCCACTTGACAAGGGTGGGCAGATAGTTACTGTGGAGACCGATGTAATGCATGATATGACTACAGACCCCAAGGCTGACATCAGTCCTAAAACAGAGGCACAAAGCTCCACAAAAGGTGTGTATATTTATAGTCATGATTGTTTGGGCTGAAAGGATCAGAACCTCATATTAAGATACAATTAATGTAGTGCCAAACTCATTAATCATTGTTGTAATATGTTACAGGTTTAGAGCTGACTGTGCCACGTGCTGCAAAATGTGTGAAGATCAGTGGAGAGGAGCCTGTTGTGATTCCCAACGTTAGGTCAGTGTGTGTACTCACGTCTGCCTCAACCGCTTAAGAAACGACTTTGTGTAGAGATTTAAACTTTTACTGATATCAAATCATCTTTCAAGATAAAGACACAATATTGAGTAATTTTGTAATGTGTTTTTGTTTTGGTCCCCTAAAGTTATCCTGTGACTGACAGGACAGAGACTGAGATGGAGGGGAACCAGCAGCAGAACAAGAGAGAGGAGAGGATAAAGAAACAGAGAACAGTGGAGATGATCCATGTGAGCTCTATGAGCACTATGGAGAATGAGTGTGCCCAGCAGTAGGCCTCGTCTGGAACACACTATGTGCCACCACATTCAGATCACTCTCTCTCTCTCTCTCTCTCTCTCTCTCTTGCCTGATGCTAAAACAATAAAGATTATTACCAGATAATGCTTATTTTTTTTAATGTTTGGAAATGTGTCAAAAATGTAAAACTGAAATATCACATTGACAAAAGTATTCAGACAATTTGCTACGATACTTGAAATTGACTTTGGTCGGAGTTCACCCCGAGTTAATTCAGCTATTAAAATAATTTGAATTAATATTATATTAATTAATATTAATAGCCTTTCAAGGTACCATGACACAATTAAACATGATTTTTACACATCACATGTTTGTATAATCTCTCACAGATGAAATGGCACATCAGAGCAAAAGCTAAACCATGGAGTTTAATGAACTACTGCACTGTACCTGCAGAGCTCAAGACAGCAGTGTTTTTGAATACTTCTGCCTGTTTGATGTTTCAATAATTCCTTTTTAATAAAATTCCAAATTTTATCTGACTTGGGTTGTGGGTTGTAGATTAATGAAGGGAGTGATTTTCCTTTTATTTTATCATATTGCTGGTGAAGGTAAAGAGATCTGAAAGTTTTCTGTCGTGCAGTGTTTTCCACCAAGTTCCAATTGTCTGTGTGATTTGTGTCTCTGTGAACCTCAGTTAAATATTTTTTATACAATATAAACATTTATGAATGTATGAACTTGAGCTCTTGTATTCAGATGCGTGTTCTGTGTGTCGTCTTTTGTCTTTGTGGTGCAGGATCTTCCATCTCGAGGTTTCTGGATTCTCTGATCCATGCTCTTCATATAAGCTAGCACTTTATGGTCATATTGTACAAATGCGTGATGAAAGGATGGGATATTACCTGTAGGAAACACCCACATTTAACCTGATAGGATTGTAACATCATTGTATTATCGGTGTCTTGTCCTATTGGTCTTCCACACCAGCGGTGGCAGCAGTGTGACGTGCTGATGTTAGTCACGCTGGGAACGCTTGAAACGAGGCTTTGTACGTGGACCAATGAGGAGCGAGTGGGCAGTGACGAACGCATGACGTCAAACGTGTCACTGAAAAGATGAGGAAGAATCACATGTGTCTTTCCTGCGTTCACCCTCTGATTTCAATAAAACAGGTGAGTAATGTGAGCCTTGAATATTGTAGTTGTACTGTAAACATGCTCCTCTGATAAAGTATCAACAGACATCAGAACGTCAGATTTGTATAAATAGTGTGGCGAGTTCCTCAGTGTTATGGTCTACATCCAGCGAGCAGACCCAGGACAGTCATTGTGTCTGTGTGTGTTTCAGTCACCATGAAGTTGATCTCCAGCTCAGTCACAGTTGCTTTTCTTACCTGCATCAGTGTGGCCTCTCTCCTGCTGCTGCATTGCCGGCATGTCGCAGCAGACCTGAGGGTGAGTTATGTTGGGTTTAATTTTAAATATACTGACATTCTTAAACCTTGTCTGAAAGTGAATATATTGCTAATACAGGGAATAAAAGACAGGCAAGAGGTGGTCTTGTACAACCATCCATGTGAAGAACTTCATATGCTGGAACTGAACCTTCTGTGGTGTCTTGATCAAACAGACGAGAACTAGTGAGAAGATGGGGAGATTGGCCAGAGAACTGTTGCCTTGTGTTTCCTTTAATGCCCCTCTGTGGACAGTAACATAACAGGGCGATATTACAAAACTTAAGTAAAGGGACAACTGTTTTTTTTCTGTGTCTCTACAGTCAGACTCTGCCCTAACTGTGGTGGAGAATGCAGAAGAAGGAGGAGGAGGAGCAGGTGGTGATGAAGAAGAGGAGGCAAATGTTAATATAGAGGTGATCCAACCTACTGAGCAGTGGCAAACACTCAAACCAGGTAATATATACAGGAGAGTGAACTGACACTGTGAAAGTCAAATCAAATACAAATATCTGGTAATTTTACAAGCGTGTGTGTAGGTCAAGCAGTGCCAGCAGGTTCCCATGTGAAGCTGAATCTGCAGACAGGTCAGAGGGAGGTCAGACTGGGAGAAGAGCAGCTCAAATACTGGACACAGGATCACAGGTATAGATCAGAAAAACATCTTCACATGACACAGGATCTCATGTATAGGTCAGTATAACATCTTCATATGGAAGCCCTGTTCTCTGTAGATCTAAAAGTGATACTGACCAGATCAGAAGTGAATACACAAGGAAGACTCAGGTCTTCCTTGTGTATTCACTTCTGATCTGGTTGTGTGTTCACTTCTGATAGAAAACTGAGGTCTTCACAATACTGTAAAAGCACAGACTATGAGACAACATATAATTATGATAGTAGTACTAAGTCTGTCTTTCTCAGGAGGGGAGAGGAGTCTCATTCCTTCTCCAGCCCTGACGAACTGAAACAGGCCATGAAGAATATAAAGGAGGACCTAAACCCAGTATGCCAGAAGAGAGACCAACATTATCCATACAAGGCTGATGTTATCATTTTATTTTATGTCCTTGTGTTTCTATTTAAGCTCTTACTAAACAACCAAACATGTATGCACCTTTATCATGAGTAATGCAGCATATCACGCTGAAAATACAGTCTTCTTTTGTGTGTTCGTAGGACTCTGTGGCTTCCAAGTATCGCCCCCTAGAGGAGCTGAAGAAAGATATGGCTCAGCTGGACTTGCTGGTTGAGACGGATGGTCAGGTACATCTGAGTTTAGCAATACAAAATTAGTAATTAGATACAGTTAATAGGTACCTAAAAATGGCTAAAAGCGAGTTAATACTAGACTCCACATGAATCATCATCAGGATTTTATGTCAGCGTTGTATTTACAGGTTTTTATACTTTGCCAAAGTTGGAAAATAATATTTGAATCCATTATTTGAAAATCTATTTAAAGCTGTGCTGGACAAATTAGAGTATTGCAGGCCGCCGCAGTGTAGGTAGTCAATAATAAATATATCTGTAATGTCATGAAGAAGACCCTATAAAGGCAGAAAATTACATCATGCATAGTTAAAAAATGCATTTTCCATGTATCTCTGTATCCTCCAGGTCTGTAGACATGACTAAAAGCTTGTATAGATCAAAAATAAATCATCATATTTTAAGAGTGACATCAGCATGATGACAATGAACACTGAAATCAGAAAATGACGTGACCTCTATGACAGCAGAACATGTTACAGTAGTCATCAGAGAAAACTGTTAATCTGGACATACACTTAAAGCCAACACTCTGTTAAGGCTGTAGATATACTAGTACTCATTTAATTGAAAAACAATATATGTTGTAAGTAACTGTCTTATATCAGAGCCAATGCATTTCCCTTTCTGAGTGGTAGAGAACAGAGCAAAGTTTCTGTCTTAGACTTATAACGGGAGGGAAATCCCTGTCTTAGTTGTTGGTGAAGCTAAATGAAGTGTGTTGTGATGTTGTTTAGATATTGAGGCGTCTACTGGACCAATTCAACAGCAGTAACTCAACTACAGAGCAGAGACTGAACATTCTGCTGGAGCTGGAGTATCTGGTGCACCAGGTAACTGAATGCACACCCATTCATTACAACTGCAAGATATTTTGAAAAGTTATCGTCATTACGATATCAACGTGCCCAATAAACATAATGCAAAAGACTGCTTAAACTGCCATAAATTGTGTTCCAAGCGCCATGCATTTACGCTCTGCATGTCAAAATATTTGGCCAATCAGAGGGAGCCCTGCTGCCTGAGATGATAAATTAAAGATTTTCAGATCGTTGTCAGGTGTTTCCGTCAATTAATCATTGTCAGAAGAAATGAATAACAAGAGAGTAAAGAGAAAACAGAATTGCGAGGAAGCTCCATCAAATCTCGCTCCAACTCTTCCAGACTGAACTTTACTGTGAAACTTCTAGTGATCATGTTTGTCCCAAGTCAAATTCATATAAGCAGTTTGTATTTATATAGCGCTTTCACTAGTCTTGATGACCACTCAAAGCGCTTTACATTACAGTTTGCCATTCACACACACATTCATGTCATATATGAAAATATATTTTCCTAATATCGTGCAGCCCTATCATTCATACACATGAGAACTCTGAAGATGTTTGCTTACCACCTTAAAGTAACTGTGTGTTTGTGTGTGTCAGGTGGATAATGCTCAGACTTTGTGCTCGATGGGGGGTCTCCAGGTCATTCTAGATTGCCTGAACAGCTCTGACTTCAGATTACAGGAAAGATCTGCCTTTGTCCTGGGATCTGCTATGGCCAGGTACAAACATCAGCACGTTTTGTGTGTAGCTAGTGTTTCAATGAAGACCTTTACTTCTCCTCACTACACCTCTACAATATCAATATCACTTCTCTACATTTCATTTCGAGAGTAACTGAACCACATCTGTCCTCTGTAGCTGCACATGTCTAATTGGTCTTGTAAAACAACACACACACACACACACACACACACACACACACACACACACACACACACACACACACACACAGTGTTAACACTAGGGAGCTTGGCTCCTATAGGAAAGGGTTCAGCTTATGAATGAAAAACACTAAATGGTAAATATGTAATGATCACAAACTATAGATAGAAACTGGAAATCTGTTATTGTGACAGCCATACATATGGTTACTGTTAAATAAGGTCAGTACCGTCTCATCATTTCCTGGTCTTATTCATGGAAAAATGAATGAACATGAACATGTTCACAGCTCAGTCTGCATCAGTCTCAGTGTTGCTGTGTTTGTGCCCTGCAGTAACCCAGTGGTTCAGGTGAAAGCTGTGGAGAGTGGAGCTCTGCAATTGCTGTTAACTGCACTGGCTACTACACAGCCCCTCAGAGTGAAGAAGAAGGTACTGCCAGCCACTCACACAACCATCAACGCTCCAGTAACTATACAAACACGTAATGTTTTCTGTGTGCCATTGTCCTCATGCCAGGTCCTGTTTGCAGTAGCCGCCCTCTTGCGTCACTTCCCCTATACTCAACGTACTTTCCTGTCTCATGGGGGACTACAGGTCCTATTAGAGTTGTTTAGGGCAGATGGAGGTGGAGTTCTCCGAACACGAATTGCCACCATGTTATATGACATGATCAGCGAGAAGGTACAACACACAAGCTGTATTTAAAGTTATTCTAGGAGGTTAACTCTCCCTCAGGGTTCCTTTTGTAGTTACTTTATTACAGTTTTACACATTACATATCATTTAGCTGACACTTTTATCCAAATTATATTATAGACAATGTTTTCAATTTCTGGCCTGGACACAATGATAATTAGAACGTGTCCAGGAATGAAGAGGGCATACCTTCATCAAGGAGCAAAAGTCACCTTATATGCAATCAATCTGCACCTAATTGCACACATTAATATATTTCAGCCCCCTAAATACTGTATGTCTGATAAATCTGACAAATGTCCCAAAATTCCCAATATTGCAACATTTAAGAAAGGGATAAAAGAAAATCTGCATCTTGATCCGCATCTGCACCAAGATTTACCTACATGTACTGCACCCTCCCACCAAATGAGAGGGTGCAGTATACTGGGGTTTCTGATCAATGCTGCAACGTCAAAGACAAACAAACAAAGGCTGATGACAACATTACCTCCTTGGTGGAGGTAATGATAATAATGAGGGTGATTTGTAAGATTATGCTGAGACTGGTCTTGTCTGTTCCAACAGGAGCTGATCTCTCAGACAGGTCTGGACCCGGCATTGGATGCCGCCAATGAGGACCGTGTGCGGCAGTACTCTGAGGTGTCATTGGAGGGGGAGCTACTGGAGAAAGGCTGGTGCACTTTGGTCCCACAGTTGCTGGAGTCCACTGAGCATGACTACAGAGAGAAGGTGGGCTGAATTTGATACATAAATGAAGCAGATAGTAAGCAGCTACAATGCGAAATCAACAGTTTTTGTATTTAAGAACATTATTTATGTACATAATTATAAAGGCTGTTTTTGTCGTTTCACTTTCAGGCTCTACGGGCTTTGTTGGCAATGGCTCCCACATGTTTGGATCAGTACCGCTCTGACAGCTCTCTGCTGGGCTCCCTGCTCTCTCTCCGAGAACAGTACCAGGAAATGGTCCAGTCCGAAATGATTCTAGGAGAGGAGAACAGCTACTTCGCAGAGATTGCGGAACTTATTGATGTACTACAAGTCAAAATGAAATCACCGTAGGATTGTACAGTGACACTTTACATGGCCACAATGCAGAGACTCAAAACTAACAACCAATCTCCAGCGCATGACCAACCACAGAGTGACGAATTCCTCAAGACAAGAGTCAACTCGATGTGTGTCATGGACGAGGATCATTCAGAAAACATACATCGTAACATTAGGGACGGCTCATGAGAGTCAACATCCATGTAAGAAAGGTCTGTAATGGAAAATGCTCTTTGTGTTGATAATTTAAAAATGAATTTATATTTTTTAAGTATTTTTTTGGAACAAATGCTCTGAGTTTGGGGATTTCTTTTTGTAATACCTTTCAGTTAAACCAGTTATAAATAAGTTTAAAGTTGTAAAGCTATAACTTTAATGATGAAGGTCCATCTAATATACAGTCAGTAGGTATTCAGACCCCTTCATGTTTTTTATGCCTCTGCGCCGGTGACAGCCAGGGGCCGGAGGCATTATGTATTTTGGTTGTCCGTCCGTCCCATTCTATCTCAAGAATGCTTTGAGGGAATTTCTTCAAATTTGGTACAAATATGCCCTTGCCACAAGGATAAACCGATACGATTTTGGTGGTCAAAACTCAAGGTTAATTTGGTACAAACATTCACTTAGATTCAAGCAGTGTTGCAGCACAATCTAATACAATTGGAGTAAATGGTGACCTATCTTTAGATGTAATAAAACAACAGAAAATACTCAACATGCCTCCATACTGCTCGTGTTGTGTCATCCAAGTGTCCGAAAGCCCTGACATTCATATTCGACTCGAAACAAGGTCGTTTCCACTGTTTTAAGCCTAAATATTCTTCTGATATCTTCCTATGAGGTGCAATCACGGACCCTCGGACACACCATCGTGTGGCTAAGACCGCTAGCTTAGATAGCAGCAATAAAAAAAAGCCCTCATTAATCTAACACAGAACATTTCACCATGATAACCAGGCCAAAACAACTTGAGCCTCCTACCTCTCCCCAGTGGAAATGCAGATGTGGATGCAGATTTGAGCATATACTAAAGTAATAAAGGTATTACTTTTATAGGAGTTTTGATAAGTTATTCCAATTTTACAATATAATTTATATACAGACATAATTTCAGTACAAGCCATTATGATGTTTAGCTTAACATACTTAAACCATCATTCAGTGGCTACATTCATACATTGCATCTATGTGCATTACTTTCTTTATCATACGTGGGATGGGGAGAATGGGATAAAACGCTGACCTTCTGGTGAGTGGACCTGCTCTACCTCCTGAGCCATAGCTGCCCAACCACATCACTGTAAATATTCAATATTGTCTATTTGAAAGCAACACCTGAATGCCTCATACTTGCAAGTCGCTGAATATATACTTGAGTCAGATTCATATTCAGACGGCTGTGGCTGAGGGGTAGAGTGGTTGTCCTCCAACCTGAAGGTCGACAGTTCGATCCCTAGTCTGATCCATCTGCATGCCAAAGTGTCCTTGGGCAAGATGCTGAACCCCGAATGGCCCCCCATAGAATAACTAAGTGCTGCGAATAGATGCACTGTATGAATGTGTGTGTGTGAATTGGTGAATGTAGAACTGTACTGTAAAGCGCATTGAGTGGTCATCAAGACTAGAAAAGCACTATATAAATACAAAGCCATTTACCATATATTTGAAACATTATGATGTGGCTTAACACTGTTATAAAAATGTAGCTGAAATGAAGAGAGGCACTTTTCTTAGTGAAGTTACAATAGAGTGTGTTAAAGTGAGTGTGTGCATGCGACGTGTGCAAGCCAGTGAGAGACATGGACAGAGCAGAGCCAGGAGGGGCTGTCTGAATCAATACGCTTCCTTATAATAAAATAGCATCTTACCCATTTAAGCTTGTGCAGCCAAGCCAGTCTGTTCTGTCTGCTGTATACACTCCTGATCAAAATCTTAAGACCAGTTAAAAAATTGCATGAATTTGCATTTTGCACTGTTGGATCTTAGGAAGGTCCAAACAGAGCTTAAAAATGCAAAAAGAAGAAATGGGAACAAGAGACCAAAAGTTGTGAGCAGGCAATTTATTGAAAACAACAATTTAACTCAAATAGGCTGTTCATCAGCTGATCAAAAGTTTAAGACCACAGCCTTTAAAAGCCAAAATCTGTGCAAAAATTTGGATTCCATGTCATTTCCTGTCAAGTAATCACACTGTGAAGATCTCTTGATGGCAAAGGCAAAAAAGCTCACCGTCTTTGAACGTGGTAGGATTGTTGAACTGCATAAACAAGGCCTCTCACAACGGGCCATCGCTGCTGAGGTTGGACGCAGTAAGACAGTCATTTTGCATTTCTTAAAAGATCCTCAGGGTTATGGAACAAAAAAATCAAGTGGTAGACCCAAAAAAATCTCACCGGCGCTGAGCCGGAGGATCCGAATGGCTGTCCGTCAAGACACGGGACAATCCTCGTCCCAAATTAAGGCCATTACTGGTGCTGACTGCAGCCCAATAACCATTAGACGGCATCTGTGAAGGAAGGGCTTCAAAAACAAGAAACGTCTTCAAAGGCCACATCTCCTTCAACGCCACAAAATTGCCCGTTTAGACTTTGCAAGGGAGCACCAAACATGGGACATTCAAAGGTGGAAGAAAGTTTTATTCTCTGACGAGAAAAAATTTAACCTTGATGGTCCTGATGGCTTCCAACGTTACTGGCATGACAAGGAGATGCCACCTGAGATGTTTTCTACGCGGCACAGTGGAGGGGGCGCCATCATGATCTGGGGTGCTTTTTCCTTCAATGGAACAATGGAGCTCCAGGTTGTGCAGGGGCGTCAAACAGCAGCTGGCTATGTGGAGATGTTGCAGCGGGCATCCCTCATGACTGAGGGCCCTCGTCTGTGTGGTAACGACTGGGTTTTTCAGCAGGACAACGCTCCAATTCACAATGCCCGTCTGACCAAGACTTTTTTCCAGGAGAATAACATCACTCTTTTTGACCATCCTGCGTGTTCCCCTAATCTTAATCCAATTGAGAACATTTGGGGATGGATGGCAAGGGAAGTTTACAAAAATGGACTTCAGTTCTAGACAGTGGATAACCTTCGTGAAGCCATCTTCACCACTTGGCGCAACATTCGCACTAGCCTTTTGGAAACACTTGCATCAAGCATGCCAAAACCTTTGAAGAATTTTTGAAGTGATCAACAATAATGGTGGAGCTACTCATTACTGAGTCAGTTTTTGACACTTTAATTTCTGTTTTAGGAGTTTTTTTTTTTTTTTTTTTTTTAGCTGTGGTCTTAAACTTTTGATCAGCTGATGAACAGCCTACTTCAGTTAAATTGTTGTTTTCAATAAATTGCCTGCTCACAACTTTTGGGCTCTTGTTCCCATTTCTTATTTTTGCATTTTGAAACTCTACTTAGAACCTTCCTAAGATTCAACAGTGCAAAATGCAAATTCATGCAATTTTTTAACTGGTCTTAAGATTTTGATCAGGAGTGTATGTTAGACACAATGATTCATGATGTGATATTCCAAAACACTGAAAATGGTGTCAGAAGAAATGATACACATCCATATACTGTCAAGATACACTGCAAACAATGATACATGGCTGCCCAGATGCTAACATGACACTAAGTTACAGCAACACCTCCTGCACCCATAACCATTTCTCCTCTTGGCTTTGATTGTTGCC
Source organism: Pleuronectes platessa (assembly GCF_947347685.1). Lineage (NCBI taxonomy): Eukaryota > Metazoa > Chordata > Actinopteri > Pleuronectiformes > Pleuronectidae > Pleuronectes > Pleuronectes platessa. The sequence continues at coordinate 2,106,543 of NC_070633.1, forward strand.
AGTCTCACACATTGGACTTAGCCTTGCTTCTCAATGGGAGATGCTGCATTTTACTGTGATATTCATAGTGTGCCTTATTCTTCTGTTCCCTGCTGCAGTCTCAGAGTGACAAGATCCACCTACAGCTGCGAGTAGAAGAGCTACAACACAAATATGAACCCAAAGGTAAGTAGAATAATAACAAACATTTTAAGGACATGGATGTAGATACTTTTTAAATGTAAGCTTATGACTGAACTGATGCTGCCTCCTGCAAATTTCTGTCTGCAGAGGCAAAAATGTATCTGATCCAGAAAAGGAAGAAAGAGAAACTTCCTGTGGATATTTTACCCTCCTCTCAGGAAAGCCCACTTGACAAGGGTGGGCAGATAGTTACTGTGGAGACCGATGTAATGCATGATATGACTACAGACCCCAAGGCTGACATCAGTCCTAAAACAGAGGCACAAAGCTCCACAAAAGGTGTGTATATTTATAGTCATGATTGTTTGGGCTGAAAGGATCAGAACCTCATATTAAGATACAATTAATGTAGTGCCAAACTCATTAATCATTGTTGTAATATGTTACAGGTTTAGAGCTGACTGTGCCACGTGCTGCAAAATGTGTGAAGATCAGTGGAGAGGAGCCTGTTGTGATTCCCAACGTTAGGTCAGTGTGTGTACTCACGTCTGCCTCAACCGCTTAAGAAACGACTTTGTGTAGAGATTTAAACTTTTACTGATATCAAATCATCTTTCAAGATAAAGACACAATATTGAGTAATTTTGTAATGTGTTTTTGTTTTGGTCCCCTAAAGTTATCCTGTGACTGACAGGACAGAGACTGAGATGGAGGGGAACCAGCAGCAGAACAAGAGAGAGGAGAGGATAAAGAAACAGAGAACAGTGGAGATGATCCATGTGAGCTCTATGAGCACTATGGAGAATGAGTGTGCCCAGCAGTAGGCCTCGTCTGGAACACACTATGTGCCACCACATTCAGATCACTCTCTCTCTCTCTCTCTCTCTCTCTCTCTTGCCTGATGCTAAAACAATAAAGATTATTACCAGATAATGCTTATTTTTTTTAATGTTTGGAAATGTGTCAAAAATGTAAAACTGAAATATCACATTGACAAAAGTATTCAGACAATTTGCTACGATACTTGAAATTGACTTTGGTCGGAGTTCACCCCGAGTTAATTCAGCTATTAAAATAATTTGAATTAATATTATATTAATTAATATTAATAGCCTTTCAAGGTACCATGACACAATTAAACATGATTTTTACACATCACATGTTTGTATAATCTCTCACAGATGAAATGGCACATCAGAGCAAAAGCTAAACCATGGAGTTTAATGAACTACTGCACTGTACCTGCAGAGCTCAAGACAGCAGTGTTTTTGAATACTTCTGCCTGTTTGATGTTTCAATAATTCCTTTTTAATAAAATTCCAAATTTTATCTGACTTGGGTTGTGGGTTGTAGATTAATGAAGGGAGTGATTTTCCTTTTATTTTATCATATTGCTGGTGAAGGTAAAGAGATCTGAAAGTTTTCTGTCGTGCAGTGTTTTCCACCAAGTTCCAATTGTCTGTGTGATTTGTGTCTCTGTGAACCTCAGTTAAATATTTTTTATACAATATAAACATTTATGAATGTATGAACTTGAGCTCTTGTATTCAGATGCGTGTTCTGTGTGTCGTCTTTTGTCTTTGTGGTGCAGGATCTTCCATCTCGAGGTTTCTGGATTCTCTGATCCATGCTCTTCATATAAGCTAGCACTTTATGGTCATATTGTACAAATGCGTGATGAAAGGATGGGATATTACCTGTAGGAAACACCCACATTTAACCTGATAGGATTGTAACATCATTGTATTATCGGTGTCTTGTCCTATTGGTCTTCCACACCAGCGGTGGCAGCAGTGTGACGTGCTGATGTTAGTCACGCTGGGAACGCTTGAAACGAGGCTTTGTACGTGGACCAATGAGGAGCGAGTGGGCAGTGACGAACGCATGACGTCAAACGTGTCACTGAAAAGATGAGGAAGAATCACATGTGTCTTTCCTGCGTTCACCCTCTGATTTCAATAAAACAGGTGAGTAATGTGAGCCTTGAATATTGTAGTTGTACTGTAAACATGCTCCTCTGATAAAGTATCAACAGACATCAGAACGTCAGATTTGTATAAATAGTGTGGCGAGTTCCTCAGTGTTATGGTCTACATCCAGCGAGCAGACCCAGGACAGTCATTGTGTCTGTGTGTGTTTCAGTCACCATGAAGTTGATCTCCAGCTCAGTCACAGTTGCTTTTCTTACCTGCATCAGTGTGGCCTCTCTCCTGCTGCTGCATTGCCGGCATGTCGCAGCAGACCTGAGGGTGAGTTATGTTGGGTTTAATTTTAAATATACTGACATTCTTAAACCTTGTCTGAAAGTGAATATATTGCTAATACAGGGAATAAAAGACAGGCAAGAGGTGGTCTTGTACAACCATCCATGTGAAGAACTTCATATGCTGGAACTGAACCTTCTGTGGTGTCTTGATCAAACAGACGAGAACTAGTGAGAAGATGGGGAGATTGGCCAGAGAACTGTTGCCTTGTGTTTCCTTTAATGCCCCTCTGTGGACAGTAACATAACAGGGCGATATTACAAAACTTAAGTAAAGGGACAACTGTTTTTTTTCTGTGTCTCTACAGTCAGACTCTGCCCTAACTGTGGTGGAGAATGCAGAAGAAGGAGGAGGAGGAGCAGGTGGTGATGAAGAAGAGGAGGCAAATGTTAATATAGAGGTGATCCAACCTACTGAGCAGTGGCAAACACTCAAACCAGGTAATATATACAGGAGAGTGAACTGACACTGTGAAAGTCAAATCAAATACAAATATCTGGTAATTTTACAAGCGTGTGTGTAGGTCAAGCAGTGCCAGCAGGTTCCCATGTGAAGCTGAATCTGCAGACAGGTCAGAGGGAGGTCAGACTGGGAGAAGAGCAGCTCAAATACTGGACACAGGATCACAGGTATAGATCAGAAAAACATCTTCACATGACACAGGATCTCATGTATAGGTCAGTATAACATCTTCATATGGAAGCCCTGTTCTCTGTAGATCTAAAAGTGATACTGACCAGATCAGAAGTGAATACACAAGGAAGACTCAGGTCTTCCTTGTGTATTCACTTCTGATCTGGTTGTGTGTTCACTTCTGATAGAAAACTGAGGTCTTCACAATACTGTAAAAGCACAGACTATGAGACAACATATAATTATGATAGTAGTACTAAGTCTGTCTTTCTCAGGAGGGGAGAGGAGTCTCATTCCTTCTCCAGCCCTGACGAACTGAAACAGGCCATGAAGAATATAAAGGAGGACCTAAACCCAGTATGCCAGAAGAGAGACCAACATTATCCATACAAGGCTGATGTTATCATTTTATTTTATGTCCTTGTGTTTCTATTTAAGCTCTTACTAAACAACCAAACATGTATGCACCTTTATCATGAGTAATGCAGCATATCACGCTGAAAATACAGTCTTCTTTTGTGTGTTCGTAGGACTCTGTGGCTTCCAAGTATCGCCCCCTAGAGGAGCTGAAGAAAGATATGGCTCAGCTGGACTTGCTGGTTGAGACGGATGGTCAGGTACATCTGAGTTTAGCAATACAAAATTAGTAATTAGATACAGTTAATAGGTACCTAAAAATGGCTAAAAGCGAGTTAATACTAGACTCCACATGAATCATCATCAGGATTTTATGTCAGCGTTGTATTTACAGGTTTTTATACTTTGCCAAAGTTGGAAAATAATATTTGAATCCATTATTTGAAAATCTATTTAAAGCTGTGCTGGACAAATTAGAGTATTGCAGGCCGCCGCAGTGTAGGTAGTCAATAATAAATATATCTGTAATGTCATGAAGAAGACCCTATAAAGGCAGAAAATTACATCATGCATAGTTAAAAAATGCATTTTCCATGTATCTCTGTATCCTCCAGGTCTGTAGACATGACTAAAAGCTTGTATAGATCAAAAATAAATCATCATATTTTAAGAGTGACATCAGCATGATGACAATGAACACTGAAATCAGAAAATGACGTGACCTCTATGACAGCAGAACATGTTACAGTAGTCATCAGAGAAAACTGTTAATCTGGACATACACTTAAAGCCAACACTCTGTTAAGGCTGTAGATATACTAGTACTCATTTAATTGAAAAACAATATATGTTGTAAGTAACTGTCTTATATCAGAGCCAATGCATTTCCCTTTCTGAGTGGTAGAGAACAGAGCAAAGTTTCTGTCTTAGACTTATAACGGGAGGGAAATCCCTGTCTTAGTTGTTGGTGAAGCTAAATGAAGTGTGTTGTGATGTTGTTTAGATATTGAGGCGTCTACTGGACCAATTCAACAGCAGTAACTCAACTACAGAGCAGAGACTGAACATTCTGCTGGAGCTGGAGTATCTGGTGCACCAGGTAACTGAATGCACACCCATTCATTACAACTGCAAGATATTTTGAAAAGTTATCGTCATTACGATATCAACGTGCCCAATAAACATAATGCAAAAGACTGCTTAAACTGCCATAAATTGTGTTCCAAGCGCCATGCATTTACGCTCTGCATGTCAAAATATTTGGCCAATCAGAGGGAGCCCTGCTGCCTGAGATGATAAATTAAAGATTTTCAGATCGTTGTCAGGTGTTTCCGTCAATTAATCATTGTCAGAAGAAATGAATAACAAGAGAGTAAAGAGAAAACAGAATTGCGAGGAAGCTCCATCAAATCTCGCTCCAACTCTTCCAGACTGAACTTTACTGTGAAACTTCTAGTGATCATGTTTGTCCCAAGTCAAATTCATATAAGCAGTTTGTATTTATATAGCGCTTTCACTAGTCTTGATGACCACTCAAAGCGCTTTACATTACAGTTTGCCATTCACACACACATTCATGTCATATATGAAAATATATTTTCCTAATATCGTGCAGCCCTATCATTCATACACATGAGAACTCTGAAGATGTTTGCTTACCACCTTAAAGTAACTGTGTGTTTGTGTGTGTCAGGTGGATAATGCTCAGACTTTGTGCTCGATGGGGGGTCTCCAGGTCATTCTAGATTGCCTGAACAGCTCTGACTTCAGATTACAGGAAAGATCTGCCTTTGTCCTGGGATCTGCTATGGCCAGGTACAAACATCAGCACGTTTTGTGTGTAGCTAGTGTTTCAATGAAGACCTTTACTTCTCCTCACTACACCTCTACAATATCAATATCACTTCTCTACATTTCATTTCGAGAGTAACTGAACCACATCTGTCCTCTGTAGCTGCACATGTCTAATTGGTCTTGTAAAACAACACACACACACACACACACACACACACACACACACACACACACACACACACACACACACACAGTGTTAACACTAGGGAGCTTGGCTCCTATAGGAAAGGGTTCAGCTTATGAATGAAAAACACTAAATGGTAAATATGTAATGATCACAAACTATAGATAGAAACTGGAAATCTGTTATTGTGACAGCCATACATATGGTTACTGTTAAATAAGGTCAGTACCGTCTCATCATTTCCTGGTCTTATTCATGGAAAAATGAATGAACATGAACATGTTCACAGCTCAGTCTGCATCAGTCTCAGTGTTGCTGTGTTTGTGCCCTGCAGTAACCCAGTGGTTCAGGTGAAAGCTGTGGAGAGTGGAGCTCTGCAATTGCTGTTAACTGCACTGGCTACTACACAGCCCCTCAGAGTGAAGAAGAAGGTACTGCCAGCCACTCACACAACCATCAACGCTCCAGTAACTATACAAACACGTAATGTTTTCTGTGTGCCATTGTCCTCATGCCAGGTCCTGTTTGCAGTAGCCGCCCTCTTGCGTCACTTCCCCTATACTCAACGTACTTTCCTGTCTCATGGGGGACTACAGGTCCTATTAGAGTTGTTTAGGGCAGATGGAGGTGGAGTTCTCCGAACACGAATTGCCACCATGTTATATGACATGATCAGCGAGAAGGTACAACACACAAGCTGTATTTAAAGTTATTCTAGGAGGTTAACTCTCCCTCAGGGTTCCTTTTGTAGTTACTTTATTACAGTTTTACACATTACATATCATTTAGCTGACACTTTTATCCAAATTATATTATAGACAATGTTTTCAATTTCTGGCCTGGACACAATGATAATTAGAACGTGTCCAGGAATGAAGAGGGCATACCTTCATCAAGGAGCAAAAGTCACCTTATATGCAATCAATCTGCACCTAATTGCACACATTAATATATTTCAGCCCCCTAAATACTGTATGTCTGATAAATCTGACAAATGTCCCAAAATTCCCAATATTGCAACATTTAAGAAAGGGATAAAAGAAAATCTGCATCTTGATCCGCATCTGCACCAAGATTTACCTACATGTACTGCACCCTCCCACCAAATGAGAGGGTGCAGTATACTGGGGTTTCTGATCAATGCTGCAACGTCAAAGACAAACAAACAAAGGCTGATGACAACATTACCTCCTTGGTGGAGGTAATGATAATAATGAGGGTGATTTGTAAGATTATGCTGAGACTGGTCTTGTCTGTTCCAACAGGAGCTGATCTCTCAGACAGGTCTGGACCCGGCATTGGATGCCGCCAATGAGGACCGTGTGCGGCAGTACTCTGAGGTGTCATTGGAGGGGGAGCTACTGGAGAAAGGCTGGTGCACTTTGGTCCCACAGTTGCTGGAGTCCACTGAGCATGACTACAGAGAGAAGGTGGGCTGAATTTGATACATAAATGAAGCAGATAGTAAGCAGCTACAATGCGAAATCAACAGTTTTTGTATTTAAGAACATTATTTATGTACATAATTATAAAGGCTGTTTTTGTCGTTTCACTTTCAGGCTCTACGGGCTTTGTTGGCAATGGCTCCCACATGTTTGGATCAGTACCGCTCTGACAGCTCTCTGCTGGGCTCCCTGCTCTCTCTCCGAGAACAGTACCAGGAAATGGTCCAGTCCGAAATGATTCTAGGAGAGGAGAACAGCTACTTCGCAGAGATTGCGGAACTTATTGATGTACTACAAGTCAAAATGAAATCACCGTAGGATTGTACAGTGACACTTTACATGGCCACAATGCAGAGACTCAAAACTAACAACCAATCTCCAGCGCATGACCAACCACAGAGTGACGAATTCCTCAAGACAAGAGTCAACTCGATGTGTGTCATGGACGAGGATCATTCAGAAAACATACATCGTAACATTAGGGACGGCTCATGAGAGTCAACATCCATGTAAGAAAGGTCTGTAATGGAAAATGCTCTTTGTGTTGATAATTTAAAAATGAATTTATATTTTTTAAGTATTTTTTTGGAACAAATGCTCTGAGTTTGGGGATTTCTTTTTGTAATACCTTTCAGTTAAACCAGTTATAAATAAGTTTAAAGTTGTAAAGCTATAACTTTAATGATGAAGGTCCATCTAATATACAGTCAGTAGGTATTCAGACCCCTTCATGTTTTTTATGCCTCTGCGCCGGTGACAGCCAGGGGCCGGAGGCATTATGTATTTTGGTTGTCCGTCCGTCCCATTCTATCTCAAGAATGCTTTGAGGGAATTTCTTCAAATTTGGTACAAATATGCCCTTGCCACAAGGATAAACCGATACGATTTTGGTGGTCAAAACTCAAGGTTAATTTGGTACAAACATTCACTTAGATTCAAGCAGTGTTGCAGCACAATCTAATACAATTGGAGTAAATGGTGACCTATCTTTAGATGTAATAAAACAACAGAAAATACTCAACATGCCTCCATACTGCTCGTGTTGTGTCATCCAAGTGTCCGAAAGCCCTGACATTCATATTCGACTCGAAACAAGGTCGTTTCCACTGTTTTAAGCCTAAATATTCTTCTGATATCTTCCTATGAGGTGCAATCACGGACCCTCGGACACACCATCGTGTGGCTAAGACCGCTAGCTTAGATAGCAGCAATAAAAAAAAGCCCTCATTAATCTAACACAGAACATTTCACCATGATAACCAGGCCAAAACAACTTGAGCCTCCTACCTCTCCCCAGTGGAAATGCAGATGTGGATGCAGATTTGAGCATATACTAAAGTAATAAAGGTATTACTTTTATAGGAGTTTTGATAAGTTATTCCAATTTTACAATATAATTTATATACAGACATAATTTCAGTACAAGCCATTATGATGTTTAGCTTAACATACTTAAACCATCATTCAGTGGCTACATTCATACATTGCATCTATGTGCATTACTTTCTTTATCATACGTGGGATGGGGAGAATGGGATAAAACGCTGACCTTCTGGTGAGTGGACCTGCTCTACCTCCTGAGCCATAGCTGCCCAACCACATCACTGTAAATATTCAATATTGTCTATTTGAAAGCAACACCTGAATGCCTCATACTTGCAAGTCGCTGAATATATACTTGAGTCAGATTCATATTCAGACGGCTGTGGCTGAGGGGTAGAGTGGTTGTCCTCCAACCTGAAGGTCGACAGTTCGATCCCTAGTCTGATCCATCTGCATGCCAAAGTGTCCTTGGGCAAGATGCTGAACCCCGAATGGCCCCCCATAGAATAACTAAGTGCTGCGAATAGATGCACTGTATGAATGTGTGTGTGTGAATTGGTGAATGTAGAACTGTACTGTAAAGCGCATTGAGTGGTCATCAAGACTAGAAAAGCACTATATAAATACAAAGCCATTTACCATATATTTGAAACATTATGATGTGGCTTAACACTGTTATAAAAATGTAGCTGAAATGAAGAGAGGCACTTTTCTTAGTGAAGTTACAATAGAGTGTGTTAAAGTGAGTGTGTGCATGCGACGTGTGCAAGCCAGTGAGAGACATGGACAGAGCAGAGCCAGGAGGGGCTGTCTGAATCAATACGCTTCCTTATAATAAAATAGCATCTTACCCATTTAAAAAAAGTAAACATATGGTTGTCGGTGATGTGGCCACAAATAATTGAATGCATTCACACCTGTACTTAGAGCTGTCCACTTAAGATTTGATCACACAGGATGTTGTTAACTTGGTTAACACTAGGTCTGAACGGGGTCTATGGAAAGCAAGACTATCTGGTCTGAACGAAATAAACTGTTATGACTCATGTCTGGAGAAGAGGAGCCCATGTTTATTATCTGCTCAATAACATCCCAGTGGTAAAGCATGGTGGTGGCATTATCATCCGGTGGAAGGCTAGTAGAAAAGCAGGAACAGGGAGACTGGTCCTCCTGCTGGTCCAAAATGCTGCAGCTCGAGGGCTGACAGGAACAATAAGTAGAGATCATATTACTCCTGTTTTAGCTTCTCTGCATTGGCTCCTTGTAAAATTCTGAATATAATTCAGATCCTGCTGCTCACATACAAAGTCCCAAACATTCAAGCCCCTTCATATATCTTCTATCCCCTCTTTTCCACCTATCTCTCTTCTCCCCATTTTCCCCTGCTCGCCCCAACCGGTCGAGCCCGGTGGCTGCCCACACTGAGTCTGGTTCTGCTAGAGGTTTCAGTTAATTAGGGAGTTCTCTCTCCACAGAGTGCTGCTCATCATGGGAATTGCTGCGTTTCCCTATAAAAAATGTAAGGTCTTGACCTTCACTGAAAAGTGCATTGAGATAATGTATATTATGATTTGGCGCTTAACAAATATATAATTGAATTGGAGTTGTCAGGTGTGAGGGAAACCCATTCATCCATCCATCCATGCATGCATGGAGCCAATCCCAGTTGACTTTGGGCAAGAGGCGTAGTAAACCCTGGACAGGTTGCCAGCGTAATGCAGAGAATTCCTAATTAAGACCTGGACACAGCCAAGAAAACACAGGGAGCAGCTTAGAGACATCTGTAAATGTCTTTGAGTCAGTGGCACAGCCAGAGCCCTGAACAAACATCTCCAGAGATACCTGTCCACTGAGGATCTCCATCCATGGGGATCTGGAGAGATGAATGTCAGAAATGCCTCAAATACACATGTGTAGACTGTCCTCAGTCTATGTTCATCAACACACAGTACAGGTAATGTCCCTGCATTTTATTCTGAAAACCTGAACCGGAAGTCGAAATATCCTAGGGAAACAAATGGATACATTAAGAGAAGCAACACAGAAAAGCAGCAGAGCATAGTAATATCTAAACAGGACAACCCCGCTACAGTATACCCCTGAGATTAGGCATGAATGGACAAAAGGGTAATTCCGAGCTAACGGTGAAAACGTCCTGCGGCTCAGTGTTTTCTAAGTGTGTTACTGCACTGTTGTTAGCATTGTAGCAGCTAGTAGCTACTAGGGCTAGCCTCTCTTTGATCCTCCAGCACAAACTGGACATGTTTCTTTCTTTCTGCCTTTAACTCCCTGTGTGTTAGTCGCGTGTGAAATTGGTTGTTGGTTGTTCTTCAGTGTCATTGCTGTATTGGGTACCTCTGTTGTCGAGTCAAGCTGTTTGAGATCTCGGTTTGAGATCTTCACTGGATGTTTTGGTCACAGGTGTATAGTGGATGAACACAACAGTGATGGAGTTGTCTCAGAGGGAGCGGCTCTCAGAGCTGGTGGAGGAGCTGACCACATCGGGGCAGCCACAGCTCAACCAGGACAAGATGAAGAAAATCAAGAAGATCTGCAAGTAAGTCGCAACCTTCACAGAGAGATTCACTGGGAGCTGAGAGCAAGCGACATGGAAGCCAATCAGGAGACTGAGCTGTGAGCTCGGATCCAAACCAGTGCTCCTAGTTGTGGCATTATTGTCATTTCAGCAGATTATACTTTGAAATTATACAATATGTCCTTTTCAATCATGATGATACTTGTTATTTGTTCAAACATCTGTGAACACCCATGAACAACTTTGGTTGGGTAATCATTTGTAACATCAATGAGCCACTGTGCACAGTAATAATTGAAAAGAAACCAGTTTTCCCAAATAACAATCATCATAATCGCTTCCCACATCTTCTGTCATATACAGTAATACAGTAGTAAAGCATCCGTTTTCACCCTATTCCAGAGACCTAGCTCAAACCAATACAGTCTAATTCAACTGGCCTGGAGTTACTCATCCATCAAGTCCGTCAGGGTTGAATCTCTGTTGAAACTGCGTTAAAGAGGTTTTGATTCAATAAAGGAGGATTTACTGTCTGTTGTATTAAAAATAATTATATATAGACTGCTTTAGCAAGGTTGTCTTAGAAAACTGCCAACTGAGTGAATGAGCATCCCCAATCTTTCTCTGTAACATGTTCGTCATGTTATTTTATTAAGACATCACAATAATTGTATTCATCCTACCATTGTATAAAAACAAATCACGGGGTTAACCACTGCTCACTGTCTGTCTGTCATTCTAGAGTGTCAAATGACTGCATCGACCACCTGTACCACTTAGTGATGGCTCAGCTCAACCAAGACCACTGCGAGGTGCGACTGTCAGCCTTCCAGATCGCCTCTGAGCTGTTTTCCAGATCACACCACTTCAGGACGCTGCTGGTAGACAACTTCCAGGTTGGTTCCAATATAGCACCACACTTCACTAAAGGAAAGGTCTGAGCAGAGTTATAAAAACATAATCACTGTTTTCTTTCCATGCCAGTGTTTCTTGTCAGTACTGTGGGAAAGGCTATCTTCTGTCTGTAATCATGCAATTCAACTTGCATTAAAAAATGAATATGCCCAATTGGCCCATCTACAGTTAGGTCCATAAATATTTGGACATTGACACAATTTCCATCATTTTGGCTCTGTACACCACCACAATGGATTTTGAATGAAACAATCAAGATGTGCTTTAAGTGCAGACTTTAATTTGAGGGTATTTACATCCAAATCAGGTTAACGGTGTAGCAATTACAACACATTTTATATGTGGCCCTTTTTAGGGGACCAAAAGTAATTGGACAAACTATCATAATCATAAATGTAATTGTCACTTTTAATACTTGGTTGCAAATCCTTTGCAGTCAATGACAGCCTGAAGTCTGGAACCCATAGACATCACTTGTTTCATTTCAAATCCATTGGTGTGGTGTGCAAAGCCAAAATGATGAAAATTGTGTCAATGTCCAAATATTTGTGGACCTAACTGTATGTCTACATGGAAACTGCATGCAACAAGCCTGGTTTTGATGTTTTTTTTAGTACCTGCTTTGGAAATGTCTTTCCTCCTGCCTTCTGCTCCTGCAGGAGTTCTTGGACTTGACAGTGGAGACAGACTTAGATCAGCCCCTCCCTCCTCCTAAAGAAGTAGCCAGGAAACTGAGGTCACTGGCTATCCAAACCGTCCAGTCATGGCATGCCTCACATGGCACAGCTTATAAGAAGTTGGCACTGGGCTACCACTTTCTCAAACAGGTTAAGAAGGTGAGAGACAATCTGTTGTACAGTTAGAGAAGCTAGACTTGGGGAAACCGCTTCACTTTGATTAGCTTTATTTAGCCCCTCTAATGAAGTCCTCTTTGCTGCTCCTACCATTAGTTGATTTGAACTTCCAGATTAAGGCATTTGTGTGGTTCTCTCTAAAAATATATTTATCATTTGGTTATTGTTGGTGGTTATACAGATAATGCCAGTCTCTTTAACTGAGCCTCAGCTGTGCCTTATAGCTGATATGATCACCAGGCTATTGAACACCAGGGGCCTGATGTACTAAAGGTTTGCGGGTGTAAAAACTTCTCCTGCACAATATTGGTCAGAGGCATCTCTTCTACAAACCCCCCACCATTTTTATTTGCCGAGGTTTTTTAATGAGATATTTTTTCTTTTGTTCTTCTTCTTCTGTCCTGCCATCTTCTCTTAATTGCATTGGTTGTTCTTTTTTTTTAGCCGCAGCATTTACTTTCTCGCAGATACTCTCCCATATTGCGTTTCTTTGAGTTATATTAATGTTTCTTTGCTGCAGCTCAACAACATGTTTTTTTGCCTCTTCCACTAACCCCTCCAATACCATGGCGTTCAATTTTGCTCTCCGCTCTCGGTTGCTCTGCCCTATGTGATGATCCATGCCGGTAAATAGTAAGGCACCCAAAACACTAATTAAAAAAAACGGCCAAACCCCAAACGAGGAATCTGTTTTCATGTACACGCAATTTAGCACTCGTTTTTTAGGATCTTAGTAGTTCAGGCCCCAAGTGTACTATGGGTTTACAAGAAGATTGACATTTAAAATTGTCAACAGTTTAAGATTTGTTGCTTAGACATGTAGATGTGTCTACCCATCAGTTCTCTCCCTGTTGAATGTCCATGTTGTCAGATCGACTTCCAGGATGCCGAGGCCAGGACTGTAGCAGAGAGGGGGAGGGAGGAGGAGAGACAAAGGAGAATGGAGAGGATCTACAAGGAGAGAGTTGAGGCAGCATGCAAAGACATGGAGGGTAAACACCACATTGTTTTATAAAAAATACACTTTTGATAATCATCATGATTTTTTTTGTCAAGAACTAGAAATATCCAAGTTTTGCTGATTGGAATTCTAACAACTTCCTTAAATCCAGTGTGGTCCTGCAAATACCTACAGACTACTAGTGATAGAATGTTAGCAATAACTTTGGACAGTTACCAAAAGCAAACCTATGCCGATATGATATCACACATATTTACTTTATAGGAAAGCACAACGTCATCTTTAGTAGAATGAATTGATCATGTTTGTAGATCTTAACAGTCTTTTCAAGGTGTCCAGTTAAATTACTGGAGTGCACCAGGAACAACTGTCTCACAACTGTAACAAGCATGTTCTTAGAAAGACTGAGGCTTATCTGCCTCATTAATGTCATCATTCATTCAGGTATTATGAGTTTCCTTTAGCTGTGAGAACCAAAAAAGTTGTAATCCTGTGTTTCAGTGACTGGAGGCCTGTTAAACTAAAGCTGATGTAGAATCTGGGTTGGCAGGTCTTCCTCTGTCCTTCTCTGTCTTGTCCGGGCTTTATTGTATTTTGTGATGACCATTTTCTTATAACTGATCTCACTTGATTGATAAACTTATTTGTAATTTCATAATGGTTATGAATATCAATGGACTGAATGAAATGATTCTAAAATTAAATTAAAGTGGCTGTCATCTGGCTTAGTTTTTTTCAGGTTTGAAGTATTGAAATATTATAGGGTTTACTAACAATGTCATATTTGTTTGTCAGAGTCGTACCAGGAAATTGAGGCAACACTGACAGAGATGGAGTCCTGTTTGAGGCTACTTTACCCTGAGTTTGGTCTCACAGACATCCACTCAGCCAGCAACACACCTTCAAGATCCCATAGAGACAACGAATTCCCATCAGATGATGGACAGCCCTGCTGCAGTAAAGATGTGAGGGATAACATGAAAGAAGAGATGGAGGAGAGCAGGGAAGCGAAAAATAGGAATGGAAAGAAGGAAATAATGTCTCAAAAAGAGGAGAGGGAGCCTTGGAATGAGCAGAAGGAGGAGAAGAAAGATGAGATTGAGAAAGTGCTTGGGGTGGGAGAGGAGGAAGAAGACACAGAAGAGGAGGAGGAGGGGGGAAGTAGTGAAGAAGAGGAAGACAGACCTTTTGATGAGGACTTGTTTATTCGGAACTCTGGACTAATTTCTCACTCTTACAGTCTGGACCTGAACCTCAGTCCAGGTGGGTAGTTCACTGACACACCTGTTTATTGTGGACCCTTCAATGGTTTATGTGTATTTTGTTAATGTAGTTTTATTTAGTATGCATTGTCTTATTTGGTTCCTATCTGACCCAGGATGACAGCACATCTAGTAAAGTCAGAAGATCGTCATCTAAATCCACAACATGACAACCTTTTAAGAGGCACAATAACAGGCAGGAATCTGCCTGTTATTGTGCCGGTGTAGTTAATAAAGTGATGGCTGAGTTTGTAAAATTAATTTATTAGTGAATTATTTACCATGAGTCACCAATAAAATGTGATTTTGCTTTCCTTTCCCAATTTTTCCTTTGAGGTTTTCATGTAAAGGAGTCAGAGGATAATGAGGCAGTGGTTTCCACAGTGATAGACCTCCACAGACTGATAACATCCAAACACCTCCCAGCTGTGCAAAGCTGGGTGCAGGTTAGTACAAAGCAGATAGAGTTTAGATTTGTAAACATGCAAAAAATGACCATGTCAAAGCCTGTACTGGAATATCAGAGGACTGCATATTACGCAGATAAATATACAAACCGTCTGCAAAGTAGAACCTTTTTGTCTCCATCTGATTTAATGTCTCGCTTGCTGTTGACAAAGGTCTGTGTCTGTCTAGGTGTTCACTAAGACTGGTGCGGGGCAACAGCTTTTAAGGAGAGCACTTGATCTGAAGACATCTTTAGAAGCAGCACTGCAAAAACACAAAGAGCTCCACATCGACTATAAGACCAGGGTCCGCAAAGTGGTGAGTGTCAGACAATATCACAGGGTTTCTTGATGCTAAGCTTATTCCTTTATATACAGTCTCTGGCTGATTCATAACACATGAAGTAACCTGCGTCAGAGTTCACCTTACTGACATATGACATGCAGGACAAGACCCTGCTTGTTATTTACCCCTGTTATATTCTTTTGGGAAATGGAAAAGTGTGCTAAGTCCTAAGAGGGAAGGAGACTTTAGTCAGAGTTTAGATGAACAATGTTGACACTGGCGTTACTTTAAAATAACATGAAGACACAGTGCTGACTGTTTTAAACAGTTACCAACTTTTACAGAAGTTTTGGCCCTTCATCTTAAAAGAGAAAACCCATATGTTTTCTTGTTAAAGAACAGAGAGGCTTTCTACATTGTTAATCATTATTTTAAAGAATGTAGCAAACAAAAGGCAGGTGTAGGAATGTGTAGGAAGAGCTTTTATTTCAACATTTGTAAGGCAGAACATTGTTTCAATGAGGTGTAAGGACACCTTCAGCCACATCTGTATATCAAATATTCGCCTTAGGGTGAAATCAAAAACTTGTCGATATGAGGGAAATCCCTCATGGCTAATGCGTGTATGTATGTTTACATCCACTGTGTGCAGGTGCTCTATTTAACGCACGGTCAGTAGTATGGCCAGCAGATGGTAGCATTGTACCACAAATAAAGAGGATGATACGTGGTCAGATGATATGACCACGTACTCAGTTTCAGAAGAGTGGTGATAACTTGGCTGCTCTTCACCGGATATGTACAAAGCGTACACTCAACATTCATGAGGGGCCATTTAGGGGTTCAGTATCTTGCCAAGGACACTTCGGCATGCAGATGGGACAGAGTGGGGTTTGAACCGGCAAACTTCTTGTTGAAGAACCACCACTCCAACCACTAGGCCACACCGCCCCCAGACACTAGTGCAGTTTGTTTTCTAGTACTAACAGTTGACTTCTGATCTTCTTCTAAATTAATGTGATTATACATAATATCAAAATGTTTGTGTCTGTAAATCATAGCACACATTCGAATAAAGTAAATTCATATTTTTTTGTATTCTAAAAGTTAAAATATATATTTTTCAAGTGCACCCACAGAACAAGGTGTCTGTTACCAGCATCAGCAAAAGTGTTTATGATTTTTTTGCATGTCTTCTTCTTGGGCTTGTTATTTACCCTCTCGAAATGATCTCCCACTTTGAATTTCCTGCCCGACGTGTGTCATTACTGTCTAATACCAGCAGGGCCCAGCTGTGTTATGTCTGTCTTTGACTTCCCGAAGGACTGCGATTCCTATTGTTCGATCAGATATTATAGGGCATTCCTACAAACCTTGAGAATTGCTTGGAGTGGGGGTTAAGGCGGGTCGTCCACTAATCGGAGGGTTGGTGGTTGAATTTCCTTGGGAAAGACGCAGAAATCCTGACTGCTCCTGACAGCTGTGTAGGCAGCGTGTGAATGAGATGCAAATTTGTCCATAGATACAGCAAAGAGCTCTTAAAAAAACTAGTAAAATCAGCAAGTAGGTCTGCCCTTTGTTCCAGGAATTCACTTTCTTTGACCATGCCTATCAGATGTGGAATATATGATGGTCTGGCGGTCTTTCTGAAATAAAAAAAAAATTGGTTTTAACTGCCACATTTATTGATTGAGTCCAATTACAAAATATTAAGGCAGGTACAGTGATACTAATATGCTAACAGGATTCAACTAACAGGATGCATCCTGCAACTATTTGTTGTGCAACAGCCAAGGGAAAGAATTTTGTTACAGATTTCAGTTTTTGATTCTAAGAAAAAAACATCAATTAAATAAATAAAACCCATGTGATTGGTGGGCAAAAATTGCAATTTTACCAATGTACAATTAAAGGTTCAGCGTGTAGAATTTACCGACTTCTAATGGTGAAGTACAAGAACCTGTGGTAGATTTCAGTTGTGATTAAAACTCAAAAGTTTTTAGTTTGTCCAGTTTGGAACTGTAAAAAACATGGCGGCCTCCATAGAGAGGACCATCTCCCGATGTACAGTAAATATTAAAAGCCCCATATTTTAGTATGGTGGGTTCAGAGGCTGGACTGGTACCGGCTGGGTAGGGCTGAGAGACCAGTGCAAGCCCATATGACTCCTATGGGTAGGAAGGATGAAACGAAGATTTAATAACATATTTCTTAGAATGGACTGAGTGAAAAAGTCCACGGAGTGACTTTTTCATACTTTGAGGCTCCCTACTGACCCTCTTCAAGTCATTATGGATAGTAAAAGCCCAGAATATGTATTTTACCAAATATGGGCCCTATATATTATATTTTAAATATAAAGTGAACATTCTAGGGTAAAGAAAACAACAATTTGTACAATTTAGATGAAACACACTGGTGAAAATGTCACTATGATTATTTAGAATTCAGTTTCCCTTTTTTAACTTAATCTTACACACTGAGCCTTTAAATCAAAATTTGACTCCACTCAGCTGTGATGCTATCTTCTTTCGTGATTACTATTTCAGCAATATTAAGAGTTTAGGTAGGATTCAAGAAGAATAAATTAATTCTTATTTTATCTTTCCTCTAAAATAAGCTAAATACATAATGTCAGATATGTAAATGACCAATCATTGTTACGAGTTCATTTAAACCTTTTTATTGTATACTTTCACGTCAGACTCAAAAACTCATACCAATATTGTTATGTGATAGCTTGCATGGCTCTGTCTGAAATGTGTCATCTCTCTGTTTTAGGACAGGATGGAAATATTTACAGTAAAAACATTTAGAACAGGTGAGATAGCAGGGCACAGCTATAATGCATAATGTATCAAAGACAGAGGGAGAAGAAATTGGGGAGCATTTGTGAAGATGTACCCGTTCATTCACTTTACTACCACTAATGTGCTCCATATCTTGACAGCTGATATGTCTATCTGGGTGTTTCTTTATCTGGGATAGAATCATAGTTTTTGCTGTTGTCGAGATTAGTAAACAGATCAGTGATGTCTTGAATAAATGTTGCGTCATGAGTATGTTGAGTCAAACGTATTATTTATTTGTGAGGTTAATATGTGTTGAAATGTTTTAACGTGTTTATTAAAAAGCATGCTGGTATTGCTACATACCTGTTGTGCTGATGCTGAAAAAAAGAAAGAAATCGTATGCAGGCTGCAGTTTCAGGTTTTAAAGGACCAATAAATGCAAACTGCTTTATGAGTTTAAAAAAGACATAAAGTTGTAGCGTGTAAATCCATCTTTCGCTGAACAGAGCGGCAGAGTGACAGTGACAGAGCACCGAGCGTCTCACTCTGCCTGGTTATCACTGTCAGGGCCCAGTCTGCTGCACCAGTAGGCCCAGCAATGTGATAACCACACAACTTACAGCCCCTTTATCATAATTAGCTTTTCCTTTTTAGCCTTAAAAGGCCTTCCATTACTGGGTCCTTTTCTATCGGGCTGCTGACACACCACACGATTGGGTTTTCTCTCAACAGGCCTCTGAATACAGTCTCCCATAACAGTAAGCTGAAGAGAGAGGAGTGTTATGTAGGCTTATGTAGATAGAGTGGCTTGTTTATTGAATGACAGAATGAGACATAGGGTAGAGTGAAAAAGCTCCGTGAAGTTGGAAGACAATTGTACGAAAAATGAAGTAAGCGGTTTTTTAAAGGGTTGAGTTCTTGGATTTATAACATTCTTCGCCTTCTGTAAACTTTCAATCTGTGCAAGAGAGGGGGCGAATAATACAAACCTGCAGCGTGGCTTTGTATGGAGATCAACAAAGGTGAACTTTGACCTGTGACATTTGCCTTTATTTGTGTATATGTGACTGTGCATAAGAGTTTCTGTTTTTCTCCAAAAAGCAACTTTTGGACTTTTGTATGCCCCACAATTTATAGAGCTTGACAAAATGTTTGTCAGTTTCCGATGCCCTCTGCAGGTGGCATATTGCTAAAGTTGTGGGTGAACTATGAGCTTTTTGTCAAAGAACCAGGATTGGCCTAACATACTATACCTTTTTCAGTTTGGTTCTGAATCAGAATACCTTATAATAAATAAATACAAGATCCCCCCCCCAAAAAAATATAGCAAAACATGATTGAAATATTATTGTTTTCAGGGCTTAAGATCTTAACCCATGTAAAGCAGTTTTTATTGTGCATACTCAAAAGTTATTCCTCATAGGGCTAAACTGAGCATGTGTTGCCACCTCGGTCAAAGCTAATCTAATTCATCTGCTCTGGCTTTTAATGAACCCTAACTGAACTGAATATTGGCCTGATATCTGCAGACAGGTGCTGGATAACATTACCTACCTGATTGGTAGTAACAAATTTAGCAAAAATACTTTTGAGTGGCTTCAACTCATCTAACCAGAAAAAACAGCACACTGACAAAAACATTATATTATCTGGTTACATGCAGCTGGGTAATGATCCATCTTTTCATCATGTTAATTTTGAATGCTTCTTGACCTTGGAATCACTCACTAGCCTTTTCTGAGCTTTTCTGAGCTTTTCGCCAAATCTCATGGTTTTTATCAGTGGTTGAAATTGTCTCACTTAGGCCTAGTTTATCTCAGCTGACAATGACAGATGTCTGCAAATGAAGGCAGTGAAATGTGGTTGAAAATCTGGGCAAACAATAATTTGAAGTGGGAGTTTTATTGTTGAAATTAATAAAATAACAATGGCACCATACAAATCAGTGGTATTTTTTAAATAATATTTTATGTTGTCTATTGCAATTGTTTTAATGTTATGTGATGGGTTTAACTACAACAAAGGGGGAATTTAGCTGTGATTAAACATCACATTAAAGGGATGTTTGTTAAGGCAGTTTATGCAATACGTCTCACCTTTCATGCAAACAAGTTTGAGAGGAAGGGCTCTGACAAGAGACTCGTATATGCATCCGTTGAGTGCTGCTAAGGGAAAACATGGGTTAAGAAAAGGATAAGACATGCAGACTTATTTGAACATATCTGTTTTTAAGAGTGTATTCAGTCACTCTGGGCTCCATTCA
Source organism: Pleuronectes platessa (assembly GCF_947347685.1). NCBI lineage: Eukaryota > Metazoa > Chordata > Actinopteri > Pleuronectiformes > Pleuronectidae > Pleuronectes > Pleuronectes platessa. The sequence goes on from NC_070633.1 coordinate 2,126,981, forward strand.
AACAGGCCCAGGCCTTGTTTACTGCTGATAACCCATCTTATCACAGTACAATGGATGTGACCGCTGGTTTCTCACTGGAGATAAAGAAAGACAGCCTATCCCTCTATTTCTTTCCTCCAAAGTTCCCTCCTTCTCATTTGTACACTCATTCTCTGAATGACCCTTCTTTCCACTCCTTTGTACGCCATGTCTTTCTCTGACTTACTTTGCTTATATTTCTGTTTCATTTGCATCATACATTATGTTCACAGAAAATCTCGGTGTTTTATAAATTACCCAACAGTAAATTGATAGATCTATAATTAAATCAGTACAGGAGGTGAATAAAACACAATAGAAATTGGGGATGTTTAACAATTCATGATAATAGGCATGGCAATGCCGCTTACAAATATAAGCATACCTATTGAAGCTTATAGCTAGGCTGCATCCTGAGAAGAGTTCACATTGTGGATTCTATAGTTGCGCTGGGGGACTTCAAAGCTTATGTCGACAATGATTGTGAAATCTGTAGGAGTCTGTTTGGGAGAAAGCTTTGTGATAGTTTGTTATACATGGGCCAGAACAAACACCATGTTCAAGTATAAGATGATTCATAAGATTACTTGGTACCAGATCACCTTAGACCACGAGTCATATCATCAGATCTGCGGACATGTTTTGGACTTCTGTGGGAAGAAAGAAGCAGAGCTGTCAATTGATCACCACCTGTTGGTGAGTTGGTTCAAATGCTTCCGTAAAGACCTGGTAAACCCAAATGAGTTGTGATGGTGAACAGGGAACATCTGGTGGACATCCCTTTCTGTAATGTCTTTAACTCCCACCACTGGGAGAATTTATTGTGCATCCTGGCCAGTGGGAGCTGTGGTTTAAAGTTGGTGCCTGTCTACGAAGCAAAAATGGAGAAGGACTTTCGGTTGGCCTTAAAGAAGTCTTGGCATGCCATTAAATGACTTGGGAAGGGATACAACAGGCATGTTGCATGGAGGTTGGGAGCTGTACCTGGGGATTGGGAGACTGGGATGTCTCCCGAGGAAAGAAGGCTCTGGCCAATTGTTGAACCTTGGATACAGAAGTAGTCATTCTGTTTCTATCCTTACTACCAAACTGTGGACCAGCTTTTTTACCCCCTACTAGGGGACCCTATGGGGGTTTAAAATGGGAGTATGGGGTCTTTGCTCATCCAGCCTTGTATAACCACAGTGTTTGTGATTTTCGTGGAGAGAATCATAAGGCGCAACTGGTGAGTAGAGGGTTCATTTGGGATCAATGTGACCTTTTGGCTCAATCAGATCATGCAGTGTGCACAAGGGATTTTTGCAGCAGTGAAGTGGTCTGGATGAGAATGCTGGAAAATGGTGACTTGCTCTCTATCTACTCAGCTTGTGTGGTGTATGTGTGCAACCATGTACGCGGCTCCGGGCTAGGAGAACGGCTGACATTTAGGCTAAAAACATGGTGTAAATTACGCTTTTTTGAGTTGAATTTAAATGTCGGAGCTTACAGATACTTGAATGAAACCACAGGAGCAGTATGGAGGCATTTTATGTTTTTTTCCTACGTTTTAAGAAGTGCTTGCTATTTACTTCAATTCTATTGGATTTGGCCGCAAGGCTGTTTACCCCTGAAACTCCATTGAGTTTTGTGGACTCAAACACTTCACCCAACCCTCCATCGGCGTAACGGTCAGTAGATAGTAAGTGAATTATCTCTTTAAGTATCTTGGGGGTCTTGTTCACATATGAGCAGAAGATGAAGCGCAAGATGGACACGGGGGTCAATGCAGTGTGAGCCTTAATGGTGGTATTGTACAGGACTGTTGAGGTGTGGAGCTTCCTTGACACCACAACGATCTGGTACATGAAGAAGCATGGCTTTCAATTTACTAGTTGATCTATGTTGTGACTCTCACCTATGGTCATGTGCTACGAGTAGTGACCAAAAGAATAAGATCGTAAATACAACTGGATGAAATTAGATTTCTTCTTTGGTCAGCTGGGCTTAGCCTTAGAGATAAGGTGTTAGAAGTAAAATCACTGTTCCTCAATCTCGATGGCGGACGGTTGAGGTGGTTTGGGCATCTAATCAGGATGCCTCCTGAGCCCCTTCTATTGGAGGTTTACTGAGCATGCCCAACTGAGAGGAGACCCAGGGGTAGACCCAGAGCTCCCATCCACAACCCAATCTCAGATAACCGGCAGACATTTGATGGATTGATCATGGGGAGGAGAAAGTACTCTGTGGTAGGAAGCAAAGAGAGAGCTGACTCCGGACAAAGAGATGAGAGCTTTTTGAAATATGATTTTTACTATATTTTGTGGGACCACTCATGAGACCACAAGTTGGAAAATACAAATTTGCAAAAAAATTGTTAACAGACTGTACAGTTTCATTGTATAGCTTACATAAGTACATTAACTCTATCTATAGATAGTTTGTGAAGTCAGAGTGAAATCTAATGAGTACACTAAAACACTGTGGACGCAGTCTGGTTCCATGAGATATGTCTGATAGTGTGACAGGAGGTGATCCAGAAGACCTCTGGGCCGTTCTGATATCACTAATCACAGTGCCAAACTAGACCCCCAAGGCTCCCTGAAGGGCTCCTGCACCTTTTCAGGATAGGTGTCGTAATAGAGCTTTCAGGACATCTCAGTAAAATTAAGAAAAGCACTGTGTAATTTCACTATGGCAGTCTGCACAAATGTATAATAATGACCATTTTGATCACAGATTGAGACAGACTAGGAGGGGGAAGTGAACTAGACAGTTGAGAATAAGCTCAGTGACAGGGGAAGGTTTGGAAAGCTCTGGACTGGCTAATAGACCTGCCAGGCTAGGTTAGTGAAATAAAGATGTCACCTTATACATCATATAAGCTGACTGCTCCCCAGAGACAAAGGATGTGTGTGTGTGCGTGCATGTGTGTGCGTGCGTGCGTGCGTGCGTGCGTGTGTGTGTGTACGCGTGTGTGTGCACGCGTGTGTGCGTATGTGTCTGGGAAGGTTGGGGGTCGAGGCGTATAATGGGGTTGAGCAGCAGAGAGGAGGCAGTCGAACAGGGGGAGTGGAAAGCTTTTTTCTCATTAGTCTACGATCCCATGGGATCCTTTCTATGTTGTAATGAATAGGAGTGCAAGGTGGTAATAGAGATGTGGGGTGTTGTGGCAAATCAAGACCCAGATAGGTCAGACTCCAATGGAAGCTTAAGGCCTAATTAGTTTGTAAATATGTTAAAATCAATGAGAGGCAGCACGTGCAGTGTCTTCAGCAGAACCAATATATTTTAAAGAAATAGTTGGTTTGTTGAAGAGACTGGATGTGTACTAGCTTTATTCAAATTATTTTTGTAATAGGGCAGGGAGATTCAGGCTGCTAGCAGATTTGCTCAGTCCAGCCTGAACTGAATGTTGGTTCAAATGAATCAATCATGCTATTGAGGTTCGTGGAGTTCTAAATATTTTTTTATTAGATTTTGTTATGGCCTTCTTCAGAATGAACCACAGTATTATTGCTGGGATTCTATCAGCACTTATTTGTCTTTGACCTGTTTCACCAAAACTACCCCTGTCAGTTATAGATGCAGTTGATAAGATTTCGTAAAATGAGAAGAAGGGTAACAAAAACTTGAGAATTTGAGATACCTTTCCACTGAGATCCTGACTGCTGTAACTGCAGCAACCAGAAAAAACAACATAGAGAATGCCTGAATCAATGATTTCAGCAACGTTGCAAATGTAATAACAAAGCCCTAACCATCAGTAAAAGTAATAATGGAAAAAAAGCTTACGTTAGCCCAAATACTTTATTACGTTTTTTAATTATCATTGCCTTTGAATCAGATATGAGGCTAACTCGTGCAATGTGGTAATCCACTTCAACAACACTGCTGTACAGAAACATAATTTGTGCAAGAGCAGTGATTGACACACATCCTGGCTCTTATTAGTGGTTTAGTAATGGGAGCTTTGGATTCCTCCAAATTGGATTACAATCAGTAGGTGCAGCCAGAGCATCAGATAGTTTGCTAATATTTACTGCCTCACAGTAAATATTGTGAGGCAGTAAACCCCGCCTCTGATAAAATTGCCTAATACCGGGTTCGAGAAACTTAAAGGAGACATATTATGCCCATTTTACCGCAAGTTGAAATGGTTCCTTGGGATCTTAAGGAAATGTCTGTAAAAAATGTTGGTCAAAATACCACAAGGATTACCCTGTCTAAAACAGCCTGCTATGACATGTAGACAGACTGTGACGTCAATTCTGGTCGTAATCCCATTCGACGCACTCTAGCGTATAGTTTCTGACATAGAGGAACCACAACAAAACGCAGGATTTTTTTTTTTTCCAGAGTTTTTGGGACAGTAGACATGCCAGATACCCAAATTAACGTGTAGAAGCACTACAAAAGTAGAATTTTCATAATATGTCCCCTTTAAATAAAACATCTCTCAGTACAGTGTCAATATCAATAGTCTGCACTCATTTATGAACCAGAATATCCTTAGGAAATTGACTGAGTTCATTAAGCTAATTGTTTCTAACTTGCTCTCTCTTGGGGAAATGTCTTGAGTGCGTGCGTGCGTGTGTGCGTGCGTGCGTGCGTCTGAGAAACCAGGTGGAGAGTCATATTAACTTGTCAAGGGAGACAATGGAGACATCTCTAAAGTTTTTTTCAGCCCCTTGTGTTCTGCCCTCCTCTCCTCCTCTCCTTCTGCTTTCACGTCCTCCTCCCCTTCTCCATGTGAGTGTGTGATGGTTAACATAACCCTCCCCGCCATACAACTGACTTATGGCTGTGCAGTAATAATTTGCCAGACCTTGGCAGGCTGAGTGTACATTAGCATATAAATAGCAGATGCACTGAGTGCCCATCACAGTCGACTACATTTAATTTTTGGTTTATAAGATTGAATGGGTTTTTAAATGCAGTGCCATCAAACTTGCCAAGAGACAAATGAAGTCAGGGAAGCAGTTGTCCGAGGCAGAGCCCTCACATATTTTTTTTAAAGGATAAGAGTCTTATTTAAGGGAGGGGAGAGGGCAGGAGAGAGGGGAGATGCCTTAGAAGCTGAATAAGCACCTGTGGAAATGTATTTACTTAAATCCTGTTCTGACATTTTTTAACTCTGTAGTTGATCTTCATACATTAAATTACCAAAAGTAGGTGGACACCCAAACATTACAAAAATATGAAGTCTTCAACGTACTACTCTTCTGGATTCAGTTTTCCCACCAGATGTTTAACCTGGCTTCAGCGAACTTCACCCAGTTCAGCCATAAGAGCACCAGTACAAACACTAGTAATAGTAACATCATTTTAATGTTATTGATTCCAACGCCAGAGTTTCTCTGTGCAATAGGGGGATTATATTTATGATTTCTCATTTTCAGGAATATAAAAGTGTAACTTGCTTTTAACTAAACATGGTAGACCTTCTTTGGAACCTATGTTTCCTTTAAATTCAACACAAAGGCCACTCGGTTGTTTTATTGAAATATAAAATGTGTAAAGTCATGTCATTTTAAACACACCTCAGATCTAAAAATATGGACCAAGAATACGAAGATTTTCCTTAGCATGACACATCTATTGGCTTTTTGGATTTATGCATGAATCTACGACACTAAAAATGCTTAATTATAATACATATTTTAAAGAATAAATGTCATCATATACTGCTGCAAAGGAACAGTAGCAGGTTCTTCATATAGGTGCACACATCCACTTACGTAACCATAGTGTTGACAAGACTTCTGATATCTACACCTAATGTTAGCTAATATAGCCAGCTATTGTTCAAGTTATTTCTTAACTTACAATTACCTTTAATACTCGTAATGATTTATTTCCATCAGTTAGATATTTTACACTGAATGCAACACCAACTGAAATGCAAAAATCCCTCTTGTAATTTTAATAATCCATATTAGGGATAACATTTAAATTAAGATTATTTGAAATATATTATGTATAAATATAATTAAAAAAAAGTTATCCTTCATGGTTATATGTCACTTAGATCCTTCAAAATGCTCACATGAAAAGTTAGTTGGTGAATCAACAGAAAATTAATAAACAACGAATTTGTTAATTTATTTATCATATAGTTTATGTTATACTAGGAGAGGCGGTGGTCTAGTGGCAGAAACTTGGACTATGGGCAGAGAAGGTCTCTGGTTCGTCTCTGGTTCGACTCCACGGAGAGACAACAAAAGACGAACCTGGATTGACCTGTCCAAAAATCCAAGAGTCTCCCTACCCTGTCTAGTGCCCCTGAGCAAGGCACCTTACTCCCCCAACATCTGCTTGAGCGCCTGTACGCGGCTGCTCACTGCTCTGTGTGTACTGCACAAGATGGGTCAAAAGCAGAGATTAAATTTCCCTACCTGCATGAGTGTGCCTTTGCATGACTGTGCATGTGTTTGGGATGAATAAATGCATCTTAATCTTAATACTAGTAGTTTCATATTGTTAGTTGGAATAGATAAGACAGGCTATTTGTTTGAAAAGCTGTAGTGGGCTTTCCCCCCCCCAAAATGTATAGACCTAAGGATTAATCGCTTCAGAAAAATAATTGAAAATGTTGCAGCTTCATAAATACGGTCCTGGTCAGCAGTTGTGATTAGTTGTACATGGTTGTTGCTGCAAAATCCAATCAAACTTTGTTATTGCCCAAGTAAAATATGGTCCCATCTTAAGCACACACTTACAACGAAGCTCTTTTGTATTTGGCAGTTACTTATTTTTCTTTCTTCCCTATTGTCCCTTGGAGCCTCTTATTTTTTATCTTTGACTAAACATTGCCATTATAGTAACACATAACCCTGCTTTACTTAAACAACTTTACCTAATTCATTCTGCTCTGTGCAGGAACAGTTTTTTGTATCTATCTGTGTTGGTATTTAATGTTGAAGGTACCAATATTTGTTTTGTCTCTTTGCTATTACATTGACACATGGTCCTGCTTTTTTGAAACCATGACTTCTAATTTGTCTGGTAAATCTTGAGGTTTTGTTAAAGATGCAATTTTTATGTCGTCCGGGGAACTCTGTGGCACTGTGTGATTATCTCTTAGTGTGTGTCCTGGAGAATAAACCAAAGCTCTGCTCATGCAGCCATGTGGGGGAATAGAGGCCATATTTTAGCCATGCTCCCCGTCAGCAAAATGTTTCTGGAGGAAGGCTAATTCTACGCTGAGACTTACGGCTCTGCCAGGCCTGCCGACAGCAGTTGATGCTATCAGGATTAAATTAAGGTGAATTAGAGACAAAGCTGCAGAAAGAGGGGAAGAAAGGATGATGTTGGGGCAGGATTTTCCTCCAGCTGGGTGATCACTTCTTAGTCTTAGGTCATTGATCAGAGCAGAATAAACCAGCCAGGATTAAAGCAGACAAGCACAAAACCTATAGAGACTATATCTGTGTGTGTGCGTGTGTGTGTGTGCTGTGTGGGGATCTATTGTACCGTGAGGATGAACAGTGTAGCAGTGGAGTGGAGTAATGAAGAAAGTTTGGTTTGGTGTTTAAAGTGTTACTCTTCTGTTTAAGGGCATTCTCTCAGGTTTTCTCTTAAGAAACAAACAAGATGCAGTCTCAGTATCTCACAGCTCTAATTCACAATGTGCAGTATCTTTTCTGTGATTCAAAGGATCATTTGTAATAATAACAGCTCTGTTTTATCTGAGTCAGGAGGATTTAACTCCTAACTTTACGGCAGCTCTACATTTCACAGAGTTACTTTATTGTTGGAATTTGTTGTTTCATTTTATGACGAGTTCAGTTTATCCTGGTTATTAATTCTATTCCCTGAAATATATGCATGTATACAAGAAGACATGGGATTTTTGCATGACAAAACAGAACCAGCAAAAGGTCCATTAGGAGCTTTTGTAAGGTTTTAATTGCACCAGAAGATCAAGTTTCCCCAGCTAAAACAAGATGTTTAGGTGACTCATTTGATTTGATGTAAACATAAAGATATCAGTTATCGCAGTTATCAATATTGTAGGACTTGATGCAAAGATTATATCCTTTTTTATTTCATTCTTGATTATTATATAAATATTGTAATATAATGCACTTCTCTTAATTACTTCAAGGATCCTAGATTTCTTCTACCTCCTATAAGTAAGCAACACTGTTGTTTCCTATACATGTAAAATAGCCTAATCACATATGTCTGTACATATGTGATTAGGCTGTGTCATCAACTGTTTTCGCCTTGTACAGGCTGAACTTGAGGGTACGCTGGTCCTACAGTGGTAGTGACAAAGTGTGATGGGACTGTAAGCGGCTGGCCATCATCCACCAACATTTCCAGCCTTGGGCTTGCTCAAACTGACCACTCCTGTTCAGTGGAGAAGGCCCTCTCTATCCCTGGGCGAGGGAAGGACGTCATTGGTTGCTTTAAGCAGGAAGCTAATCCGGCTTGCTCCCATTCCCCGCAGGTCCTTCCTGCTGATCTTACTTTTCTCTTTGCTCTCCCTTTTCATCCACTGCCCCTTTCTGGCTTTAGTGGCAGCCTTTGCACATCTTTCTGCCTTTTCTTGATGCGGGATTTCCAGGATTACCATTTTTTGCCGCTCTGTAGGACTTGCCTTGTTCCACAGGGGTCTACTCTGACCTAGGTCCAAACCTCCTCTACCCTGATGAACGTTGTCAAGGATAGTCCAACAGCCCATATAGATTTGTCTCAGGACTCTGAGAGGGTCATCTCGAGCCTTGTCTTGGTACATTTAAACTTCTCTACAACGCTTGGTATGGGCAGCTCGAGGTTGCCGTGTCCGTACAGGCCGATGATGCTTAGGCATCTTGGGTTTCCTCACTACCTTCTCACATAGGAGTTGATCATGATCATCTTCATATTCTCAACTCTTGTAAGGGGAACAACAACTACTGTAAGTGGCCAAACTCTAGGCATCGTGCTTTAGCTTGCCAGGTAGCAGGGACTTATCGATGTTTTGTCTTATTTCTGCAGGCTGTTGTTTTCAGCAGGGACAGACTAAATAAATTAGAAACCAAAAATGTTCACTCCACTGCCGCAGTCTCACATCTCGTTCCAGAGATAATATCTCTTCAACACAAACATTGCTCAGATCTGTAGAGTATTTTGAGTCATCACAGTCCTGAAAACCGCTAGCAGGTCTACAGAGACTGTAGTTGCTGTCTACATTGCTTTTAGGACACGTTATAAAAACTTTATTTTCACAAAGTAGATATTTTAGACATCATGCAGCTCAGACTGAAACACTTACATCAAGTAACCAGCAAGATTAATTGGAAACCCAAAGGCCCAGGTCCATGTTGCTTCACAGACATGAGAAACATGATTTAGGGTATTCAATCAAAATTCAAGGAAGTGCAGCTAAAGAAAACTTCCTCCAGCAAAGGTCCAGAACATCATAATGTTTAACTGGCGTTATGATTCAGTTGAATATACTGTATATCGAAATAGTAGATGTTTCAACATCTGTGTGTAGCCAGCAACCATCTGTTGTATATAATGCAGTAATATTTCAACAATGTTTATTTCAGTATTGAGCTCGATGGATTATAAATAAGTACTCTATTAAAAACTAAATGCTCTTTTCTCATGTCAAGTGAAAATAAATAAGAATACAAAAAAAGAAAACTTTTCTAAAAATGTGCACCTTAATAAAGTGCCAAAAATAACCAAACATATCAACAAAATTTCCCTTTTTCTTCTTTATGTTAACAAATTTTCACAGTCTCAACCAATGTTTTGGAAGCTTTTCTTGTGAGCTGTTGCTCGTCCTGCCAGGATTTTAAAATATGAGATATGATAATTTTTTGTTTTGGAACTGCCTGTCGGAAGAATGAATATTCTTGATTAAAAACTCAGATTGGCTGTCTAATTTTCTCTTTTTAGAGAATGCCATGTGAAGTCACTTTTCTTATATTTTTCTGGTTCACTTCTCACTGTCTTTTATCCTTTCTCTCATCTGTCTACGTCTGACTACTGACTACGAACAAAATGCTCAATTCACAGATTTGATTTCTGTGTGGTATTACGTGAGAAGATTTACAAGGCATGACATTTGTTTTGAAGTTTTCTGGGCTTTTAAACCAGTGCTGCAAGGGCTATAGAAGTAATAGTAAATAGAAGTTTCACCCTATTTTCATAACATCAAATAACTAATTAGAAACAAAATCTATATTATCTTTATGTATACAACATTTTATGAATGAGGCCTAATTTCACTCCGTTTTACCATCCACATTGTTCCTGTTACTGTGCATGCATCAATTGCAACTAATTAGGCAATAATTGTTTGGTTGCTGGTTGATTTGTAATATGAAGTGTTTTAATTGGTCTCTGTTTGCTGGATCGAGAAGTGTGTACAGACTTGCCACCATGGTTAAGTGACTGTCCTGTGGTTCAGTTTTCTGTGTGGATATGTTTCAATCATCATCTAAGGACTCCTCATTCGTAAACCAATTCTACATTTTAAAAGGCTTTATCAACAGTAACAGTGCAGTCTTATATCTTATGCGCACCCACACACACACTCTCTCACAAAGGTATTACACATTAATAAAAAATAGGCCTTTGGGAATAAGAGGTTAGTTTAACGTTAGGTTTGACTGCTCCTCATAAAGCTAATCACTGTGATTATAATGCTGCTAGAATGGTGTGTGTGCATGTGCACATGCGTGTCTGAGTACGAGTGGTAGCTGCTTCGCCTTTAACAGCTGAGGACATGGAAATGACCCCTGTGTGTGTGAGTGTTGTGTTATGCATTGTAGCTCAGCCAATGCCTAACAACCTCACTAGGAAATTAAAAACCGTAAATTCTGCTTAGCATTGATGGGAGCTCATCTCACACACACACACAAACACACACGCACGCACACACACACACACACACACACACACACACACACATACAGTTTAAGAGGAAACTACCACTGTAACCAAGCAATGGCTGGCAACTTTCAGCAGCCCAGCAAGAGAGGCACTACATGAAGAAACAGTCTATTCTTCAATTTCACATGGAAAAATACGTTCCAGAGATCCAGCCTTATACAATGTTTTCAACTCATCCTGTTACTGTTGGAGTACACCTTATGGGTGCCCTAGTGTACTGGATGTTGCCATTATTGTCAGTTTGATTGCACTTTTGCACTTAATAAGCAAGTGTGATTTTGAAGGCTATTATTGAGGTACTTGTACCGCAGTGATTGGTGGTGTTAGAGCTGCTTTGACTTTCAAAAAACACACTTTTTTATTTTCAATTAAGAATTTTTAATTTGCATAAAGCTGTAAAGTGTTACAGTGTCATATCTAGAAGTGGCATCCAGCTAAGACGACTCCTAATACACCAACTAGAAGGATCAGTGAGGTAATGAAGATGTTTACACTACCAGCTAAAGGCTTCAAATCATTTTTAGAGCTGGTTAACATCTCTGCCCATGAGTTAACCTCTGAAACATCATGTAGCAAAGTGTCCATCTCAGCACACCACTCTTTGGATTTGTTATAATTAGCTCCTAATAATCTGTCTATCGGACTGCCATGCTGCTTTTTCCTCTTGAGTTAATATCTTGGACAGTCCTGCTCCCATGCTAGCTCGCAGGTAATGCCCCACATATGCAATGACAGCAGGTGAGAGAGGCAATGAAATATTTTAACAATTTAATTACACTAAGTGGGTGAGTGTTGTCCTGCAGTCTTGGCTACAATATAACCTGAAGATAATCAGTCTGCAACAATACACAAGTTGAATTGAAAGTTAATTCTACACCTTTAAACTAGTAGTTTCATAAACTGTTGACTAGGTCTTTTAATGGTTGAAGGTCCCAGGACAAGCAAATTAGTAGACCATATATGTCAATATACCATTGTCATTGCACTCCAAAAAAAATATTGTGCACGTCATGTAATAGTCTTATTTTTTATATTTAAAAATAAATAAAATAATTTGTTTTCTAGTTTTGATATTAACAAAAGCTGAACCTTCCTCAGATGAAGGCCTCTTCAGACGGACAGGATGAGGAGGATGATGATGACGATGATGACTTTGATGAGGTTCCAGAGAAAGAGGGATATGAGCCACACATTCCAGAGCATCTAAGAAGCGAGTATGGTGAGTCCAACTACAGAAACATTTGTTTGTTACCTCAATCCTAAAAACATATTCATACGTGGTGCAAGTCAATGTACAAAAAGGCCTGGTGCAACCCTATACTTTCAAATTTCAAACATAGAAACACACACACACACAATCTCTCATACGAGTGAAATATATTTCCCCTTTTCAAATTATAAGTACAATATAAGTAATGTAAAATTGGGAATCTAAATACCTAAAGCAAAAACAAAGCACAGGCCAAACATTTGTGTGATTACCTACATAGGTTGATGTTACAGTGGAGTAAATCAGTTGATAGCCACTAATACAAAGTACTTGGTGACACTGACATGACCATAACTGCTTCCTGAGCCTAGCCAGGCTAAAAGGAGTGAGTGACCTGGCCAGTGACCTGGCCTAGTCTCACATACTGGGTTCTGATGGTTAAGTGTGTGTTTTTTATTTGAATGCAGCAGTGACTTTTAATGGAGACAGATAGCTTATTTTTCACAAGCATCTTCCCTTTGTACCTTTGACATCCATTTTACCTCTACACAGAGTCATCACTAGCTACATAGGAGTAACTGTTAAAGTATTGGTCCTTCTTTCATCGTGGTTTCATTGGAGTCGTATGGATCATGTTTAGCCTCCAGGCATCACAGTAGGTTAGAGGTTAAATGCTCAGGTCTTTAACCAACTGCTCATTTTATTGCTGTATCAGCTACATAGCAACATGTTTTTTCTAAATATTAGATGAAATTTGAATGCTGTTAATAATATTATCAGTGAACATGTGAAGGCTCTAGGCAATTGTAAACGCTGCTCTGTCAGCCATATTCAAACCTCTCGCCATCCCTTGTATAGATTTATATGTGGATTCATATGTGTTTTATGTGAGTGTCTGTATTTATATGTGTTTGTTAATGACGCCATACCAGAACATGTTGACAGTGCCGTTATTACGAGGTCAGGCATGTTGTTGTGGTCGTGAGTTGGCCTCTGACCCCTGCTCTGTACTCCCCTCCGGAGTCGTTACATTCACACTGAGCCTCTTCTTTACCTGTGAGGGCATCCCTCTCTCCTCCCATGCCCACCATTACTAATCAATTAGACACAAAAGTAATTAGATTGTATCTGATGGGTCCAAACCAGCTGTGTGTGTGTCAGGGTGATTAGTGGGCTAGATCATTACGATCTGCAGAGGCCATACCAAATTAACAATGCAACCTCTTTAATGAGCTCCTATTAGCCCCGCACACAGATTTTACCACCTTACACACACACACGCACACACACACATGCACATTGTGACACACACGCACATGCACATGCACTCACACACACCTGCCATCTCTTCTGAATTTTAAAGGAATCCTGACAGTTATTTAAAAAAACATGATTTTGTGCTGCAAATTAGGAAACCTTTTCTGCTTATTCCTCTTCGATATCTTTTTACTGGAGTAGACATATACTGCTCTGCAGTGGAGTGTTGAGACAAATGATGTGCCACTTGTCTCACACTTAACACTTGTTCTTTGCAAACACAAATGTATTCATATGTAGCTTTAGCTGGAGCAGACAAACCTCAGGTGTATTTGGTGTGTTTAATCTGTATATGTTCACGCTATTCATCTGATTACCAGAACCAAAGGAATAATTGGGAGTTAAAAATGTCTCATCATGGAGCTTTATGTCCTCCTCTGACTATTCAACCCAGCCAGTGGTTCAAATGTTATTCTAGTTACTCTTTTGTCTTCCTTTCTCTCCTTTCCCCTGTTGATACCTTGAAAAACATGTAACATTTAACATGTGTTTTCAAGATGTTTCAAGATGTTGATAAGTGAAGTCAGAGGGGAATGGTCAGATGGCTTGGAGCTGAAAAAGGCTACAGTAATTCAGATAAACACTCTTTAGAACTGTGTTATGCAAAGAAACATCCCAGAAAGACCGACAAGTCAAACCCAAAGATGGATGGTCTACAACATCAGAAACAGGTTCCACTCCTGTCAGCAAAGAAAATAAATCTGAGGCTGCAGTGACACAGACTGACGGCACACAATCTTGATTTCTGTTGAGGCTGCAGATGGTAGAGTCACAATCTGGAATCAATAGCATTATTCCATTGACCTGAGCAGCCTAATGTCAACACTCCATGCTGCTGCTGGTTGTGTGATGTTAAATGTTTCCTTGAATCACTCTGGGCCCTTAATACCAATCAATCATATTCTGAATGTCACAGTCTATATGAGTAGTGTTGTTGATCATGTTCGTCTATTCATGGTCACAGTTTAGCATCTTATCATGGCTCCTTCCATGAACTTCAGTGACCTCCACAATCATCATATGTGTATCCAGTAGATCCTTTGTGATGTGGTAGATCAGGAGATTGGCAGCATGAATGTGCACCTGACAAATCTACAGAAATGGTGTTTCTAATAAAGGGCTCAGAGTGTACAGCTGTACTCCGCTCTCACCTTCTTCCTCCCCTCTGTGCTGTTGTGTCATCCTGATTATCAGTCCTCTTATCCCTCTCTCTGCTGTCAGGACACTATCTCTCTCTCAAATTAACATTTTAATTACAGGCCCTCCTTAACCCAAGAAAATCAATACTTCTCTCCGCTTTCCACTGGCTTGTATTTCTCTCCCCTTACCTTCTCTCTTTTGTCGTCTTCTCTTTTTTTCCTGCTATTTTGTCTGGTTTGTTTGAAAAGATGTGAGAGAAGCAGATTGACACTGTATTTGAAACCAGCTGGCAGAATTATGCTGTTATTCTATCCATACGAGACACATTTTATGTGTTTGTGGCAATTGACCATGTCACGGGGCTCTCCCACAGCCAGAGACAAAGGTGTCACTTTTCAGCATCTTTTACTAGTAATGACACGAGCATCCATAAATTTAACTTAACATGAACAACTAGCTTTTCAGCTCAGTCTCTCAGTCCCAGTGTGTCTTGTGTCTCTCTGTGACTCAGTCCTCCGTGAACTTCGCTCATGTCTTGTCTCTCTGTGACTGCCTCAGTCCTTGTGTGTCTCGGTCCTCAGTGTCTCCCTGAGGGAGCTCCGCTGCTGCCTTTTCAACCTGAGAATCAATTGGCTAACAGCTCTCACCTGCGCTGATTAATCCTCTGGTAAAGGTTAAGGTGTTCTCCCAGCCACCTCCACAACGTAGTTAAAACATCAGCTATGTATCTTGGAGCCAGACCATTCAGGGCTTTAAAAGTGATAAGCAAAATTTTTAAATCCACTCTTAATCTAATGGGAAGCCAGTACAAAGATGCAAGAATGTGTGTGATATGTTTGTGTTTTCGGCTATCTGTAAAAATTCTGGCTACTGTATTTTTTATGAGCTGAAGTGAGGAGAGAGATTTTGTAGTGAAGAGAGAGAAAAGAGAGTTGCAATATTCTCACCATGTTGATATAAATGCATGAAGGACGGTTTCTAGAGAGAAAAGGCTGTTTAAATCTCTGGCCAATTGGTTTAGGGTCAAAAGAGGGTCTGTTTATCTTATTAAAGTTTGATCATAATTTCTCCTTGTCTTTGTTGTTAGGTTTGGATCCCACTCCTTCCACCTCAGCAGCACCTGTCACAGCAAAACTTCCTGCTAAGAGACCTTCAGCTCCAGCCCCTCATTCTTCCTCACACTCGTCTACCTTCAGGCGTATGAAGCGTCTCACAGAAGAGGAGCAGGATCCAACTTGTGCAGCTGCCACGGTGCGCCTCCTAAGACAGAGCCTTCCTCTTTCTGTGGAGCCCAGGTGACAAATCCTTGTGCTTACCTCATAAATTAACATTTCCACTTTCTTTAACCTCCTCTTGAACACCCCTGGGTCTATGTTCTCTCATCCTCCATTACCTCTACCTACCATATTTTCCTGTTCTACACCCTTTTCCCCTTCTTTCCATCAGCCTCAGTGTGTACCTGCAGTCACCATCACTCATTAGCACACAGGGCCAGCTCCAAACTTTCCTTCCCTCTTACCTCAAATATAAGGGCATGAGCTCCGGTTAATTACACTCTAGCTGTTAGTCTAATATAATTTTTTTATTATTATAGCATTATACTTGCTTTGTGCAAGTACACTTATAATACACAATGAGCTCAACTTCATGTCACTGAAATAAGCAGCCTGGGCAGAAATATGGAAAATGCATATTTGCACGTTGCAATTTGGTGCAGATTTTAAATGTGATTTACATTGTCATATAAAGTGCATTTAAATAAACATTTTAATTTTACTTCATTACTTTGACAAGTAAGAGAGGAAATGCAAGTAATGTGACTTGCATTTCAAGGGACTTGTATTTTAAGACGACACCTCAGCAGATGATGTTTATGTTCATTGTTTCATGTCCAGCAAGGTTAGAGTTTACGACAATTCTTTGATAAATGTATATCCAGTTTAGGCTCAGCTAAAAAAAAAAATTGATAACCATGCAGTTTGGGCCACAGTGAGTTTAACATGTAATTGATAGTAGTAATAGATCATTGAAAGCAGGCATGGTTAAGTGTAATTTTAGATTGCTAATGATTTGAAATTTGGCAAAGTAAATTTCATTATAAACATTGATATGCCAACACAAGCACTAACTTAACATGGCTATGTTATGTTGTAAATTATGAATGGCTAATCCTAAACCTGTTCATAGCCCTGTGATCTGAGACATGGATAGAGATTAACCTGTTTCTCAAATGATGCTGCCCAAACTACACTGGCCTCTGTCAGCAGACATTATCTTGGGTCCCAAGGGCCCAGCATCTAATGACCAGGCTAATTAGGTCAAGCTGAGCACTCTGGAACCTAATCATGTTCCAGCAGGGCAACAGTCTATTTAATCACGTATTTTCGTAAGTCAATTAGAAAACTAGTGGTAGAGATGTGTGTCTGCACAGAGCAATGCTGTTATCTGATTAAAACCTCAAATAAATAATTACAGAGGATAACACCAGTTTGTAGTTCAAGCAGTGAAGTCTGTATTTAATGGCTGCTCTGTTATACTGTTACTCTTTTGCATTAAACACATACACAAGCTCCATTTGATTACAAACACTCTTCCGGTCCTTTTTCAAGCCATTATGTGAAATGTTCTGGTTACCTTCAGCTGCACTTACAATATTTTGAAGTTTCTGTATG
This sequence comes from Pleuronectes platessa, assembly GCF_947347685.1. Classification (NCBI taxonomy): domain Eukaryota; kingdom Metazoa; phylum Chordata; class Actinopteri; order Pleuronectiformes; family Pleuronectidae; genus Pleuronectes; species Pleuronectes platessa. Next base: position 2,144,213 of record NC_070633.1, read on the forward strand.
AAGCTATTTTAACTCTCCCTCCACTCGCCTTCCCAAAGCAGCAGCAGCAGCTCACCAGGTCCCAGATCATCTCGGTCCAGCTCAGACCAGAAGGCTGTGGATGCTCCTGTGGTTCCATTTGGTTTGGACCTGTACTACTGGGGACAGGAGCAGCCCAATGCTGGCAAGATCATCAAGTAATGAAAAAACTCACATGGATCATATCACTGATAGATACAACGGTTGCTGTACATTACTCTGCATATCATTGACCTGTTTAATTATTATCTAAAGACATACATTTTTAGGAATGTTGAGCTATTCTCTATAATTTTATTCCTGAGTTTTTTTTGTGAATGAATGTTAGTTCATGTTGAAACAGAAGAAATGTTATGGCGATGAAATTCCCTCAAAATTTCCACTACATCTACTCTCATAGAATATGATAATAAACCCAGCCTTTGAAAACTACATTTCACCCTCTCTTTCTGCATATATTGTCAGCTTGTCGGTCAGTTTTAAACAGTGTGCTATCCAGTGGATGTTCAATACAAAATATTCAATTTTTATACTCTTACAGTTAGTTTCATAATGTTTACATTTTATTGCAGATACTGGCAGCTATGTGTTTTTTGGGATCCTATGTTTTTTCTTTGTGCAGAGCGGCTTCTCAGCATCAGTTCTGGGTGCCCATTGAGGTGGAGGAAGAGGTGGAAAATGAGCAGTTACTGGCAGAGAGCAAGAGCAGATACATCTCCTTCCCTGGAAGCTTCACTCCTGTCAGTCATTACTGTAGAGCTCCACTGGGTAATGGAAAGCTGTGTCAGAGGCAGGACCGGCTCAAGGTATCAGGACAAACACACATTTACATCTGTTTCTGTTTCCTCTAATGGCAACAGTATATGTTTGAGCTAGGACTGTGTTTCTTCTAGTGTCCTTTCCATGGCCGGATCATTCCTCGAGACCAGGAGGGTCGACCCTGTAAGCGAGAGGACCAAGTGAGGGAGGAGCAGGAGGAGAGGAGGAAGAGGACAGAGCAGCCTGGTGAGAAATGACACACACATACACACTCACACATACAGTAACCATTACTGAGCTCTGAAAAATGTAAAACACAGTCACAGCCATTAAGGCCTTTAGGGGAGAGCGGGGTAATGTGGGACATTTTTTACATTTGCTCCCATCTAGGCGAGCTAAAATGATATATGAGTAAAATTTACACATTTCCCATTAATTCAGGATGTTTTCTAGCAATGGAAATGATCAGAATGTCTTCAGGACAAAGGGCAGTGAAAATATGATTGTTTTAAAAAAACGGGGTAAAGTGGTCCACTTACTTTTTCCACTTTAAAACTACCATAACAACACATGTTGTAATAGTTAAAATCCCGACAGCTAGATTGACAACCACTAATATCGGACTAGTAACAGAATCATGGGGATTGGTCAATTAAGCACATTTATGATTATTATGATTCATGTGATCTCTTGCACACCCTACCTTACCTGCACATTGTTTCTCTGTCCAATTGGCAGGGACAGGGATATTGTTTTTCTCTGCATATTCAAATGCCAGTTCACGGCACTTAACTGGAGCAAGGCCATGGAACTGGTCAGCTAGTTATTTCAAGTGTTTGGCAAGCTCCTCCTCCATCTCATCTGTGAATATTCTCTTTACCTCAGCTACTGCACCCCAGGCTACAGATTTTACTTTCCATTTCTCTTTTTTCTTTATGCATCTTTTGAGGGTTGTCTTGTCAATATTTCTATCCCTTCCAGCTTTTCTTAAGGACTTCTTTCCTTGCATGACCTCAGCGGCTACAATCTCCATCTCTGCGAGGGGTGTTTGGCCCCAGGTTGTCTTCCTGGTGTATAGTTTCTTGGCATAATGGCTTTTCTACAATGTTTATGACATTAAAAATAAAACATATATAATGTAATATAACACTAAAATATGTTTAAGACTAAACTTAAGTTGTGCTTCATGGTGGGGTAAAGGGAGACAGTGTCTCCCTTTACCCCACAGCATTTGTCCCACTTTACCCCACAGCCACCGTTTTAGAAAAAAAACATCTCTTAGCAATTCAGGCTAATCTTCAGCTAGCATCAATCACATGGTTTTATATGTTTGAAGTTCACCAACATGTATGAGATAAGTTTTTCTACCTGATTCAATTTGTTTTGACACAACAGTTGATTAAGTCCAAAGCACGGAAATTTACTTTTACATGCAAAAAACACATTTTTGTGAAAAACATACTTTCAACAGCACTAGCACCAACTTCTCCTTCATGGCAAGGGGGGAATGGGAGGGGCTTGAACACATAATGGTCAAATTATAATTATGTTTTCCGTTGCCTAGATACAGGGGGTGTCTCACATTACCTGATGTCCCACTTTACCCCGCTCTCCCCTATTCTGGATTTCAGTTGTGAATAAACTTATGAATAAACTAATGCTTTCAAGGTCAAACATTTATTTTCATACTAACTTACTCATTCACATCAGTATTTTGTATTAATCAAGGTCCAATAACTAGCTTTTTCCAGAGTTTACAACTTTTTGTACGATTAACATCTATCTACTATTTCCAGAAATCTCTGTCTGTCTGTGGAATGCATAACTCGGAAACTGTTCATCTTATCAGCTTTACTCTTGGAATGTGTATAGTTAAGGGCCCATAGAAGTGCAGTGTTGAATTTGGTGCAATCTGGACTTGTGATACATTCAATATCAATAAGATTGGAATGATAGCAGTCAGTGTGGGTGGAGCAGTGTGAAAACTGAGTGAAATATTAACTTTATTTCCACCCTAACCCAGTAATAAGCAAATGTCAGTCTGAAAAAAACATATTCAGAGAGCCAGGGTTAGTGTTTTCACAAACCTAAGAAACCAAATCTGTCATAAGTGGATAATTGGGTCTGGTAGTGACATTGTTTTTTGGCATTGGCTGTTTTGCTGTTGGTCTAAATGCTCAGATCAGTTTGTGAGTAAGTGGTTAGTTCGATGATATATTTTTATTTTTGTGCACTAGTGGTATTGTCTTTCACAGCTTAGTGTGTGTCTAGTCTGAAATGACACAACAAACAATAAGAGTTTGTAAAGGAAATAACAGATGAAGTTATCTTTGTGGTCTGTCATACATTGTGTGTGTGTGTGTGTGTGTGTGTGTGTGTGTGTGTGTGTGTGTGTGTGTGTGTGTGTGTGTGTGTGTGTGTGTGTGTGTGTGTGTGTGTGTGTGTGTGTGTGTGTGTGTGTGTGTGTGTGTGTGTGTGTGTGTGTGTGTGCGCGCCTGCGTGCCTGCGTGAAAGTAAGAGTCTCTAGTCTGCAAGATTTCCACTAGCTGCCTGCAGTGTCTCGTTAACTGACAATGTGTTGGTGTGGAGTGGGGGGTAGCTGAGTCCAGTGAGTTGTGAAATAGCATCTTTTGTTACAAACAACACTATTGATCCATGAGTCAATCTCACATCTAGTCTCTCTCTCACCTCCACACACGCACACACACAAGGGGGACAGTGGCCTGAGTGAGTTGATGGATGTTGGCCTCAGAGCCCTCTACCTATTCGGTCTCACATTCACACATTGTATAAATAATGTTTACAGTGAGGTGAACCAGTCAGGACATTGTGCAGGTCAGCTGACACCAGTTACCATCGTAACAGATTAGGAGACAACATTTGTAATTTATATACATATGTATAAAATATATTTAACTGTTGACAATAAACCAAATTCAAAGGAAATTGGCAATACTTAAAGGGGACATAATATGCCCATTTTACCACAATTGATATGGTTCCTTGGGGTCTTAATGAAATGTTTGTAATATTTTGGTCAAGATACCACAAGGAAAATTTAAAACAGCACCCCTTTTACCCTGTCTAAAACAGCCCTCCTCAGATTGACCTGTTTTGAGTGCCCCGCCCCCCTCACCCCCGGTGAGCCTGGCTGCAAGAGCCTCAGCTCCCCAGCGCAGCCCTGCAGTGGGAGCAGTGGGAGCTTGTGCTGGCCCAGCAGCAGGATCCTTCCACACTGTTGAGTCAATGTTTAGAGGTGTCCCGGGGTCTCCGCCTCGACGATCGGCATGTTTATGTGGCCACTTAGTTGTCTGAGGGGTAGCAGCAGCGAGCTAACGCTAGCTTGCAGCTACTTAAGGCCGAATTATAGTCCTGCAACTGCAATCTCGGAAGGCCACGCAGTTGCATCGACGGACTCGTTTTGGTTTATGCTTCTCTAACGTGTTGCGCGTGTTGCAACGCAATTCACCGCCAGAACATTAGGCGGAGTAACGATGTTTGTCGAAGACAAAACAGACAAAGAAGAGACGTCTTCTTCTTCGTCGACTGTTTATTTACATCGCCACTCCGGCTCCTCATATCCTATTTCTGGCGGACAAATCGGCCAGTCAGTGACGGGTTATACAAGTGGTCATACTTTCGGATCTCTTCTGCCAAGTGCTCTTCTATTTGGTCCATATTCATTCTTTTAAATCTTCCGTGATTTCTGCGTATTATGGGGTATGAAACCGGAAACTAGACTGCGGACGGGATGTGGTAAGCAGACCAATCACAAGCCTTGCGGGCTGGGTGAGGCTCGCGTCGCTTTGTCGTATAGTTCGAAAAATTGGCGGACGCACGCAAGCCGCCAGAGGGCTCGAAAGGGGCGTGCTGCATGTCTTGCGTGCATGCGTGCGTGAGTACAACCCGACTATAATTCAGCCTTTAGATCAAGATCTTTGCAAGGGCAGCTCACTAGGAGCATTGGAGACTTCCCTGCGGTGTAGCCGGGGAAGCGGCTGTGACACGGTGCTATGCGGGGACGTCCGAGGCAGCGGCGGATTTGCTAACGTGGCCGCCTCGGCCGGCCCAGATCGCACCGTGTCACCGCCGCTCCCCCCGTCACTTTTTTGCCGCATGTTAACTCGCTGCTTACCTTGAGCCGGCCTCACCGCAAGGAAGTCTCCAATGCTCCCAGTGAGCTGCCCTCGCGTAGTGTGGTAGCAGTAGCGAGCTAACGCTAGCCACTGCTACCCCTCAGACATCTAGGTGGCCGCATAAACATGTCGATCATCGAGGGACGGAGACCCCCGGGACACTAAACGCTTTCCTTAGGGGTGGCTTTGGCTGAGGGGTAGAGTGGTCGTCCTCCAACCTGAAGGTCGGTGGTTCGATCCCCAGTCTGACCCATCTGCATGCCGAAGTGTCCTTGGGCAAGATGCTAAACCCTGAATGGCCCCCCATAGAATAACAAAGTGCTGCGATTATATGCACTGTATGAATGTGTGTGTGAATGGGTGAATGTAAAACTGTACTGTAAAGTGCTTTGAGTGGTCATCAAGACTAGAAAAGCACTAAAGAACAGCAATTGAGAATTTGTGTCATTCATAATCCAATTAGTTGATTAATCGTTTTAATAATCGCAGTTTTAAAACAAGTTTTTGGGACGGTAGACATGCCTAGGTAGATACCCAAATTAACGTGTAGAAGCACTACAAAAGTGGAATTTTCATAATATGTCCCCTTTAAAGGATGGAAAATATCACCTACTTGTTATTTAAGGAGTCCCAGATAATATCCTTACCATGGAGTGTCAAGGTAACAGGTGTAACCTCTGTCCCGGTTCAAAGATGCTCTCTGGTGTTAAATGTGTCTGTTCTCCTTGGTCTCTCTCCAGCTGTCCCTGGTGGATGTCCTTTGACCCCATCCAATCCTTTCTCATTGTTTAAATTCACTCTGTTCTTCCTCCTACACATGAGTCTGAAAAACACATTCACAGCCAGTACTGTTATTTATACCAGCTACAAGGCACAAGTCAACACAGACCTCTCTTAGCAGAGGATAGCATGTCTTAATACATCGGTTCCCAAACTGGGGTACGCGAAGTGGTTCAGGGGGTACACGCGGCGGCTAGCACGGAGCCCCGGGGGGCTGGAATCCCACCTCAGCCGGCGCGGGCCGGCCCTCACTTTCACTTTAAGTGCTCGTGTCCGACCCCAGCGTTTTTTTGTCATGTTGGTATCCGCCGCCGCCACGCCCCCCGCCCTGAGTGACGCAACTTTGTTGAAAAAAACGTGGGGGTACGTAGCTGGAGATTGAATGTATAAAGGGGTACGGGCCTGTAAAAACTTGTGGAACCACTGTCTTTATACAATAGTATGAAAGTGTGTGTGTGTGTGTGTTCCTGTACTTATACCTTTGTGAGGACCATTTAAGGGAAAGACGATAAGGACATTATGGCCTTTCGTAAATTTTTAAAGAACTGTTTGAGGGTTAATACTTTGTTTTAGGGTAAGGGTCAGAATTAGGTTTCCTCACTAACACTACTCGGGTGGCTGTTGCTGAGGGGCAGTTCGATCCCCAGTTGTCCCCATCTGCATGCCGAAGTGTCTTTGGGCAAGATGCTGAACCCCGAATGGCCCCTCAAAGAACAACAAAGTGCTGCTAATAGATGCAATGTATGAATGGGTGAATATAAAACTGTACTGTAAAGAGCTTTGAGTGGTCATCAAGACTAGAAAACGCAATATAAATACAAAAACATTTTACCATTTACTAAGAGAGGTGTGTGCGTGTGTGTCTCAGTGTGTGTGTGAGAGAGTGTCTTTATTGTCTGCTTGTGAAGGTTTGCATCAGAGTTCATGCAGGTGACAGACAGTTGCAGGGAATGATGTTCCACTACGCTGTGCTTCTCTGGATTCATTCTCTCTCCATCTCACATGCGCACAGACACACACACATACATACACTCTCGCTGTGCTTAGTGGTGCGTAGCTGAACGACTGAACCAACCGAAAACCCCAAATGCCTTTTTGTGTGTGTGTGTGTGTGTGTGCATGCGTGTGTGTGTGTGTTTATCCAGGAAGTAGCCAGGCCATAAACACACACACACACTCACGAACAGACCCCAGCTGTAAAGGCTAAAAGGTGTTGACAGAGTGAAGAGCCCTGCTGTAACATGGATTAAATTCAAAAGACTTTCTTTTGTCTTTCTCTCATGGGCATCTCTTCTTCCTCTTCCTCTGTCTCTCTCTCTGTGTCTCTCTCTCTCTCTCTCTGTGTGTCTCTCTCTCTCTCTCTCTCTCTGTCTCGCTCTCTCGCTCTCTCTGACACACACACTATGTAAATGCAGCTGCTCTCCTTTAAGCAGTAATGATTCTCTTAAATACACCAGCTGCTTTTCAATTACTGCTTGTGTGTGTGTGTGTGTGTGTGTGTGTGTGTGTGTGTGTGTGTGTGTGTGTGTGTGTGTGTGTGTGTGTGTGTGTGTGTGTGTGTGTGTGTGTGTGTGTGTGTGTGTGTGTGTGTGTGTGTGTGTGTGTGTTAGTCATGTAATGAGGGATATTTTAAGGTCCATTCAGACCCAGGGTCATAGGGGCTGATTAATAACCCCACACCCACAGTGATCTGGGGTCAGTGTTTTGACAGAGCAGAGAGCCCAGCTTTAATCCCATCACAATCACAGTGTAATTACTTTGCATTACTGCAGGTTTATCTCTAATTCAAGCGCAGGACGTCATTAAATAGAAGTGTCTCTTCGTTTAGAACATCATTACTCTGCATTATAGCCCCTTTTACTTTATCACCCAGAAATATGACATTACACTTTCATTAACACCAGAATTGGATCCAAATGGCTCTGTACAACACACTGTTTACTACCTATGGTTTGCAAAACTGGGCAGTATGAGCTCATTTACGTTATCAGCTGCAATTACTTCATTACACTTTTCAGTCAAATCACTTGTTGTGAACGTTTGAGTCTGTAATTGCAGCAGATAGAGAGTAGTTGTTTAATGAAGGATTTAACTACTCGCAAATGATGTGAGCCTACACAAAGACTTAGTTCAATCACTGCTGGTAAGTTTTTTTTATTCTGTGCGTCAGTCTCAAGTGTAATTTTGTCACAAATTTACAATTATCCTGTGCTCATTCTGACCGATGTCACGTAAATAAATGGTACCATTAACATGATAATGTTTCATTAGCTTACCTTTTAAAAATGGCAGAATAATTGTGGTTTGTCCCAGCTCTGCTGTCACTGCTCAATGTCAATTTTTTTCTCCAAAGGAGATGTCAACTGTGTCACACAGTGCTTCTATATCTAGCTCTCCTCTCTGTTTGGGACTCATTGACATGCAGGGCTAGTTTTACCCATCCTGGAACATGGTAAAACTACCGTCCGCTCTGTCATGTCATTCATACTCTGGGTGTGACAAAGAGCTAGTGATGTACCTGACCTTCAAATTAGTTGATGACCCGCACGACATCCTTAGCTACAACAGGTGACATTAGCAAACATTACTGGAAGAAACAGATTGTTGTTGAAAGAGCTGCCCGTTAATACAAGCACATATAGATCAAACCAGGATGTGGTTTTGCATATTGGTTTTCTCCGAAGTCTTTAAGTTTTTCTTTCCTTCCAAAGAAAAAGCAGTCTGAGCAAAATAGGTTTTGTTACCCTTACCTTAACCATCACAAGTACATGCCCATCTTTACTGTTATCTTTCATTTGTTTCTTTGGTTCTATGAAAATTGTAAAACATTTTGTTGAAACTTCTTTTTTCAATCACAACTTTTTATCATTGACAATTTAAGTGTTTAAGAACCGGAATAATGTTTCTTTATCTGATGTAGACTGGCGTGATGCAGAGCTGATGCGAGACATTGAGGCAGCAACAGGAGAAAACCTGGGTTCGGACAGAGTGGGTAAAAAAGGGAAGGGGAAGAAGAAGAAGTTTCCCAACCTCAGTGATCTGAAGCAGAGCGCCAACACAACCCGTTCCAGACTGGAGAAAAAAGTCTTCAACAAGTATGTACTGAAACCTCCTGTTATAGCAGTGCTATAAAAGCAACCACTATTAGGTTAGGTTGCCATCATGTTGTCTTTATATTATAAATGACTATGGTTCAGATCACATGTTCAAACGAGTTGTAATTGGAGTGAAGGTTGAACTGAGTCGTGTTTGTTGTTTTGTATTGTAGTGTTATGGTGTGTAACTTTATTTTCGCTCATTTGTTATCTTTTTCACCTCCCATCTTGCTCTCCTGTCCTCGGTTCTGTCCGTCCCTCCAGGAGCAGCATGCGGAGAGTGGCTCAGGTGATGAGTAAAGCTGACGGAAGAAAACATGACAAGTTCTCCAACCAGTTCAACTATGCTCTCAACTGACCTCCAGCCAGTGTCTAAGGCCTCTGACTAAAATGACACGGACTGAGGAGTGCTTCTCATTGATTCTGTTTGTACTGATCCGAAAGGAAGATCTTAATTGTTGATGTGAAAATGCTGTATATGAATCTGGTTACCAGATAAATAATTGTATTAGTGTTTAATATTTTAAACACTATTTGAACACAACAGTGCAGTTGGAATGATTTGACTTGTGTCTCAACTTTTTAAGGAAAGGTAATTTGATCATTATCAATCAATCAATCAATCAAATTTTATTTGTGTAGCCCATATTCACAAATTACAATTCGTCTCATAGGGCTTTAACATGGTGTGACATCCTCTGTCCTAAACCCTCAGCAAGAGTAAGGAAAAACTACTAAAAACCCTTTTAACAGGGTAAAAATACGTAGAAACCTCAGAGAGAGCCACATGTGAGGGATCCCTCTCCCAGGACGGACAGAAGTGCAATAGATACCACGTGCAGGAAAACATCATCAAGATTAAAGTCTTCAAGATTAAAGATTAAAGTCTCTAGCAGCATTTGATGAGGGTAGACATCCCGAAGGACAACCCCAACATGACATGCCAAGCAGTTCCGCTGCAATCACAGTCAATGGTCAGCAACCAGCAGGACCACGATCCACCATCCAGACCAGAACGCCACTCCAGTCCTCAGTCACCGTCCACCGCCATCCACCACGGGCCGCCGCCGCGGTCCTGGTCCAATGCTCGTACCCGATGCCAACGCGACACAGGGTCCACCACCACCACCACCACCACGATCAGCCCACACGACACAGAATCCGCCACACTGGGTCCACCACCACGACCCCCGGTGCGCGATCAACAAACCGCAATCCATGGTGCGGCCACAGAGGCCCTGGATCTGTGGGTGATAAAGCAAAGGGATTCCGGGGAAGGGGGATAGGGATGGAGAAGAGGAAGGAGAAGCTGGAAAAAGAAGCCCCGTGTGTCATGTGTCATAAAATAGAACAAGTTACGTTCTGCCGCACTAATTAGCTCTAACTATAAGCTTTATCAAAAAGGAAGGTTTTGAGCGTTAAACGAACAGATGGTGTCTGCCTCCCGAACTGAAAGTGGTAGTTTATTCCACAGCAGAGGAGCTTGATGGCTGAAAGCTCTGGCTCCTACTCTACTTTTAGAGACTTTAGGGACGACAAGTAGGCCTGAATTCTGGGAGCGGAGTGCTCTAGTGGGTTTATAAGGTACTAACAGCTCTTTAAGGTAAAAAGGCGCTATATTATTAAGGGCCTTGAAGGTGAGGAGGAGAAATTTAAATTCTATTCTAGATTTAACCGTAAGCCAGTGTAGCGATGCTAATACTGGAGAAATGTGCTCTCTTCTCTTTGTTCTCGTCAGGACACGTGCTGCGGCATTTTGGACAAGCTGTAGAGTCTTTAACGACTTACTGCTGGAGCCTGATAATAATGAATTACAATAGTCCAGTCTCGATGTAACAAAGGCGTGGACTAGTTTTTCTGCATCTTTTTGCGAAAGATGCAGAAACAATGCATTAATCAAATGTATTGTTGCATTTTGATGATGTGCCGTTTCTGACACATTCTTTTAATAGTTTTAATATTGTCTTTGCATCTGCCAAATCCAATTTTCATTTTGTACAACTGAAATGTCCACACTTTGTGTCTGCTGTTTTTACTCGTTAAATTTATGGTTGATTTTATATTTGATTTGTGTTTTGGGGGAATAAGCCATGAAATACACTCCCTTCCCTCAGCTTTATGTGTTTGTGTCCTTGTATTGTCCTCCACTTTGAAGAGGTTATTTCAAGGTTAGTTGAGCACATGAATAAAAAAAATGGATATGCAGCTACATAACTGAGAATGAATGGAATTATTTATAAATTAATTCAGTCTGTTTGAGTCCACAAAACACTGTAGGAGTTTCCGGGGTAAATGGCATTGCGTGAAATATCCCTTTAAGCTACTACTTTTGTATCAGGATTTCCATAAAATGGATCTCTTTAATAGGCTTAAATTGACATCAAACATACTTGCTTTTTTAGCAAAGTTTAATGAACACACCAAAAGGATGTATTACTCTATGGAGGTCGTGTCTACGAAGAACATGTTGGATGCACCCCCCTTGGCTAATCAGTCTATAGTCCAAACATGGGTTACATACACACCGGGCTACATTCTCATGTCTGTGGGTAAGGTAAACATCTTGAGTTCATATTAAAGGTGTTTGAATGAAACATCAGCTCTGTTTGTGGCATCTATTGCGTGGCATCTATTGCACTTCTGTCCGTCCTGGGAGAGGGATCCCTCACATGTGGCTCTCTCTGAGGTTTCTACATATTTTTACCCTGTTAAAAGGGTTTTTAGTAGTTTTTCCTTACTCTTGCTGAGGGTTAAGGACAGAGGATGCCACACCCTGTTAAAGCCCTATGAGATGAATTGTAATTTGTGAATATGGGCTATACAAATAAAATTTGATTGATTGATTGATTGATTGGTTTGTCACTGGACAGAAATCCAGTGAAATCCTTTTATGACAGAATGAGGGTGGAACAAACCTCTCTACATAATCAAACTGTACAGACTGCTGCAAGGGCAAGTGTTTTCCAACCACTTTATCAAGAGAGGCGAAACCGGGTACTAAAAACCATTAGGAGTCATGAGTTGAGTTGTAGAAGTAGTGTGGTCAACATTCAGATTACTGAAGTTATGGGTGAAAACATGTTCGATCTCCAGAGGGAAATAAACTGAGCTGTGCCCATAAACCTGCAACTTCTCACAGGAAGAATGGGAGGATCCTCAGATTTCTGACTGACCACCTACCAGCCTACCTTCCTCCCTGAAGGGTGAAACTCAACTTTTTTTTAATTTTACAAACTAATTCAGTTGCTAATTGCCTGTGAGATACATTGTACTAAACTGTGGAAACCGTCTACAGCCAAACAGTTTACATATCAATACTAATCACAGCTCTCATGTGAGTTACATTGTGTCCAATGTTATGCGATCAGTGCTTTGATGTGTAAATAAAAACTCAGAATCCTTTCTCCTCAAAGGTTAAACTGAACAAATGATCATCTTGTAACACATTACTTTTATTGTTTTATTACAACCTCTAGTATCATCAATTTGTAAAATATGTTACATGTTATAATTTGTTTGCAGGCTTATGTAAAAAATTGCAAACATGGTGAGATAAGAAGTTTGCTTTGGTGGAGGTATGCAATCTCCTAGCTACATATTTTATCTATTATATAATGTGAAAATACATCAGCTTGACAGTTTTATACTTAATAACAGAGATTTGCCTTTATATATAATTTTAGGTCTTATATATATAGTTTGAGCGGCTGTGGATGAGAAAAAAAGTGCTGCTCATGTACTGTATGAACGTGCTCGTGAATGGGTGAATGATAAAAGAAAATTGTACTGACAAGCGCTTTGAGTCGTCATAAAGACTAGAAAAGCACTGTATAAATACAGATCATTTACCAGAAGTGTTTCCACAGCAATATATATCACATTAACTTTGCAATTGTTATAGAACAAAAAATATGCAAACCAAATAAGCTACTGTAGCTGTAGAAAACATTGTGTAGAAAATGGCTTATGTAGTAAACTTGTGAAACATTTGCAGACGAACAAACACTGAAGGAAGAAAAAAAAACGTATTATCAGCAGGAAGTTTGAGCCATTGTTTCAGTTCTTCAATTTGTTAAACGTTTTTTGTCAGTTTAGCAGTTTAGCCTCGGCCAAATGATAAATGTTTGAAACATTTTCTTTCCCTAGTGAAGCAAAGATGAACATTGAATCTCATAGAGGTTAGAGGCTGGATTGATTGCAGAAATTGCCACGACCACACTGGACACATTTCACAGGCTAGTGTCTGACCTGATCAGTGCAAACATCATCTGGAACACCAACAGGAACTCTGGTGGTAGAGACGTGGTGTTAAGTGTTGGACGACCTATAAGAACGCAAAAGAATATGGCTAGTGGCAACCTCTGCCTGGAAGCTCCTTTGTTTCAGTGGCTTTTGGACTCCAATTGGTACAGTAACACTGGCAGACCCACCATGCATTAACAACGGCTTAACTGAGGGTTTGCAAAACAGCTAGTGGCACCACCTCATGTGGCAATTTAACCTTGCAAAACATTCATTAAGGAAATCAACTTGTCATACTCCTTCGCTATGTGTGACATAGGACCAACATTGGATAGCAAAATGTGACTTCCGTTTTCTGTTTGCATCGATTGCTTTGAATTGAACAAAAAAAAATCGAAACAATTAAAATAATTAAGCTGCTCATTGCCATATTTTGTATTATTCTTCATGACTATTTTAAAGAGTCATATGTGAAGATATGATATTTCAATAACTTGGTTTGTATCAATTTTCCAAGAAATGTGGTCAGTTTTGAAATGTGATATCGGACATGGTATTAAAGCATTTAAATTGTATGAATTGAATGGGTTGAGACTCATACCTTTAGTGACAAAAAACAAACCTTTCAGAATTTCCTGGTTCTGTCACATGTGCCAACTATCTAGGCTGCCATTTTGGAAATGTTTTTGTTGTCATGCAAACAAAGTCACATGACATCATCCAGATGTTCAGTATGTGTCCCTTAGGGACTTTATGAGTTTTAGTCAATGGTAAAGCTATCTTAAGTTCCGTGTTGACATGACTGCTGCACTCTCTTATTTCTCCCTGGAATTTCAGTTGAAAATAGTGCATGTATTGAACTTATGTGAAGCACATTGAATTGTCCCTGTGTTACTGCACAGAAAGACGTGCCTGTAAATGACTGGCTATAATTGTAAATGAACAAATTAATCTGATGATATGAGATGTTGCACGTGACATCTGGCATATGGCTAATTTCTGATATTTTGTTGGTGTTTGGAGCCTCTGAAATTTTACTTTGTGTAGACTGCATGAGCATCAGCACTGCTGCTAGCTGTGAGTGGTAGTAGTAGAGTTAGTGGAATTGAATCTGAAACAAACTAAGCTGAATCAAATCCAGCAGAACTCTAGTCTCTGCTCTATGATTTCAATTTCACTATCACTAGTGTCATTATGTTGAGGGTCACATGGTCCGGGACATGAAGTGTCTGCTTGGACCATGGTTTAATCATTTTCAAGAAGTCACTGCTATTTGTTAATTCACTTATAAAGATTTCATGCTGAGTTCAATTGTGAAGTCCATCACATCAACTGCAACCAACTGCAGGTACCCACAGCAGCAAACCACCAGTTTCCAACATAAAACCTAGGTGCTTTGAGGCTACTAACTGCTGAACCACTGCTCCACTGCTCCACTACTCCATCCTTCACTTCATAATTAAAAGGTCACTGGACAGGTTTCACTGTTTAATTGTCATTATTTTAATATCAAAGACAATGTCATGTTGAGCTGAGGATTTAATACATCCAAGGATTTTCTGGAAACAAATTCAACAGAAACAGTCCAAATGAGAACAATCACAGCTGGAGTTACACGGTACTAACAATAGATCAAGCCATTCCTTAAGTCATAAATAAACATTCAATATTCATACAGATTTTTATTTTTTCCAAACAAAGAACTCAGCTATTTGTCTATTACATATTTTAAAACAGCATTCAGAATAGGGAGCTGGAACATAGGTTTATGTACAGTTTCTGGTAGAGATTCACATTCTATCAAAATAATCCATTGAAAGTAAAGCCTTCAAACGTTGGTAGTAAAAACAGGAGCAGAGCTGAACATGAACTGTCTGCCTGTTGTGCTGCTGCAGTTCACTCATACCACTGAAACGTTTCAGTCTCTCTGGCTCAGAGTGTGTTTGAGGGGGGATCTGTCAGGTTTGTTGTGTGTGTGTGTGTGTGTGTGTGTGTGTGTGTGTGTGTGTGTGTGTGTGTGTGTGTGTGTGTGTGTGTGTGTGTGTGTGTGAAGCTTCCAACCTCTCTGTGGCGTTTGTCTACAGATGTGTGCTGTAGAAAGCGGGGGCAGCATAGCTCTGCGTCCCCAACATGAATGGGGACAGGACGTGGCTGGCTGTGAGGAAAGGGAGCTGAACCAGGCTGCCAGTGGGAGGGTGATGGTGGCTGGCATAGCCAGCATGCATGGCCAGGTGCCCACTGACTGGGGGAGATGGGCTGAGAGGACTGAGACCCCCCAAGCCTCCTCCCCCAGCCCCTCCTGCGCCGGTGGGAGCGGACGTGTCGGCACCAGGGTTTTGTTTCTTCCACTTGGTCCGGCGGTTCTGGAACCAGATCTTGACCTGAGTCTCAGTGAGGGAGAGCGACAGGGCCAGGTTAAGCCGCTCACACACTGACAGGTAGCGGGTGGACTTGAACTTGTTCTCCAGCGCTACCAGCTGCTCGTACGTGAAGGCAGTCCGGGCTCTACGGGGCTTCCCTGACTTGGAGTCTGAGCCTGAGCGCTTCCTCTTGGGCTTGACCCCTTGGCCCCCATTCGTCTGGCCATTGCTGATCTGGCCTGCAGATCCTCCTCCTGGGCTATTGGTGTCTCTGGAGGGGTCTTGGTGGCTGTGCTGGCCCTGTTCTCTCTCTCCACTACTGGGCAAGGCTGAGCTGCTCTCTTCACTGCTGTAGGGGCCATCTGGACCCTCTGAGTCTGGCGTCCCGGATCTGTGATATCCATCTTCATCTGGGCATCTGTATGCAAAGCCTTCCTCTGAAAATACACACAGCAAAAGCAATGTCAGATTACAGCTATTGTCATAATCACAACTCACATAAGGAACTGTTGAGGTTAATACCCCTCAGTAACCAGAGGGTTGAGCTACACTTCCTCTGATGACCATTCTCAGTGCAACATTTCAGGCTCAACAAACTAAAGTACTGAAAAAAACAATTGGAAGTGAAATGAAAGAGTCAATCTTTGTGAAGGAAATATTCTGTCCAGGAGTGGACTGATCTGTGGAGCCTCAGGATATGGCTTTAGGGCCCATTTCCACGTCCTCTTTCTCTCAGTCTCTCATCATGTTTATTTTAGCAAACAAAACAGTTTTTCCTTGTACCCTAGATTCCAGCATCCTTTTCTGCCTCAGATTTGTGGTGTGACAGTGATTTTTTAAATATTTATAGACAATCACCATGAAAGCAAATTTTTTTATTTCTTATTATCTATAATGTATTATGTTGCATAATACAAAAAGTAGTTTGTGTTTTTCTAATTCATCAAATGACGAATTACCACACATATTACAATTATAATTCTCTTTGAGCCGTTATAATCCAACGTTTGGAGATTGTCCAATTCAGCCAGATCAGTCTCCATAAAGGGTCTATATCATCTGAAGAGGCCAAAATGAGCTGTGGGCCCTCAGTGAGGACAGCTGGAGTTCTTCCTACTCCTGCTTGTCTTCCTGTCAGACAGTTTCTGTTATTGCAAAATAATAATGCAAACTAAAAAAAGAATTTAGTGAATACTGTGGTTGAAGTATTTCAATTTGCAATTATACAAACAACTGGAGCCTTACCTGTTGTTCAAATGTCCCCAAAATTTAGTTATATGTGAACATGTGAACATATTGTCTAAGTGTAATTAAAATCAGTCCTAATTTTATTATAATTTTAATAAGCCACTTTCATGAAAAAAATTAAACCTACTCTGCCCTGAAACATGGTAGAAAAGTGACCACAGTGAAGCAACAATTCAGGTAAAAATCTTTCCAACTCAAGTTAACATGTGTCTGGAATAAAGAGTTCAAAGAAAAGATTTTCAACAGGTTAGAAAAATCTTAAAAAAAATCTTAAAAAAACGATAAATGTCCAGCTTATATATGACAATCCCCTTCACCCCGGTCCAGGGGTTTCAATGAATTCGTTTGATTAAAATGCATGTTTGGTTTTACGTTCTCTCGATATGAATCAATTTTCTCTCTAATTTTTTATTTGTTTTTATTTTTAAAAAAAATATCGGAGCAGATTAAAGCATTGGTACATTTATCTTAATAATTAATTAATTCATCCTTTGATCTAAATGTTAAAGAAATTTACGAAATTCACACAATAAATGAAGAATTGAAATAGCAGACAGGAAACACACAGTACAGGCTGCTGTTTGAAACCAATATTCACCAATCAATAATACCGTTGTCACACACACGTATGCACACGCAAACATGTCCAATTAGCCAACCTCGGGCCTTTTTTATTCTTGAATTGAGCTTTTCTTTTTATAGTTATATCAATATTTATTAATATAATTATTACGCATTATTAATAATAATGATAATAATAATAATGTATCCATAATAAATAAGGGTTATTATTATTATTGTTATTATTATTATTATTATTTCTAATGGAGTGTGTGTACTGAGCACGTGTCCGCTCAACACATTTGGACAGGGGGGAAAGGCGAGGAAACATAGCGGAGTGAAAAGAGGCCAGAGCCCGTGTTTAAAGGTTCATTCCGTGTAAAGTCACACTTACTCCTCGGGTACTCCTCGGCCCCGTAGCAGCCTTTGGGCTCCAGACCGGGCTCGCGCTCCACCACTCCTCCTCTCCGGTTCTCCGCTCCGTAAGCGCTCAGTTCGCGCTCTCCCCGGTCGCTCGCGTGTTGCTGCGGTCGCCGGCTGCTCGTGAACTTGTTTGGGTCCAGGATGTCCAGCACGGAGAAAGAGGTGGTCCGGTGCCCGGTGGGGCCCTGACAAACAACACACCACAATTCGTCATTTCGTTACAAGCTGCGTGTATTCACTGTGTCCAGAAGTGCAGCTGTTCACACGACACAAACCTGTGGAGCTCACCGCGTCTCATCATGTCTAACCGACTTACAATTACTTATAGCTTCTACCACAACTTCTACCACAGCTACCATTATTATTATTATTGTTATCATTATTATTGTTTTAGTCGCATTATGATTATTCATTTTGAATATGTGCCACAATTCTTTACATTACGATGTAATAATAATAATTATTGTAAAACACAGGCTACATGTAACATGATGAATACAATAATATTATTATTATTATTATTATTATTATTAATAATAACAATCTAAGTTTACAATGGGTGAGCCAGAGTAGGGACATGTATAGTCCACAGCTGTACCTAGTGTTAAAGTTGGCTATAGAAACACGCTGTGACCTGGAGGCAGACAAACAGCAGTGTGAACTGCGCACATCACAGCCAATAAAACGGACTGTAAAGTGTATTCATAAAGCAAACAGACACAGCAGCGACATAAATCCACGAGATTTCTTGTATCCAATATGTAGCGGTCAGTAGGCTATCAGCAGGCAAACGAATCAAGCCCTCTTGTACTTTTACACGTCTGCTGTTGAAGAAAAGCAGAGTGGAGAATAAAGGATGAAAAGCCCTTATTATTTTTGATGAGCAAAACCAACATGTGATTTTCAAAAGATCGTTTGCATTTATTTTTAAGCCTTGATTTATTATTCCCCTAAAATCACCAACACTCATAAAAGTTACATCAGTTTGACCCCACATGATGCTGATATGCGCATTGAATTTACTTCCTGAAGATTTATGCCAAACCAAAATGGTGCCAAGTGTATGTAGTTCAGTGGGGTTTAGGACCAGTCACTCACTAACGAAGTAAGTCTAGTGCAGGTCTACATGAATAATCTCACATTAATAATATTATTATTCTCTCTTTTAATAATCGTGAGGGTTGGACCGTAGGACCTGGTGATAAGAGTCATTTCAGAACAGCCAACCACAAAAATACACACAATCTTGTGTATATAAATATATACATATATATATATATATATATATATATATATATATATATATATATATTCTTATCAGGACATCAAAACCGGGTTGGAATCTACACCAGAGACATTTAATCTGTCTCCGATAAATTGACACGAGGATCTCCCGACAATTTACCTCTACTTCTTTAATTGTAGCCTATTTTTAAACGATAATACTTAATTTTTCGTTTAGCTGATCATTTTTCTAATTAAAGGGAAGAGAAATATTTTATCATTTACATGCTGCACTTCACAATTCTGAAGCTGGGGATTTCATTCTCCTCTTTATCAATAAAACAGCGAAAGAAGAACAAGTGAGCGTGTTTCACATATGGAAATGTGTGTGATGTTTTATAGTTTTTTACTGTTTTAAAACCACTTTCAAAACTGGCTCCTCATTTGGATTACATGTCTGACTTGGGCCTCACCGGAGGACAACATGTCACCACAGGGCCGCAGGACGTTTTACATGACCAATTCCATCACGATCATCAACATCATCATCATCATCATCATCAAAATCATCCTCATCATCATCTAACCCCAAACAGTTCGCTAGTTACACGCTAAACCTCATTCAACAATCATTAGTTTTCTTCTACTTTTAATCACGTGTAACTTTTGACGTGTTGAATCTCTGCTGTCAGTGTGTGTTTGTCTGAAAGTGCCCCCCCCCCCACAACATTGATCCATGCATCTACCTGCGGTTGCGGGACTAACACCGGGTTTGTCGGCGCGGGCTCCGAGTGGTTCTCCCCGGCCTGAACATCTCTGCCTCCGGCTACCGCGTTAGAGAAGAGCCGCTTCTCCCCAGCGGCAACTCCGTCCAGCACGTCTCCGCTGTCCGGGCCCACCACTGTCTGAATCCCGTCCCCGTCTGGCGCTCTGTCCCGGCTCATCACGGACTGGACCGCGTCCACCACGGGTCCTGCTACGGCTCTTTCCCGGCTTATCACGGCCTGGACCCCTTCTCCTCCGGGCCCCGGTACCGCTCTGTCCCGGTTCATCGCTTTACTCGCCTTTTCCCATAAATCGAAAATCCGGATTAAATTACAGGTGCGGTGTTGAATGCAAAAAGATTCCGGTTAAACCGTTTTACAGGGACTGCATATCTCGAAAATATTGAGTTCACACCACGCAGCGGTCAACATCCAGTGTGAGGGGATGTTTTCAGTCCGGTAAAGTTTTCCATCGGTGAGAGTGGACGGATGCGGGAGTGAGTGGATCAGGCTACCGGACGTGGTCCCGTCAAACTTTGAACTTCTTCTCTCCGGCTCTGTCCCTTCATCCTCCGCGTCCCCGCTACAACACAGCGTCTGCCCTAACACTGAGTCTGTGAGTCTCGTTCGGCTCGGTGTCCCGCTCTGGCACTAACACTAACACACACACGCACACACACACACACACTCCCGACCTCCAGCACCGCGCGCTTAATCTGCTCACCGGAGGGTGCGCGCTCTGGAAGCCTAACGGGAGTTGAGGGCGGAACGGACGCTGATCTATCTCTAATGGTTAAAACGCACACACACACACACACACACACACACACACACACACACACACACACACACACACACACACACACACACTCTCACACGCACACACACACACACGCACACACACACACACACACACACACACACCTATTCACTCTCTCTCTTCCCCTCTCCCTCCCTCCCTCTATTAGTTAAGTGAAGACCCCCACCCCCTCTCTCTTTTAGCGCCTCCAATTCGCAACTCCTTTTTAGGTTTTTAGCCGGTCCCTATATTCTCTATCCTACATTCACGTATAACCCTGTGTGTGTGGGTGCGTGTGCGCGTGTGTGCGTTTCTCCTTGTTTCTGCATTCCTATTCAACTCTGCGGGTTGTAATTGGATACAAATTAATCCAGTTCCACTAATAGTCCATTATCTCAGGGCTGCGCGCGCACAACGTTGAGGTGCAGACCAGTCCATCACGAGCACGAGGACGACCACACAGAGCAAAGGAAGCGCGCGCTCGCACCTCTCAGGATGTGAGTTTGGTTGTGCGCGTGCCTGAGCAGGTGAGAGGTGTGTGGCCTGCAGGGAGGCGGGCAGCTGCAGGGACACAAACGGTTAGTTTGGAACTGAGTGTAAACTATAGCTGATGCGTAAAGCTCGACCAGTGCATCCACATGAATGCAGCTCTTATCTCGGATGCAGATTCCAGGGCAGGGCCTCTCCTCAAAACTCAATTACGGCCTGAATAAAGCCGGTAATGTCCCCGCTGCAGTGAAATATTGATTCCTAATCCTTGGCAGTCATTACTATGCCAGAAAATAATAGACCACAGAATTGGATTTTGATTTAACACACGACGTGTTTATTCTAATGCTGGGGATTTAATATTCCGTTGACAGTCATTTTGAACCGCAGAGGGTAGAGAGCAGTGATGAGGCTCTGACGCAACACTTTTTATATTGTTGTGGAAGAAATTACAAAAAGAAAGAGAGGCGACGGGACATCTTTCCTGTCCTCCTCCCGGGCCCTAATACGCAAGGTCAGCTCCATGTAATTGCCTTGCTCAATGATCCTTAGGGGGACGAAATTAAAAGTTGGGAAAAATAATGGCTGAAATAATGAGACATGATTAGCCAATCAGAGGGCTGAACCCATTACGAGCCGTTTGATCTACTTCCTGCTTCCGCCCGGAGGCTTTATGACTTTATTTTAAACAGTCAATGTGTGAACTTTATATCACAGCAGTTTATTCACCTTGGGAAATATTAGCATTTTAAGAAGTGGAAGAAAAGCACTACCACCCACTGCAACAGGAAGAGTGAACAAAGGAGTATGGAAGGGTCTTATTATTTTTGTTTTATCTGCATGTGAGATGCAGGGCTGAATAAATCCAGGGCCTGTCAAATAAAAGACACATGACAACTTTACTCTTGGTTAAAACATGATGCAGTTTAAATATCAGTTTGACTCCGTGACTCTGACAAGTATGGTTATTGCCAAGTAGACCCTAAAATCCAGATACTTACAGAGTATCCAGATCTCTTTTCCCCTCCAGATTTTTTAGATAATAATAGCAACAACAACAACAAAACAATAATAATACTTATTATATGTGAGTTTAATGATAATAATTACATATGAACAGTATAACATTATGTAATGATATAAATAGCAAATATATTAAAAAGAGCAGTCAACAAAAAGAGAACATTATCAGAACAATTTAATATTGTTAAAATATAGTATTGTCTAAATTTCCTAATTTAATTAGGCTTATGTATGTGTGTGTGAGAGCGTGTGCGTGTGTCCTTTCCCACAGTGTGTGCCAACAGAGTCCCTCTCTCTAGTCACAAGTGTACGTGTGTGCTCGTGTGTCAATGTGTGAGAGGGAATGCGTGTGTGTGTCTTGTGTCTATAATTATTCTAATGAAGGTTAACGAGCTCTGCTCAACCTCCTCTTTATTAAATTAATTTCAGCCAGTAATGAATCATAATTACTATAATTAGCAGCTTAAGCTGCTTGATCTCACAGTGGTGGTTGGTCAGAGTGAGGTGATGATACAGAGGCTTCCATTTCCTCGTCCCTCTGCTGATAGTGTCTCTGCTCAGTTGCATGTATGTGCTCCACACAGGTTCACACGACTATACCTCCCCCCTGTTATTATTAGAAAACCTGAAAATCCAACCAACCTTATGGTCATATTTAAATAAATGTATAATTCTGCTGGTTCTGTTTTTTAGTGAAATGTTTACATACTGTTCTTTCATGTCTAATATCACTGAAAATCACTTTACATTTCAAATCACAAATATCTTTGTCATGAAATGCTTTGTATTAAAATGCTTTTATATTTTGCCAGCATTTGTGTGAACAATTTCAGTTCACAATTCAAATGTTGTTACTGAGGTCCTGAGCCAAGACTCATAAAGCCTACTTATATAATTAAAAAATGTAAAATATTGAATACTGACACAAATATCTGCTATCAACAAATACCAAAAAACCTATTTCATCTAAATTAAATTACCTTTATGTCTCTTAGTTCTTCTTCTCTTCCTCCTTTTTCATACATCTCTCTGCTTCTATCACATCTCTGCTTTTTTTCAAGGTTCTTTATTTTAGATCAGCACTCCTCCTCCTCCCCATTACAGGAGTTATAGTCCCCCTTGCTCTACTCACACACATTTGACCCATCCGCCCCCCCCCCTCCCCACACACACACTCACACAGTTCGACCACAATATATACTAACAGTTAGACACTCAGATAGCATCTGACCTGAAGAATTAATTAAATATGATAGCTGATTAAAAAAAGCATAACTAATAGTGTAATATCTCAAGCTGTCGTCTTTAATAGTCAACATTGTGTGTGAGTGTCTTATCTGCTGCAGACAGACGCTCCCACTATTGATTCCTGTTCATTTCAGTTGTCAGGCAGACCGCTCAGCTCATCTGGAATCATTAAACTCTACTGTCTACCTGTCTCTGTGTTCCCCAATGTCTCTCTCTCTCTCTCTCTCTCTCTCTCTCTCTCTCTCTCTCTCTCTCTCTCTCTCTCTCTCTCTCTCTCTCTATCAGATTTTCCAACATCTTTGTTTATATTTCATCCACTAAATTTACAGTAATTTTATTAACATTTCAAGGATTAAACTGTGGATGTTTAATATATTTCTAATATTCAACAAATCTGGGCAGAACAACATTAACCGTGAATGTCTTCTGTAGCACTGTATGTGTGTACGTCTTATTCCTACAGCTTCAGTAGAATCACCATAGTAAAACACATCAGCAAGCCATCCAGCTGCATTAACATGTTCCTTCATAAACACATACTGCAGACAACTGACTCATACTGTTTGTAAACTTAATTTACAAAAATAATAAATACTTTATATACAGTTTTTTTTGTCTTAAGTTACTCAGTATTTGTTACAGGGACAATTTCCAGCTGAGGAATCAGAAAGATGGATGAATTGATAGTTTCAGGATGACGAGAGGTGACGTACCCTTAGTTTGATTGTGGTGCTGCAAAATAAATCTTGTGAAGACCAGTCAATTACACAACTTATTCCACACCAGGAAATAATGTTTACTTTCCTCTCAAATAAACTCAAACGTTTCACATAACTTCCCTCGAGACATTCAGGGTCAAGTCTCACTGACTAACTTGCAACATGAATGTGTTTTCAATCTACTACCAGGCCTCTGTGTTGCTTCGCTTGATCTAACAAACAATGGTACTCAACTACTGACAATGCAGGCACTGTGCTAACATAAACACACACACACACACACACATATGACCATCAGATCAATATTTATGAACTACCGTGCTCCTGACAAACCAGTGAGCCACATCCAAGTTATGGCAAACAATCAGCAAAGACAAAAATAAGCAAGAGACATTTTATTGTCTGCTAATTGATTAATGCAGTTAATCCTTCAACAGCTTCTATTGTGATCCAGTTCTAGAGAGATGTTCAGCCCTACAACTGTCTATTTGGCCATTTAAACATGTTGTTGGTTCAGTTCAATTCACTGTGGAGGGTGTTTTTATGTGTCTGGAATCATGTAAATTCCAGGAAGCCGATTTAAAGCTGGTTTGACTGCTCTCAATAATATAATGATGAAACCATGTCAAATTTTGTTGAGTTCTGACGTAAACATGGGGATGGATTACGAACTGGACAAACTGGCCAAGCCCTCAGCCCCATGCACACTGTCAGGGCCTCACATTCATTATCTGCATTTATCCACTAGTAATTTGATTGTATCAATAAAGGAATTCTGGCCGTAAACCTATGTAGCACCTTACTTTAGCGTGAATTCACATGTCCAGGTCACTATGTCAAAATGAACATGACCATATTCCTATAGAATGTTTTATTGAACTAAAGCAGGGTAATTTAGCCATGTGTGGTATGGAAATGACCTTTAAGCATTAGACGAGGTCAACATGAGCGAGGGGTATAGAGTACTCCTTTGCTTTGTTAAAGGTGTTAATTCAGCTCCATGATCAATTTTAAACTGCAAGATGTTTATTGTTTTTTAATTGAATTGCATTATATTGAGACATCTATTTAATATTCTCTTTCCTTGACAGTACAAACAGTTTCCGGGTACAGTACAAATAGCAGCAGGGAACAATATATTTGGGTCCAGCAGATCTCTGATATACCAGGTTATACGTTATGTTATAGCTCACACTATACAAGCTATGCTTACATATAGTACATACTTTACATGTCCAATAACAGCTGGCCACTTTTGATTGGATACTGTACATTTGACAACACAATTACAATCAGCATGTTCCAGCTGCTGCCAAAGATCTGCCTCCTGTAAGAAAGAATTGCAGAATAAAATTTACTTTTCTACTCTTTGTGCTCGTCTCCCTCAGATAATTGGAAAAAGTAGTAATAGAAGTAGTAATAACATGTTTATGCGCTGCATCTACACAACATTACACTGTGCTCACTGTGGTATGAAAATTATGGATTTTTAGGGAAGTGAAACGTTTATAGTGTTCATCTATGCAATAGTCTGTTCCTGGATGAGAGGGTTGTGAAGTGATGAGAGGTGATGTCCAGCTTTAAAAACCTGAAATCACTTAAAAGTCTTTGTGGATCTTCAGGGCTAAAATGGTTAAACATATCACTTTATTCTCACAGTGGCGCTTTCACACAGTAGCAATGATATCTTTGCAGCACAGTCCTTCGTTTTGTTAGTGTGTGTGTGCGTGTGTGTGAGTGTGTATGTGTGTGTCAGTGATTGGTTTCTGTTTTATGGACTGGCTAGCAGAGTGCTAGTAATCCGCAGAAATAAATCTGCTTTATTTGACCTTAGTGTTAACTGCAATAAAGTACACTTTACTGCTGGACAGAGACATGTACACACACACACACACACACACACACACACACACACATACACACAAACACAGTGGCCAGCTATCGGGTCATTGCTGGCCACTTGACAACATTTATAAGGACATAGAGAGGGAAATCTTTTCTACACGGGCTGTTGTCCTGTAGCTACAGATTACACACACTCATACAAAGACACACACGCACACACACACACACACACACACACACACTCACTCACACACACTCACACACACCTGTTTACCATGTCTGTTGCAAATAGAAGCATACTGTGGTTCATATTATTACGTTATTGTTTAACTTGGTCTCATTCATCTCTGATATAAAAACCAGGCCTATTTAATGTTTATTCTCCAAGAATTCAGACTTGCTGTCAGGTGCAGATTGGACTTGTTAACCACTCTGTTGAGCTCTGGTAATGTTTGGACAGATATATTTACCATACTTTTTACAAGTGTAACCTTTTTATTCATGGGCTTGGCTGAAGCCTTCGCAGCAAGTAAGCAGCCAAATAGAGATGGAAGAAGGCTGAGCTTTTTTTGGGGGACATAATTCTGCAACATAGAAAAGGTCTGTTCTGTCTGTAAATAACCACATGCTTGAGTTTAATGGGGCAGAAGCAGAAACATTAATTTAAGGTAAAAGCTGTTACATCTGACAGGATGTCTCTCAGGAGCGTGCAGTACACTGTTTTCATAATAATGATATGACCAATTGTTTTCACAGAAGAAAACAACTTCCATTTCTTGTCTTCCCGTTTCATGTCTCTATTGTCGTCAACTATCTTGTTTCTGTCACATCCAATAACAGTAGAAGAAAGTCTTCCACTCGTCATAATTATGAAGAGATGTTCCAATTTGAAGAGCTTCAGCCTGGATAATTAAGTCATATTCTTGGACATTATAACATCGCCAGCTACATACATAGCTAATTAGTGCGGCAGAACGTTAAGTTTAAAAAGGCATAGAGGTAATGATGTCTGATCTACTGAGTGGGCCACATGGTTTTCATCGTACTACCATACAAACCAGTAGTCAGTCAGATTTACCTTGAGCCTCAGTGTACCCCCAAGTTCGGCCTGTATCATTGTATCATTGATTACAAGGCAAAAAACCCTGATGACGCTAAGACGCAAAGGGAATTTATGACACATGACACACGGAGCTTATCTTTCCAGCTTCTCCTTCCTCTTCTTCAGCCCTATCACATCGAAGTAAGCCATATCTCATCAGTACATGTTACTGACTTGACCCCTTCCCCGAGTCCCTTTGCTTTATCGCCCGCAGATCCGGGCCCGCTGTGGCCGCACCATGGATTACGATTGTGGATCGCGCATCAGAGGTCGCAATGGTGGATCCAGTATGGCGGATTCTATATCATGCGGACTGATCGTAGTAGTATTGGCGGATCCTGTGTCGCGTTGGCATCATATAATGGTGGTGGACCACGGCCGAGGTCGGCGGCTGATGATGGATCCTAATAAACGGTAGTGGACAATGATTGTGGACTATAGGGGATCCGATCTGGATGGCGGATCATGATAATGCTGGCTGCTGATCATAGACTATGATTGCAGCAGGACTGCTTGACATATAGTATTGAAATTATCCTTCAAAATGTTTACCCTCATCAATGCTGCTAAAAACTTTAATCTTGATGATGTTTTCCTACACCTGACATCTATTGCACCTCTGTCCGTCCTGGGAGAGGGATCCCTCTCATGTGGCTCTCTCTGAGGTTTCTACGTATTTTTACCCTGTTAATTGGGTTTTTAATAGTTTTTCCTCTTCTGAGGGTTAAGGACAGAGGATGTCCCACCATGTTAAAGCCCTATGAGACGAATTGTGATTTGTGAATATGGGCTATACAAATAAAATCTGATTGATTGATTGATTGATACAAAGTTTGGAAAGTGTCGTTATCATCCTGAACATCCAAGAAAGTGGTTAAAATGTTTAACTTTTACCTTCAGCGCTCTGATGCCTATAACATTATGATCAATGTTGTATTTGAATTTGCTTTTCTTAAACATGGTAATTCTTGTAGCTCAGAGGAATCTATTAGGGGGAAAAAAGTGATGTACAATAGGTTCTGGGGAGAATTAAAACAACAACACAAAATAGGATCAAGTTAGTACATATCATCAGTGTTGTGCCAATATTAGTGTGACCACACAGGCATGGGTGCTGCCTGAGATACTGGCTCCCAGCTGAGACACTGAGCTCAACATAAAATGTAATGTATTCAAAAGTATGAATTATGAAAGCCATTGAATTATAGCGGTCTTAGAAAGTCCAAGAAACGAATAGACAAAATAAGTTTGAGACGACAATGTTCCACGGTCAGAATGTATAGGCAGTTTTCTTCACTGCTTCAGTTCCGTGGATTGTGGGTTTCAGAGGAGACAAACTGTTTGTACCTATTAAAGTAGTTGTGTTGCTGGCTGCCACTTGAGGTGAATGAGAGTATAAACCCAGTGAGACCAAATAAAAAACACAGACTCCTGTTTCAGTATAGACCAAAACTAGACATATCACTTTCTCTTAAAGCACTGAATTAAACTGATAGCCATCTGTATTGTCAAAGACTGAATAAGGGACTAAATAAATCTCAAACACACACGCACACACACACAAACACACACACACATGCCTGCTCACACAAACACGCATTTTCCAAATCTACCACTACAGTAAATATTCTAATTATTGTAAGCTTCTTTTTGCTATACCTCCAAAGGATAAAACATTCGGTATATAAATATGGTGCACAAATATTATATTTCTGCCTCACCTATAATTTATAAGAGCTACATGTACAGTAGCTCTTACAAGGAAAATACTGGGAACAGAGAAAAAGCCAATTTACCTTATAGACAGTCATAAATTTGTTTTATACGTAACCCGTTCCTTGTCATCTTGAGAAAAATAAAGTGAATGGTCAGAAAATTTGACACTACAGAGATGAGTAAGTTAAAAAAAAAGAACATTTAAAAACAGAGGAATTTGCGTATTATATTTGTGTTTGTGTTTATTTCATGCTTGTATGTAGTAGGTAAACATTATTTTTCATCGCTTGGGCTCAAATAAGGCACTTAAAGGAAAAAGTTTTTTTCCCAAAAACAAAAGTTATTGTAATGACGAATGAAAATAATATACAGCACTTACTTTTTACTATAATAGAACGTAAAAGCTGCTCTGAAGTGTTCATGTCGAGACCAAAGTTATTCTTCATTTTGCAGGTTATAATGTAATGATAGGATAAGAACACGCACACACATACACACACATAAACACACAGACACACAAATACACAGAGAGAGAGAGCTGTCAAGTATAACATCAGAGCTCCAGGCAGAGAAATGTGGCATGTGTGCAGCAGCAGAAAAAAAGCAAATAAAGCAAATGGTGTTATCAGTAATTTAACAGCAGGCTGATATGGCCTATTGATCTGTCCAGTGGAATCTTTTATCTCCACAACACAATGTATCCACTCTGCTGTTTATGACCCCACCACACCACCACCACCAACCCACCACTAGCACCACACATAGTCTATTACAAGTCTTGGGTCTATCAACACATACTGTAGGGACACACTTATCACAATATAAACACATAGGAACACACCCAGGAGAGCGATGCAACACAATTGAACCAAGAATGTTTATGATCCTGAGCTTTGTCTTTTTTTGGCTCTACCAATAGTGGTCACCAAACTCGCAAAATAAAAAAATGTTGCAGCATCAATTTAGAATCATTGTTGTATGAGTGCTCATTGTTAATGGGGCTGGTGCAGTGGTGTGAGTGTGTGTTTGTGTACAGTATGTGAATGCTACTCTGAACCAAGTTGATATGTTAATACATTTGCTTCATAAATGATAATTACAGTAATTGTTAATTACTGAAAGGCAGATACTTCGTTTAGTATCCATGACTTGACAAAAAGGTGTAGTTCTCTTGCTTTAGTTATTGTAAAGAGAGCTAACCAGGAAACATCAGTAAAATGATTTCAATGGATTTCCCGAAAGCTAAGTGGGGAACTTTTAGTAAGTGCGATGGACACTCTCTCAGCACACTGCTGCCATTCAGACACTTATTAGCTAAACAACTTTAAACTCTCTTTTTCTTGTCAAGCTCTGTTAATCCTTCTTTTGTTGATATTGTGCATGTCCTTTCTTCGGTTCTGAAATGGTTCATGACCAACAATGTTATTTATGCCATTACTGCTGAATTGGCTGGTTTTCACACTGGATGGGAGGAGTGATAAGATGTCAGAGTGGTGACTGTGTTCAGACAGACTGGTCCACACTATGAGAAAAAACTCAAACATTTTGGTAACTCCAAAGTATTCATATATTGCCTGCATACATTAAGGAGCAGGGGTTTGTTCAGAGAAAAGAAAAAGCCTAAGTTGACCTGTAATGTAACTAATTTCTTTGTCAGTTGGGTCATACGCAGAGTGATGTAATTACATTTTTAATTAATCAATCATTACAATTAGTATCGTGTGATGAGCCCCCGTGGAGCACAACCCAGCATTATGTGTATTAATCAGGTGTTAGACAATTCTTTTAGTGGTTTCAAGGGGTCAGTCAGGAGAGAATTATTCTTACCATCAGCAACACCTCTATAGTTCAGCAACAAACTCTACTGTGTGACCTCTTTAATGCTACATATCTGATTGTCATAATAACTGGCACACACACACACATACACACACACGCTCCTCTATTCACTCTATAATCTCTCTGCTTTATTTATCTATTCTATCCATCACAGAATTAAAAGACACACACTGTAGTTAAAATGCCCAATAAATCCATGTTCATCAAGCAAGGTGCAGCAATTATATCTCCTTTATGGCACCCCTGTTGCCAGCAGTACCCGCAAATCTTTTGTTAATTAAGATCATCCCATTAAGAAACTAATTAACAATTAGCATAAACATAATTAGTGAATGCTGACATTTGGCGTGCTCCATTGTTGAAATAATTTCTAGAAATTGCCCTCAGAGGTTTTTGTCAGAGGGGGATAATGGTGGTACTTTGTCACACATAGCCATAAACACAAAGAGGAACATAACAAGCTTGCCAGCTAATTTTCATAATGTGTATGAATGTATGTGTGCTTGCCTGCATGCATTAGTGTGAGTTTGTGAGAGTGTGTGTGAGAGAGAGAGAGAGAGAGAGAGAGAGAGAGAGAGAGAGAGAGAGAGAGAGAGAGAGAGAGAGAGAGAGAGGCAGTTAAGCATACAAAAAGAATAGAACAGTTGTCTTGAAGAGTTACAAACCCTCATGTTCTTTCCTATCTACAGAAGGTGTTGGTTCCAAAAAGTTTGACTTATTACCTTTATGTTGTTCATTTGTGTGTAATTGTACCTTTGCTTTGACTTAATGTTCTATCTGAACCAAGAATAGATGCAGCCAATCATCGAACTCAGTGTCGTCTCATTGAATGTATTGAAGATCAGTGGCATTGAGATGTCAAAAGAGCTTTGATTTTTATTTGGCCAAAACTTTGCACCAATGCTTTAAAAAATCTTTGGTAATATGCAACAGAAACCAAACCAATCTGTCTGAATAAGTTTTGCAAAGAAAGAGAACCAATCCAAAGGGACGCCAAAGACAGTCAATGAACAAAGAAAAACATGCTTTGGCTCAAGAAGTTGAGTGGTAGAGCGTCCACTAATCAGAAGGTTTGATTCTCCGCTCCAACTGTCCACATGCCAAAGAGTCCGTGGTCAAGACAGTGAACCCCCAAATTGACCCCTGGTGAGTATTGCTGGCAGTGTGTAAATCATGTGTGACAGAAAGAAAGAAGATCCATACAGGAAATAATGCGAAACAGACCGCAGACTATCAGTTGTAGAGCATGTCCATACTGGAGGCTACTTTAGACTTGCACTCTTGTTGTATATTGTCTCCATTTTTTCTGTTCTAGGGCTTTTTCTCTTGACATTATAGAAAGGAGACAAAGCCAGTGTGGCAAGTACTGGGTTTTCTACTATTAATTGTAATGTAAACCAGCTGAATAATACTGACATCTCATCCCCCCCCCCCCCACACACACACACACACACACTGGCCAGTCTCCTATTTCATCTCCTCTCCTCCCCAATGGGCAGCAGTCTTTAGAAAATTAACTTTGAAAAGTCCAGGAGAGACATACAATTCATCACATACAGCTCTGTCAACCACAACACTATTAGAGACAGGGGTGGAACATGTGTGTGCGTGTATGTGCATGTGTGTGTTGCAATGACAACCATCCCACAGAAGCATTTACTGTAGGTCTGTCTGGGGATGTCTCTGCATCTCAGTGTGAGTGCACGTGTATGTGTGTGTGCGTGTTGCCATCTTCAGAGGCTTTGATAAATGTTTCTATTTGGTGGTGTGTTTCAGGCACACTGGCTGTGTGTGATGGATGGATAGAAAGAAGCTGCTAATATGTGGGATCGGACCAGGGGTGGACTGGGACAAAAATGCAGCCCTGGCATTGTCTGTCCAGACCAGCCCACTACATTATCAGCGGACACCACATAGAAGTCCACAAATCTCGCGGCGTCTTCTCTCATGCATACTACTGTTACCACCTAGCTCAAAGATGGCAACAAGAAGGGAGGCCACACACAAACCTCTCAAGCCAAAAGTAAATTTATTTAACCCCAAATCAAGATAGCTCTAAATACGTAGTGGGATGTGTAAAATATGTTACGCGTCAGTGGTGTTAACAGTGTTTGGATGTGTGAAAATAAGGTGTGATGTATGTTGTAAGGTGCAGAAGCAAAGAAAAACAAAGGCTGAGGGCCCCATGCCCCTGGAAGCAGCCTTTAGATCTGCAGCTGAAGCCCAGCCCAAAAGGGCAGGCCCAGGGTGAGTGCCAGCTCTACCTGTGTCTGGAAAACAACTCCTCAGGCTCTCACATGTCAAGTGGTCAACCTGAGAAGGACATGGATACATTATAATGTCTGAAAAATAAAGAAAATGTTTTCCTCTGTCCTGCACCTAGAGTTGAGAACATTTTGGATGTGTGTTTCTTTTAAAACCTTTTGAAAATTATTATAATTATGAAGTATGAACTTATACATTAAAAAAAACATGATAAACTTACCAAATTCTAACAGTGGTCCCAAATGTCCACATATAAACCAGAGGGAGAACGACTCCTCAAATATATCACAACAACCTGTAATGGAGAATAATTGATCATTTAGTGTACATAATCACACCATTAAGGATCAACACATAAGCACTCTCATCTCTATTTACAGCTCAGAAAGTTTACTGTTGCTATGGCAACAGTAAACGACGTTAGCAGCTCTTAGCTAGCTTAGCTAAATCATCTGAACAATAATAACCCATAATATCACATTTCGGCATATTAAAACAAAATCAAAAACGTTTTCTACTTTGTTTTGGACATGTCTCAAAAATGTAGCCTAGCCAGCCCCATGCCAACGTTACTTACCATGTCTGCCTCCACTCGCTCATCATGGTCGAGTCCTCCTCGCTCGTCTCCCGGCGCACCTGCTGCTGCTGGGCTGGTGAACCCGGCACCAAATAGGTCAGTCAGTTCGGCACATTTAGCAGCCTCCACCTCCAGAGACTTCAGCTTTTTTTCCCGATGCTTCTCAGCGCCACCCGGGCGCTTTTTACTCTTATTATCCATTTTAAGTTTCTGTCTCAGCAGCAGCCCGTCCCGCGACTCCCCCCGCCAATGCCATGAGGTCCCGCCCCACCCTGGTTTGTGTTGTGATTGACAGCACTGTCAGGGCTCTCTGAGCCTGTCAGCCCATGATTGATTGACAATGACAAACAATAGACCAATAATATGTGTCGATGCTGGCAACACACTGCTAGCCATCTGTAGCCAATTGGCCGGCCCAATTGGAGGGAATTTAGAGAGGAAGAAGAGAAAAAAAAAACATAGCGGACCAGACCGGCCCACATTGGGTCAACGGCCCACCGGGACGATGCCCGGTATGCCAGATGGCCAGTCCACCCCTGGATCGGACTAAACACTACTACACTGGTAACACCAACACCCATCCTGCTATTAACACATCAGCTGTACATACTTAGTGCAATAGGCCACCACCGACAAGCAATAATATTATCCGTGCTATTATACTTCTGAAATGTTTAGTTGTAGTCTTAAATGTTAATGGCAATCTCAGTCTGTTATTCTGTATGTATTACCTTCTAATTTAACAAAGATATGGGAGAAATAGTATATTTTAGGTTATTTTCCCATCAAAATTATATTCTTATCATGCTAATTAGCATATAGAGCTGATGTGATTAACACCTTAATCTACTTAGTGCTTCTGCCTGGGTAAGGTGCATTGTCAGTGTGTGCAGTTGTAAAGCTGTTGAGAGATCAAATATATGTGTCTGCAGTAGTGAGTCTTATCATACGGGCACCTTCAGGGTGGAAAATGGTCAAGTGGGGTATATCAAAACCCCTGTGCACCATGTCCTCCTATTGAAGCTTATTGCTCCCAGGTGAATATAATGGTTGGACGGGCATTCACTGCAGATCAACAGAATGAGTTAGAAGCAGTCAGCTCAACGGTGCATGCTGACATAGCCCTCCCACATTAGGAGAAAAAGTGGGACAATAAGACCATCCAGAGTATCTTTGAGATTTGAATTTGTGATCAAAGATCAAAACTGTGCTCTAATTCCATACAGTTGTGCCACAGGACTGTTCTAACAAAAAGCCCTGCTAACAGGATTCCATAGCTGCAATCTACAACCACTGAACACATTTGATTTTTTAATTTTTCCTTAATGGACTTTGCAGGACCTTGTAGCTGTCAGTTAGCACAGTGCGAGTCTTGTTAGCTCTAGTGTGTCTCACTGGAAACTGAAGATAAACAGAACAGCTTCAATATTGAATAAGAGGCCAAGAAACACTCTTATGCTGAAATACATGTTTTCTTGAAAATAGACTAAAAGATCATAAAAGATAGTAATTACTGTGGAGCCGAGCTTAGCTAATGTGCTTGAGTGCTGAACACTGAACGCCCCTGAAATTGTGGTGCACTTAATTGTGCACTTGATATGCCCACTTGGTAATCTAGCCTTGGTGCAAGTTAGGGTGACTATTTATAATTCAAAAATATTCTGGTGGGTTGATGCCTAAGAACTAAGTCTTACTCATGTATACAGCAGGTACATTCAGACTCTATGGAGTCTACTGTTTATTGTTAGCAGCACTGTAGTGATGTAACTCAGTCCTGTCATCTGTTGTGTGTATACAAAAGGTTTTTGAGTTTATCTTGGTGCACATCTTCAGGTCAACATGTCCATATGACCTTCTACACCTTCCTTCAGCATCCCCCTCACTAACAAAGACTTTACACACACAAGGCATTATTAACACTGACACACTCACAGGCTCGGCCTAAACCAGAAACAGTTTTATTATGTCACCCAGTGCATTTAACCATGTGTTTTCCTGAATTCTTAGCAAAGACTGCTCCGTGTGGGGCAGTGAAATATGAAGTGTATTGTCTGCTGGTTGTGTTGCTTCATTGTAGCTGAACCTTCAGTGTCAGTCTGAGGAGACTATTGATTTTAATTAGCGTCTGCCCACAGGGAGCTGGCTGATGATTGGAGAAGAATAGGATGTCCTCAAAACTATGATAAAAATCACCCACACACACACAGCTAATTATTAGGTTTAATCAGTGGTGGAATGGCTCTAGGTCCTATCCAAGGTGCTTAGAGGTGGAAAGAAACACAAAGAGATGGAGGGTGGGTTTCTAATCAACACGTAGCACAAATTTTAACCGAATTTGAGCGTAATTCTACAAAAGAAATGTAGACAGGGAAAGGTAAAAGCTTCTGTGAACATTTTTCACCATCACGAAGGAAATTATGTTTTCATTTTCGTTTGTCTGTCTGTTAGCAGGATTAAGCAAAGCTACTGAACCAATTGTATTGGAACTTGATGGAAGAGTGGGGTGTGTGCCAAAGAAGGTCCCATTATTGTGAAAGGGCAGATCCATGAATTATTTTTCAGTTTCTTTCTTGAGAAGCTATGGTGGCCTTCATTTGTAATAACTCAAAAGATGATTAGTTTGTCAAGTCTGGGCTACTGTAAAAAACATGGCCGTCTTTGTAGAGAGGACCCGCTCCCAATGTTAAAATAAAGTATTTAAATTAAATGGCCCATTCTAGGGTAAAAAAAACAACAATTAATACATTTTAGATGAAACACTAGTGAACACATCACTAGGGTTATTTTATATTGAGTTTCGGCCTGAATATTGCACACTGGATGTTTAAAGAAAGTAAACTGGAGCGAGAGAGAGAGAGAGAGAGAGAGAAAGAGAGAGAGTAGAATGGAGAGAGATAGCATCATATTAATTGTAAGGAGCCTTGCTGTATCACTTAATATAAGGTAAGATAAGACTTTTTTAATCCCGATGGAAATTCTTGTCTGCAAAAGCATGTAAAAGCTTGTATTAAAAATGAAAATGTTAAAAATTCCAGCATGTACAAATAAAGTTCATGGTCCAGTGTTAATTTTGCTACTGAAAAGCATGACTTGAAATACTATTCGATTACCCTGTCTTTAAGACAAAAACAAAACAACAATATTAGTCACATAAAAATAAGACCTAAATGCACTGCTCTCATGATTTGTAATACACATTTATCGCAACATAATAATATCCTCTTTAACAACAAAAGACAATAGAAGAAACACACCAAAGAAAAAGCACTTAACGCCTTAGTGTGAGATATAAGGCAACTTCAACAGATGCTGCCTTGTATGTTTAATGGTAGAGATTTCCCATCGTGATGGAGCAACTACTTCTAAGGTTTGACCACCTTTTGTCCTCAGTCAAGTGGACCAGGACCAGAGAGGCCTGCTGGTCATACAGAGATAATGAAGGTCACAGGTGGAGACAGGTGCCTCATCAAGAGGGTCTCACATCCTTTTAATTAGTGGACTAGAGATGTTTTGGTTTCTGAGTTTCTTTACACATAGAGACTGTTTCCGTTCTCTATGCTCAGCTCAGGCCAACTACCTTCTGAATTTAGCTTCAGCAAACAAAATTATTTTTTTTTTTTTATATCTGATGTTTTCGCA
Source organism: Pleuronectes platessa (assembly GCF_947347685.1). Taxonomy (NCBI): domain Eukaryota; kingdom Metazoa; phylum Chordata; class Actinopteri; order Pleuronectiformes; family Pleuronectidae; genus Pleuronectes; species Pleuronectes platessa. The sequence continues at coordinate 2,181,084 of NC_070633.1, forward strand.
AAGATTTGTTCTTACTTCAGCTGCAACATTTCTGTGTTAAAAAGTGCAAAATTGAAGTAACTGGAAAGTAAGTAAGCAAATAAAAACAATGTTTTAGTTAAACAGAAACCTGGATCAGCAGAGTGGGGAGTATAACATGACTGTGTGCTTGATGTCTTACTGACGGGAATTAGTTCTGATGAAATGTACATACTATTAAATAAGGTAAACACTGTGTGCTTCTGAGATCACATTGCTGCAAACTGCATCAATAGTAAATCAAAATGGGCTCAGATCAGATACCACTAAGCAAGAAATGTTCTTATTAAAGACAGACATCTAAAACTGGTAAAATTTGATGAAAAGACATCTTTAACACGGGTATTTCTTCATTTCTTTCTTTGTGCATTTCTGAACTTTTCCTGGCTAATGAAAATCCAGATCCATGCATCTCTTCCACTTTCCATCATCCATCCTGTAAAACTGTGGGGATTTGTTTTGCTGTTATATTTGAACCCTTAACCGGTGGGAAGTGTGACCGGTCAGAGTGTGTACGTGTAATATCCTCACCCAATCAGAGCACAGGAAGGACCGGATTGCTGTCGCTACACAATTACTGTTAAATGTCAATTTCATGGAGGCAATATTGAGGAGATTAGCACTTACCTATACCATCTCTCTCTCTCTCTCTCTCTCTCTCTCTCTCTCACACAAACACACCCCCACACACATACACCCATATATGTTTTCATACATACTTTTTGGAGACATTACATAGACCAGCATAAACTGATCCTAACACTAGCCCTTACTTACTGGTCTTTATTCTTAAAATTGTCCCAAAGGATAGCATATGACAGAAAGACAGACACACACAGACAAACACACATTGACGTATACACAGAGACACAAATAGTAAAAATGGCAGCAAGACAGTCACATAGACACACACAGGGCAGACATGGCAGTAATGTTAATGTATAGCCTGAGGAAGAGTGAAAGTGAAGGTGACTGAATCCTGTCTAGACTAATGGAAATCTTGCCAACCTTAACCCTATCACTGGAAATCACCTGCCCACCCCAACATGGCTGCTAAACATACCTCATCATACACAACTCGACACAGTGTAATTCATATGACCTGTCCTGGCATTTCTGTGCTGCGGCATCTTTACCTTCCTGCATTGTACTAATAATAACTCAGCCTTCAGACTGACACAGTACCTGTTGTCACAGCTATTACTGGAACTCTGGCTGCCTTTAAACTGTTTACCACCAGAATGAATGCTGCAGTGAGATGGTCTTTTTCTGAAAACATAATTTCCATGGAAGAGTCCACGGGAACAGTCCTTTTTCACACTCCTAACATGATTTCAGTTACCAAAGTCTACTTTTTTTAACAAGCTGCTAAGGCGGACTAGCTTGTGTACATTTTTTAACTTAGCCGAAAGGTAGCTTATAATTTACTTAATTCTTCTAATGATTACAAATGATAACTAAAGTTATAATTTCTTTGTTGATAGACTTACCCTGGCTGCAGTCTGACAGTGTTAGAAATGAAGCACCTTGCTAGTTTGAAAGGATTCAAACATTCTTGACATTATGAACACTTCAAAATAAATGGTAAATGGTTTGTTATTATATTGATCTTTTCTTGTCTTCATGAAATCACATTGCACTTTACAGTACAGTTTGCCATTCACCCGTTCGCACGCACATTCATATATTGCATTTATGGAAAACACTTTTTTCTTTGAGGGGCCATTCAAGGTTCAGCATCTTGCCCAAGGACACTTCAGCATTCAGATGGTGAAGACTGGGATCGAACCACCAACCTTCTGGTATGAGGACGACCGCTTTCAGGATTGAGCCAAGCCTGAGATAGATGGTCTGTATTTATATAGCACTTTTCTAGTTTTGATGACCACTCAAAAATTTTACAGTACAGTATTTTTTTGCGATTCACCCATTACACTGCATTTATTTTTCAGCAAGTTGATTTGACAGTCTTGTGCGATGAAATGTATATTACATCCCAGAAGAATTGTTGTAAATAAAATGGGAATCAGGAAGACACGCCCTAACATGGACAAATAGACATAAGAAGGAAGAGAAAAGATAGGGCAGGATGTAATAATCCCACACAATAGTTTCCATAGTAAAACATGTTTGCAATGAAAGTTTTCTAATATACAAGTTCTGATTTGTTAGAGAGCTTTTCAAGATATTTAGTAAATGATAGGGTAGGAAAATCATCGACATAAATAATAAAATGAACAACATCTAAATTGGATGTTTTGTTTTGCTTTCAAGGTTGATGTTTTGTCCATTAAGGGTCACAGGCACACTGGCTTAGTGGGAAACCTACAAAGAACAGAACTATTGAGGTGGTACATACGGGTGGCGGATGATAAAATTCACACACTCACTCTTTCACAAAGACACACACACACACACACACACACACACACACACACACACAAACACGAACACACAAATTCCCTTGACCCTTATTCTGAACGTAAACCTAATCCCAGTCCATCAAGAAAAACTTCACTTTCACAGTTGAACAAGCAATTTTTATTGCCATGCACAACAAAAAAAGTGATGGTTTATATTATCAGTGTTTTGGCAATTAGACCCAAATGTGATGTCATTGGGATTAGAGAAGGGTCAAAACAGAACATAGTTTGAAAGCAACTGCATGATTGGCTGGATGAGATTGTGGCAGAATCTGATGGGCCTGTGAAATGCCCCGAATCAGATTTATAAGTGAGAGGAAGTCTTCCTGACTGACTTAAGTTGAGCTACATTAAATCTCATTAGCTTCATTAAGTCTCAACCCTTAAACAGCCCTTTGTAGGTGTGTCCTCACTTTCCCAAAATTGCCTCATACTGTAAGGTATTTTATAACTGGTCCTTACAAAAATAGTAATTGATACTAAACACACAAACGCACACACACCTACACGCACACACACAATTACAGAGACAGAGACAGACACACATACACACACACACACACACACACACACACACACACACACACACACACACACACACACACACACACACACACACAAACACACAATCACTCTTTCACATGGTCTGCCAGGCTTTATTCTGAGCTTCAAAGCTCTGTTCTGAGTGATTGACTGGTCACTGACTGCCTGACAGTGTGTGTGTGTGTGTGTGTGTGTGTGTGTGTGTGTGTCTGTGTGTGTGTGTGCGTGTGTGTGTGTGTCTGTGTGTGGCTTTGAGATGTCAGTTCAACTGACATACACACATTTAGAGTACCTGACTGATTCCACAATCCATTATGGGAGGTTTTCTTACAGAATAAAGTGGTCAGCACATTGACTGGTGTTAAATAGATGTCAGACACTACTGCTGGAGGCCAACCAACGCTCAACACCCACTTAATCTGCAGAGTGTAAACACATGCTACACACAACACTGTATATGCCAAGCCATCACACTCTGAGAGAACACCCAGGTTCACGTAGGGTTTGAGAGAATTTCAGAAAAAGTGAATACACTTGATTGTTCTGTCAACCGAGCGGAGCTTCCATGTGGTGGACAGTTAGGTTATAGTCGGGTAGTATGAAGGTGTCGTGCCATTGTGGGAATCTTGATCACGACTGATTCTTGTCCCAGGAGAATTATGCGATCTACTCTAGATCCACTTGGCATTTCTGATGTGTGAATCCTTTTTCTCACATATGTCCTTCCATAATTGCTCAGTCTCAGCTCTGGGTGGGTCTGTAACTTTGATAATACTTCCTTGCAACTGGGAAAAAGGCCTCGATGAGTCTTTGGAGAACAAATCATTTATTCTCTTGGCCTCTGCTTCTCAGGTGTATCTCTTCAGCTAAGTGGCCAGAGTTGTGGGTCTTTGTTTGGCCGTCTCTGGAACCTCAGTTATGGAAATATTTTAATTTCTTTTCCACCCAGGACCAATCTGTGCAATACACAAAGGCCATGCACAGAATTTAGGGTGAATTGGGGATAATTCAGTAATGTGGGACACCTCAGCTTCAGTCTATTTATTTCCTGTTCTGAAAAAATCTAGTCAATAGCATTGTGTCCTCCGCGATGCTGGTGTGGTTGGTAGGGGCACAGTCATGAGTTTGGAGGGAGTAGAGGAGGGGACTCAGCATGCAGCTCTGGGGGGCGCCGGTACTAAGGATGAGGGTGGAGTAGAGGTGTGAGGCTATTTTCACAGCCTGAGGGTGGTTTGTCAAAAAGTCCTTAATCCAGTTTTCCTCCAGGTTTTTTTGGGAGTCAAGATCTGTCAGTTTTGTGACAAGTCTGCCCGGTATGACAGGGCAGAGCTGAAGTCTATGAGGGCATTGTCACATAGCTCCCCTGGTGTTCAAGGTGAGTCAGAGTATGAAGAGCAGTGGTGATGGCGTCTTCAGTAGACCTGTTGGCTCTATATTTAAACTGGTGTGGATCCAAGGTCTGTGGGAGGTTGGTCTTGATGTGTTGCAGAACAGCCTCTCAAGGCACTTCATCATGACCTGAGTAAGTGCGACCGGACACTAGTCATTGAGGTCACCGATGGCGTTCTTCTTTGGCAATGGGTTGATTGTGGAAGACTTCAGCCAAGTTGGAATGATGGATTTGGTCAGGTACAGGTTAAAGATTTTTGTGAAGACGGCTTTCAGTGGGTTCACGGCTCCGAGCACACGCCTCACATCATGCTCCTGCAGAGTGATGGTAAGGCAGTTTGAGGCTGATGGGGGGTTGAATTAGTCCCTGTTGCTTTCATCTCAAAGCGAGCAAAGAAATAGTTTAGTTTCTCTGCCAGCGAGCATTGGGCTGCTGCTCCTGTAGTAAGTGCTAGATCCCCTGCCAAACACGCCATGGGTTGTTGGTGCTGAAGTGGTCTTTATACTTGTTCCTTTAGTGTGCTAGTGTGCTGGTAGTATCTCGGCAGGACTTTCCTCATCTAGGCGTTGTTAAAATCCCCGGCCACAATAAACGCAGCATCGGGCCGTGATGTCTCTGTCCTGTCGATCACCGCATGCAGCTCGTCCAGTGTCTGGTTGGTGTCGACATGTGGCAGAATGTACACCGCTGTTATAATGACCAATGTAAACTCCCTCGGGATGTAATAAGGTCGGCATCTGATCATGAGGTTCTCCAGGTCCGGAGTACAGACCCCGAAGAAATAATCCTCACATCCGAGTACCACAGATTGTTCACCATGAAGCAGACACCTCCTCCCTTGCTCTTCCCCGAGTTTGTGTCCAGTCCTGGCGGTGAATGGAGACCCCCTCAGGAACAATGGTGGAGTCCGGGATCGAGGGGTCGAGCCAAGTCCGCGTGAAAACCAACACGTTACAAAACTTAATGTCCCGGTGAAAAGCCATCCTGCTACGAAATTCGTCCAGGTTGTTGTCCAGAGACTGGACATTAGCCAGAAGAATGCTTGGTAGAGGAGGCCGGTTCTCACGTTTCCTCAGCCGGACCAGGACGCCTGCCCGCGACCCTTGTTTCCTTCGTCGTCGCCTCCGTGTTCCAGGTAACGCAGGAAAACAGCGCCATGGGTAGTCTCCTTTGTTTGTTGTTGGTGGCGGTGAAAAAGTGTTTTTTACCGTCAACCCCGATGGACAGAAGTTGTTCTCTATCATATATGATGATAGGGCTCGCTTTACTGGAGTGCACAAAGCAAATAAAGTAGAATAAATAACAACAAGATAGAAAAAAGAGCAGAGCTGTGGGAAAGCGTGAGACACGGCAGCCTTCCTCGGCGCCATCCTCTTCCCAGGCTATCTGGCTATCTCCTCCTGTATGGTGTGCGAGTGAATAAATTTACTCCTAACCGTCTGGTTTTGCTGTATTCCAATGGTCAGAAGAGCTTGAAGGTTGTAGGTGGGATTTGCCTTACACGTAGGAACATACATACTAACATAAACACACTGAAAGAGCCGCTGCTCTTATGAGTATGATATCTCCATTCTTTCTTCTGGTGTGGTTAGAAAACATCTTAAGGATTACAGAAAGATATACTATGTTTCAAAATTGAAAATAAATCCTATGTGTTGTTTTCACTTTCAGTGCAGTAGTCTTCCCTGTAATTGTGAAGGCAAGTTTGACATCCTAAATTTTCCCCGTTTTCCCACTATATTTCTCACTAATGCACATTTTTCATCAACACACAAAGTCAGAATAAAAAGGGGACATAATCACCAGTTGAATTGCTCAGGACCCAAGGAAATTCTCTGCTGTTTGGATGATACTCTCAAGAAGCTGGATTAACCCAGGCAATGTGCACTGCTCAATTTTGTTCCTTTAAATAGCAATGTCACATTCCAAAATATTAATATTAATTAATAATCACACGAAACTCCATGATAGTGGTTTGTGAACATTTCACATTAAAACATATATTTCATACTGCACTATTGAGAATAAGTAATGAGTCGAACATGTTTTTTTTGTCTGTGAGCGGCATTGGACCTTACCGGTCAATTTTATTTTTGTTATCCGATTTTGATCTGTTGCTGATAAAATCTGTGCAAAAATAATAGAGTGAAACATAAATTACTTAATAAAATACAAAAGATAAAAGGACTGGTTCCATATCATTTACCAGCCTGGTGTTCTCCATGTAAAAGGCCATGTGGTGTGTCAGTGGGCAGCTGAGGCTGCAGGCTGCAGCTAAATCTGCTCCACATCTTGTCTGCTGGCCACAGTCTTAAATCTACAACATTCTGTTGAGCATAGCTTTGCTAACCTCAGACAGCCACCTCTGTGGCACCACTATCACTCACTGTGTGTGTGTATGTGTGTGTGTGTGTGTGTGTGTGTGTATGTGTGTGTGAGTGTGTGACCAGACCACAGTGCAGATAACCTGATGTTATTGATGCTCAAGACCACAGAGCCACTGATATCTACATGTGCTGCATAACACACACACTCACACACACACACACGCACACACACACACACACATACACAAATGCACAAACACACATCAAGAGACCATATTAGCAGCTAGCTCATGTCTGAGAGCTTTGGACAGTCTTCTCTCCTCTCCTTCCTATCTCTCTCTCTTGGTGAAAGACCTTCTTTCTTTCCATCTTTCTGTTTTCCCTTCAACTCATTTTCTCTCCCTCCTTCGATCTCTAGGTCTTCCCCACATATTCCCATCCATCTCCTCCTCTTCTTCTTGTCCTCCTCCTCTCTTTTCCACTGTCTTTCCACCCCATTCTCCCCAATTCCGTCTTCTCTCCCCCTCTCTCCTGCCCATTTATCTAAATCTTTGCTCTCCTTAACCACTTCTTATCAAAAGTGGCGGTCGTTTTCCATCCTAAATGCGCCTCTCCAGATTTTAATTTTCTTTAGATTAATGTCCTCCCCTCCTCTCTTAATGCCTTCATAGCCTTCAGCTATCTGGCTCCCTGATGTCTATCAGCGTGCATGTGAGAGTGCACACACGCACACACACACATACACACACACATACACACACCCACCCACACACAAAACATAGATACTGTTCCAACCAACCTGGGAAAATGGAATAGAAAAATTTTCTCAAATATCCTGTAAATTAGAAAGAGTTGGAATGAAGTGAGAACAAAATGAACTCAGGAATCTTTTATTAAAAAGGAGCCTACTGAAAAAAAACCAGACCAGCAGAGCAGATGGAACCAAACAGACCGGATCAAATAAGGCAACTGGAAGATTATGGATACTGGATACTAAGGTGAAAATTTAAAGCCTTGAGCTACCAACAGCCAGGGGGGTAAATACTTTGGAGTGACACTGTAAGTTTTTGGCTAACTCTGTACGAATAGAGTATCAATAATCATATTTACTGTATGCAGTGGGAAATAAAATGTGAAGTGGTAGAATACAGTGGTAACAATTCATGATTTTAATTGAGAATTTACTGTGGGTTACAAATGGAGTACGTATATGGTATATGAACCACTGAACTATAATCTTGGACATTTCAGAAAAGACGAGTGACGACTTCTGCATCACTTCATGACACCCAGAGAAAGCATACCTCCACCAAGGCTGGAGCCCTATCTCACAACGGATCGGCCCATTTATCTGGATCCGCTAAGAAATGTACTTGGTTCCTTCTTGGCCATGGTCTTAACCTCCACAAAATTTCCTGGAAATTGCTTCAGTAGTTTTTTCAGTAACCCAGCTGACTGCAAAAGAAAATGACAGTGAATACATAACCTCCGTGGCAGAGGTAAAGAAATTCGAAAAAATATTTTGGCCAAGGTTAATATTAGAATTCAGCATTGGTTTGGAGTTGGTGACATAGAAGTTATTGAAAAAGCATGATTTAAAATATATTTCTTATAAAATATAACAAGCACTAAAATCTAGTAAAACGAGTTAAGTCACGTGACATAGGAGTAATAAAAAGTTTCAAATATAAATATTCATAGTCACTAGGCCCGGATTTTTATTCTGATCTGCACAATATTGCACACTCGTAAATAGCAATGCCCTAAATATGCCATATTTTTTTTCATCAATTTGGGAAATCTGTTACACACCCCATCTTAAAATGTAAATGATCTGGATCTGCTCCAAAATTAAATGACTTCTTCCCTGACCCTTACCACATCCTTTCATGAAATTTGAGGTAATGTTTCCAGTAGTTTTTGCATTATCTTGCATACAATCAAACCACCTTTCCTGGAACCGTCACCTTATCGTGGTGGAGAGGTTTGCGTGTCCCTGTGAACCTGAGGGCTGTGTTGTCTGGAGCCTTGTGCTCCTGGTAGGGTCTCTCATGGCAGAGTGGTCTCAGGTGAGGGGCCAGACTAAGAATGGTTCAAAAATCCTCAATGAAAAGCGGAAAAAGAGGAGATGTGACCTGGCCCGGAGGAAGCCCGGGGCCCCCGTCTGGAGCTAGGCCCAGACGGAGGGCTCGATGGCGAGCGCCTGGTGGCCGGGTTTGCCACGGAGCCCGGTCGGGCACAGCCCGAACAAACTACGTGGCACCCCCCCTCTCTTCATCTCATGGGCCCACCACCTGTGGGAAGACCCGTTGGGGTCGGGTGCGCAGCCACATGGGTGGCAGCGAAGGTCAGGGGTCTCGACGGACCAGACCCGGGCGGCAGAAGCTGGCTCTGGGGACGTGGAACGTCACCTCGCTGTGGGGAAAGGAACCGGAACTTGTGAGGGAGGTGGAGCGCTATCAGTTAGATCTGGTGGGGCTTACCTCCACGCACAGTCTCAGCTCTGGTACCATACTCCTGGATAAGGGTTGGACTCTATTCTTCTCCGGAGTTGCCAAGGGCGTGAGGCGCCGGGCGGGTGTGGGGATACTCATAAATCCCCGGCTGAGCGCCGCGGTGTTGGAGTTTACCCCGGTAGACGAGAGGGTCGCCTCCCTGCGCCTAAGGGTTGTAGGGGGGAAAACTCTGACTGTTGTTTGTGCGTATGCACCAAACAGCAGCTCAGAGTACTCGGCCTTCTTGGAGACCCTGAATGGAGTCCTGTATGGTGCTCCAGTAGGGGACTCCGTAGTTCTGCTGGGTGACTTCAACGCCCACGTGGGCAACGATGGAGACACCTGGAGAGGCGTGGTGGGGAGGAACGGCCTCCCTGATCTGAACCCGAGCGGTCGTTTGTTATTGGACTTCTGTGCTAGTCATGGATTATCCATAACAAACACCATGTTCGAACATAAGGGTGCTCATAAGTGTACCTGGTACCAGAGTACCCTAGGCCGAAGATCAATGATCGATTTTGTGATCGTGTCATCTGATCTGAGGCCGCATGTTTTGGACACTCGGGTAAAGAGAGGGGCGGAACTGTCAACCGACCACCATCTGGTTGTGAGTTGGATCAGGGAATGGGGGAAATTTCCGGATAGACCTGGTAAGCCCAAACGAGTAGTGCGGGTGAACTGGGAACGTCTGGAGGAGGCCCCCGTCCTAGGTATCTTCAACTCACACCTCCGGCGGAGTTTTTCTGGCATTCCTGTGGAGGTTGGGAGCATTGAGCCGGAGTGGGCGGTGTTCAAAGCCTCCATTGCTGAAGCTGCGGCGGCTAGCTGTGGCCTCAGGGTCTTAGGCTCCTCAAGGGGCGGTAACCCTCGGACACCGTGGTGGACACCGGTGGTCAGGGAAGCCGTCCGATTGAAGAAGGAGGCCTTCCGGGATATGATATCCTGGAGGACTCCTGACTCGGTTGCAGGGTACCGACAGGCCCGAAGGGCTGCAGCTGCTGCCGTGTCGGAGGCTAAGCAGCGGGTGTGGGAGAAGTTCGGAGAGGCCATGGAGAAGAGTAAGTCGGCACCAAAGTGTTTCTGGAAGACTATCCGGCACCTCAGGAGGGGGAAACGGGGAACCATCCAAGCTGTGTACAGTAAGGATGGGACTCTGTTGACCTCAACTGAGGAGGTCGTCGGACGTTGGAAGGAACACTTTGAGGAACTCCTAAATCCGAATAACACGCCCTCTATGTTGGAGGCAGAGCTCGAGGTTGATGGTGTTTCGTCGTCAATTTCCCTGGTGGAGGTCACTGAGGTAGTCAAACATCTCCGCAGTGGCAAAGCCCCAGGGATTGATGAGATCCAGCCAGAAATGCTAAAGGCTCTGGGTGTTGAGGGGCTGTCATGGTTGACACGCCTATTCAACATCGCGTGGGAGTCGGGTACAGTGCCAAAGGAGTGGCAAACCGGGGTGGTGGTTCCCCTGTTCAAAAAGGGGGACCAGAGAGTGTGTACCAATTACCGGGGTATCACACTTCTCAGCCTCCCTGGTAAAGTCTACTCCAAGGTGCTGGAAAGGAGGGTTCGGCCGATCGTCGAACCTCAGATTGAAGAGGAACAATGCGGTTTTCGCCCCGGACGTGGAACTACGGACCAGCTCTTCACTCTCGCAAGGATCCTGGAGGGGTTCTGGGAGTATGCCCATCCGGTCTACATGTGTTTTGTGGATCTGGAGAAGGCGTATGACCGGGTCCCCCGGGAGAAACTGTGGGAGGTGCTGCGGGAGTATGGGGTAAGGGGGTCTATCCTCAGGGCCATCCAATCCCTGTACTCCCAAAGCGAGAGCTGTGTTCGCGTCCTCGGCAGCCAGTCAGTTTCGTTCTCAGTGGGAGCTGGTCTCCGCCAGGGCTGCGCCTTGTCACCAATCCTGTTTGTGATATACATGGACAGGATATCGAGGCGTAGTCGTGGTGGGGAGGGGTTGCAGTTCGGTGGTCTGAGGATCTCGTCACTGCTTTTTGCAGATGACGTGGTCCTCATTGGATCATCGGCCTGTGACCTTCAGCACTCACTGGATCGGCTGGTGGCCGAGTGTGAAGCGGCTGGGATGAGGATCAGCACCACTAAATCTGAGGCCATGACTCTTAGCAGGAAACCGATGGATCGCTTACTCCGGGTAGGAAATGAGTCCTTAGCCCAAGTGAAGGAGTTCAAGTACCTCAGGGTCTTGTTCGCGAGTGAGGGTACTATGGAGCGTGAGATTGGCCGGAGAATCGGAGCAGCGGGGGCGGTATTGCGTTCGCTTTACCGCACCGTTGTAACGAAAAGAGAGCTGAGCCGCAAGGCAAAGCTCTCGATCTACCGGTCGATCTTCGTTCCTATCCTCACCTATGGTCATGAGGGCTGGGTGATGACCGAAAGGACGAGATCGCGGGTACAAGCGGCCGAGATGAGTTTTCTCAGAAGGGTGGCTGGCGTCTCCCTTAGGGATAGGGTGAGAAGCTCAGCCATCCGTGAGGAACTCGGATTAGAGCCGCTGCTCCTTTACTTAGAAAGGAGTCAGCTGAGGTGGTTCGGGCATCTGGTAAGGATGCCCACTGGGCGCCTTCCTTGGGAGGTGTTTCAGGCACGTCCAGTGGGGAGGAGACCTCGGGGAAGACCCAGGAGTAGGTGGAGAGATTATATCTCAACACTGGCCTGGGAACGCCTCGGGATCCCCCCGTCAGAGTTGGTCAATGTGGCCCGGGAAAGGGAAGTCTGGGGCCCCCTGCTTGAGCTGCTCCCCCCGCGACCCGACCCCGGATAAGCGGACGAAAATGAGATGAGATGAGATGAGACAATCAAACCAACAAAGAAACAAACAGTCAGGTTGAAAACATATACTTCTTATGTCTTAGGTCATAATTAGGGATGCACCGATATGGAAATTCTTGGCCGATACCGATACCGATATTTAAAATAACAATCTGGCCGATAGCCGATACCGATATTTGTTTATTTTCTTTTTGTTGTTATTCATTCACCCTTTTGTGCCAGAAAAATAATTAAATCATTATTTAAAAAGCACTATTCATCACTCTTATCTTTTAATGAGCACAAATTGAATCAGATTTATAAAACAATCTTTGATTTAACTAAACTTTATTTAACAGAGACATATTAGGCCCATTTTACCGCAAGTTGAAATGGTTTCTTGGGATCTTAATGAAATGTCTGTAACATATTTTGGTCAAAATACCATAAGGATAATTTAAAACAGCACCTTTTTACCCTGTCTAAAACAGCCCTGTTAAAGTATCATTATAGAGAACGCTCTTCTCATTGATTTACGCTAGCAGTATTGCCCGTTTATTAGATGTGTTACGGCTTCTGTGTGTATAACGTATGTTGTCAGTTCCCTTGTTACCTGTGCATGAGACGGATGAATAGAGCCGATGCACATGAGAATAAAGTACTTAAACAGACGCTACGCTCATACTTTTTACGCCAAGTTACACTGCGTGAGTCAAGATAACTTAACAAGCCCTCCTCAGTTTTACCTGTTTTGAGTGTCGGGCAGAAATCACATCGCGTCAACACCCACCGTGGGCCTTCGCGATGCTTGTTTTAATTAAAGAGTCGGATTCCCCTGGTCCGCACCAGTCCTCAGTCAGCTGCTAGGCGCCAGCCGGAGGGTTCCCCCAGCGGTCGCTGTAGCTGAGGTGATCCGCGAGAAGGGCCCGACACGCGTCTAGAGTGGCCGCCGCTGACCGCGTACCCGGTCCCCTCCAACGGCCCGCCTTCCGCGCCGGCGATGGACACCGCCCCGCGTTCCAAGAGAAAGAAAGCCCCCCCACCAGTGACGCCGTGAGGTGCCACCGGATGAGGACCTCCCGGTGCCGCACACTGAGCCTCCGGCGGCGCGGAGATGAGGGCGAAGGAGCGACTGCTCCCCCAGCTGCGGCACGTGCCCAGCGGTTTTACCACAAATATGAACATCGGCCAATGATATCGGTGAAAGTCAAGTTTATTACCGATAAGCCGATATCAGTAAACGAGGCGAATATCGGCCGCCACCGATGTTCGGCCGATAAATCGGTGCATCCCTAGTAATAATCTATACTGGTTTGGGTTAAGACACTGTGGATCCCTATAGCTGCTATTTAATAAGACTGTAACGGCCCCCCGCTTCCCCAATAATGACGCAGAGTTTCTTCACTGATGTCACATGGCTCTTTATTGTTCCACTTGATCGTAGCCATAAATACACCGCAAAACTGTAACGACATTCAGTACATAATATTTTAATACATAACCAAACACAGATGTTAAAATACAATAAACAAACAAATCACCACGAGACAATTCTGATACGTTAACGTGACATAACGACTCCCGTTCCGCGCTACCTGCAGCAAAGTAAATGGGACCAGCTTCCTTACCTCGTTCTGCTGGCGAGGGGTGTTAAAACTATAGTTTCGAGAACTGCCGCACAGCCGGCGACCGTTCGTTGTTCCTGCTACTATCCTTGTGCCGGGGCTGCACGGCAGATGTTTTTATGCAATGGTCCGCAAACAAGGGATCTGGTGCGTCTGTTAACATGGTCCGCACCTTTGCTGCAGGTATTTATGCGAGGGGAGGCGCTACGTGTAAAACAAAATAAGCCCAACCCAAAATAATAAAATAAAAAAATAAGCCTAAAGTGGCATGCGTAGCAGTCAGTTAAACTCCCACCAAATCCTGATATAAACAATTCACCAACTGTACTATACATGATTTCTAGGCCATATCTAACTGCCTGTTAAATCTATAGCTCTATATATTAGGGGTGTTATGCATGTGATATGTTTTATGTGCAGCATGCTTATACTATTTGCCCTCGAGGAGGAGCACCAGTTTCTGGACAGGTCTCTCGATCACTGAGGGTTTGGATGAAAGACCTTGCTTTTTCTTAGCTGTTTGCACTCCTGTTTGAACCTTGACCCGACGAACGAGACGGTCGCTGTTTGGAATTGCTTCAACCACTCGTGCTAGTAGCCACTGATCCCTTGGGAGGTGTCGTGGCAATTAATAATAATAATCCCACCTTAGCAAGGAGGAAACGAGACACAATTCTCTTACAGTATTGTCACACTTTAATGCTCAGAGCATGATGCATACAATAGAGTTGAGTTTGTATATATGCACCCAGACAGAAGACAGTGGTTGGTATTTATACATTTGGCTAACCCCACCCATTCGGGAGGGGGTTGTTAAACAGTTAATGACACAGGAAAAGCAACACTTCAAACATCTTCAAGCTCCTCCTAGAGAGGAACAAACTTATAGATCAGCCTCTTTGATATAAAGGAAATAGGTGACCGATATCCTGTCCCCTACTCTCAGACCCCTGGAGTGTAACATCTGTTTCCAAGATCCCTTCTTAGTGTTTACAACCACCACAAATCCCCCGTGCTGTAAGGTCTTTATTAGGTGAATTTGTGGGTGAGAAAGTCATTATTATTAGTATTAGCATCGCTACACTGGCTTCCAGTTAAATCTAGAATAGAATTTAAAATTCTCCTCCTCACCTTCAAGGCCCTTAATAATATAGCGACTTTTTACCTTAAAGAGCTGTTAGTACCTTATAAAGCCACTAGAGCACTCCGCTTCCAGAATTTAGGCCTACTTGTCGTCCCTAAAGTCTCTAAAAGTAGAGTAGGAGCCAGAGCTTTTAGCCATCAAGCTCCTCTGCTGTGGAATAAACTACCACTTTCAGTTCGGGAGGCAGACACCATCTGCTCGTTTAAGAGTAGGCTCAAAACCTTCCTTTTTGATAAAGCTTATAGTTAGAGCTAATTAGTGCGGCAGAACGTTACTTGTTCTATTTTATGACACATGACACACGGAGCTTCTTTTTCCAGCTTCTCCTTCCTCTTCTCCATCCCTATCCCCCTTCCCCGGAATCCCTTTGCTTTATCACCCGCAGATCCAGGGCCTCTGTGGCCGCACCATGGATTGCGGTTTGTTGATCGCGCACCGGGGGTCGTGGTGGTGGACCCAGTGTGGCGGATTCTGTGTCGTGTGGGCTGATCATGGTGGTGGTAGCGGACCCTGTGTCGCATTGGCATCGGGTACGGGCATTGGACCAGGAGCGCGGCGGTGGCTCGTGGTGGGATGCGGTGGACGGTGACTGAGGACTGGAGTGGCGTTCTGGTCTGGATGGTGGATCGTGGTCCTGCTGGTTGCTGACCATGGACTGTGATTGCAGCGGGACTGCTTGGCATGTCATGTTGGGGTTGTCCTTCGGGATGTTTACCCTCATCAAATGCTGCTAGAGACTTTAATCTTGAAGACTTTAATCTTGATGATGTTTTCCTGCAAGTGGCATCTATTGCACTTCTGTCCGTCCTGGGAGAGGGATCCCTCACATGTGGCTCTCTCTGAGGTTTCTACGTATTTTTACCCTGTTAAAAGGTTTTTTAGTAGTTTTTCCTTACTCTTGCTGAGGGTTAAGGACAGAGGATGTCACACCCTGTTAAAGCCCTATGAGACGAATTGTAATTTGTGAATATGGGCTATACAAATAAAGTTTGATTGATTGATTATAACATCAGTTGGTCGAGCAACACCCCGACTTCTCAGGGATACATTTGCTCACAGTTCTAGACATCAAAGTAGTTCCTTACATAAATCATAATGCCTGAATAGTTAATTACTATCACACTGTGTCCGGACTAATTAGATTACTGTGACTGGAGTAATCAGGCCAACACTCATTCAGTTCAACAGGAAACATCATAATCAAGGTTACGTTTGTTAGAGATTCAATCATGATCAATCAAAGGGGAAAGAAACTGTAATAATTCCCTTACAGAGGTTATCGTCTCTGATGATGACTATATCATTTACTTTCAGGTTGGGATGCTTGTCACCTTTGTTGGTGCAACTCTTTCTTTGGCCTTTGCGAGGCTGCAATGCAATCTACCTTGGTCATCCTTGTACCTGAGGTAAGAGCAGGCCCCGTATCGCTTGCTGCTGGCGTCAGAGAAGTGATGTAGTTCTGTTCTGATTATGTTGCCAAAGTCTAGTGGGTGGTAACATCTTGAAATGGCAACATCCTTTAACCTCAGAAGGCTGACCTTCCACTCCTCCCACCGTGATCTCAAATCTTCAGGCAAGGGGTCATCCCATCCAAAGCCTCTGCGACATAAGTTTTGCAGTATACACTCTCCGTTTAGGGCAAAGGGTGTGATGAACCCGAGTGGATCATAATACTTTTCATTAGCCTTTAACTTCTTCTTCAAACACTGAAGGCGAACGGTAGTTCATTTCTTGTTGTTCGGTAGCAAAGGTGGACTGACACCCTTGAAGGGGAGAGGCATTTCAAAGTGTCTGTCCTCTTTTTGCTTGATGTGTTTACTGAGGAACTGTATGAACTGAACATCCTCCTGAGATACATACTTGTCCTCATAGACCCTTTCATTGAAGTGTAACTCAAGGGTTTTCAAAACATCACTGACTAATGGGGCAGGAATTTCTTTTACAGCAACCCTGTGAACGAAGCTCTGACTTCCCTGTCCAGATGAGGATTAGATGAGCCTATGATGCTCCAGCCGAGCTCGGTTCTCTGTGCAAAGGGTTCATTGTCTTTGCCTATGATGGCTTCAAGTGGGGCTAGTGCTAACGGAGAATCATAACCAATTAGCAGTCCTACTTCACAATCTTGAAGCGGTGGCAACATGTCTGCTAGATGTCTGAGGTGAGGCCACATTTTTGCCTTTTCTCTTGTTGGGATATACGACTTGTCCAACAGAATAAAACTACGAGTGTAGGCTTGCTTTACATGGATATGTTTATCAGAATTAAGACCTCGAACTCGTAGACCGCGGATACACGTACTTGCCAAGATGGTGTCGACAGCGGTCATTGTGCTCAGTTTCAGCTTCACTGGTTGAGAGTCCACATCCAGGTCTTGAGAGCAAGTCTTCTAGAATGAATGTTGAATCACTCTGTGTATCGAGTAATACATAGGTTTAGAACTTCTCTCTGTGGCTCTTTTACTGACGACACCAGGACTGGAACTATGCTTCAGGTAGCAAGGGCACGTTGAGTTGATGCGTAGGACATGACTTTGAGAGCCTCTTCACTCGGGCCATCGTCTGTTAGTATGGAGCCAGAACAGTCTCAAAAGGATTAAATGCACACAGAAATGAATACGTGCGCAAAAAAGATCCACAAATACATTTTCAATGCACACACAAATATGTTTCATTCCATATATAAGTAAAAAGAATTCACATGTAAAATATAAGATTCATAAACATATTTCCGATGCACACACAAATAGAAAAAAAATTCACAAATATATGCATGTAAAAGTATTTGCAATCTTCATCAACTACATATTTGGAGCTTGTTACATTCATATATAAACTGTTGGACCTGCATTTACAAAGTGCTTTTAATTTGTAAACCTCGCTGCATTTGTGTGTGAGACTTTTGAGACTTTTGAGACTCCCCTTGTCACAGTTCTCTGTGCCCCTCGTCCTCTCTCCTCTCCTTTTTCCCGCAGGTGCTGCTCGTCTCACTAGATGACCCGGCGCACCAGGCGCACCTGCACTCATCAACTGCTCCCTATATCTGCCCTGGCTGAGCATGGAGTCATCGCCAGTTCGTCCTTGTCACTACAGTGGTAGTTTCTCGTTCTCGGCTCATAGTCCTATCCTCCTGTGATTATTCTCCCAGCTAATCCTCGTGTCTGTTCTCCTGTCCTCCAGTTACCCCGTCATCCTGCTCACCTGATTCTCCTTCCCGCTGACGAACTCCCGAAGCCATCAGCTACCCCGTCATCCTGCTCACCTGCTTCTCCATTCCTGCTGAAGAACTCCCGGAGCCATCAGCACTCCCTCGTCCTGCCCTCCTGCCTCTTCCCTGCGCTGAAGAACTCCCGGAGCCATCAGCACCCCGTCTATCCACCTTTGTCCCACGTTAAATAAACATCATTGAACGCACCACCTCAGTGCTCTGTGTTTTGCCTCCGCTCTGGGGTCCACCCGTCGCGTATCGTAACAGAACGAACTGGCCATTAAACCATGGACCCCGCGGAGACAAACAAACTCCGCCACGCCATTGCGAGGCAAGGGAGCCTGATAGGACAACACAACCAGACCCTCCAGGGACTTGTTAACTCCGTGAACTCCGTTGGGACCTTGCTCACACAGCTTCAGGAGTGCCTCAACTTCTCCTCCGCATCTTCCTCCTCCCCCCCCAGACCTATCTCAGGTTCCCCCAGAATACCACGACCTCCAGGAGGTGTTCAGTAAGGACAAGGCCCTTATCTTACCCCCTCACCGACCCTACGATTGTGCAATCAATCTAATTCCGGGACACACGTTTCCCTCCAGCCGTCTATACAACCTTTCCAAGCCTGAGAAGGAGGTGATGGAGAAGTACATCCAGGATAACCTTGCAGGAGGACTCATCAGGCCCTCTTCATCACCGGTGGGAGCCGGTTTCTTTTTTGTAAAGAAGAAGGATGGCTCACTACGGCCTTGCATTGACTTCCGCGGGCTGAACCAAATTACAGTAAAAAACAAGTACCCACTCCCCCTGATCGATGCTGCTTTCGGCCCCTTACACGAGGCCTCTATAGTCTCCAAGCTGGATCTCCGCAATGCCTATCACCTGGTTCGGATCAAGGAGGGAGATGAATGGAAAACGGCCTTCAACACCCCACTTGGTCACTTTGAGTATCGAGTAATGCCATTCGGACTCACCAATGCTCCAGCGGTCTTCCAGAATTTAGTCAATGACGTGTTGCGGGACATGCTCAACCGCATGGTTTTCATGTATTTGGACGATAAACTAATATTCTCCCGGAACATGCAGGAACATCAACAACATGTCAGGCTAGTGCTACAGAGACTGTTGGAGAACAAGCTGTTTGTTAAGGCTGAGAAGTGCGTGTTCCATTCACAATCTGTTCCATTCCTGGGTTTTATCGTGGAGAAGGGTCAGCTTCGGGCGGATCCAGCTAAGGTTCGAGCAGTGAGCGAGTGGCCAACCCCCGGGACCAGGAAACAGCTGCAGTGCTTTCTTGGCTTCGCTAACTTCTACCGCCGGTTCATACGGAACTTCAGTAAGGTCGCTACACCACTCACCAAACTCACCTCACCTAAAATCTTGTTTTCCTGGTCTCCTAGTGCAGAAAGAGCATTTGTGGAGCTCAAGAGGTTGTTCTCCACCGCCCCAGTACTGGTGTACCCTGATCCGGCCCTGCAGTTCGTGGTGGAGGTGGATGCCTCCGACACCGGGGCCGGGGCGGTCCTCTCCCAACGTTCCCCAGGGGACGGTAAGATGCACCCTTGTGCCTTTTTTTCACACCGTTTTTCCCCCGCTGAGCAGAACTACGATGTCGGTAATCGTGAGTTGCTGGCCGTGGTCCTGGCGCTGGGAGAGTGGCGCCACTGGCTGGAAGGATCGGAGCACCCATTCCTCGTCTGGACGGATCATAAGAACTTGTCGTACCTCCAGTCAGCCAAACGACTTAACCCTCGACAGGCTAGATGGGCTCTATTCTTGGGCCGATTCAACTTCTCCTTGACTTACCGACCTGGTTCCCGCAACCTCAAGCCTGACGCTCTCTCCCGGCAGATGGCTCCTGCGATCCTCAGTCAGGCACCTGAGACCATCCTTCCTCCATCCTGCATCGTGGCGGCGGCCTTCTGGGAGGTGGAGTCTCGGGTCAAGGAGGCCCAGCTCACGGATCCCGGTCCAGGTAACGGTCCTCCTAACCGCCTTTATGTTCCGGATTCCCTTAGATCCCAAGTGCTAGTTTGGGGCCACGCATCCAAGCTTGCCTGCCATCCTGGGATCCAGCGGACGCTGGAGTTCATCCGCCGGCGTTTTTGGTGGACCGGCATGACGCAAGATATCCAGGCCTTTATCGCCGCGTGCCCGGTCTGCGCCTGTGGGAAGGCCTCTCGCCAACCTTCCTCGGGGTTACTCCGACCACTTCCCATCCCAAGCCGCCCATGGTCCCACATCGCAGTGGATTTCGTCACGGGGCTCCCTCCCTCGGCAGGTAACACCACCATACTTACCATTGTGGACCGCTTTTCTAAGGGCGTGCATTTTGTCCCTCTTCCCAAACTCCCCTCGGCCCTAGAGACAGCTGCCCTTCTCACCCAGCACGTGTTCCGGCTGCACGGTCTGCCCCTGGATATTGTCTCCGACCGCGGGCCACAGTTCACCTCACAGGTGTGGAGGGCATTCTGCCGGGCTCTGGGGGCCTCGGTCAGCCTGTCCTCGGGTTATCACCCCCAGACCAACGGACAGACCGAGCGAGCTAACCAGGACCTGGAGACAGCCCTCCGCTGCGTTTCTGCCCGACACCCCTCGTCCTGGAGTTCACACCTGGCCTGGGTCGAGTACGCCCACAACTCCCTGACTAGCTCAGCCACAGGTATGACCCCTTTCACAATAATGAACGGCTTTCAACCCCCCTTGTTCCCGTCGCAGGAGGAGGACGTGGCCGTCCCCTCCGTTCAGCTCCATCTGCGCCGCTGCCGGAGAATCTGGAGGGAGGCTCGGGCAGCGTTGGTCCGTACGGCGGCCAGGAATGAAAGGACGGCCAACCGCCCTTGTACTGCCGCTCCTACCTACACACCTGGGCAGAAGGTGTGGCTTTCCGCCCGGGACATTCCACTCCAGGTGGAGTCTAAGAAGTTGGCTCCCCGTTACATCGGTCCGTATGTGGTGGAGAAGGTAATAAATCCGGTGACGGTACACCTTAAGCTTCCCGCCGCTCTCAAGGTGCATCCGACCTTCCACACCTCTCCACCTGTCCTCTGAGCCCTCCGGCCGAGCCCCCGCCACCCACCCGGCTCATCGACGATCATCCGGCCTACACTGTCTCCAGAATCCTGGATGTCAGACGACGGGGCAGGGGGTACCAGTATTTGGTAGACTGGGAGGGATACGGCCCAGAGGAGAGATCTTGGATCTCCCCGCGACTCATCCTTGACCCTACCCTCCTCCGAGACTTCTATCGGGCCAATCCGGACCGTCCTGGTGGGACGCCCGGAGGCGTCCGTTGAGGGGGGGGTACTGTCACAGTTCTCTGTGCCCCTCGTCCTCTCTCCTCTCCTTTTTCCCGCAGGTGCTGCTCGTCTCACTAGATGACCCGGCTCACCAGGCGCACCTGCACTCATCAACTGCTCCCTATATCTGCCCTGGCTGAGCACGGAGTCATCGCCAGTTCGTCCTTGTCACTACAGTGGTAGTTTCTCATTCTCGGTTCATAGTCCTATCCTCCTGTGATTATTCTCCCAGCTAATCCTCGTGTCTGTTCTCCTGTCCTCCAGTTACCCCGTCATCCTGCTCACCTGATTCTCCTTCTCGCTGACGAACTCCCGAAGCCATCAGCTACCCCGTCATCCTGCTCACCTGCTTCTCCATTCCTGCTGAAGAACTCCCGGAGCCATCAGCACTCCCTCGTCCTGCCCTCCTGCCTCTTCCCTGCGCTGAAGAACTCCCGGAGCCATCAGCACCCCGTCTATCCACCTTTGTCCCACGTTAAATAAACATCATTGAACGCACCACCTCAGTGCTCTGTGTTTTGCCTCCGCTCTGGGGTCCACCCGTCGCGTATCGTAACACCCCTGACGTGTCTCTGTTTCACGAATGCGTTTTTTCTAAGAGGGGATCGTCTGTAGCCAATCAGATGTCTCACTCCTGTACAGCCAATCACGTGAGTGCCATTACACGACGTCATTAAAACGCGCGCAGGCAGCCTGGAGGTTTTTAGCCCGCCAGCCAATAGACATAGAATTAGTAGACGCTGATCCCCGGCTCCTCACACACAGAGAACAATGACAACAGAAAAGGGCTGTTGATGACGCGACAGTTTTGCTGAAATAAAGTGACACCCAGCGGGTCAAAATGCTTTTGTTATCGTGTCTTAACGCAGCGGTTCCCCGGTATTGTTTCCAAACTGCGTTGCTAATTCAACAGCTGCAACAGCTTGAAGCTACACGGAGGCAGCTAGCTTCCACACACAGTCAGCACGGACACCCGATACTAGCTACTACCAAGTGTTTGCTTCTAACCTGACGGTGTTTGAGAAACAGTGTCATGAGAGCCTTGGGATTAAGTCAGCGGGTTTTTGCGCTGTTCCCACCGCAGTTAGCATGGTGGCTAGCCCGCTATCCCCGTTATCAAAGTTCGTTATAACCGTATGTGACCGTACACACATGCTGTAAGTGCTCTAACCCGCCACAGTCAGCCGGACAACGCCGCTGGCTTAACACACTTGTCACATTAATCATAGAGTCGTAGTTGTGATTGAGGTTTATTGTGATTTAGGGAATGAAACAGGAAGTTAGAGGTCCGGAAATGATGCCGGGCGGAAATTATGTTTTTAGTGGACCAATCACAGCCAAGTGCTATCCGTGGGCTGTCCGCCATTTCAACGTGTAGTTAGAAAAATGTGTTAAGCCAGCGGCGTTGTCCGGCTGACTGTGGCTGGTTAGAGCACTTACAGCATGTGTGTACGATCACATACGGTTATAACGAACTTTGATAACGGGGATAACGGGCTAGCCACCATGCTAACTGCGGTGGGAACAGCGCAAAAACCCGCTGACTTAATCCCAAGGCTCTCATGACACTGTTTCTCAAACACCGTCAGGTTAGAAGCAAACACTTGGTAGTAGCTAGTATCGGGTGAGCAGCGTCCGATTCATGGTTCATCCCTTTTTGGCAGTCATCTTCAAAACTATTATAGGCTCTTACTCTAGCAGCTGCTACCTGGACTTCCTTCTCTGCCTTCAGCTGCTGCAGGTTCATCCTTTCGTCTTCTAGGTTGGATTGTCTCTCTGTCCTTTTACGCTCCACTTCAGTCAACATGGGTGCCTCTTCAAGTTTCCATTCGCTTTCCAGTGTTCTGAGCTTGGATTGCTGAGTTAGAATGTCTTTTGTCGCCTTTACGTCTTCTTGCTTAGCTGCGAGTTCTGCTTCTGCGTCTTGTCGTTTGCTAGAGCTTGTCGAGATTGCAATTGATTGGTCTGAGACGAGTGATGCTTCTGAAAATGCGTTTTCAGTATATGTAAGTCCAAAGATAGAGCCATGATCTTCCTTACTCAGCACTATTCTGACTCTCTCCTTCTCGACTCATTCGTTATAGTTGCCGTCGATAATGTCTCTGCGATTACTCACAAGAGTAAGGATTTCTTCGGTCAGAGCAGGTTTCCAACGATATCTGGAGTGGAGGTTTGGTTGCGTGAGAGTGGCTCATAGTGATGCTGCACCGCATCAAGTTTTGTGGTAATGTTGTGTTGGGTTTTGTCGAGGTCATCAGGAGAGCAGAAGTTTTTTAATTCAGTCCGAACTTCTCTTGCAGACAATTTCCAGGACTCATAGGCCGTATAAAATACATGTTTGTTCTTTAGGGCAGTCTCTTTGTGCAGTTCTTGGACCTTATCTGGTATTTTTCTTTGCCGTGAGCCTGGTGCGTCTCAATGTGTGGGAACTGATTTACTCGTTGCTGCTGCTTCGAGTGACATTTTATTTTACTTGAGTTGCTAATTTGACTATCAGGCCTTAATCTTTACGTGTAATATGCAGTGGGCCTAAATAGAAACTCTACTTTAGTAACTGCTGTTTCTTTAACCAGACATTTACAAGACAGTTGAATACTCGAGAGTTTCAATACAAAATGGATGCATAACATAACATAAATATTATAAGCAGGGCCGGGTCTAGGCAGGGGCAAGAGGGGGCCT
Source organism: Pleuronectes platessa (assembly GCF_947347685.1). Lineage (NCBI taxonomy): Eukaryota > Metazoa > Chordata > Actinopteri > Pleuronectiformes > Pleuronectidae > Pleuronectes > Pleuronectes platessa. The sequence goes on from NC_070633.1 coordinate 2,205,009, forward strand.
GGCCCCCTCAAATAAATGTTGTGCCCCCTCAAACTAAATAGGGTTAGGGTTAGGGTTAGGCACAATGCCCCCTCAAGATTTGTGGCTGCCCCCTCATACATGCCTGTCTAGACCCGGCCCTGATTATAAGCATAGGAAAAAGGCTTGACAGGCACAAACAAAAGAGGATGCACTATAAATATGCTTAAGCAAGCTATCCTAGGCAATTTAAACAGTGTTAACGCTCCTCAAAGAAAACAATAAATAATGTTGCAACATGACACATTTTTACCATTGGTTGTTATTATCGTCGTCATCATTATTTTGTGATCAGTTTTTACTTTAAAACAGCAGTAACGTCCACAACATTTTATATTTACATGTGAAAAGCTTCATTAAATTTGCATATCCACGTCTCTCAGTGAATCTATCGTGCGTGCACTTTTGATGCGTTATCCGGTCTTGCCTGGCGGTTGATTTGTAAGTTTGTTTCTTCGGGTGACGACATGGGTCAGGAAGACGTTTCAGTGTAGCATCGAGTTTTACTGTAATGGCCCCCACGCTTCCCCAATAATGACGCAGAGTTTCTTCACTGATGTCACACGGCTCTTTATTGTTCCACTTGATCGTAGCCGTAAATACACCGCAAAACTGTAACGACATTCAGTACATAATATTTTAATCAATAACCAAACACAAACGTTAAAAATACAATAAACAAACAAATCACCACGAGACAATTCTGATACGTTAACGTGACATAACGACTCCCGTTCCGCGCTACATGGAGCAAAGTAAATGGGACCAGCTTCCTTACCTCGTTCTGCTGGCGAGGGGTGTTAAACTATAGTTTCGAGAACTGTCGCACAGCCGTTCGTTGTTCCTGCTACTATCCTTGTGCCGGGGCTGCCCGGCAGGTGTTTTTATGCAATGGTTCGCAAACGAGGGATCTGGTGCGTTTGTTAACATGGTCAGCACCTTTGCTGCAGGTATTTATGCAAGGGGAGTCGCTACGTGTAAAACAAAATAAGCCCAACCCAAAATAATAGAATAAAACAGTAAGTCTAAAGTGGCATGCGTAGGAGTCAGTTACAAAGACACTTTATATTTATAATCTTACAACAAACGACATCATTATACTGAATATAAGAGGTTAGCAAGTAAGTTTGCCTAAAGAAAAACCTTTTTCTTAGACAATATCTGGTAGGTTAGAGCATAATTTAAGAATTAATGAAAACAATGCTCCTTGAAGTGACAGGCTTTAAGCGTTTTCAGACATGACCTCTGGGTTAATTCCAGAGAATAGGCTATGGAGTTTACCCAGAGTTTCCCTTTCACACATGCACAACACAGCGGGAGTTTCCCTGTACAGACGCATTCACAATAACGTCAAATCCTCTGCATTATTCAGGCCTGAGGTGGAGCAGCTAGATGCAGCAGACGGAGGGAGGAAGTGACGTATTAACTCAGCTGCAGAGATCATGTGATTTTCTTGACAACACACAGACACCGGCGTCAACTCCTACCACCAAAAACTCTCTTGAAATCTTCGTTGATGTCTTTTACATGACACTTTTTTAATTAGTTTTCTCTTTTGCGGGTTAGAAGGATCATCAACCCCCCCATCAAAAGTTTCTACCCCGCATGTGCCAACACTAGTTAATTTCAGCTATTTACTAAGCTGTGCAGGTCGTGAGAAAAGAGATTTTAAACTGGTAGGCTTGTTGGTGAGACTCATACATGTCTTGAATCAGCAACTTGGTGATCGGGTCCAAGAGAAAAGGTCATTGCATCTCGCAGCCATCCAATGACCATGAGTAATTCTGTGGCTTTGTCAATCTTTTCATTCTTTGTCAGAGGGTAGTGGGTTGGGTGTCATAGGGTAGAGGATGACCAGACTTGAGGGCCTTCAGTCCATCTTGGAAAGACTGTCCGTGGGAATTTGAGAGCAGTATCTGCACATTGTGGACTGTTGGTTCGGGTGTGTTTAAGATGGTTCAGCATAGGGATTTCCTGTTTGCAGCATTTCCAACAGATGTAGTAGTCCAACCAACAAATGACTTACACAGGGCAGCTATGGCTTAAGAGGTAGAGTGGGTCAGCCACCAACCAGAAGGACAGCAGTTTGATAGTAATATCAAAAACTGAATATATGCCACTAATAAAAAATTCATTTTCTAGATGTCTACCTGATAGTGCTGTAGCTAAATTTAAGGAAATAATTCCAATTACATTTAAACCCATATTAGCAGTAGATATAAACAACAAATTCTTTAAAAACCTGAGCTCCATTGAGATCGACCACCTCGTTGATAGCTCTGCGGACTCATTACGATTAACCTTAGACTCAATAGCGCCTCTAAAAAAGAAAAATGTCAAACATAGTAAATTAGCTCCGTGGTATAATTCCCAGACAAATGAGTTAAAACAATTATCAAGAAAACTAGAAAGGAAGTGGCGCTCCAGCAACCATGTTGAAAATCTAATAGACTGGAAGAATAGTGTTAAAGAATATAAAAAGGCTCTCCACAAAGCTAGAGCTGCCTACTATTCAAAACTAATAGAAGAGAATAGAAACAACCCCAGGTTTCTCTTCAGCACTGTAGCCAGGCTGACAGAGAGTCACACCTCCACCGAACCCGGTATTCCTCGATCCCTAAATAGCAATATCTTTATGACCTTTTTTAATGATAAAATTCAAACTATTAGAAATAAAATCAACCATCTCCTGCCCTCAATTGGCACTAATACCCTCCCAACAACAGAGATCTCAGAAACGGCTGAGAATCCTACCAATTACTTAGACAGCTTCTCTCTGATCACTCGTGATCAGTTTACCAAAATAATCTCAGGTTCTAAACCAACAACCTGTATCTTAGATCCCATTCCTGCAAAATTACTTAAAGAAATTCTGCCCCTAATTGATAGTTCGTTACTTAACATTATCAATCTGTCATTATCATCAGGTTATGTACCACAGTCTTTTAAAATAGCTGTCATCAAACCCCTACTCAAAAAACCCACTCTAGACCCAGAGGTTTTAGCCAACTACAGGTCAATATCTAATCTCCCCTTCATGTCTAAAATCTTAGAAAAATTTGTAGCCAATCAGCTGTGTGAGTTTCTCCAGGAAAATAATATATATGAAGACTTTCAGTCGGGGTTTAGAGCCAATCATAGTACAGAGGCAGCCTTGGCAAAAGTCACTAATGACCTTTTAATAGCCTCAGATCAGGGACTTGTGTCTGTCCTCGTTCTGTTAGATCTCAGTGCAGCATTCGACACAATTGACCATCAAATTTTATTACAAAGACTCAAACAGTTAATTAACATTAATGGAACCGCCCTTAACTGGTTAAAATCGTATTTTTCTGATCGCTCCCAATTCGTGCAAATTAATGATGAGTCATCTGTGCGCACAAAAGTTAACCATGGTGTTCCACAGGGCTCTGTGCTCGGCCCAATTTTATTCTCATTATATATGCTTCCACTAGGAAACATTATCAGGACACACTCGGTAAATTTCCACTGCTATGCGGATGACACCCAGTTATATTTGTCAATAAAACCTGAACAAAGTAATCAATTAACTAAACTTCGAACATGTCTCAAGGACATAAAAACCTGGATGACCCGCAATTTTCTCTTATTAAACTCAGACAAAACAGAGGTTATAATACTTGGCCCCAAACACCTTAGAGATACATTATCTAATGATATAGCTGCGCTAGACGACATTGCCCTTGCTTCCAATGAAACTATCCTTTAATAGTCACTTAAAACAAATTTCTAGGACCGCTTTTTTCCACTTGCGTAATATTTAAAAAATTAGACATGTCCTTTCACAAAAAGATGCAGAAAAACTAGTCCACGCCTTTGTTACATCGAGACTGGACTATTGTAATTCATTATTATCAGGCTCCAGCAGTAAGTTGTTAAAGACTCTACAGCTTGTCCAAAATGCCGCAGCACGTGTCCTGACGAGAACAAAGAGAAGAGAGCACATTTCTCCAGTATTAGCATCGCTACACTGGCTTCCAGTTAAATCTAGAATAGAATTTAAAATTCTTCTCCTCACCTTCAAGGCCCTTAATAATATAGCGCCTTTTTACCTTAAAGAGCTGTTAGTACCTTATAAACCCACTAGAGCACTCCGCTCCCAGAATTCAAGCCTACTTGTCGTCCCTAAAGTCTCTAAAAGTAGAGTAGGAGCCAGAGCTTTCAGCCATCAAGCCCCTCGGCTGTGGAATCATCTACCACTTTCAGTTCGGGAGGCAGATACCATCTTTTCATTTAAGAGTAGGCTCAAAACCTTCCTTTTTGATAAAGCTTATAGTTAGAGCTAATTAGTGCGGAAGAACGTAACTTTTTCTATTTTATGACACATGACACACGGAGCTTCTCTTTCCAGCTTCTCCATCCCTATCCCCCTTCCCCGGAATCCCTTTGCTTTATCACCCGCAGATCCAGGGCCTCTGTGGCCGCACCATGGATTGCGGTTTGTGGATCGCGCACCGGGGGTCGCAGTGTTGGATCCAGTTTGGCGGATTCTGATTTATGTGGGCTGATCGTGGTGCTGGTGGCGGACCCTGTGTCGCGTTGGCATAGGGCACGGGCGGTGGACCAGGGCCGCGGTGGTGGCTCGTGATGGGTCCTGGTGGGCGGTGGTGGACGATGACTGAAGACTGGAGTGGCGTCTGGTCTGGATGGTGGATCGTGGTCTGGATGGTTGCTGACCATGGACTGTGATTGCAGCGGGACTGCTTGGCATGTCATGTTGGGGTTGTCCTTCGGGATGTCTACCCTCATCAAATGCTGCTAGAGACTTTAATCTTTAATCTTGAAGACTTTAATCTTGATGATGTTTTCCTGCACGTGGCATCTATTGCACTTCTGTCCGTCCTGGGAGAGGGATCCCTCACATGTGGCTCTCTCTGAGGTTTCTACGTATTTTTACCCTGTTAAAAGGGTTTTTAGTAGTTTTTCCTTACTCTTGCTGAGGGTTAAGGACAGAGGATTTCACACCCTGTTAAAGCCCTATGAGATGAATTGTAATTTGTGAATACGGGCTATACAAATAAAATTTGATTGATGATTGATTGATTGATAGTATCAGCTTGCCACATAGCCAGCCTGTACAAGTTTGTTCTTATCATTGCAGTCAGCTGTGCCTATTATGTGCTCTTTAGCCAGCCTCTGTTCCGAACTGCTTGGACTTGGAAATCGAGCTTCTTTTAAGAGGTTATAAAGTGCTAAATGGGTGGCACCGAAGCAGGCCGTTTGTATAGCACTGGATGCCGTCAACATAGATCAGCATAGAGGCTGTCAGCAGTTGGGTGAGTGCTTGCTGATCCTGCCTAGAGAAAGAAGCAGTCTTCAGATAAGCTCAAGTAATGTAAGTGCAGGCAGTGGCTGTGTGATTACAATTGCACTTCCAACAACAGTCACCTTCTTTGATCATCTACAGAACCTCACAGCTACTTGAACTTTTCCTTATGTTGTTTAGTTGGAATTAGTTTAAAGAAGACCACTTAGAGTGAGTTTGCTGGGGCTGATGTGACTGAGGGTGTCCTCTAATCAGAAGGTTGGTGGTTCAATCCCAGTCTTTCCCATTTTTGCATGCTGAAGGGTCTAGTCCAATTTTATTGCCATAGTGGCACTAGAGTCATTTGTCATTCGAGGTAAGTGTGGCGTAGAACACCGAGAAAGGAACAGACCCTGCTGGTGGCAATGTAGTAACTGGAACCTGCACACAACCGATTTAGTGTTGGGAGAACGTTAGTGGGTGGATGCGTCAAGGTTAGTATCATAACATGGGAGGATTGATATCCATCTGAAGAGGCACCATATCCTGATGCCAGGGTTTAGTGCCTTGGAGTAGCAGGAGGGGGGACATGTGGCTTTTTTGATTAGCAATAGCTGGTGTGCATAAGGGAGCAAAACTGACGAGGATGTAAAATGGGGGTGACAAACTTGGCAATGGCTAGCTCATTCTCCACTATTTGTTGGTGTACGTGCTGCTCTTCTGCTTGATCATGATTAATTCAGTCTGGAGGGACTCCTCTTGTAAGTGTTCTCCTGTAGGCCAGAAAAGGCTTGGGGATTTTTAAGGTGTGCCTAATTTTCATTTTCTGGCGGCTGAAGTTCAGTGAGTTCCAGCCTTGTCCTCTAGCACTACTGATTGGATACCAAATAGAGCCTGACTTGGATAGAATCCAAGCTGAATATCCTGAGCCCACACATGACCGGGAACTGGATATACTGTCTCCCGTGGCTTCCTTCTTCTGGCCAAATGGTCCTACTTGGGCTGTGGCGGTAACAGGCTGCTGAGAGGACAGATATTTAACATTGTAGTGAGCCAAATGCTGAGGGAAAAATGCTTTCAGTGAGGTAGAGTGTCTAAGTCAGGGATGCCAAGGTTATGGCCCGCGGGCCCGACTGTGTGTCACATCTGAACAGCGGGTGATAAGGGGAGAATATATCTTTTTAATAAATTTTTTTTTTTTTTTAAATTTTTGTTGGAATCAGTCAGTTGGTCTGTTGCCCGCCTCAGCTGCAGCAGCGCCGGTAATGCTGATCGAGATGTCGTTATGAAAAAAGAGGAAAGTCGACACTGAAGGTTGCATCTTTCAGGATAGATGGAAAGAAAAGTATTTCTTTTGGGAAATAGCATGCAAACCCGTGTGTCTTATTTGTTCTCAACAAGTGGCTGGGGCAAAGGAGTACAACATCAAACAACACTACGAGACCCACGCCGAGAAATACGCCGATTAAACAGGGCAACTTCGGACTCAAAAGCTTAATGAGCTAGCATCATTGCTACAGAAACAGCAAGCTGTATTATCCAATTGTCGAGATACACACGAAGGTTTGTATTTTTGTATACATATTGTAGCATCCTCGCCTCACAGACGACACAGAACTTCTTCTCTGATTAGTTACTTAATTATAGTTAACACGAACATGTCACATTTGTCGTTCCTACTCTGTCACTCCACACAACAACAACGCGTCGTCACTTCACTTCCTCATTTACACCTGACCCCCCACAAAACCAGCCAATGAGAGCCTGACATCCCCACACAACCCCACCCCATTGGTCCAGAACAGTCACATGTCCCTACCCGACCCCTTCAATGACCCTCAGGATATCTCAACACTCCTTCAACACGGTGTCTTAATGAACATAACAAAACATATACATAAACCCAGTCCGTTACAATATTGTAACGAACTGATAGTTGAGTTATGTTCTGTTTGACTGCTTTGTGGTTGTTATGACTTATGTTCAGCTAAGTACACTGTGTTGAATAAGTACTGAGATGTCCTTGACCAATTACTGTGGGGTTGTGTGGGTCAGTTGTGAATGAGGAAATGGAGGACGAAGACGAGTGTTGATGTTAGGAGTGAAGAGATGGGAATAAGAAGTGGACCTGTTCATGTTAACTTGAATAAAGTTACAAATATAAGAAGTTCCGTGTCGTCTGTGAAGCGGGGACGTTACAATATCTTCTTCAACTCTTTGTTCTTTTTTACTGTGCCGTTTCTGAAAGAGGAGTGTCTCAATTTCGTTATACCTATAATGCCAATACATTTCATTTAATTTCAAGGGGCAGTGAAGGCAAGCTATATCATCGCTCGGGAAATTGCTAAGGCATCCAAGCCTTTCTCAGAGGGTGCATTTGTCAAGACCTGCATGCTAAAGGCAGCAGAGCTGGTGTGTCCTGACAAGCGACTAGCTTTAGCGAACATAAGCTTATCGAGGCCTACAGTGACGGAGAGAGTTGAAGAACTTTCTGGTGATTTGAAGAGTCAACTAAAAGACAAGGTTGTCCTTCATCGCATTCTCTATTGCTCTTGACAAGAGCACTGACACGACTGATGTAGCCCAATTAGCGACATTTATTCGCGGAGTGGATGCTTCCCTGAATGTCACTGAGGAGTCTGTGTCAGTCGTGCCAATGACAGACACCACCACAGCTAACGACTTGTTTGTTAGCCTTGTCGGGGCCCTGAACAAACTGGAGGTGGACTGGAGTCGCAATGTCAGTGTGGCTACCGACGGTGCGCCTTCTATGATAGGAAGAAAGGCAGGAGTAGTTGTGAAGTTGAGAGAAAGGGTAAATGCGGCTAATCCAGAGCAGGTATTCTGGAACTTTCACTGTATACTGCACCAAGAGGCTTTGTGCTGCAAGAGTCTGAAAATGGACCATGTCATGCGTGTTGCTATTGACACTGTGAATTTGATCAGAGCCAGAGGACTTAACCATAGGCAATTCAACGCTTTTTTATTGGAAAACGACATTCATCATGGCCTTCCCTATCACACCGATGTGCGGTGGTTGAGCAGAGGCGCAGTGCTCAAACATTTCTACATATTACGCACAGACATAGCCGAGTTCATGCAGGGTTAAGGGAAGCCTGTGGTGGAATTGGACGACCCAGAATGGACCAGGGATCTTGCCTTCTTATTGGACATTACAGAACACCTTAATGTGTTTAATGTTACTATTCAGGGCCGCAACAAACTTGTCACAGAGTATTATGATAGTGTTCGTGCCTTTCGCAGCTCTCCAAGCGCAATGCCTCCCACTTCCCCTGTCTAAAATCTCAGCCTGTCAATCATCAGAGTATGGAAAAGTACGCAAACTTGCTCTCCGGACTCAGGCATGAGTTTGACAATCGATTCACGGTTTTTACTGAACTGGACTTGCGCTTTTTCGCTCTCCAGTCACCATTGACGCTTCCGAGGTCCCAGAGGCGATCCAAATGGAACTGCAGTGTTGCGCACCGTTGAAGGATAACTATGCATCTGTTGCAATCAAATCATTCTATCAATCCTTGCCACCACAGTACCCAATGCTTTCGGCCTTTTCAGGTAAAATACTTTGTATGTTTGGGACAACATATTTATGTGAGCAGGCCTTTTCCATGATGAATATTAATAAATCAAAAGTGCGCAATCGCCTGACGCACGGACATCGGAATGAAGTTATGAAAATAGCACCTGCCCAGAAACTGTCCCCGGATATGGACAAGCTGGTGAAAGTTAAAAGGTGTCTGGCTTCGACAAGTAGCTGAAGTAGGCTGGTGTCCCCATTTATCATAATCCAGTGTGATATGGGTGGGAGGGAATAAAAGGGGTTGGGGTTGACAGCCAGGCTAGAGCCATATAGGCATATGGGTGTGTGGAAATATGGGTTGGGGTTGACTGGTGATGACTGGCAAAGTTAATGTGCCTCATCTGTTGTTGAGCCAATTTAATGTTTTTAGATAGCTCATATTTGGCTATTTTTTCAAGAACCTTTTTGTTTTACTAATTCCTACTGGATATTCAATCACATGGCCTATTGTTGGACTACTCCATTCTGGCGCTTACTTTCTGTGACTCGATTGGCCTACTTTCATTTGGCCTAATGATGCATTGACGTGTTTTGTTGGAACCTAGTCTATTTTGTTGGTTTTTAAATGTAGGCTACTTGCATGGATAGGAAAATGTTACGTTTTTAAGGGGTAACTGTCTCCTGCTTTATGTAATTGTAGGTCTCATTGTGAGGCTATTTTGATGTTTGGGCCTTCGTGATTAATTTCAAATAGCCGACCTATCCATGTGTTGAGTCAGTGTTTGGCCTTTTCAGTCCGAAAGTGTAATCCGGCCCCCTGAGGTCCGCTTGAAAAAAATTTGGCCCCCTGTCCAATCTCACCCTGGCATCCCTGGTCTAACTTAATGGACTTGAATGGATTTATGTGATGAAGTGGAACTTCTGGTCACTGGTATGGGTTGGGATATGATAGAAATGATTCAAATCAGAAAATCCTGAGGCAGGAAGAAAGTTTATTGGCTACACATGTTTGTTTGTGGTCTGTAATAAAACAAGGCATAGATACATTGAATGTATTGAAATAACAAATCCTTAAATATGAAATTAAACAACAACAAAAATGCATTAAACTGACTACTTCTTTTATATAACATAGGCCTATCTGAATTAGCATCAACAACTCTGATGACAAAGTAGTTCCATGTAATAGTGGAGCTAAAATTTGCAACTCACAAGCAAGCATGCTGAGTGAACAGGAACAGAAAAGGTAATCTATTGTTATTATTTATAACGGGAGTCTATGACCTTGACTCACACCTCAGGAAGACTTTCCGCCGTGTTGTCCGTCTGTACGTTTCCACTACATGACTGACTGACAGAAAACTCCTCATTAACTATGGCTTGCTGCACTCTGCTACGCTAGGCAGTTAGAGTAGGAGAGTGAACTTATCACATTAATAAGTTCTGTCCATATTACCATCTTTCTACTGTTGACACAAAAGCCTTGACTATATTAAATTTGTTATAAACAAAAAACATGAGCCACAACAACAAAACAATAGAGAGAAAATTAGACAGTCTACTTAAGTCGTATGAAGCATTTGGCATGGTTATTTCAATAACCTCCCTGTGCAAATATGTGAAATTAAACGTTAAATGATGGCTACTGATATATTTAATTGTCAATTAATCTCGTGAAATGACCAAAACCGATAATGAATAAAAGCACTCTGTGTGTATCAGAGCCTGATATATCGTATCCCTCTGAGCCACAGAGCTCCACTGTTGTCCAGAAACTATTTAAAACATGAGCGAGGAGTCACATGTATCTTTATTTTTATACACTGTCCTGCTGCCATAAATACTACATCACCAAATATGGATTATTCCAGCACTAAAAATAATCCTAAACAAATGCGTGATTCCCTCCTCTTTGAGTAAAAGTTGATTAAAACTGCATCTCTTACCCCAACAGCAGTTGTAAAAAGTCATTGAGCATTTTTAAGAATTGTAACTATTTATTTGTTAATTTTAAATATTTGCTTGGCAGAAATCTAGAATAATGTCAGCATTGTTGAATGCTAGTGTGAGTATGTGCCTTTTTATATACAGTCTACGTGGTGCACATTAAAATAGTAAGTAATAAAATCTGATTTCTCCTTCACCCATATTTCCTGCCTCTCCTGTATAATCATTTCTCTTTATATGTATCCACAAAGTTATACTACTGTAACATATCATTGATTGACCTAACATATTAAAAGAATAACTAAACATTGTCATGATAAACAACAATTAAATATTTATGGATTTTGCACAAAATTAAGATTTTTTTATCCATTATTTTCAAAGTGCTCTTCATTGTGATTATTTTGTAATGATGTAATTACATGTAGGAATAATTATTTCTTAATAGGTCTAGTAAAAGTGAATGTAGAAGCAATACATTCTAATTAATCTTGAGGCTGATGTAAAGCAGCAATAAAATTAGCTGGCAATCACTATTAGCAGAGTCAATTATTACACATTAGTAAGCCACGCACACACACACACACAGATTTATATTGTATTTGAGCGTATGAGGGCACTCTGTCTCGCTTGCTTTCTCCGCTTTTTGTAGCACACACACACACAAACACACATGAATGCACACACGAGAGATATCCCAGGCCTCCATAATTATTTTAATAGGATTTTCTCTCTATTCAGTCTGAGCTTGTTGCTTTAATAACACCATTACAACCTGAATATAACCTCAATATATTACTGCCTGATATCGCTTTGCAGACCGCCGCTGTGCTCTCTGTGTGTGCGTGTGTGTGCATGTTGGGGTTAATAAGCTGCTGTGTGTTTTAGAAGAGGCACTTGGCCTTGCTGGGCTCTCTCTTTGTCTCTGAGCATTGTGCGGCTGGGGGACAGGGAGAGAGAGAGAGAGAGAGAGAGAGATATATATATATATATAGAGAGAGAGAGAGAGAGAGAGAGCTGACAATGACAGAATAGCCTCTACAGAATAAAATACCGGTCATTGTTTTCTATTAGCTAACTCCCCTCCCTGTATTCTCTAACCTCATCTCCACATTTTACACTGAAATGAAATTGGCTGGGGAAATGTGAATAAATATATGTCCGTCACAGAGAAATACACTCCTCCTTTAATCTGAGCGAGATATTAAAGTGGCTCCCACCAGAATGCTCTTTTCTCCAGCACAATGTTTAATTCCCTTAAACATGAGAATTAATTAGTGCAGATCTGCATCTCAAAAGCGGCTTCATACTGTGGCCTATTGCAGAGGCCTTTCTGGGCCCTGTCACAAACACCGGCATCACATCACAACCCTGTGACTGGTACAAGAGTGAGGAAAAGCCAGCCATTACTGTTAGACTGAATCAGCACATAAGGAACGGCAGAAAACCAGAGTTCAGAACAGAAGACACCATGAAGCTGTTTTCACACTCTTAAATTTTCAACCTCATACTCTGTCCTTAGTGCTAGTAACTTAACTTTAGCTTTTCTAAATCAAATCATTTAGCTTACAGGATGCATTGGTATTGATGTAGTTAGTGGATTATTACGTCTAATCCTTCGAAAGTTAATTGATTTACTGATGGATTAATCTACAGAAAATGTATTAAGTACTATTTTGAAAATCGATTAATCATTTTGAAATGTAGAACTATCAAACATTCCCTGGCTACAACGTCTCAAAACTAGGGTGGCTGTGGCTGGGGGGGTAGAGCAGTTCTTCCAACCAGAAAGGCCGACGGTTTGATCCCAGTCTTCCCCATCTGCATGCCGAAGTGTCCTTGGGCAAGAAGCTGAACACCGGATTGCCCCTCATTGAAAAAAAAAGGTGCTGTAATAGAATAGTTAATACCATTTAACTTAGGATTCTGCTTTTTCATTGTCATTTATAATAGTGATATGAATATTTTGGGGTTTTAAATTGTTAGTGGAATAAAAAAGTGTATGCTGAAATTGTATCAGATAAAAAAGTGATAGTATTATCAGGAAAATAATCAGGAGATGAACAGATACAGAAAACAATCATTAGTCCCAGTAGAATCGTTTTTTAAGTTAAATTAAAATATTTTTTTTATATATTAATGCCGGGAATTATGGCAGAAAGCTGAAACCAAAAAACATTCAGGATTTAAAACAACTGGCCCCTCATAGATGTTGAATGCACTAATTGTAAGTCGCTTTGGATAAAAGCATCTGCCAAATGACATGTAATGTAATGTAATGTTACATGATGAACTGAATGAAAAATCTGTTCACAATGGACTGAAAAGATAAGAATCCACTTACAGTTGACTCCAATAGCCATCTCATCAACAGAACTTTTACAGTTGGTGAAAATCATCGAGCATAGTCTTATCTGAATCAACATTTTGTGATAGTCAGCCTCGGTTGATTCATTCAAAATCTTCTAATAATTTAAGATTACTGCTATCATGCCTGTAATTCAGGTTGCTAATTCAGACTTGACATCATCATGCATGTTCAAAAGGAATTTAAAAACACCCGGAGATAATATTGACTCAATGTTTTTGAGTTGTTTGCATAATTTTAAGTATAATAAAATGTTATGGATAATTAAAAAATAATAAGAAAAAGACAGAGGAGAAAGGATGAACAGTTACATCCATGAACAGTCCACTACATTTCCATTCTTATCTCCTTCTGAAGAGTATCACTATATCATCTTAGCTGCCAGTTCTGAAGCTGTAATTTTAGCCTGGCTGTCACTCTGAATCACAATTTATTCCTTCCTGCTTAAATAAAGGTTAGATTAAAGGGGACAAATTAGAGGAAAATGTTGAATTAATGTTGAAAATAATAAAGTTATTCATCGGTGAGTTGTCACTGTTGATCACCTCCTCTAACTGTAGTTTCAATGTCCTAATTCATTATCTCGGCAATAATCTCACACTCTCAGTCTAGTCAAAATACATTATCTACCTTGAATGACATTATCACTGACGACTTCAAGCATGTCAGTTAGACTGAGACGCGCACATCCAATACAACGCATGGCTGCATCGTTGGGAGCCTCAGACAGCCAATCAGCTGTCAGAGCTACAGATGTCTCCTCCTCTTAGGCTGAAGAGCCAACATTCAGTCAGTCAGAACCGAGACATTAGTTAACTGCGCACAGGCCAAGAAGACATTTCATTTCCATGATAGGTCTTGTTCACATTAAATAGTTCCCATTTTTTAATCACAGTGTTTAAGTTCAAAGGTTCCGAGTTAAACTGAAATTTGAATTCTCGTCTTGTGTGTTAAGGTTGTAAAGATTGCTTCCTATTAGTACCAAAACAATATTCCCTGCCCTGATTACCAAATAAACAGACAGGGATCAAGAAATTAGGACTGCAAAGTTTTTTTTTGATCGGCTGGAACCCTACAAGGAGTTGGTGAGCCTAGGACCACCCAGGTCCACACATACCATACCCCTGCTGGCAGATACACCAAGACGTTTCTAGGCTTAGTCAATATGAATTTAACCCTCCATTTTGCTCCTCTGGCTATGCTGACTCACTAAATGCACCACCATTGTCTGGCTTTGACAACTGACTTCCTTCCGTCTCCTTGCACACCCGATTGGCTGTAAACTAATATACTGTATGACCTCATCGAGATTTTTCAAATATCCTTTGAATGATTGTTTCAAATATAATTAATAGTTCACTTCTGAATGAACAGAGATGATAATTTAATTCAATTTCAATTCCATTTTACTTGTATACCACCAAATAATTACATACATTATATCAAGGCACTTACCATCATAATGATCAAGACCGTACAAAATTAAAGAGAAACGCAGCAGTTCCCACAATGAGAAAGGACTTTGGTGCTTAGCTGGAAGGAACCTTTCTAGGAGAAGCAGTGAAAAGTATCGGTCCAAGGACAGAACCTTGTGGACCACCATGACTAACTTCTGTGTGTATGGGGGAGTCATTGTTAACATTAATAAATGTAATTTAACTGATAAGGACAAGAATAGCCAATCTAGTGCTGTTCGTTTGATCCCTACGTCTTCTGTAACTTAATCTCACGATCTAGTTGTCAAATAAGGAACTAAAATCAAGCGGGACAATTACAGAGATGAGTCCATTGTCTTGGGCCATTAAAGGTCCTTGGTAAATGTGAACAGTTAACAGCGCTGTTTATGTGCTGTGATGAAATCTAAATCATAATTGAAAGTCTGTTCTTAGCAACAACTTTTTTCCATGATTTTGGAAATGAATGGAAGGTTTGATATGGGTCTATATTTGGCAAAAACATCTGCGTTGAGTGGGCTTTTCAAGCAGAAATGTATTACTGTTACCTTAAAAGCTTGCAGCACATAGCTGAGCTATGTTTGTGCCAAGTCTAGTCTGGATAGAGTCTAACACAGGGGTCTTCAATGTTTTTCAGGCCATGGACCCCAAACTGATGGAGAGATGGAGCCTACTATATATTTTGTATAAAATTGTGTTTTATATCAAATTGGGCCTAATGCCGTGTATAAACATAGCTACCCTGTTATTGTGCATAAAATACCAAGCTATTCAAATAATACACAGGGGAGAAGAAGGGGGAGAGCCGCAGGGGGTCGCGGAGTCGAGGAGCGAAGGTGCACTCTAATGAGTTTATGAATCGGAGTGAAGCCGCTCGTGAGAGCTTTTCTCGATTCACCATTGGAGGGAACCACAGACCCTTGAAACAAAAAGTCACTCGTGATTGGCTGGTAAATTTGCTGCTATTTGTCACCCTGGGTCATTGCAGTATACACATGGGTAAACCCCTCCCACACAATATTAATAATAATAATTAGTATATAGTTGTTACTAATAGTTTATATATTAACATATATAATATTTATTAGTAAGCCTTTACCAAAAGCACTGCATTTAATGAAGATTATACATTAATTCATGTGATGCTGGTTGTTATATGTTGAACATATTGTACAGGGAAAAAACGTGAACAAGGTATATGTTGAGTCAAACCTTTATTTACTTACAGCACAAATATTGTACAAACACAACTGGCCTAGCCAGTGAACAACTAATCAGGTGAAGCTTGAAATGTCTCTTTGCAGCCTCTGGGTCATATGTTATTTGTGGGACTCTGTCCGAATCTGCCCCAGTGTGTAGATGTCTGTGGTGTGTAGCTGTGAGATCCAGTGTAGCTTCTAGTCTTATTTGAAGTGTGGCACACAGGTCGGTGAGCTCCTGGCTGTAGACGAATGGATCCATGTCATCTGTCCGGCTTCAATCAGCTGTAATCACAGTCCGTACAATTAGCACAGTTCAATGCCAACATACACCTATACATATAACTGGAAAATTATCTAATGAATCTAACTTTACCCTCTTTCTTCTCCGACAACTCCTGAACTCCTCAATGCTGATGCAAGGTCCGGTTGGATGTACTGGAAGCTCCTAGTAGCTCATAGTGGGTCTTAGTACGTCATAGTACAGGCAGCTGGAAAACAACATGAGTAATATGAGTTTATTATTAATAAACGGATCCACAGCAAAAAACAAATTCCTAAACAGTTACTTGGATACAATGGCGTCATTTTCCGCACTGCAAATCCGGACTTTCAGCGAGTCTCGGTGTAATGGGCATCGTTCTGTGCGGGAATCAGGCTGTGAAAACACAATGATGAAATGGATCAGATAAAGTAAACCTGTAGAAAGTATTTTGAACAGCACAGCACATCTCTTGTTAATCTTACCCTCGCTCCGGTTCATGGCGCCGGCCATTTGCATCAGAGCTGTGAAGAAACGTGGATTTTCCGATCAAAAATACAATCGGAGAAAGGCAGGTTTATGAAAAAACTTAACGAGAACAAACTGTTAAATATGCATTTAAGCAGTTCATACATATTTAAACATGCTCTAGTTCTGCTCAAGCACTTGATGCTCTATCCTTCTTTTAGCAGCTTTCTCGCTAATACCACAGTTGTTAACACGCTTTTCAGATCTAAGAGTTAGCTTAGCAGTTAGCAATGGCTTCTCTCTTTGGCTGGGTCTCACCTTAATTTAGGGACTGTGCGCCCCTCTTCTCTGCCTCGACTCGTCCACTCTCCACCCGCGACTTTGCTTTCCCACACACTCATCTTCTCCTCCAGGGAAACAGTGTCGTGTTACTGTACACTGTACAGTAACAGAGGAAGTGCACTTTGTTAGATCCCACCACTAAAAGTAAGAGACATCCAGATGCACTCTTACACAGAAAAAACACTTGATTTGTTTGAGTTAAGTTCAGAAGACAAGAGGTAAAATAACAAGAAGCTGAAATAGTTTATTCTTTACTGCCGAATCTCCTAAAGCATAATATTGGATTTCACATCAAAATATGATTATAAGGCTGTATTATTGTGTATGGTTATTATTCTGTCAGGTAGATAGAATAAAGGAATAGTATTAAAAAATGTACGTGTCGTTTAGGGGGAGAGAAATGGATACACTTTTAGCACATTGCTTTCTGTGGATTAATCGTAATAGAATTTGTTAAAATAAGAATCAAATAAGGTATAAGTGTGTCCTGCTCTGTGAGATTTCCAATCAGCTGCCTGCTGACTTCCATTTCAGTAGACTGATGTTTAACCAATGTCAAACTCAGCAGGTGGTGAAATCTGGAAAAGATTAACAAATTGTTGTGACCATAATTAATTATTTATCTCAGAAAGTGTGCTGATGGTGGGATACGCATCTTCAAACCATTTAAAGAATTGATTTGTAGATTTGACATGTCTGTTTAATATTTGAGTTTATTTATGACACAGACTGTCAGAAATGTTATCAGCTATCTTTTTATCGCAACCAATACCAAACCAAAACCAAACCAAACCCCAGTCTCTGGTTAGTTTAACTATTTAGTAAAGCTGCCATCCACATCCATCCATATGTACCACTTCATTCATTCAAAAATAAATATTGCCTTATCCAGCCAGCCACTGTATTGCTTTAGGAATTTTTTTTTGCTTTATATTAATCTAATTTCCAAGAGACATCAAAGCTAGCAGGATTCATCCTCTGGTTTCCATTGACTGCATGCTGAATGTGCTACTTCCTGCATTAGCACTGGACATTGCTGCTGAAGGTCAATTGTGAGGTGCAACTTTTCAAATTAAAATCATCCGTACAAAGCTGACAGTGACCCCTCCTTTCCCAGCCCACAGGAAAACTCCTTACAAGGCCTATGTAATTCTTTGTAGCAGGTACTATTATATCTGAGCTTTAGGCCAGTGTGATGAAGCTTGACAAGCTACAAAGCCAGACTTCAGGTCAGGGCCAGACTGGGTTTCAGGGACACCAATTCACATGTGCAAATCAAAAGAGAGAGTGAGGAGATAATAATGGAACAAATGAAATGCACTCCGCATTATGGCCATGGCTGCATCAGGATAGTGAAGGGAGCAAGATACTAGTGCTTTAGGTAATAGACTTATCCATGATATGAAATTCCAGTTAATAGTCTAATCTAGTCCCATGCCTGCTGTTTCCAGGGTATAGCCCTATCCCTTCTACAGCCTATTCACAGAGATAATAAACGAGCATGGTGATGGGCTGTATATCTCTTCTCAGCCTGATAAGACACCGGCAGGGAAATGAAATTCAGCTTTTGCTGAAACATTATGATTTATGGATTGGGGGCACAGCACCAGTGGCCTGCACATTGTCCATGAGCACTCATATCTGTGTGTGTCCCAGTGTGGAAAGAAAATGTGTGCATGTTTACGTGCAAGTGGTGTATGCATGTGTGTGTGCTAACCATAGAGCGTATATGAAGGTGGAAGTCCTTGTTTTCGTCCTGGTTCGCAAACAATCAATCAAATTTTTTATATAATTATTATTTATTATAATTCTTTATATAATTAACAAATCATAAATTGTCTCACTGGGCTTTAACAAGGTGTGACATCCTCCATCCTTAACCCTCAACAAGAGTAAGGAAAAAACTACCAAAAAAAACTTTTAACAGGGTAAAAAGAACGTAGAAACCTCAGAGAGAGCCACATGTGAGGAATCTATGAGGGGACATGAGGGACATTATTCAGAATTAACGCAGAGCTGCCAACTCTAACGCTTTCGCCGTGTGACACACGCTTTTGCATGTTGGTGGTTGACTAAGTCACAATAATTTTTTTAAACATCATCGTATCAGGCCGTCATGAGGTACCAGGAGCGGGCAAGTGTGTGTGTGAGTGTGTGTGTGTGTGTGTGTGTGTGTGTCCTCCCAGATAGCGCACCACGCTCACTCGCTCAGAGAGACACAGTGAAATCAGAGCTCCTTCACGTTAAGCAGCCGCTCACTGACTGACTGCTTCTTAACTATGGAAACAGTGAAAACAGAGTTTCTCTGGTCTCAGCTGCTCAGAGATCAGCGCCTCAGCTTCTTGATAAGAGCAGAAGCTGCAGTTGGTTTCTATCGAGCTTCAGTATCTGTGTTCGCCTCCAGTCTGACCTGCTCTCGCTTTTTGTTTTAATATTTCGCCAACCAAAATATATATTCTTAAGCTATTAGGCTGCAGCTATATGTTTTTATTAATTAAAAATTAGGGTACTTCTTATTTCATACATTTCCCACAAATATGGGGAGGACTCAAATAGCCCTACAAAGTTCTGTGTTTAATTTATTTCAAAGTAGGCCGACACTTTGTTTGTTTGTTATTTTGTTGCTTGTCTGTTTGAGTAGCTGACTGAAAGCAAAGAAGTAGTAGGCTTACCTTTTATTGGTAACCTAACTGTTACGGTTCATTGTTTCTGAAATAAGAGGCCTGAATGCTATGTTCACAGCAAACTTGAAAAAAGAAAATATTAAGCCATGGTTTAACTGCACTACAGAGTCCTTGTTTACCTGAAATGTGCATTTTATAATTTTATTTTGTACCGCCCTGTTTGGAAATGTTGTTTTTCAATAAAATAAAACATTTGCATAAAGCAAGCCAATCCACTTTTCCATGTTGATAGAGCATTAAAACGAAGAAAAAAATATATATGTTTCATATACATGTTAATTGGACCAACTACCACTTACAATGTTTTTCTGTTTTCATAGAGGAAGAAGGGCCATCCAAACTACACAAAATATTGTCCTTTGCAACTTGAGCATCTGTGCCACCACCGATTGGATTTTCTCCAACTCCCTCTGTCCAGTTCATTCAGAAGGAAGATGACGACTTCTCCTGTACACCGATGTTCCCTCTGGCCAACACCTGGGTCAACTGCATCAAGTTGCCACTACATGTGTCATATCAACAGTTTAAGGAGAAGTTCGACTTCGCATTAGGGAACTTATATGGGTTTGGCAGGGCATAAACGTATGCTCTGTCTTTGAAAAAGGAAAAAAATACAACTGTTCTTCCCCTCACACTGATATTGCCTTCTGCAGTTACGTTTTCAATTATTAAAGTATATTGAGTCATCTCCCCCTCTGTCTCTTATCCGTCCGTCTCTTACGTGTCTGTCTGTTTCTCCCTCTGCCTGTCTCAGTCTCTGCTTGTCTCTCAGTCTGTCTTTTTGGAAAAAATGCGTTGAACAAATGTTTAAGTTTTATGTTTAAGATAACTGTCTTGTACTTCACTGAGAAAGCTGTATTTATATTTACTAATTAATTATTAGTAAACAAAACAATGTTTTAACAAAACATTACATAACTCCCATGTTTTTCATAGAAGAAAATGCAGAAGAGAAGAAAACACATCTATTCCATGGTTCCCATCGTTTTCAAGTAGATTCACTTGTTGAATACTGTTCATTGTGGTCTCATTAATGGTTACATCAATGTCAGAGCCTCGATCCACATGATCGAGGCTCTGTCTGACCCGCCAACGCTGAACCCTTAAGCCACGTGATCTCAGGCTTCCAAGAACGTATGCTTCACCTGCATTTGGAGTGTTCTGTAGTATATTAGTCACAACGCTGTCCAGGTCTTGATTTGACAATATTGCATATCTTAATGGCTCAACTCCCAGAGTTTGTCTGTGTCTGTATAGGGTTCTTTGACTGATTCCAAAGCACGATGCAATTCTCTGCCATGTCATACCAATGGATACACAGTGAGCAATCTGTTCAGGGGCTATATGCTCTATCGGGGCCGACCTGGATGGCCAGTCAAGATTGTTGGGGGTATCAAATTGTTGGTCACATCACTGGATCCCTGTCTGGCCTCATGTTTATAAAGCAGGTTGCGAAGGCCTCTATACAATGACCCTAGTAGATTACTCACATCACTATCATTATGACTATATCTGGACACAGCAAGAAATGAAGATAGAGTTTGTGTATGATCATCAAGCTCTCTATAAAGCCTCTCCTGACCGAAATTGTTGGACTCCTCACTTTGCAATGAGTCAATGCATTGCAGAGCACTTGTAAAAAAACTTATAATATCCTCTTCAATGCCTCTCACCTCAAAAAATAAAGTTTGGACGTGAAAAACAAAGAGGATCAGGTGAACATGCATTCTGGTTGAAGTACTACTTCAAATCCAGTAAAAGCACATGCACTTCCTGGTGTGGACTTCCTGTTTCCTTCAGTTGAAAGGAAGGCCTTCCTTTTTAATTGTAATGCTTGTATTCACCACTGAACCGTTATATTCCACAATACTATGCAAGAGCATTTCAGTTGTGTATATGAGCACATTTCACTAGTATGTGTGAGAGCTTTTCAGTAGTGTGTGTGAGAGCTTTTCAGTAGTGTGTGTGAGAGCTTTTCACTAGTGTGTGTGAGAGCTTTTCAGTAGTGTGTGTGAGAGCCTATAGTTTTTCAGTAGTGTGTGTGAGAGCATTTCAGTAGCGTCCGTGAGAGCGTATAGTTTTTCAGTAGTGTGTGTGAGAGCTTTTCAGTTGTGTGTGTGAGAGAGGGTATTCTGAAAAATGTCCCTCACGGCCCCTCATAGGAATCCCTCTCCCAAGACGGACAGAAGTGCAATAGATGCCGATCCCACCTCCTCCATGCTAGCAGAAGGTACATGGACCATAACAATCAATTACCACTAATAATCTATACCATTGACAGTTGTAATAATCCATCCATCCATTTGTTATGTTGAGAGCTGGAGCCAATCTCATTTTGGCGAGAGGTGGACAATCTGCATAGGTCCACATCGTATCGCAGGGCCCACCAAATAAACACGCACCTTCAAACCTATGTACAATTTAGAGTCCCCTATTAATCCACATCATTTTTTGGACTGTTGGAGAAACCAAGAGTACCAAAGGAGAACTCATTCAGACACGAGGAGAACAACTCTACACAGAAAGACCCCGGCTGAACCAGGATTAAAACCATGAACCTTTTTGCTGTGAGGTTATCAATATTAAAATTAATATTAATAGTCATGGAGTTCCACAACGTTCTGTCCTTGGACCGAATTCATTCAAGCTGGACCATATTGCCCACATTCATAGATATTACTTACCTACAGTAAATATGCCAGATTTTTTCCCATCTTAATCCAGATTATTACTTCTTCCATCTTTATCAATGCCAAATTCCCCTGGTTCTGCTCCCACCAACTTAATTGAAATCCATTCAGTAGCCTTCAGCATGATCCTACTGACATACAAGCAAATCAACAAAAATAAAAATAAATGTACATTGGTGAAACATAATAAGGATTAATACGAAGATTGAGATTACAGACAGAATTAAAGAATCTTTGATGAACCTACCAGCCTTTGTCATCTCTTGTTTGGATCCTTAAAAACCAACACATTTAACCAAAGAGATTTTGAAAAGAGACCTTGATGAACTGACAAATACCCTCTTTAGTCTGAATTTGAAAATAAGAAAAGACAGCAAGCCTTTAACCGGGCTTGCTGTAAAGTTTAAAAAAGTACGGAGAATACATTTTTTGCCTGACCTATCAGCTATAGTTCCAGCCTGGCAAGTTAGGTAGCATTGGACACACAGATTTCTGATCTGTCTTTAACCAACCGTCTGTAAAATTCAGACACGGAAGATCCTGAGCAACTTGCCTGGCCATTTCCCTGGGGATCCATGGAGGCTGCAGGAGAAAATGGAGGCAGTTATCCTCCAAGCTGCCCAGCGCATTTAGCTGCACAGCAACCCTGAAACTCTAGCCCAAACTTCTTTGTGTCACGCCAGGCCCTAACTGGATGGAACGTCTTGCATTTTCATTTCATTCATTAGTTATCAAGTTACAGTTTCTACACTTCCTGCGTCTCAGCCCTGTAAACTGCGCTGCTTTTCCAGACAGCCGGGCTATTTTCTCAACGTAACATATTCACAGTAAATTATATGGTGAAAATGATCGGTCAAAACAGTTTCTGTGATAGTTTCTAACTATCTGACAAGCACTCCCATACAATGTTTTTATTGTTATTGCAGGGCCGGAACACTTCAGCTTCATACTGAAGAGTTCTAGCCTTTAGTTGAGTACATAACCCTATTTTTATTGAAATAAAATACCGTAGTCACGTAGCAGCACCCTGCCTGTGTGAACAACAGACATTCTTAAGATGCAGCAGTAATGTGTGAATCTGTTGTTTAGGCCTTAGGGTTGGGTTATTTTATTCTGTGGGAACTTTGTCTCCAAGAAATCACATTTTCATTTAACTAATCGACAACAGAAATTAAATTGTGCAGCAAATGTTATTCTTGGAGGATTCATTTTGCTTATAATATAATTCAGAAATTATTAATTTACAGTTGCAATCAGAAATATTCAACCCCCCAAAGATCAATCAATTACACTTTTTTCAAAGAGCGAGATTCTGCTTTGGGTGACTTCTTTATGAGTTGAGTGATACATAAAATCAACACAGAAAATGCATGATGTAGTATTTGTGTGTAACAGTTAGGGGTGCCACAATACCAAAAATTCAGTAGTCGGTGCCAATCCCAGTAAAATAACACGATTCTCGATGCCAATTTCGATACCACGGTCAAAAGGAAGGATTTTCTAAGATTGCATGTACTTGAACTTGAAACATGAACTTCTTTATTAAAATATATGAAATATAGAAAATGTCATAAGACATACAAAACATGTGCAATAGAGCATAGCACAACATAATAAAGTGCAATTAATGGTCATAGTGCAACAACTAGTGTCCCCAGACACTAGCAGGAGCGGGGGGAATGTGTGTGTGTGTGTGTGCGCGCGCTGCCAGATAACACACAGGCCCCGGGGCTCGGCCCGCCGCCCCTCTCACATGCTCAGAGACTCACACAGTGAGATCAGAGTTTGTTCAAGTGAAGCAGCCGCTCACTGACTGACCGGCAGCTCCTTATCAGTGGAAACAGTGAAAACACTCAGTTTCTCTGGTCTCAGCTGCTCAGAGATCAGCGCCGCTGCTCCAGAAGAGGCGCAGCACCGATGCTAACAGCTGGTATCGGTGCTCACGGTGCTTACGGTGCTTCAAAAAAATGGGCATCGTCGGTTTTGTTAATTTAGCATCGAAAGGTATCGTAAGTATTGGTTCTCGTGACATCTCTAGTAACAGTATATTTTGTTAAGACAGCCAAGTCACAATTATTCAACCCCTGTATAATATATTGTTGTTTTTAAAGCTGTCTGACAGTTTTTATGGCCTAAAGTGGAGTGGTAACATAATTAAGCCTTTGGGAACTCTATAATGATCCTTCATTTGCTTCAGCTGTGATGCATATATAAACCCCAGCCATGAAGGTATTCAAGGTGAGTTGCAATCATGAGAAAGACAAAGGAGCTTCCACAAAAGCTGAGAGAGGAGATTATTTCATCAAACCTGAAGGGCCTTGGTTATAAGAAGATTTCCCCAAAATGAATATTCCAAGAGACACCATTGGGAGCATTATAAGGAAGTTTAAAACTTATGGAGCAGCTTCAAACCTGCCTGGTCGTGGAAGAAAGCCCAACATTTCATCAAGGGCCCTTAGCAACTTAGTCAGAACAACTAAGAGAAACCCCTCTGTGACTGCAAGACACATACAGGATGAACTGATGAAGGCTGGTACAAGTGCTTCAGTGTCAACTATAAGACATGCACTGAATAAACAAGGACTTAATGGCCGGACTTCAAGACGCACTCCAGGAGGAATTTGGATAAGACGACTGAGTCTTGGGTGACAGTTCTATTGACTGATGAAACCAAACTGGAAATGTTTGGACATATGGACCAGCGGTATGTCTGGCATGCGAAAGGCCAGGCGTGCGAAAGGCCAGGCTTATGACCAGAAGATTACCATCCCCAAGGTCAAGCCTGATGGTGGGTCATTGATGATGTTGGGCGTTTTTTCTCTGGCAGGAACTGGTAATCTTGATCATGTACCTGGCATCATGGATTCCCAGAAATACCAGGCCATTTTAAAGAGCAATGTGATGCCTTCTGTTGACAAATTAAACCTTGGTGATCATTGGACTTTCCAGCAAGACAATGATCCAAAGCCCACCTCCAAGTCAACCAAAGCTTGGTTGAGAAAAAGATCCTGGAATGTCCTGGAGTGGCTTTCTCAGTCACCAGATTTAAATTTGATTGATAATCTTTGGTGGGATTTAAAGAAGGCAGTTGCAGCACAGAAGCCATTAAACATCACTGAGCTAGAGGCTTTTGCACGTGAAAAATTGGTAAAGATTCTGATCGAGAGGTGTGAGAAGCTTGTCCGCACTTACCGAAAACGTTTGTTAGAAGTTATAAAAGCTAGAGGATGCGCCACAATGTACTGAAGCTGGGGGTTGAATAATGCACATGCACATGTGTTAAAATAATTACATTTTTCATTTGAACTTCAAAGTTAAGTCAACTTCTGTTGTCAAAATAACTCAAATATGTATCAATAAATATCTTTTGTTGTTTAATGAGTTTTTTTGTAATTAATTGTCATTATCTTTCATCCACATCATAATGTCTTTTGAAGTGAGGGGTTGAATATTTCTGATTGCAACTGTATGTATTTGGCAAGTTGCAAAAATGTTGATCGTTATAAGTAAAATGTTCCCAGATACCTTATTTGTTTTTCCTAGAAAATGTTTTATATTGTAATATAAAATCCATTTACATTGACTCCAGCATTACTCAATTTTTAACTGGCCACATCTTTGTAGAAGGGTAAACAGCATTTGCTTAGGAGAAAGATCATGGTCTAAGGTCACAGTCTGGAGCAGTTCATAAAGTTAGCACATTCATTCAAAACTAAATCACTGCAGGCAAATATAATCCTGACCATAACTATGTTGCAACCATGTAACTGTGAAAACAGTAACTTAATACTGAGAGAGAGCGAGCGAGAGAGCACTAGTTGTAGTAGTATATAATATAGTAAATACTACATAAATACATACCATTTAGTAGTTAGTGAAAGCCAACCATATACTGAGGCTCAAATTTGACATAGAGCATTGTGTAAAGAGATAATTGAATAGGCATTTTAAAAAGCTGACTAAAAATGGACTGGAAGATCCGGGAATCTAACCACCTACCTGTAGATTAGTGGATGACCGACTCGACCAACTGAGCCATATATACCAGTTATGCAGGCACTTGTTCTAATCTCCGCTTCATGTCTAAAATCTTAGAAAAAGTTGTAGCCAATCAGCTGTGTGAGTTTCTCCAGGAAAATAATATATATGAAGACTTTCAGTCGGGGTTTAGAGCCAATCATAGTACAGAGACAGCCTTGGCAAAAGTCACTAATGATCTTTTAATAGCCTCAGATCAGGGACTTGTGTCTGTTCTCGTTCTGTTAGATCTCAGTGCAGCATTCGACACGATTGACCATCAAATTTTATTACAAAGACTCAAACAGTTAATCAACATTAATGGAACCGCCCTTAACTGGTTTAAATCGTATTTTTCTGATCGCTCCCAATTCGTACAAATTAATGATGAGTCATCTGTGCGCACCAAAGTTAACCATGGTGTTCCACAGGGCTCTGTGCTCGGCCCAATTTTATTCTCATTATATATGCTTCCACTAGGAAACATTATCAGGACACACTCTGTAAATTTCCACTGCTATGCGGATGACACCCAGTTATATTTGTCAATAAAACCTGAACAAAGTAATCAATTAACTAAACTTCGAACATGTCTCAAGGACATAAAAACCTGGATGACCCGCAATTTTCTCTTATTAAACTCAGACAAAACAGAGGTTATAATACTTGGCCCCAAACACCTTAGAGATGCATTATCTAATGATATAGCTGCGCTAGACAACATTGTCCTTGCTTCCAATGAAACAGTCAGGAACTTGGGAGTGATCTTCGATCCTGATTTATCCTTTAATTCTCACTTAAAACAAATTTCTAGGACCGGTTTTTTCCACTTGCGTAATATTTCAAAAATTAGACATGTCCTTTCACAAAAAGATGCAGAAAAACTAGTCCACGCCTTTGTTACATCGAGACTGGACTATTGTAATTCATTATTATCAGGCTCCAGCAGTAAGTCGTTAAAGACTCTACAGCTTGTCCAAAATGCCGCAGCACGTGTCCTGACGAGAACAAAGAGAAGAGAGCACATTTCTCCAGTATTAGCATCGCTACACTGGCTTCCAGTTAAATCTAGAATAGAATTTAAAATTCTTCTCCTCACCTTCAAGGCCCTTAATAATATAGCGCCTTTTTAACTTAAAGAGCTGTTAGTACCTTATAAACCCACTAGAGCACTCCGCTCCCAGAATTCAAGCCTACTTGTCATCCCTAAAGTCTCTAAAAGTAGAGTAGGAGCCAGAGCTTTCAGCCATCAAGCCCCTCGGCTGTGGAATCATCTACCACTTTCAGTTCGGGAGGCAGACACCATCTGTTCATTTAATAGTAGGCTCAAAACCTTCCTTTTTGATAAAGCTTATAGTTAGAGCTAATTAGTGCGGAAGAACGTAACTTTTTCTATTTTATGACACATGAAACAGGGAGCTTCTCTTTCCAGCTTCTCCTCCCTCTTCTCCATCCCTATCCCCCTTCCCCGGAATCCCTTTGCTTTATTACCTGCAGATCCAGGGCCTCTGTGGCCGCACCATGGATTGCGGTTTGTGGATCGCGCACCGGGGGTCGCAGTGTTGGATCCAGTGTGGCGGATTCTGAGTTATGTGGGCTGATCGTGGTGCTGGTGGCGGACCCTGTGTCGCGTTGGCATTGGGCACGGGCGGTGGACCAGGACCGCGGTGGTGGCTCGTGATGGGTCCTGATGGGCGGCGGTGGACGGTGACTGAGGACTGGAGTGGCGTCTGGTCTGGATGGTGGATCGTGGTTTGGATGGTTGCTGACCATGGACTGTGATTGCAGCGGGACTGCTTGGCATGTCTTGTTGCGGTTGTCCTTTGGGATGTCTACCCTCATCAAATGCTGCTAGAGACTTTAATCTTTAATCTTGAAGACTTTAATCTTGATGATGTTTTCCTGCACGTGGCATCTATTGCACTTCTGTCCGTCCTGGGAGAGGGATCCCTCGCATGTGGCTCTCTCTGAGGTTTCTACGTATTTTTACCCTGTTAAAAGGGTTTTTAGTAGTTTTTCCTTACTCTTGCTGAGGGTTAAGGACAGAGGATGTCACACCTTGTTAAAGTCCTATGAGATAAATTGTAATTTGTGAATACGGGCTATACAAATAAAATTTGATTGATTGATTGATTGTTACTTTTTTTTAACTCCACACCTCCAATTTGTAACACAGGCCTTCTGTCAATTTTTCTGTTAATGAACCATGATAAACATGATGACATCAAAACAACATAATCGTGGTTATTTTCTTAGATGTGACAGGGCTCGTCCTGAACCCCGGAAAACTGTTTTCAAAGACATATTTCTAATGAAAAACTGTTTATGATTTATATCACAGTGGATTGACTAACATTAACACACATTACCCATACAGTGTGTTCAAAGGCATTCATTTACTGTTTATGTTATGCTTAACACAGTGGTTCTCAAAGTTGGGGGCACTCTCCAAGGGGGGTGCAATGTTATTCCCTCAGTGGAGAAATGCTAGGGGCTGGACTGACACAAATGAATCAAATACTGTTTCGTTCCTGATCCACCAATCAAAAGAGGAGTGTTATCATTTGAACGCGAGTTTCACGTACGCTTCAGAGTATAAAAGTAACTACAGGCATGGTCAGCGCTCACCCTCACTGAGACGACGGGGGGCCCAGCTTGCAAAAGTTTGAGAACCCCTGGCTTAACAGACTATTTTAAATATTGGAAATAGTATTAGACAATGATTTTCAATTCAAGAGCCACTTACTAGAATTATTCTGGCTAGATGCATTTAGTCGTCTTCATTAGCAAATAGAAAACCTGTGGGGGTATTTATTATAGTTATTAACTTTAAGGAAATATTTAAATAATGAAAATAAGCAGTGTAGTACAGTAAAAAATTTACCATAAGTGGAGAAATTCATTAAATATATAAGAAAACACCTAAACATGTCTGAAAGGCCTATATTATAGTGTTTTGAAAACCATTTCTTAATTTTTCATAAAACAACTGCCATTAAATGAGAATAACAGAGGTCCATAAAAAACCTGCTGATAGCTGTGACGAAAGCATAACGATTAGACCCCGCAGTATTTTCAATACATTTTCAGCTCTTCATATCTCATTAAGGAGATGTGTGTGTCTTTGTGTGTGAGAGTGTGTACATCATTATATGAGTGCGGGGTAGCACTAGTCAATTGACCTCAGGGTCAAACCACTTGATCTCTGATCTCCCTGAGGCTCACCCTCTCTCACATGCACCCATCCAACCAGACACATACACACTCAAACACGAGTGCACACACACACACACACACACACACACACAACGTTATAAGTTATAAAAAGTCACAATTTGAAATAAACTTTGAAATAAGGTAATTAATTAGTCCATGAATTTGTGTGTATATTGCTGCAAGTAAGTAGATACTGACGTCATGCTTCCAGAATATAATTTTAAGATATATTTTCTGGGGAATTGGGGTGTTTGTTAATTGTTCGCTTTTTCAGAGCATTTAGTTTTAGGATGTACTGGTAGTTTTACAGTGCTCATCAGCATTACAGCTTATATTGTGTTGAATATAAAAAAAAAGACCATACTCTGAAATCACAGCTGGTTTCTACAGTTGCCATCCAAACCTTCACTCTGTGATGATAACTCCAAGAGACACTGTGCCTTGCTACTAGCATTAAAGCTGGTTTGGAGCCACGCTGGGCTGATTTCATGGGATTACAGCTATAGTTTTCAGTTTTACCCCATCTAGTGCTAAGAAAAGGTAATACTCATCTGCTGCACAATGTATATCAGGGTACTAAGGGGCTGTGATGGAAACAATGCTTATAAACCTCTCGGTGAAATCTCACTAGTAATTAGAAAAATGACGCTGACAAAAGCTTTGATATGGATCTGGATTAAATGTGCAGTCAACATACTTAACTGAATCATAATCACCCCAGATGCATGTGTTTATTTGTAGATTCACTCAGTTGACAGGCTGATGAGGTTGGATGAAAAGAATCAAGGGTCCCCTGATGCGGCATATGGGGCTAAACTGCTGACTATTCACCAAGGTTCTTTCTTGTACCTTAAAACAATCTTCCAAAATTGTCCTTGATCCATATTGACATAAAAACAATAAGTGATGAATTACGCCTGGGCCACACTGGCTGCAGCCATCCTGCACTGCATTTCGGCTGTGTGTCACGGTCATCTGTTGTTCACACTGGCAGTGTGTCTGCTGTGGTGCTACGGAACAGCTACTACCAGCGCTATGTTTTTAAATAGGGTTTGCCTTGGAAATGGCCATAAATGGCTACTGTATTTCCATGTATAAATCTGGCCCTCAAATAAATACCAGTACTTTACAGTATGAAGCTGTGCATCTTCTGCTACAACTATTTTCAAATGAAAGTGTTACAAACATGTGTTTTATTTTCACCAGATAAGCATTGAAATTTTGGAGAAAGATCATTTTCACTATCTACTCAACTGTGAACCATGTGTGGTACATGAAGTATATAGGCAAGACATTGAATCTCTGGAGGAGCAGCTAGCTGAACCACAGGCAGTGTGGCCCGGACGTTAGATTTAAAAAAAAGAAGCGTTTTTGTCTTATTGAAAGGTTTGGCAGGTTTGACCTTCATATTTCTTTCCAGTTTCCATCCAAGTCTATATCCACTTTTACAACCTGTTCACTGCTTTTGAAATATATGTTTTATATTGTATTTTTCTCTTTTAAGTTGAATTAAGATTCATCTGTTGCTTCTGTTTGGTAAATACTCAATCTTCAAAATGTCTCCTAAAAGATTTCTCCTTGGATCCTTTCAGATATTTATGTTTTTTTTTACAGATATTTGGAAAATGCATTGGAAGTTAAAATTCTTTACATAGGTAAAGGAATATTCCAGGTAAACCTCCAATCTCAATGTGTCATTACAGTTTTTCAGAAAACACAATATGACCTTGTGTTTATTTAGTCATGACGGTAATTGTAAACTTATTTTTAACGTCCAAAGCATGAGCAGCTTCAGTGCTGCTTGTCTTACACAAATCTACACGATCAACAGTATTATTCCAAAACTACCCCTCATCGGATGCCTTGATGATGATGCTGCTGACGATGATGGTGGCGAGCACGAAAACCATAATCTGTCAAATGTGTTGATTAGAGTTAAAATGAAGTGACAGTAAAGGTTATGACTCACTTTTGTCCCTCTTTCTGACTTTGTTCCACTATTACCCATACGTACTTAGAGTCACACAGAATCACTCGACACCTTAAGTCAATTGTTGTGGCTGTACTCCCCCTCCTCTTCTTCTTGCTGTGTTCAGTGACTTGCCGTCTCACCTGCTCATTACTCCTCATGTTGAACTGCTGATCCTCCACGTGTGTTGCTGAATCAATGCTCTTGTCACACACCCCCTGCTTTACCTTCATCTCTCATCCTCCTCTCTCACTTTCAACTCCTCTTTCTCTTCCTCACTTGCATCATTCTTCCACTACGTCTTCTTTTCTTTTCCTCTTCCTTGTCTGTACATCGCTTGCTTTCCTTTCCACTCTTCTCCACATTCCTCCTTCTTCTGCCTTCCCACATCACCTCCCTCCCCTCCCTCTCACCCTCCCTCCCTCACTCCTCATCTCTGTCGCTGTTGGCAGCCTATTTAAATGCTCCATTGGAGAAGGATTAAGGTTTATGCAAGGTCAGTGTGGGATGTGATAATTATAATCACAGCTTTTTGCCTGGCCAATGACGGCCATTTGTTATTCTCAGTTCAGTGCCTTCAGAAGCCCCTGGGTTTGGGGAGGTGGGGTGGGGGATGAGCTGGTGGGAGGTGTTGACAAGGGGCTGGCTGATTTACTGGGCCTCCTCCTCCTCTCAAAACATAGAGCTGCCTTGGGCTGCATGTTTCTCCCCACTGTCTCCCACAACCCCACTCGTTATACCTCTCCTCTCTCTGCAGTCTTTCTCTTGGTATATTCATCCCTCTGTCTCCTCTTTCCTCATCTTGACCTTTACTTTTAATTCACATTTACTTTCTGCTCTCCTCCCAGAGCGGGTGAGAGGTATGAATGACATACCAAAAAAATACTGAAATGGCCACAAGAAAGTACTTAAATATTAATCTTGATCATGCTTCCTTTCAAAAGAAGAATACAGAATACACAAGACTAAGTCAACATTCATATAGTACATATGGTGGAAGTTTTTCTTTCTGCAAATTAATAATTTAAAGGTCTTAGTAAGTCAGATGCAGTGTTCTAGCAGTGTTCTAGCAGTGTTCTGTGCATTTTCCATGTGAAAAGTAAATGTTTAATGAACTTTTTAAGACCAAGATAAATGTCAGACAAGCTGTGTATCTGCGATGACTTTCAATAAATTTGATTATTAAATGATAAGCCCCCTCACACACCACACAATTCTTACTTTTAGGTGCTTACTTTGCACTATGTACACAGTTACAAAACAAAACACATATAGCGATTCTTGATGACCAAGCAAGTCACTTTACAGAACAGTTTATTGCCATTTACACACACACACACACACACACTTTCACAAAAAAAACGACCTGCAGGCCGCTCTACCCCCTCAGCCACAACCAATGTGTGCCTCATACCGAGCAAGTTGTACTGTGTCATTTTTGATCATATTAAATGTTATGGTTTCTTTGATGTAATAGTACTGGTCTATTTTTCGATTGTTACAGACCAAACTGTTTCCAGACACATTTAAAAATGCTTTACCACTTCATCTTTGTTATTTGGACTTGGAGCTCCACTTTTAAACTGTACTACATTGTGTTTACCAGTGTGAGCACTCGACAGACTCAGGCCTGAGTCAGCTCTACTCCATTCTCTTGTCAAACACAGAATAAATATATAAATATTTATTACTGACGGCTGCATTCACTGTATGTTTATAGGGCTTACCAGGGTTTTACTGGCAAAGCTAAATGGAACAGGTAAATGGTTGATGGTCAAACCTGTGGATCAAACCACACCTTCCCCACTAATGCCTTTCTCCACTTAATAGAGCCGATGTTGCAGTCTAATAACATGGCTTAAAGGGATAGTTCACTGAAAAATTTAAATCACAAATTTTTTACTCACCAATATGCAGATTGAGAGGTGCGTGAAGTGTTTGAGTCCACAAAACACTTTTGGAGTAACTTGGGTAAACATCATTGCAGCTAAATCCAATACAATGAAAATAACTGGTGACTACGTCTTCAAATGTAAAAAAACAATGCGGTTTAAGTTCCTTTCATCAAATTCACAATGTAGAAGAAAGTCTTAGATAATTTAAGGTTACTGATCAACCTTTGCACATTAACAAATTAAATGAAATGAGTCACTCACAGGAACGAATCCACAACACTGCAGTTTTCTTCAGGTTTGCAGAACACGTTAGTCGCTTTCAGCTCAGTGTTTAAGTTCTCCTGTCACAAACATAACTGTTTGCATGTAGCACATATCTCCGCCAGGGTTAGGGTTAGGGTTAGTCCTCTTTAAGTAAGCCACAACAAATTGTTAACATTCAAGGATATGAGTCCCCGGAAGGAAAAGGTCCATTATTTTTCCCCTGGGAAATTGATTAAACTGTTAAAAAATCTCTCACATATTGTCCATGCCAAAATGTAATGGGTTCTTCCTTCCTTGCCCCTCAGTTTATGTTTCTATCTTCTAGGATCTGCCAATAACCATCTCGCTAGTCTCGGATCCTGATCCCAATCCTCTGTAGTCTGAGATTTGGCCTGTACAAAACCAGCCTGTGGTCTGTACCTCTGCCCACTGAAAGCTAACCAGTACAATCTTTTTGGCAGCAGTCTGAGTGTGTGTTACATGGAGAGGTGTGGGGTCACGGCTGTGTTTTATTTTCACCTTCAGGTTTTCTTGGTGATTTCTGGAGTACAACCTGTGATGTTATAATCACAGGGCTGTTTCAGCCGGCCATGTGCACTCTGTGTTTAGTGGGTTACATGATGCAGAGCAAACCAAGCCTCCATCCATCATCCCTCCAGTCAGCCAACACTGCCAGCCATGTTTGACTGGTCAGGCCTGCTGCTGGGGAATAGATTGGTAGATTTGTCCAGCTCATGCACATTCACACACACGGGACCAGTCATAGCCGGGGATCAGAGCGTTTTCTAGTTGACTGGTGTTAGAAACTGAACTAAGCGCAGCCAACGTAAAAGAGGGTTCAAAAGGCCAGGGTCAGACAGGGATTTGGGTGAATGACTCCTTTAAAGCCCCAGCACTACAGCTGAGCTGTCGGTCTGTGTCATTCATGAAGGGGAGAAAGTTGTTCAGATGTTTGAGATCCTGCTGAAAAGAAAGGTTGCAGGTTTAAATCTGTGAAAATTCTGAAAAATGTTTAAGGGCAAGATGTTGTGAAGACAAAAGGAGGGCTAACATGTCTTAATTATGCACAGCTCCAAACTGAACCTATGTGGATGGGGCATGAAATAATCAGATACTACCAGGTCAGCACTCAACAACAGAATCATTATAAGTTTCTTAATTTGTATTCATCACTGATTATGCCCTTGGCTTATTTGATTTGTCTTGTTGTTATAGGCTGATTTGTAGGGCTATAGCTTCAATATTTGTTTTGTTTGTAACTAGTCTATTATTTTTATGATTTACCTGTCTGCAGCATAAATAACGGTTTGCAGTAGCATGTAACAGTTGACGGATAAATAAATACTTTAATGTGACCGTCAGGTAGATGTATGAATAGATGAGCAGCTGATGTTTGTCTCACATTATATAGAATTCTAGCTTATTTTTCCCTAGCATCTCTTCTATGAAATGCTTCCTAAACTTTAGTGAATTGCAGAGCACCACATGTGAAATATTCAATCCCCTAGCTCTGAGAGTGGTTGTCATGTCGCCATAGATTTTATTGTTCACCTTTTAAGGGTGGTCATACTGAGATCATGTGCTAAAGGGTACATCAACCATTAATGGATCAATGTAGAGGCTATCGAGAGAACCAAGAGTTTTCCTCGTTGGCTTTGAAACAAACTGGAATGGAGAGAGAGCGGGACTGTGTAGTGGTGATAAACCCAGCATTATACTTTTGGTTGTTGGTGTCTTCATCATGGATCCTTACTTGCTCTAATGTTTCCCCCTTCTCTTCCTTCAATGTCAGTCATACAGTAAGTATTACCCAAACGGCAGCAGGGATTCTTACCAACCTCTGCAGCCATTTGAAATAATATGTGGATAAAAGGTTAACAAGCACCAAGTTTACTTTTTGATTTTGGCACATGAACAAATCTAGATGTCGGATGGAGCATTCATTAAGTATTTTTCTTTGATTTCGTCTTAGACCTGAGATATTAAGTCAAACTCTCTCATTTTGTTTTCAGTCCACTGAAACGTTTAGTCTCGGCTTAGTCAAGGCAACACATGCTTTGAATTACAGAGATTTTATTTTGAAAAGATGTGAATTTGGCTCTGAGGATTGTGTCGATTGCTCAACAGAAATAGCCAACATTCAATTAATGAAAACAATATCACCAGATTAATAAATCATATATACATATTTATGAACAGTAATATAGCAAATTGGGTTTCATTGTATGACGAACATTGGTTGCTTGTGAGTAGATCATAGATGGTTAATGTTATTGCTATTTTGTTGACTTAAGGCAAATTTGCTCTTTTCTGGATCAAGTAAGTTTTTGACATTCTTCTATACAACAAGTTGTTTCTTTGACATTTCTTTCATTATTTATTCGACCAAATAAACTCTTTATTAAGAAAAAACAGCATCAGTGAAAAAATACTCAATCGCAAGTAAAAGTCTTGGATTGAAAGAGTAACGTACCAGGTATGTATGTATGTATTATCAGAAAATATACTTCAAGTATCAAAAGTTACATCAGAGGTACACAATCAATTACAAATTTTTTAAACTTAACCTGCAAAGTAAAACAGTCAAATAAATAAATAATGATACTTATTATTATTATTATTATTAGTATATGAACTGTAGCTGCTATTGTTAATCAAATCATGACACTCTTACAATTTTAATTAAAATTAGTCAGAGCTGAAACCTGATGGTGCACAAGTGTTCCTGATCTCGCTCTCCTCTCCTCCCCCTTTTCCCCTATCTCTCTCTCTTCTCTCCTCTCTTTTCCACCCATCTCTCCTCTCCTCCCTATTTTTCCCTGCTCAGCCCAGCCGGTCGAGGCAGATGGTCACCCACATTGAGTCTGGTTCTGCTAGAGGTTGTTTCTAGTTATTGAGGGAATTTTTCTCTCCACAGTCTCCAAAGTGTTGCTCATTGTGGGAACTGTTGGATTTCTCTATCATTTTTAAGGTCTTGACCTTCAATGTAAAGTGCCTTGAGAAAAATGTATATTATGAATTGGCGCTATGCAAATAAAATTGAATTGAATTGAATAAGGAAAGAGTTGTCAACCAGCAGACAGCCACACCTGCTATTGCTGTGTCAGGTGCACATGAAAGTTGTAACTGTCATTTGTTCAACAACAGACTAATTTGACAAAGTGGAAAGAATGGTGAACAATGTTCTGCAGGAAGCTTTTGATTGAAAAAAGTTCTTGGAACCAAAAGTTCCTTGTTATTTTGGTCGAAATGGAGCCAAGTTCTCTTGACAGTCACCAAGATTCTTTTCAGCAACAATACTTAACAGCCAACGGTGTTTTGCCTTCACCCTGCCAATGACCTGACAAGCATACAGCCAAAATAAACCACACGTTATTCTATCATGATATCTAAAAAAAATGCTGTAATTGCTTTTTGTTTTCATGAATTGTCTCAAATAACCTTGTTGGCCGTAAACAGCTTGAGGTATCCCAACTCTTCTGTAATGGAAGGCGAGAGCTATTTTTATACATTTGCATTTAGAATTCTGTTTTAAGTAGAACCAGTACAAAATTACCGATATCATTTTAATCGTTGGAATGATTGTCTGAAAAGCTAATTGTGTAACTGAGGGTGTAGTCTTCTCCATTTCAATTTATGAGGAGGGCCCTTACCAAGGATTCTTAAAGGTACATTAGGACCTCTGGTGTGGCAGATCAAGGACTATTTGTTTGGTGTAGACATATTAACAGGCTCAAAATGGTCAACCATTTAAGCCAATGGATTTCGCTGAATGAAACTTGCCTTTGAATCCAATATGGTGTAAAGACAGCTTGAGGACTGCAACCCTGTAAAGAAGCAGGAATGGCTGTTTTTTCGCTGCCGCCTCTTTAATTGTCTCAGCCTGTGTTCGACAGAGCCTTTTTGAAGGACAGGGTCTCTCATTAGGCATTCACACCAAGGACTTGCTCCAATTGGACTGCCTAAGGAACCTGAAGGCAATGCAATTGTGTAATTTGCACACAAAGTGGTCTGGATTGATCCAAAATAAACCTCTCAACTTTAAATGTAGGGGTGGGTGGTGGTGGTGGTGGTGGGGGCGTATAATTGCATCATTTAGTGAATTGATTGGCTGAGAGTCGATGGAAGGGAATCAGGAAGCAGCAGATAAACGGTGACAGCAGCGCCTTTTAGAGCGGGGACCCATTGACGGGAAGACACACACACACACACACAAATACACACACACACACACACACACACACACACACATACATACAGGTTTGATGCTCTGACGCCAAGATTTACACACACTAAAAAAACACACCTAGAGACACAAACACAGATAAACCGAGACACAAACATATAGAAGCAGACATGAGAACACACACAAACACACACATATACCACGTCAGATTAGACAGCACAAAGAGAGCTCAGGTCCACATCACACACCGAGTGCTGCAGGGCGGGACAATGGAAGACTGAATTAGAGGTAACAATAGATTTCATTAAGCCAAACTAGACTTAACGAGACAATCGATACGTCATAATTAAAGTGAGGAGGCTGAGAGCGACTTAGACTCTAAATGATGACTGCTCTTATTAAGATGGAGCAGATAAAGAAAGGCTGTGTGACAATGGAACTCTATAACTACCTACCAGAGCAGGCCTTTATGCCCACACCAGCCTTTCAACAAGACATAGATAGGAAGGTGGTGAGAGGAGCAAAAGAGGTAAAGAGAAAAGAGGAGAAGGGAGGTGAAAAGAAGAAAGGACAGGAGAGGAGAGGAAATAGGATCTTTGGTTTTTAAAAGTCCTTTTATTGAACTGAGACCAGGAGAAACTAGATCATTGTAAAACCATTACCTGAGTTCAAATGAGATTATTTTTTTTGTAGAATACAACAAAATCATTCAACCAAACTCAAAAAGAATAATCTCTTTGTAGAAATTTCCAAATCAGTTAATTTGAACTGAATAGCAACTGCTCCTTTGCCTCCTTCAGCCACATACTTAGTGCTGACTTGACTGGATGAAGTGTAGGATGGCCCTTTGAATGTCCTGTATTGGCTCTGATAGACTTTTGCTCCTGGTGTCTGAGTGATGAGCTTGTGCCACTGACTCCAAGCAACTGAGTAACTGGCAACAGGAAGTCTTTCAGTATGTGACAACTATTTGCTATTAGACAGCTGAACACAAACTTTCTCTGTAGTGCCAACTTAGTTCTTTCTTCAATTTGAGTCCCAAACCTGATTCTGATACTTCCTCTACTGAACTCCTTGCGCAAGACATGGGCACTGCCTGATTCTTCCACTAACCAACCAGCAAAGCTTCACCCATGCAGATGAAGCCTTTTAATAAAGAGATGCATGAATGATGGATCTTAATAAGCGGCAGTGGACAATGACTGTGGACTATAGTGGATCCGACCAGGATGATGGATCATTATCTTGCTGGCTGCTGACCATGGACTATGATTGCAGCAGGACTACTTGACATATCGTTTTGAAGTTATCCTTCAAGATGTTTCCCCTCATCAATGCTGCTAAAAATCTTTAATCTTGATGATGTTTTCCTGCACTTGACATCTATTGCAAGTCTGTCCGTTCTGGGAGAGGGATCCCTCACATGTGGCTCTCTCTGAGGTTTCTATGTATTTTTACCCTGTTAAAAGTTTTTTGCTGAGGGTTAAGGACAGAGGATGTCTCACTATGTTAAAGCCCTATGAGACGAATTGTAATTTGTGAATATGGGCTATACAAATAAAATTTGATTGATGAATCAACCTTTACTCAACATCTTCCTGACTGGAGACAGAAACAATAACAACTTCTTTATTATCTGTATAAGCAGATATGAATGATCCAGGTACTGAGCCAACTACTCAAACTGCATAGCAAGGTCGAATTAGTCAACCAGAAAGAGGATCTGGAAAATACCTTATAGTCTGAACAGATGACGGCAACATGCCTTCAGTTGTTGAGATGCCAGGTCTAGGCAGCAGGTTCAGGAGACAGTAAGAGGTTTGGTTCTGAAACAATCGAACAAAACACCATGGAAATCTTGTCCAGTAAAATGCCAGAGAAGCTCATAGAAGTCAACTCCTCCAGAGTCAGCTCACAGACCAGAGCAGCTTTCTACTCCAGGCTTAGCCAAGGAAATCCGGAGCTATCCATGGTGCTGCACTAAAGAGTTCAGTGTAGACGTCTGTTGCATGACTCCTTATCCTGGACAAGTCTTCATAATGTCCCCTGGTAGCTTATGGCAGTTCATCTGCTTCTGCTTGAACAAGAGCTCCCTTCACTCTCTCTTGCAGGAAGGACTCAACTCAAAACTCTCCTCCTACAGCAGTTGACCAGAAGAGGGATTTTTTTCTCTATATGGCTACTTTTCAATGCTAATGTTGGCTTTCATTTAGCTGCCTTTATTATTTTCCAGTGAAATGGCAAACAATGTCAACATTGATTTACCAATCTCCCACGACAACTTCGATGTACAAAAACATAATCAATCTGTATTTAGCCATAGTGCACTGACAGAAAATACTGAATTGCAGTTAAAACCAGTAGGACTTTATTCCTTCACCTAGAAAAAAAAGATGACTAGCCTAGAGCAAAGTGTTGGTGGCGATCTTAATCCAGTCAAGTCTGTCAGTATACTGGATGGGTGAGCCTCTGAGGTGACAGTGGGTGGGGTTCCTCATTTTTCCCATTTGCAATAAGGTCTACATTACAGTTGATCTCCACGATAATGGTAACTTGGTCATGATGGTGATTCCTTTTTAGCACAGTGAAAAAAAACCTCACTCTGTGTTCCTTTAATCGGGCATATACTGTATGTTATCAAAGCCTGGCACTGAATTACCAATGTTTGGCCAATCAGAATCAGAATCAGAATCAGAAGTATTTTATTGCCAAGTAGGTTTACACCTACAAGGAATTTGCTCTGGTAATTGGTGCATACAATGAACATAGAAACATAAAAACGCAATAACATAAAAACGCAATAAATACAACATACATAGGAAAAGCAATAAAAAATAGAAAACCAGTATATATTTACTCACTGTTTACTTCTTATTTACTCAATTTTTTCCAATATTTATACAAAGTAACATTTATTTGGCATAAACATTTCTGAATAAAAATATATAAAACATAAAAGATATAAAAAGTGAAGTAAAATGCAAAATGCAAAACAGTAAACAGTGTCCGATTGCAATATGCAATGTAATGCAGTATAATATAATATAATATGATATGATATAATGTGTTAATTTAACACATCCTTGAGGTGTGGGGGCGGAATAAAAGTCAGAGTCAGGTGGGGGTCCCGGGCCTTGTTGATAAGGCCAACTGCAGCCGGGAAGAAGCTGGTCTTGTGGTGGGAGGTTTTGGTCCTGATGGCCCGCAGCCTCCTGCCCGAGGGAAGAACCTCAAATAGTTTGTGACCCGGGTGGGAAGGATCAGCCACAATCTTACCTCCACGCCTCAGGGTCCTAGAGGCAAACAGGTCCTGAAGAGATGGCAGATTGCAGCCGATCACCTTCTCAGCAGAACGGATGATCCGCTGCAACCTCCTTTTGTCGTTTGCGGTGGCAGACGCGAACCAAATGGAGATGGAGGAGGTGAGGATGGACTCGATGATGCATGTGTAGAAGTGCACCATCATTGTCTTTGGCAGGTTGAACGTCTTCAGCTGCCGCAGGAAGTACAGTGCCTTGCATAAGTATTCACCCCCTTTGGACTTTTCTACATTTTGTCATGGTATAACCACAGATTAAAATTTATTTCATCGTGACTTTATGTAATGGACCAACACAAAATAGTGCATCATTTGGAAGTGGGGGGAAATATTACATGGATTTCACAATTATTTACAAATAAAAATCTGAAAAGTGTTGAGTGCATATGTATTCACCCCCTTTACTGTGAAACCCCTAACAAAGATCTGGTGCGACCAATTGCATTCACAAGTCACAGTTGCAAGTCACATAATTAGTAAATAGGGTCCACCTGTCTGCAATTTAATCTCAGTATAAATACACCTGTTCTGTGACGGACTCAGAGTTTGTTGGAGATCATTACTGAACAAACAGCATCATGAAGACCAAGGAGCTCACCAAACAGGTCAGGGATAAAGTTGTGGAGAAATATGAAGCAGGGTTAGGTTATAAAAAAATATCCAGAGCTTTGAACATCTCTCTGAGCACCATAAAATCCATCATAAGAAAATGGAAAGAATATGGCACAACCGCAAACCTACCAAGAGGAGGCCGTCCACCCAAACTGAAGAGTCGGACAAGGAGAAAATTAATCAGAGAAGCAACCAGGAGGCCCATGGTTACTCTGGAGGAGTTGCAGAGATCCACAGCTGAGGTGGGAGAATCTGTCCACAGGACAACTATTAGTCGTCTACTCCACAAATCTGGCCTTTATGGAAGAGTGGCAAGAAGAAAGCCATTGTTGAAAGGGATCCATAAAAAATCGCGTTTGGAGTTTGCCAGAAGCCATGTGGGAGACACAGCAAACATGTGGAAGAAGGTGCTCTGGTCAGATGAGACCAAAATTGAACTTTTTGGCCTCAATGCAAAACGCTATGTGTGGCGAAAACCCAACACTGCCCATCACCCTGAGCACACCATCCCAACAGTGAAACATGGTGGTGGTAGCATCATGCTGTGGGGATGCTTCTCTTCAGCAAGTACAGGGAAACTGGTCAGAATAGAGGGAAAGATGGATGGAGCCAAATACAGGGAAATCCTTGAAGAAAATCTGATGCAGTCTGCAAAAGACTTGAGACTGGGGCGGAGGTTCATCTTCCAGCAGGACAATGACCCTAAACATACAGCCA
This sequence comes from Pleuronectes platessa, assembly GCF_947347685.1. Classification (NCBI taxonomy): domain Eukaryota; kingdom Metazoa; phylum Chordata; class Actinopteri; order Pleuronectiformes; family Pleuronectidae; genus Pleuronectes; species Pleuronectes platessa. The sequence goes on from NC_070633.1 coordinate 2,247,440, forward strand.
GAGCTACAAAGGAATGGTTTGGATTAAAGAAAGTTAATGTCTTAAAATGGCCCAGTCAAAGCCCAGACCTCAATCCAATAGAGAATCTATGGCAAGACTTGAAGATTGCGGTTCACAGACGGTCTCCATCCAATCTGACTGAGCTTCATCTTTTTTGCCAAGAAGAATGGACAAACCTTTCCATCTCTAGATGTGCAAAGCTGGTAGAGACACACCCCAAAAGACTTGCAGCTGTAATTGCAGCGAAAGGGGGTTCTACCAAGTATTGACACAGGGGGGTGAATACTTATGCACCCAACAGATGTCAACTTTTTTGTTCTCATTATTGTTTGTGTCACAATAAAATTTATTTTGCACCTCCAAAGTACTATGCATGTTTTGTTGATCAAACGGGAAAAAGTTTATTTGAATTCCAGTTAGTAACAGTACATAATGGGAAAAAGTCCAAGGGGGTGAATACTTATGCAAGGCACTGTACATCCTCTGTTGAGCTCTTTTGGTGATGGAGCTGATGTTCAGCTCCCATTTGAGGTCCTGGGAGATGATGGTGCCCAGGAAGCAGAAGGACTCCGCAGTGACGACTGGGGCGTCTCTCAGGGTGATGGGGGTGGGTGGGGCTGGGTTCCTTCTGAAGTCCACAACCATCTCCACTGTTTTCAGAGCGTTGAGCTCCAGGTTGTTCTGATCACACCAGGTCACCAGATGGTCAATCTCCCACCTGTAGGCAGACTCATCCCCATCAGAGATGAGCCCAATGAGGGTGGTGTCATCCGCGAACTTAAGGAGTTTGAAGGACTGGTGACTGGAGGTGCAGCTGTTGCTATACAGGGAGAAGAGAAGAGGTGAAAGAACACAGCCTTGAGGGGATAATTTTTTATCATTAACAGATAAAAAAGTTGCATTTGCAGAGCAGCAACCTGTGCTCTTGAGATAATGCCATGAGGAAGAGCATACAAATCCTCCCACCTTAAAGCCTAGTCTAAAGAGACATGTGAGAAAAGAAACAGACAAAACAGTTACATTTAGAACAACAGATGAATAAGGAAAAGTAAAAGGAGGAAAACATCCATATCATATTAGATACTAAACTCTTTTTCTAACTTTTTTTCAGAATTGCAATGTACAGGGGTCACATTCATTTTCACTATGCTAACAGATCTGATGAATTTCAGTATCTCCAAAGTTATCATTCACTCTGACAGAATTCCCAACTGTTTAATCCAGAAAAAAAATATGTATTACTTTTAAAGTGTAGGCATTAATGTTCCTGTTAGAGGTTTTAGCAGTAGTCTAACTAAAAGTCACCCTCCATTTCATCTCCTTATGATGCCTGGCTCATGAATACTCTCCTTCATCGAAGATTAGTGTACCCCCAGAACTTGTAGAGGCTCCTCCCTGAGGAGTCTCCACTGATTGTACTGTGCCTGTGGATCGGGGGCTGCACAGGGGGATCGGGGGAGCCACAGATAGTTGTTGCTCTCATACTAATTCTGGTCCTCCCTATGTAAGACCCAATTTTCCAGAATGTCAACCAGAGGCCCCAGCCACAGCACTAAAAGCACCATGATCTACTGCAGACCACAGGCCAAGGGGAGAGCCATTGAAGCAAACTAGCAAACTATCTTTTTATCTCCACACTCAAAAACATTTCAATTGTCCTGAGCTGACATTAGCGTCACAGTATAAGAGCAGCTCTAGTCTTTGTGTAGGTGAGTCCAGGATTATCAATTCCTGCTACCTCAGAGGTTGTGATTCAGTTTGAGATCCTTAACGAAAATTCTCCAGGAATAATAATGTCTCAAAAATAATGACATAACAGCTAAATAATGAGAATTCCTCCAATAATGTGAACATTTCTGAAAATAATAAGCACTTTCTCAAAACTTTGTCCTGAAATTTTTGGAGGGATAACTCAAGACTTGTTTTCAGTATAGCTGTTTTAGGACAAGTGAGTGAGGGGGTTAATCTCACACTTGACAAACGCAAAAATGAAAAGAAATAAAAGAAAACAAATATCTACCCCTGAAAAAGTCTGGACACAAATGGAAGACACTGATGAAGATGTGAAGTGAGTTTGTGATGATAAGAGCTGACACTGGTTTGTGTGTTGTCAATAAAATCACGTGATCTCCTCACTCTGTCCTCACTCTCTAGGTTGTAGGCTCAAAAAGGTCCTCACAAATATATCTGTACCAGTAGACACACACACACACACACACACACACACACACACACACACACACACACACACACTCAAACACAGTCCTATTCCCTTCATCTGCCATTATTCTCAGTTTAATTAACTCTTATCATTAATATCCCAGTTCTACATCTACTGACTGCTCTGTTGTCTATCTTTTTTGTAAGAAATGTGTCTTTATACTTTATGTACAAATGTAATAAAATATATAAACCTTTGACAAATTCACATGCAAAAGTACAAAAAAAGAGAAAGCTCTGACACACACCTTCGTTAAATGGTGTTTGGTGATTTAATGAAGTTTAATTGATCTATTTTAGAATTAATAAAATCAAATATTGACTATATTGACTATTGAATATGCAACACTGACAGATTATTATAAAAGATACACTCAGACCATTACAGTTTACAACTCTTCAAATTAAAAGCTCTGCAATTCAGCTTGGTATAAACGTTATAGCATTGAAGACAACTTGCTAAAGATGAAGTGATGCTATGAATGATGTTGCCATGACAGAGATCTGGACTCGTGAATATCTGTAATAATGCATATTCAACTAGATCCGCAGACTGAAGGCACAATGCCATTCCCCCATTGACTGCTACAGAGTTCTGGTCACCAAGGGTTTTTCATGTTTCCTGCAGACTTGTTCTCCTCCTCTTGTATTTATGTTTATGACTTTAAACCTCCATTACATAATTGAATTTCATGTTCAAGCTGATTTTCTAGGAATTGTGCAGATATGTCCTCACTTCAATTTGCACCAACGACAGCAAACTATCATACGGAAGCGTATTGCATTCACATGAAAAAAAAAAAAGAAGCTCTGGGTAAAGAAAGAAAAAATATCGGTTTTTCTAGCTATTTGTTTTCAGTTTTTTCGAGATAAAATCCGGTTTTTCGAACCAATTTTTTTTCCTGTTTTCCCGAGATAGATTTTGTTTTTCGCAATTTTTTTTCCAGTTTTTCCGAGATAAAGATCCTGTTTTTCGCTTAAAAAAAATTCCATGCTTTTATTTTGAAAGTGACTTATAGCGTCCATAGACATAGCGTCGCTTAAAACGGTCAGAATCTCCTTCTGTATATATAACAGTGAACTACAAAAGATTAATGTAGCCGAGCGGTTAGTTCTCTTATACTGTCAGCCGAGAGAGGACACGAGAGATGGTTATTGAATCAGGACATCACACCCGTTTATTTTCCTTCACACTTTTCTCTATCGATAGAACCCCTTTCCGTTAGAACCCCTTTCAAAACAAGAGTCCCAACCACCAACCTGCTTATAACAGGAACTATACATCATCTTCTATAATAAAGCCACTAACGGGACAAAAATGAAAACTATCCCACTTGCATATCCCCCGAAAGATGGTCGAGATTTTCAACTGATGTTTTCAGGTTTACTTGAAACTTCCCCGAAACAACACAGTAATAGCTTGTGCCTCTTCCTTGTGAAGGAAAATAAACGGGTGTGATGTAGTTCGCTGTTATTTATACAGAAGGAGAGTCTAACCGTTATAAGCGACGCTATGTCTATGGATGCTTTACGTCACTTTCAAAATAAAAGCATGGATCTTTATCTTGGAATAAATGGAGAATTTTTTTTTTTCTGAAAACAGGATTTGTATCTCTGAAAAACAGGAAAAAATTGGTTAGAAAAAAATAGTTTTTTTTTTTATTTTAATTTTTTTTACCCACAGCTTCTTTTCTTTTTTTCAAGTGAATGCAAAACGCTTCCGTACTATCATAGTTCACTCATCTTTTGATTAATTCTGTACTCAACTGTTACTATTTGGATCCATTGTGGCGGATTGGATCCATTGTGGCGGATTCTGGGCTGATCGTGGTGCTGGTGGCGGACCCTGTGTCGCGTTGGCATTGGGCACGGGCGGTGGACCAGGACCGCGGTGGTGGCTTGTGATGGGTCCTGGTGGGCGGCGGTGGACGGTGACTGAGGACTGGAGTGGCGTCTGGTCTGGATGGTGGATCGTGGTCTAGATGGTTGCTGAGCATGGACTGTGCTTGCAGCGGGACTGCTTGGCATGTCATGTTGGGGTTGTCCTTCGGGATGTCTACCCTCATCAAATGCTGCTAGAGACTTTGATTATTGATGATGTTCTCCTACACGTGGCATCTATTGCACTTCTGTCCGTCCTGGGAGAGGGATCCCTCACATGTGGCTCTCTCTGAGGTTTCTACATATTTTTACCCTGTTAAAAGGGTTTTTAGTAGTTTTTCCTTACTCTTGCTGAGGGTTAAGGACAGAGGATGCCACACCCTGTTAAAGCCCTATGAGATGAATTGTAATTTGTGAATATGGGCTATACAAATAAAATTTGATTGATTGACTATTTAGTGAATAACTACCTTTGTAGGGCTGCCGCGATTAGTCGACTTCATCGAGGACATCGACGCCGCAAATGCGTCGACATCAATATTTTAAACCGACGTGTCGGACCCACACAAATTATGAATTTATCTTTTCGATTTCTAAACAGTTCATTTCAATTCATTATAACAAATGTTCTTCTTCAATATCACTACGTAACGCCATCTATCTGCTTGTAGAGGATGAGCAGAGGAGGACATTTAATTATGTTATTGGGAAAATTGGGGAAATAAAACTCCAGGACAACAGAAGGGGAATACAAAGTATGGGATGCATATTTGATAATTTATATCATATAAAATATGTCATTAATATTGTTGAAAATCATTTTTCAGTGTGTTTCCTGACGCGATACGCTCGCGGTCAGCGAAAAAAAAAAAAAAAAAAAAAAAATTCAATGTTATTCACAACAGTTGATTGACATGTAGGTTTAGCTAATAGGAAGCCCCTATGTTGGTATGTTGTGGACCAATAGGATTGGACCCCCCCCCCCCCCCCCCCCCCACAGTACAAGTTTAGCACAAGCTACTTTCACTCAACATTTAATCATTTGATTCAGTTGAATATCCTGAAAATGTATTAATGGAGCTTTAATTTCTAATTATAATGTAGAGAGTGTTTGTCAATGCTTATGTGGCACAACCTTTCAGCATCATGGGCCAGGTATAAAAGCTTTATGAACTATATTCATAATTTATAGAAGTATTTCAACTAGTCACTAAAGGATGTTGAACCTATGGTTTGTAACCACTCTGCCCTGCATTTATCTTGATATTCTCCCTTATAGGCGAGATAACACAAAGGGACATTCTAGTGCAGCCAGTACATGTAAAGTATGACTTCCACTGTCACTGGATCTAATAAGAGCTGTTTCACCCATCATTGACTGGTACATGAGGGCCAGCTTTCAATGTGAACTGTGACGTTGAGCTGGAAGAGAAAAGGTTTCTATTGTCACACTGCAGCAGGTTAAGGTGCTGAATACATCATTGGATTAAGCAGCATAATGTGGCCTTTTGAAACTCAATGAACACATTAAAACATTTGTACAACTGTGTCTTTCTTTCTTTCTTTCTCTCTCTCTGCCTTTCTTTCTTGCCTCAGTGACAGAATGACATCAGCCCATATGGATATTCATCAAGTTAGAGCAGACTGTACTGATATGGACATCTATGCAAACATTACAGCAGGAAAGTTTGTGCAATCACTCACAATCATCTAATATTAGATGTTGATGCCGTATATCACTTTCATCATCTTTTTCTCTGCTATCTAGAATGATATAAAATCATATTAAATATTATATATGTAGTATAAACATTTTATTTATTATTTTGACAAAATAATTTATTTTCAATGTTGCTGTTTAACGCTTAATTTTGCTTATGAACTACTTAACTGAGTTTTAATAAAATCCATATTTTTTACTACTTAAGAGACATAATTCCCTCCAGGAAAGAATTACGTGAAACGCCAGAGGTTGGACATATGTGACAGATTTGTCACATAGTTACATTTACAGTTTCATTTCCTTGAAATGAAACCGATCTGTTTTTTCAGTGTGGAATTTTTGTGTCATATAAAAAGACTGTCCTATATTGCTATCTCTCCCAATCAATCTTTTCAGACATTTCAGACAACTATCATTTCTGAATAATATTTTATGGCTCATTAAGCATCTATAGTGCTGGGTTGCTGAAAGAAAAGCAGAGGGCAGCAGGAAAGATTGATGAAAAGACTTAAGAAATATTGAAAGAAGCTGGGAGGTGAAAACAGACAGAATTTCCCCAAATGAAAATATGTCTTTCATTAGCACTAATTAAATTCACACAGATGGTACATGGCACAGATTGACTCAGGCTTAATGGAGGACATACATACATAGACATACAGCCCCTCTAAAGAAAATAAATAAATAAAAACACTTCAAGCAGTCTCGTTTTAATATTTTTTAATATGTATTATTATTTGTATTATTTGATCTTTGTTAACTTTATCATTCACAGTACAGCACAATTTATTTTCCCACTTGTTACCTTTTTTTTAATCGGGGCTCATTTCTTCTCCTCTGTTCTTGGGTGCCTTCATTTTCTGTTGAAGGAGCCATGACCTACGACCAGTGGAGATTCAGGACCTATGCCAGATTTAGTAAAGCAATTCTGTAAGTTCATTGAGCCTCTCCATGTTCCATGGTGGTGATGAATTTCTGTCTCTGAAAGCATAATTTTTACATCTATGTATGTATACAGAGCTTATGTGACCTAAAAGCTATACATTGCTTTCATCTGTCCTAACGACTTTCTCAAATAAGCCTTGTGATTTGTCAACGTGCAGTTTACAAAACTCTAGGCAGTGTCTTTTTCCATGATATCATCTTGTATTCGGTAAGTCATGTGTGGATATTGGGATTGGACGTTCATTGATCTTGGATGTCAGTTTGTATTTGTTACCGTTGTTGTGTTTGAACTGTCATGTTGCATTTTCCTTGTCTGTCCGCATCCATGGAGGTTGACTACAGTCTCATCGACCTTAAACTTCATTTATCACTGTCGTGATAAATGTAGCTTTTACCTTGACCATCAAGCTTGACAGTTATTTTCTCCCTAATTACCGCAGACTGTTCTCTACTTTCTCCTGTACAGTGTGATGCAACCAGCACTGTGAGGGCTTTTCTTATTTAAATAGTCTGGATGATGACTATAAGGTTGAAGACACTTGTAACGCTAATGGAAGAAAATAGTATAACTACGATACACTTGTTTAACACCATTTATTGAAATAATTAATTTGTCCAGGCCATTTGAGAAGATCCTGTGGAATTATTGTTTTGAAACTTAACTGCTCTTTAATTTATTTCTCTGTAATATGAGAGGAACAAATATTGTATGGATTGATCTGACATAAAGTGAATGATTTGAATGGAGCAGATAAAATAGGTCCATCCAATCAATCAATCAATCAATCAAATTTTATTTGTATAGCCCATATTCACAAATTACAATTCATCTCATAGGGCTTTAACAGGGTGTGACATCCTCTGTCCTTAACCCTCAGCAAGAGTAAGGAAAAACTACTAAAAACCCTTTTAACAGGGTAAAAATACGTAGAAACCTCAGAGAGAGCCACATGTGAGGGATCCCTCTCCCAGGACGGACAGAAGTGCAATAGATGCCACGTGCAGGAAAACATCATCAAGATTAAAGTCTTCAAGATTAAAGTCTCTAGCAGCATTTGATGAGGGTAGACCCGAAGGACAACCCCAACATGACATGCCAAGCAGTTCCGCTGCAATCACAGTCCATGGTCAGCAACCATCCAGACCACGATCCACCATCCAGACCAGACGCCACTCCAGTCCTCAGTCACCATCCACCGCCGCCCACCAGGACCCATCACGAGCCACCACCGCGGTCCTGGTCCACCGCCCGTGCCCAATGCCACAGGGTCCGCCACCAGCACCACGATCAGCCCACATAACTCAGAATCCGCCACACTGGATCCAACACTGCGACCCCCGGTGCGCGATCCACAAACCGCAATCAATGGTGCGGCCACAGAGGCCCTGGATCTGCGGGTGATAAAGCAAAGGGATTCCGGGGAAGGGGGATAGGGATGGAGAAGAGGAAGGAGAAGCTGGAAAGAGAAGCTCCGTGTGTCATGTGTCATAAAATAGAAAAAGTTACGTTCTTCCGCACTAATTAGCTCTAACTATAAGCTTTATCAAAAAGGAAGGTTTTGAGCCTACTCTTAAACGAACAGATGGTGTCTGCCTCCCGAACTAAAAGTGGTAGATGATTCCACAGCCGAGGGGCTTGATGGCTGAAAGCTCTGGCTCCTACTCTACTTTTAGAGACTTTAGGGACGACAAGTAGGCTTGAATTCTGGGAGCTGAGTGCTCTAGTGGGTTTATAAGGTACTAACAGCTCTTTAAGGTAAAAAGGCGCTATATTATTAAGGGCCTTGAAGGTGTTTCATGGTTTATTAACTTGATTCCATGTTCTTTCTGAATAGCAATTCACAATCAGGTGATAGGTTTATAAGAGTGCTCCTAAGGCACAGCACATTTGTAGTTTTTACAGAAATATCAATGGATCTGTGACTGCTGTTTTTACATACTCAGATGTTAGACCAACATATAAAATGCCCCTCATTTGAAAAACAAATTTTGTAATTCAGGTTCAGTAACCATCGACAATACTGAATACTAACATTCATATTTTGATTGTGTTAATGGCTATTGAAGGGCACGATAATGGAGACTAGGCCATCATGTTGTTTCTTCTTCCTGTTAAAATTTTCCACCTATATAGGTCCTTCCAGCCACAAGGTCACAGTGTGTTTTTAATTGTGGTGCCCCTCGACCATTCCCCTCCCCACCGACCAACCCCCTCAGCCCAAATGATGAACGACTGTACCTTCTGAAAAGGGCCCTCTCCAATAAACAAGCTTATCTCTCCTCTCTCTCTCTCAACACTGCCTGTGAATAATGAGCTCTGGGTATCACTGTTAATCACTATAATTGTTAATGTTAAGAGGGGGCCGGTTGCTATTTGCCCGACGCCCCACGCCTTTATTGATTTCATTTTTTTTACATTAAAACGCAGCATGCCTTTGTCAGAGCAGTGGGTCACCCCCACCTCAGCCCCCATCTCCACAGAGAAGCTAATTAGTTATTTAGTGGCCTGTGTGTGTGTGTGTATGTGGGACTGTAGCGCAGAGCTAAAGCCTGTTATCAGTACCCTGATAAAGGGAATTGGTTGTCCCACAGTAGCTGTGAGAGGCTATGGCTGATAGCAGTGTGGCTATTATAGAGAGGACAGACACATGCACACACATACACACTGCACACACATCTACACACATACACTGTGGAAAACATACACATGTAAATATAGCTAAGCTCATAAACATATGTAGTTTGAGGAAGAAATCATTCTTGTACAATGTTTGTCTTTAGACTGCGGTCTGGTTGCTGTTATTTAGAATTAACCCAAGACGGCCCTAACCTTCCCACCTCAAAAACTACCTGACTGGTTTGAGCTTGTTGTGGGCTTCAAACTGTGTAGGCTGTCACAAAGCTTTGCAGTTTAGAGAGTGTTGAGGATGATTGATGGATTCATAGTACAGTGATATTTTCAGTGAGTCATAATGTGTAATTAAATTTTTTTTTAAACTCCAACCCGAACAATCCATCCTTGATTTGATCCTTGATAGCTCTGTTAAACCCATGGATACAAAACGACTTGGTTGGTTAGGGTTACGATGACAACTTTGTTAAGAGGACCTTTGTTGTCATGGTAACAATAAAAATCATTCAAGCTAAGGTTATGGAACTTAATTCGCTAATACAACATTGATTATTGGTCTCATAGAGGAAATTAACAGTAGACTTTTGTGTTGAAAGACTGATGCTTTGTTGACTTTGTAACTCTTATCCTTAACCTATCTTGCTTCCATCACTGTTGTAAGGGCCACTAGCAGTCACAAATACAATCTAACTATATGCTTGATAAGATTCTCACCCAGATGACCTACGCTCATGTTTAATAGTCTCAAGTGAGACCAAGAAAAGTACACAGGAAAATAAAAATGATAAATCAAAGGCTAGGTGTTTCTGGAAGGACATTCCATGAACCGACTTTGAAACAAATTCATATTCTGATTAAACCAGAGCAGAAAACCAAGCTATACAAAATTATCCCATTTTATAAATTATATAGCTTCCTGTTGTCTTCAGCCTGGTGCATGCTGGTCCTAAACCCACTCTTCTGCACTGCTGCTCCTCTCTGTTGTCTCGACAGTTACTGCTATATGCTATCACTATCAGAAGCAATTTGAAATATGTCAGAAACACTTTTTTCTGAACTTTTCTGTAAGACCTTCACATTTCTTTAGCTTTATTATACATGTCAGTGACAGCCCACTGTTGCCTTAGTGTTGAAGATGTGATAAAGACTCCGACACATAAATAGTAAGCATGTGGGCAGAGCTGTGGGGCTGAACAGAACCGAGATGGAGAGGGAGACAGACATTTGTTAATGAAAAAGCTATCACATTCCTATGAAAGTCATTGTGTCCAACCTGGAGGGGGATACAGACCAATCGGCAAGAGTCAATAAACATGAGCTTGCTGTTTGGCCTTTTTCGTTAATACTTTCCTTGCACTTGTGAATTGTCTGCGATCAGATTTTTCTTATGCTCTTTAATTTTGTTTGTGCAACAACCCTGTCGCATTTTCTTTACCAATAGAATGACCACTGATGGAATGAATGAGATGAACCCTGCCTCATTTCGGTTGTGTTCGCTTTACTTCAGGTTGTCCTGTGCGGGTGGTTACTCTTAACCGGGTTCATCCACTCCCGCCCTCCACAGCTTTATTATATGGACTTCCCGTTGCTTTGTCTATGACTTTTGGAATACAAAGACAGTTATTTTATATTTATATATACAGTTAGGTCCATAAATATTTGGATATTGACACAATTTTCATCATTTTGGCTCTGTACACCACCACATTGTATTTGAAATGAAACAATCAAGATGTGCGTTAAGTGCATACTTTCAGCTTTAATTTGAGGATATTTACATCCGAATCAGGTGAACGGTGTTCACCGGTCTAACACATTTTATATGTGGCCCTCCCTTTTTAAGAGACCAAAAGTAATTGGACAAACTAACAAAATCATAAATGTAATTGTCACTTTTAATATTTGGTTGCGAATCCTTTGCAGTCAATGACAGCCTGAAGTCTGGAACCCATAGACATCACCAGACAATGGGTTTCGTCCCTGGTGATGCTCTGCCAGGCCTCTAATGCAACTGTCTTCAGTTCCTGCTTGTTCTTGGGGCATTTTCCCTTCAGTTTTGTCTTCAGCAAGTAAAATGCATGCTCAATTGGATTCAGGTCAGGAGATTGACTTGGGTATGGCAGAACATTCCACTTCATTGCCTTAAAAACTCTTTGGTTGCTTTCGCAGTATGCTTCGGGTCATTGTCCATCTGCACTGTGAAGCGCAGTCCAATGAGTTCTGAAGCATTTGGCTGAATATGAGCAGATAATATTTCCCGAAACATTTCAGAATTCATCCTACTGCTTTTGTCAGCAATCACATCATCAATAAATATAAGGGAACCAGTTCCATTGGCAGCCATACATTCCCACGCCATAACACTACCTCTACCATGCTTCACTGATGAGATGGTATGCTTTGGATCCTGAGCAGTTCCTTCCCTTCTCCATACTCTTCTCTTCCCATCAGTCTGGTACAAGTTGATTTTTGTCTCATCTGTCCATAGGATGTTGTTCCAGAACTGTACAGGCTCTTTTAAATGTCGTTTGGCAAACTCTAATCTGGTCTTCCTGTTTTTGAGGCTCACCAATGGTTTACATCTTGTGGTGAACCCTCTGTATTTGCTCTGGTGAAGTCTTCTCTTGATTGTTGACTTTGACACAGAAACGCATACCTCCTGGAGAGTGTTCTTGATCTGGCCAACTGTTGTGAGGGTTTTTTCTTCACCAGGGAAATAATTATTCTGTCATCCACCACAGATGTTTTCCGTGGTCTTCCGGGTCTTTTGGTGTTGCTGAGCTCACCAGTGCGTTCTTTCTTTTTAAGAATGTACCAAACTGTTGATTTTGGCCACACCTAAAGTTTTTGCTATCTCTCTGATAGGTTTGTTTTGATTTTTCAGCCTAATGATGGCTTGCTTCACTGATAGTGACAGCTCTTTGGACCTCATAATTAGAGTTGACAGCAACAGATTCCAAACACAAATACTTCACTTGAAATGAACTCTAGACCTTTTATCTGCTCCTTGTCAATGAAATAACTAGGGAATAACACACACCTGGCCATGCTGAGCAGCCAATTGTCCAATAACTTTTGGTCCCTTAAAAAGGGGGGTGCCACATATGAAATGTGTTGTAATTCCTACACTTTTCACCTGATTTGGATGTAAATACCCTCAAATTAAAGCTGAAAGTCTGCACTTAAAGCACATCTTGAGTGTTTCCTTTCAAATCCATTATGGTGGTGTACAGAGCCAAAAGGATGAAAATTGTGTCAATGTCCAAATATTTATGGACCTAACTGTATATGCACAACAAATCCAAGAGCAGAGGTGAAGTCTGAGAGCAGACGATTCACGAGCGCACAGAAAGCAGCCTGAGTGTGGAGAAGGGCTGAAGCTGGAGCGCAGGAAATCTGTGCAAGCAACAATATATCTGACTGCAAGCACACAGTTTGAGCAGAACCAGAGACAATTTAAGTGCATGTGTGTGTGTGTGTGTGAGAGAGATAGAGAGAACTGAAATACTCCCTGAAGGGAACTTTAGTTTTTAGTGGAACCATTAACCCTAGAGATGACTGAGATCATGCAGCCAGAGCCGCAATGATGACAGAACGATAACGAAAGAGACAGTGTGTGATATTGTTAATTAGCGACAGTACTCAGATGCTGCTCATTACATCCTTTCAACGCATGACTAAAGACTAGATATTTCTGAGTGTTTGTAGGGCCACATACTTCTGCCCTAGCACTAACTAACAGTGATATGGTACATCACAGACCCCACACACACACAAATGTACACATACACGTTGTGTGATAATGAAATCACAACTGGAGATCTCTCATAACTAAATATCTTGCCCTGATGACAAAACAGTCTAATTACACAATTACCTGCAAGGAATTAGTCCTCTCCATAAAACACCACACACTAACCACATTAGCAGAAATTAGTTTGCATCACAACACATCACACAATCGTTATATTAATGGGAAAGCCATGCACATGAATAAAATCAAACAAGGTGCATCACGAATAACATCTACAGCAATTCGGCATAATGACTAATTGCATTATGACCACCAGGAAAAAGCGAAGGAATAACGTATGTAATGTAATAGTCTGCCTAAACACCTTACATATGACCGCCATTCAAATAAAGTCACCCAATCCTGAAGTCCATAGCTTACAATAAGAGGTAATTTACATCTGTTATATTTTTATCTGCACTTTCTAGAAGAAAGTAGTGTGTGAATCCAGGCAACAGAGAAATAAAGCAGTGTCTATATGAGGCTGGCTTCAAACAACAGCATTGGTCATTTAGTCAAACATCAATTAATTATTCCATTGTACCACTATACCAAGTCTATGTTGATCTTCTGAAAAAAGGCTTTCTGTAATGAGGCACAAACTGAGGTGTCAGATTAAGACAACAATATTTGACCTTTCCATAGACAATGATCTCTTTGAAATGCCAACTGACATTTATATTAAAAGCCACTGTTCTGAGTATGCATTTATAAGTCTTTCTAAATTCACGTTTTCATCTATAAATAAATACTACACAACAACCTATTCATAATTTGGTAGTCTAAACGTTAACTACAATGGCCCACAGTACATAGAGTAACTCCTCCAAGGCTCAATGTTCGCCGTACGATTTTTTTTTCTTTTTCAATTTTAATTTATCTCAACCAAATTGCACACAATCATACATATCAGTGGCTGGTTACATTTATCAGGAGCCATGAATTATTTACAGAGAAATTGACCAAAATTTAAAATGTAATAAAAGAAATCCTGGATATTCCCCCTGATCCTGATCCACCTAAATTAGATGGGTTCTTTTCTGACACATAATACATAATCCTGCTAAAACAACCTTGGATGACAACATGAACTCTTTTATGGAAGTACTAATGGAATTTTAAAAATAAAGTTTTAAAAAATAAATAAATAACATAATTGACAAAATTAATTAAGGATACATTGATAATCAGATATTCAACACAGCAGTTTGATTTACCATTGGTATTTTTTATTTATTTGTTCCTTTACCTATTAGCTATTTTATTTGTCTTTTAGTTTCTCCTTTTAGTCTCTCCATGACACCTTGGGCTTTATACTAAATTAGATATAACAATGCAAATAAAGCAATGAGTGTTACAAGCTCTTATTCTAAATGCTTGGATTGGGCAAGCACACAATGGCATGGAGGCCGGACACATTAGATCTACAATCTCTAACTGTCTGCCATACTTATCACACAGTTCTGCCCCTCCTCGATGATGGGGAAACTCTGAGTTGAAAAGGTTTTCTGGCGAAACGTCATTGTTGATGTTAGAAACAACAGCTGACACGGTCTCTCAAGGTTGTTTTCCTCACCAACTTTATACCATAAAACCTCATACTAGCATTATTGCTTTCAAATATATGTGCCACGAAGTGACGGCTATACAGGCCAGACGTTTTATAAACTGACACAAGTACCAGAAAGAAAAGTCCTTCACAGGTCCATTTTCTGTACTGGACCTGACCTGTTACCTGCAATTATCTTCAACTTAAATCCAGACCTGTCCAAACCCAACCGTTCACTCGTTATTAAACACACATGCTACATAGAGAGTCACTCACATCAAATGAGTTATTGAGTTCTGTTCTTGGAAAAGTACCAAAAAGGAAAAGTATGACTATTTCTGTTATTCAAACAGTTATTTGAATGGAAGTGAAAAGGTCAAAGATTGTGTTGTATGCTTTCACCATCAAATAAATCCTTATGACTGACTAGGTTCATTGTAATTGCTTTCTCCAGAAAAATAATAACCATACTAGTTACGGCCAGAGTAAATGGTAAATGGTCTGTATTCATTTAGTGCTTGATGACCACAACAAAGCTCTTTACAGAACAGTTTGCCGTTCACCCATTCACACACACATTCATACAGTGCATCTATGTGCAGCACTTTTTCTATGAGGGGAAATTCAGGGTTCAGTATCTTGCCCAAGGACACTTCGGCATTCAGATGGGGAAGACTTGGATCGACAACTTCCTGGTTAGAGGACGACCGCTCTACCCCCTCAGCCACAACTGACGAGTAGACGGAGCCAGTTCAGTCCTGTTGACTCTAGTAATTGACTGTGCTGAGATCAGGATTCAGTGTGGGGTGCATTGGGTTTCAGTCCAGTCCAAACGGTCCAGTCCAGTCCCACTCAGCCCATGCAAGTCCAATCCACTTCAGCAAGTCCGGTCCAGTGGATACTGTGAAGGAGTGATTTTAATTAAAGATAAGTTGCTCAGTGTGTGGCCGGACTGAGCCTGTTAATCTGAATCCAATAGGCTTGATGTAGCAGCTAGGAGGCCCTTGTAAAGCACAGGCTCTATTGAAGCCCGCTGCTTTTCATTTGGCTGGGAATCAATGCAGATTGACACCACTTAACATGCAAATGGTGCCCAGGTCAACCAATAGTTTCCTGCCTGTTGGCAGTTGTCCAGCATGTACAGCTTGACTCTCCTTTTCACCCCAAATTTCTCCTCCTCATACCTCCTCTCTCTATGTTACTTTTCTTCTTCACTGTGCTGTAACTTCTTTACTTTCCCTTCTCTACTCATGAAAGTTTCCTTTCTTTTCCCTACTTGCCCTGTCCATAGCGTGTCTCTCGCCTCCTTTCTCCAATTTTCTTTTCATCCCCTCTTCCCCCCTCCTCTCCTCTCCCCTCCTCTCCTCTCCCCTCCCCTTTTTTCCATCACATTCCTCCCTGCTGTTGTAAAAATCATATTCAGGATATTCGTCCATTTAAAGATATGAGAAAATAAAAGACTATCGATTGCTTGATAAACTGCAACTGATGGCTACAGAATGGGAGTAAAGTCAGTATAACCCCTTGCTGAGGCTGTGTGTGTGCTAGCTGGAGGCACTATATGGGAGATGCCATGGATCAATAAAGTGTATTTCTGTGTGTCGGCCCTTAGCGATTCTTCCAATTACACATTTCCAGCATCGCGGCCGAGCACAGCTCTTTGTTAACGCCTTAATGGATCAGCGAAGGGAAGTGTCTGCACGCGCACACACATACACACACACACACACACACACACACACACACACACACACACACACACAATTGATACAGCTTTACAAGGTAAGCATTCTCAAATTGATTTGTTAAACAGCGTTTTGAGTCCCGGCGCTCTCTGCAAGTGTGTAATTACTGTGAGAGCTGACACTGTATCTGTGTACGTGTATGTGTGCTGGTGCTTTGTGTGTGTCTCCATCAGAGTGTGTCTGTGGATAATTTCATGAACCGATGTGTTTGTTTTGCTAACAGTTTCCACATTAAGGAAGCTCCATGTGTCTGATTATTGAAGAAGAGAGTGTTTCATTAGGAATTTACTTCACAGCAGCCGACACATTACAGCCAGAGGCACCTCATCACCTCTCCACTCATCTCTTCTTCCCCCTTTGTATATTAAAAGAGAAAAGTAGAGTATGGAGGATGGCTGAAGAGGGACAAAGTCAACATACGAGCAGACAGGAATGCATTTTGTGTGCACTTTCTTTAAAGTCTGATCTCAATATTTTATCCATTGTCTCTTCTCTCCCTTCATCTGCGCCTTCAGTTAGTCTGTGTTTTTCTACATTTATCTATACTAACTTTTGTTCTGTTTTTGTAGGTTATCTGATTGTGCCACCTACTGGCACACATACTCACAGGTTACAAATTAAACGAAACACATACAGATGCTTCCATACAGTTTGGGGGGAATTTTCTTGGTATTGTGCAGGTCTGTCCTTGGAGATAAAGATATACTGCAAAGTGATATTTACTCTGTGTAACTGATCACCCTGATAACAGCATCCACAGCCATGATAGGGGTTTGTGAGAATTAAAATGATGAGGATCATACAGTTACAATGGTCTCAACCCAAATAAACATCTATGATAGCCAGCACTTTCCACCAGTAGGTGTTCCTCCTCCAGTAGAGATCCAGACATTTGGAGAATCACTGACAAGGAAACTGTTCTGGAGACTTCTGGACACCTTTATAGCTGTCTGACTTCTAAGCACTATTATAATTAGCTTCTGGTGGACCCAAAGTGCAGAACACAAACAGAGCAGATCGATGGTAACAAAAAAGGTTATTTTTCAATTGCTGGAGCTGGGGTGGGGGAGGCTGGCAGTGGAGATCCAAAGGTGTTGGTAGGTAGAAGCCGGAGCAGATGAAGGTGGAAAAAAAAAGGTGGATGCTGCGCAGCTGGTTCTGAGACCAAAAAAGGAGCATAGGGTAAATAAGCAGGAAAAAAGGCAAGGCACAAAAAACAAACTAGAGGATAGATGTTCAAAAACTAAAACGAGATAGGTTACCACACTGGTGAATGGACGATCTGGTAACGATAGGAGAGATGAGCTGGGGTTTTGTAGACTGAGAGGTGGAGTTAGAGGTGGAGTTGATGAGGAGATGAATTCAGCTGCACAGGTAGTAAACAGGAGCCCCTGCCCAACTCCAGGTAGAGACACAGGGAAGGAGACCAACAAGAAATAGGGGGGGAAGGGAAAACACAGAGCAAGAAAAGAGGTAGAAAACCTGGTCCTAACAAGCACATTATATCCATATGCCCTGTCTGCATACCAGGAGATCCATTGATATTCAAAACATATCTGCTACTGGTAAAACATTTTTTAGAATTTGGTAACACCTGGAAGATAACCAGTGTTCACAGTTTCCTAGATGAGGAATTTGTTACTTTCAGAATTCAGGATTTGAAAGGAACCGGGAGAGAGGATGATCATGTGGAGGAGAGAAAGGATGGCAAAGTGATAGCACAGGACTCAATAATTAGTGTGACAGAGTTTGTCTGTCCAGTTTTGGGGTTTTAGCAGTGTGAAGAACTCCTTCTTTCTCCAACATTTTCCAGTACTTTCTGCTCATTTTTAGGTTTTGTGTATTTGTAAATGTGGATCAGGCAACATGGTATTAAATGTGATAATAATGAGATTATTCATTGAAATTTTAACTTTATTTATTTGAGGGTCTTATGGGTTGTCAGTGTCTGAACAGAGGACTGATTGAGAAGTGCTAAAACACTGTATGAATGTGTGTGTATATGTATGTGTGTGTGTGTGTGTGTGTGTGTATGTGTGCAGATGAATGAATGTCATCTTGTCATCAGTTGCGTAAACCATTTTGAATGGTGTAGAAAAATAATAGTCTGTATTTTTATGTTGCTCTTCTAGTCTTGACATACATGTGCAGCTCTTTCTCTATTAGAATGGTACAGCCGTCAGAGGCCATGTTTGGGTTCAGCATCTTGCCCTTCGGCATGCGGAATGGAGAAAACTGGAATCGTCCCACTGACCTTCTGATTTCTCTACCCACTGAGCACCAGTCACCTGTACCGTACTACTGTATTAATCTAGACCATTTACCATGTAGTTGTTAAGTAGGCTTTTCTCTCAAATCTAGGAGCACACTCAGACTTTCAGATACTGAGCATAATCTGAGCATAATTAATAATAGCTATGCTCACACGCAAATAGCACAAATGCAGGTGGAGTTGGAATAAACAAGGAAGAGGAGAATATCACAACAAATGCATTAACTAGATTTATTCAAACATCAGGCAAAAACTCTTACATCTGCTCTGGTGGGATAAGCAGATGGTGGACTGAACCACCAATGAATTTTATTCAATGGGAAAATCAATGGAATAAAAAATGAAGTCTCAGACTTTGGAGATTCTGTATATTCCCAATACTTTCACATACAATTCTTTGAAATACATCCTTCAATAATTTTAGTTTTGGTCTTAAACTTGTTTCATCCTGTCTTTTACTCAATGAACCTCAATCTAGTCATCCTGGACATACTGTATGTTGTAGGCATCCTTTGGTTCAGAGGGATTATTCTTATCACAGACACAATGTAGTCTTCATTGGTTATTTTGAATTAAACATCAGCCCGCTGCACTGTAAATTTAGTTTGACGAGCTCAGTGACATAGGCATCATCTCATTTCTTCTCTATACTTGTCCCACCAAAAAGATTTGGACAAAACATAAATATCAACGTGCAATTATCATTTAGCAACATGAGAAACTTCCATTTAGTAAAACATGGTCTGGGGGCTGCTTCAGCTCAGGAGGTGGAGTGGGTCATCCACTGATATCAAGATCAGTGGTTTGATTCCTGGCTCTTGGGCCAAATTTAATGCCAAATGCTCCTAATGTTTTATAAGTGTGTGATGTATGATAATGTATGTGTGAATATGTGGGTGAATAGGTGACTGTGTCCTCAAGTCAAGTTAGATTTATTTATATAGCACATTAAAAATGTCAAAAGCTGCATAACAGTGTTTAACAATCACGGCAAAGGAAAGCAATTCAGGTAACGATATAAAGGATTAAGAGGTGCAATGAGTAAATCTAAATCTAGGAGAAAAACAGCAGCAGAAAATGAGATAAAAAAGAAATAAGTAATCAATAAAATGACAATAGACACTAACAGAATCAGAAGAGAAAATCAAGCTGAATTAAAAGGCAGATTAAAAAGGTATGAATTTAACTTGATTTGAAATAACTGGTTGTGGGACAAGAGCTAATGTGAAGCTGGAGACTGTTCCAGAGTTCGGGGCAGCAACTGAGAAAGCTCAGTCTCCTGGGTCTCACTGAGCTACTCTGAAGATGTAACCTGGAGGCAAAATATGGAACCAAGAGATCAGTGATATAATTGTGAGTATTGTGAGAATGTTTTTTTTAATTTTTTTGCCAATATGGCCTTTTTACTATGTGTTTATTATGATGACTTCATGTCTTGTTATGTATGTTTTTGCCTGTGTGTCAATGTTTTTATCTGACCTGCTGTGTGTGCGCCTGCATAAACATACATATATATATATATGTATGTGTGTGTGTGTGTGTGTGTGTGTGTGTGTGTGTGTGTGTGTGTGTGTGTTTACGACTGGAAGAAAGACAGCAGTCTAAAGGATGAAATTGAAGAGATTAGCATGGTCTGCGCTGCTTTTGATTAGTTCTGACTGGAAATCTGCCCGAGCCACAAGGGGCCCCTCAGCAGCTTGCACTCTCCCACTCCATCTCTCTCTCTATGTATGTGTTTGTGCACGTGCGTGTGTGTGAAAGACTCTGTCTTTCTTCCTCTCTTCTCGTAGCTTTTCGCGCCACGCCAGAAATTGAATTGATATTTTGTAAACCTGATTTGTGGATAACGCGATGTGACAGCGACAAATGCCTGGCTGAAAAGGGTTTTCAAAGCCAGTCCAAATGAAAGTTATTACAGGGTAAATGCGCATTTCTTTGTCTCGGCGGCAGCAGCAGCCCCTCCTGGCTGTGTATATGAGTTTATATGGGTTGAATATGGATCCATTTCCTGGGTAATTGAATTGATACTGTCATGCACGGGGGCAGTGCCCCATTGCTCTGCAGGGCGGATGGACTGTCTGATTGAATTGGATGGGGGTGGGTGGTTGAGGGGGGATCCCAAAGCATGGAAGTATGTGTGTGCGTGTGTAAAGGGTTGTCAGAGAGCAGTCATAAGATAGACACACCTCAGTGTTCTCCTGATTACTGCCGTACAGCCAATTGTCTCTCCAATAATGTGCCACCACAACCCTTTGACACACGCACACACATACACACACACACACACACAC
This sequence comes from Pleuronectes platessa, assembly GCF_947347685.1. NCBI lineage: Eukaryota > Metazoa > Chordata > Actinopteri > Pleuronectiformes > Pleuronectidae > Pleuronectes > Pleuronectes platessa. Next base: position 2,268,491 of record NC_070633.1, read on the forward strand.
AAAAGGCCATGCGCACACACGCATGCAGACGGATATGGGTCAGGCAACACAGAAGCCATTTCCAATTCCAGGGTAGACGAGCGCCGCAGATCTGCTACATATTAATTTTGTCCCGGCTGAGATTTGCTCCCATTCAGTTAAAGCCGATTGATGAGAGAGCAGAGAGGATCAGACGGCTCCTCATTCGCTCTCCTCACCTCTGATTAGAAACACTGCCACTGTCACCGCACTATTAGGACAGAGGAAGGGGGTGACAGGGGAAGAGGGAAAGAGGGAGAGATGGGAGGGTAGAAAGAGATAAGAGAGGGACAGTGAGAGGGGAAGGAAAAAGGTGAGAGAGGAGAAAGACGACAGGACAGACAGTAGAACGAAGCATATAAAAGAGGGAGAGTGAAGGAGAATGAAAGAAGAGACATGTGGAGGGAGAATGGCACAAATGGGGTGAAGGAGAGGGAATTGGAGATAGAGAAACATTAAAAAAAAGGAAAATAAGGAGGTTGGGGCAGGGGGGATGAGGCCAAGATAAAAGGTATAAGGAATGAGGGCTGCGAGAGTGTGCAGGATAGGATTGAGGGAGAGATAGGTGTGAAACAAGTTCAGAGAACGACCTGGATGACAAAGGAAAGGTGGGAGAGTTGAAGGAGAGAGAGGTCAGCTAGGTAAATATGATGATCAGAGTATAGGTTCAAAGTGGGGCAGAAAGGGGTGAAGTTTGGAAAGAAGAGAGGAATAGGGAGAGTAGGGTTGAAGTGTGAAAATAAAATGAGGGGAAGATGGAGGGAGGAAAATGGAATGGAGGGATGTAGAAAGGGTGAGAAATGAAGGAGAGGGAAGAAGATGGTAAGCTGGTAAGTTGTTGACGATGGAAAAAACATAATGCAGTATTAGATGCAAGTGGGAGGAATATAACCTAACGATGGAAGTGTATGAGGAGAAGAAAAGAAGGGAAGGGCAACAGGAGAAATGATATATAGTATGGTATGGTAGCAAGGGACGAAGAGAGATGGCAGCACGGGACGTAGGCATTAGGAAACTTTTAACACCCTTTATTAAAGCATGTTTATCAACCTCTTACAGTATGACATACAATTATAAAAGAAACCAGCCCTTCCATCTCTCACCTTTACCATCCCAACAAACACACACACAAACACTCACACACACACACATGTGCATGTAGCAAAATTCCCAGATGCTGTGGCATTACTATTTAATTTAGACAGAGGAACAATACTTGTCAGGACCCAATAAGGAAGAGAATGCCAACAGCTCCCCTAACCTGAAAGCTCTGCATGCTAAGGTACCTCTGCTAATGACGCTCCCTAACCTCCTATAAGTGCATAAAGAACCTTACCCATCACCCCCCCAAGTTCTTAGTTAGCAACTGACCTAAGGAGTCCAGCACCTGCCCTCTCAGTCTCTCCAGAAGACGGAAGAAATGTTACACCTGAATTCTCTGTTAGCTGCTGTGGTGTCTTCTAGTTCAGCACAAAAATATGACTTAGTTGGCCCAGTGTCAAAATGTCAGCCTTCACTAGGTAGAACTGCAGAGTCCCTAAATAGGTGCTGCCAAGTTGGATCAGAGGGTTAACAAAGTGTTGCTTGAGCATCCAAAGCTGTTATGTACAGGGCAGGAATGGAGAACAAATGTGAATGTGAATCTTAAAATGAGCACGCGGGTCAGGCTGGTCTCATCACAATTTCGTAGTAAATGCTGCTAAAAGTAATGCACTAGTATGGGGTGCCGTTTGTAAAGCAGCTCACGCTGAAAATAACAGCAACATTTTGTCACATTTAGCTTCAAACCATGTTTAAAAAACTGGTGTGAATTTTCGCACATTTACAAGAATATTTGTCAACTTAGAGATATTTAAAATATTTAAATCCAAATGTTAAATGTTACACTTAAATGTTAAATGTTAAATCTAAATGCTAAATCTAAATCTAAATGTTAAATTTAAATCTAAATCTAAATGTGAAATCTAAATGTTTAATATAAATCTAAATCTAAACGTTAAATCTAAATGTTAAATCTAAATCTAAATGTGAAATTTAAATTTAAATCTAAATGTTAAATCTAAATGTTAAATCTAAATCTAAATCTCAATGTTAAATCTAAATCTAAATGTTAAATCTATATGTTTCGGGTGAAACTAAATATTTAACTAATATGCAAATTCAAATGCCGGTAACAGGAAGTAACAAAATAAAAGCTCACTTGCATACATTAGACACAGAAGTATATCAAGATGTCACTTCCTTGCAATTCCTAAGCACTGAATGTCAAATGACCACCCCTATGAGCCAATTGGTTAAACACAGCCATCAGTGTGCAAACACTTGATTGCTTAATTGTAGACAGACCAATCAGGTTTTAACAATATACAAATGCAGTAGCCGAGTTCACCTGTCTTCAACCAAAATGGAGCTTGTGCTCAAAAAAGAAGAAGAGTGAGGGTGAGAGGGGGAATCCACGGAGGAGGAGAAGGCTGCGGCTGCGGCATTAGTATGTTGAGGTATGTATTGTTCACTTTAGCACTGTGATTATGCATAATGCACACGTAACCTTTATAATGTAAATGTACTGTATACAAGACCCATGCTGAACTTCATAATCTTCTCTTTCGCTGTATTTTGGAGAGTTTTACAGATGGATGCTGAGGAAATCCCACATGAATTCATATATATAGATGAGGCAGGGTTCAACCTGACAAAAGCAAAAAGGAGAGGCAGGAATATTGGCCACGGGGCTATAATCAATGTCCCAGGGTAACGTGGGGGTAACATCACCCTTTGCGCTGCCACTACACAGAATGGGGTCCTCCTCCATCACACAAATATGGGCCCTTACAACACACCTCACATTTTTGGACCGATTGCACAACATCGTCACTGCAGTAAACCACATGCACCAGATGCAATACATTGTCATCTGGGACAATGTGTCATTCCACCGCTCTGCTCTGGTCCAGAACTGGTTTCAACATCATCCACAGTTTACAGTACCATACCTTCCACCACACTCTCCATTTCTAAACCCAATCAAAGAGTTTTTCTCGGCATGGCGGTGGAGGGTTTACGATCTCCGGCCCTTGTTGAAACCTGTACTGGCTACAGAATTTTCTGCTAGTCTGATATTTGCTGAGCTTACAGTGTCATGCACACTCCTGTATTAGCATGAAAACAGGGACATGTTTTGTTGTGATTCTCCATGTTGACAAGTTGACTGATTTGGGGATATTGAGATAAATTCTATGTTCATGAGTCTGCAGTAATGCTCTTGTGTAGAGTTTGGTGAATTCATTGTCTATTTGCACTTTCTCTGTGTACTTCACTTATAGTACTCTAATCACTGAGAACTGGAATTGCTGAAAGTGTTTTAGGTTAGCAACAGCAGTGTGTAACTGGCTCAAACAGAATTAAGTCATATGAAGCTTGTGTGTTTCATATGGTAAAAAAATATGGTTTTGGTCAAATTAGTGTATAGTTTTTACAAGAGTGTTTCATTTTGCAAAGGATCTGAGGTGTTCTGCTGACTGGGTGTGTGATTGTGCTGATTGTGTGTATTGTTTTGAAACACCGGGCCCTGTTTTGAAAATCGTTCTTAAGCAATCGAGAAAAACTGTAACTGGAAGAAAACCTCTGGCAGAACCAGGACTCAATGTGGGCGGCCATCTGCCTCGACTGGCTGGGGTGAGCAGAGAAAAATGGAGAGGTGAGGAGAGATGGGTAGGAAAGAGGGGCGAAAAGAGAGAAGAGCAAAGAGCGAAGAGAGACAATAATTATAATAATAATAATAATAATAATAATAGTCGTTATCCTACAGCTCCGGAGTCAGGGATACCTGCAAAGAGAAAGAAAAAGAGAGAGAGAGACTATGGGAGGAAATGACACATAGTTAGTGACATGTAGTAAAATAAGTAAATGAATGAGAACATCCCCTTTAGCGAAAAGGGGAGAAGTTCTCAGTGTTAGGTTTAGGTGAAGGAGATGGACCCAGGATGCAGAGGTTGTAACAAACAAGGGTCTTTCAAACAAGACAAAAACAAAACATAAACACTACAGGGTGACACTGGAGACAAGAATTACTACAGAGGAGCAGAAGCTGAGCGGCAAGGCGCACGGGGAACTCGGAAAATCCGGAAAGCAGGAACAGACAGCGAGACATGACAAACTTTAGATGACAACGAGTGGCAACAACGAGTACGAACCGACAAAGGGCAAAGGGGAACACAGAGGCTTAAGTAGAGACACAGGGAAGGCTGGGGTAACTAGCCACAGGTACAACACATGAGGAGTGGGAAAGGCAATCACCAAGACAGGAAGTGACACACCCGAGAAGCTGGAACAACACACAAGGAAAGCTTGTGTGTTGACTACAAAATAAAACAGGAAACACAAAACACAAAGAGACAGAAATCCACAAACCAAAATGACAGAACGTCACACTCAAGGCCGAATTATAGTCCTGCGACTGCAACCGCGGAAGGTCACGCAGCTGCATCGACGGACTCGTTTTGATTTATACTTCCCTAACGTGCTGCGCGTGTTGCAACGCAATTCACCGCCAGAACCCTAGGCGGAGTAACGTTTTGTTTCGAAAACAAAACACACAAAGAAGAGACGTCTTCTTCTTCGTCGAATCTTTATTTACATAGCCACTCCGGCTCCTCATAGCCTATTTCTGGCGGACAAATCGGCCAGTCAGTGATGGGTTATACAAGTGGTCATACTTTCGGATCTCTTCTGCCAAGTGCTCTTCTATTTGTTCCATATTCGTTCTTCTAAATCTTCCGTGATTTCCGCGTATTGTGGGGCATGAAACCGGAAACTAGACTCCGGACGGGATGTAGTAAGCAGACCAATCACAAGCCTTAGGGGCTGCGTGAGGCTCGCGTCGTTTTGTCGTGTAGTTAGAAAAATTGGCGGACGCACGCAAGCCCGCAGAGGGCACGAAAGGGGCGTGTTGCGTGTCTTGCGTGCATGCGTGCGTCCGTGCAACACGAGTATAATTCGGCCTTCAGTGCATGATGGGAGTTCCCCCAGCAGTCTAAACCCATAGCAGCATAACTAAGTAATGGTTCAGGACTCACCTGATCCAGAAATAGCTATAGGCTTTATCAAAGACATACATGTTAAGTTTAATTTTAAATGTAGAGATGGTGTCTGCCTCCCAAGCCCAGAGTTGGAGCTGGCTCCACTGGAGAGGAGCCGGGTAGCTGAAGGCTCTACCTTCTATTCTACTCTTACAGATTTTTGTAACCACATTTTGTGTTTTGGGAGCAAAGTGAGCTATTTGTATTATATAGGGTTATGAGCTTTTTGATCTATGAAGGGGCTTGATTGTTAACGGCTTTTTTTGTATCTGAGGAGCAGGATCTAGAATTCTATTCAGAATTTTACAAAGAGCCAATGCAGGGAAGCTAAAACAGGAGTAATAAGATCTCTCATTCTAGTTCCTGTCATCACTCGTGCTGCAGCATTTTGGACCAACTGGAGGCTTTTCAAAGACTTACTGTGACATCCTGATAGTAAAGATTACAGTAATCCAGTCGACAGGGAACAAAGGCGACGAGTTTCTCAGCATCCTTCTCAGATAGGATGTTCCTAATTTTCATATTATTGCGCAGGTGGAAGAAAGCTGTCCATGAGACTTGCTTTATTTGTCGATCAAATGACATATCCTGGTCAAGCATAACTCCAAGGTTCCTCACAGTAGGGACGAAACTAACAGCATCCAAGGCGACTATCTGGTTAGACAGTGTTTCTCTGAGATGTTAAGTCCCGATTACAACGAATTCAGTTTTGTCTGAATTTAGACGTAAGAAGCTTTGGGTCATCCAGGCCTTGATATTCATGAGACATCTGCATAACAATGGAAGTATATCAATCAATCAATCAAATTTTATTTGTATAGCCCATATTCACAAATCACAATTCGTCTCATAGGGCTTTAACATGGTGTGACATCCTCTCTCCTTAACCCTCAGGAAAATCTACTAAAAACCCTTTTACAGGGTAAAAATACGTAGAAACCTCAGAGAGAGCCACATGTGAGGGATCCCTCTCCCAGGACGGACAGAATTACAATAGATGCCACGTGTAGGAAAACATCACCAAGATTAAAGTTTTTAGCAGGATTGATGAGGGTAAACATCAGGATAACTTCAATACGATATGTCAAGCAGTCCAGCTGCAATCATATGGTATCTATGGTCAGCAACCACCAGGATCATGATCCACCATCCAGATCAGATGCCACTTTAGTCCACAGTCATTGTCCACTGGATTATTAGGATCCATCATGAGCCGCTGCCGCGGTCCTGGTCCATCGCCCGTATCTGATGCCAACGCGACAAAGGATCCGCCATTACCACTAGGATCAGCCCACACGATATAGAATCCGCCATACTGGATCCACCACCGCGACCCCCGGTGCGCGATCCACAAACCGCAATCCATGGTGCAGCCACAGAGGCCCTGGATCTGCGGGCGATAAAGCAAAGGGATTCCGGGGAAGGGGGATAGGGATGGAGAAGCTGGAAAGAGAAGCTCCGTGTGTCATGTGTCATAAATTCCCTTTGCGTCTTATCTGACTGGCTACTGGTTTGTATGGTAGTACTATGAAACTATATGTGGTGCTTTCTGATAATGTTGCCCAAAGGGAGCATATATAAGGGGAAGAGTATCAGTCCGAGGACAGAACCCTTTGGAACTCCATGACTTACTTGTGTGTGAATGGAGGGGCAATTGTTAACATTAACAAATTGAAATCTATCTGATAAATATGATTTAAACCAGTCTTTCATCCCTACATGTTGTTCCAGTCTCCCTCACAAATATCTCTTGATATATGGTGTCAATGCTGCATTAAGATCCAAAAAAGACCAGTATAGAGAAAGTCCATTACCTGATGCCATGAAAGCGTCATAGGTCACTTTTATCAGTGCTGTTTTTGTGCTGTGATGGATTCCAAATCCTGACTGAAAGTTGTAATTTAAGAGATTTTTTTTTTACAATTTTATGAGAATAAAGTTTTAATTTAAGGTTATGTTTCATTTTAGAGGGGGCATATCAGAAGATAAGCCTTTCTTGTGTTAAAATAAGGAATGTGCAGTATCTGATTAGGGATTAAGGATATTCACCATGTTTCACAGCTTACAAAATTTACGTCTTTCTTCTCAAATATGACTTTATTCTTGCAATGTCATGACATTATACAAGAAATCTTTAATATGGTTCTAATACTTTTACAGTTTCTACAATTATTGGTCAATACTGGCCATAAAGGGACGAACAACTGTCACGGATATGGTGAGGACCCAAAAGCAGCACAGGCAGACGAAATACCAGTCGGTAATGACTTTTATTGTTCACTGCAGTCTTTAACAGTTCAAGCAGTGGCAGGGTGAAAAGTCTTTGCTCACAGTGATCATCTGCGTGATCTGAGCAGGAGCGAGCCTGGTGTCGCTGACTGAAGGTAAAGTCCACAGCTGATGAGTTACCTAGCTGGCAGACAGGTCCAGTGGTGAGCTGTGTAGCCACAGAGCAGAGCAGGAGTCCGAGATTCCAGCGTCCATCTCCTCCTCCATGGTCCCGGGGATAGTGTCGTCGTCTTCCTCAGAGTAGGGGGGCCCTGCCCTGTCCTCGGCGTCGTCGCTGTCGTTCGGGGACTCCGTCGGAGGATGTGGTCTGGGAGGTGGCCTGGTTCTTGACGTCTGGGTGAGGTTGCGTCGATGGAAGTCCCTGATGAGGGTGCGGTCCACGATGTTCCTCCCGGGGACCCAGGACCTTTCTTCAGGACCGTAACCCTCCCAGTCCACCAAGTACTGGAATCCCCTCCCACGCCGGCGAGACTGCAGGATGCGACGGACAGTGTAGGAGGGACCTCCATCGATGAGGCGAGGAGGCGGTGGAGGCGGCGCGGCAGGGACCAGGGCGCTTTCTCGGACTGGTTTGACCTTGGAAACATGAAACGTGGGATGAACCCGCAGGGAGTTTTAGCCTCACTGCCACCGGGTTGACGATCTCCTGGATCTCAAACGGGCCGATGAAGCGAGGAGCCAGTTTCTTGGATTCCACCCGGAGGGGAATGTCACGGGTGGAGAGCCAAACCTTCTGACCCGGCTGGTAGTCCGGGGCCTTGGAGTGGTGGCGATTGGATGCCGTGGTGTAGCGGTCAGCGGCCCGGAGTAGAGCTGCCCTGGCTCGGGTCCAAATCCTTCGACAACGGCGGATGAAGCTCTGGACAGAGGGGCAGGATGCTTCTTTCTCCAGTGCCGGAAAAAGCGGTGGCTGGAACCCATAGGTGCACTCAAAGGGGGAGAGACCGGTGGCGGAACTGGTCAAAGTGTTGTGGGCATATTCTACCCATAGAAGTTGTTCGGACCAGGAAGTAGGGTCTTGAGATGTCATGCAGCGGAGTGCAGTTTCCATCTCCTGATTCTTGCGTTCGGTCTGGCCGTTGGACTGGGGGTGGTACCCTGAGGACAGGCTGACGGTGGCTCCCAGGAGCGAGCAGAACTCCCTCCAGAACACTGAGGCGAACTGGGGACCCCGATCCGAGACCACATCCACCGGGATGCTATGGAGACGGATGACGTGGAGAAGGAGTAGTTTAGCCGTCTCCTTGGCAGATGGAAGTTCGGGCAGGGGCACGAAATGTGCCATCTTGCTGAACCGATCTACCACCGTCAGGATAGTAGTGTTGCCGCTGGATGGTGGTAGACCGGTGACAAAGTCCAAAGAAATGTGCGACCAGGGACGATGAGGCACAGGCAGAGGATGTAGAAGACCGGCAGGGGCATGGTGAGCCGGCTTGTGCTGGTTGCAGGTGGGACAGGCATTGATGAAACCCTGAATGTCCTCATCCAGTGACGTCCACCAGAACCGGCGCTGCACGACGTCCTTGGTCCGTTGGATCCCTGGATGACAGGTAAGTTGAGTGCTGTGGGCCCATTGTAGGACCTCGGACCGGAGGTCAGGCGGGACGAACAGACGGTCGGGAGGGCAAGCACTGGGTCCAGCCTGGTCTTGGGCGGCGGCCCTGACCCTCTCCTCTATCTCCCATGTGAGTGTGGCCACCAGACGGGAAGAAGGCAGGATAGTGTCTGGGTCGGTCCTGTCCCCCTCCTCTTCCAAGAACCGACGTGACAGGGCGTCGGGCTTGACGTTGCGGGACCCCGGTCGATAGGAGAGGGAAAAGTTGAAGCGGGTCAGGAAGAGTGCCCATCGAGCCTGGCGGGAGTTCAGTCTTTTAGCGGAGCGGAGGTACTCCAGGTTCTTATGGTCTGTCCAAACCAGAAACGGCAATTTAGTCCCCTCGAGCCAGTGTCGCCACTCCTCCAAAGCCAACTTGACGGCGAGGAGTTCTCGGTTCCCAATGTCGTAATTCCTCTCTGCCGGGGTCAAACGTCGGGAATAGAAGGCGCAGGGGTGCAACTTCTGGTCGGAGGCTGCTCTCTGGAACAAGATGGCCCCCACTCCCAAGTCAGAAGCGTCCACCTCGACCACGAACTGCCGTTCAGGGTCTGGCATTCGGAGGATGGGGGCCGAGGTGAATCGTGTTTTCAAAGCCTGAAAAGAGCCGTGGACCAGAGAAAAGGCACCTTGGAGGAGGTAAGAGCAGTGAGGGGGGCCGCCACCGAACTGTAGCCCCTGATGAACCTCCGGTAGAAGTTGGCGAAGCCCAGGAAACGTTGAAGCTGCTTGCGGGAATCAGGGGTGGGCCAAGTGGTGACGGCAGAAACCTTGGCTGAGTCCATCTCCACGGTCCCTCTCCCTACGACGTACCCCAGGAAGGAGACAGACGAGGCGTGAAACACACATTTCTCAGCCTTGACGAACAGGGAGTTTTCCAGGAGGCGTTGGAGGACCTTCTGGACGTGATGCACATGTTCCTCTCTGGAGCGGGAGAAGATCAGAATGTCGTCCAGGTACACAAAGACGAACCTGTTCAGCATGTCCCTGAGCACGTCATTCACCAGAGCCTGGAATACAGCAGGGGCATTGGTGAGGCCGAAGGGCATCACCAGGTACTCGTAGTGACCGGTGGGGGTATTGAACACTGTCTTCCACTCGTCCCCCTCGCGGATCCGGACCAAATGATAGGCGTTGCGCAGGTCAAGCTTGGTGAATATGGTGGCCCCCTCTAGGAGCTCGAAAGCTGAGGAGATGAGAGGCAGGGGATACCGGTTCTTAATTGTTATGTCATTTAATCCACGATAATCAATGCAGGGGCGGAGTGTCTTGTCTTTCTTCTCCACGAAGAAGAAAACGGCTCCAGCCGAAGACGAGGAAGGGCGGATGATGCCCGCCGCTAGACCGTCATTGATGTAAGTCTCCATCGCCCCCCTCTCAGGAACGGACAGGGAATACAGGCGTCCTCTGGGCGGCGTGGCACCGGGCTGGAGGTTGATGGCGCAGTCATAGGGCCGATGTGGGGGAAGGGAGGTTGCCTTGGCCTTACTGAAGACCTCCCTGAAGTCCAGATACGCAGCCGGGACTCCCAGTACATCGGTGGAAGAACTGGTCCCGGCAGAAGATCGTGGTGCGGCGGCTTGCTTGAGGCAGACCTGGTGACAGGAAGAACTCCACCCCAGGATCGCCCCTGTGGTCCAATCAAGGTGTGGATTGTGACGTCGGAGCCATGGGAACCCCAGAAGAAGAGGATGACGAGGAGAGTGCAGGATGTGAAACTGGAGTGTTTCGTGGTGGTTCCTGGAGATTAACATCCGTATAGGCTTCGTCTGGTGGGTAACAGTTCCCAGAAGTCGGCCATCCAGCGTGTTGGTGGAGACTGGAGCTGGCAGGGGAATCTGACCGACACCCAGCTGCAGAGCTAGGTTCGAATCCATAATGTTGGCATCAGAGCCAGAGTCAATGAGGGTGGCGAGGGTCTGGGATCCCTCAGGCAGTAGCAGGCGGACCTGGCACAGAGATCGTGGGTTGGAGGAGGAGTTAGATGAATGACTCACCAGGAACTCCTTCCTTCCTGGTGAGCCCGACCCTTTTAGCGGACACCCGGAGATAAAGTGTCCCGCTTTGCCACAATACAGGCAGAGGTTCCCCTCGCGGCGTCTCCTCCTCTCTTCTGGAGTTAGACCGGCCCGACCCACCTGCATGGGTTCAGGCTCCCCTGAAGGCTGCCAGAAAGCATCGATACCCCGGAAGCCGCTGGTGACGGGGCGGGCTGGCGTCGTCCCGCGAGCCCCTGATGTCTCTCCCGCTGTCTCACTCGAATGCGACGGTCGATGCGGGAAGCCAGCTCGATGATGCCGTCGAGAGTGGAGGGGAGTTCATATGAAATCAGTTCGTCCTTAATGTAGTCAGCGAGCCCCATCAGGAATGCGTCGCACTGGGCAGCCTGGTTCCACTCGCTGGAGCTAGCCTGGGTGCGGAAGTGGATGGAGTAATCAGCCACTGAACGAGACCCTTGGTTCAGAAGCCCTCCTGAAGCGTCCGGACCTCGGGAAGCTTCTCCGAACACTTTGCGGAGCTCAGCGGCGAAGGCTTGGAAAGAGGAGCACGCTGGAGTGCGACGCTCCCACTCGGCTGTTCCCCACAGCCGAGCGCGCCCAGTCAGATGATTCACGGTGAACGCCACCCGGGCGTCCTCAGAAGCGAAGGTGTGGGGCTGGAGGGCGAACAGGATGGAACAGTTCGTGAGGAACGGGCGGCAGCCCTCCGCTTCCCCGGCGTAGCGTTCAGGAACCCCCACACGAGGCTCCGAGACGAAAGCGGAGGCAGAGGCAGAGGCAGACGGGGCTGGTGGAGGCTGGACTGGTTCTGGAGGCAGAGGAACAGCAAAAGCTGAGGCGAGCTGTTGGACCTGCGAGGCTAGCGAGGTAAACGCCTGCTCTTGTTTAGCCACCGCTTGTTGAACCTCTGCTGAGTTTGAACGCAGCAGCACCCCGTGGTGCTGGAGCATCGCCTCTACCTTCTCCAGGCGATCCATCGGCGTGTGTGCTGGGTCCATGTCTGGCCAGATTGTACTGTCACGGATATGGTGAGGACCCAAAAGCAGCACAGGCAGACGAAATACCAGTCGGTAATGACCTTTATTGTTCACTGCAGTCTTTAACAGTTCAAGCAGTGGCAGGGGGTCTTTGCTCACAGTGATCATCTGCGTGATCTGAGCAGGAGCGAGCCTGGTGTCGCTGACTGAAGGTAAAGTCCACAGCTGATGAGTTACCTAGCTGGCAGACAGGTCCAGTGGTGAGCTGTGTAGCCACAGAGCAGAGCAGGAGTGTAACCCGGAGGGAATAGGCGAAACTCGTGGTCGAAGACAGAAGGCTGAGGTAATATCCAGGGCAGAGACGAGGCAGGCAGGTCGGCAACAGGTGATCAGTCCGGGGAAAGAATGCTGGAAAGTCAGGCATGACACAAGAACAATCTGGCACTGAAGCAGAGACAGGAGCAGGCTTAAATGCAGCCAGGGCTGTAACAGGTGTGGAGAGTTGGCCTGATGAGGAGGTGTGGCTGACTGGCAGAGTGGAGCAGAGACAGGTGAGTGGAAACATACTGGCAGACAGGAGATGAGCAGACTGTGACAACAACAACAATGTCATTGAGAGGCGGTGGTCTAGTGGCAGAAACTTGGACTATGGGCAGAGAAGGTCTCTGGTTCGTCTCTGGTTCAACTCCACGGAGAGACAACAAAAGACGAACCTGGATTGATCTGTCCAAAAAAAATCCAAGAGTCTCCCTACCCTGTCTAGTGCCCCTGAGCAAGGCACCTTACTCCCCCAACATCTGCTCCCCGAGCGCCTGTACGCGGCTGCTCACTGCTCTGTGTGTACTGCACCAGATGGGTCAAAAGCAGAGATTAAATTTCCCTACCTGCATGAGTGTGCCTTTGCATGACTGTGCATGTGTTTGGGACGAATAAATGCATCTTAATCTTAATCTTAATTCATACCATGATTGGTTGGTATTAAGGGCCCAATATCAAACAAGAAACATTCCTACACTAGCACTACCACAAAGCACTACCAACAGCCTGGACTGTTGATACAAGGCCGGATTGATCCTTAGATCCATGCTGCTCTCCATGCTACCTTCTGGGGCCTTATCAAGCCAAATATAGGCCAATATTTGTATCATTTGAAAAAAAAAACAAATAGAAACTGAAAGTTCAAGTTTAAGATTTGATATCGAACTTTGAAAAATACAACAATTTATTCAAAAGTTATTTTGCGTTGATATAATTCAGACACAGCTATGTTATTTCAGTCTTAAACTGGAATCCACTCTAGGGGTGAGAATCTCTAGGTACAGCACGATTCCATTCTGATTCAGAGGGTTACGATTCGATGATAAATGATGATCGATGTATCACAATCCGCAAAGAATTGTATTTCTATACATAATTTATTTTTTAACACTGTATGGCATAGAGGTGTGCTTCTTCACCAGCCTAATGATTTGAGCTTAAAACTTTAGACGGTGCGCTGTAAGTTACAAAATAAGCTTTTCAATAAAAAAATCAGTCTACAACAGTGTTCAGTGATTTGACATTAATCCAGTTTAGACTTGTATGATGCATCTTTAACCTTTACTGTATGAAGGTGGCCCCCTTTGGCAGCATCAAGGCGCATCACAATCACTCACACTTAGAGCTGATCTTTATGAAAACCTGCTGAGAACACATTTATGTTCCTGGCTAAACAGGGTGTCGCTTCTTCTGCAACAATGAAGTAGTGTCATAATCTGTGAGACGTAGTTCTCTCCTGTCTGCGGCCTGTGTGTGTATCTGCCTGTCTCCATCACTAATGTTGGGATTTTTAATTTTAGTTTGTCTGTTTGTGTGTGTCTGTGTAGATGGCAATAAAACTGAACTCTAAACAAAAGCAGGAGGGTGGGAGCAGGAGCAGTTTGGGCCAGATATATGGCCTTCACACAATGCCTTTTATAACCATTGCTGTTTGGTTTTAATCTTGAAGTTAGTTAGAATGTGTGTGCGTCACAAAGCTGTTCAGTCTCACACCTGTCTTGATAAGAGGTCGGATAATAGTAGCTGCCTGTTGTGGGAACTGTAGATCTGTGGCATACAATATACTGTACTTTAACTTGTTCTCATACCTAACTTAATTAAAGCATAACTCCCTTAGATTTATTCAACATCACACAGAGTTCAACCAGCTGCCCCAGGTTCTGGAGGGAAGAGAGAAAGGCATTGTTTTGTTTGGTGGATGCGCATGTTTACACAAACAGAACATACAGCCGATAAAGCAGGAACACAATATTCTTTACTCCAATGAACAACAACACTGACCCACCGACCCACAAGGCATCATGAACTGAAGATTTTGCCCAGCTACTATCAGAGGAGGAGCTAAACTTCGAGTGGCTCCTCATCACTCCAATCATTCCAGTGCCAATAGGATGGAACTACGCATGCGAACCATCGAGGAAGAACCAAGTCTCGACTCCCCTTCATTATGACCCAATCAAAATTATACCTAGAGTTATAAAAATGTACAACCGCCGTCCGTGCACTGCGACTCGTGACTGCCCAGTGCATGGGCACCCAAAGCACAACCCCTGGCCCTCTAGCATTGCTTTGCTGCAACTTTCATACCTTTTCATTGCTTCTTAATAAATACTTGATTGAACCAAACCGAGACCGGCTCTTCTCATATTTGGGATAAAAGAACACGCAACACTAACAAAAACTGATATCCACATGTTTTTAGTTATTAATCAATGGCATCGGGTCATGAATCTGGATTGCTCCGGTAACTTTAACACTGATGTCCTCGTGTTCGTCTCGTGTTGTATGTAGCAGATCAACTGTGACCATGTGTTTAAATAACTGCTCTAAAGCATATCAACAAAGAAAAAGTTAACTTCAATACTATTAGGTTCCTAATAACATCAGTTCTATGGAAGAATTTGAGGGAGGATACTCAGACAGGAGATTCTGATAAGGCAAAAGATGACCAGACCTTTATTGTGCTTCTGTCCTGAAGCAGCAGTGCTTATGATTATGCAGCAATTATGCACATTGATGAAAAACGTTGTAGTGAATGTGACATACATAATTCGCCCTTGTTCTTAGTGTGGTAATATACACTGTTCTTTCATGCTGTTATTTAATTAATGTGTTAAGAATGACTGTGCCGGGATCGTGTCCCTTTGAATATTTATGTGCGCGATGACGTCGAGCCCAAGGTTTGCTGGGTGACGTGATGACGTTGAGCCCAAGGTTTGCTGGGTAATTTAGCGCCATTTTGTTGTCTGTTTTTGAGCTACTGAAATAAACGGAACACAGATTTGTGTTTCCAACTTCAGGAATTGTTTTCTGCGTTTAAATGCAGTTCCCACAACGTAACAGAAAACGTGAATCAATTATGTTTTGTCTCAGCATCGATGCAGAGTCGTCCATGAGCGCATCACGATGCATCTAAGAATCGAGAAATTTCTCCACCTCTAATCCACATCACTTTGCTTTAAAGCTCCTTAAGCTGAGAACTTTGCAAACTTTGTTAAATTTTAGGAGATTATGCAGATGGGCTGTATGTGAGCATGCAAATGATGGAGTTGCTGCGGACATTCTCCGGAGTTTCTCTTGCCAGTCTCCAAGTAAAAACTCTCAATAATTTCTCAGTGAGCTCATGAGAGAATCAAGAATGCAAAACAGAGAAAGTCTTGAGCCCATTGTCCAGAGTTCATGCCTTAAAATGGCCATGGTAATTCTGACACTTTGTTGTGGAGTAACCCAACAGTTCCCACAATGAGAAAACTGTTCAAGGTAGTTACATCTGTGTTACATTCACACATCAACTGTGTATGTTCCAAAAAAATATTCTGTTGGATAAAACTTTGTTCAATCCATCAAAGAATTGTATTGTTGGACTTCACAAGAGGTGTCTATGTGATAAAAAAGGTTCATTATACGGATGAGGACCAGCAGATGAAGTCAGCATTCTCTTAAATTTAAACAAATCATTAACTCTTATCAGCTAAATGCTCCCAGCTTTAACTTAAACACTCTTCTCTATATATATAAGACTATTTTACTTTAGCTCTTAATTGGGTCCATAGCTGTAATAAGAGCTTGTGTATGATCACAATTGCCCACCAACGTCTAATGGTGTAAAACCTCTCAATGATCATTATCATCAAGCTCTTTCCATTCTCTTGCTCCAGCGTTTTCTTTTCTCTCTTTTCATTTCTCTGATCTGATCCCCTCTCTCTCTCACACTTGGTTGTTAAAGAGTTGCCCATTAACACAGTTCTTAGGTAGACTTATTTAGTCCACTTAACAGTTAATGCTCCATTCAGAGGTTATTACCCTACATTTAAAGTTCTGATTTGCTCTGATTGTTATGAGCGGCCTCTGTAAGGGACTCCTTGGGACTTCCAACTCCGGTTATTTCATTTCAGTTTTAACTTTTCTGATGAGTTCCTCACTCGAATGTGTTTCCTCTGGGTCAAACTATCCCTGCCTTCCCTGTGCATTTAGTCTCTATGCTTAGAGTTATCTTTCTATGTTAGTTTTACTTTCTTCTGTTTTGCTCTCTGTTATAAGCTTGTATTTTTGAGTATGGACTTTCAATTTGCTTCCATGCCAACATGCCTACTGAAGAACCCATCATTATTTTTATATTCTTAACCTTAACTTTGTATGATTGACAAAATGTCTACAGAGTTCATGTCTTAAAATGGCCTTGGTTAGTCCGACACTTTGTTGTGGAGAAACCTAACATTTCCCACAATGAGAAAACTGTTTGAGGTAGTTACATTTGTATGATTGAGAAAATGTGGGGGCCCAGCAGACATTCCCTTGGATTGTGAGTTTTTGGGTGTGGTGGAATCCCTTGTGCAAACCTGTGACTTATCTGACTAGAGAAACTGAGCCTCTGCTGCCCTGCTGTTCAGAACCTGGCCCAATTTATGTGTGTGCCACATTTAGCCAAGCAGTTTCTGTATGTTGATGGTGAAAAAAACTACGTGTAGACAGAAACACCTCCACGGACACTTAAGCACAAACCAAAGATACATTCATTTTACAACTGTATGACATATGAAAACATACAGGAAACACATATGCAGCGGGACTGCTTGGCATGTCAGGTTGGGGTTGTCCTTCGGGATGCTTACCCTCATCAAATGCTGCTAGAGACTTTAATCTTTAATCTTGAAGATGTTTTCCTGCACGTGGCATCTATTGCACTTCTGTCCGTCCTGGGAGAGGGATCCCTCACATGTGGCTCTCTGAGGTTTCTACGTATTTTTACCCTGTTAAAAGGGTTTTTAGTAGTTTTTCCTTACTCTTGCTGAGGGTTAAGGACAGAGGATGTCACACCCTGTTAAAGCCCTATGAGATAGTAAAGCTAAGTGAAGAATGGAATAAGTGAGCTTCAGATGAAAACAGCCCTGTGTTAATACAGCATGATCAGTGGCCCGCTTTTTTCATTTAAGGATGACATTGATCCAATCCTACATATAACATGTGGCAAAACATTTTGTAGTGCATGATCACCAACAACTCGAATGTAGTCTAGATCAAGAAATGTGATTGAATACCAATGTGAACACTTGTGTTGTGCCATGGTTTTTGTGTGTTTATAAGGTTGAAATCTGTTTGTGATATTGTGTCGCAAGTTATTTGAAATTTAAGTGTTAGATACGCTCTTCACAGGCCTTCTCTCTGACTCTCTCATTATCTGCTTAACATACACACAGACCACTCCACCTAGTTAAACCTTCCACCGCCACCAGACGTAAATGACTTCAGAAGAAGTTCATAATAAACATTTTCTTTCACAAATGTTATTTGATTAATGTTGCATAAGTGAACTTTGCCAACCGTTACACTGTTAAGAACTCCATAACCTTCACTGTTCATTATATAATCTTTAATAGTAAAATATTGAGATTTCTAATTGGACTAGATCTAAATGAGACTGATCTTAATCAATAAATTGGCTCTTTTCCCTTCTTTGAAGGGTGGTGCCCCGAGAGAACTTTAACCAAATAAAGTTATGATTTAATATTAATATTTTAAATATTAATGTTTTATTTTTATTTTGATAACTACATTTATTGAAGGCCTAAAGGCACACCATTCTATGGTATCACTTTTTAAGTACTATTGCACAACACTTGATTGAACATACTGGGGAAATCTCTAGGTTTATGGTTTTTGCCAAAATGCAAGTGACCAGTTCTTCAAGCTATAGCCAAAATAAGTTGTATTCATTTATCTATTATATGTTCCAGGCCTCAGCATCATCGTCCAACAAAAGACACCCAATCCGAAATTCATTGATTTCAGAAAACTCACAACAGTTCTGGAACCACACCTGACCACCGTTCTGCCTGTTCTGACTCTCAGTCATGACTTAAAATAAAAATTTTAAAAATGTGGACCTGCCTGATCTGGCTGTAGAGTCGGTTGAGAGGACACTCAATTTCAAAAATCCCAAAAACATCCAATGAGTAAAAATGTAAAAAAAAATTATGCCGAAATGTTAAGGTTATACAAGTTGTAAGTTTTAGCCTAAAAACAGACTACACATGCGTAAAGTTATATTGGTGCTGCACAATGTTTCAAAAGGTCCCCCTGTTGGCACACACATCTGGGAGGTGCAGCTGTGCTATAGATCAGGTAGATCCACAGTTTCAACTACAGCAAACAGTAGTATACATTACACAACTCCCTCCTTGCTTAGTGAGACAATGGAGTTGTGACACTAATGCCAATAGTTCTAGGAATAAAGAACAGAGGATTGAAACTGACCGAGGAGGTCACTGAGGTTCACGAAACTCGCTGTCATGTTTATGAAACTAGTGTGAGACAACTTAAGCTTTATGGGATGGAGCACTGTCATGCTGGAAGAAGCTTTAAGAAGAAGGTAAACTGTGGTCATTAAGGGATTCTGTTGTAATCCATCAACCTTAAAGTTTAATAGGTTAATTGTGAGATGCTCCTCTGCTTATCACTGTTTGATTGGTGCTTAGTTACTGCAGCCTTTCTGTCAGCTCCAAACGGGCTGACCACTTTCCTCTGACCAGCATCAACCTTTTATAGATGACTTATTGTTGTTATCAATCATACGTGCATGCATGCATGACAGTACCTTTGACGATAGTTTTTTGCAGTTTTTCAGCTGAAGTTCTGAATTCTTTTGTATACAGCAGCTTTTCCAATAATTTGTATATTATTGGATATTTGAATTTATTTCAAACAAATTGAAATAATACAACTGAATTTACACCACGGCTAATAATCTCGAAGCCTTGATAAAGGTTAACCCCTTCCAATTGACCACTGGTGTATTATTGATCAATACTATAAGACATGAAATCAATCATACTGCATCATATACCCTCCTCCTCCCTCTCCCCTTCCCTCCCACACACCTCCTAGCAGTTCTCCCATGGATCACAGCATAATTAAAGAAACCAGCCAACAGATCCAATTTAAGATTACTCTCTATGAAGAATGTGGGCAGTAGCTGCTGTAGCCCCCCACTCTCAACTATTCTGCAGAATGCCTATTATACAATCTATGATCAGTGATAATAAACCTGGAGGAAATCAAACACACTGCCACTGTTTGAGGTTTGATGGTGAGTTAAAGGAACACACAAGGCTGTGATTTTCCTTTGAATACAAATTGTATCTTGCTTGGCTTCATCTTGTCCAAAAAACTTCTAACATAGGCATAGACATAGTCATGGCATTATTAAGATAAGTTTGCATTGAATGGGTAATTTGGTAATGAGCAGTGGTCTGATTGGACTTTTGTAAGGCGAGTAAAAGTCATTATGTGATTATAGTATGACAAAATTGGGCAATCCAACGTAACAACTAAGCAGTTCCTGCACTTACAGCTGCAGTTATCAATGGACAATAGGTCAACTGAGACGAGTGTTGTGAAACGGGTGTCTCTTGATGATGAACCCACACAAAATGATCACCAGCACCGCAGTTCCTCTCAATCCCTCAGCGTGTCAGCTGCTATCCGCTCATTGCTTTGGTATTACAGCCCACAACCTCACTGCTATGGATTGCTTTCAAAAACATAACATTTGACAAAAGAGAACACATTTTTGAAAAACACAACACCATTCGTCAAACTCTTATTTCAGAAAACACAACAAAAAAATCAGAAACACAATTATATTTCACAAAAAACATAAAAGAAAACAAAATTTCACATGATGCAAAGGGTGCGATATAACTTTGATTGGACAGAACCTACATGTTGGTTCGACCTAAACCAAGAAGTATACAAATACTCCCAGAATGCTTCCAAATGAATCAGCACAGCGATCACTGCGGTTAAAATGCCTATAAATGTAAGAAGGAAATCTATGAAAATAACCATGATCATATTTTTTAATCCAGTGGAATATCTCATTTTAATCCAGTACCAAATAAAAAGATATTTGAATCGCTGTGACAAGTGCTTCAGGAAAATCCCAATATATTCCATCCAAACAAGCCTGTAAACAGCCTGAATGAGAGAAACAGCCATTACAAGCTGCAAATTTTGCCAATCTCCCATGTTATAGAGTTTTCAATGTAGGGTTTCTATGGACAGGGCTAACGTTACATTGTGTCACTGTTATAATGTTGGTGGATAACAGTTGTTATTATAATAATGTTAGTTGATATTCATTGTCCCTGTAATAACATAGTGAGGCAGGCACCGTAGATGGAAACAGGGAGTACAGGTGCAGGCAGGAAGGAACCACCATTAAAGGGCCCAGAAGGTGTAGGAAAGTTCTAGAAACTTAGATTTGGTCATTTGAACATTCCCTTAAGTTCCAAAAGTAATGTTACATTGTTAAAAAAGAACCCATTCTATAAAGAAAAAACTCTATGAGAGTCTCACTACAGAAAAGAGGGTTGTTGATTTTTTTCAGTCAGCTCCAGAAAGGCTTGGGTGTTTTTTGGTTAGTGTGTGATGAAACCTAGAAAACTCTGTTTCAACACACACGCACACACACACACACACACACGCACACACACACACACACACACACACACACACGCACACACACACACACACACACACACACACACACACACACACACACACACACACACACACACACACACACACACACACACACACACACACACACTAAATGCTTCATTTGATCAATCAAACCTGCTGTGCAATAACAGAATGTTGGCCCAATGGACTGAAGACACCACTATATCTCTCCAGCCCAGGACTCTGTCAAACAACTCTCTGAAATCACTTCACTTCATTTGAAAACTTGGTCTTCTTTCTTCGGCACACTTAGAAAAACTCTGTATTACCGTGCCAACTCCATTTCTCTTCAAATGAAAAATAGAAAAAAAACTCTGCCTCCACTTCAAAAACTCTCCTTCAATCAGCAAAGAATAATACAAAGGGCTCCCAGATTACAGGGGGCCTTCTGTACTTTAAATCCTGTAATACAGGCTGAAATGAAATCCATTTTTTGCTCCGATGATCTTTCTAGGCAATGTTCAACACGGTCAGAGAGAGAGAGAAATAGCCACTGTTACTCTGCCACCCACTACTACCACACACACACACACACACACACACACACACACACACACACACACACACACACACACCCACACATACAAACACACACACACACACATGACCCCAGCAGAAAAAATGAGCTGCTAAAAAACCCCAGAGAGAGGAATGAGATGCCGTTTTTCCATTTGTAGCAGCATGATAGCACAAAGGAAAGAGACAAAACATTATTTGAAGATAGAAGATACACACACTCCGATAAGGGAGAAAGGAAGAGTGTGTTTTTGTGTGGCCGTGAGTGTGTGACTATTTCATCTTCCATGGTTACTTAAATGGTAGATGGAGGCCACACACAGAGAGACAGGCCCCCAGCCCTGCAGCACCCCAGATGCCTTACGGGATAGTAATAATTCATGGAGTTAGCCAACTGCTTGCTGGACCAGACAAATGGAATTATAGTGCCCAGATGAGATGGCTGCATACATGTGAGTATATGTGTGTTGTGTATCTGTGCATTTGTGCGCCCGTGCATGTGTGTCTCAGGGCCACTAGGCCAGTCAGTACGAAAGAAAAATAGCTGCTCTAGTCTATAACCCACTCCACACACAACAGCAATGCATCTGGGTCAGTTTGTGTGTGTGTGTCTCTCAGTGTGAATAGGCTGTGCAGCATAAGGCCAATACCGTGACATTGTTAAACCATGTTAGATTTCAGGGCCTCTGCCCAGGGATGTCACCGACATACACAAATGCAAGCACACACAAACACGCAAACTCACATGGAGCACATTTGAGTGTTAGAACAAATGTGTGCTTCTTTCTGCTGCTTGCCTTCAGGTTCCAGGTTGACCATTAGATAGGGGCCTATTAAAACATAACAGTACTGCTCCAGTCATGTGGGGCTCAATCTATACCGATTGTTTTTCTGTTAATCAATCAATCAATCAATCAATAAAATTGTATTTGTATAGCCCATATTCACATATCACATTTTGTCTCATAGGGCTTTAACAAGGTGTGACATCTTCTGCCCTTAACCCTCAACAAGACTAAGGAAAAACTACCAATCAAACGTTTTTAACAGGGTAAAAATAACATAGAAACCTCAGAGAGACACATGTGAGGGATCCCTCTCCCAGTGATGCAATGTTATTTTGTTTCCTTGCATTTCAGTTGGTCTCATCCACATGTCCCTGAATAACGTTAGGACCGAGGAGCTACCTAGCCGCTGCTTCCTCACTGGTTTGGAACAGTCGTGTCAGATTATTAATGCCACCCACGTAGTTGTTGTATGTGAATTGACAGTGCTATAGCATTCACACTTGTGTTCAATATGGTCAAGATGTTTCCCTGACCACCTCCGGAGAGTTTGTTTGATTGATCACATCCGTCTTAAATACCTGCATGATGCATTTACATCTAAAATGTTGTGAAGCTCTATCTGGTTGTTAGATCTATCAATGTCTTTCAGTTTTCTAATTTTTGTGTACTTTTACTTTGTTTTTTCTTCCCTTTTGTTTCCTGCCTTTCCCCTATCTGTTCTATGTGGGATGGTGAAAGTCTGCTGACGTGGTCTCTATGGTTCTCTTCCTAGTGCCAGTTCACCTTAGGCCCCTTTTCCACTGTTCAAAAAACTCACAACAACCCACTAACATCTGGATTATGTCTACAATGGGAGTGGATATATCAGCATCCACTCCCCAGTTAAAGGTGTCTGCAGTAGACCCTGGTTTTTATCGGATTCCTGCTCTGATCGGCAGTGAATAAAACCTAACAATCGGATGAATGCTGTCTGTCTGCTGGCAGTCTGGATGCTGTTATTTATCTGCACAACTTCATGACACACATTGAACTTGTTGGTGCATGAATAGTCATGATGGTTTCTGTCAATATTTATACTGTGGATACCAATAGTACCAGGTTTAAAAGTAACCAGCCATGAAAGCTGACATCATGACCCATAAGTATTCAGTACTATGAGTACTCACTGGTTGGACCACACTTGAAACCACATCAGACTCATTTTGATCTCGGCTACACACCTATAAACTTTTGTTAATGTATCTTAGACAGTCATCACACAATCATGACCAAAAAAAGCTGTTCACATCCAGACAGACGGATGGACGGACATGTAAACACCTGACAAAATACCCAACCCTCTATGGTGCAAAAAGAGAAAGAGAGAAAGACAGAAAGAGACTCACACAGCAGCAACAGCACGAGCCTCACTGTTGGGTCAGTTATAAGGACGATGAGAAGTAAAATGTGAGATTTAGATGATTACTGGCGCACTGCTGCTCTTCTTCTCTTATCGTTTTGTTCCTTCTCTTTACGTCATCTCACCTCCTATTTCGTCATAATTCCATTAATATTTGTCCTCACTCTCCTCTGTTAAAGCCACTTGCATTCATCTCTTCTCCTCTTCACTCATTCCTTTTCAGTCCTCTTTCAGCCATCGTCCTCTCACATCCCCTTCCCCTGTTGCCCCCCCCCCTTCTCCTCACTCCTCTGTCTCTCCATCCTTCCCTCTCGCCTCTCCATTCATCAGTATTTCAGCTTCCAACAGATAGCATCGTTGCTTTACTGCTGCGGCGAGCTGACAGTCTGTCTGTCCTAGCCGAGGGCTTTAAACACACTAAATCAACGCCTGAAAGAAATAGATATTTTGTCCCTGAGATAAGCCCATTTCCTGGCAAGTATTCATTGAAATGATATAATAACTGACATGGATAGGAGAGCAGAGGCAGAGAGAAGGAGAGAGCGGGAACAGAGATAAATATGGTATTTGCAAGTTTCCTTTTGTAACGTGAAAGCGCCTCCTTTTTCTGGAGGAGAAGGGGTGAGGGATCTAAACGTTGACAGGGAAGGTAGTAAATTGAATGCCATGAGCCGTCTGAGCCTCTCTGTCTCTAAAAAGAAATTCAATTAAAGTGTATTGGAGGGTTGTGAATGTGGCAGAGACTAGGCTCTCATGGTGGCTGATAAGAGCTGCTGCTCTCTTGGCAAGTGGCGTTATAACTGAAGCCAGATCACTAGCTACTAAACGTGTAATCCCCTGCAGCCGAACAATATGGGCCCCAGTCTGATTCAATACAGCAGCAGCCAATTCTCCACATTAAATCAACGCAGGGGGCCCAGAGTCGCCTCCGACCACACAACCGCTTACACACTTCCTCCAGCTTAAGTCACACTCAGAATCAGAAAGCTGGGACACTGACAATGGCTACTATCTACCACTCAACACACACACACATGCTCATACACACACAAATTGTATGAAAGCTCCCTTGGGAAGTGATTTCAGTCCTTTCAGTGTTAAGTACCTGCCCCACTCTGGCTAATACCACCACTAATACTGGAATTATACACTGTGTGTGTGTGTGTGTGTGTGTGTGTGTGTGTGTGTGTGTGTGTGTGTGTGTGTGTGTGTGTGTGTGTGTGTCTTCTGACAGATAAAAAAGATGAGATTAAATGGTGCTCCTTGGCTGAAGCAGAAACACCTCAGTCTGGTTCATGACCTGTGAAACCTGCCACACTAAAACCCCAGCTCAGTCAATTTAAAGGGACGCATCAGCTTTTTGGCATTAATCAATGTACTGCTCTACCATACTAAGGCTTCTGTCAAACAGATACACTTTTAAACCACACCTGAAGAAAACTGACTTATCTGACTTTCTGCGCAGTGGACATGTTTTCCTTTTCTTGGGGAATTGTCACAAAGAAAGATAATTTCGCTTTTGAGGCATGAAAAACAATCTTTATTTACACCTTGTCTATCATTGTAGTCGTTCACAAATCTTCTGATGTTTTTAGTGGATGTTCTATTTCTCAGGCTAGTAACCAACACTGAATCCTTTTTTTTTTTATCAGTATATATTGTTTGTGTGTACATGTGTATAATGTATCTGTGTATGTACTTGTTAACCTACACAGCTTTTTTGTCATTAAAGTGGATGAAAAGTGTTTGAACATTACACAAGATAATTAATTTTCTGATTAAATCAAAGAAGTCCAAAGTTAGCTTAACCCATTTGAAGAATGCAGCGGAAAAAGCTTCGGAGCGTTCAGGCAAGGCCTGGTGCAGTATGCAGGAGAATGTACAAATTCCAGATTGCAGTGGAAAATTTTAACCTTAAATGTATGAATTGTTTTTCATTTATTTGATAGTGTGTCCTGATATACCTGGAAAAGGTACCGAATCAATTATCTTTGCACAAAAACAAATAGATTTCAGGACTTGCATGTTTACCAGCCACATTTATCAATTAAATCAGATTCTTTTGCCTTGTATCACAAACTATTATTTAACTTTTACCACATCATTTTAAATATGTATGTTTGCTTACATATACTATATATATATATATATATATATATATATATATACACACACACACAAACCCACCATTACACACACACACACACAAATAGATAGTTAATTACTAATAGGTTGCCTGAGCATAAAGCGCTTTAATAAATAATAAGCCAGTGCTCGTGCGCGCACTCACACAGGCAAACACACACACTCACACACACACATACTACCACCTCCTCTTCAATTATTAATTAGTGAAAATGAAATCCATTATGTACTTTGGCGGCTTCAATTTGCATTGTGGCCTGTTCCCCCTGGCCAGCAGATTAAAGTGGCTATTTGAAATCAATTTCTCTAATAACAGATCTTAACGAGCTCATCAATTAAGACTTCGTTAATGGCTTGTTACTGTCTAATATGTGTGTAAAGGTGTGTGTGTATGTGTGTGTGGGGGGGGGGAATCCGCCTGCTTTGCCACAGCTACTCCTGACAAAGACGCACCCTGTACATATATCACTGTGATTGGTCTGAGTGGGCCAGGCTGTTGGATAATGATAGGAGGCAATGTTGGGGTTAGGCTTAACTTTTAGTTAACCTAACTGAAACCTTAAAAGAATGATCAACACACACACTTGCACACATGTGTTTTGGGGACTGGGGGGCGTGTCCTGGCCTTCAGGAACCTATTTGAAAGAGTCTTTATGCAAATTGGTCTGATAATGGCTTTCAGCACTGAGGCTGCGATTTCCATAAGTTAGGCTGCTCACTGGGGCATTTCCCAGGCTAGAAAGACCATTAGCAGGCTTCACACACACACATGCATACTATAGAGTTATGAGCCTGTGAACTCCTCCCTGACCCCTTGTCTCTTTGACATGCACACACAGTCACGCCCCCTCTAAATCTAAGTGTTATATATGCATGAGTTAGCTTAACTCTTAGGAATGATGCCTGTAATAAGAAGTTCATTTATTTAACCTCTGCCTAGGCACTTGCTTTAAGCAGGGATAAAGGAGGCAACAACTTTCAGTTTGTATACTGCACATGTATGCTGCAGACTTATTTAAGTCACTGTTTTACTGATTAAATGATCTACAACACCACCTGAAGGCTTCAGTCAGAGTAATGCACTTACAGGTATTGAGTTATTTCACAGGTCTCCAACTACTTCCAGCAGTAGTTGACAAAATCAAACTAAATGTTAACTTCTCAGGTGTCTCAATGTGTTTTCAGACTGAACACAAAGCACATTTTATTTATGTTATTCAAAATTTTGGAACACATTTTTGTTTCTTTCTCAAGTTGTCTTCTTTTCCATCATTGTCACTTATGTTTATGAATAGTAGTAGTGAAGTAGCAATAAAACATGTTTAAACATCGGGTCAAAATACACATTAATATAGTTTGAAAGTGTGAAAAAAGACAAAATAATGCTACAACTGTGGAAACATTTTTTATGTTTAATGGTGATCATCATAGTCTGAAACACAGAGGGTCCAATCAAACTGATTCACACTGGTCTGTTACATACAGTAGAGATTCATATAGCAAGCTTTAGACATTTTAACCACCATGAAAGTATTTTCCTCGTATATTTACAACTATTCTACTATGAGGCAAATTTAATTTGTATTCAACAGTTGACAAAATACAATTTCAAGGTTTACAATTTATTTGGTTGAAAAAAATTAATACAAAGGAACTGTGATTGGTCAAGGATTAAAAGGAAGGACCAGCTCTCCAAATTGTACCATTACCATTCATTATTGTAATATAGTCTAATAATCTAATAATCTAGTAAACTATAACATTGGAATGAATTTTGTATGTTTACGGATTCAAATAGATGGTCTGCTTTTATGAAGCCGTTTGCTGGTTTTTATGACCACAGTAACGCTCTGCGCTTTTGGGTTCAGTATTTTGCCAAAGGACACTTTGGCATGTAGAATGGGGACACGGCGATTGAACCCACAACCCTCTGGTTAGTGAATATCTACCTATTGAGCCACAGCAGCCCTTCTTGCAGACCTGAAGGGGAGAAAATGCAAGATTTAAACAAAAGCAACGGATGTAAGTATTGCTTGCTTCCTAAATTAGAACATACAAAATTAAGTTTTGTTGTCTCCTCTCAGCTAAAGTCCATGCAGTATGAATCTCTCAGACAGAAACACAACCGTTCAGATGTAACTGCAGCATAGCAGAAATGAAATACAGTAAGCAGCAGCTCATTAATGCACATTTAGTGCTCTTATCATGTGATTTCCAAGCAGTAAGAGTTGGGGACCATGTCTCTGCTCTCATCATCTGCCTGTTTATCAGCAAACTTGCACTTTAATGATTGATACTGGGAGAACTAATTATGACACCTCAGTTCACTCATTAAGCTACACAGCTACAAATGATTAATTGATTTATCACATTTTCCCAAGGCTCCATTTATAATCTCATGCTGAAATGAGTTTGGAGGAGGAGGGGGGAGGAAGGGAGACACGATACAGAGGAACGGAGAAAGCAAGAGGATGAGAAAAGAGGAAGGGGGAAAGCAGTGAATGATGGAGGCAGAAAAGGTTAAAGGGTGGTGGTGGGATTTTAAGGGTGGAGTGTAGGTTAAGGAATATTGATATACTCCAACTCCTGCTATTTAACTATATTAATGCTCTTCAAACTCAGAAATGAGTGCTGCAATTACAGTAGTGGTGAGAAGGCAAATTCAAAACCAAGCAGACTGACATAATGTTGACATTAATTCATAAAAGCACCAACACAGAGGCCTCAGGTGAAAACTTTTGGTTTCCTATGGACTGATGTTATTCAAACCACAAATGAAATATGTCTCTCTCTCACTCTCTCTCTCTCTATATATATATATATAATTCATATACATAATGTCAAAATCTGTTGTAACACACGCTTAGATGATGTAATACAGTGGTGAGAACCTGTGTAAAAAATTTCATATAAAGAAGACATTTTATTCAGTCAGATTTCCAGGCCCATTGACTATTGAAGTACAGACATTGGGGACTGGAGAAGACCTAGAAACTGGATTAGAGGAGGCTGGTCAGGAGGAGGTTCATAAGGAGGAGATCTGTCCTGAGGGGACTGGTCTTTCAGGAGGAGGATGGTCTATCAGGAGAAAGAGTCGGTTAGTCATGGAGCGGTCTGCCAGGAGGGCCCAGATTTATCAGAAGAGGAGGAGGAGGTCCACTAGGAGGAGGTGTAATGAGATACTGAGTCTTTGCTGCCTAACAATAGCTGCTGTGTGTCGCTGCTTAGCCTGCTGCTCTCCAGCTATTTGTCATAATCACAGCCAGTTTTCTCATTAGTGGAAATCATTATCCCTTAAAGGTTTGTCTGCTTTTTA
The DNA here is from genome assembly GCF_947347685.1 of Pleuronectes platessa. NCBI lineage: Eukaryota > Metazoa > Chordata > Actinopteri > Pleuronectiformes > Pleuronectidae > Pleuronectes > Pleuronectes platessa. The sequence goes on from NC_070633.1 coordinate 2,297,671, forward strand.
TCAGCTCAACCACTAACACATCACCAGGCTCTGCACTAACACCCACACACAAACACACATCATAAAACCAAAAACAATCATCAGGACACTGCATGCCGCAGCACACCACAGCACAAACAACAAATAGGGCCGCAGCGCCACTGGCCTACAGTGCTTTGCTCAGGTATCTCATATAGAAGTCACTGACCCCACACGTCTAACTGAGACTCCGACAGTGCCAGCACAAGTTACAAAGCACACCCATCCTAATCTAGCTCCATTAGCGGCGTCTGTCCCTCCCCAGTTGCTGGGCTTTGTTCAGCTGTCAGGATGACCAATGACGTCGCACCGCTGCCTGATTCATGGCGGCGACCCTGAGATCACATCTGATGGGAGCGTCAGGCCAAACGACCAAACGCATCCCCAGCAACCCTTTATACTCTATTTATCTAGCTGGACATCTAATGGGAGCGCTTCTTTTTCACTTGACACTATGATGCTATCGCTGAAGGCTTGGTTAAGACTTGGACTACTTGGCTGGGGCTATCTCGGGTGGTGCAGGTTAATAACTGGAATAGCTTTTAACTTCTGAAATCCATAAATAGGAATTAGACCTGACTGAGGCCTGTAGAAGCTCCTCTGTTTGTAAATGAAACAATATAGTGAGAGCATTGTTTAATGAAATTCTGTCTCCATCAAGCAGGGTTTTGAATAACTCTGCACAAGACTTCAACAACACATCAAAACATGTCTAGTATTCCAAACAGAATCCAACTGCTCCATCCATAATTTACGAAGTAGGTTATAATTTCCCAGAAAAAACAATTAGATTTTTTGTGTTGATCCGGACAAAGGGTCTGATCCAGGACTATTTATTCACCTTCTCTCATGATGCTAGATAGGGCGTTCTTTAAATGTTCACAGATTTCCAAGGATCCTGAGTAAAATAATATTTAGGAGACGGATATCTGAGTGTGAACAATTTGATGGGGCTTGGGCCCTGGTGGAGGTAGTCCCTCTACTGTGTGCCACACTAGAGTTTTGAATGTATTTACGTCATTTGAGGGGACATAATCAGCTAGTCAGCTGATACATCAGCACTCAGAGATGATAACCTGCACTTTACATGAGATTTGAGTTTATAGCCTATACATAGACAACAGAGACGAAGTGCAAGCTGAATGGTTCGACCTGAAAACATTTTATAAACTTTGGATCATCTATAACATGATGTGGTTTTTCTGTAGCTTCCTGTAAAGAGTTTGAAAGGTGTCGACTGTAGCTCTGTCTCTGCCTTCTCATGCAGTTGTCTCAATTACTGATGAATCTGGACACATACCTGCCAGCAAAAAACAGTAGAATCGCTTCCCATCTTTTTGTTGAGTGGCTCCAAAGCATTTCTTTCGATCATTTTTGTGCTGTATGTTTCTATTGCTTTCAACAGCAAACTAATGACACCCCTTTAAACTTTGTCTTATTTAGAAATCTCTTTGTCTATCCATTCATATGTTCTTTTCTTGGACATGTCGACACTAATTATCTATAATGAGCGATATTACATTACATGTCTTTTTTTTTTATATTTATATTTATATTTTTGATATAAATATCAAATGTATTGATATTCACCGGGCTGCTCAAGTGCGTGAGTGGTTCCAGGACCACCCACATTTTTCCGTTCATATACCTTCCACCTCCAAGCTGAAAAAAAGAATTCCTCAATAGGATTCAGGAAAGGAGAATAAGGTGGAAGGTATAGAACGGAAAAATGTAGGTGGTCCTGGAACCACTCACGCACTTGAGCAGCCCGGTGGAAGCTCACATTGTCCCAGATGACAACGTGATCGATCCGCTGTGGGTCATCTATCCGGCCAGGTTGTACAAGCAGGTCATGCAGGCCATCCAGGAAGACGGGCAGCGTTATAGGCCCCTAGGTGGGTATGACGGTGCAAGATCCCATGATGATCATTGTAGCACACATTGTGATGTTCCCACCACGCTGGCCGGGGACCTCAACAATGGCCCGCTGGCCAATGACATTTCTGCCCCGTCGCCACCTCTTCACCAGGTTGAATCCCACCTCATCAATAAAGATGTACTGGTACAACACATTAGCTGTGTCATGCTCCTGGATCCGCTGACACAGACAGCATGAGAATGCAAGTTACAGTATGGACACAGAGGTCAACACAGTGGGCTACAGTGAGACACTGTAGAAAAGGAACAATATTGGATTACAGGTACAAGAAGAATAGTAGTGTGTGCACCAACTGAACATTGTGTGTAGTGTTTTGACAACAAGGTGATGTGTAATTGACATCAGAGTGAAAAGAATGAAAAGTCAGAGTCTAATGCAGATAAGGGAGTGTGAAGTAGTGCCAAATTGGGTCGAGCAGTTGGTACATGAAGTGAAGGTTGTGCAAATTGTGCAGAATTTTCGCTTTTTGTATGTTACAACTGAGAAAAAGTGTAAGCTCTCAGCTTGCTCGTGCACTAAAACATGTAAAAGAGCTTCCGTTTTGGGAGAGATTTGTTTGTGGCATTAATAGTCTTTAGTTTTCCACATGGTTTCCCAGCAGCCAGAGACATTAGAAAGAGAAGTGAGGTGCAACACATCTTCCCTCTCATCCTCTCATCCCTGCCTCATCTGTCAAACACAGAGGCAAAGGAAGGAGAAAAGAATGAGAAAAGGGCACGAGAGAGGGATAACGTGAAAAAAGACAAAAAAGTAGATTAAGAAGAGAGTTTCGCAGATTATACTTGTGTTAAGCACAGAACTGCATTACTACTAAATAGTGTAACAATATCCACTTAATCATTTTTTAAGTTGACTTAATAAATCATATTAAAACAACAGACTCAATTCTTTGCATGTTAAATAAGATTTAACTAGTTCTTGAGGATGCTTACCGCCAGGAACTGTAATACCAGCTAGTTATATAGCAACAATGAAAAAGTTATATCTTCACACTCCAATCCATAAAATGTATTTATTTTCAGTCGAGGTCACATCTTGTCAGGTGCAGTTAACCATCCAGCCTCAACATCTCATAGGTTAAAATAAATAGTACAAATATTGTACAAAAATCATCCTAAAATGGCTATAATTTAGGTCAGTGGAGTCACATCAGAAAGATTTTTAAGTTGTATGAGTATATGCATGATGTTCAGATGATGGGTAATAATTTATGATTCCAATAACGTGTGGATGATTTATATTATTAGGGCCCAAGCACTGAAACGTTGGGAAGCCCTATTGAAATTGTAAGGATTATTCTGAGCGTAGTGAGTGGGCTTTTTGAGGGCTTCAATGTGCTCAAAAATCTTTTAAAGTTTGCATTAAATTAGAAAGTGGTGAAAATGTACGTATTCTGGAGTATTCTGAAATTGGCATGGCAAAATGGCTCAACAGCGCCACCTGGAACGCAGCTCCTAGGTTTCCACATAACCGATCTTAACCAAAATCAGAACAAAGGTGTATCATGACTATTCATACATAAAAACCGCAAGGAGCATTATGAAAAACGCAACAGGAAGACCGCCATTTTGGATTTAGTGGCCATTTTGGTCATATTCCGCGTTTTTACTTTGACATACTTGTCGTAGGGCTTTCATCAGATAAACTTAAAATTTAGATGAGTTTCATCATAACAAGATGGAGATCTATACTTACTCGAATTTTTACTTTTCGTCACACCGTGGGACCATGACGGGGCATCAAAGTTTGATTAAACGCCATCAAAACACAGGCTTCTGTATCTGAGACATATTTGGTCCGATCGAGCCCAAACTAGACATCTGATGACATCTACACAGAAATCGTGACTTCAAACCACAGCGCCCCCTGGTAGCAACAGGAAATGTCTTGTTTTTGGAACGTCTAACATTTGGAAGTATTCCTCCTCATCCACTTTGCGAAACCATGTCAAACTGTGTCAAATGGGTCTCAAGAGATTGATAATGTAGCCATAAGATTACTGGGACTTTTCATAATGTACATTATTAATGGCGTGGCATTAAAGTTCATCAACTCGCCGTGAAACACGAAATTGCTGTAACATCCGTATTCATTGGTCTATCTCCCTCAAACTACATGTGTGTATTAACAGCCCCCCCCCCCCCCCCGCAGATATTCAGATGGTTTTAAGGAATGAGCGTGGCAAAATCACTGACAAGCGCCCCCTAAAGGGCAGCCCCGGCACTACGATTGGCCTATATCTACAAAAATAGATAGGGACATGTGTATTTTCATGACAAAGAAATAAGTCTCGTGGACAGATATGATAGACCAAACAGGAAGCCCGCCATTTTGTATTTGGTGGCCATTTTGGCCATTTTCTACAATTTTACTCTGATGAACTTGTCATAGGGCTTTCATCAGATGAACTTCAACTTCTGGGAATGTCACCTAAACAAGATGGAAATATAAAATGACTGGGTTACTTGATTTCATCACACGGTGTGACTGGGCCTGGCGTCAAAGTTTGATTACACGCCATCAATACACAAGCTTCTTTATCTCAGACATGTTTGGTCCAATCAAGTCCAAACTAGGCATGTAAGACAAGAGTCGCGACCTGATGACACCTACAAATAAATCAGGACTTAAAATCACAGCGCCACCTGCTGGCTACAGGAAGTGAAGCATTTATCCTTGCCGCAGTCCTCAAAACGCATGCAACGAGGAGACGTGCGCTTGGTCATCGATTGCTCTCTCCACCGACCGCAACAGACTTGAAACTGCCTGTACTCGGGCCCGTTAGTGCTACAACGTAGGCCTAGTTTGTGGTTATATTTTGATGATTATGCCCGTTGAGATATGAGTTTGTGTAAAGTGAAACACATTTGGAAATAAAATTATGAATTTGAATTTTATTTCATATTGAGTTCATTGAGGTAAAGAAGTTATTAAAAACTGAGGTGATAACCAGTAGAACACTGAAATAAGTGAAATAGATTTTGTAAAAAGTAGAAGATGACCATAGCAGTAGCTTGATTAAGGACACTGAGGTCACATCCTCATGTATCATTGAATTTATACAAATTTGCTACAAATGCTCACTTGGAGTCAGGGATGAACCGATTAGAATTTGATGGTCAGAGATCAAGGCTGCTGGGACCTTAAAAAACATGATGTTGGAATGCAAAATCTGAGAACTGTAAAGTCAATATCCTTGATGATAACCTGTTTTTCGCTTGTTCACTAAATAAAACTGAAGCTTTTTCTATTTCTATATACGTCTGGCCAGGCTCAAAGTTTTCAGCTGCAAAGAATTGTGGGACAGAATTTTCTCCTTTCCTTTTGTAAAGGATGGTACAGTGTTTCTTCTGCTAAAGGACTAAAGTTTGGAAGCATTGCATCTCTTTTCCTTATCGTTTACAAAATAACGGTAGCAGCTGAATACTCCCAGGTAATTTTATTCAGTTAGGAACCTTCATGAACAAAATTATCTATTCCGACAGGACCAAAGGATGAATGGATAAGAACTTGGAGGTCGAATGTCAAGGTCAGGAAGACCTAAAAAAACTCTTGTTTGCCTTGTTAACCCATTATCCAAAGAAGGCCTTCAGAGAATCCTGTCTAATTTGGAACTAATGTTAATTTAAACTCACATATGAATTGATCGATTTGGATGGTCAAATGTCACAGAGCATGTCTTGGCCTTTTAAAGATGAAATCTCAAATCTGCCTTACAGAATTTCTTCAAATGTTGACCAGTTGTTACTTGGACTCAAGTGGAAACCTAGAATGAAGCCACCCATTGGTTTGTGAACTATCGTTTTGAAGCCGAGAGTTTTTAATTTGATTAGCGACAATTTGATCAGTGACAACTCTGACCTCTCCACCAAGAGTGTTAACACTGCAACCTACATCGGCTACTGACAACACAGAGCTCCTCACTGTGCTGAGATCTAGCTGCTCACAAAGTTAGCTTCATCATCGGAGGTAAAGTTCATTTTCGTGACCTCCGTTTTTGTCATTTAAATTTTCTTCCAAATGTCTGTGGTAGGAGCTTTTATCATTTCATGTTACTGACTTCCATCATGACTGCTGATCTACTGTATAATAGAAAATAAACTATTCAATCTTTTTAAGTAGCTTTTATCATTAGCATCTCTTTCTTTGAACACAAACACTTCTCTGGTCCATTTAGTTTTTCTTTCCAGCCTCCTCTCATCTTTCCTTTGATCCTCATCTTCTCTTCTACTACCCCTCCCAACATACCTCTTCCATCACCCCCTCAGTTAATCACAGTTGTTCCCAGCAAAAGGAGCCGTTTACGGCTTGGTGCGTCAGGAATGGTCCTGGCACTCCCCACCGCTAATCGGACCGTTACGACTGAGAAGCTTTGCATTATGCAAATCACTGGCCGGGAACAGGTGACATTTGTAGGGGAGCTGGGCGACAGGGCGATGGAGTCTGGCTGATTTAGACATTAGTCCCTGTCACAATGCAACACACACACACGCACACACACACACTGCTCATCTGCATATGCACAGAGCACACACTCACTGTATACACAGAAAACGTGAAAAAAATCACATAGAATTTACTTTGTTACTGTAACTGCGTAGATTTGCTCCAGCACCGTTTTAGAAGTTACCTCTTCACTTTGACAAAGACTGATTATGATTGCTTTATGTGCATAAACTCTTCGCGCTAAATTTGACCTGAGCTTGTTCATTCAAATAAGTATTTAAACATCAGAAGAAGCTTCTGAACCATGAAGAGATTTTAAAATCTTTTTGATAATATTTAATTATTATTCTCATGATCTTTGTTAATGGCTTTACTAAATATTTCACCATGCAAATTAAACAAAACATCTCTGTCTCGTTGCCTAATATATTAATTTCTTCTGGTAAATTTATTTTGGTAGTTTTTCTTTATTTTTGTGTGGGATTAAGGGCAGAGGATTTCCAACTTTATTTAGCTCCATGAGGCAAATTCTGATTTGTGTATATTGGCTTTACTAATAAAATCTTGTTGATTGCCCTGTCAGGATATGCATGAGAATCACAATATAAGTTAAACAATAGCATTCAATCAGAGTTTAATTTCCAAAATTTACTTCCACAGGAACATGAATTATGAAGCTGAAAAGCGTTAATTACCAATCAAGAAACAATTCAAACATTTTTTTTGTGTGGTTTACAAACATTTGTGGTTGGAGATGTAGCTTCCACATAGAGCAGATGAAAGACAAACCCCATGAAAAAACAGGGAGGGGATTATACGTGCAATCTAATAGAAAGAATCTTATACCATGTTTGACCAATTACAGAAAATAAGCAAAATTGTAAAGACGGTTCTATTTTATTATTATTATTCATTCATAAATGTGTCATGTTGTGGTGTATTTGGTAATGTTCTTTTTTAGTTCTTCTGCTGTCTTCCTTGAGTTAAGTGTTGTAGCATTACTCAGTCTCAGACTTCTGTTGGAGACCCACAGAGCATGACGCACTGAGTGAAGCCTGGATCCATGAAACACTTAGGACAGCAGCTGACCCAGAGATGACATGGACTAACAAAAACAAGGTGATATATTGATGGGAGCTCCACCTGCTGTGGCTAAAGTCTTTTGACAAGGACAATAAAGCTTCTGTGATCAATAAATTCATTGATAACTCAACATTTGGCAGTGGGAATGCAACTACTGCCGTGCAATTAGTGGGTTTGCTTCACATTTTAAGGGACTTTGTCTGAATGTATGATGAATTAAGCGTATTCAAGTTTGGGAAAACATTTTATTCTAAGCTAGTTACACTCACCCATTTTATATTCAGGCTATAAGGGAACTTTAAAGAAATTATACTGTACTTTGGAGCCTTACTGGTACATTTTACTTAAACAATTGACATCAACATATTGTGGTACCAGTTGTTCTACAATATTCTCTCAGATGATAGTACTTCCATAGTTATGTGCTGAAGGTAACCTTGTTTTCTATATTCCATCTTGCCTCTTACAAACTGTCTTAATGCTGGATGAGCAATGGATCAATTACTTCACTTATTCTTATAAACCACTGTTTCAGGTTATAGTTGAGTAATTGCTGAGATCACATAATTTACAGCTCATGATAATTTATTAGAGAAGGTAGCATTTTACTACCTATACCGTATGCAGTTATTCTAGGAATTGTTGAACTGGAGCATATCTATCCTTATTATACTTCAGATTACCATAGAGTGCTAATATCATACTTCCTTATGCAAGCTGTAAGCATGAAATTAAAGGACACATACATTAAAAAGAATTACATTCTTGAAAAGGTAGGTATAAATGGGCTGAATTCAAACCAAGTGTCTTTCCTGTATAAAAGAAAATACTTTTAATGGAAGAAAATATAACTTACTTCACAAATTAAGCTTAAAGTTAAAGCAGTCCACTTTCAAGTTAAATGTAGAAATGTATTGGGCTTTATGTATACAAAAAGTTGCAAAAATTGGGCGATGCGCGCAAGCACGCAAGAAGGGGTACGAAAGCACGCAAGGGAGTCTTGCGCTTGCGTGTCCTTGCGTGTCTCTGAAAATGCAGAAGCATGCGCCGGCCTTAAGGCTTGTAGTGTGAATATAGCTTAGTTACAGACCTACATATATATCATTTTCTTGTCCCATTTTTTAAGTAGGGAATTCATGTGAGCCCCTGAGAGCTCCCACAGTTGTGCTGGTCTTAAAATGAGGTGTAGTCAGGAGAGGTAGAAGTGTTCATGCATTCTTATATTAATCCTATGAAAAGTGATTGACCAATAAAACCTCATCTGAAGTCAGTGATGCATTCTTTTGCTCTTATTTCAATATAAGCACCCACACAGATGAATAACTCCCACAAACTGCATGTTTCAGTAGTCTGTTTCTGCATATAAGCGGGCAGGCAAATTCACAGTGTCAAAGCCCAGCTGTCTTTTAAATTCTGTCTTCACATCTAAGTTTTTTCATGTAAATGTAAAAAAAGGCCTTTAGAGCGTGGAAGTAGGACATGCTTACCTACCCCCCAATTGCACTGGTGGTTCTGGTTTAGATGGAAAAGGTGAATGAAAGACTTTCAAAATAAAGGAGAAGACAAATTTAGCAGCATCACTTAAGTGTCCTGTTTTCATCAACGCCGTATAAAGCCGGACCCAGGAGTGAACTATACCCATTGTTATTGAAGACCAATGACATAAATTGCACACCGATTTTTTTAGGGGTACCGTTTAATTTTTCAATGAACTTTTTGACAATTTGCTAATACAGTGTTCAATGCATGATGTATATTTTGGGATATCAAGCAAGTCCCAGGCTGCATTTCCATTCACCTGAATGAAAATCAGACTCTTAAAGTTGTTTGTATTTTTTAACAGTGTGTAAATGTGACATGTGTGTCTGTGTGTATTAACATGCACCCTTGCACAAGTCAACATCTAATTCTTTGTCAAAATGGTCATTGTCTCTGTCACGCTACCTCACACTCTGTCTCTCTCTCTCTTGTTCGCTTTTGCTTAGTCTGTCACACACACAGACACACACATGTCACATTTACAAATTCTGTCAACTTAACAGACACATATTCGCCACACACTGATATCAGTATTCACTGGGTGTAGGAAGTAATAAGGGGCCATTAAGGATGCTAACCAGATCTTTTAACCCAATGACTACAATGACTAAATGATATTCCCTCATATACAACCAATGAGCTGTAAGAGATCTGGCAGAGCCTGAAGAATACACACACACACACACACACACACACACACACACACACAGTGACACAGTGTTATAATACATGCATACCAATCTAGACTGCCTCTGCCTGAGTGCTCTCAACTGAACACATAACCATAATCACTTTATCAGAGGGAGGAGAATAAAAGCCAGTGAATATGAAGAAGAAGAGGAGGAGGAGGGATGAGAGGGCAAGGGAGGAGGAAGGAGCAAATTAATAAGTGAGAAAGGGAGGAATGAGAGCGAGAGTGAGGTGAAGGAGGAGGAGAGAGAAATAAATGATGTTGAGAGCTTCTGTATCATCAGCAGGTCTACAGTGATTGTTGAAAACACGTCTCATTTACAGAGAACAAGTTGTTCCTATATTTTGGAAGACTGGGGTTATTCTATTTCATTGTCATGGCTCTCAGCTCCAAGGCACTGGTTTCTGCTAAGGACAGCAATCTTAATACAGGCTCACGAATGTAAAACAACATGAGGTCTCGTGACCTTAACCTTTTGACCTTCCACCACTTAAATATAAGTCTAAATCTGTGTCTAAAACTTATCTAAATCCAAACCTAAATCTAACGTTAACTCATCTGTACGGTGGCCCTGAGAGCTCAACGCACTACAACTTAAGAAAAGACAAGCAAGTGGACAAAACACAAGCAGAGAAAGAAAATATCTTCATCGATTTGACAACTCAACACAACAATTACGCACAACACACAAAACATTACAGAAATGCGCAGCAATTCCAGAAACGCTCTGCAAATACAGAAACGCGCTGCAATTACAGACAGGTGCTGCAATTACTTGCATGTGTTTTCTTAAGCTGCAGTGTGTTGAGCTCTCAAAGCCAACATACATCTGTGAGTCCAAATGAATGTTTGTACCAAATTGGAAGACATTCCATCAAGGTGATTTTAATATATTACGCTCAAGAAGAACATTATCATGATTTAAAAGTTCACAGTGATCTCCATCTTTGACTTTTAGATGACAAAATAAAACCAATTAATCTTTGAATGTTTGTTCTACATTTAAAGAAATCTCCTTAAGGCTTTCTTGAGGTATCATGTTCAGAAGAATGTGTAGGACAGAAGGAAAACCATCATATGAAGACATAAGGCCTCTGGCCACTGGCTGTTGCTGGCGCGGAGGCATAAAAACTTTGTACAAGAGAAGGATTATGTTCTGTCAGTCACGTAATATTTAGGTACAATGAATAAAATTGATATCACACAAGAATGTTGATGTATAATAAAATATTATAATGTACACAAATGTGTAATGTTGTTATGTTTGTATTTAGTGTCACTATAATTGACTGTTGGGGCAGTACCCATTAAACTGTGTCTGTGCTTTTCACAAAGCTAATGCAACAAAATATTTAAATAGAGACAGATCTTTCTCCATTTAGAATTAATAGTTTGCTGAGCTACTTGTATTAACAACAGTAAATTAACTAGTAGGACTGGACTAGGCTCATTTATAGAAATGGTTGGATTTTATAGTTTTTTTCCCCCACTTATTGTATTTGCTCCATGTTTGTCTCAGGGTGGTGATTTCAAACTAGACACTAGCTCAACACAGAATCCTATACCTTTGCATTGGTTCTCAGGAGAGTAGAGTATGATATCAAACTGGCCAATTAGATTATCAATACAGCCATGTAGACCCCCACAGCGACAACCAATAGCAGAAGCGTCTGCCTAGTGTTAATTAGTGCTGGCACATCTCTGCTCTCCTCTTGTCTCTGTGTGTCTAGCTAATTCAGCCTCTCGTTAACAACAGTTATACAGCCAATTACCATAAATCCCTGTTAGCTGTGGCAATTAACAGTAACGAGGCAGTGCTGCATGTGTTTCTACTGTTGTAATTAAGCCAGTGTGTTGTTAATTAGCAAAATGTGAGTGGGAGGTTTTATGCTCGTTAGTATGGCCATTTCATTCAATTAGCACCATCATTAACGAGGTGTCTCTGTTCTAACAAAGTTAATGCAGGGAGGAGGCAGCCCCTGGGCGATTAGCCTAGACAAACATGATGAGGAGCGTGGCACCGAGCCCAGGGAACGATATATGGAGAGAGAGAGAGAGAGAGAGAGAGAGAGAGAGAGAGAGAGAGAGAGAGAGAAAGAGAGAGAGAGAGAGATAGCGAGAGCGCATGCAATGCAGGTAGTTTGGCAACTTAACACAGACCCTCTGTACTGCCTTGATCAGTTGGGGTGAGGAGAGAAAATGGGGAGGAGAGGAGAGATGGGTGGAAAAGAGCGGAGAGAAGAGAGAGAGATAGGTGGAGGGGGAGGAGAGTGGGAGAGAGAGGAGAGAAAGACCAGGAACACTTTGACACCATCAGGTATCAGCTCTGACTAGTTATAATAAAAACAATAAGAGTGTAAATATAGTATCGATTATTAATGATAGCAGCAGCAATTCCTCCAATAATGAATTAGTAATTAGTATGATTGTTATTAATAATAATAATAATAATAATAATAATTATAATTATAGGTCCCTCTTCTGGCTGTGATAGAGCTGAACTTTGGTTTTTTATTGCATTGTCCTTGATTATTTCTGTGGAACATTAAGAGTGAAGCTATATCTGAAGCTATAACCCTAACCCTGTTAATAGTTGTTCTGAATGAAGCTAACCGTTTACACCCTGCGAACAGGAAGGAGCAGGAACAGGGATACAGCAGGAGGACTGGCTGCTGCTGTCAGTATGACACATGATGAACACGAAGCTGTGTGAATGGCCTCTCTTCTCCATCTTCTAATCTCTTTCTCTCTCCCATTTCTTCACCCAAACCTTTTTGTCTCTCCTCCTCCGTCTCTGATTCCTGACTTATAATTCTCCTCGTCTCTCTCTCTCTCTCTCTCTCTCTCTCTCTCTCTCTCTCTCTGTCTCTCTCTGTTTCACTCTTTTTGATAAGAGCCTGTTTTCTGTGACATTTCAGTCTTACTCCATTACAGCTAATAGAGAGAGGCCATCTTGCCACTGGCACACATGTTCACTCACACACAGAGGGGTATCAGGGGACCCAAGTGAATGCTGAAATGTACATTAAACAATGACACTAGAAAATAAATAAAATACTATTGTAATAAAAAAGGGGGTAATTTAAAACATGTAGTGTCTGATTTGACTCTCTTCATGTTTCAAAAGTAAAATTTCATCTCATGATATCATAATATAATTTTAAAATATAAACACATGTTACAAGCCTAATGATGTCAAACAAAGAAAAAAGCAAAGTTGGGCAAGCAATTGTTGTACTTAACATAATGTTGTTTTTTCTTCTCTCTTTGATCATCCCATTCCCCCTTACCTGACCCCAACATTTGAAAAGGCTGGAAATAGGATTAATAAGAGCAGTGAGTTGCAGTTTAGCAATAAGCTGTGAGCTGTAAAAGAAAACAAAAAAATATATGAGCTGAGACGCTAAAACCCCCTTTCTTTACATTTGACACATTAATAATATGACATTTTGAAATCCAGAATTGGTGCTATTAGTACACCATGTTTACATCATGCATTGCTGCCGTTAGCTAAAAGACCTGAGGGTTGTAGCTTATGTATGTAAGAAGGTGAAAATGCTAGCTCCATTTTATTCAAAGAATCACATCAATCAACAAGAAACATTGTTTCTGTCTATTCAATATGAAGGATTTCTGAGGGTTTTAACCATGAGTGGAATACTATTTCCAAGAAGCAGTTTTGGAAATACTCAAATGTGAAAACAGAAGTGAAAATATTTACTATCAGCAACTTTAAAGTGATAGAATTATTCATTTTAGAGTTTAGAAACCCACAATGTGTTACTTTAAGAAACATGGCCGCTGACAGAACATCTTAAATCGTAAGATGAATTCCCTTAAGACAAATTGGGAACAGACACACACTTACACACACACATACACACACCCCTAGTTATGTGGCCAATTCCCCTGTCTCAGGGTCTGCCATGACAGAGAGATTACAAATGGAGAATGGGGGCTAGAGCAGTCACATAGTTCAACAAAAGGTTGTGTGTTTGTGTGTTTTTTTTGTTTCACTGTGCGTGTTTGTGTGTGTGTGCATGTTTGTGTGTGTGTGTTATAGTGTGTATCAGTGTATTGGCTGCTGATAAATGGCTGCCTCTTAAGGGAACTTATCTCTTTAAGTGTTGCCGCGGTGAGGGATGACATCATTTGGATCCCTGGCTAACTGGCTGCCATGACAACACCTCACCAACCTATCCATTTACCAGATGGCCTGATAGTGTTTGCACACGCACCCATCACACACACACACACACACACACACACACACACACACACACACACACACACACACACACACACACACAGACACACACACACACACACACACACATACACACATACACCCATTCACAGATGTCTTACAAACACACACTAAGCACACAACACCACCACCCCTACCTCTTATCACATCTTAACAGAGAAAAAACCAACGAGGAGGAAAAATTAAGTATTGATAAAATTAGGAGTTTTTTTAAAGCATCCCTCATGGCTGTCCATCTATGTGTCTGTGTGTGTGTGTGTGTAGATAGTGGTGGCGTGGGGAGGGTTGGAGGGATTTAATGAACCCATCACATAGCAAATAAAATGGAAAGGCCAATAGGACACTTGACCTGCTATACACACAAGATAGATACATTTACATATCCAACACTATAAAAAACAAGACACTCACACCAGGTCACAATCGTGCATCTGTATATCAATGAGTGCTTCTTTAACCTCAAAGTGACATCTTTATAGTCTTTAGTGACACAGAAAGCAGAGCAGCCAAGACATCAGAGATGTGTGTTTAGGTGCAGTATTTGTAGGTTCTGCAGAAGTAGTGTAATATCAATACTAACAGTAGAGTTTAGGCCTTCATGCCTGTATTGGCTGTGTGTACTGATGATGCTGGGTCATTAGACTTTATATAGCTGCCATGTGGCTCTGTCTAGAGATCTGTACAAGAACACCCGGTACTAAAAGGTCCCAGACACAGTTTAGCTATCTGTTAAATAAAGGGTAGTGCTTTAAACTTACCAAATATGCTACCAATGTTTTCTTTAATTCAAAAATTTTATCTAGAAGCCACATTAGCTGATTTGGAGGAATTGGTGAAATTTGGTGGATGCTTATGGAACTGATCAATACAGTGGAGGTTGATTTCTTAAATGTATTGTTATTTTTCTCATGTAGACAAAACCCACAAACAAAATGTTAACAGATTAAAGGAACCTCTTGTTTTTTTGTCCTATATACCTTGGGAGTTTATATAGAGCTGAATGGTCAAGCATTTAAATATATTTGTTGGAACAGGGAGATGTACTAAGGGCTTGCTCCATCCACTCCACGTCTCAACCTGGTATTTGCAGTACCTCCAAGAACAGTGCACCAACACAGTAGATGGCTGAATACACCTTGATGTTTGTTGCTATAAACCGAACCAAGGAGAGAAGAAGTTCTGCTTGCCTGAAGCACAGGGGGTAAATGTTGGGAAACGTGAAGTCTTGTAACTTTTTTTTAAAACAATAACAAATTAAAAATACTTATTGAGGGTCAACATGTTAATAGTCTCAAAGATCTCTTAACAGTTATCAAGCTAAAGCACCTGTGAAAATATGGACAATCTAATGAACAAACATGAACAAAAATGCTTGTCTTTCTAAAATGATAATGCCCTGTTGCTTCTTTGTCAGATCATTCAGTCACATTTAGTGGTAACATTAAGTCCAACTAAGAGAGTTCTCCGACCTTTTGGAGTTTGTGTGTACTCCAGTTAGTTGAAAGATCACATGTGATCTCTTCCTTTGGTTTCTTTAGCTATCAGGTGTGACGTTGGGATGTGGATGAGAAGGTAGGTTGGTCTCCCATACGATTTCATGATAGTTGAGCTTTCTAAAATTGTTTTTGTCAATTTACCTGCCTGCAGCCCCCCTATCTTCTTTTGAGGGTGCCCCATTGAATCTCTGCCCAGACCTAAACGACCAGAGTTGTCCTCCATAACCAATGGTCATCATAACCTTGTGGATGTGTTTTGTAAAGATGGAACCCTTTGCTGCATCCTTGACACAGAATGTGACTTACACATTTTTTGATACCTTTAAAAACAGAACTTACAATAAGAATTACAATTCTTATTATTCTTATAATTACAATTCTTATTGTAATTATTATTTATTCTTATTGTAAGTTATGCATTTGATTAGGATGTTTTGTCTTTGTTTCAAATATGGAAAGTACCCTCCACTTGAACTGATTTCCAATACCACATCACCATTATGCATTATATTGTTGGGATTTGGTACAATAAAATGAATTAAACTGAATAGACAAATGAAAGACTTTCCTTAACATACCAATGGGAACTTGAGTTCTTGATCTTAAAAGCACCTGTGTTTTGAGTCTTGGAGCAATGTGTGAGAGGCCTCAAACACATATATCCTTCATTCAACTCCATACAGAATGCTATTTTGCCTATTAGCTATGTTTAAGAAACGTTAAACTAGATGCCCTATCAAGTCAATACACTTTTTAGACTGGTCTAACACCTGATACCATCCTGCTGTCTCCCTGCATAGTCACTGCTGTAAGCAGGGAGATTAAGGCTCAGGTAGAAAAAGGTCAGATTTTTTCTTTGTTCAATATACTGTTCTGGTCCATCGACTTATTTCTTATATCAAGCCAAAAAGAACCCTGGGGGAAATGGCCCTTCTATAAAAAAAGTGCTTTTGTTTTGTGAAATAATTGTTTATAACATGATTCTCCCTAGAATTTTTTTTTCAATCAGTCTCATAATGTGTCCTTATTTCTACCGTGTGTGTGACATCCCTTAATGGAGAGTTGTTCACATTCACAGTTACAGATAGGACTGCTCTGCACAATCAGAGTGACTATTACTCATTCTTAAAATAAGTGCTTTGTTCCTTTAGAGCTCTCTGGACTGAACTAATAGTCGCTATCAGTGACAGAATGAGTCAAACAATTGCTGCTATTAATGATGAGCTATAAGTTCAGCCCCTCTAGACTTCATAGTGAATATTCAGACTGGAAACAATACCAATACACAGTGACCTCACTGACCTCACACGCAAGTCCTGGCATGCACATACACGCTCTAACACATGCATACACACACGCGAGGGGAAACTTATTAGGTTATTATCTTTCCGCCCCATAAAATAGGAATAACTTAAAGTGCTGCTGCAATTAATAAGCCAACAATAAATCTGAATATTACCCATGAATATTATTCTATATTACTCTGTCTCTCTCACACACACACACACACACACACACACACACAGGTCACACAGATCAGCAGGGTGTATGGAAGCAGGGAGAATGATAAAGCCATCAGAGAACGTTCTGGATGAAGAGAGCCAAACGTGAATGTGTGTATCAGTGCATGTGAGGATGTGTGTGTGTGTGTGAGAGAGAGAGAGAGAGAGAGAGAGAGAGAGAGAGAGAGAGAGAGAGAGAGAGAGAGAGAGAGAGAGAGAGAGAGAGAGAGAGAGTACGTCCCATCAGAGTGTGTTCTGCATGGTAGCTTTATGCATCAACACACTGATGCATTCCCCATCTCCATGTTGAGGGTCCGTTCCCAGTCATATGTGCTGGATGCACTGGTTAAATCAATGCTCTACCCAGTAACCTCCAACACTGAAACACACATACGCACACACACATGCACGCACGTACACACACGTCTGTCATCTACAATGACCTTTCTGCCTATCAACAGAGCAAAATACACTGTGCAGAGTAAGTGCAGATACCTTTCATAATGTTAAGGCACGCTATGAAAAGAACTAACAAACAAACCTTGGGCTCTTTTTTGTAATTTAGCTTTGTGTACTAGCATGGACCATCTGCCTGCCGTTATCACAGAGCCATGATTTAACTAAATGCCACAATACATGACTGTCTACTGTTGACAGGTCTGGAACTAAATGAAAGCTGTCTTTAACTGAACTGTTTCCTCTGTTTTACTGTGTGTTTTGGAGATGCACAGCGAATCTCGTTGTGCAATGTACAGTGACAAAAGAGGCATTCTATTCTTATCCGGACCCAGACCTATGACCAATAAATCATTTAAAATGGACATATTTTTACAGAGTGTTTTAAATGACACAACTTTTGTAGCCTTCACAGTACTGGTTAAGCAGCCCAGGAACCTCACCAAATCATTTCATAAGCTCTACATCAATCATTGTAAATAAAATCTATGAAAGGCCCTGGCACAATAAGTTTGAGCTCAATTCTCTAACTGACAAGAAAAATGTGGGTGGGATGTAAAAAGGAAAGACAGGAAGAGCATGCTGGTGTTAAACCTGCGCAGTTTTTAAGATGTGTTGAAATTGTTCGAAAAATGTAGACTTTTAAGTAAACATTTGTGAACAAAAAAAGAAGAATAGAAACTTAATTTTTCGTATTTGTATAAATCATATATATACATTATATTTCATTTTCTAAAATTAAACATTTTTTAAGCTGTCCATTTGGAAAAAAAGCTTTCAGTTATGACATTTTTTTTATATGGACATGAGAACAAATTTTGTAGGAGCACTTATTTATATTTATTTTCCAACCCAATATTGTAAAAATATTGTTGCATTATACTTTCTTTGTTAAGTACACACAGATGTCGGAAATGCCAATATTATAATATTAAATAACATTAGATAAGATGCATTTATTGATCCCAAACACATGCATAGCCACACTACATGCAGTTGAGGGAAATTTGACCTCTGCTTTTGACCCATCTGGTGAACATCGCAGGACACACAGAGCAGTGGGCAGCCAAGCACGGCGCCCGGGGAGCAGATGTTGGGGGAGTAAGGTGCCTTACTCAGGGGCACTTAGACAGTGGGGGTAGGGAGAGTGCTCATTGGACTTTGGAACAGATCCAGGTGTTGTCCATCCAGGTATGTTTTATTGTCACTGTGAGGAGTCCAACCAGAGACCTTCCAGTCCGATGTCCGTAACTTTCTGCCCATAGTCCAATTTTTCTGCCACTAGTCCACCGCCCCTCTCCTGTGGACTGACTCATAGGGCTAGTTAGACATAAACTTTGCTTGAACCCATTTCCTCTATCTGGACCTCTGGTCAGAAGTGAGAGTGGCCACACGTGGAAAGGAAGAAGGAAATAATGAAGAAAGGACGAATTCATCACTCTCTCTCGCTCACTCTATATCTAAGAAACATTTCATTGAGAACTTGGCTTTAGAAACTTGATGCTGTAAAGATCTAATGAAGCCACTTGGCTTGAATCAAGAGGCTAGTTGGCCTCAATTAAACTTTTCATGGATAACCATCACCTGTGTGACCAAGAATCTTTACTGACTATCTGTGATCTGTGTCTTTATGCCTCTGTCCCTTTCTTCCCTCTCTCTGATATATGCCCTACAGCTCCAACACCACCATTCTCCTACAGCCTCACTTCAATTCCCTCTGAACAGATATAATCAGAGGAGAAGAGAGGAGAGGAGCAAGCTTTGCATCATAGCCACTCAGCAGGGTGACAGATGTAGAAGGACAATAAAACAGTTTGTAATAGAGGTAATATGATTTAAAATACGATCTATTAGGCTGGATAGGCCTGTCAGGTGTGTGTACTGTATGTGTGTGTAGGAGATAAAACAATGAAGATGGCAGAGAGAATATAGGGTTGAACATCTAAATCAAAGAGCACACAGGAGAACGCTCACCCACCCAACCACACGCACACACACACATGCACAGTACAATTGATCCCATTACACAACACAGGTCTGAGCCTTGTACCAGTTATGTGAATACAGATACACACCCAAACACATACATACAAATGCACGTATACAATGCCAACAAAAAGGGCACATCCATATGTCACATGAAGACTCCTGATAAAAGAGAAAATAGTGATCTGTGAGAGACCTCAAATACATCTCACTGTTAATAATGTTACAGTGGGAATATGTACTGCACAGTTTAAATATACTGACCATCTTTCAGCTTGAATAATACACACGTTCATATGCAGCATAGACAACTTTACCCACTTTTATTTATAACTGCAATGCATTACATTGATCTGGTGCTGGAGCTGTACCTTATATCCCTTAAGTTTTAGTCCATTCTGCAAGATTGCTGACATTTGACATTACATTTTCTGTCTCATGATGATATTGTTTAGTTTTTCCATTGTCAGTCAATCACACAAGAAGACCCCAAACGACACATGAATGCGTCCTACTACCAGTGTTGTGTATCAGTATCAAATATTAGTAGAACAAACAAATTAGTGTCTAGCTGTTTTATGGTTAACTGAGCACTTTAATGATCCGCACTTTCATGATCCACATTCTGGATAAATTGCTGTGATTTTCGAATTACCATTAAGATATACTTTGATACATACATACATTTTTAACTCAACCTCTACTTGGACAATAAGAAACAGAAAATGATTCATTCGTGGCCTTTAGGGCTGCATTCAGCTTGAAAAACTGTAATTATGTGGAGGCATATTCCTGATTCATAGGGACACATTTTCTTTTCAAATCTGTGACAAAAACTATTGAGAAGGGTCGGCCAATTTTGGTCCAGCACAACCATTCACATTCTCCGCACAGATAAGATAGAAAATGGTGTTCATCTAAGGGAACCTACTGGTGAGTAAAAGGGGGAAAATACAGCCATAAGCATCAGCAACTCAGATAGCTTTTGAATGGAGTAAAAACCTCTAGGCGGGCAGAGAGGATAGAAGACATATCAACATGGACAGAGAAAATAAAGGAGCTGTGGAAAAACAGAGCAGTGTTTGCAGAATCCAATTGAGCTGACACTTTTTCAGCCACATACCATTTTCTGTTGTTTACGGCTCTATGAGGAGCTGACCCCAGTGTCGCTGTGTTTTCATGAGTGTGTCGGTGTGTGTATGTGTTGTGTGTGTGTGTGTGTGTGTGTGTGTGTGTGTGATTGAGGTTGATAGATGCTGACAGCTGCGGAGAATCACTTTCCTGTTGGTAAAATACCATATTGACCCTGTTGCCCCACCGTAGGCAGAGGTTAACCTTGCTGAAGCCCAGCAGGCAGAGTGGGGATGACATCCAGCTGAGGGCTGTGCTTGAACCCACAACATTACACTGACCCACAGAGCACCCTGGACACACACCAACACACATCTCCCATCAAAAAAGCTCCTATAGGGCTCACACAATATTTGGGGCCAATATAGAGGACTTTCAGGAGACACAGCCTTTGGCAGCCATGTTTGAGGTATACATTTCAGGGCAGCCAATAACAGAGTAGATAAAGAGTATTTAGTCTGTGAACAAATGTAAATTAATTAAATTCATTCATTCATTTGTAAAGCGCCAAATACACATTATCTCAAAGCACGAAACAGTATAGATTGACTCGGTTCACTTTGTTTACCAGCTGCCGTCTGACTGTCTGCTGTTAGCAGCTAAGCCGGTCGCAGACAGTTGCTTTTTTGTCTTTAATTAAGAAATTGTAATTAGTGGTTTGATTAATTAGTTAGATTGTGGAGATTGTTCAAGTGGGACTAAATAAAATTTTAGGTCTGAAATGTCTGTAGCGAGGTAAAAATGCTCTGTCAATCCGTTTTGAGTTTGGTTCATGTGCATAAAACCCATTAAAATAAAGCAGAAGCATGAATGATACTTTGGGACACATTTACTGAATGGAGCATGTGACCACGGTCTAAATACATATGACTTTCTAATCAGAGTAACACTTTAAATTAAATTAAATTGTATACATACAGTATTTAAACAATGAGGTTAAAGTCATTATTTCATACATTATGAGATGGACTATTTACTGTGGCCACAACACAAAGTTAGGGATATTTCAACCAGATTTATTTAGGACTGAGGTTCTTATTTTTACTATTATGTTTAGTCAATATATTTGTGGCACATAACATAACAGCTGTTGATACTGAATTTTACACACAATGTTTTTTATTCAAAGGTTCAACTGAATAAAAGTAAAACTGATTCCTAAAAATATCTCTCACACTATTTATATATATATATATATTAGTTGTTGGAACGACAGAAACACTCCTCTGGCAACCTGGAGCTGAAGTGACAATGACATAACTTCCTCCACTCTCTGTTCCACTTACCTCCATTACTCAATGCAATCTTTCATTTAGTTTTCTTTCATGAGTCGTTCTGAAAAATTCTGTTTATGGAATAAGCTTTCATATTAAAATCTGATGAATCAAAATGTGGATTTTGACTAAATTAAGTAGTGTACAGATAGTTTATAATGTTCTGTCTTCAAGTTACTCACAGAATTCCAACTCATTTGTGATATGACCTCCCTGCAGTAGCACTGTCATTTTAAACTGATAAATGGATGTCAGTGTCAGCTAAACATGACAGAGATACAATTTTAATAGCGATACAATGTTGCTAGTTCAGTTTCCATACTGGTTGATGAAATCCTTTCCATCTATGTTTGCCTTTGAGGGGCCACTGAGCAAGACACTGGACAGTTCCCTGGTGTCATGCATGTATGTAACCCTGCATCACCCGGGTGGAGCTGGTTTAAAAACACATCAAGGTGTCACCTGGTGTGGCCCTTGAGTGAAACAGCCAGCCCCCGTGACAGGCTGCTGTGGGGCCACTTTAACTCATGTAACTGCTAGGTTGTGTTTGGCCACTCTGACTTAATAACAAGGTTGGTCAGCCAGCAGGACCCTGCTCTCCCCTCTGTTTCTATCTCGCAGAGCCCAGTCATTGATGCTGCTGCTTGAACGATGTTCATGCATGTGTGTGTGTGTGTGCGTGTAAATATAACTCATGCTGTGCTGCCAAAAAGCCAGTCCCCATAAAGTAAAGCAGTACAATTTAAAGCAAAGACATGTTCAAGGTAAGGTTTATGGTTGGGGTTTGAATAGAAGTTGTTATGTATATAGCTAGCCCTCTATTATATAGTGTTGCAATATGGCAACAACAACTTCTTCAAAATTTTACTGAGGGCAGAAATAAAGATCCACTTGTCCATGTCATTCATTTTAATAGGACAAAGACCCATCTCAGCACATGACTCCATATGGACATGTGAAACTGGATATGTCTGAGGGCTCCCTTAATTGACACAATTTTCAGAACTAGGCAAAATTCTTTCAGATGATAAACTAATTTATAATCCTCCGTCCTTAACATTCAACAAGAGTAAGGAAAAACTACAACAAAAAAAAAACTTTTAGCAGGGTAAGAGAGAGAGAGAGACAGCCATATGTGAGGGTTTTGGTGACCGTACCAATGTCTAGATGATAAATTACTCCACTCAAAATCTTGTCTTGGTGGTAACTGTTTCAGTATCAAATACCTAGTCATTTAGCATTCATGTTCCCTGGGAAACATTTCCAGGTCCAACCCCTATCTTTAATACTTCCATAGCCATAGAGTCTGCATAGACAATGTGAATGTTAAATGTCCCAAATTGACTCTTTGATCAGATTACTACATACATATCCTTACTAACTGGCAGCAATTTCTCTATCACACATCTATTAAACTCGGCCAGGACAGCAGTTGGAGGCAATTTGGGGTTCAGTATATTGCCCAGGGACACAGTGTAATGGGTATTGAATTGCCCAGCTACTGGTTAGTCAACAACCTGACCTATCTCCTGAGCCACAGTCATGGAGATAGCTGACAGAAAATTCCACAAGTACTCTTCAACACAGGGTAATTGTGTTAAAACTCCGTGGCGAACTCCTTTAAATTTTACAATACATGTCTTGCGCTCTGCTGCTGGCAAAACCTTTCACATGTTGTCTCCAATAGTCCCAGGCAACTCAACATCCAAGTCCACTGCAATAATGGATCACCGACACATGAGCAACAGAAGCTTGTCACACTTCAGCCATATTCAAATAAAAAAATACCCCTAATATACACTACCGTTCAAATGTTTGGGGTCACCCAGACAATTTCGGGTTTTCCATGAAAACTCACCGTTTTATTTATCAATTGAGTTGCAAAATGAATAGAAAATATAGTCAAGACATTGACAAGGTTAGAAATAATGATTTTTATTTGAAATATGAATTCTGTTCTTCAAACTTTGCTCCTGTCAAAGAATGCTCCATTTGCAGCAATTACAGCATTGCAGACCTTTGGCATTCTAGCTGTTAATTTGTTGAGGTAATCTGTAGAAATTTCACCCCATGCTTCCTGAAGCTCCTCCCACAAGTTGGATTGGCTTGATGGGCACTTCTTGCGTACCATACGGTCAAGCTGCTCCCACAACAGCTCAATGGGGTTGAGATCTGGTGACTGCGCTGGCCACTCCATAACAGACAGCTCACCAGCTGCCTGCTTCTTCCCTAAATAGTTCTTGCATAATTTGGAGGTGTGCTTTGGGTCATTGTCCTGTTGTAGGAGGAAATTGGCTCGAATCAAGCGCAGTCGCCATTGTATGACATGGTGTTGCAAAATGGAGTGATAGCCTTCCTTATTTAAAATCCCTTTAACCTTGTACAAATCTCCCACTCTACCAGCACCAAAGTAGACCCAGACCATCACATGACCTCCACCATGCTTGACAGATGGCGTCAGGCACTCTTCCAGAATCTTTTCACCTGTTCTGCGTCTCACAAATGTTCTTCTATGTGATCCAAACACCTCAAACTTTGATTCGTCTGTCCATAACACTTTTTTCCAATCTTCCTCTGTCCAATGTCTGTGTTCTTTTGCCCATATCAATCTTTTCTTTTTATTGGCCAGTCTCAGATATGGCTTTTTCTTTGCCACTCTGCCTAGAAGGCCAGCATCCCGGAGTGGCCTCTTCACTGTAGACGTTGACACTGGCGTTTTGCGAGTACCATTTAAAGAAGCTGCCAGTTGAGGACTTGTGAGGCGTCTATTTCTCAAACTAGAGACTCTAATATACTTGTCTTCTTGCTGAGTTGTGCACCGGGGCCTCCCACTTCTCTTTCTACTCTGGTTACAGCCCATTTGTGCTGTTCTCTGAAGGTAGTAGTACACACCGTTGTAGAAAATGTTTAGTTTCTTCGCAATTTCTCGCATGGAATAGCCTTCATTTCTAAGAACAAGAATAGACTGGGGAGTTTCACAGGAAAGTTCTCTTTTTCTTTCCGTTTTGAGAGTATAATCGAACCCACAAATATGATGCTCCAGTTACTCAACTAGCTCAAAGGAAGCCCAGTTTTATCGCTCCTCTCTAGAGCTAAACAGTTTTCATTTGAGCTAACATAACTGCACAAGGGTTTTCAAGGGTTTTCTAATCATCCATTAGTCTTCTAAGGCGATTAGGAAACAGAATTTACCATTAGAACACTGGAGTGATAGTTGCTGGAAATGGGCCTCTATACACCTATGTAGATATTTCATTAAAAAACTGACTTTTCCACCTAAAATAGTCATTTACCACATTAACATTGTAAAGAGTGTATTTCTGATTAATTTAACGTTATTTTCATTGGAAAAAAAAGTGCTTTTCTTTGAAAAATACGGACATTTCTAAGTGACCCCAAACTTTTGAACGGTAGTGAATTTTTTTTTTTTTTCACCAGAGAACATTTGCAAGCTTATTTTCCCACTTTAAAATGTCACATGTACACATATTACAACGAATGGCATACTGCACATTTAATGGTAAATAATTAATAATTAAATGTTTGTTTATCTTTAAAACTAATATCTGTCAATATGTAGTATTGTATGTATTTTTAGCATTGCCAGCAGCCTCTGACTTGTAAAGGACATTTTTAAGTTTTAATAAAATACTTCAGTGACTATGGATAGGAATAACAGTTTATACCCCCACGTGATAAATTATAAGGACTTTATTAATATCTAAACTTTTCAACTTTAATTTCAATGCTCCAATTTGACAACTATCTTAAGGCCCCCACTCCTGTCTTTATTGCAAAGAATACAGTTAGACCCACATACCAGCTAGAATTTAAATTCCTAACAATCCCTCTTTTCACACCATTTTCATGGTGTGAACAACTTACTGGGGACATCCATGTACCCCTAACCACCATCCCATCCAGTGCTGTTCGGACATCAGTTTAAGAGTCAATGATCTGGATTTTAGCCTTGTTGAGATCCTTTTGTGAAATTTATACTTTCCGTTTGTCAGCTCGAAGAGGTGACATTTTCACCGGAGGGGAGTGGGTTGTGGAGACATGGAGCCCAGATCTCATAGATTGAAAGGAAACAAACAGAAAAGTGATAAATATGCTGCAGTGCGTAAATGAGTTTAGAGTTGATTATATAGCTTATATTTGCAATGGAAAATAAACAAATAATCAAAACAAGACATATAGGTAGACCGTTCTTTTGAGGTCAACAATTTCTTTAAGATTTTGAAGAGTAGTAGCCAAATAAGTTGACATTAAAAAATAAAGATTCAAAAAGTGGCAGAAGTTCGACAGAAATTTGTCATTTCATGAAATATTAAAGATTAATAAGCTGAATTTCAATAAGCAGCAGACTTGACAGCGTTTGAGCATTTGTGTTCAAACCATTTTCCAAAAATCATCCGACTGCTTCTATACACGATAATTCAGAAGCTTTGACTTCAAATTGCCCTGTGGAAAACACAGGAATCACATACAAAGGAAAAATGTGTTAGAAATGAGATTCAACAAACCGTTTCAGAGTCGACAGCTGAAACAGATTAAATAAAAGTTATTCTGACACACTTTTCTTTCATGATAAAATAATAAAAACATATGTAGACCTTAACAACACCTTTCAAATCAAGAGCATTGGATGTTAAGATAGTTGGTATAACAAAAAATAAAAACCTTCTTCCCGGAATTTAAGAGTTTAAAGTGTTGCAACAAAATTTAAATATAATTATAGATATGGCATTCAATAAAGTGTAAACAGGGGTTGTATTATGGTTTGTGCTTTTCATTTAAGATGAAACACGCTATGAGTTAAAGTGTTTTAGACCTCTGGTCCTTGAATTGGATTCAGATTTATTCCTCTTTAAGTGGTGAAACATATGTATTTTTAGGCTTACAAGAGTCTTACAATAGTTACATGGAGGGTGAATCAAACTCCTATTTTAAATTGCCCAGTACTCGGTGGTCAGCGCTTTGAATGGCGCATCAGAAACAGGGAAACGGTCCATGGGCATTTGTATGGTCTTTTTAGTGTGTGAATTGCATGTATCGTATTCGTGTACTAAGTTCTCTGCCAGAGCTGTCATGTGTGGATGCCACCAGAGTATTTCTATGTTCTTCTGAGTCTGTTTCTTACTGATGTGTGTGGGTCCAGGGCCTGGTTGAGAAATATCTGGGCTAGTTTGGATTGAATATCTTCTCTGAGTTTGATCTCTTCTTGGGAAAGGGCCTCAGAGTTATGTGGGGCGTGTGTGTCCGATATCATTCCATTGGCCATGTTGATGGGTTTGGATTCGAAGGTGATGTCAGGCTGTTTGAGCACCTGAGAGCTTTTGATTTGTCGGGGCTGGTGAAAAAGTAATTGCTTTAAAGTTCAGAACTGCAATGATGCCGTTGTCCGAGTTGACTTTTTAGGGGGTGACATATAACAATGTGGCTGGAACTGTGGTACATCAGTACATTCCTGGTTCCCTCCTTTTTCTAAAACAGGACCGCATCTACCACCGCTCCTGTTTTCGGAAACATCCAGGTGACTATTTTTTCCCAATTCAATGGCGGTGAGTGTTTTGTTTAAAAGTGGGTATTGGGCTGTATTTATACATGATAAGGGGATGGACTCTCCATTAGTTTTAAAAGGTCACTATGGGGTCTAATTCGGGGGTATGACGTGACCTTCTGTGGACATTGGGCAACTTCATTGGTCATAGTCATTGCCGTGTTCCCCGGCGGCAGTTGGCATCTGGTGTGGGTACGGGGGCATGCTTCTTTCTCGGCCTCGTCCTGGTGGGCCTCCGTGATAGAGGCCTTGTCCTCTGGGGTTAAGGTTAGGGTTAGGTGTTGGTCCTCTTTGTCCCTCATAAGGGCAGTCTCGGGCCCAGTGGTCAAGCTGGCCACATATAAAGCATCCGGTATTGGAGTTTCCTCTTGTTTGAGCTCTATACTGACCACGGCCGTACCCCCCTCTTGGTCTGAATGGAGGGGGATGAATGAATGGAGGCATGGGGTGATTGTCTCTTTCGATGTTCCTATCCTGCGCTACTGCGCCTGCTATTTCCAAATGTAATCCTAACACGGCAGCCATCTGATTAAGGGGCTCCTCCCCTGACCGACGAGTCTGCAGCTCTTGGAGTTCTCTCCGAACTTCCAGTCGTGATTTTTCAACTTCTCTGAGGTTGTTGCTTAGCTCAGCCACCTCCTCCTCACACTGTTGCTTCATACTGATTCTTTCGGTGTCTGCACTTCGCAGACTTTCCCTCAGTTGGGTGTTTGATTGGCTGAGAGTGTCCCGCTCTTTGCTGACATCACTGAGGTTGCGTTGCAGCTCCATGCTCTCTCTCCTGTGGCTTTCTGCTACGTCCTGAGTTTGGTTGGGCTGGCGTTTGCCGTTCATCACATCCCGTTTCAGTTGATCTCTACTCTCCTTGTTCGCTGCGAAAGAAGCTCTGCACTGGTGCAACTGTTCGAGAGCAATATCATCACGTGACTGAAGGTCGATACTTTTCTCTCGTAGACTCTGGATTTGACGTTCGTCATCACAGGCTGCGTCTTCCAGCTGAGAGAGAAGCTGCATTAGGGTGGTGGGGGTCTGGACAGAGGCGGCGGCCATCTTTCGGAATAAAACACACTGTTTTTGACAGGATATTATTCATTTTTCTTTAGCCTGTTAATAATAATACCTCCAGAACAGCACAACCATCAGCATTCCAAGCAGAAGGGACAGACTCAGAATAAACCAGATTTCTAGCGCTGTGACACGTCGATGAATGTGTGTGTATTTTGGTGGATCGGTGTTGGTCGTGGTGGTATGTCAGGGGTGTTTATACGGTGGCCCTGAAAGCTCAACGAACGGCAACTTAAGAAAACACATGCAAGTTGACAAAACACCAGCAAAGTAAAAAAACATCATCATCAATTTCACAACACAACACAACACATTACAGCAACGCGCTGCAAAAAGAGAAAGGCGCTGCAAATACTGGAACGAGCTGCAAATAGAGAAACGCGCAGCAAATACCGGAACGCGTTGCAAATACCGGAACGTGCTGCAAAAAGCGAAACGCGCAGCAAGAAGAGGCCACAACACAGCGGAAGTATTTCCAGGGGACAGCTAAAAGTGATGGACACTGCTGCCACAAAATCGTCCAATACACCATAGAAATTCGGTTCCACACAGGGTTCGGCCACCCGCGGCTCTTCGGCCCCTCTGCAGTGGCTGTACAGTACAGTGTTGTGCATATGTTTCGCGAACGCTAAACTTAACAAATCAGTTTTCATATTATTAATGTGAACTTAACGATGAACATGAGTGAACGTCACGTATATTTTTTAAATCATCACCATATCAGCTGTAAAGCTTTTGGCCTTCCCCAGATAGCTTTCCGACTCCCAAACATTCTTATCTCCCTCCCATTCCTCCTGTTGTGCACGTACAAAAACTTTCTATTCCCACATCTCTTCCCCTACTTTCTTTACCACTCAAGTTTTACATTCTATTTTCCATCTCAGAGCAAGATATTACTGAATTGAAACATCTCACTCCTATGGATCTTTCTTATTCCTAAACATAGCTTTATCTTTCTCGTCATTAGTTAATCTCTCAAACCTTCAGTCAACATTCTTTTACTTTCTTTGGCAAGTCCTTTACAAGTTTACCCTCACATCCATACATACAACATACATTAGATGGCAGGCATATAGCCTCTAGTCTATTTTCCTATTTTTTCTAGGAAAATCGTTTTCCTGTCAGTCAGTTTTTCGCTCAGTCAGTTTTTTCTGTGTCTCAGTCAGCAGTGTGACCTTGACTATTTTTCCTCTCTTCCTCTCTCGTTTTCACAGACACACTTTTTAATTTAAACTAGATTTAATATTTTTGGGGATTCCAGGCAGCCTAAAAATAAATTGAAAGATTATTCTCCTTATTTTGTGCCAATTTAGTTTGAATTTATCATCGCTATTTTGTTTAAAACAATAGCACAAAGTTAAATCTGATATCAGGTATATTAACTTCCCCTGAGAATAAGCTCTTTAAGCCAGTGATTGATAATAAATAAATGCCCTGAGAGTAAACTCTTTAAGTCCGTGATTGATTAAATAACCCCTTTTAATTCTTTAGAAACAGACAAACCCACCTTTAAATAAAACTCTAAACCCAATATGTTCCTTCCTTCTCACAAAAATATCCTTGAAAACGAAATCTATGGTCAATGCGTTTTACACAGATATAATAGTCATTGCAACGATTTAAACAGGTTTTCATTTGCAGTGTTCCCCTGCTTTTACGTTTTCAGTCGTTGTCTTTGAATCTCAAATAAGCTCTGATTTCTAAACGTGATAGACGCAACACAATAACTTTTACAAAACTAAGCCAGTATCATTTCTTAGGTCTTTTGGTCATTAATGATAAACCACATAAGCCAAAAAGGACATTGCATATATGTATGTACAATAAATATGGAAGCGTTACCGTGGCGACTGCAGCAACAGCAGCCTCACGGAGACAAAAACAAAACAGCAGACAGAGGAAGCCTTCCTACAGTGATCAGCCTCAGCTCTGGATCACTATAGGTTTTCCCCGAGAAGCTTAAATTAAGAAAACTCATATGAGCTCACAATAATAATAAAAAATAGGAGCTTGGCGTCTTACAACTTTTTAGGCTTGACTCAGGCAACGGTGACGTCTGTCAGTCAAGCTCCAGTCTCGTCAGACACAGGTGCCTGCTGCAGACTTATCCTATATAATTACCTGAGTCGCGTTAACTAATCTTAGGCTTGCTCCAAAGTTGCTGTCTGGTTAATTAAGCTTCAGCGTCGTCAAATCAGATGCTACGTACAGACCAACAATATTTTTCACAGGGCCGCTCCAAAGCTTTGTGACTGGTTGTAGTTAAGCGTCTGGTCTCGTCATAACAGCACCAACTTCCCAGTACACAATATTTTCGCAGACCCTTATTATCTTTGTCCCAGGCTCCACATTCAACAGGGTATCTGGCCCGTCAAGCACCTCGATACCGTCGGATCGGGCACCCCGTCTCCAGATCCCACTGCAATGGTGGTTCCTGAATCTCTATCCACTTAGGACCGATTAAACAACAGTGTGTTTGGCAGTTAAGTCCCTCACTCTTTTTGTGCATGCTAACCCCTTCCTCAAAAACATACACTACCTAATATCAATCAATCAATCAATCAAATTTTATTTGATTGATTGATTGATTGATATTATTTTATTTGTAAAAATATGTAGAAACCTCAGAGAGAGCCACATGTGAGGGATCCCTCTCCCAAGACGGACAGAAGTGCAATAGATGCCACGTGCAGGAAAACATCATCAATAATCAAAGTCTCTAGCAGCATTTGATGAGGGTAGACATCCCGAAGGACAACCCCAACATGACATGCCAAGCAGTCCCGCTGCAAGCACAGTCCATGCTCAGCAACCAGCAGGACCACGATCCACCATCCAGACCAGACGCCACTCCAGTCCTCAGTCACCATCCACCGCCGCCTACCAGGACCCACCGCGGTCCTGGTCCACCGCCCGGGCCCAATGCCAACGCGACACAAGGTCCGCCACCAGCACCACGATCAGCCCACATGACTCAGAATCCGCCACACTGGATCCAACACCGCGACCCCCGGTGCGCAATCCACCATCTGCAATCCATGGTGCGGCCACAGGGGAAGAAGACGACAGCCTTCACGCGGCCTTCCCTGTGAGTAACAAGAGATGGTGCAAGACCAACTTGCGAAACGAATGTCGCCAACCAAACAAAGAGCTGGCAGGCCAAGGAACGGAGAAGCGCCCCACTCAGGACGCACGGTCATCCCGACCGTCGAAAACCGTGGTCTTCCAGTGCTCCAACTCAACGTCGAGGGCCTCACCACCACCAAACTCGAAATCGTACGTCACCTGGCTGATTCCAATGGGGCAGCGGCTGTACTCCTGCAGGAGACACACTGCACTAACAATAACATCCTCAAGATGCCAGGTTTCCATCTCGCTGGGTCCATTCACAGCAAGCAGCACGGAGTGGCAACCTTCGTGAGGACTGAACTAACCTGGTCAGCCACTAGCCAATCCCCACCAGGCTCCAACATCGAGTGGCTGGTTACTAAAATCCAGGAAACTTCAGTCATCAACGTATATAAGCCCCCACCATCAGAGCTGTCTGCTACGTCACTCCCGCCCATAACTGCCCCCGCCATCTACGCAGGTGACTTCAACTGTCAACACACAGACTGGGGTTACAACTACACAACATCAAACGGAGTGGCGCTGAGTGAATGGGCCTCCAACACCGATGCCCTGCTACTGTACGACCCCAAGGAGCCGCCAAGCTTCTTCTCTGCACGCTGGAACACCTCTACCAACCCGGACCTGGCCTTCGCTGTGTGCCGGAGCAATGACCCGAAACCGGAGAGACGCGCCCTAGACAGGTTTCCCCGCTCACACCACCGACCGTCCATCATTAAAGTCCCATCACTGGTGCAACCGGTACCAGGGAAACCTGTCAAAAGATGGAACTTTCGAAAGGCCAACTGGGAGTCATTTGCTCAGGAGACAGAAAGAAGGATTGCTAGTCTGCCAGAACCTGATGCAGCCAACGTGGACACCGCCTATGAAGCCTACTGTAAGGTCCTCCTAGGAGCGGCAAAAAAGACCATCCCACGCGGCTACAACAGGAACTACATCCCTGGCTGGGACGAGGAGTGCAGCCGCCTCCTGAGCACCCACCAGAGGGCTATCTCCAGGGAAGATGTGGATGCGACTGCAGAAGCACTGCTTCAGAGACTGGACACCACACGCAGAGACAGATGGACTGAAGTTGTTGAGTCAATTGACTTTACCCACTCTAGTCGGAAGGCGTGGCAAACCATCAACTGGCTAACAGGCAGATGCACAAAGCCCCCAAGCTGCCCAGTCACAGCAGATGCCATCGCGTCCAAGCTCCTGAAAAACGGTCGCTTCCCAGACGCAGACAAAGATGTTGCCCGTCTGATAACGCAGGAGGTGACTTCCCTCTCCAGGGTGGCCAGTGCGGATTCCAACCTCTCAGGAGAATTCACAGCAGACGAACTCAGTAAGGCCATGAGCAAGCTCAAGCCAGGCAAAGCTCCAGGACGTGACAACATCCACCCAGAGTTTGTTATGCACCAGAGCACAATAACATCCAGCTGGCTCTGTGCATTCTTCTCATCCTGCTACCAGAGATGCAAGCTGCCCAAGATCTGGCGCCGTGCTTCTGTAATCGCCCTGCCAAAGCCAAACAAACCTGCGGAAGACCCCAAGGCATACCGACCCATATCGCTGCTCTGTGTTCCATTTAAAATCCTGGAAAGAATGATCCACTGCCGCATTGAGCCAGTGATTGACCCACAGCTTCCACAGGAACAGGCCGGTTTCCGTCGCGGTAGGTCCACAGTGGACCAGGTTACACTTCTGTCTCAAGACATCGAGGACAGCTTCCAGGATAATGAGAAAGCTGGGGTAGTGTACCTGGACTTGACCGCCGCGTACGATACCGTCTGGCACCGCAGACTTCACCTGAAGTTGCTGAGGACAATAACCGATCGACATATGGTGAAATTCATCATGGAGACGTTGTCTAACCGCAGTTTTGTCCTACAGACCAGCGATGGCCAGCGCAGTAGGCCAAGAAGACTACGGAACGGTGTCCCACAGGGCTCGGTCCTTTCTCCGATGCTGTTTAATATTTACATCTATGATCTACCAGACACAGCATCCAGAAAGTACGGCTACGCAGACGATCTCGCAATCATGCTGAGAAGACCCACATGGAAGGCAATGGAAGACGGTCTCAACCAAGACATGGTCGTCCTAGTAGCCTACCTACGAAAGTGGCGCCTGCAACTCAGCACCGGCAAGACTGTTACAGCAGCATACCATCTCTGCAACAGAGACGCCAAGAGGGCACTGGAGGTATACACCGACCACAAGCGCCTGGAGTCCCAGCAAGCGCCTAAATACCTTGGTGTGCGTCTGGACCGGACACTGACCTTCAAACAACATCTCGAAGATGTCCGGGCAAAGACAATATCAAGGGTCGCACTGATCCGTCGCCTCGCTGGCACAACCTGGGGAGCCACTGCCAAGACACTACGGGTATCCACCCAAGCCCTGGTCTTTTCAGCAGCGGAGTACTGTGCCCCAGTATGGAGCAGAAGTCCACACACGAAAATGGTGGATGTGGCTATCAACAACGCCCTCCGGATCATCACTGGATGCCTGAAGCCTACCCCAATCGTCCTGCTGCCAGTCCTAGCAGGAATCGCACCGGCTGGCCTACGACGAGAGGCTGCCACTCTCGTCCTGGCAAGGAAAGCACGGAAGCATGACTGGAACATCCTCCATGACACTACAGAGACAGCAGCTCCTCTGAGCAGACTCAAGTACCGCCACCCTTACAACAAGGCAGCACAAGAGTTGCTCCGGTCCACCACTGAGGACCTGTCCAAAGATGGATGGCTGGCGGCAGCCTGGAAACAGGAGTGGGAGAGGGCTGGGCCAACCCAAATCCACCACTACATCTTGGATCCAGGAGATGGAGCCACAGGAGACCTTCTTCCACGCCGGCAAAGGACTCTGCTGAACCGTCTGCGTACTGGGGTCGGTCGGTTCAAATCTTCAATGAAGAAGTGGGGCCTGGCAGACAGCGCTGCATGCGAGTGTGGTGCCCCTGAACAGACTGTCGAACATATTATGACCACCTGCCCCCTACACAGACCACCCTCGGAAGCCGGCCTCTTTGACGTGGGACCAGAGACAAGGGCATGGCTACAAGACACTGAGTTGGACCTCTGATGTTACACGAGAGAGAGAGGTGCGGCCACAGAGGCCCTGGATCTGCGGGTGATAAAGCAAAGGGATTCCGGGGAAGGGGGATAGGGATGGAGAAGAGGAAGGAGAAGCTGGAAAGAGAAGCTCCGTGTGTCATGTGTCATAAAATAGAACAAGTTATGTTCTGCCGCACTAATTAGCTCTAACTATAAGCTTTATCAAAAAGGAAGGTTTTGAGCCTACTTTTAAACGAAAAGATGGTGACTGCCTCCCGAACTGAAAGTGGTAGATTATTCCACAGCCGAGGGGCTTGGTGGCTAAAAGCTCTGGCTCCTACTCTACTTTTAGAGAATTTAGGGACGACAAGTAGGCTTGAATTCTGGGAGCGGAGTGCTCTAGCGGGTTTATAAGGTACTAACAGCTCTTTAAGGTAAAAAGGCGCTATATTATTAAGGGCCTTGAAGGTGAGGAGGAGAATTTTAAATTATATTCTAGATTTAACTGGAAGCCAGTGTAGCGATGCTAATACTGGAGAAATGTGCTCTCTTCTCTTTGTTCTCGTCAGGACACGTGCTGCGGCATTTTGGACAAGCTGTAGAGTCTTTAACGACTTACTGCTGGAGCCTGATAATAATGAATTACAATAGTCCAGTCTCGAGGTAACAAAGGCGTGGACTAGTTTTTCTGCATCTTTTTGGGAAAGGACATGTCTAATTTTTGAAATATTACGCAAGTGGAAAAAAGCGGTCCTAGAAATTTGTTTTAAGTGACTATTAAAGGATAAATCAGGATCGAAGATCACTCCCAAGTTCCTGACTGTTTCATTGGAAGCAAGGGCAATGTCGTCTAGCGCAGCTATATCATTAGATAATGCATCTCTAAGGTGTTTGGGGCCAAGTATTATAACCTCTGTTTTGTCTGAGTTTAATAAGAGAAAATTGCGGGTCATCCAGGTTTTTATGTCCTTGAGACATGTTCGAAGTTTAGTTAATTGATTACTTTGTTCAGGTTTTATTGACAAATATAACTGGGTGTCATCCGCATAGCAGTGGAAATTTACCGAGTGTGTCCTGATAATGTTTCCTAGTGGAAGCATATATAATGAGAATAAAATTGGGCCGAGCACAGAGCCCTGTGGAACACCATGGTTAACTTTGGTGCGCACAGATGACTCATCACTAATTTGCACAAATTGGGAGCGATCAGAAAAATACGATTTAAACCAGTTAAGGGCGGTTCCATTAATGTTAATTAACTGTTTGAGTCTTTGTAATAAAATTTGATGGTCAATCGTGTCGAATGCTGCACTGAGATCTAACAGAACGAGGACAGACACAAGTCCCTGATCTGAGGCTATTAAAAGGTCATTAGTGACTTTTCCCAAGGCTGTCTCTGTACTGTGATTGGCTCTAAACCCAGATTGAAAGTCTTCATATATATTATTTTCCCGGAGAAACTCACACAGCTGATTGGCAACAACTTTTTCTAAGATTTTAGACATGAAGGGGAGATTAGATATTGGTCTGTAATTGGCTAAAACCTCTGGGTCTAGTGTGGGTTTTTTGAGTAGGGGTTTGATGACAGCTATTTTAAAAGACTGTGGTACATAACCTGATGATAATGACAGATTGATAATGTTAAGTAACGAACTATCAATTAGGGGCAGAATTTCTTTAAGTAATTTGGTAGGAATGGGATCTAAGATACAGGTTGTTGGTTTAGAACCTGAGATTAATTTGGTAAACTGATCACGGGTGATCAGAGAGAAGCTGTCTAAGTAATGGGTAGGATTCTCAGCCGTTTCTGAGATCTCTGTTGTTGGGAGGGTATTAGTGCCAATTGAGGGCAGGAGATGGTTGATTTTATTTCTAATGGTTTGAATTTTATCATTAAAGAAGGTCATAAAGATATTGCTATTTAGGGATCGAGGAATACTGGGTTCGGTGGAGGTGTGACTCTCTGTCAGCCTGGCTACAGTGCTGAAGAGAAACCTGGGGTTGTTTTTATTCTCTTCTATTAGTTTTGAATAGTAGGCGGCTCTTGCTTTGTGGAGAGCCTTTTTATATTCTTTAACACTATTCTTCCAGTCTATTAGATTTTCAACATTGTTGCGGGAGCGCCAATTCCTTTCTAGTTTTCTTGATAATTGTTTTAACTCATTTGTCTGGGAATTATACCACGGAGCTAATTTACTATGTTTGACATTTTTCTTTTTTAGTGGTGCTGTTGAGTCTAACATTAATCGTAATGAGTCTGCAGAGCTATCGACGAGGTGGTCGATCTCAATGGAGCTCAGGGTTTTAAAGAATTTGTTGTTTATATCTACTGCTAATACGGGTTTAAATGTAATTGGGATTATTTCCTTAAATTTAGCTACAGCACTATCAGGTAGACATCTAGAAAATGAATTTTTTATTAGTGGCATATATTCAGTTATTGAAAAATCAAAGGTTATTAAATTATGGTCTGATAGAACTGGATTGCGCGGAAGTACTGTTAAATTTTCAATTCCGACACCGTACGATAATACAAGGTCAAGTGTGTGGTTACCACAATGAGTAGGTTTGTGCACACACTGACTGAAACCAATAGAGTCTAGTATTGAAATAAATGCTACGCTAAGGCAATCTTTATTATTATCAACATGAATATTAAAGTCACCAACAATAATAATTTTATCGGTCTTTAGGACTAAGTTTGATAAAAACTCAGGGAATTCCTTTAAAAATTCAGTATAAGCCCTGGGAGCACGGTAAACTACGGCAAATATGATTGGCTGTTGGTGGTTCCTGGATTGGCGTGGAAGACTAAGAACCAGACATTCAAATGATTTGTAGCTGAGTTTAGGTTTAGGATTAATTGATAGACTGGAGTTAAAAATAGCAGCAACTCCACCTCCTCGCCCAATTTCTCTAGGAACCTGTGAATTGATATGACTGGGGGGAGTAGATTCATTTAGACTGACATATTCATCAGGATGCAGCCACGTCTCA
This sequence comes from Pleuronectes platessa, assembly GCF_947347685.1. Classification (NCBI taxonomy): domain Eukaryota; kingdom Metazoa; phylum Chordata; class Actinopteri; order Pleuronectiformes; family Pleuronectidae; genus Pleuronectes; species Pleuronectes platessa. The sequence continues at coordinate 2,335,294 of NC_070633.1, forward strand.
GTGAGGGACAATAAATCTATGTTGTAATCGGAGACTATTTCATTAACTAAAAGAGCCTTTTTTTCCAGTGATCTAATGTTTAAAAGACCACATTTAAAAGTCTGGGTTTCCTGTATTGTTTCAGAGGTTGTTTTAATTTGTATTAAATTTTTGTGTGGAGTTCTCGCTCTGTTATTGTTTAATTTCAATAATTTAATCGGACGGTGAACAGACACAATCTCTATGGGGTTGTGTGACTGATCCAGAGGGAGCGCAGAGGAGTGTTTAGCACTGCAGCTCTGCTTCCTGGTCCCAACTATGGGTTGTCATGTAATAGACTGAGTAATATTCCTAGATAAGAGAGCTGCTCCATCCCAAGTGGGATGAACGCCGTCTCTCCTAACAAGACCAGGTTTTCTCAAAAAAGTTAGCCAATTATCTATAAAGCCCACACCGTTTACAGGACACCACCTCGACAGCCAGCGGTTAAAAGACAACATGCGGCTAAACATGTCGTCACCTGTTGTATTAGGGAGCGGGCCAGAGAAAACTACTTTGTTTTAGCAAAAGCACACAACGACTCAACATTAAATTTAGTGACCTCCGACATACGAAGCCGGGAGTCGTTGCTGCCGACGTGAATTACGATTTTATTGTATTTACCTTTTTTAGTTTTAGCCATTAACTTAAGTTTAGATTCGATGTCGCCGGCTCTGGCCCCTGGGATACAATTAACTATAGTCGCTGGTGTCGCTAACCTGACGTTTCTCAGAACCGAGTCGCCAATAATCAGAGTCTGTTTATCAGCGGGTGCCTCGCTGAGTGGAGCGAATCTATTTGAAACGTGAGCTGGTGGCTCTTTAATCGTGGGCTTTTTAAGTCTAGCACTATGCCCCCTCCGGGTTGTCACCCAGCTGCCCTGGGCTCCCGGCTGCACGGGACTAGTCTGGGGACTGCTCGTTAAGGCTTAGCTACGTGCTAAACAACGTGGCTCCGCGGCTAGCGGGAGCCGGCTAACTACAGCTAACGGAGTTTCTAAGCTGCTGAGCCGAGCTTCTAAGTCGCTAAGCCGAGCCTCCATCGCTACCAACACACTACATTTATTACAAGTACCTCTACTGTTAAGGGAGGCAGAGGAGTAAGTAAACATAAGACACTCGGAGCAAGAGAGAGCAGTGGAGCAGCAGGGAGAGAGAGAAGACATAGCTGCTATAGAGCTGCGAGGGTGAGCTCAGACAGAACACAGAATCACTAAGCACGATAGAGTAGGGGTTGGTATGTGCGAGTGTTTAGCTACAGACCGGTGATTTTAGCCGTAGTGCTACAGACAAACAGTTGTGTTTTAGCAGCGGAGCTAATTCGCAGAGCGACCACCACCAGTGGCAAGAAAACAGGAAATGACGCAGCCATTTCCTGTTTTTGCAAATACTGCAACCTAATATAGGTTGCAGTATTTGCAAACAGTTGTTTGAATCGTCAAATTTTGAAATCCTTTGCGCCAAGCTGAAAACCTCAAATCCCTCTCTTGGTTTCTCTATCTCATTTCCCCTTCATTTCATTCCATTCCTTTATCTCATTCCATACCATTTCTTTATCTCATTTCATTTCATTGCATCTCAAAAAACATAGAACTTTATTTATATCTTACCTCCAATCTCTCCACCGCACTCTCACACCTATAACAATGACTATGTACTAATACAGAATTTGCTTTAACAGGTTTCTGCCTACCTTTTGATTTAGAGCTCTTGTGAGAATGCGGAGGATCAATCGGAGCAGCCTAGACCTCGAGGTCTGCGGTCTTTCTGGTCAAAAGATTCCTTCTCAGGATCACGTCCGTCAAAACTTCTCTAGAATCACGTCGGGGTCACCAAATTGTCAGGCGTGTTGGTTTATCCTAAATATGAGAAGAGTCGGACTGGTCCAATTTAAGTATTTATTGAGATGCAATGAAAGTTGAACAACATAGCTATGGACAATCATCACAGCCTAGGCTAAATAAGTTAGCAATAGGTAGTTAATAATGGCCCCGAACAAAAGGGGTTTGCTATAATTATAACAGTAGATTTAATATGATTGGTTATGAAAGATTGAAGGGGAGTCACCGCAAATCAATTTGGTTCTCCCTTATTGGTCCACAGGTCTAGTCCCCCGCCTCTTGTCAAGGAATCCAGGAAGTGACAAGAAGCCGCTCTCCGTGACGCTCCTACTACTCTGATAGTTGCTAAGCAAAATGTTCTCTTCATGAAAGGCCTTGACACAGCTGATGCCATGTGGGCCATTGGAGAAAGGAATATGATGTTCCTGCTATATCCAAACAATGTCCTGTTGATGTAAACATTAGGATCCTCGAAACCAAAACAACAAAACAAAACAATGTCAACAAAGTCACTGTGTCCGACCTCCAGAACTTATCAGACAGCTGCATGAAATATATGTGATGTGAATGAATCTAGGGGAATAATGGTTTAATACCAAAAGTTAGAATTCAGAACAATTATAAGATTCATTATTAACAATATACAGCAAGGGTTATTTATAAATAATTTGTATAAAGGCCTAATATCTGGCCCAACCGGCTCAAGGCCCCCCCTCCTGTCTTTATTGCAAAGAATACAGTTAGACCCACATACTAGCTAGAATTTAAATTCCTATATAGATGGTGTCTGCTTCCCGAACTGAAAGTGAGAGATGATTCCATAGGAGAGGAGCTTGATAGCTGAAAGCTCTGGCTCCTACTCTACTTTTAGAGACTTTAGGGACGACAAGTCCTGGGCTCAATCCTGGGAGCGCAGTGTTCTAGTGGGGTTACATTAGCCTCACTACTTGTAAGGCTCTGAAAATAACAGTTCCGTCAAGCACTTACATTGTTGCATTCTCTAGACTCTCTAGCAGGGCTTCTGACCTTTAGTTTAAATTTGATGTTAACATGTTCAAATCCTCCTCTCATCTCTTCTCCTCTCCTCTCTTCTCCTCTCTTCTCCTCTCCTCTCTTCTCCTCTCCTCTCCTCCATTAGAGTTGACCCCTAAATAAAACACTCGTCTGTAATGACAAACTAAACTAATGCCATTCATCATCCGCTTGGCTTTGACACTGCTGTCACCTCACTTTTCTTTCACGCACAAACACCAGTCAAGCCAGACCTACTGGCTTGTATCATTGAACACACATAAATAAAGAGAAATACACACATACTGTACATGGATACACACAGCAATCCCTCCAAACGCAGAGGTCCCGCCACAGAGCAGAGAGACCAGAGCAGCAAAGTGGAACTCCAGGATACGAAGATGTGTGAACTCGCGTGTGTGTGTGAGAGAGAGAGAGAGAGAGAGAGAGAGAGAGAGAGAGAGAGAGAGAGAGAGAGAGAGAGAGAGAGAGAGAGAGCGAGAGAGCGAGAGAGAGAGAGAGAGAGAGAGAGAGTGTAATTGTTAGAGAGTAACATGAGCCTGACTCCTGTAAAAGTCACTGGCCACCCTTACTTTATCAAATATAATTTGCAATGCAGTTTTAGAGGATTCAGACTAAAAGGTTGCTGGTTCAATTATTTGGCATAGCTGGAGATGTGTGTATGTCTTAATTTACTGTGTGATGACATGCAGACTTGACTTTGTGGCCTTCATGTCACCACAGTTCATTTCTCCCTTGGAGCTATTGACTGGGTGCTTATTGATCTCCACACAATGTATCTCACAAATCATCTGTCTGTCGATCAATAGAGAAATCTCCCGGAAAATTCGTATTGAGAAGCTGTGTGGGCGCTCTGCTCGCCTACTGAATGGGAGATATTGAATGTTTAGTTGATTAATCTGGCTAGTTTAATTCTGACCATGGCTAGCTCTATTAAAACAGTGGCTGGTGTAAATCACAATGCTGCCGTTTGTGATTGAAATGAGCTGAGCTGAGCTGTGCACATACAGTTGCTGGGGATAAATCAGTTGTTGGGATTTCATATTTTCATTGTGTAGTAATAACCAGTAATAACTGGATGGAAATCTGGCAAAACCAAGGTCTTTGTCTTGATTGATAATTCGCATTTGATAGACTGAATATAATATGAATGTCTGTTCATCTACTGTATGTATATTAAAGTAAGTCCAATACAAGGAGCAGATATTTTCCGATATTAAAAATGGGATGGACTCAGTCAGCAGTGACCATGTCTGATTTGATGGATGTGATTCACTTTGACCGATTATGTCTTTATTGAACTGATCAAATAAATTTGATTGTATATGGGACACCCTTGACCTGCAGTGATTCTAATCAGACAGTTTGAAAGGATTCCACTAGTATGTGTGTGTTTTAATGTGTATGTGTGTGTGTGTGTGTGTGTCTGTGTGTGTGTGTGTGTGTGTGTGTATGTGTGTGTGTTTGTTTGTGTTTGTGTGTGGGGGGGGGGGTGTTTGTGCTCATTGTTTTAGTCTGAAGCTGTACAATTTGTGGTATGCAAAATCCCGGCTTTTTTATATAATTTATTTAGTAGAAAATAAGTAGTATCTATTAAGCAAATTGAAATAATCCCAACAACCCCTGGAGCACACACGCATTAAATTAGCATTTTTTATTGTTTATTTATATATATATTTATAATTATATAAAACTTATATTACGTTTATATTGTTCTTTAATGGGCGGCTGTGGCTGAGGGGGTAGAGCGGTCGTCCTCCAACCTTCGATCCCCAGTCTTCCCCATCTGCATGCCGAAGTGTCCTTGGGCAAGATGCTGAACCCTGATTTGCCCCCCATAGAACAACAAAGTGCTGCTAATAGATGCACTGTATGAATGTGTGTGTGAATGGGTGAATGTAAAACTCTACTTGAAAGAGCTTCGAGTGGTCATCAAGACTAGAAAAGCGCTATATAAATATAAAACCATGAATGTCATCAACTTGAAAAGTAATTAAAGTGCTTCTGACTTTTAGAAACGTCATGAGAAGTCATACTGGTAAAACTGCTAAATAAAATATAATTTGGAAGATATCATCAAGATAGTTTTCACTTTATTGGAATTTTCAGAAATGCAGAAACACTCCTGGTTTTACAATTGGTGTTATAGAAGGGTGAATATGTTATGCAGAAGAATGACCCCTGACGGTTATACTGTTATATCATTAGATTATTATTCGTCATGCCTTAAAAACCTTGTTGAGATGAAGCACATAGGAACTTTTTTGTATAGGACAGCAACAAATGATATTTTTCACGATGGAACATCCAAGAAAAACAGTATAATGTTACACAATAACAAAACATGTTTTGTCAGACCAATAGTATTAAGCATTATTATCCATTTAAGGTGACATGAGCAAGGACACTTTGCAATGGTGACTGGAGGAACTACTGATCGCACCATCAAACCACGCTACCTCCTGAGCAACATTTGCCCCCAATGGGGGTGCGTCATAAGATTATGCACTCTAATCATAAACATGGTTTGGCTCTGTGTAGGTAATGAGAAGATCATTTTTCCACCCTTCAATAAATAGCTGTAAAATGTACCTAAACCTTTCCATGGGAATCATTTAGTAGTGCCTCCCTTGCGGTAGATAGAACGGTACCTTATTACCCAAAGTTACAGTTTTATTAAAAAACTCCCCTTGGTGAGTTTCATCAGAAAGTTTTCCAAGCTGATCTGCAGTGGAAGGGTAGTAACATAAAAAAGGAATTTCATATTAGAACACTGTAGTGATATACTCCTTAAGTTCAAGAACAGACTTCTAAATCCTCCTATTAATTTCTGCTTAATCTAGAAAGGATCACTTCAACATTACCTAGTTTACTGTTTTCCTGTTGTTACTTTTTCTGTTAGTTTTTGCTGGAATATGAAAAAACTAATATGGTGTTGCAGTTTTTTTATTTTACCACAAAGCTTGGTGGAGGATGTGGTATGGGTTAGAAATTTGTTGTTGTGGATCCAGGAATTTTTCTCTTTTTATTTAATATTCAGAGCTATTTTCAACAATTTCTCGTATAGTAATTCTTGATGTGTGTGTGTGTGTGTGTGTGTGTGTGTGTGTGTGTGTGTGTGTGTGTGCGTGCGTGCGTGCGTGCGTGCGTGCGTGCGTGCAATTTGGAGCAGATAAATGTGGTTTTACAAGGGGACAGTTCGACATACAGAAGTAGGCTATGCAAACTGACTGCGCTTGTAGTGGAGTAAAGGAATGATGACAGTCACAAGTGACTCTTTGAGTGTACATGGAGTATTGTTTAAATACAGATTCGAGAATACATGACCTTTAACAACTTGACTGTTTCTTGTGGGCTGCAGACCTTTCCACATGTCTACCATTTGTTCATTGTTCACGCATTTCTCCATTCATCATACCAATACATTGAACCTTTACCAAGTACTGTCACCTCAATGTATAAACCATCAGATTATTTTGATTCTTGACAAGTCCATATTTGTAAAGGATGAACATTTTAAACCTTCTAAAGACCCCCCCCCCCCCAACCAGCTGACACACACACAAACACATACACTGACCTTTGTTGAGACAAAGGCCAGCCACTGTGATGTACACACACATGCACACAAAGACACACAGCAGGAAAGCATCAGTGAAGGGCAATCTTTGAAGGCCAGTGTTTTAATTTAGAGAGTAGATAACATGATGCTATCAGGACAGAGAGATGAAAAACTCAAAGACAGACAGAGAGACGAAGAAGAGGGGATGATGGGAGACAAAGATATAGACTAGATATCCAGATAATATTAATATTCTGTTAATCACTTTGATCTGTCAGTTTGTTTAAACTACAGACACTCTTGTCATTATTGTTTAAATGCAGGAGTATTTTCTCTAACTATAATTATTGTAGCTGCCGTTAAATGTAAAAAAAAAAGGGACCATCATGGGATAACATTACGTTGGAGTTCTGATGGGTTGGTTTTGGCAAATTAAAACAACTCAATCTCATTATGCTAATTTACAGTACCAAGCTTGGCATGTTATCACAAAAAATTACTGTTATTGTAACTCTGCTGTAAGAGGCTCTAACATTAAAGGTGGGGCTACGGATTCTGGTGAATGCCTGTGTATAATAAAAAACAAACACACCCCTCCCTTTACTACTCTTGATGAGTAGTTCCACCCCTCGCGTTCATCCACACGTATTACTAAGGTGCACAACTGATCTCAAAAAGTGGTTATTAGCCACCACAAAAGCTGACATTATCTGCTGACAATTTTCAATGACGAGAATCAGCTCTGACAATGAAGGTCTATTTGCTCTTGGAAAGAAGACAGTCAGACACTGATGTACATTCTCAATATACCAGTGGCTGGCTTCTGCCTGCTCAGAGAACATTACATACCGGTGTGTGGTCGCAACAGCCCACAGTGCATACCGGAGGAAACTCCTGGTCGTGTCTCCACTTTTGAAATGCCTCATTGATGTTCACTCTGTTCTTAGCCCTGTCATTATTTCATCATCTTGTTTGGGTTAGGGGAGAGTGGGGTAATGTGGGAAATCTTTTACATTTGCTCCCCTCTAGGCGAGCTAAACTGATATATCAGTAAAATTTACACATTTCCCATTAATTCAGGATCTTTTCTAGCAATGGAAATGATCAGAATGTCTTCAGGACAAAGGGCAGTGAAAATATGATTGTTTTATAAAAAGTGGTCTTGTGGACCACTTTATCCCGACTACCATAGTTAAAATCCCGACAGCTAGATTGACAACCACTAATATCGGACTAGTAACAGAATCATGGGGATTGGTCAATTAAGCACATTTATGATTATTATGATTCATGTGATCTCTTGCACACCCTAGCTTACCTGCACATTGTTTCTCTGTCCAATTGGTAGGGACAGGGATATTGATTTTCTCTGCGTATTCAAATGCCAGTTCACGGCATGGAGCAAGGCCATGGAACTGGTCAGCTAGATGTTTCAAGTATTTGGCAAGCTCCTCCTCCATCTCATCTGTGAATATTCTCTTTGACTCAGCTACTGCACCCCAGGCTCCTGATTTTACTTTCCCTTTCTCTTTTTTCTTTATGGATCTTTTGAGGGTTGTCTTATCAATATTTCTATCCCTTCCAGCTTTTCTTAAGGACTTCTTTCCTTGCATGACCTCAGCGGCTGCACTCTCCATCTCTGCGAGGGGTGTTTAGCCCCAGGTTGTCTTCCTGGTGTGTAGTTTGTTGGCATGATGGCTTTTCTACAATGTTTATGACATTAAAAATAAAACATATATAATGTAATATTGACCTAAACAATGTTTAAGACTAAACTTAACTTGTGCTTCATGGTGGGGTAAAGTGAGACACTGTCCCACTTTACCCCACAGCATTTGTCCCACTTTACCCCGAAGCCACAATTTTAGAAAAACATCTCTTATCAATTCAGGCTAATCTTCAGCTAGCATCAATCACATGGTTTTATATGTTGGAAGTTCATCAACATGTATGATATAATCAATCAATCAATCAAATTGTATTTGTATAGCCCGTATACACAAATTACAATTCATCTCATAGGGCTTTAACAGGGTGTGACATCCTCTGTCCTTAACCCTCAGCAAGAGTAAGGAAAAACTACCAAAAACCCTTTTAACAGGGTAAAAATACGTAGAAACCTCAGAGAGAGCCACATGTGAGGGATCCCTCTCCCAGGACGGACAGAAGTGCAATAGATGCCATGTGCAGGAAAACATCATCAAGATTAAAGTCTTCAAGATTAAAGAATAAAGTCTCTAGCAGCATTTGATGAGGGTAGACATCCCGAAGGACAACCCCAACATGACATGCCAAGCAGTCCCGCTGCAATCACAGTCCATGGTCTGCAACCATCCAGACCACGATCCACCATCCAGACCAGACACCACTCCAGTACTCAGTCACCGTCCACCGCCGCCCACCAGGACCCATCACGAGCCACCACCGCGGTCCTGGTCCACCGCCCGTGCCCAATGCCAACGCGACACAGGGTCCGCCACCAGCACCACGATCAGCCCACATAACTCAGAATCCGCCACACTGGATCCAACACTGCGACCCCCGGTGCGCGATCCACAAACCGCAATCCATGGTGCGGCCACAGAGGCCCTGGATCTGCGGGTGATAAAGCAAAGGGATTCCGGGGAAGGGGGATAGGGATGGAGAAGAGGAAGGAGAAGCTGGAAAGAGAAGCTCCGTGTGTCATGTGTCATAAAATAGAACAAGTTATGTTCTGCCGCACTAATTAGCTCTAACTATAAGCTTTATCAAAAAGGAAGGTTTTGAGCCTACTCTTAAATGAAAAGATGGTATCTGCCTCCCGAACTGAAAGTGGTAGATGATTCCACAGCCGAGTGGCTTGATGGCTGAAAGCTCTGGCTCCTACTCTACTTTTAGAGACTTTAGGGACGACAAGTAGGCTTGAATTCTGGGAGCGGAGTGCTCTAGTGGGTTTATAAGGTACTAACAGCTCTTTAAGGTAAAAAGGCGCTATATTATTAAGGGCCTTGAAGGTGAGGAGAAGAATTTTAAATTCTATTCTAGATTTAACTGGAAGCCAGTGTAGCGATGCTAATACTGGAGAAATGTGCTCTCTTCTCTTTGTTCTCGTCAGGACACGTGCTGCGGCATTTTGGACAAGCTGTAGAGTCTTTAACGACTTACTGCTGGAGCCTGATAATAATGAATTACAATAGTCCAGTCTCGATGTAACAAAGGCGTGGACTAGTTTTTCTGCATCTTTTTGTGAAAGGACATGTCTAATTTTTGAAATATTACGGAAGTGGAAAAAAGCGGTTCTAGAAATTTGTTTTAAGTGACTATTAAAGGATAAATCAGGATCGAAGATCACTCCCAAGTTCCTGACTGTTTCATTGGAAGCAAGGGCAATGTCGTCTAGCGCAGCTATATCATTAGATAATGTACAGTATCTCTAAGGTGTTTGGGGCCAAGTATTATAACCTCTGTTTTGTCTGAGTTTAATAAGAGAAAATTGCGGGTCATCCAGGTTTTTTTGTCCTTGAGACATGTTCGAAGTTTAGTTAATTGATTACTTTGTTCAGGTTTTATTAACAAATATAACTGGGTGTCATCCGCATAGCAGTGGAAATTTACCGAGTGTGTCCTGATAATGCTTCCTAGTAGAAGCATATATAATGAGAATAAAATTGGGCCGAGCACAGAGCCCTGTGGAACACCATGGTTAACATTGGTGCGCACAGATGACTCATCATTAATTTGCACGAATTGGGAGCGATCAGAAAAATACGATTTAAACCAGTTAAGGGCGGTTCCATTAATGTTAATTAACAGTTTGAGTCTTTGTAATAAAATGTGATGGTCAATTGTGTCAAATGCGGCACTGAGATCCAACAGAACGAGGACAGACACAAGTCCCTGATCTGAGGCTATTAAAAGGTCATTAGTGACTTTTGCCAAGGCTGTCTCTGTACTATGATTGGCTCTAAACCCCGACTGAAAGTCTTCATATATATTATTTTCCTGGAGAAACTCACACAGCTGATTGGCTACAACTTTTTCTAAGATTTTAGACATGAAGGGGAGATTAGATATTGGCCTGTAATTGGCTAAAACCTCTGGGTCTAGAGTGGGTTTTTTGAGTAGGGGTTTGATGACAGCTATTTTAAAAGACTGTGGTACATAACCTGATGATAATGACAGATTGATAATGTTAAGTAACGAACTATCAATTAGGGGCAGAATTTCTTTAAGTAATTTTGTAGGAATGGGATCTAAGATACAGGTTGTTGGTTTAGAACCTGAGATTATTTTGGTAAACTGATCACGGGTGATCAGAGAGAAGCTGTCTAAGTAATGGGTAGGATTCTCAGCCGTTTCTGAGATCTCTGTTGTTGGGAGGGTATTAGTGCCAATTGAGGGCAGGAGATGGTTGATTTTATTTCTAATAGTTAGAATTTTATCATTAAAGAAGGTCATAAAGATATTGCTATTTAGGGATCGAGGAATACTGGGTTCGGTGGAGGTGTGACTCTCTGTCAGCCTGGCTACAGTGCTGAAGAGAAACCTGGGGTTGTTTCTATTCTCTTCTATTAGTTTTGAATAGTAGGCGGCTCTTGCTTTGTGGAGAGCCTTTTTATATTCTTTAACACTATTCTTCCAGTCTATTAGATTTTCAACATGGTTGCTGGAGCGCCACTTCCTTTCTAGTTTTCTTGATAATTGTTTTAACTCATTTGTCTGGGAATTATACCACAGAGCTAATTTACTATGTTTGACATTTTTCTTTTTTAGAGGCGCTATTGAGTCTAATGTTAATCGTAATGAGTCTGCAGAGCTATCAACGAGGTGGTCGATCTCAATGGAGCTCAGGTTTTTAAAGAATTTGTTGTTTATATCTACTGCTAATACAGGTTTAAATGTAATTGGAATTATTTCCTTAAATTTAGCTACAGCACTATCAGGTAGACATCTAGAAAAGGAATTTTTTATTAATGGCATATATTCAGTTATTGAAAAATCAAAGGTTATTAAATTATGGTCTGATAGAACTAGATTGCGCGGAAGTACTGTTAAATTTTCAATTCCGACACCGTACGATAATACCAAGTCAAGTGTGTGGTTACAACAATGAGTAGGTTTGTGCACACACTGACTGAAACCAATAGAGTCTAGTATTGAAATAAATGCTACGCTAAGGCAATCTTTATTATTGTCAACATGAATATTAAAGTCACCAACAATAATAATTTTATCGGTATATATAATTGTTTCTACCTGAATCAATTTGTTTTGACACAACAGTTGATTAAGTTCAAAGCAAGAAAATTTACTTTTACATGCAAAAAACACATTTCTGTGAAAAAACATACTTTCCACAGCACCAGCACCAACTTCTCCTTCATGGCAAGGGGGGAATGGGAGGGGCTTGAAAACATAATAGTCACATGACCACAAATGTGTTCCGTTGCCTAGATACAGGGGGTGTTTCACATCACCCGATGTCCCACATTACCCCGCTCTCCCCCACCTAAAGACTGTGGTGCTTCAGTATCTAGCATTTGGAGCACTAGTGGGAAAATGATTGTGGGGTTAATGGATAGTGTTAGTGCTACATCCCTGGAGACAGTGGTGTCTGCATTTCCAGTGGCTAATAGTAATACCACAAATAATGTACAGTTATTGGACTATGAGTACATATTGGCAGAATTTGACAAATTTTAATTCATATAGCTTACCAAACCCTTTAAGGCATTTGTGCAGAAAAAACGGACCTCTTAGAAACAGCCTACTTCAGTCGATACTCTTCTCAACCACTCCTACCCCATCCCTTGAATTAAATATTTAGAAAGCTGCTAAATTTGCGCACCTATACATGCAATTCAATAGTCTTTTAGGGGACAGTGCAAGTGTATACATTTTGAAATGTGATGATACCGTACAAGAACTATGCACATGTTGTTTTGATCTCTAAGTGTGTTCTTGTGAAGGACAGTGATTTCAACAGAGGGGGAGGGAGGGATGATGATGGGGTGAGACAGTAGAGACGATGACCTGATGAGAGATGGACAGATAAGTAGACAGATAGATGGAGACAGAAACAGAGAGAGACATAGGCTGAGAGGATTAGTGTAGCAGAGGTGGTGCTCTGTAGCACGAGGACATGATACACTACAAACACATACATGCTTTGTATAGTGAGTTATTGCCAGTTGAAGGCAGGGGAGAACATTTCAAGAAATACAGCAGATTTACAGCTAAGGACACTGTTTCCTGGGAAGGTATGGTACATGGTACAGAGCACAGTGAAGGGCACACAGCATGTGTGAGATAGTTTTTATCATTTGTGGCAAGCAGTTAAAGGAAGATTCTAGTTTACTTCAACCTCTTGTGTAATTCCAATAGATGTAGCTATTGTGGCGGCATGGGTAATGGTTATCAAACTCATGCAGCTCAAAACTTAGCAATTCAAATTTATTATACAAAAACAATTGGGGTGATAACATGCCACAGTCTTGGACTTCCCCACAGTCTTTAAGATTACCCAATCCTCATGGTTGCACTTATTCTAAAGAAATGTCCCTGATTCCAATAGCATTCGAAGTGTGGGCTTGACTTGACTCAGGATCTGCTTTAAGTGACTCATTGGTGGAGGCAATGCAAGGTTTGAAGGAATTATGATGTAGGGTTCTTTCTTTCCCACCCGTCTGGCCTGTGCCCTGTAAATTTGCTCTATATCCCCAACCTATCTAACTATCTCCTGGGTTTCTGGGCTCCATAAATTGTGCAATTATCCATGCCCCTGCCTGGTTTCACACCCCCTTCATTTTCCTTAGCTCTCTTTTTCTGAGAGTTGGAAGTTTCTGATAGTGCGCATAAACCAACCCAGATACCTTGTATCTAAGCTGTGGCTTGACTACTCCCAAACCCACACTAACTGGAACCCCAAGTTGCCGATTTATATAGGAATTTCAATACAGGACACAGCAAACAATTATCAATCTGGCTCAAAGCTTGTACCACAGTGACAGATACAAGACATTTGGCCTTGAGCCTTGGAAAGTCACTTCATTTATACAAGTGAAACTCCTCCTCACACAGGAGAAGAAAGTTATCCAATCAGCTCTCTGCATGTCCTGACAGAATGCTCAGACATTCAGTCTGCACCAATGTCCAAGGGATCGTCCTTGAAGTCTATATATATATATATAAATATATATATATACACTCCTGATCAAAATCTTAAGACCAGTTAAAAAATTTCATGAATTTGCATTTTGCACTGTTGGATCTTAGGAAGGTTCTAAGTAGAGCTTCAAAATGCAAAAAGAAGAAATGGGAACAAGAGACCAAAAGTTGTGAGCAGGCAATTTATTGAAAACAACAATTTAACTCAAATAGGCTGTTCATCAGCTGATCAAAAGTTTAAGACCACAGCCTTTAAAAGCCAAAATCTGTGCAAAAAATTGGATTCCATGTCATTTCCTGTCAAGTAATCACACTGTGAAGATCTCTTGATGGCAAAGGCAAAAAAGCTCACCGTCTTTGAACATGGTAGGATTGTTGAACTGCATAAACAAGGCCTCTCACAACGGGCCATCGCTGCTGAGGTTGGACGCAGTAAGACAGTCATTTTGCATTTCTTAAAAGATCCTCAGGGTTATGGAACAAAAAAATCAAGAGGTAGACCCAAAAAAATCTCACCGGCGCTGAGCCGGAGGATCCGAATGGCTGTCCGTCAAGACACGGGACGATCCTCGTCCCAAATTAAGGCCATTACTGGTGCTGACTGCAGCCCAATAACCATCAGATGGCATCTGCGAAGGAAGGGCTTCAAAAACAAGAAACGTCTTCGAAGGCAGCGTCTCCTTCAACGCCACAAAATTGCCCGTTTAGACTTTGCAAGGGAGCACCAAACATGGGACATTCAAAGGTGGAAGAAAGTTTTATTCTCTGACGAGAATTTTTTTTACCTTGATGGTCCTGATGGCTTCCAACGTTACTGGCATGACAAGGAGATGCCACCTGAGATGTTTTCTACGCGGCACAGTGGAGGGGGCGCCATCATGATCTGGGGTGCTTTTTCCTTCAATGGAACAATGGAGCTCCAGGTTGTGCAGGGGCGTCAAACAGCAGCTGGCTATGTGGAGATGTTGCAGCGGGCATCCCTCATGACTGAGGGCCCTCGTCTGTGTGGTAACGACTGGGTTTTTCAGCAGGACAACGCTCCAATTCACAATGCCCGTCTGACCAAGACTTTTTTCCAGGAGAATAACATCACTCTTTTGGACCATCCTGCGTGTTCCCCTGATCTTAATCCAATTGAGAACATTTGGGGATGGATGGCAAGGGAAGTTTACAAAAATGGACTTCAGTTCCAGACAGTGGATGCCCTTCGTGAAGCCATCTTCACCACTTGGCGCAACATTCGCACTAGCCTTTTGAAAACACTTGCATCAAGCATGCCAAAACGAATTTTTGAAGCGATCAACAATAATGGTGGAGCTACTCATTACTGAGTCAGTTTTTGACACTTTAATTTCTGTTTTAGGAGGTTTTTTTTTTTTTTTAGCTGTGGTCTTAAACTTTTGATCAGCTGATGAACAGCCTACTTCAGTTAAATTGTTGTTTTTAATAAATTGCCTGCTCACAACTTTTGGGCTCTTGTTCCCATTTCTTCTTTTTGCATTTTGAAACTCTACTTAGAACCTTCCTAAGATTCAACAGTGCAAAATGCAAATTCATGAAATTTTTTAACTGGTCTTAAGATTTTGATCAGGAGTGTATATACATATTCACAGTAGCTGCAATTAAAGAGGAAGTGATGTAAGGACTGCTTTTTAGTGACACCCAGCTGTGGGTAAGTAACTGGTCTATTAGCCCAACGTTACAGAAGCATTGCCACAGTGACATCAGGACAGAGGGAGACCACAGGATTTATTCAATAAGCCCTTTGCTTCTTAATTAATGTTCTAATTAGACTTCTTTCCTCTCACTGCTACCAAACCAACCAACCACACACACACACACACACACACACACACACACACACAAACCACCTCACATGCCCTCACACAAGTAACACAAGAGAGGTGGTGACCTTGTGATAACCTGTGTGTTCATCGCTCAATGGCCAAGCCCAGCATCAGCACTTTACAGATCACGCACACATACAAAGAGAGTGTGTATGCTGTACACTCACATACACACCTTGGCTGTTAGCCTCCATAGTGTATGTGAGCCTCCCCCTGACAGTTGGATAATATCCACAAAGACACCATTTGAATATAGTCATCAGTGTTGCCACCCCCACTGCCTTAATGGCCATTCGGGATTAATTAATGGCTGTGAGATACTGCAGGGGAACAGAGCTTGGAGTAACGGAGGTCAAAAGAAAGCGCAAGCAGCAAAAGCCCAAATAAATGTAACAAAGAAACATGTTTGACTTTCACAGGATCCATCAACTGATGAGAGAGATAGGTAATATAGATAAAATAATATAGAATAAAGATGGTAGAAAACATGAGATTATGGCCCTGTGGATGTGGTCAAACCGGGCACCTGCTGTGACATGTTTTATTTTTTAGCTCTACCCAATTTCACTCAATTTGATAAAACTTCTGCTAATAATGATCATGTCGACTGGATGCCAGCAGCTGTAGGACAGGGCCTGTCTCAGCAAAAATAAACTAAACTTCCAACACTGTTGTATTTTAAAGTTCACAAACAGTTCTCACTATAATATAGCACTGAAATATCAGAAGTACACTCCTGTGGACATAGAGGTTGCTCAGAGAGAACCTCCACCTGTACCAGGGGAGTAATCGGCGCAGCCAATAGCTGTAAGATGATCACGGCAGAGCTGCCATGGGATGGAGAGACACATGGCAGAGAGCAAGAGAGAAAGAAACAGAAACTGCAGGCTAATTTAAGTTTGATTTATGTTTCTTCCTGTTTGAATACTAAATATGTTAAAAAGGGAATGGTTCATCTCTGGCTGCTGTTGACAGACCCCGGTGGCAACGTCCTTTGCCACAACACTAAAACAAAGCCATTATATGTACTGAATGGTGAAAATGTGCATTGTCAGGGTGGCTTTCTCTTTCACTGACTTGACATGACTTTGTGGCATGTGGCGACAATTGATCAAATGTGCTATGTGACAGGGTTATTCTTGGTTATTGCCACCATAATGGAGGGTCTTTCAGCTCATTGTTTTAAATTTGTGTTTTTGTTTAGTTCCAAAGTCTTCCAAAGTTTTTAGTCTCCCATTTGTGGAGCAGCAGGAAGTTGTGTTATGTCGTGAAAACTCAGATAAACTCACTGTATTCTGACTGCTTAGCATAAAAAAGCTAGCAACTTGTTGAAGCTACCTGCATTCACCAGAGGCCTGCACTACCACACAGCATTTGCTTTGATTATCTGGGTAACTTAAGTTTTGTAGTCTATAACGAATCTTGTTCACTTCTTATGCCTTAACGGCTAACGTGCTTCAGAGCAGGTTAAATTTGAGATAGAGGATCAACCCATGTAAAAAAACCGCCAACTTACCAATCAATTCCTTTGATACATGACATCACTGCTCTTAGAGGATCCCGTGGAACTCGATGTGGATTGTTAGGGGTTCTGTGAGGAGGACAAGGGTCTTTAGAGACCAGCAAAACCGAACTCTGATGAGTATCTTTATGAAAGATATAGATCCTCAGAGGGAATAATAAACATTTGTCAGATGCTAGAGCCAAGCATAACCAACTCAACATGTTGGGGGGGGGGGATATGTCTTTGTCTGCTGGATGGGTGTCTAAAAATATCTGCTGACAAGTCCACTTAAACTAGTGTACAATGTCTATAATGGCATACTATGTATTATATTATTCCATGTATAATTACATTGCAGACACGTGGACACAAAGGCATTGCGCATCAATGAGTGCTGTATACTTTGACTTTACAGTCGGTGTTCCTTTTCAGCTTTCTAATACATATTTTATTTATTAAGATGGTGAATATACCTTGTAAGTTAGTAGGCCTTTCCACAATTTAGGTTACCAACTACCAGTAAATGTTAGCAGGTGTTAGTGGCCACCATCGGATGTTAGGGACATAACTGTGCTCCTTAGCCTCATCAACGGTTTTGGGCTTGTTATCAATGATACAGGCCGAACTGGAGGGTAAACTGAGGCTAAAGGTAAAGCTGGCTACTGGCTTGTATGGCGGTACTATGAAGCAATTTGGACAGCTAAGTATATCAGACATTATCAGCTCTATGCCTTTTTAAACAAAGCACTGTTCCTTTTTTTGAACATAAGACAAGATGGAGAATATCCCTTGTATGTTCTACTGCCAAGTGGACAATACGGCACCACAATTTTTAAATGTACCCATCTTACAAGAAGCTGAGATGAAAAATTCTGTCAGCATGCATACTGTGTCCTAATATTCACATTTTAACTGGAATGGCACTCATAGAGTACATACCTCCCCCAAGGCCCAACAGTCCTCTTAAAATCTACCAAGCGGAACCAAATTGCTCACACTTATGGAAATCAGTCCCCTAAAAATGCCAGATTATTTCCATTAAGATCAATGAATCCTGGGGAAATTAGTGAATATCTAACAAAAATAAAATATCTCACAATGTGAAAGAAAGTGATAGAAATATTCCTGGATCTACTCTCTGATCTCGAGCCGCAAAAATTAATCACATATTCTTCCCTGACTCATACTGCATCCCTCCACCAAATGTAATGGTATTCCATTCAGTATTTCTTTTCCAACCCCAAAAAAAAATTCCTTGGCAAAGGAAGCACTGAAATGTAACAGAAAGATAATTAAAAGAAACCATAATGACTTAATTGATCATCACACGTTAAGCAATTTATCAAGGAAATACGAAAGCCTCTGGTTTCAGCTTCTGCTGGTTGAATTGTGGTTCAGAATGTCACAGGTTTATTTTAGTGGCTGCATGAGCTATACTACCAATCACATGTTCGTTTAGTTAGTAAGGTCTGTACTTGGTTGTCACCCATGCAGTGCAATTAATGAATTGTTAATTAATTAATCAGAGTGAGAAATAAAACCGGAGTTGGAATTTTCCTTGCAGGACAGCTTGTCCCAGCACTCTCATATCTGTTACTCTACCAGAGTTTCTACTGTCACATGTCTTTGACATGTGAACACATGGAAAAAAAAACACAATGTTTCAGTTTGATAAAGTATATTTATACATACATAGTATTAACATATAACCAAATCCCTTTAAAATGTTGGGTACTTTTTAGGTGTCAGGATTAAGTAATCTAAAACAAGAGAAATAAGAATACAATGACTTCAGTAACTTTGAGATGGTCTCTGTAACGATCCTATGCTGCCATCTTGTGGACAAAGATAAAATATAGCGGTATTTTTTAAAAAGTGTGAGCAGTCTCAAACGACTCAACGAGCAGTTCCAGTTTAAGATCTCAGATTAACTGGACAAGTAATTGACAAAGACAAGTATCTTAGTGAAGAGGCGCTGGGTGTGATGCACAGTGTTACACTCTAGAAAACAAAGAATTAAAGCCTTATATGCACTCAAACAGAGAATTTACATAACTTAATAACTAAATTAACCTCCCATAGCTTGGTCTTTTGATACATTAATGATATGAGTTCAGCATGTGGATTTTATGGACATTGCCTTTATTTTTTTACTTGTTTGGTTAAAAAAAGACTAAGTTGACCTCTGGTTACAACACTTGAGGATTATCATGTTCATGTATTTAAAAACTGAGAGAACTATTGTGACGACCCTCTTATTCTACCTGCCTGTGTGCTTTGCTCTGTGCTGGTGGGTGGAGCTACAGCCACCTACCTGCCCATCTGGGTGGGCCTTCCCAGAAAGCATATAAGTCTGCTCTTCTGTGAGTGTCTCTCTCTCTCTCTCAGCAGGGCCTGCTGCACTAGCCTGAACCTTCATCCTTTGTTTGGTTTGCTGCACTAACAAACACGCATCACACAACATTCTCACTCATCCACACACTTCTGACACGACTGATGCCCTTCATACTTACACACCTCACTAGTTAATGATTATGATATAAGAGTTCAGTTGAATAAATTACTTTTGACTGATAGATCTGTGTCTGATCTTCCTTTTTGTTGCCAGTCTTGAGCCAGGTGGTAACACTATCTTCTGACAAAGCAGAAAGCTTATCAACGCACTAGAATTCCAACCCAAGAGTTCTAAGAAGTCAGGCGTAGCAGCTGGTGTCAGCACGAATCAATATGGTTTATGCATAGTTCTAGACAGGTCTGGAGTGGTTACAACTGGGATACAGTATGTGTATTTGTATTAAAGTGATTCATTTTAAGGCACATGGATCCCACACTTACCTCTTAATCAATCAAATTGAGAGAAGCTGTCAAAATAATTTATAAAATTCTCAGCAGTTTCTGAGATTTCTGTTCTTGATGGTGTATTAGTGCCAACTGAGAGCAGGCTGTGGTTGATTTTATTTCTAATAGTTAGAATTTGATCATTAAAAAATTGCATAAAGATCTTGTTAGGACAGTGTTGTTGGCAGCTGAAAGGTTGTGTCTTTAATCACGTCCTATGTTGAATGACAACCAATGTATTAAAACAAATCTATTAATGCTTGTATTATAAAGTTGTTTTGGCATTCAAGGAATTTTCTGACATATTGCACTTTTTTGTCATACTTGAAGTGGCCCTCCTATGATATGACACTGCCCACTAAAACCTGAAATCAATTTGATATTGAGATTTTCCAGTATAAGCTATCAATTTGATTAAAAAAAATCAATGTGTTTCAAAAGCTCAAGTGAGTTTATCACACTCCTAGAGAATACAAAATAGTCATGAATCAGGTGAGATTTGTCTTAAACAGAAAAAGAAATGAAAAACAAGAGTGGATCACAGATGTTTGCAGTTTTCATGTTGGAGGCGGGGTGCTTTATGATTCTTCATCATATGTTAGGTGCATAAACAAACCTATAACCCACACGTTATGTTAGAGTTGACGTTCCATATTCAATTAAAAATAACAATACATTATTCCTTCATATAATTCACTTTTTTTATTTGGGTTACAGTGATGGTAGAATTTACAATTAAATTCTTGTAAATAGTATGAAACAAATTCATTCAAGCTTTTGCAGGAAACTATGAAAGATCTTCACAACTGCCCCAAATTATCCCTTAATGGAAAATGTGATGTTTGTGCTCCAGGGTTGGGGAATTTGACCACACTGGAATAAATTCATGCTAATGATGGTCAAGATAAGTTTAGATGCTGTCCTGTTCCTGCCATTGGGATACAATAGAAAATCCCTTTTTTTTTCAAAGTGTCTTTGACTATATCTAACTATAATAATACAAATATTAATACAAATATTAATAATACCAATAGTAATAATAATACCATTCTAAATCCTGTTGAGATAACGAGTGTCATGTTTCCATATTTTTGAAATACTGCAGCAGCTTTTAGAATAATTATATTTTCATTGTAATGACTTGCAGGATTTTATTTTTAACCACAGAGTATCCGTAAATTTGACCCTTCGCGTTTGACTGGTGGGTGTGTTCTGTTGGCGGACGGCAGGTGGCAGGTGGCGGTAGCGTTTCATGAATTGCAGAAAGCAAATAAAACCAGAAGAAGTACCATAGCAACGGTTAAACAAAGATGGCGGCTTTCGGCGCCGAGCTGATGTTTTGTATCTTCTGTTTAACTCTCTTGGCCAATGTTGTGACTACAGACGAAAATGTAACGAGCCACGATTTCAATGCGACTGCATCCGATGAATTTACTGTCACATCTAACGTCACAGACAGTTACACAACAACCTTGGAGGCCACAGAACCGACGCTGACCTACACCAGCACCGTTCAACCCACCGCAGCCGCCCAGCCCCTGCCCGTGTCCGGCCGGCTGCTCCTCCCTGCCACTGACGGTAATCTGTGTTCACAGCTCACTGATAACATACTGTCTCTTCTTATCACTACTGTAAGTAACGATGTCACTTGGGTCCACTTTCTGTGCTACACAGCTCTTGTGCATGTAAGAGTTTCTTTGTTAATAACTCATACAAACATTAACAATCTCAGCTACAACCATCTGCACTTCAAGTTGGTTTATTCAGAGCTCACTGACCCTGATCAGATAAAGTTTCTCAGCAGGATGACGACACTTTATAAACCGTGGTTTGTTGTGTGTCAGCTGACAGGTTGTGTCCCTGTGACGAACACAGCGGTGCGTGTGACATCAACTGCTGCTGTGACACAGAGTGTGATGAGGAGCTGCCTCTGTTCACCGGCTGCTCAGTGTCCACCGTCAGGCAAGTGTCCCGCTGCTCAGCGCGGCAGCATGTTCTTGCTCCCTGCTTGTATTTCAGTAGAGACGCAGCTAAAGGCGTGTTCCGTTATACTCTATCTATGTAATGCTACTTTTAGTGAACAAAAATAGCAGGATATCAGCAAAATAATGTAAAGCATATGTATTGACATAAACAGCAATAAGCAAAGAAGACAGTTAATTTTTTCAAATAATGATCAACTGTATCAAATAATGGTACATCTGCAAATAGATGCTATTCACAATTACATGCCAGGTAAAAAACACTTTGAGGAAGGGTTAAAAAACTTCCATGTTCAGTTAGACTTAATTCCCTGTACATTTCCACTGCACTGTCAGTACAACAACACAATCTGTGATATAACAATCCACTGCTCTCATTATAACAGAAATTCTCTTTTTGAGGGTTAGGGGCAGAAGATGTCACAGTTGATTGATTGATTTTTTTATTCACCACTTCCATTCCACAGTTTTTCAAGTGTAGTGATGTTACTTTTACTGAAAACTCCCTGCAGACGTTTCATTGAAATGATGAACATTGACAAGGAGTTAGCTCTTCAAATGCATTTGATGTCGCACTTCCCTGCAGGAAGTGTTTACGCAATGGTATCTTAACGGCAATTAGAATAAAAAATGACTGGCTGTAATAAGTGTATAAAAGCATTACTGTTACAGAGGAGAAAGCTAGAGCAGCAGAGTATTGGGTAAGACACAACTCTTGTTTTACTGATGAGGTTAGGTTGGAACATTTTAAAATGTCCAATTAAGGTCTGATTTTCGGTGTGGTGTTGCAGTGGAGTAACTTAAAGGCCACTATTTTAAGGTAATACTCACGTTAAATTACATGCTTGTTTGTTTACATGTGATATTTATCAGTATGAATATGAATCTTAATGTTTTTCCAAGTTTACACATGAAATGTTTTGTTTGTCATTTTGATTGCAGTGGCAACAAACAGCTTTGCAGCTGTGATGTAGCGTCGTACTCTCTGAGGAGCACCATAGACGGCTACTCACAGCTTCAGCCATCCGTCAGGAAGGAGACAAATTATGACATTTTTTGTATTCAGTCACAAAATCGTAAGTTATCAGTCAGTATGTTTCTTTCAGGTGTAGATTTAAATTTATGTCAATAAGGCTGGTGTTATTTTTTCTTGTTTTTTCAGAATATGCAGAATATTATTGCATATATATATATATATATATATATATATATATATATATATATATATATATATACTACGTTCAAAAGTTTGGGGTCACTTAGAAATGTCCTTATTTTTCAAAGAAAAGCACAGTTTTTTTCAATGAAGATAACATTAAATTAATCAGAAATACACTATACATTGTCAATGTGGTAAATGACTATTCTAGGTGGAAACGTCTGGTTTTTAATGAAATATCTACATAGGTGTATAGAGGCCCATTTCCAGCAACTATCACTCTGTTATGATACGAGTCGGGTGGACCCCAGAGCGGAGGCAAAACACTGCCTCCGCCAGGAGGTGGTGCGTTCAATGATGTTTATTTATTATAGGGAAAAGCAGAATGCTACGGGTGCTTATAGCTCCGAGAGTTCGTCGGAGGAGCAGGAGGGCAGGATGCCGTGGTTGCTGGTAGCTCCGAGAGATCGTCAGCGGGGAGGAAGAGCAGGAGAACGGGGTCCTGGAGGACAGGAGAAACAAACACGGAGGTTACTAGGTAGCAGGAGACGCAGACTGCGGGGCCGAGAACGAGTATCTACCATGGTTGTGACAAGGACGAACTGGCGATGCTGCACCTGAGGGAAAAGGAGAGAAGAGAGGAGGAGGGGCACTGGAGGCACAGGGAGCTGTGACACACTCAGTGTTCTAATGGTACATTGTGTTTGCTAATCGCCTAAGAAGACTAATGGATGATTAGAAAACCCTTATAAACCCTTGTGCAATTATGTTTGCACAGCTGAAAACTGTTTAGCTGTTGAGAGAAGCTATAAAACTGGGCTTCCTTTCAGCTAGTTGAGTATCTGCAGCATCACATTTGTGGGTTCCATTCGATCTCTCAAAATGGCCAGAAAAAGAGAACTTTCCTGTGAAACTCGCCGGTCTATTCTTGTTCTTAGAAATGAAGGCTATTCCATGCGAGAAATTGTGAAGAAACTGAACATTTCCTACAACGGTTTGTACTACTCCCTTCAGAGAACAGCACAAACGGGCTCTAACCAGAGTAGAAAGAGAAGTGGGAGGCCCCGGTGCACAACTCAGCAAGAAGACAAGTATATTAGAGTCTCCAGTTTGAGAAATAGACGCCTCACAGGTCCTCAACTGGCAGCTTCCTTAAATGGTAGCCGCAAAACGCCAGTGTCAATGTCTACAGTGAAGAGGCCACTCCGGGATGCTGGCCTTCTAGGCAGAGTGGCAAAGAAAAAGCCATATCTGAGACTGTCCAATAAAAAGAAAAGATTGATATGGGCAAAAGAACACAGACATTGGACAGAGGAAGATTGGAAAAAAGTGTTATGGACAGACGAATCAAAGTTTGAGGTGTTTGGATCACATAGAAGAACATTTGTGAGACGCAGAACAGGTGAATAGATTCTGGAAGAGTGCCTGAAGCCATCTGTCAAGCATGGTGGAGGTCATGTGATGGCCTGGGTCTACTTTGGTGCTGGTAGAGTGGGAGATTTGTACAAGGTAAAAGGGATTTTAAATAAGGAAGGCTATCACTCCATTTTGCAACGCCATGCCATACCCTGTGGACAGCGCTTGATTGGAGCCAATTTCCTCCTACAACCGGACAATGACCCGAAGCACACCTTCAAAGTATGCAATAACTATTTAAGGAAGAAGCAGGCAGCTGGTAAGCTTTCTGTAATGGAATGGCCAGCGCAGTCACCAGATCTCAACCCCATTGAGCTGTTGTGGGAGCAGCTTGACCCTATGGTACGCAAGAAGTGCCCATCAAGCCAATCCAACTTGTGGGAGGTGCTTTAGGAAGCGTGGGGTGAAATTTCTACAGATTACCTCAACAAATTAACAGCCAGAATGCCAAAGGTCTGCAATGCTGTAATTGCTGCAAATGGAGCATTCTTTGACAAAAGCTAAGTTTGAAGAACAAAATTAATATTTCAAATAAAAATCATTATTTCTAACCTTGTAAATGTCTTGACTATATTTTCTATTCATTTTGCAACTCATTTGATAAATAAAAGTGTGAGTTTTCATGGAAAACACGAAATTGTCTGGGTGACCCCAAACTTTTGAACGGTAGTGTTTATATGATTGTATTTTGATA
This sequence comes from Pleuronectes platessa, assembly GCF_947347685.1. Classification (NCBI taxonomy): domain Eukaryota; kingdom Metazoa; phylum Chordata; class Actinopteri; order Pleuronectiformes; family Pleuronectidae; genus Pleuronectes; species Pleuronectes platessa. The sequence continues at coordinate 2,360,332 of NC_070633.1, forward strand.
CCAGTGTCTCCATTTTCAAGTCCTTCTGTATTATTCTTTGTAGGTATTGATGGATGGTCTCATCCCTCACCTTCTCTTCCAACCGACAGTAACTTTGATACGCTGTTTAAACAATTTACCAGCTTCCTCTTCGGCTTGGAGGAAAACACTGCAGAGCTCCAGGTCCCATCTGGATACCAGGTACTTCTTTTCTGATGTAGTAACTGCTGCTCCTTTTCTTCATTAACATACTTAACATCAGATTCTGATGTTCTCTTTGTTTTCAGTATGGGGATGTGATGGTGACGGCAGGGGAAGATGGAGACAGAGGGATGTTCTGGTTGCCCGCTCCTGGTGTCACTGCTGATTGTGTGGACACAAGTCCTGCAGGTAGCTTCTACTCACCCTTGTGACACTGTCACCTCAGCTGAACTGTGGCCACTGTGGTCCCTCTCTCCTCTCTCTTCTCTCTCCTCTTTTCCAACAATGTCTCCTCTCCTCCCCATTTTTCACCGCTCACCCCAACCGGTTGAGGTAGATGGCACATTGAGTCAGGTTCTGTTAGAGGCAACAGTGGCTCAGTGGTAGAGTGGGTTGTCGAATAACAAGAGGGTCGGTAGGTCAATCTTTGGGCATTGAATTGAGACCAAAATTGCTCCTGATGGCTCTGCTGGCAGTGTGTGTGATGTGCGTCAGAGAAAGTACTCTACATAGATGCACTGTATGAAGTGTGTGTTGTGTGTGTGTGTGTGTGTGAATAGCAAAACGTTATGTAAAGCACTTGGAGTGGTCAGCAAGACTAGAAGGCAGACCAGACCATTACAGAACTATTACCTGTCTGTTATTTAAGGCTAATCAGTACAAGGAACTTCTGATGTAACAATCACTGGATCACTCCATCAAACAGTCAGATGTTTTCAGTGTGTTGGAACAGTAATTTATGGTCACCTTTACTTTATATTTTTTTGAATTTATTTGCTGAGACTGTGTTTCTGCTCTTTGTTGTCATCGCTGTGCTGTATTTTCTTTTCTTTTTAGCTTTTTTTGTGGTAATGCTACACAGTTTTCTAAAATGTTCTCAATTTACTTTCTTATCTAAGCAAACCCAACAGTAGCAATTGTCATGGACAATTTGTGGGTCAATTTGAGTATTGTCATAATTCACACAGCCCACAACAAATAAATTGCAACACAAATAAAATTTAAACACAATTTCTTGGATGATAAGTTTGAATGACACCCTGTAGAATCTGAGCCACCCAGCAGATATATACAGCACAGTGGTGTAGTGATGTTTCCTCTGAAACATGAGCATGAAATAAAAAATGTTTTGTTTAAAACTGCATCAAATAAGCATCTCTCAAATCCACAGCTTGCTATGTCGGGTTATTGTTTGTTAAAGGAAATAAACTTATCGTACTACTGTATACTAGTTTCTTATTTCCAACATGCTCAAGAGAGTTTATAAATTAAGTATTTAACAAATTTGCTTTAATTTTGAACCTTTTTCGCGACAGCCTTCTTAAAAGATGACAGCAGAGGGTGTTCCCGGCGTGTAAACCTCGATCAGGACTGCAGCTCTCTGCCAGCCCTCAAAATGGGCACCTACACTGACGTCCAGCTCTTAACTGTGAGTCCCACTCTTACTGCTCTACCTGTTTGCTCCTGAAAGAAAGTCCACTCTCAAACACTCTTACGCTCACATAATATGATGAACGTACTTCAGGAATTTATCTGTGATTAAGGGGGCACTCCACCAAACTTTCAATGCAAACAATAGTTCCTTACCTTTTTGGAAATGCAATGCGTAATGACTGACACGGAATGTTTTTGGGATGGACTTTTAATTCCCTCCTTTTTGAAAAAATAAAGTAACGTGACTGTCAATAAAATAAATTAAACAAGATTAACAATCAATTGTCTCGCTCACTGCACTAAGAAAGTTATTTTAAAGATGTTAAAATATTTTTTTTCCTACTCTACAGGGGACGAATAAAGATGCAGCAGTAAGTATTAAATTATTTTATTTGTTTAACCAACAGACACAAAACATTATAATGATTCTGAATTATCTGGCTCTAGCTGCTTAAAGCAAATTAACCCAAATCCATAAATTGGAATTAGTAAATCACATTTTTCTTCACAGAACCTACGGACCCACGTCTCAGTTAACAGTTTTCATCACATTGTATTAGTATTTTGTTAGAAACAGACAATGTAGATGACATAAACAAAATCAACAGTGCATGTATTGAGTAGTGACTAAACACACTCAAATATGAAAAAAACTATATGTGTGTCTATGTGTTTGTGTGTTGTTCTCACTTTTACTGAGTCTAAGCTGTCGTGAAATATATTTTTCTTTCTGCGAGACCTTAAATCATCCATGCTTTTACCGAACATTTATTGTGTAAAGTCTAAGTCCTGGTTAACTTTTATTGTCATTCATCCTCATACTAAGTTTTCAACTCAGGGAAATGTCTTGCCTCACGGACCAAAATACAAAAATACATAGAACATAACAAGAGAACAAGACTAGGAAAGTGAGTGTTTTGCTGGTGATAAGGATGCTTTTCACATATGAATGTAAACAGTGAAAAATTGACTTAACAAATAATACTAAACACATTATAAACAGGAGAGAAAATAAAGCAGTGATCTGCGCTGTTGTAATTGTCATATTGTTAATGTGAATAATTATAGAATATAACTTAATGACCATAAAAACTATATTGAGTATATTAATACAAGTAATAGTACACATTGCTTGTATAATATTTTAATAGTTTAAAGTATATATTATAATAGAATAATAATAGAGTACTATAATATCCAATTTAATTATATTTTATTTGTATTACGTAAATCCTAATATACATTATCTAAAGGCACTATTAATAATAAAAACTGTTATCCTGCAGCTCTGGCATAAGACTTACCTGCAAAGATAGCGAGAGAAAGAGAGAGTAATGGAGAGAAAAAACAGTGTTTCTCTAAGATGTTAATCCCAATTACAACGACCTCAGTTTTGTCTGAATTTAGAAGTAAGAAGTTTTGGGTCATCCAGGCCTTGATGTTTTTGAGACATTCCTGAAGTTGAACTAAGTGATTAGATTCATTAGGCGTCATAGATATGTAGAGCTGGGTGTCATAAAGACCTGTGAGACAAATTGTGATTTGAGAATATGGGCAATACAAATTAAATTTGATTGATCGATTGATCTGCTTAACAATTGGAAGTGTATGTGGTGCTAACTGATGATGTTGCCTAAAGGGAGCCTATATAAGGTGAAGAGTATCGGTCCGAGGACAGAACCCTGTGGATCTCCATGACTAACTTGTGTGTGAATGGAGGAGTCATTGTTAACATAGACAAATGGAAATCTATCTGTTAAATAGGGTTTTAACCAGTCTTCACCCCTACATGTTGGTCCAGTCTCCGTCACAGATATCTTTTGATCTATGGTGTCAAATGCTGCACTAAGATCCAAAAGGACTATAGAGACAAGTCCATTATCTGATGCCATGAAAAGGTCATTAGTGACTTTTAAAAGTGCTGTGTTTGTGCAGTGATGGATTCTAAATCCTGACTGAAAGTCTTCAAACAAACCATTACTATATAAGTTATCAAATAACTGGTTAGCAACAGCTTTTCAAGGATTTTAGAAATGAAGGACAGTTTTCATATGGGTCTCTAATTAGCTTAAACCTAAAAGCTTGTGGTAAGTAGCCGGTTAACAAAGACATACGGGCGGCTGTGGCTCAGGGCGGCTGTGGCTGAGGGGTAGAGTGGTTGTCCTCCAACCTGAAGGTCGGCAGTTCGATCCCCAGTCTGACCCATCTGCATGCCGAGGTTTCCTTGAGCAAGATGCTGAACCCCCGAATGGCCCCTCATAGAATAACAAAGCGCTGTGAATAGCTGCACTGTATGAATGTGTTTGTGAATGGGTGAATGTAAAACTGTACTGTAAAGCGCTTTGAGTGGTCATCAAGACTAGAAAAGCTTTTACTCTTGATGACCACTCAAAGCGCTAAATAAATACAAAACCATTTACCAAACCATATTAATCAGATTTAATATGGAACTGTCAATTATGGGGATAACTACCTGAAAAAGTCGAGTTAGAAGTTATGAGTAGTGAAGTCAGTTCAGAAAGTTCTATTGAACAAAAGTGGTCAAAATATAAATCTGGTGCTACAGGTGGTTCTATGGTTTCCTTACTAGACAATGTATCTGGGCTATTCATGGGGAGGAGGTGGTGGATTTTTTCCCTAATCATATTGTGACGACCCCTTCCACCCTCACCTGGACACTAGGTGTCCCTGTTCTTCTTTCCCCTGAGCTGTAGGTGGAGGTGACGTCAGCGTTAATCAGTGCACACCTTAAAGGGGACATATTATGCCCATTTTACCACAAGTTGATATGGTTCCTTGGGGTCTTAATGAAATGTCTGTAACATATTTTGGTCAAAATACCACAAGGATCATCTAAAACAGCCCTCCTCAGATTGAACTGTTTTGAGTGGTCCCTCTTTCACGAGATACAAGCACCCAGATTTTTAGCTATCCATTACCTCTGTAGTAATATGGCTACTGGAGACGAAGATACAATCTTGCAACCATTTCGTTTTGAACCAGAGTCAGGTGGGCCGAAGCCTGGCTGCGAGAGCTCAGCTTCCCAGCGCAGCCCCGCAGTGGAAGCAGTGGGAGCAGTGGGAGCTTGAGCTGGCGCAGCAGCAGCATCCTTCCACACTGTTGAGTCAACGTTTAGAGTTGTCCCGGGGGTCCCTTATTTATGCGGCCACTTAAATGTCTGACGGGTAGCAGCAGCGAGTAGCAGTAGCGAGCTAACGCTAGCCGGGGAGCCTGGCTCGCTAGTGTTAGCTCGCGAGCTAACCGGGCCGGTGGAGCCCGGCTAGCATTAGCTCGCTCGTCCAAGGCCATGTAGCGAGACTCCCTACATGGGCATGGTGTGACTACGACGTTTATTTCGGTCGTAATCCCATTCGACGCACTCTAGCGTATCGTTACTGACATAGAAGAACCACAACAAATCGCTGGAGTTTTTTTCCAGAGCTTTTGGTACGGTAGACATGCCAAATACCCAAATTAACGTGTAGAGGCACTATAAAAGTGGAATTTTCATAATATGTCCCCTTTAATTATAATAAATATGTGGTCAATGTCTAAATATCCCATATAAGTGACAGTGCAAGCTTGTGAACTTGTCCATTTTAAGAATATGGTGTTTTTATGTTATGGATGTTAACATGGTGTTAAGAGTCTAACAACTTGGGCAGAGAAGCTGCTCCAGTACCTCATACTGCTGTTATTGATGCTGTGCAACCTGATGGCACAGGCACAGTCTTTGGGAGGGGTTCTTCATTGTGGAAGAGGGAGAGAGAGGCCTCTCTAATGCCCTCAGCTGTCATCACAATGCGTTGCAGGGTCTTGAGTTGAGAGGGTCACGAGATGCAGCTGACAATGTTAGTCTCTACACTTCCTCTACACAAAGGAGAGAGGATGGGCCATGGGAGACTAGCTCTATTCAGCGGCCACAGAAAATGGACTGCAGCGTTAGTGTTGAGGCAGCAGGTGAAGTCATCATTGAGGTGCACACCAAAAATTTGCTGCAAAGCAGCTGAGGAGCAGTGGAGAGTGGTCAACTTATGTCTTCCTGATATTCTACATTAAGAGGAAGGTTGTATTTGCATCATCTCAGCAGTTGCTCCACTTCCTCACTTCCTGATGAGGCCTATTATTGTTACATCATCAGCCAACTTGATGATGGGGTTGGATTCAGACTTGGCTGATCAGTTATGGCTTTGCAGCAAGTGGGCTGAGCACACAACATTAGGGGGCTGGTACTTGTGGTCAGCATGATGGTGTCTGATGTTCTGCTACTGGCTTGCACTTTCTTTAGTTTCTCTGTCAGAAAGTCTGGAGTCAAGTTACAGAGGGAAGTGTCAAAGCCCAGTAGTGATGGTTTCCTCACCAGTTGCTGGGGGATGATTGTGTTGAATCCTGAACTGAGGACAACAAACAGCCTTACACAGCAAGGTCTGATAGGGCTGATTGCAGAGTGTACACAAATACATTGCCAGTGAAGCAGCTGGGGTGGTATGCAAAATTATTTTGAGGTGGGGAGGGAAGATTGAATGTGTCTCATGTAGTCGCAAAAAAACATAATGGGTTAGTGCTATTATGAGTGGTAATCATAAAGATCATAAAGTCACAAAGTCACAGTCTACTTCTTTGGCACTGTTGTTATGTGATGTTCCATTTTAACAGATTTATACTTAAGTTATTTCCTATCACAAACTTTACCAACAATATCATCTATGCTAATTGATTGTTCATTGCAAACTCTCCATGATACCATCCATATTACTGTCAGTTATCCTTCATTCAAAATCTTTCAAAATATACCATTACAGCATCTGATTAACCAGCAAATTTAGCAAGACACAGACATTTGTTTTGCGCAGTTGGAACATAGTTGCAGAAGCACAGGCGGAACTTTGAGGTTTACTGCTGCAATGCAAGTATAGGAACAATTACACTTTTCTCAGCTCTCCACTCTGCTCCCAAGAAGGAGGAAGTTATCAGATATTTTCACATTGGCACTGACAACACACTTTGTTAACCTTACTGTTTACTGAGTAGTTTTTGCAGAATAATCTTTCTATGATACAGAATATTATGAAACTGAACATACCACGACTTGTTTGAAATATGTATTAAGTACAATATATAAACAATGAACATCATATGTGTTTTTAGTCAAATAACCCATTGTTTCTAAAAACGAGCACTATTAGCTGGGCTCATAGCAACGAAAAAATTGTTAGAAGCGTAATCCCTCTCTTTTTGTGCTTGGGTTCTGTTGGACATTGTAAACTTACAGTTGTTGACTGTCCGAGTTAACGGAGCAAAGGAATCAGTTAAAGAGGCTTGTTCCCCCCGCAATGGAACTTCTGAAGGAATTGGTGGCCTAAATCAGGGGGATAGGATGGTGGAGCTAATTTCTTCCTTAGCAATTTATTTGATTTTGATTTTATTATTAATTGAGCTTTAAGTTTTTTATGTATTTGCGTGTATTTTTGTTCATTTTTTTATAAAACTGAAAAAATAAGATTTAAATGTTGACCATATTTAAAACACATAATATCTAGTCTTATTATTAATAGCTATGATATAATACAGGTCCCTTAAAAACTGAAAATGAGTCGTATAGTGTGAAGTCAGGCTATAAATTAACTTAAGTGTGTGTTCTTGATGTCCTCCAGGTTGTTCCTGTGGAGGTCGCTTCAGTCATCCTGCAGTCTCTAGAGGGGACTCAGACTAAGTGGAACATGAGTGGAGGAGAAAACCTCAGTCCTGTTCTCCTGAACCCAGGACTCTGTGCTAATGTAGTGCTGAAGGCGAGTCCACAACTTGACAGTTTGTGGGATATTACACATATTTATGGATACAAAACATTTTTGATACAGAGTCATTTTAAACTACCAAAACATTACAAATATTCAATGTCAGATTTAATTAATTCTTAAGCAGTTTGATCTTGTCAGGGTGGAAAAACTACATCATAAGACACACTAGCACACTAGTACAACCAAATGCTCTCCAGTACAACAGCCCCACCTTAAGATCTATCTTTACAAATTCATTATGTCAGAAATTAGTAAATATGGTAAGAAGCTCATAGGTAAGGGATATGTACTGTCATACTTAATGGTGTGTTTGTAATTTTATTGGATTGTTGACACATGTATATTATTATAATATTGCTGGTACATAATTAAGTGGAGAAAACACTACACCCGGAACTAAATACATCCACAGAAACTAATTACAACACAAATAAAAAGTTGGTTGTCTGCTGGCATTTTGTTTCCTCAGGTTGTATACGCCATGAAGTACAACCCAGCCGGTAAGATAGTGAATGTGAGCGTATCTCTGATACTTGGATTTGTTCGTGAAACAGCCCTGTCCCTTAAACAGGAGTTTCAAATCACCTTTCTCCAGGTACTGTCACTCAACCACATATTTTTGCTGTATCACAGGTTGTTATGCAAACGTTTGTTTGTGCTGTTCTGCAATCAGAATCTGCAATTTTTACAAGGTACTGTATTTAGCTGTACTTACTAAGTATGTTTCCTTTTAATATCCTATGATTTGATGAATATAACCTCTTGGTTGCTCACTGTTTTTTGTTGTTGATATGACTGCAGTTAAAGAGCCATTTGAATGTTGTTGTTTTTTTTATCTCAATATTGCTAAAAGTGAAGCATTGTCAATTTCTCTGTAAAGCTGAACAGGTAAAGTTCTCAGAAAATGGAAAATAAATTCAATTTAAGTTCTGTTGGTAGATAATGTACATTAATAAACTACAGCTGTCACTAGGGATATCATCACCTGACAATAAACCAGTAAAGATTTTATCAAGAACTTAAATACCTTAATTATTTTGAATTCATCAATCCAGACATAATTTTTTCTGTCACTTAAGGCCAGATCCTATTGATGAATGAATTACATCACTATAGGAATCATTGCTCTATACACCTGGACGTACCAAAGAATGTATTATGACTCACAATAAATGCATGTGGTAATTGTGGACCCACTGCTTTCCTATCATTCCTTAACATGTATGAGCTACTAAGGATCATTTGATGTAAAAACCCTCCATGTGAATCAACCAAACAATTGTATTCACAAATCACATTTTTCCTCATAGGGCTGTTCAAGAAGCAAAATCTTCTGCCCTTAACCCTCAGCAAGAGGAAGAACCACCAAAAATAATTTTAACAGGGGTGGGGGTGGGGAAATTGAAACCTAAGATGGAATCGAATGTGACGGATCTCTCAGGATGTACAGAAGTGCAATATATGTCATGTGTAATAGAGCACAACAAAATACCACTACAGCATTCATGATTAAAGACAGCGTCTAACATAAATGGAGCTGTATATTTATGTTTAAGTCTTTATATATAAGACGAATGACTATTGTAATGATAGTGGTATTGCAAATTCTGTTATCATATGCGAGTAAGCATATTGTTTATTTAAGCAATCAAGTTGTAATCATAATCCATGATCAGTTGCAACCACCATCCTCGATGTGGCTGCAGCTGTGATCTTTATCTGCAATGATAAAACAGGACTCCACAGAAAAAGTCAAGTCAGTAACATTTATTAATAAGCCATAGCACCATAGCTAAGAGCTGGTCCATGTAGAAAGTCACATATTACTAATAAATGAGCATCAAAGTTAGATTTTCACCAAAAGTGATGAGAATATTACTGGCGAGGGTGTCTCCAGATTATTCACTTATGGAGCTGATTTATTAAAAGTCAAGGTCAACAAGAATGTCGTCCAAAAAGCCTGTTCTCAAATACTTTTCCATAAACAAGAGAAACAATCTAAAACTTATATTGATCAAGAAAGTATTCCCCATCATTTGATGTGATAAGATAAGTGACCTATTAAGAAGTCAAAGGAAAATTGCGTCATACATAGTTAAAAATTACTTTAAAAGTATCTCAATTCTATAGGGCTCTAGATGCAACCTCAAAAATTAATGTCTGGTCATGTGGGAGGTATGATGTCATCATCATCATCACTTTTGAGTCAGCAAATTACATCATATAGTGTACGAATGCATTATGTTTTGCAACCAATCTACAGCTTATTTATATTAACAAACATTCATATGGTTTAAATTATTTCATGATGACATCATTATGAAATGGCAGAATTACAACAAACACACCATAACATTATCTGATTGGGGTATAGTTGGCGGTGCAGTATATGCATTGCACCTCTGATGCTCTGATTGGTGATTTATCTCATCATCATTATCAAAAAACTAAATCAGAATATTTTTACATCTAAATCTCAGTCTTTTCTCTGCCTGTAAACAATTGACTCATCTTACACTCAGTGGTATTTACTAATTTTGTGTCCAATGATATTGACTGCCGGCTTTTTTGAGAATAAAGGACGAGATGTTGAATATCCCTTGTACGTTTGAAGGTCTTCTGCACAATTGAGGTTACCAACTACCAGTAGATGTTAGCAGGTGTTAGTGGCCAACAGCAGATGATAGGAAAATAACTGTGCACCTTAGCGCTATCGAGTGTTTTGGGCTTGTTATCAATGATAGAGGCTAATTTGAGGGTACACTGAGGCTAATGGTAAATCTGACTGGCTACTGGCTTGTATGGTGGTACTATGAAAGCCATGTGCCTCACTCAGTAGTTCAGACATCATTAGCTCTATGCCTTATTAAACTAAGCACTGTCCCTTTTTAGAATATAAGACAAGATTGAGAATACATAATACACGTTCTGGCGCACTAATTAATACCTACCGCTAATTGATGTAATCGGATGTTAATGACCAACAGCAGAGTTTAGGGACACATCTTCAGTTGTGTCCCTTAGTGTCATCAGGTGTTTCGGTCTTTAACATGTTATTTTTGACAATAAATATAAATGTGTCTTTTGTCTGTTATACAGCAGGATGTTGAGGAGGTGGCTGTGGATTATAGTGGAAATCCAGGTTATGTGGTTGGACTGCCTCTTGTGTCTGGAACAAGAACACATGAATATCCTTTATCTGAATCATTGACAGTGCTCTTCCACAGCAGTAGTAGGTTGTGCAGTGGTGGCTGAGAAGGGTATGAAGGGATATTATGATGTGCTATAAGTTTCAGGATTTATCCTTAGCATTCATCTTCACTGGGATTGTCAGAAGCATCGACTCTAGACAAACACTGTCTCTTCTGGATGCAGCTGAGGATCAAGACTGTCTGCGTGGTCTACATCAGCGCTCCCCTGTCCTTTTTGGTCTGGATTCTGTGTCTGGCTGCACATTAAGGCAAGGCACACTGACCAAATCCTGTTATTGTGTATAGCTACAATATCTTGTTTAGAATTGGGGTGATTTGTCTTGTTCCTGCAGACTGGAGGATACTGCCAACTGCTCCCTGGTCTCCCAAGTTCTCCTGGATGTTCTGAGAGGACCAAACTATCCCCAGTATGTGGCTTCTTTTGGAAACTCCCCATTAAACAATCCACTGGACTGGGTGCAAATCAGCAGCTTCCATCCTGGGGTAAGCACACTTTTGAAAACAGAGAATAGTCAAATCCTGAGTCTGAGTTATATAAACTCAGTCCCTCCCATTCCTGTGAACACAATGTCTCAAGAATACCCTGAGGAAATGTCTTCATCTTTGGTACAAATATGCCCTTGGACTCAAGGAATAACTGATTAGACTTTGGTGGTCAAAGGTCAGGTCACTGTGACCTCACAAAGCAACTTTTTGGCCTTGTGAAGGTGATACCTCTCAAACACAGTGAAGGAATCTTTTCACATTTGGCACAAATATGCACTTGGACCCTTGTATTCACTGATTACACTTTGGAAGCCAAAGGTCACAGTCTCCTCAAGTTCCTGGGAATGTAATATACAGTGCTGTGAAAAAGTATTTGCCCCCTTCCAGATTTTAATTTTTTTTGCATATTTGTCACACTTAAATGATTCAGATCATAAAACACATTTTAATATTGGACAAAGATAACCCAAGTTAGTACAAAATGCAGTTTTTAAATGATGATTTAACTTATTAAGGGAAAAAAGCTATCCAAACCTACCTGGTCCTTTGTGAAAAAGTAATTGCCCCCTAAACCTAATAATTGTTTTTTCTACCCTTGGCGGCAACAACTGCAATCAAGCATTTGCGATAACTGGCAATGAGTCTTTCACATCGCTGTGGAGGAATTTGGCTCCCTCTTCTTTGCAGAATAGTTTTAATTCAGCCATATTGTAGTTTTATTTAGTATAAACGGCTTGTTTAAGGTCATGCCACAGCATCTCAACTGGATTTAAGTCCGGACTTTGACTAGGCCACTCCAAAACCTTCATTTTTTTTTTTTTTTGCCATTCAGAGGTGGACTTGCTGGTGTGTTTCGGATCATTGTCCTGCTGCATAACCCAAGTGCGCTTGAGCTTGAGGTCACAAACTGATGGCCAGACATTCTCCTTTAGGATTTTCTGGTAGAGAGCAAAATTCATGGTTCCATCATTATGGCAAGTCGTCCAGATCCTGAAGCTGCAAAGCAGCCCCAGACCATCACACTACCACCACCATGTTTGACTGTTGGTATGATGTTGTTTTTATGAAATGCTGTGTTGGTCAGCAGTGGCTTTTGCCTTGGAACTCTCCCATTGATGCCATTTTTGCCGAGTGTCTTTCTTATTGTTGAATCACGAACACTGACCGTAACTGAGGAAAGTGAGGCCTGCAGTTCCTTAGATGTTGTTCTGGTGTCTTTTATGACCTCCTGGATGAGTCGTCGATGTGCTCTTTGAGTTATTTTGGCAGGCTGGCCACTCCTGGGAAGGTTTACCACTGTTCCAAGTCTTCTCCATATGTGGATAATGGCTCTTACCGTGGTTCACTGAAGTCCCAAAGCCTTAGAAATGGCTTTGTAACCCTTTCCAGACTGATACATGTCAATTACTTTGTTTTTCATCTGTTTTTGAATTTCTTTAGATTGCGGCATTATGTGTTGCTTTTGAGATCTTTTAGCCTACTCCCCTGGGTGAGACAGGTTCTATTTAAGCAATATCTTTATTCAACAGGTCTGGCAGTAATCAGGCCTGGGTGTGGTTAGTGAAATTTAATTCAGCTTTCAAAAAAATTTTGTTAATCACAATTCATTCATGATTTATCATGGGAGGGCAATTACTTTTTCACATAGGGCCAGGTAGGTTTGGATAGCTTTTTTCCCTTAATAAATGAAATCATCATTTCAAAACTGCATTTTATATTAACTCTGGTTATCTTTGTCTAATATTAAAAAAAAATTAATGATCTGAAACATTTAAGTGTGACAAATATGCAAAAACATAAGAAACCAGGTAGGGGGCAAATACTTTTTCACAGCACTGTAGTAAGACTGCCCGTAGTAAATTTTATAACATCTGGTACATTCACTTTGACTCTCTGATTTACTGAACCGATTTTGGTGGTCAAAGGTCAAGTTCATGGTGGCCTTATATAAATCTGGGTAAATAAGTATGTAAAAATATACTACCTAATACTGGACATACTACGCTTTTAAAATACATTTTAAGGATATTGTGTGAAAAATAAGTTTGAGCATGTTTTTTCCAGCGACCCCCAATAATTTTGTTGTTGAGGCTTTCAGGGGGTCTCAAGTGTCAATCAAGGGTTCTCATGGCCCTGAGACGCCCCGTATTTCGCACCACAGGTGTCATTGCTTATCATCTGGCTAATACCAACCATGGTGAAGCTGGTGGGGCGTCATCATGCATAGGAATGCTATATAGGGAATCTTGTCAGAAGTGAGGGAAGGATGAATGCATCTGAATACAATGAGGAAGAAAGTTTGTTGCAGGATAAACACAACCAGAGACTGGAGTGATTGTTCAGCTTTTACTCAAACAACGAACCCAAAGCAAACAAGCAAGACAACACTAGAGCGGCTTCAGGATACGTCTTTGGCTGTCCCTGAGTGGACCAGCCAAAGGTCAGACATAACCCTGGAAATGTAACAGACACTTCTCATCAATAATTTGTTGATTGAGTATTGAATACGATCTATAATATGATGAAGTATAAAAACTTGAGAGATGTGAAGCTGCTGAGATTGTGATTATTTAATAAATTTGAACCTTTGATTGTCTGGAGTGGTTTGCATAACTGTATGCCACTGCTTATCACAGTTGTTATTTGAACTTGACGTTTTCATACCACAATCACTTGCTAGTTTATTACAACTGTGACCTTAAGGTAAGACTAATATCAACTCTGAATTCAAATTGAGGTTAGGATGCTGGTTTGACATGGTGATTGGATGACAGCATATAAGGAACAAAATAAATTGGGGAATTGGGGGAGGACTGGAATTATTACGAGTAAGAACTGAGAATTTTCATGGTAAAATTTTAAATGTATTAAAAAAAAAAATTAAACGAGAATAAAAACTCTTACATTTATGTCAAATGTATTAATTATTTGCATCAAGAATAACAGTGCAAAAGACAGATCAAAGGATGTTGTGATATCTACAGGCAATTCAAATGAGATTTGTAATTTATTGAGTAATCTTTTTTTACATGAGCTTCAATATCATGTCTGTCTGCTCTTCATTGCGTCGCCATCTTCAGCCCCCCAGCCTCAACAGTCTGCCCCCTATATTCTGGGATAAAAATCCAATTAATTCCAAAGGGTTTTAGTATGTTCTGTGTAAATGTCGGACATTTTACTCAGAGTTTCTGACCTTTCATCTCACAGATTTGTATCTGTACAAGCTCGGATATTGTAATCGAAATTTACTTCATAACTTCTTAGTTTAAGCTTACAGCTAACTTTTCAATCTAGGGTACAGCTCAACATAAACTTTATGGTGCACCCACTGTCTAGCATGTGACCTTTTGCTCTACTCTGGTTTTACTGTGTTTGTCCTTTGCTCCAAGAACACAGACACAACACCCTCACCATACATGATACTATTTCCTCTCCAACACATTGAGGATGCAGCTTATAAGTCACAGCTTTACAGACGATAAGTTCCATACACAGAACAATACATTCACACACCCCCCTCTTCATGTTTTGGGGTCAGGCGGTAACCCACATTGAGACACTTAAATATTTCATCACACTTGCAACATCCACCTTGCTTGTGCCATCCTTTCTGCAGAAAGCTTTTACAAATACATTTACAAAGACAACTTGTCTCAGAACCTTGTTTGTTGACCAAATTTCCACCACAATATTCAGTTTATATTCTCTAAAAGAAACCTCCCTTCCCCCTAGTTCTGGGAAAATAGGATTTGTAATAGGTCAGAGAGGCTGCATGTTGATAGAACAGTATGTATCAACTTTTAAAAATGATTTTGTCACAATATATTGTGTAATAAGATTGATATTAGCTTTCCAAAACTCATTCGTTGTAGATTACAAGACAATTTTTCTATTGAGATACTCGACCATTACTGACAATTATCAATCAATTAAATTCATCCATTATGCTACTAAGTGTTTATTCTAATCAATGCTGCAAATACCCTTATCTTTCTGATGTTCTCCTTTACACGTGGCATCTTTTGCACTTCTCACCATCCTGGGAGCAGGATCCCTCACATGTATCTCTCTCTGAGGTTTCTACGTTCTTTTTACCCTGTACCCCTTACTCTTGTTGAGGATTAAGGACAGAGGAGGTCACACCTTTTTAAAGCTCTATGAGACTAATTGTGGTTTGTGAATACGATATTTATTATACAAATCTAATTTTATTGATAGTTGAACTCAACAGGCCAATTAATCAATTATACATCTTTCTATTGCCATTGAACCATACTGTATGTTTTCATATTTATGGGGCATGAAGCAGAAAATTATTTACATTAACATCCAGCTTGTTTGTTGTTTGCAGGAGGCCCAGAGTTGCAGCATCCCGTTGTCACTTCATTTAGAAGTTGAATGGACCAAATATGGATCCTTGGTGAATGCCCAGCCCCAGATTGTGAGCATCAAAGAAGTTGTCCAAACCAACACCACCAGCTTTGTATGAATCACTTTTTCAAAGACTGTCAGGTTTTAACAGAAAAATGAACAAGGCAATGTAAAGTTAATCCTCTGTACAACTCTGTTTTTTTCCTACAGGCCCTGTTGTCTGGCAGCAGCAGCATCCTGACAATCAGCATGTCAGTGGCCTTCACACCAGTGTCGGCTGCTGCTCTTCCTGGTTACAATGCTATGCCCACCATCGATGCCAAACTACCCTATGACTTCTTCTCCCCTTTTGTCTGATCCAAGAGTTATCTAACAGTTCATACAGGTTCCACATACACTGGTACAGGACATTTTTGAAGTTCTGTTTGTAAAATCAATTTAATACTGTTAATAGTGTACATATACATTTTGTAAGATTATTTAACATTGTTGAATAAATGAAAAAAAATTCCACACTTATTTAACATTCGTTCTTATTTTACAGAACAGTTCTTCTCAATGTCACTCAGTAGATGTAGATTTTGGTTTATGTGCATGTTATCAGTATAAAGAAAGTTTAAATTATTTACAGGCAAGTTAATTATGTGGCCTCATAACTTTACATTCTCATCCAGTAGCATCAGAATAATTGGCATTCATTAGATACATGCAGTACTTTCACTGGTTTCCATCACTCCAGGTTTCCATGGACACACTGACTGATATTATAAATGAGATGATTACACTAAATGCCTTCACCCAACTGTACAGTTGATGTAAAGATTCTGTGAACAGGTAATAGGAATACTGAAATAAGGTCTACTATAAAAGTTTATGAAGGAGTATATAGTTTGAAAATTAAAAACAATGGTGCAGAAAGGAACATAATATAAATGACATTGAACAGTAGGTCCCCTGAAGTTACTTTGATGAGTTAGAAGTCTATGCCGTGCTTCTTCAGGACGGCTTCAAGTTTCTGTTTCTCTTGTTCCTATGCCAAAGAGACAGATGCAGGAGACAGAGAAGAGTCAGACTAATGGTGAACCTCATTAAATCTTTGACCAAATAATACATGTTATTTATTATCTGGTCCTCCCACTGAAAGTAGCTTATACATCTTATAATATTTTTTTTTTCAGGACCAAAACATCACCCAACAAAAACATTTTTTCCTGCTGCCAGCCTCAGCCACATGCTCTCCCACATATATCACAATAAATCCCATGTATATGTATGTTAATGTGAAAAATTGGCACTGATGTATGTTTGCATGCATGAAGCAGTTTAGGAATTACCAGTTTATCGGTGCGCTCCTGTAGCTCAGTGACTCTCTGAACGAGGTGGTCGTAGCTTTCCTTGAGCTTGTGGAGCCTCTGGTCTGCACGGGTTTTCACTGACAACAGGATTCCTGCAATGCAGTCAAATACAAAGGAAATGGCCAGTTTACCAGTCTCAACAGTCAAACTGGACTGGGGAGGAGTTAGGCTGTGCGGTAGGCGACATTTGTAGTCTGTGTGCCTGCAGCCTACAGTCTTATACTGTCTATAATGTATCATAACACTCACCATCATCTTTATTGGTCGTTATAATGATATTTTTTCATCTTTGGATGTGAATCTATCAAAAATAATGACACATTCTGTAAACTCAGCTGTTAATATTTCATCTATATTTATCCCCAGTCATTTCATGTGACAGTTTATGTTGCGGGTGGTAAAAAGCCATCAGAGATGCCAGCTCCTCCCTAAAGCTGTACTTTGATGCAACAGCACTTTGAGCCTAATGCTAACATACTGATGTTTCGCAGGCTGTGTTTATCATGAGGTGAACTTTACCTCAGTGATGCTCAGATTTAGCGAATTAGCAGCAAAAGCACAAAGGACTCTTCTTAATGATCTAAGCTCATGGTGACATGGAATTTAGTTAGTGTCCAAATCCACTTTTGTTCATTTAACAATGGAACTAAAAGGTCCCTACCAGGTGTTTGGTTCAAAAGGGATGTCCTCAGTCCCTTAATGTAACATAGGTGTGTTTTAATAAACCAATCAGAGTGCCATCTCCCATTCCCTTATGAAGAAAGATGAGTTGACACCTTGGTGGATTGATATGATAAGAGTTTTTTCCAGATAGTGAGTAAAAAGCTTCTTGAACAGACCACGGTGTCACTTTGAACTCAAGCAGATCATCTGTGTGTTTCAAGCAGAGTCTGTGCTCATTGTGCAGCTTAGTAGGTGCATGGCACTATGTTGATAATGAGACTGAAAACAGTGAAATACCGCATCATTGATTAAGGACTTAATTTGGTTGCTCGGCCAATTTCCACCACCCCAAGAAAGCAATGTGTGAACACTATACCTCAGTTAAAGACTTACAGAAGAATCAGAAACAGAAGGACATTTAGAACTACAGAACTACATTTAACCCTGTGGTGCACTAGATTCAATGGGAATGTACTACACTGTAAACCTGCTGTTAGTTTGTGTCTGCTCCCCTAAAGGGACAGACTGAATAGCCCAAACAATAGCTGGATATAATATCTATTCCAGTCAGTCTGAGTCAGGCAGTCACAGCAGTCCTGAAAACTACAGCAGGTCCACACAATCACAAAATCCTCACTTCACTTCACAGTGACTCAGGGCGGCTCATTCAGCAGCTGTGGTTCACTGAACATTTATTTTTGAATTTAGTTTCAGTTTCCACAAAGTAGATATTTTAGACCTGCAGCTCAAACGGAACCACTTACAACAAGTAAATACTGCACACACACAACATCGCAGCTGTATGATCTCTGATTTTTTCATGCAGACCAAATACTACTTATTAATTATTTATTTTTTATGTTACATGGAAAAATAGGTTAATTTTAAATGCACCCTGATCTGTGGAGTATGGCATTTGGCTCCTATGTATGTTGTAACGTATATTATGGAGGTGAAAAATAAGCTGAATCTGACTGTAGAGCAACAGAACTCACCGGGCTAAAAGTTTAAATATGCTTTAGCTACAATGAACTTGATCATGATCATGAATTGAGAAATAGCTGAATTTTTTATTATTTGATGTAAAATATATTTAATATTCTCAAATACTTTACATGCATATATAGTAATTCTGTTCCAGACTACAACACTTACAATAGGGTGAGTGAGTGAGTGAACAGACAGACACAGACAGACAGCGTTACTAACCATTGATAATTCTGGCCACCCTCCAGAGTCGCAGTAGGATGAGGAGACCCATCCCATCAAAGGCATCCTCGTGGAAAAGGACGACAATGTCCAACACAAAGGACACCACCACAACCAAACCATCAAATACTTCAAACTTGTGTTGGAAGAACTCCAGGCGGTAAGCAAAAAGCTTACCAGCCAGCTCCACCATGAAGAAAGTGAGTAGAGCCAGACTCAGGTAGTGAAATACCTGCAGCAACAAAAACTTGCTGGTTACTTTTGGTTGTAGTTGTAATTGTGGCTTTTCTGTGAGGAAGTGGTCAATTCAGTGTCGTACCTGACGAGCAATGTGGTCATGTTCCAGATGGATAACCGACAGATCTATAAGCAACTCTGCCAGAACAAACATGGCATCCAGGATGACCAAACACACCACCAACACCTGAAAGCAACATGAGATAGAGTCAGGAGAATTGTTGGCAGGCAGACTATGGTTTGATTTAAATAACTAAAGCCAGAAGATCCTCCCATATTATAATATATTCTAAAAAGTGTAACAATTTAAGTAAATTCTGTCCTCTTCTTCAGATGTAATAAAACAACAGAAAAAACATAAAATGCCTCCATACTGCTCATGTGGTGTCATCCAATTGTTCACAATCCCGACATTCAAATTCAACTTTTTAGCCTAAATGTCCTCTGATAGCCTCCTCGGAGGCGCAATCACATACGGACGGGGACACGGGAACAAAACACACACTCTCGCTCAAAGGCACATCCTGGGTGCACATTTATGTGGCTATGTATGCTAGCATTGTAACATCAAGTAGATTTTTAGGCTAAAAACATGTAAATGTCAACTTGTAAACAAAGAAAATGAGTGAATATAAATTTTTCGGTGAACTATCCCTTTAAATAGCTGCTCAATGTGGAACGCGTTTTGAGTACTTTTAGTTTGTTGTACATAAAGTAGCCTCAGTAAAGATTCTGAGTATTTTCTTTGGGTTTAAATACAATTTGATTGATTGATTGTATATCAAATATATACATATAATTTTATTAGGAGAGGACAGAGAGTAAGCTGTGAAGGGGGGCAGATAGAGAGTGGGGGAAGACATGGCCGCAGTTCAGAATCGAGCCCAGGTGGGCTCGATTGCTGCCCATTGAGGCCTCACCTCAATGCAGCTTTAAGGTGAGGTATATGCTGCCCAACAAATTTTTTAAGATGTCAATCTGGACAATAATGATGGGCATTATTTCCCTCTTCAATAATAATCTAATCAAGCCAGCGCACACACATCAGTGGATTATAAGTGGAAACATCACAAATCTAGCTTTCAAATCTCAATTACACTGCTCTAACAACAGCTACTTGAACAGATGGACAGACATGTGTGACAGACCTGGAACCGCTCAGAGGTGTAGAGTCTCTTCAGTGAATCCCTGAAGGTCAGTGTTGTTGGGAACAGTCCTGTGGCCGGGCTCAGCTCCTCGCTGATCGCATGCAGCTCTTCTTCAAACGGAGCCGGCTGCTCATCACCAACAGTGGTGAAATGCCTCAAGTATTGAGCCATACCAGCAGGCTCTATGAAAGTAGAGGCCCACGTCCCACCTCAGCTCACCTCACAGGCTGTAATAAAACAAAAGGGTGCTCTTCAGTTCAAAGGTGTATCAGAGGCTGTTCAGTAAGATCAAACTCAGATTATTTATACAGTTTCATGAACTGTAACTTACAAGATGTTGTTACTTAGTAGCTCCTCTGCCTTTTGCACCTGATAACAGCAAAAAGGTTAATATATGAAGGTTTGCCAAAATTTTTCACTGACTTCTTCAAATTTGCTAAACATGTCAGCATCTGTGCAGATTTCTTCATAAGACAATCTGAGTTGACTTCTCTTTTTTAGATTGTCCTGAAGTTGTTAATGAGAAAGACAATCCTCTCAGGCAACGCTGAAGGGAAGCTGCGTGTGTCTCTCTTCATGTTTCACCCCCATAAGAAGTGCTTGTTGAGGGGGAGAAGTCAGAAGAGTGTTTACGGTTGATGACATCCACTAAACATCCTCATAGCCCTCAGCAGCAGCAGCAGCAGCAGCCTGTAAGGTAGATCTCACTGCTGCAGCCTCTCTCTCAGGACATTAGGATATTGAAGCTTGCAGCTAGACTGAAAAGACTTGAGTCCAACTCACTCATTAACACATAATGAAACTTTCCTTTGACGTTTTCAGCTGCAGGAACACAGGCTGAACATATCCACGCACTGATGTATGCAGACATGGAGGAAGAGTACGAGTTTAGAATATTGGCTTCTTCAAATATAAAGCTCCTTCAGCCGACGGGAACAGAGAAAGAAACGTTCATGCTACGCGACACTCACCACAAGTAAACAACAGACAGGTGTGTGCAGGCTATAACCAGGATAAGGGTCCGAACTGGTTTTAATGGTGAGTTGTGTTTAGCAGTTAGCCTGAGCTCAGAGCCGCAGCTGCTGGACAGGAGGCTAAAACTCGTGATGAAAACATCCGTCCAGACCCTTTTCTGCCAACCCAGCATTTTGCCTCGCAGTAACGTCACTAGCGGCGTTAGCTCGGCAGACTTTGACCGTGCAGCCATGATACCAGATGTGAAAAGGTCTTACCTTAGTCGTCTGAGCTGTGTACGGCTCCTGTCACTGAAGACTGGGGATAAGTTAAGTAGAAGCAGAAACACTCCGCCTCTATCTCCTGTTGTTTCCTCACACCGCTTCAGTCTCTCATGTCCATGTTGTCTCTCACAGCTGGACACATGGACAACTCAAACGTCTAGTAAGCGTCCCATATATAAACTTCACATACCCTTTTTAACACACTAATTCACCAAAATACGCCTTTTACAGCGGGAAACGTTTCCATAATAATACTTTAATTATAATACTATATTTGCTTTTAGATTCGAGCCGAATAAAACTATTTCCGACGAGGTCTTGGATAGGAAGGTGCTCATGGATGAAATTTACAGTTCAGCGAAAGGGCTGCTCTTATTTTCCGTTACTTTCCAGGTAGCTGTAAGACACCAACCACGTGGTGTCTGGTTCTTCTCCTGCAGCCTAATAGTAAGACAGCCTATAATGAACTCAGGTTTTAATTCACCTCAGTTCTGTGCATCTGTACACGGTCAGCCTTTTTTCAGACTGATTGTAGTTTTACTGGCAATCTTCTGCAAAGCCATTAGGGTTATTTTAGATTTAGAAAATCCAAAACAAACCTAAAACCTGGGCATTCTATATGATTATTAAGTGAAAAATGTATATATGAAATACTGCTTGTGTTTGATCAGGGAACTTTCCTCAGAGGATGACTGATTCAGAATATATGAGAGTACTTGGAATATTAACACAGAATCAGTTCTGTTTGAATGTGTGAAGCCATTGCAGAACACAGACAGCCTACAGTTGATACAGTGAAGAGAGGTTAGATGTGGAGACGAGGTCTCCAGCAGAGGGAGGCTGAGGGAACGGTGGTTTGCTGGACAGAACATGGTTCTCAGCCAGGAAACCTAGTGAATTGTGCTGGATGACTGGCCAGCAGGAAGGAGAATTTGCTGGGCTGAAGCTGGGCCATAGAGCTGGAGACAAGCAAATGATATATATAGCGGCCATAATGAGGTGATCCTAAAGCTCAAAGAAATAAAGATGACTCAGAGAGAATTACAAATCCTATTTGAATAACCCACCTGTATCCAGCAATAGCATTGCATCTGTCCATTAGATTGTGGTTCCTGATGTACACAATCTCATACATTTGTGACTTTAGCCTAATCATAAATGGTGAATCCGGGGTCATCAGGTTTTCCACCTGTTCTCTGACACTCAGCTATCAGGTCAGCATTCTTTGCTCACCATCTTCTCGAGGGACAGTCAGCTCAAGCAACACCAAATGCTTGGTTAACCCCGACATCAGGACCATGTCTGGTCGAAGTGTGGTTACTGCAATGATCCTCAAGAACTCATCTTCCCTTGAGATTATAATGTCATGAATTTGCAAGAAATACATTTTTTTGGTGATTTATTTCCCCCAAAATTACCATGACAATTGATGCGTTAGATTTATATTAATTCTAATAGGAGTTTGATCCAATAAATACCACCAACTAGTTCTCAGGTATCTCCATTTCCAATCCTGTGGAAGAAGATTGTCACCTTTTAATCTAAACTTGAGTCACTCTTCTCCCGTTGGTCTGCTTTTCTGCATTTACGAATTTTAAAATCCTCTTCTGCCTTTAGGTTTTTAGATGCCCATAGAGAGGACCCCACTTTCACCAGCATTAAGGCTACACCATCTTCTGCCACCACAGAAGAATTTGCTCCACTGAAAATTAAAAAGCATAACCCCTCGGTCACACCATTGTTTAATAACAACACTAAAGAAATAAGAAGAGAAGGCAGTAAGGCATAGTGAAAATGGAGGTGGGATAGATTGCAAATCTTATTTCAAATTCTGAAGGATTTGCTGGACAAATACCTGCTGGCTGTCAAAAATGCCAGAGCACTTTTGTGATATTAGAAAATCCCATATTTCCACTACTTATTGTGTTCAAATCTGTCACCTCATTCTACTTCCACCCCCCATGATAAGAAGCATCTGCTTCTACATCTAAGAATTTGAAAAAATCTCTTGACATTATTCCCTCTCAACTCTGCAAAGAGGTTATTGACACTATCAGCCCCAGTATTCTCTCAATTATCAAT
The DNA here is from genome assembly GCF_947347685.1 of Pleuronectes platessa. NCBI lineage: Eukaryota > Metazoa > Chordata > Actinopteri > Pleuronectiformes > Pleuronectidae > Pleuronectes > Pleuronectes platessa. Next base: position 2,383,745 of record NC_070633.1, read on the forward strand.
AGTTCCCTGGAGACCAGCCACGTTACCCCATCTTTCAAGCATGCAGTTGTCAAGCCAATTAAAAAAAAACAGAGTCTGTAAAACGTCTGTCCTCAGACAGACCCAATTCTAGCCTCCTTTGTTTCTGAAATCTTGGAAAAGTTGTTTTTGACCAATTACTGTCCCACATGTCACAGAACAACATTTTAAAAAACATGTCAGTCTGGTTTCAGATCTCTCCGCAGTACTGAATCTGCATTGCTGAATATTGCTATTGACCTCCATCTAGCTGCCAAATCAGCTAACTGCACTGTCCTACTGCAACTTTTGATACTATTGATCACTTTCCATAGACTGAACAAATGGGAGGGGTCTCCGTTTCTGCTTTAAACTGGTTTTCTTCACAGTTATCCAACAGGTCCTTTGGTGTTTCCATTAGTAACTCTGATCAAGAGTTGAAGAAATCCCCTCAAACAGTCTAGAGATATCACATTCAAGAGGCCCAAAACATGTTTTCTGAAGCCACCTTGACCTTTGACCACTCAAATCGAATAAATTTATCGGTGGGTCCAAGTGAATTGTGCCAGTCCTAATTTGTCCCATTCACAGCAAAATGAGGTCAGTGTGACCTTGACCTCCAGGCACCAAGATCGTATCAGTTAATCTTTGAATCCAAGTGAAAGTATGTACCAAATTTGAAGACATTCCCTCAATCTAATCTTAAGATATCATGTTTAAAGCACATCATAAACAAACTTTTTGAACCTAGCGTGACCTTTGGCTACTCAAATCAAATGAATGTTTGTGCAAAATATCAGGAGTTCTTGAAGGCGACCACAGAGATATCTTCACAAGGCGAAAAATTTGCTTTGTAAGGTTACAGTGACCTTTGACCAACAAAATGGAATCAGTTTATCACCAGATTGATTGGTACCAAATTTTTAAAGGCCCCAGATGATCTGGCCACATGCTACATCTCAAAGCTCCCATACAACTGTCTTCATACACATTTTGCCCAATGGATTTCCATGACTTAACAATTTCCATGACCAAACATTTTGAAATCTCAAAAGCTAACTAGAATTCCAAAGCATACAGTATACCTTAAATGACACAATATTTAGATAAGTCTTTGTCTGTTGTAACCCATGGCATGAACTTTTCCAGCCAAGCATGGTTAAATCTACACTTCCCTGGCAGTGCTTTATCCCGCCTGCTTTCCCACCGAACGTTTCAATTAGTATGCGAACATATGCTGGCTTATATTTTGAGGGCATTCCTTTAAAATAATTTTTAAAACTCTGCGTAAACGAACGACATGAAAATTGCAATATCACAAATTTCCATGACTTCTCCAAAACATTGGGGATTGTATTTTTCTCAAGCACTTTCCCAAGCCTGGAAATAAACATTTTACAATTCTATGACTTTCAGGTTTTTCATGACCATAGCGACCCTGTACGTTTAAGTTGCAGGTTTTATATTTTCTGATTGAATCTTATTGGATTTTCAAATCAGTTTTTTTTAAAGACACGTTTCAGACCTATTGAGGAAATCTGTAACAGACCCCTTTTGGAATACCCTGATCTCAAGTGTGGGAGTTTACAGTTAGTGACCAGTTTTCATTGATCTAGTGGGAAAGCTCAATGTACATCCATAAGTTTAATTTATTTGGATGGGACTGAAAAAGGCTGATAAGTAGTTCAGACCGGGAAATTTTTTGTTGCGGAATGCCTTGAGGTGCTTACGTTGAATCTAAATGACATTTAATTTATAATAAATTAATTATTTAATTGAAAAAGGTGCAGCCCTGTGGATCAGCAATGTTGTATACAAAGTGCTACATACAGTTGATTATCATGGCTAACCAAAAACTACGTGTAACTAGACTGCTACATGTTCATAAAAAAGATCAGTTTATTTTACCACAATCCCAGTGGTACATTAGATTTATCCTCTAAACCTTAAAGAAACAGCTAAAGAATGCGTCCCCCCCCCCCCCCACAATAAAACACAACTGGACTTGAGGTGGAGTACTATCAAATTTTATTCAAACATATGTACATAGTTTAGGATGCAGTTGAACAAATACCACAGGCTTTACATTCTAGTATCCTCATATTTGCCGTATGCCCTATAAATGTAGATGAAGGGGATTCTGACAATTAACAATTCATACAACAAATTCTATCTACAGCTTCATCCCGTTGAACATACATGACTGAATCATTGTGTAGTAATGAATGTTGGCAGCCTAGCAGACCGATACTTACCCACTCACCCAGAGCAGCCCAGCAGGAGGTCAATGAGAACACTAGAAACAGAGAGCATAATTACTAACAGCTCATGGACAATTGAATGCAATAGGTATTTTCACAAAGTGTCTCAGGATCTTCAGTCAGATTTTTAGTAAATAGTTTTACTTAAACCTGTGCCAAAATTCTGATTTTCTCTCCCAATATACGATTCCACAAGCAAGAATAAAGTCTCAGCCATGGCAGTACACGATTGGGGTCATGGCTTTTCGCCACAATATACAAAATGGTGCACATCACCAGCATGTCCCATACCTTTGCTGCCCCCTAGAGGCCTGCTGCTCTCCTGTAGAGAAATGAAAAGCAGTGGGTGAAACTTGAACTTGGCAATAGATTATTGCTGACAGCCAGCTATGCTCAGGTCTTAAAAGTCACCATGGTTTAGTCAGCATGATGTGTTATAATGTTCTGTCATCACAGCATGGAATATAAATGATTATAATGCAGATGAGACAAATTAAAGGGAAACAAATTGAAGGAAACAGAATAGTGAGACACTGTCTCAGTTTAGGACACGAAGGGTCACTGAATGATCTAGTTACGAAAATGCCAGGACTGTTGCAGTTACAAGATCTCAACCCTACTAAACACCTCAATTTTGGTTTGTCCTTTAAATGTCATCTGTTGGTTCAACTGCTCCCGTCACTCACCTCAGTCTGCAGCATGATTGTCCAGCAACTCTGAAGCTCAGCCTGAAAGAAAGCAATTGACAGTCAAACTAAACTAAATGAATCCAGTATTTAATACAAAAATTCAATTATCTGTTAGTGTTGGGCCATGTTTAACAGTCAACACGATGTAGAGTACGACATCATGACTAATCAATTGGTTAGGTTGGCCAAAAGATCACAATTTGAGTAAAAGAGACCTCTTCCCAATGTTAATGGGGCATATCAAATTAATGTTAGAGATTACAAGTTTTGGTCCAAGTAAGATACTCATTGATCAGAGTAGCACCCCGCTGGTGTCTCTATATAAATGTGCGGCCCTACACTAGGCCTGTCCTGCTGGTGAGTCAGAACAGGCCACTCTCGTTGGGCCACGCTCTGCAGTAGCTGAGCAGCAGCAGACTCTAAAACAGAACCTGCTGAGCAAAGACCAAGAACAGAGACTTCCTCTACCAGCACTGTAACACTGGGCCAGACACATCGACTGGTCAGCTGACTGAGTGCTGGAGCAGAGAGAACACCATGTGTTCTGTAACAATAACTGGAAAAGTGGCTGGGGGAACCTGGGTACAAACTAGGAAAAAAAAAAACTCAGTCTCTAAACCATGGTTGCCTAAAAGGTCCTTATTTTTACCTTTTGCCTCAAAGGGCAAAGCAGGTCAGCAGCTCCATAGTTTGGCCGCCAGTGCAACATTTGTCCAGGAGAGTACACCACCTCTGCAAACATGAAATGTCACATTAGAGCAAAACTCATGCTTTTAAGTTCTGAGCAGTTAGTCATGTGGCAAGAACCAGGCACAGTGTAGTTTTTCATAAGTATAAACGTCTGCTGTTGTAAATGTTATTAGTTTGGTTTAATATGGTACATATGAACCAGATATGCCACAACCAGGCAACACAACCGTTGCTCTTAAGGCTTGGAGTGGATTCAGATAGTTGATCGATGAACAATCTGAGTAAAACCATTCAATATATCAAATAAACTCATAGTTAATGTCTTAGAGTGGTTCCAACCATAGATATAAATCTATGGCTCTAACTACTCAGGTCGACTGCAGTTTACTGAGACCATGTGCTTCCCGCTACGCACGCTCTATCCGGTCGCTCATTGTTGAGACTTCACAAAAACATCTCGCCTGAGCTCGATAACGTCACATGACTTTAGATGACAGCATTAACACATGAGAACACTGCTGCACAACTGGAAAGGAGACATCATTCACTCCATAGACGGCCGCCATGTGTTAAAAGAGCGTGGATACTCACCATAGTGACACTCACGACACCTCGGCAGTAGCAGTGAGAGAAGGAGCGGAAGTCACGCACAAATTTATAGATGTGCCGCTGAGCATTGTGGGAAGGGAAGCTCAAACAAAGATCGTGCCCTGATGTACAGATGTACCACCACAAATTGTTTTCCCCCTGAACAGCAACAACAACACAGATGACAGATGTAAAACTCTGCTCATTCTCTTCACGTCAATAACAACAACTCACTCAACCATACTTTCTAATGACGCTATATAATTCAGCCCACAGTTCATATAGTAATATCCGAATTTGGCTTTTCATGACATTATCTATTTAAGATGTAAGAAGAAGGTACCTTTTTTATTTAATATAATGATTCAGTTCATATCTTATCAGTCCTGTTGGCGTTTAAAAGAGAAGAAAATATGTCTATTTTATTAATTTATTTCAATATTTTCCAAAGGCAACTAAATAAAGTTCCCTCTTCTCTAGATCACGTTTTGCATAATCCCCAGCATTTGTTTGAACCAAGATTCAAGATTCATCAACATATTCACATCAGAACAAAGATTCATAAAATCCCCTTGATTGTCTCATTTGCTGTTGTACATCATAAAATGCAGCAATACTAACACAAGACCGTTTCATAACCGGTTAGAAACTCCTTGTAGGGGCTTTAATCTGAGTTCACTTTTCACTTTTCAGAACCTTTTGTGTTTTCTCAAGTGTTATTGTTGCATTGATTTTTTGCATTCAGTTTCAAAGAAATATTAATAAACAGAAATTAAATAATAGGAACCAATGAAACTCTTCTGTGGACTCTGGAGGCTAATAATCAGCTATGACCATTATGCTGTTATTAAATATATTGCCCAAAAAGCCCATTGAATGTATGATGAGCATTACTGTTGTGTCACACAGATGTTTCCACTATGATCTCCGTTTGTGATTGACTGACATGGTTGTTGGTTTCAGATGGCCTTGGTTGAGTTTCTGAAACTGCTGATCTCCTGGTACTATCATACACACTGAGGCTGCAGTGAACACAGATGAAGACTGAAAAAACGTAGCCTGGTCTGATGAAGCTGGATTTCGGCTGAGACTGCAGATGGTAGAGTCACAATCTGGAATCAGTGGTGTGATTCAATGGATTCAACCTGCCTTAGTTGAACAGTCCAGGCTGCTTCTGATGGTGTGATGTTAGGAATATTTTCTCGACACACACATTTGCAGAAAGGGTGTAATGCAGTCATGTAAACATGGAACAAATCTCAAAGGAACGTTTCTAACATCTTTTGGGGACATTAGAAAGGTAAAGGGATGCTCTGGTATGGTGTTCCTAATAAATTTACCAGTTAGTTAAATATATATCAAAGTAATGTTCGGGAATTGTTTTTCAAGAGATTCAATGTGAAAGAGAAAAAATATTTTTATCCTCAATAAATATCAATGCTGAAGTTGTATATCTACAAGCCAAGGTCCCATATCTCCTGCTGCCACCTACTTTCTTAAAGTGGCTTTCACACAAGTTCCATTGTGCATTTGTTGTGATGACCTGAGTTGCCATATGTATGGTCATACTCTGAGTCAGTTCACCTTGCAGTCTGCAAAGCAACATCATGCAGGTCTTTTAGAAAACTTAAAAACATGCTGTACTGATAAACACTCATCATGGTTATTATTTTTGAACTGACAACAATAACAATTGTGCTAACCTTTAATTGAGCTCTTGCTTATTACTGTATGTATGACATTCTTTCTGGAATATTACATTATGAAGAAAAGGACACAGAGAAAGAAAAACAGATTCATGGTTTAAAACACTGAAGATGGTAATGGCTGCATCGCCTTCATTTTGGAATAAAACCATATCTGTGGGACTCTTATGTTCCCTGCTGGTAAAACAAACATAATAAGTACACGTATAGTGTTGGTACAGTGTGAGTAATGTAGTCAGAGTGTCATCACAGCTGGGAAGCTTGAGGTGTAGTTTGCAGAGTGTACGGTCCTGAAACAGCAAGAAAACAACAACATAGACAGGATGAAATTCAAAGACAATCCAAATGTATTAAAATGGACTCATGCTGATTGTTTCATCTTCGTTGGATAAATTGGTCCTTTTATAAGTAAAAACTTGCAACATATTAAGATTATAAACTTTTTGAACAATTTATTGATTTTGATAATCTTAGTAGGTTTTTTATCAGTGGTCGCAGCGTTACTGCCCTGTCTCAAACTTGGACTGTTACTAATTCAAACTGCAACAAGCTTTAATTCTATATAAGCTGTGTATGTGATATTTGTTCCTCCTGGTGACAAACTCGCACAGAATTACCACCAATGTCTTTCAACTCTTCGTTTTGTTTTGTTTTCACCTGAAAGTTGCAGTTATGTTTCACTTTTAAAGGTCTTACACCTTACATATCCTGTTCCACAGCAGAAAACAGACAGTTAGCAACTTGCTGGTGAACATTTTTAAAATCCAACAAAGTGAGTGCCATTAAATCTGACCCTAACGGCCCTAACTAACAGCCAGACGCAGAGACCAAGCTTGTTAACAGGACGACCACTCTGCGTTTCTCTCTACACCAAAGGACAGTCTGTTTACAAATTTATTTCAGCCTACATCTCGCTGTCCATATGCCTGAATCTTAGGATATATGAAGCAGTCCCACTGATGGTTCAGCTTCTCTCTTATGTTTCTCTAACTGCCTATTGATTGTATTATCTGCACTTAATATATTTATTTGGTTTGTTCTAGTCCTGCAGCTGCTTGGTCCTCTTGACCATGAACTGCTCCTTCTCCTACAGCTAGTGGGGGCTTTTGTACCCTCATGAACCACAGCAGAAGGAGATGAAAGGTTAATGAGAGAGACAGGGATAATACCTGTTAACGTTCATGGTGATGATACTCTTCACAGGAGTGCTCTTAGCACCAGGAGCTGGGCGAAAGATTGGCTCATGATTGGTCTGTTTGGAACGGCGAATGATGAAGGGATCAGCAGAATGCGACGGATAAGTGTCAAACGTTCCCGCCTTTATCCCTCCAATCTAAAAAGACATACATGAACATAAACATGCAGAGGAACTTGTCAATGTGTAAAACTAACTGACTTTAATGAGAAATGTAACATTGTTTACACCTAATGGACAGACAGTCACCCGTTTGCCAGGGGACGGGGGCTTGAAGGGGACAGGAGAAATGTTTTGTGCAGGTGGGAGGGGCTTCTGTGCTGGCAGCAGTGGCTTGTTACTGTGGTATGGATTCCCTTTGAAATAATCTCTTGGGTGAAGGTTGAGCTTGAAGGGACCACCTCTTAACTTGGAGCGATGGATCGCTGCCTCCCTCTGAATCAGACACACAAACACATGTGAAATGAATGTAAAACAATTGTTTAAAAGTAGTAAAAGTTTTAAAAGTTTGAACCAGACAAGGTTTTTAATACTTGACAGGTTTGGACGGACCAGCAAACCATACATAACATTTAATGTTACTTCAAATTTGAAACTAGCTTTGACAAATACATTTGCATAGTTGAAAGAAAGCATGTTGAAAAATGTTTTTTAAATACACTGTGTAAATCTATTATCCAGTTAGTGACCAAGCAAACAAGATCTAATTTCTCTGACAAATGTAAGACATTAGAGGGAGATTGTGTCTTATTATTTTGGTTTTGGCACACAAGTGAATTGCTAAGACTTGGGAAACAGCAATAAAATCACAGGACAAGAAATTGAAGTGTTAAAGAGCACACAGGATTCAAACAAACCTGTGCTACAAGAACTCAAAACTTTGTTTTTTGTCTGGGTTGTTTTGGAACCATTTGTTTGCTGTGGATGTGCAACTGAACAACTAAAATGACATTTTATCACACATAAAAACACTACAGACAACAGAACCAGCCATGACTTGCGAACGGTGCGAATTGACCAGCCTGTCACTTCAAGAGCACGGCAGTCAGCCAATGAGATGATCTCATCTTGTAGCAAATTCCAAAATAAATTCAAGGAACTGAAAAATCTGAATGACTTGGTGCATTATGATAATGACGTTGGTACCTGCCTTATTCTCTCAGTACTCCACCACAGTGAGAGTTTAGTTTAACGACGGCCAAAAGGATTAAACTGGATTTCAATTAAAGTGTTACCTTCAGTACGTCTTTTGCTCTGTCGTAGGGGTCTGAGGCATACAGCTCAAATCTGGACAGTGTTACGTTGGGATAGCTGCAGAGGATAAAATGGTATTTACCATTATGAGCTAGTAATGGTGCCTTTGTACAGAGTCATTCATCTAATTAAAATACTATATTCATACTGTCAAGTCTCTGTCCAGTGACCTCATTAATGATTCCAAACGGGTCACATCTGACTAACTGCACATGAAATATGAATCTTAAAGGTTCAATGTGTATAATTTAGTGCCTTAAAGTGGTGAAGTGTCATGTTGCAGCTGAATACCCCTCACCTCACCCTCCCCTTCCAAACATGACAGAGAACCTGTGGTAGCCTTCAGTTGTCATAAAAACTCAATAGGTGTTAAGTTTGTGCAATCTGGGCTACTGTAAAAAACCAGGGGGCCTCCGTAGGGAGGACAAGCTCCCAATGTAAATATAAAGTATTTCAATATAAAGGGCCCATTCTAGGGTGAATAAAACAACAATTCATACAATTTAGATGAAACATATTAAGGAAAATATCAATAGGGTTATTTAACATTCAATTTCTTCCAATAGATCCCTTTCACCTAAATCTTACACAGTGAACCTTTAACTCTTAACAGTGCAACTCTGTATTAATGACACGTAACATTTATAACCGATTTATCTTTATTATTAAAAGCTGTCCTGAAATAAGTTTTAGATGCCTCAGCGTATGATTAGATCTGAATTAGTGTTTGATAGTTTTGTAGAAATGCATTTACACTCAAATGATGACAGATAAAAGTTAAAATATGCGTGGTGAGTGATTAGGAACAAGGTTTGTAAGAGTTTATGTCATGAACCTGTAACCACTGCCTTTCTTGGGAGGTGAGGTGATGATGTTGCGTCCAGGTGAGAGATTGGCTTTCTGGACAACTGTAAAAGGACTCATGGCTTCAACTGGCCCTGATAAAGTCCCATAGTAACTACCTGAACCACAACTGAGGACAAACAGAGATCATTAATAATGTGAAAAGGAATAACAATACAACACAAACCTTAACAAAGTACTTGTTCTAAACCTGCCTGTTTGAAATGGGCTTTTTGCTTGATCTGTGGTGATGGTGATTGTCGTTTTCTATCTGAAACTGTAAATTTGACCTGAAGTGATTGAGCCTAGGCAGAGTAAAGACCGTCCACAGAACCCAGTCCACAGAACCCTGCAAAAAAGCTACTTAACCGTTTTTTAAGTTCCGTGAAACTCGACTTAGTATACAATACCCTGAATTCATTTTCGTTGTTGTTGTCATGAGCGCACTGTTCTAATGATCATAATCGTCCTATATGCATATGAGTCCCAGCCGCCGTTACTACAGAGCGATGGTCGCCTGTTTGTACAGAGTTATTATTTAATTTAGTTAATATTTAACATAATGCGTGTGTCTAAACCGCACCAGACTTGACACTGCCTTGGGCCTTCAACAATACACATTCCAAGTGGAAAGGTGATGAGATGAACAGTTGTTGTGATGTGCGCTCCACGTTCAGACAGACAGAGATAAGTGGAATTAGTAGATTTATGTGCTTACGTAGACTAATTACGATGGACCACATTTATAAGGTAGCAGCAGCAGCAAACGTGAATTAGGAAGGAAACTGATTGTGTTTGATTTTAGACCATCTAAATGCCATATTGTCACTGTTCCTCCAGCACCACCTGTAGGATCAAGTTAGATTTAGAGTATATGGTTAAATAAGTGTGTGTGTGTGTGTGTGTGTGTGTGTTTTCTCACGGCTTCTTGACACCATTATAGGGGACAAAGGCCTTGCCCAGGTTCTTCTTGGCCTGCTGGATGCGGTTCTGCCGGGCCAGTCTCAGCGGGTCACTTAGTGCTTCACGCTCAAAAATCCGTTTGTAGGACTTTTCGAAAAAACCACTTTGCAGGCCAGCGATGCCTGCCTGAATCTGCCGGCTACGATATGCTGATTCATTGAATGGACCTGGATTTAGAATAAAACAGCATTCAGATTTTGGTAATGTTGCCCTGTTTCTTAAAAACAACCTCACATGACAGAATGACATTCGGATAAAACTAACTAACTAACTAATGAATTAACGAATTAACTAACCTGCTAACTATCTATCTAACTAACAAAAAACAAGATAGTGTCACAACTTAAGTCAGCTCTTAACATTTTCATTGTCTGATCTTACTTTTTGCATGTACTAATTCTCATGTCAATTCAGAATTCAACCACTCCCCCCTGCTCTGCATCACTTGTCTCACGGATCCCATCACCTGCCCCACCCCCAGACTCACCTGCTTTCCATCAGTCATCAGTCACTCAGTATGTACACTGGCTCATTTCCTCTGTTCTGTTCTGTTCTCTGCCAGATCGTCTAGTGTGTATTTCCGAGCTTTCCAGCGTTATCCCTTTATTCATTGTTCTGCCTGATCTCCGCTCTGACCTGCCTTCTGGACCCTGGATTCCTGTTTACCTGCTCCCTGTCGGATTTGTATGCTACCTGACTGTTTGCCTGGCTTTTGACCCCCAGATAGTTTCAATAAACCAGAACTCTTGTTATTCCCTGAACCTGCTCAAATGTTGTAGCCTGGATGCCAGACGAACTTAGCCCCGCCCACAACAGATTTGGTCGGGCAGTTCGGTCTGGAGTCGCTCCATTGGGAAAAAATTATGGGGCGTGTTTCAACTGACCAGGAAGTAAAATTCCTCTTCGCTCAATTGGATAGACCTACAACCAATCAGAGCAACGTAGTATGTGACGTATGCTAAGCAACGCATTGTGAGTTATTTACTGGGTTCACACCGGACGCTTCAGCGCAGCGCCAAGCCTTAAATAACAGCTGGCTCCCATCCACTCCCATGTTAAAACTTTGTGCCGGTCACACCGGAGGCTGAAGCACCGCGAGGCAGCCTTGGCGCAGCGCGGTGCTTCAGCCTCCGGTGTGACCGGCACAAAGCCGTGCAGCGATCTACTGGATCAACGGGTGATATTATTAGCGCTGCCCGGCGGTTCAGCGTCGCTTCAGTGTCCGTTGTGAACAGCCAAGCGCCGGGGCGATAGGGATTAGCGCGGTGCTCTGGCGTAGTCTCCACGTTCTGTGTTCCTCTTTCAAAATTAATGCGCTGTCGATGTCTTCTAAAACAGACTCAATGGCAGCATCTGCACATCTCAGCTCGCCAGCGGCAGGCATGTTTGTTGAAAACGAATTCAACCCGAGGGCACTGTGATGACGTGGTTGATTACGTTACCGTTGATCATCTGTCAATCATCGTATAAAGCCCGCCCTGACAATCTGATTGGCCCGGTCCGGCCATAATTTTTTCCCAATGGAGCGACCCCAGACCGAACTGCCCAACCAAATCTGTTGTGGGCGGGGCTAAGTTCGTCTGGCATCCAGGCTACAAATGTTGTGCTTTTGGGTTCACGTTTGACACCCACCCTGACAGACAGTCCATGTCCAAATGGCTAACAGTGAGGTCTGTGATTTATTGATTTTCACTTTGTGGAAAAACACGTATCTTACTTTCAGCAAAAAGCATATTGCTTGTTATTGCACCATAAGGTTTACTAAAACAGCCTGGGGACTCTACCAAGCATTAAAATACACTACTGCTGGAGACTGAAAAAACAAGCTTATGGCTTTCAGAGCCGTTTATGCCAGAAAAGTGTTGGAATAATGAAGTGTCTTATACTGTGTCTTGACAAAGGAAATATACAAGGGACAAAAGTGTATGGTCTATCTTATCTAATCCTATATACAAAACTGCAACATTCTTAACATTCTGTGGCCCATCTGGCTGACATTTAATAAACATGTTCTATTTGTCAAGAGCATACCATCAGCCCCCATAGTCATATCAAATAAAGCTACAAGCTGGAATTGCGATTAAAGGCTTTTCTTATGAGATACTCGGAGGAATAAAAAGAGTTCATGCTTACGGTTGCTGGGTGATGTGTATTTGTCTCCTACAGAGATGTAGCTCATCTCCTTAAAGACCCCCAGACGCTCCATGTCACTCTTCGCCTCACCTGATGGCATCTTTACACACTGCACACACACACACACACATACCCACTTGAGACAGTACAGCACATATAATATTAATAATGATGTTTGCATTGAACTGAATTAATGCTGTAACTCAGCAAAGGATGTAGCACTGGTACATGTTTATGTTTCTTTTGTTCTTGCTAATGACTGACTTGCTAATGACTGTGCTGTGAACCACCAACCTCTTTTAGCTAAAAATTATGTTTTTGCTTTAATCACTGTTGGGCATCACCATGTTTTTACAGGAAACCCAGAACAATCATCACAAATACTGGCTCTAATGAGGGCTTTTTCCATTTTGATGTTCCCCGTTGGCCACTGTAGCTTCTCCTATACACACTGGGAAAGGGAGGGATCTAAATATTGCTCACTGGTGCTTTTAATTTGTTTAAAGTTGATTGACATGCATCAGATCTACTTATTTTTATGGAACAAACAAGCAAACACACATACACACACACACACACACACACAGACTTATATATCTATAGATCTATATATCTGTAGATATTACATTTAGGGTTTACCTGTGATGGACGTGTTGCAGTGAAGTTTTATATATCTACTTATCTTTCTTTCTTTCTATCTATCTATCAACTGTAATCTCATCTATGTCTGTGTATACGGGTTGCGTTGCCTTGGAGAAGAGGAAGTAAATAAACTATGTCAAGTTCACCTTCGGTAGACCCTTTCCTGGAAAGGAGATGTTTTCCTTCAGAATAAAAGCATACAAATTGTTTGTGACACATTTTTGAAACTACATTTTACATGACAATTGACCTGAGTCTCAAGAAAACGGACATTCTACATATTCAAAGTGTCCTGTGGATATTGGTATATGTCAAATGTTTGAATCAGCGAAGAACCCCTGAACAATGAAATACAACACAGAATGGATTGCCAGGAGATGGAGGGAGACAAACTGCATCAAGAATGAGGAGGACATGTGTTTAGAATCCAATGGTGAGTTAGCTATCTGCAGTGTTTTGTTATTGGCCTCATTCTCTAAAATAACACTGACCTCACTAAAAATACATTGCTGTCCCACTGAAAACACAAATCCTATGTTAAATGGTTTAGACTCTAAAACATATTCTAGTGAGCATTTATAAGAAACAATAGCACAAAAGCCACTTTGTTTACTGTCCCAAAATGCTAAATAAGATAAGCCTCAATCCAGTTCCTATTGATTCCACACAGGAAAAATGCAATAGTCAATGTTGTAAATAGTAGTAGAGATAATCATAAAGATTAAGATCCATTTATTCGTCCCAAACACATGCACAGACATGCAAAGGCACACTCATGCAGGTAGGGAAATTTAATCTCTGCTTTTTACCCATCTGGTGCAGGACACACAGAGCAGTGAGCGACCATGTACGGCGCTCGGGGAGCAGTGAGGTGCCTTGCTCAGGGGCACTAGAGAGGGTAGGGAGAATCTTGGATTTTTGGACAGATCAATCCAGGTTCGTCTTTTGTTGTTTCTCCGTGGAGTCGAACCGGAGACGAACCAGAGACCTTCTCTGCCCATAGTCCAAGTTTCTGTCACTCGACCACCACCTCTCCTCAAACATAATATACTTAATTACACAACTGATGAAGAATATGTCTCCCCACTAATTTACTGTAACAGAAATGGCATCACTAATTGTTTCATCTGCCATCAAACTCCAAACTATGGTGGTGCAGTGAGCTCAACTGCAGACTTATAATTAATCACCAGACACCAAAGTTCAGCAGCAGTACCGCTTAACATTCTTTGTATATTTTGAATTATTCTGTACTATGTTGCATCATGGAAGCATAGCTGGGAAGAAAAGACGACGATAGATGATGAATAGATGATTATTGTTCAAACAAATTTGAACAAAACATTCTGCTGCATTTCATTCGGACCCTCAATTTGATTCTAAACAGTATTTGTGTAATAATAACATGTAATTATGACATATATTATATTGTATAGATCTCATCTACTGTTTGACATTTTCATCTAAAAGTATAAATATTTTGATAATTTGCTGTGTATATTTAACAAAGTAAAGTGAAATAGCTGCATCTGAATTGTGATTGATAAAGTGGAAGTATTTGAAAGAAGCAAGGCACTGATTACTGAGTAAATTTACTCAGTTACTTTAAACGCAGGCCATACATACTGATTTTGTACTGTGCTGTAACTTATTTTTATACAATGAAAGGTAGAAGCAGAGGATTTGTTTTAGAAGAAATTGTGTAATTTAGAGATTTTGAGTGGTCTCAATGGCCACAAGGTGGCAGTACAGCTTTATAGATGAGGGAGGTGACTGTTAAAGGGCACAGCTGTGAAATATTTCGTCAGTTAGTCAAAATTGAACAGTGCAGGAACTTAAAAGTAATTGTAACACATACTTCTAGATACAGGCCTTAAATACTTTAGGTGAAGTTCACTGGATCTCTTGTTTTCCAAAGAAAGCAGCCTCAGATTGGTTTAAAATTAAATCAATAGAGAGCACTAAACTACAATGGAAAAAAATCTAAGACACAGAGTGAAGAATACAGCAAAGCAAGAAGAGTGTTAAAAGAAAAGGAGTTAGTGAGGTGGAGAGACAAAGGAGTTGATTCCGATGGCCAAATGTCCTTGGAGTATAGGGGAAGGGCAGCTCCTTTGCAGCTGGGTCACACACGGACACGTGCACACACGAACACACACACACACACACACAGTCACTGTGAACACTTGACATGTTGCTCTTTTTAATATTAAATGGAATAAATAATGGAAAAAATACTTAAATTAAGCTGTTTATCGTCAGCTGGATATAATACCTTTTTAGTATTTATTTCGGCCCATTACATGTTGTAAACTGTCATATCTCAAAATGTGATATGACAGTATAACCATTAATACATTTTATGTATAAAACACTGCTGAAGCCTTCAAACAAAGATTCATGATGTACAGGATTGAGGAGCTGAAGTGAAGTTTGCAGATGTGTTTCTTGCTCGTATATGGCACCAGGGATGTAATGACCTGCAGGAGAGCCCTGCAGTATAAAGCAACTGTGGAGAACATTTCTTTTCACAATCAGTCATATTACTGTAGAAATCAATGCTTCAACCTTCTGCACCCTTCAAATGCTTCAACCACATTCAACTTTTGTTTTTATGCTGATTTAAATGATCAGGAATGATGATGAGACACCACTTAGTTAAGCATTATTGTCCTGGGTTGTTTCTGAGCATTTGCAGAAGGAATTGTGTAAGTTGTTTGATAATATCAGTGAAGTTGCAGTAGAGGGAAATAGCTTCAGAAACAGACAAGGTTCTGCAGCACAGTGTTGAGGCCTGGGTTGACCAATAGAATGTTTTTTATTATCACTTTTAAAAATTGTTAATGTCGTTGTTAATGACATCAATATTATTGTTTGTATAACGACCAGACTTACAGTTTTTAAATACAACAGTTATTCAAATGTTAGTGGTCTTTCTCCTCTTCCTCCTATTGGAGTTTTCGTCCTGTAAAGAGAGTGAGCAAGCTTATATCTACGAAGCTGAGCAAGCTAATATCTAAGAAGCTGAAGCTTCATTCAGACCAGAGAATTTGAGAAGGACCCATGTTGCTGCTGTGGAGCCAAACCAGACAGAGCATTACTGAAGAAGGTCCCTTCTTTGTGTAGCAGCAGCTGTCAGTCACTCTTCATCAGAAATACACCTCAGAGCAGTCAGGAGAACACCACACTATAGCTGCTAACTCAGGACTTTAAACCTACTCTGTCACAGCTACAACCCTCTGAGCCTTTTCACTCAATATTGAGTAGCACTGGCTTTAATACCAAATATAAACATATGACTTTATAGTAATTGATTAAGATTAAGATTAAGATACATTTATTTATCCCAAACACATGCACAGGCACACTCATGCAATTGTAGGGAAATTTAACCTCTGCTTTTAACCCATCTGGTGCGGGACACACAGAGCAGTGAGCAACCGTGTACGGCGCCCGGGGAGCAGATGTTGGGGGAGTAAGGTGCCTTGCTCAGGGGCACTAGACAGGGTAGGGAGAATCCTCTTGGATTTTTGGACAGGTTCGTCTTTTTGTTTTTTCTCCGTGGAGTGAAACCAGAGACGAACCAGACACCTTTTCTGCCCATAGTCCAAGTTTCTGCCACTAGTCCACCGCCTCTCCAATTGGGTGACACACATTAATGACTAACATACATCTAAACAAGATTTTCCTTTCAAATCAAGACCTAATATATTAGCCAGGAACCAAACTTGTGAATAGCATGCTAACACTAATTTGGCTATTAAAAGTTGACCATGAGACTCAACATGCATTTCCTTAAATATAGATGAATGTTTTCTGTTTCTTTATCACTAAATGACTAAACACATCTTTATTATGACTTGTTTTGTGTCCTCTTTTATTGTTCTGATATTAACACTGATTGTGATTTTGATATTTTTTTTATAATGTGTTCTAAATGATGTAAAATACTATGTGATTTTGTATCTGTGACAGGTGCTATACAAATAAACAAATGCATTTGGAACCATTTGACTGGTCTGGTTCTAGCAGCTCCTCAGCAATTACAAGGCTTCTTCACAAATTCTTCTTCTGAATGAAGTTTTAAATTCTTAGCTGAACATATTTCATATATTTCCCTTCTCTTTCTATGTTCTTAATTAACCAAGATCAAGTTCCCTCTTCTTCCACATGGCACTAAGACTGTTTTATGTTAAAATTCTGAATCCACTCTCCCATGAAGCTGAACTGTGAGAAGACATTTCTATTTACAACCCTCCCCGATGCAGACAGATAGGTCACATTAGCAGAGGGGATGAAGGGACTGACCACATGGGTTAGTGGCAGATGGAAGCACTTTATTTTGTAAAACTCTGTCCAGGATGTTTCTCAATTATATTTACCTTTTGTACTCATGCAGACCCTTTGTTTAGCTCAATCCACAACATCTTTTTTTTAATTTGCCTGATGTAATAGTAAAAAATGTAACAGTGAATGTTGACCAGCAGACAGATTTGTCTTGCATTGCTCTAATGATGTCTCCACTGGACAGTCAATAAAATTAATCTGAAACAACCGGAGAATTTGGAGCAGAAGAATTTTTTATTCTTTCTCACTATTAACTCTTTGACTAACCCAAACCCAGGCCCGAAATTAACCTCATTGATTGGCCTTTTTTCATAACTGTGACCACTGGTGGGAACTGTGATCACTCCTATACAATGAGCCACAGAAACTTACATATGAAACTGCACTAGCAATACTGGAGATATTTGTGCTTAGACTAAGCAATACTAAAGGAAGAAGTAACAGGCAGCACCAATCCCAATAGGCTGGTGGACTGAAAAGCAGACCACACCCACCTCCTGGAACAAGGAAGATATCTAACAAAAAAAAAAAGGTCAGCCTGAGTGCACATAGGGGCGAAAAAATCCAGAAAATTAAACCTTTCCCCAAGGGTACAACACTTTCAGCAGATATGTTGAGTAGACACGTGAGTCAATACATGAGCAAAGCTCACAAGGACATCTGAAACAACACTAGACGGTCAAAGTTTTAGTGCTTAGCACTATAGAGCCCTAACAATAATTAAGAAGTAATTTGGACTGGATAAGTGTTACGTGTGTGAGTGCTGCTGCCCATCCCTTGTGGGTGGTTGTATTGTGTTTTGCTCTTTCCCCTGACTTTCCTACCTCCTGCTGTCTCCTCCCTATCAGGTACTACAGAACCTGGGGCTCATTGGCCAATCAGAGAGAAGGAGAGAAGAAGCTGGAGGAGCAGAGCATTGGTTTCGCTTACTTTACTCCTGCTACACAGCAGCAGCCTGCAGCATGGGGAAATCCTCCCTTTTTCGCTTTGCCTTGGTTTGCCTTTTGACCGATACATGTCGGGTCTTTTTCTTATTTAGGGCCCGAGCACCGAATGGTGAGAGGCCCTATTGAATCTGTAAGGATTTTTATTATTATTATTATTATTATTATTATTATTATTATTATTTCCCTTTGGGGGGCTTTTGCAGGGTCTAGACATGCTCAAAAAGTTATGAAACTTTGCAGGAAATTCAAGGTCTGCGGATATTTTAGTATTCTGGAGTAATTGGAATTGGGCGTGGCAAAATGGCTCTACAGCGCCCCCTGGAACCAGCCCCTAGGTTTCCACATAACGGATTTTCATCAAAATCTGGATATAGGTGTATCGTGACCAGTCATGAAAAAAAGTCTCATGGAGCATTATGAAAAACGCAACAGGAAGTCCGCCATTTTGCTTTTAGTGGCCATTTTGGCAATATCCCACATTTTTACTTTTACGTACTTGTCCCAGGGCTTTCATCAGATCAACTTCAAATTCAGATGAGTGTCATCACAACAAGATGGAGATAAAAAATGATTGAGGGATTTTTTTTTTATCACACCGTGTGACCGTGGCATGGCGTTAAAAATTGGTTACACGCCATCAAAACACGGGCATCTGTATCTCGGACATACATGTTCCAATCAAGTCCAAACTAGACATGTAAGACAATAGTCCCCGCCTGATGACATCTATGCATAAATGATGACTTAAAACCGCAGCGCCCCCTGGTGGCAACAGGAAATGTCTTGTTTTTTGCTTGTCTTACACTTGGATGAATTTCTCCTCATCCACTGACCTCAACCATGTCAAACTGTATCAAATGGGTCCCAAGACATTGACAATGAAGACATAAGATTACCGTGACTTTTCGTCAAACGCCATATGAATGGCGTGGCATTAAAGTTCATCAACTCGCCGTGAAACACGAAATTGCTGTAACTTCAGTGTTCATGATTCTATCTCTCTCAAACTACATGTGTGTAACAACAGCCCCCCCCTGAAGATATTCATATGGTTTTAAGAAATGGGCGTGGCAAAAAAACTGACCAGCGCCCCCTATAGGGCAACCCCGGCACTACGATGGCCGACATTTATACAAATCTATCGGGACATGTGTCGTTTCATAACAAACAAAAAAATATCTTGGATAGGTATGCTTGACCAAACAGGGAGGCCGCCATTTTGGATTAAGTGGCCATTTTTTTTCCATATTCCACATTTTTACTTGATGCACTTGTCCCAGGGCTTTCATCAGATTAACTTCAAATTAAGATCAGTGCCATCACAACAAGATGGAGATAAAAAGTGATTAAGAGATTGACCTTTCGTCACACCGTGTGACCGTGGCGTGGCGTCTTGAGTTTGATTAAACGCCATCAAAACACGAGGTTCTGTATCTCGGACATACATTGTCCAATCGAGTCCAAACTAGACATGTAAGACAAGGGTGCCATCCTGATGACATCTACACAGAAATTATGACTTGAAATTACAGCGCCCCCTGGTGGCTACAGGAAGTGACATGTTTTATACTTTGATGAACTGCTCCTGGCTGATTTACGATATACAGCTCAAATCAGATCAGTCAAGTCATTAGATCATGGTCAGAATTGTGACGTTTCCTCAAACCGTGTAAACATTGATGTGCGGCGAAGGATTTTCCTTCGCCAAAGGACACGATGTTATCATAACTCCACTGTGCATTGTCCTATCACTACCAAACTTCTGTCACATGATAAGAGTACAAGCCTGAACAGCTCTATGTGTCAATATTTCCTCAGTGTCATAGCGCCACCTACTGATTCGCCAGGAAACAGGAAGTACTTTGTTAATCCACTCTGCATTATCCAACCGGCTCCAAACTACTGACCTATGATCACAATACTGATCTGAACAGCTCCACATATAAATATTAGTTCAGGGTCATAGCGCCACCTACTGATCAGTGTGAAAATTAAGTTGTGTTAACATTGTCCAACTGACACAAAATTGCTCACGCTACATCAGAGCGCCTACATGAACAGATATATATATGTCTGTGCGTAATAATAGTGATGGCGCCACCTACTGGCAAACCTACTGCCGCAGGGCGCAAAACGCATGCAACGTGGAGAAGTGCATGCTCAATCGATGATGTGCGCTTGGTCATCGATCGCTCTCTCCACCGACCGCTACAGGCTTCAACGTGCGGGTGCTCGGGCCCGCAAGTGCTACAACGTAGCCCTAGTTTAGTTTGTAATGTTAGTTTGAGTGGAGGAAGTAATCCTGTTTCGGATTTTGATCTATTCTAGACTTAGATTCTTTATTTATAATTTAGGGGAAGTGCTGGGTGCGACCGTCAACTACATGGCTGGCCGAGCATCTTCTTCATCTTTTGTTCTTTTTAGCCAGATCTCCATCTCTTTTTGTTTAATTAAGTACTTTGATGGGTTTTCATTTGACATTAATGAATTCCTAATTTTGTAGATTCGACCTTTTCATACTGTATGTGGTGTCCTCCTTATATGCTCTGGCCTTATCTGAACCTTGGTCTATCAGCTAATCTTTATCTCTGTGGGGGACTTAACAGCGGCATGGTGGCAAAGAAATGAAAGGTGTTCAGGACTGAACGGGTGGAGTCACCAGAGGGCAAAATAACCGACACACAGGATAACTACAGGTATCACAGATGATTGGGTAAGGAGATCAGCCAAAGCCAAACACATCCAGATGGTGCTGAAAACCCTTCTCAATGATAGGAATAATACCTAAGTCATCAACATGTCAAAACGAGCAGTCATCAGATACCCAAAAGCAATAGTAAGCTGCCCATAGGAGGTGATAGATGCCCCTGATGTCAAGACACAAAAATCCAGCAACACCAGTAAATCCAGCACCCTGAGATTCTACACTGTAGGTCCCATTGTTTTTACGGGAAAAAGTTGGCAGCTGGGTTGCCAGAATAATTATGTGAAATTTACAGTAGAAATGTAAACGAGAACAACTTGTGATTACGAGTAAAAATTGTGGATCAGGATCATGGTGGCATCTGATCATGGATTATAATGGTGGATTGTGGATCCTGATGGTGGATCATAATGGTGGATGCTGATGGTGGATCCTGTTCATAGACTGATGGTGGATCCTATTCATAAATTGTGATGGTGTCATCTGATCATGGATTATAATGGTGGATTGGCATTCCTGGTGGATCCTGATCGTACTGTCCCAGTTTTTATCTGTAATTATTGGCCATTAAAAACTCATACAGTGCATGTACTTCCTTAAAAAGGATAAAAAGCTATAAATAACATTAATATAAAAGCTGAATAAACTTGATAAAACCCATGAATGTATATTTGATGAGTGAAAGTTTACTTTTATCCAATGAGTCAAACATATTCCTCATCTTGGGCTCCCACTGTCAAGTATTGTTTCTTGGCCTGCTGGTAATTTTTTCCACCAGCAGTCACAGCCAATATGACTGTCATGGTGTACTTGAGAGGGTTACCCCTCTGTCAAGATTTGGCTTCTTGGTCAGAGACTTTTAAAGAATATAAGTGAAACAAAGCTGAGAGACAAATAAAAAGGTTTAGACATTTAAAGTGAATTCAAATGCAAACATCATACTAATTCAAGGAACATAAAAGTCCAGGAAATGTTTTAAACCTGTGAAATATCTGTGTTGAAGTTCTGATAAAACCTTGCCTGCAGTTGAATTAATAATATGAATGCAATGAATACACAAGGCTTGTCCTACTCTATTTCTTCCTGTTGACTCTAACCTTTATTGACATGCAGCATGATGTGGCGAATCCATGCCAATACCAGTCCAAGAGGAAAATCACTGAAGAATTCAGTGTGAATTGATTTTTTTCTGGCTCCAATTACACTCAGTCTAAGGTAATTAAGATGCACCCACTATCACAATGAAAATTGGGCTACCAAAAAAATGAGGTAGCATGAAAATAACAATTAAATAATCACATACAACTAAATAAGATTCCAAAATCATCATCAGGTTACGTCAGTGTTGGTTGATGAAAACTTCTAACAGCTGTTGTGCAATAGTGCTTAAAAAGTGTTACCATAGAATGGTGTGCCTTTAGGCACTCAATAAATTTGGTTATCAAAATAAAATATAAAACATTAATATTTAAAATATTAATATTAAATCATATCTTTAATCAATCAATCAATCAAATCTTATTTGTATAGCCCGTATTCACAAATTACAATTCATCTCATAGGGCTTTAACAGGGTGTGACATCCTCTGTCCTTAACCCTCAGCAAGAGTAAGGAAAAGAAGTGCAATAGATGCCACGTGCAGGAAAACATCATCAAGGTACACAACTCCAATTTGTGTACTGAGTGGTGAAGTCACTGTAGCTTGTCTCAGACGATGTTTCTGATGTCTCTATCTCTCTCTCGCTCTCTTCCCTCCTAAACCTGTTTTTACACACGTCCCGACCTACACTTACACATTTCATGTTACGTGGATAAATCTAGATTTAAAGAGACTAAATGCATCTCGACGCCGTTGGCGCCAGAACCAGGAGATAAGAAATCTCTTTGTCAAAAAAGTTCGTTTGTGTAACTGGCGACCGACCGCCATCTTGTCTTCGACCTCATGTCGTCACCGGGGTCATAAACCTCCATCTTGAACGTAACAGCTTGATCTCGGCCAGACTACGTCCCCACGTGATCTCGTCATTACGCCATAGCCACTCCCCTTTCTCTTTCTTACACACACACAGAGACACAGACAGGCAGACACACACGACCACACACACACACATGGATACTCAGTATTACATGTGTGACAATTGTGATAAGTGCTGCTGCTGTCATCTTTGAAATATTGGAGTTTGTTAAATGAAGAATCATTGAATGACATTAACTTTATTTCCCTTTTAATAAATACTTTTGTAATTAAAGTATTTGTATTTCTGTGATTATTTGTACATATGTATGTTATGTATGTGAATACAGCTGGATTACTATAGCCTGTGCTCGAACTTAAAGCCCTTCATTGTTTATTATATAATCATTAATATTGAATATTGAGATTATTAATATAACGTATATCTCTTGAGACTGATATTTAAGGATGACTCGTTGGTCCCTGTAAAAAGGGTGGTGCCCCGCAACGATAAGCAATGATTACAGATTGTATTATTCTTAATTGATAATTTTATTGTTTTCATTAATTATTTAACTATTATTAATGGATAACCGTATAATTTCTAATTAATTATTTTACTATTCTTAATTAATAGCTTTATAATTTTTAATTATTTTTAAGAAATACTTTTTATTTTAATAATAATTTTTCATGATTATTAATAATTAGCCAACATCAAATCTACTACTACTATTGCACAACAAGGTTATGGAGTTCTTAACAGTGTAACGGTTGGCAAAATTCACCTATGCAACATTAATGACAGAACATTTGTACATAATAAAGTATAAAAACACAAATTACTAAACAATCGAACTAACTAACAAGGATGTGTATGTGAGTGTGTGTGTGTGTGCATGCAAATTAGGGGCTCTCAAAATGGTGGTTGACCAAAAGAGTAACGCCTTAAGATAGCAGCCCCCCTCTTCTTCTGAAATCATTTACGACTGGTGGCGGGGGAAGGTTTAACTAGGTGGAGTGGTATGTTAATCAGATAATGAGAGTCAGAGAGAAAGCCTGTGAAGAGCGTATTGTCAGGATTTCAATATTTTATCTATAGTCTGTGTCTAACTCAACTCTAAATGAATAAAGATAGAAGCAGTTTGAGCCAGATAAGGCCTTCACGCAAATGATGAATAACCCTTTCCTTCCAAGTGTTTAATCTTGAAAATTAGAATGTGTCTGCGTCACAATGCTGTTTCGTTGTTTTGGTTAAATTGTTTTGAATGTCTGTACAAACAGAACATTGTTTTGATATAGCAAGAACACAATAATCTTCTCTCCAATTGTCAACACCGTTGGCCCACATGCCGTCAGCTGTGTCAAGGCTGGTCAAGAGATGAACATTTTGAGACTTGTCACTTTCTTATTCCAAAGCGAATCGAATAAACAGTCTTGCTTAGCTTAGTATAATTACTAAGCCCAGATTATGTTACCAGTCCGAGGGAAAAGGAAAAGAAGTTGCTGTTCAGTTTGGAGTTCTGTGACGTCTCCTGGCTTTGTGGTCGTAGAGTTCTCTGCCTTAGCGTTACTCAGGAGCCGTGTGCTGAGTCGCTGCTCGGAAGTTTTAGAGCTTGAAGGGCGAGGAGGTTTCCTTGAGAAGATGAGTTGGAGAGCTGCACCTCTGATCTCCGGTCGTTGGTGGGAAGAGAAGATGTGCTGGGGCAGCCAGACCCTCTCCTCAGCAATGCAGGAGAAGCCGCTGTCTTCTTGGGTGGATGGAAAGAGAGCTGGAGCAGCCTTCCGCCCTCAGAGGGATTGGAGAAAGAGAGAGATTTTGGGGCAGACGTCCCCTTATATTAGCCCGGTGACCCACAGGTCATGTGGCCGGAGTGACAAGTAGGAGTTGACTTTTGTGGCTTCTCACACCTATGCGTGACATTGTCCAGACCACAGGACATGCAGCATCCTGGAGGACTGAGTTCTTTGGCCTTCTCGAGACAAAGAGAACATGCGGCAACAGGCTTTGTCAACATGTGGCCGAACTATGGTTTTCCGAAAACCTTGGCCCAACACAGCTGCTAGTTTTGCTTTATGACATCAGACTGACCACAATGTGTTTCCACCACAAATTTTCACTTTTTAATTTACTATATTGCTTTGTTCATGGGATCTGGAACAAACTGAATTTTACCATCAAAATCAGTTTCCTATCAAAAGACCATAAACCGGAAGACTGATGGGGGACCGGATCAAGATGGCGGCGTAGCCTGAAAGCTCCACACAACCGAACAAAAACTTTCGAAAAACCCCACAAATGCACCGATAATTTTCGAGCAAACAGAGCGCCTCTTGATATGTCAGAGTCATCTGAATCGAAACCCTACGATATTTTCACCAGAGCACGCACAGCAAGTATCGTTGCGGCAACAACTTCTCCGGCAGTGACGACGGTGGCTAATGAAGCTAACAGCATGGCTAATATATCTCACGGCCTTGCAGAAATGAAGTCCCTCCACTCGTGCTTTGGACCGAAAGTGGACAACATTGATAACCGTTTGTCGGATGTGGCAAACTCAATTGTGGCGATTGAAGGTAACTTTCAGACGTGGAACGGGACGTGGCTGCAAATGCAACGCATATTGGAGAGGCAGAAACACGTGTAGCAACAACAGAAGACAAGCTGCAGCACACTCAAGAGGCACTCGCCTCAGCCACTAAACGAATTGCCTATCTTGAATCAAAAACAGAAGATTTGGAAAATCGAGGCAGAAGAAAGAACCTGCGGATTTTTGGTCTACGTGAACGAGCTGAAGGAAATAGGCAGAGGTGTCAAGTAACGAAGTACAAATACTTTGTTACCTTACTTAAGTAGACATTTTTACTTCTACTCCTTACATTTTCACGCAAATATCTATACTTTCTACTCCTTACATTTTAAAAATAGCCTCGTTACTCCTACTTCATTTTGGCTTGTTTTCATTCCAGAGCGGAGAAGGAGGCACCGCACGGTCGTGGACAGGGCTCAGACAGAAAAATAGAAGGAGTGGGAGAGCACTCGCGTGCCACACCAACACAACCCCGGCCTCGGGAGACACGCTGGCCCTGGGGCGCAGCGCGAGACCCTAAGCACCTATGGGGGGGTTTTGAGTGCCATGCAGTCGAATCCGGCTGTACCGGTAATGATCCTTCCGCAGGTTCACCTACGGAAACCTTGTTACGACTTTTACTTCCTCGAGATAGTGTCGTCGCCAGGCACTAAACTTGACCTCGCCTCCGGCGATTTGACAAACGTGTTTGTTGATCCAGGATTTGAGAAGGAATAATTAGACACTTATACATGAAGTTCTGGAAATTGAACATTTATTGTAAAATAAAGAAATACTTACAGAGAGTCTCTGGGGTTCTGCCGGACACGTCACCAGGTTCACTGGATCATGTCGAGAAGAAGCCCCGTTCAATCCTAAGTCCACAGTATATATATATCAGACACAGGGTGGGCACAGAGGCGGTTCTTTTTCCCTGAGGGAATTCAGCCATTGGCCAGATGTACACTGTTTCCTCAAAGTGCAGTTTTTTGCAAGCACATCACTTTCAACTGACCAGGTGTCCCACTACTGTGGCCTTGGCAAACAGGGAGCTTGCTACAGTGGAGAGACCCAGCAGATTAAGCATTTCAGGAGGATTTCATACCTTCTTCTCACCATGTTTCATGAAGCACCTCATTGTATTAGTTCTGGCACGTCCTCTCTCTTTTCTGAGCATCCGTGCTTTCATTATTTCAAATCTCAAGATGAATTTCCATCACACACTTTTCTCTGAATTGTATTTTGGGTCAGATTGACATTCAGATTGACACCTGCTCTTTCTGTGGTCGTGCTCTGGGCCTGACCCTGCGTCTGAGTCAAAAAGATTATACATCATTCTAAATATAAGAAACAGTTGTAGCATTATTGATTATATGGATTATACAGTTAATATTTGTTCACAGGATATAGGTAAAATATAATCATAAGATACAGAGAAACATAGATATCTCAACAATAGTCAAGTTTGATCGTCTTCTCGGCGTTCCGCCAGGGCCGTTACCGACTCCGGCGGGGCCGATCCGAGGACCCCACTAAACCGTCTAATCAGTAGTTAAAATTAGACATGTCCTTTCCCAAAAAGATGCAGAAAAACTAGTCCACGCCTTTGTTACATCGAGACTGGACTATTGTAATTCATTATTATCTGGCTCCAGCAGTAAGTCGTTAAAGACTCTATAGCTTGTCCAAAATGCCGCAGCACGTGTCCTGACGAGAACAAAGAGAAGAGAGCACATTTCTCCAGTACTAGCGTCGCTACACTGGCTTCCAGTTAAATCTAGAATAGAATTTATAATTCTCCTCCTCACCTTCAAGGCCCTTAATAATATAGCGCCTTTTTACCTTAAAGAGCTGTTAGTACCTTATAAACCCGCTAGAGCACTCCGCTCCCAGAATTCAAGCCTACTTGTCGTCCCTAAATTCTCTAAAAAAAGATTAGGAGCCAGAGCTTTTAGCCATCAAGCCCCTCGGCTGTGGAATAATCTACCACTTTCAGTTCGGGAGGCAGATACCATCTTTTCATTTAAGAGTAGGCTCAAAACCTTCCTTTTTGATAAAGCTTATAGTTAGAGCTAAATAGTGCGCCAGAACGTTACTTGTTCTATTTTATGACACATGACACACGGAGCTTCTCTTTCCAGCTTCTCCTTCCTCTTCTCCATCCCTATCCCCCTTCCCCGGAATCCCATTGCTTTATCACCCGCAGATCCAGGGCCTCTGTGGCCGCACCATGGATTGCGGTTTGTGGATCGTACACCGGGGGTCACGGTGGTGGATCCATTGTGGCGGATTCTGGGCTGATCGTGGTGCTGGTGGCGGACCCTGTGTCGCGTTGGCATTGGGCACGGGCGGTGGACCAGGACCGCGGTGGTGGCTTGTGATGGGTCCTGGTGGGCGGCGGTGGACGGTGACTGAGGACTGGAGTGGCGTCTGGTCTGGATGGTGGATCGTGGTCTAGATGGACAACAGCATTTGATGAGGGTAGACATCCCGAAGGACCACCCCAACATGACATGCCAAGCAGTCCCGCTGCAATCACAGTCCAT
Source organism: Pleuronectes platessa (assembly GCF_947347685.1). Classification (NCBI taxonomy): domain Eukaryota; kingdom Metazoa; phylum Chordata; class Actinopteri; order Pleuronectiformes; family Pleuronectidae; genus Pleuronectes; species Pleuronectes platessa. The sequence goes on from NC_070633.1 coordinate 2,411,775, forward strand.
GGTCAGCAACCATCCAGACCACGATCCACCATCCAGATCCACCATCCAGACCAGACGCCACTCCAGTCCTCAGTCACCGTCCACCGCCGCCCACCAGGACCCATCACGAGCCACCACCGCGGTCCTGGTCCACCGCCCGTGCCCAATGCCAACGCGACACAGGGTCCGCCACCAGCACCACGATCAGCCCACATAACTCAGAATCCGCCACACTGGATCCAACACTGCGACCCCCGGTGCGCGATCCACAAACCGCAATCCATGGTGCGGCCACAGAGGCCCTGGATCTGCGGGTGATAAAGCAAAGGGATGATTAGAGTAGGCTACTATCAACAAAGTACAAATATAATGTCAATTCACCAAACACTACACAAGACCAATGTTGCAGACTGAAGAAACTCATTTATTTCTCAACACGACCAAAATGTTGACATAGAGATTCATAATACTGTAACCACACGTCACTTTACGTATTGTAAGTTCAAAAAAAAAAACGCAGGCAATGTTGTCATTAGCAAGACACCTTGGAAAGAAACGTCTTTAATGACGAATCCATCCTTGCATTGCTGCTACCTCCATCTGGTCACCAGAGGTGTATAGTAACGAAGTAGATGTACTTCGTTACACTACTTAAGTATTTTTTTTGAGGATTTGTACTTTACTTGAGTTTTTTTTTTTTATCAGGACTTTTACTTTTACTTCACTACATTTTTAAGTTAAAAAATATACTTTTACTTCGTTACTTTGACATTTGCCACCTCGTTACTCGTTAAAAATTAAAATAGTCTCTGCATGAGATTCCGAGAGGACGAGAAGAACCACGTACGGTACTCTCGCGAAGAAGGTATAAATGCGGGATGCGCGCGCCGCGCGGGGGCGGCAGAGAGATCACTACAAACATGGCAGCCGCAGAGCATGTGGATGAGGGAGACACAGAAGACGACGCACGGCGTTCAACAGAAGTCGACGACGGACACCCGTGGTCATACCTGGAAAGTATGTTCAGCTACCTCTGGATGGAGGCAAATTCCTACCGAATGAAGTGCATGTTATGCCTTCCGAAGTGCCACGACATAAAGGCCTTCAAAAACTCCCCGTCCAACCTCAAAAAACACATCGAAGTAAGTGCATTAAGTAAGCAATGTCATTTCATGTGGCAGGAGGGATATACAAATGTGTAAAACATAGTTTTAGCTAACATTACAGGCAAGTTGCTAACGTAACGACGTGCTAGCATGGTTGCGTGCTAGTAGCAAGTTGCTAACGCTATGTGCTAACGTTAGCAACTTGCCCGTATCACACGTGTGGTGATGTCGTGGACAAATAAACCTACGCCACACACACACGCACGCACGCACACAAGTGTTATGCAGGAGTGTCAATAAACAGGGTTAGCATCTCGAACGAGGCAGTTTTCCTCCTGCATGATACATTTTGCTTCACACAAAGTGCTTCACTTTTTTTAATGAAAAATACACAAATAAATCATACAAAATCTTTAACTTGGAAGTTAAGCAATAGGCTATTGAAAATGTGCCTGTTTGTTCATAGGAACTGTAGTAAAATGGCATGCTGTTCATTAAAATAGCTTTGTGTTTGTTTTTTTAAATTGTATTTGTTGTACAGCAATTAGATATCCAAGCTCAGTGTCCTGTATGATGTTTTAGCTTTAAATTATTTGGTATTTTTGCAAGATAAAATATAGTTGACAGTTGACCATTTCTTTTTTTTTATTAATGTTGGACATGCCCACAAACGGGACATCAGGGTGAAAGGGGTTAGAAATCCAGACCTGTCATTGTGGTAACTGTTGAATGATGTCTTGAGTATCATTTGAACTAATATTATTATTTCTTTTAATTTTGTGTTTTTCATGTAGAAAGCACATCCACAACATCTAAAGAAATATGAGCAGCTGACCTCACAAAAAAGAAAGAGGGCTTCGGAAGCTGGGAAGGTGCAAATGTAAGTTTGAATTATGTATTTATGTATTTTTTATTTTATTTTTTGGGTACAATATTCATGCATAATTGTAAAACAGTGGTTTGTTTTCTCCCTAACAGGTTTCATCCAGTTGAGCTCACTTTCCTAAAAGAGTACTACACCACCATGAGCCCTGTTGCCCAGTCCATCAACATCCTCCAAGGAGAAGTGGAAGTCCAGATGGGATGGCTTCTTCCGACTATTTCCTTGCTGAGCAGCAAACTGGAAAAAATAAAGATTGCACTGAAGCACTGCAAGCCGCTGGTTGAAGCCATTCAAGTGGGCATCCAGAACCGTTTTGGTGAAATGTCAAGAGACCCTGAATTGGTTGCTGCAGTGATTCTCATCCCAAAATTCAAAACGGCCTGGATCAAAGATGATGCTACACTGAAAATCGGTAAGACAACATGGAGAAAATAAAAGGAAGAAAATATCCATAAAATTAAATTGTATCCATTAAATTACAAATCTAATGCACACTTACTACATTTTTTTTATTATTTTATTACTCATTTCATACACCAGTCTAATTTTGAATAGTGGTTGAGCCAATATCTAAGATGTCTAATTGTCAGAGTCAAGACTTGTGTTTTTCTCCTTATCTATTCCCTGAATTTGTGTAGCCCACCTGCAAGCTCACACTGCCTTGGTTGTAGATCTGTTATTTTCACAATTTGTCACAACTTTTTTTCTACTTTATATCTCTTTTTTTTTGTTGCTAATTTTGGCCTTTTGTTTCTGATAGTGTTTTTTGTCAATGTAATATTATTTATTCCTTTAGAATTATGGAAAATGTCATAAATGTAATTAAATTTGTCCAATAAAAATGTGACTGTACTAATGCTAGTGTCACCCTCCCTGTGTTTCAGGGTTGGACTACATCAGGGAGCAGTTGGAGGATCCTTCTATTTCAGCAGAGGCTGGATCTGGCTCATCTGATGAGGGAGACTTCTTCCACATCCTGAAAAGTTCCCACAAAACACCAAGCGCCACCAAGCAGCTTGATTCGTATCTGGCCTACTCAACAGACGACATCAAGATTCTCAAGACGTTTCCTGTGGTTCTCAAGTTGTCTGTCAAACTCAACACACCTCTGCCTGCTTCTGCAGTTTGCGAAAGGCTGTTCAGCATAGCAGGTCTCATCTTCAGCCCAAAAAGAGCACGGCTAGCTGCAGACACTTTTGAAAATCAGCTTCTGCTGAGGATGAACCGCAAGTTCAACTTCTCCACTTGAACCAGAAAGTTTGTTTGTGTGGTGTTACTGTGCCTCAGCTCATGAGGATTCCCCCAACATAGTTAAAAAGTGGTTCTTATGTTAAAGACATTGTTTATTTTTGAGTGGTATTCTATACCACATTTCATTCACCTGAAAAAGTGAAATAAAAAACAAGGGGAGAATAATTTTGGGTTGTTTTGCTTCCTTTCATGCGTACTATAAAATACTTGTACTTGTACTTTTGATACTTGAGTATATTTTTTCACAAGATACTTTTGATACTTAAGTACATTTAATGTGAGCTACTTTAAGACTTTTACTCAAGTACATTTTTTAGGTGACTTTAACTTTTACCAAAGTAATTTTCAGTTGTGGTACTTATACTTTTACTTAGTTATTTTTTTCAAGTACTTTATACACCTCTGCTGGTCACAGGCCTCCTCCATGGCTTGGATGAGGGGTACCTCAGCCTGGAGACAAGATCATATACCTTCCACCGCCATGCCGAGAAAAACTCTTCTATAGGGTTGAGTAATGGAGAGTATGGTGGAAGATATAGGACGGTGAAATGTGGATGTTGCTGAAACCAGTTCTGAACCAGAGCAGAGCGGTGGAAAGACACATTGTCCCAGACAACAATGTATTGCATATGATCGATTTGATTTGCTGCTGTTATGTTGTGCAATTGGTCCAAGAATGTAAGTATGAGTGCTGTGTTGTAAGGCCCCATATGGGCATGGCGGTGGAGGACCCCATTCTGTGTAATGGCTACACAGAGTGTTTTATTACCCCCACGTTGCCCTGGGACATTGACTATAGCCCTGTGGCCAATGCTGTTTCTTCCCCTCCTTCGTGTTCTCGTCAGGTTGAACCCAGCCTCATCTACGTAAATTAACTCATGCTGGATCTCCTCTCCATCTATTCGTAAAACTCTCTGAAAAACAGTGTCAGGCAAAATTGTGTAGTTCAGTGTAGATCTAGTACAGTACAGTGAAAGACTGAGACAGTATGCAAGATCACACTGCTAAAGTGAATACATACCTCTGCATAATCATGCCGCAGTCGTTTCACCCTTTCGGAATTGCGCTCGAAAGGCACTCGATAAATTTGCTTCATTTGAATATGTTTATTTTTTAGGATGCGTGCCAGTGTTGATGTTGAGACCTGATGGATATCGTTGAAAATGGCGTGGTTATTGACAATGTTAGCTTGGAGCTGCTTGAGTGTTATAGCATTGTTGGCCTAAACCATGTTTACTATCTCCCTCTCTTGCTGTTCTGTGAACATAGGAGGCCTTCCCCCTTGTCGTCTCTGACCCTCAATCCTATATAGAAAAAAAAAACAGTATACAATAGTACAATAATTTCACAGGAAAAGGTAACAGAAGTGCTGATAGTGCATAGAATACAGTACTGTAAGCAGTTACTGAAACCGTGCAGATGTTTTTGATATGATTATATTTTTACAATACCTATTTTCTAGTCGAAATGTTCTCATCACACTTGCCACTGTATATCGGCTTAGATTTGGCTGTACTCGCAGTCCAGCCTCCCTCAGCGTCAGGCCGTGGTTGACAAAGTGGTTAACCAGTGTTGCGCGGATCTCATTTGTCAGATTCGGTCCTCTTTGAGCACCTTCTTGTCTTCCTCTTCCTCTTCCTCCCCTTCCTCCTCCTCCTCGTTCTCCTCATTCTTCTCGTCCTCCTCCTCATCTTACTCTTTCTCTGACTCTTTCCATTGTGCTTGAACAACGATGAACTCACCTGCTGCTTTTTATAGTGCTTACACACCTGATTGGTGTGTCTACAATTAAGCAAACGAGTGTTTGCACACCTGATGACTGTGTTGAACCAATTGGTTGGACGGTGTGGTAATTTGACAGACAGTGCTTTGGTATTGCAAGGACGTGACTTCATGATAGATTTTTGTGTGTAATATATGTTAAGTGTGTTTAGTGTTTTGCAAATCACTGTGTGTAGAGTTTTGCAACAAGTTTGAGGTTGACAATGTGCTTATAGTTTTGCAAATATGGGCTGATGTTTTGCTTCTTGAGTGTAAGGTTTTGCTAATAGTGTACTACTTTTAATTTTAGTGTGTAAGCAATCCCAAAAAAATTTAACAGTTGAGGATCTTTATGACGCCATGAGCAGTATGAACAGTGGGAAAGCACCTGGTCCAGACGGGATACCTATAGAATTTTATAAGAAGTTTAAACAGAAACTTGCGCAACCTTTATTAGATATGTTTAACGAATCATATAAAACAGGAACTCTTCCACCATCGTTAAGATTAGCTATGATAACTGTGATACTAAAACCTGACAAATCACTAATCAGTTGTTCATCTTTCAGGCCCATTAGTTAATCGGATGTGATACAAAAATATTATGCAAAGCACTCTCTAAAAGATTAAAACAACATCTTCCTCAATTGGTTAGTAATGATCAGAATGGTTTTGTATTACAACGGCAAGGCTTTCATAACATCAGGAGAGTTTTAAATGTACTGTTTGAGAAAAACAATGCCAAAGACACTGCATTTTTGTCGGTTGATGCTAGCCAAGCATTCGATAGAATAGAATACCTTTTTGATCTGCTGCCCAGATATGGTCGAGGAGAAACATTTCTCAAATGGATTAAATTACTGTATACAAACCCAACAGCAGAAATATTGACTAATAATACAATTTCTAAACCTCTCAGTTTACAACGCTCAACCAGGCAAGGCTGCCCTTTGTCTCCTCTGCTTTTCACTTTAGCAATAGAACCTCTCGCAATCGCAGTAAGGACACGTAGGAATATATCCGGCATCAGGATTTGGGACATAGAGCATCATATAGCATTATATGCTGATGATATAATTTTTTTCTTAACGAACCTGAGGAACAGTATTCCAAATTTGACTACTTTACTCAAAAAGTTTGGCGAGTTTTCTGGATATAGAATAAACAAATCTAAGTCAGTATTGTTATTCTTAGTGAAGAAGAAAGACGCAATCCAAAAATAAATACACCATTTATGGCCACGCAAGATGGATTTAAATATCTGGGTATTAAGATTGCCCCAAAACTTGGTGACATTGTCCCTATAAACTATAACCCTGTCGTAGACGAAGTGACAGAAAAGTTGGACCGGTGGTCTGAATTGCCGATATCAATGATTCATCGTATAAATCTTATTAAAATGTCTATTATACCCAAATTTACATATATTTTCCAAGCACTCCCGCTTCCATTACCAAGTAACTTTTATAACAAAAACTGATAGTATATTTAGCCAGTTCATTTGGAACAATAGAAAGGGTAGAATCCGGCTCAAGTTATTATATTTACCCTATGAAGGGGGAGGACTTCGGGTCCCAAACCTGAAATGGTATTATTGGGCTACTCAATTAAGTTCTGCAATGTACTATTTTTCTTCATCCACACTACCTGCTTGGGTAAATATTGAACAAAAATCAGTGTCAGATTTGCCCATGAAGCAGTATTTATAGTCCTCAGATATCAAGACACTGAAAAAACAGACAAGAAACCCTTTTGTTAAAAATACAATATCAGTGTGGTATGCAGCACATAACTTTGTAGATGAAACATTAACTTTGTCGCAATTTACTCCTATCTGGGGCAACAGACAATTCAAACCTGGTAGAATGGATTCAAATTATGGGCAGAGAAAGGAATTGGGACAGATTCGGACCTTTATTTTGAAGGTACCCTTCTCAGATTTGAACAACTTGTCATAAGTACGGAGTTCCTCAAAACATTTTTTTCAAATATTTGCAATTAAGAAGTTTTATAGAATCAAAATCTGAGACATTCATGGCCACACCCCCGCTATAAATTATTGAGGAAACGGTGATTAATAATTTGAATGGTAAAAAACATATATCTAGATTCTATAACCTTTTAGCGGAGTACTCAACAGAATCGGCATCAGATAAATTAAAAGCGTGGAGAACAGACACACAAGAAAATATTAGTGAAGAAGATTGGGGAAGAGCATGTTTAAAAGCGCAAAATAATTCAATTAACACAAGGTTAAAATTGATTCAGTATAAGTGGTTAATGAGGGTTTATATAACCCCTGCAGAACTCCACCATATCTCCCCTGACATCCCAGATTTTTGTGTTAAATGTCTGACTGAAAAGGGTACTTTGATTCACTGCCTATGGGAATGCTCTAAGATTTTGGTATTTTGGGAAAATGTAGTTAAATGTTTATCACGGATGGTTGAGTGTAACATTCCTTTGACGTCAACAATATGTATACTTGGAATATACCCCAAAGACTCCATCAGAACAACAAAGCAATCGAAGATGGTTGACTTTGGACTTCTCCATGCAAGGAGAGTGATTGCACTATATTGGAAAAATGTAGAACCACCATCACTGGCATTATGGAAGAAGGAGTTGATGACTTGTCTTGGACTGGAGAGATTGACATACATTGTTAAAGGTATCAGGAGGAGTTTGCTTGTATTTGGGAATCATTTATGTCATTTCTGACCAATGAAACGGATAACACTGACTGAATAACAGGTTGTAAAATGATCCTGCCCTTTTTTTTTTTTTTTTGTACATCTTATTCTTATTTATTTATTTTACTCCATTAGTTTGATGTCTGTTGTCATTGTCCATTTTATTTATTTCTTTTTCCTTGTCTGTGTGAATGAGTGGCTGTTCGAGGGGATATAAATGAAAATGTTTGTAAATTCGTCATAAAGTTTGAGCACTTGAAACTTCAATAAAAAATATTGTTAAAAAAAAAAGAAAAAAAGACCATGAACCTACATAGTTCATTTTCAAATCCATACATATTACTTGACATATATCAGGATGGAAACATTAATTATACTTTCAGGCTTGTATACAAACACATTTTACAGTATCTTTTCAAATTACATTCTGGGCTATTTAAACCATCTGGACATCCCTCAATATATATAGCTTTGATCCATTTGACTCTTATATTGTATTTGCTCGGATCTTTTCAGATTTTTATCACTGGATCTCCTACCAGGCAAGGGAAATACACATATGTCAAATTCTTCCAACAGTTTGTAAGCAGAATGGCAGCAAATGGATCAGCAATGGCACTTATTAAGGCTTTTTGAGGAACGAATCACAAACTGTGGTGTGAGTTTGAGAAACGCTGTGCTTCCCCAAAAGAGCTACGAGTTCTCCCTTAACCAAATAAGTTATGGGGGCATATTATGAAAATTCCACTTTTGTAGTGCTTTTACACGTTAATTTGGGTATCTGGCATGTCTACCATCCCAAAAACTCACACGTCACAGTCGGTCTACATGAAATAGCCCCCCGGAGGCGGAGATCTGGCGGAGGAGGAGACCAGGGTAAATTACGAGCCTCAGCACCCTTTAACAGGGTATGACATCCTCTGTCCTTAACCCTCAGCAAGAGTAAGGAAAAACTACTAAAAACCATTTTAACAGGGTAAAAATACGTAGAAACCTCAGAGAGAGCCACATGTGAGGGATCCCTCTCCCAGGACGGACAGAAGTGCAATAGATGCCACGTGCTGGAAAACATCATCAAGATTAAAGTCTTCAAGATTAAAGATTAAAGTCTCTAGCAGCATTTGATGAGGGTAAACATCCCGAAGGACAACCCCAACATGACATGCCAAGCAGTCCCGCTGCGATCACAGTCCATGGTCAGCAACCAGCAGGACCACGATCCACCATCCAGACCAGAACGCCACTCCAGTCCTCAGTCACCGTCCACCGCCACCCAGCACGAGCCGCCGCCGCGGTCCTGGTCCAATGCCCGTACCCGATGCCAACACGACACAGGGTCCGCCACCACCACCACAATCAGCCCACACGACACAGAATCCGCCACACTGGGTCCACCACCACGACCCCCGGTGCGCGATCAACAAACCGCAATCCATGGTGCGGCCACAGTGGCCCTGGATCTGCGGGTGATAAAGCAAAGGGATTCCGGGGAAGGGGGATAGGGATGGAGAAGAGGAAGGAGAAGCTGGAAAAAGAAGCTCCGTGTGTCATGTGTCATAAAATAGAACAAGTAACGTTCTGCTGCACTAATTAGCTCTAACTATAAGCTTTATCAAAAAGGAAGGTTTTGAGCCTACTCTTAAACGAACAGATGGTGTCTGCCTCCCAAACTGAAAGTGGTAGTTTATTCCACAGCAGAGGAGCTTGATGGCTAAAAGCTCTGGCTCCTACTCTACTTTTAGAGACTTTAGGGACGACAAGTAGGCCTAAATTCTGGGAGCGGAGTGCTCTAGTGGGTTTATAAGGTACTAACAGCTCTTTAAGGTAAAAAGGCGCTATATTATTAAGGGCCTTGAAGGTGAGGAGGAGAATTTTAAATTCTAGATTTAACTGGAAGCCAGTGTAGCGATGCTAATACTGGAGAAATGTGCTCTCTTTTCTTTGTTCTCGTCAGGACACGTGCTGCGGCATTTTGGACAAGCTGTAGAGTCTTTAACGACTTACTGCTGGAGCCTGATAATAATGAATTACAATAGTCAATAAATCAGGATCGAAGATCACTCCCAAGTTCCTGACTGTTTTGTTGGAAGCAAGGGCAATGTCGTCTAGCGCAGCTATATCATTAGATAATGTATCTCTAAGGTGTTTGGGGCCAAGTATTATAACCTCTGTTTTGTCTGAGTTTAATAAGAGAAAATTGCGGGTCATCCAGGTTTTTATGTCCTTGAAACATACTCGAAGTTTAGTTAAATGATTACTTTGTTCAGGTTTTATTGATAAGTATAACTGGGTGTCATCCGCATAGCAGTGGAAATTTACAGAGTGTGTCCTGATAATTTTTCCTAGTGGAAGCATATATAATGAGAATAAAATTGGGCCGAGCACAGAGCCCTGGGGAACACCATGGTTTACTGGGCACAGATGACTCATCATTAATTTGCACGATTTGAGAGCGATCAGAAAAGTACGATTTAAACCAGTTAAGGGCGGTTCCATTAATGTTAATTAACTGTTTGAGTCTTTGTAATAGAATTTGATGGTCAGAGCCTGCGGTCAGGTTAAGTTAGAGCCACAGCCCCCTCCTCAGCTCGGGCTCGCTAGGTGATGTCCGCGGGCTGGTGGCTCCATGTCAGCGGCTCACTTCTGGGGGATGTGTCGGTGTTTGTTTACGGTTAGCAGCAGGGAGCTAATGCTAGCTTGCTGTTAGTTTGTGTTTAAAGTTGCAGCACTTTCTGGAATGGCTGCTTGTGCACGTTTTTATAGCAGTATTGCATGTGGCAGCCCAACCGGGAAGCAGCGGGGATCTGGCCGAGAAGCAGAGCCTGCGGTCGGGGTAAGTCACATGCCAAAGCCCCCTTCTCAGCTCGGGCTCGCCATGTGATGTGGTCGGGCTGCTGGCTCCATGTCAGCGGCTCGCTTCTGGTGGACCTGTCGGTGTTTGTTTACGGTTAGCAGCAGCCGCCTGACTGATCTCCCCACGGACAGGGGAGCGTTGACACTGCGTGTCTCGTTTCGCAGTGAGTGTCTTCAACTAGAAAAGCTGTTGTTTTGTTTCGGAAATTGATGGTGACATGTAAGCTAGGTGGCGTTAGCCTCATAGCAATCAGTGCCCGGCTTGCCGGCCGGCGTCATGTGTGTGTGTGTGTGCTCAGAATATATGCTCTGTATGAATAAATATACACATACAATTATATACTATATACACACATATCTAATGCATGTATTTAAATAATGTTCATCTTTATAAGAAGGTTTAGTAGTTTGAGAATTGTAGCTTCAATGAAGAAACACAACAAACAGATACAGAAATATTTGTGTAGGACAGTGACTTAAAATGATTTTAACAACCTTAATTATGCTAAGGCGATTTAAGACGTGAAACTGGATGTGTGTTTGTGTGTCGGGGGCGGGGCGGTGAGAGGGGGGGCGGGGCGGTGAGAGGGGGGGGTGGGGGGCGGGGCACTCAAAACAGGTCAATCTGAGGAGGTCTGTTTCAGACAGGGTAAAAAGGGTGCTGTTTTAAATGATCCTTGTGGTATTTTGACCAAAAAATGTTACAGACATGTCATTAAGACCCCAAGGAACCATATCAACTGTGGTGAAATGGGCATAATATGTCCCCTTTAACATTTTGAAATCATGCGCCTGACGACATCTGCTATCCGTGTTGCGTGTGGCTGATTGATCCCAAGTGCAGGGTGTTTATTATTTATCATAGATCATGGGCTACTTTCATTTGTTTACTTGCTTGTCTATTTGAGTATAGGCCTAGCTATTGTGACATTTTTTAAATTATTATTATTTATTTTTTCGGGAGACATAAGAAAAAGAGACATGAGAGGGTAAATGGTGAGACAAAGGTCCAATGACTGATTCAAACTTTGGACATTGTGTTTACAAGGTACCCCATAGAAAACCTGGTCACTCATGGTTCATCCATCCTCCATCTATTTCTAAAGTCATTAAACCTTGTGACTTTAAGCAGTGTGTAGTGATGCGGAGGGATAGCAGCCTCTTTCTTTCCTCCACTTCGTACCATCCTTTTAACCCCCCCCCCCCCCCAATAAATCAATGAAATGTCCTCTCTCTTAACATGCTGTAGTAAACCTGAGGCAAACACTTTTTTTACAATTTATACTGTAAGTAAGAGGTGATGTGCTTCATGTTCACATGTTCCATAGCAACAGTGGACAGGATGAGATTTATGGCATAATGAAGGTCATAAAAAATGAGAAACGCTTCTCCAGTTATTTGAATGTGAGTGAAGTAATTTTTAGGCAAGAACAAAAAGATTTAGAAACATAAATATAAGGAGGATTTGGGTATCTGGGAATTGTTTTGAAATTTTGACTGTTTTACTGATCTGTTTTACAAATTACATCAATATAGTATACCTTTGTGTAATCCTTAACAAATTTCTAACCACACCAGAAGAAATCAATCAATCAATCAATCAAATTTTATTTGTATAGCCCGTATTCACAAATTACAATTCATCTCATAGGGCTTTAACAGGGTGTGACATCCTCTGTCCTTAACCCTCAGCAAGAGTAAGGAAAAACTACTAAAAATACGTAGAAACCTCAGAGAGAGCCACATGTGAGGGATCCCTCTCCCAGGACGGACAGAAGTGCAATAGATGCCACGTGCAGGAAAACATCATCAAGATTAAAGTCTTCAAGATTAAAGATTAAAGTCTCTAGCAGCATTTGATGAGGGTAGACATCCCGAAGGACAATCCCAACATGACATGCCAAGCAGTCCCGCTGCAATCACAGTCCATGGTCAGCAACCATCCAGACCACAATCCACCATCCAGACCAGACGCCACTCCAGTCCTCAGTCACCGTCCACCGCCGCCCACCAGGACCCATCACGAGCCACCACCGCGGTCCTGGTCCACCGCCCGTACCCAATGCCAACGCGACACAGGGTCCGCCACCAGCACCACCATCAGACCACATAACTCAGAATCCGCCAAACTGGATCCAACACTGCGACCCCCGGTGCGCGATCCACAAACCGCAATCCATGGTGCGGCCACAGAGGCCCTGGATCTGCGGGTGATAAAGCAAAGGGATTCCGGGGAAGGGGGATAGGGATGGAGAAGAGGAAGGAGAAGCTGGAAAGAGAAGCTCCGTGTGTCATGTGTCATAAAATATAAAAAGTTACGTTCTTCCGCACTAATTAGCTCTAACTATAAGCTTTATCAAAAAGGAAGGTTTTGAGCCTACTCTTAAATGAAAAGATGGTATCTGCCTCCCGAACTGAAAGTGGTAGATGATTCCACAGCCGAGGGGCTTGATGGGTGAAAGCTCTGGCTCCTACTCTACTTTTAGAGACTTTAGGGACGACAAGTAGGTTTGAATTCTGGGAGCGGAGTGCTCTAGTTGAAAGAATTAAGATATCTTGCTCAGACACATGAGACACCTTTTAGTGTTTTATCGGCCCAAAAACAAATCTGCCGGAATTTGATAATCTTGGACAGGTCACTTTGCAATCTGGGACACTTTTATTTGGCTTTAAAATAAGTATAACCAATTGTTAAAAATCATAACACATTTTTATCTTGATTGCTGTTATATCAATAATTAATAAGCAACATGAAAAATGTACTCTTACCTTAAAGTTATATTTCACTGCAGTCTACACATTAACATTTAAATGTAACATTTGTTTGTTTGCAGGATTAAATAAAATGTGTTACATTTTGGTGCAGATCTCGATCAGGTGGCAGGTCAAAGATTTATTTGATACTTTCTTTAACTTTGTTTCTTTTTTTCCCAAGGATCTAATTGATGGATCTTGGGGGGAAAATGGAATATCTAGAGGACTGATATCTACCACCTGGTGGTCATTTTATCCTGCTCTGTGGAGCATTCTAAACAAACAAATTATTTTCTTAATGTTTAATGATGTTTAAGATATCATTGCATATTAACACATCTATGTGATAAGAAAATAATATCAGTGCTATGTGAAGTGCTACGCTGTAATAACATTCAATATTATTGGCTATTGCAATGATCGAAACTGATATACCTGTATATACACATACACATGTAGACCCTTGACAGACACTCTGCACTTTTCAGGCAGTGACCAACTCAGTAATAACATCCATTCAATTCAGTTCAACACCTGTCAGTGCATAGTTACGGTGCAAGAGCATTTTCCAAATTTTCTTCTGTTTCGATAAAAGTGATGATCGGAAAGTAGTGGGTATAATCGAAGTCATCTGATCATGATCTCAAAGAATTAGAGTGTTTCACTTAAAATCATTAATAACATAAAGTAATGTACCTTTTGTACATTAGAGAAAATAACAGACGCCAAAATAAAGATTAGGTGTAAATTGTAGATGTGAGCAGGATTCATGATCATAATGAGTTGTTGACCTCATGCAGATGGTGTTGTTGTCACCACCCACTGTTCCTCTCTATGACCCTGTGACCTTTACAATTTCTTTATCACCCATTTTTTCCCCGCTCTCAGGATGATGTCATGTCTCATTGCCTCCCCCATCCCATGGGACCATAACCAATCAGGCAAAGTGCTGTCCCCCCACTGAACCTCTTAATTCTTGAACCCTCCCTCAAGCTCCTGACCTGTCACCTAACCATTATCTGCCCAGCGATACTTACCACTGACACCCTCAGTTTGTGTGTGTGTGTGTGAGACCTGTGGGGACAAAAATGTAGTCCCCATGGATAGATTTTTAAGTCCCCATCGTAATATGCGAGGTACCCACTCACAAACATGCATCCTTTTGTTCTTAATGGTGAACTGTGATAATGTAAGTCTTTTCCTTTTATACCTGGCCTAATCTGTGTAACAAAATGTGTCATTGACAAGTTACTACCTCCACCTGCCCCTGTCCATTGGTTTGCTTCTTTGTCAGCAGGATAACACAAAACTACATACCTAATTTCCACCAAACCTAGTGGAAGCATGGGACATGGGCCAAGAAAGATGCTATTAACTTTTGGCAGGGATCCAGAGAAAGGGGCGGATCCAGGATTTTTCTTATCAGTTTCCTTAACATGGCAAGATAGAGCTTTTTATGAGATTTCCCCGATATTCCAGAGGATAATGCATGGAATAAAATCAATCATATTTAGGGCACTATCCATGAGTGTGTGCAATTGGGTTGCGCTTGATTTAAATTAAGGGGACCGTATGAGAAGGAGGTATGGTAGATGGTCTGTATTTATATAATTCTATATATCATCTAGTTTTGCCATATACACATTTACACCCACATTTATACAGTGCATCTATGTGCAGCACTTTGTCTATCACACACCACTCACAACTGCTGGCACTGGTTCAGTATCTTGCCAAAGGACTACAGCTAGGACTTTAGACTGGGTTCGGACTGCTGACCCTATGTTTAGTGGACAACCCATACCTCCTGAGCCACAGCCAACACAGTATGAGTTCTACCGAGTGAGTGCCATTCTAGTTCAGTAATGCAAATCATTCAAAGCCAGACAACTACTGGTGCAGCAGAGAGAGGCAGAGAGAGAGACTCATTACAATCAATCAAATTCATTTCAGTGATTCTGTAACTGTAAAGAAAATATAAAGCTAAATGTGTTGAAGCAGTAAAGTAGTCTGCCTTGATCTACAAAGTAGTATGATTGATTCTGACAATGTACATGTACTTTAATATGAGGTATAGAACAGAGTTGGCATTGAAAAATATCACATATGTGGTTTCAAACTTTTCAGATTTAATTAGAGGTCTTCTGCAACCAATTGACTTTGTCTGTACATTTACCTACTATTCAGACATCTTCAGCTATTTTCTTTCTTCTAAAAAGCACCAGGTAACATGCATGCCTCGTCTCAGGGAGTGGCCAATTGAGTCCCCAGAGTGGCCAACAAAAGCATTTTCTGTCATTTCCTCAGGACACACATACACACACAGTGACACATCTAGCGAGTGGAAATGCTGCTACTGTAACACATTGTTATCTGAGTATGTTAATTTACATTAATTGAACTCTTGTAAATTACTCTGACAAACCAGCCCCCCCCCCCCATCTCTTCATTCTCTCCAAACTTCATTCAGGAATACTGTTTATTTTACAGACATGATTACTTTGCCATTGTGAACGTTAAAGTTGCTGCTTTAGAACAGTCGCTGGTCTGTCAGTCAGACAGATGGCACAAAGGCGGAAGAGAGAGAGCGTTAGTAAGGTAGGGAGAAATATAGGTTATTAATTAATTAAAAGGTTTATCTTCACAATCTTGTCTTTCATAGGAACAAGGCTTTGTTGCACAGAGTAAAAAAGATTAAAAACAATATGTTAGGTGCTGAAGTCGGCTGACAATAGACAGAATACAAATATGACACAATGACTTTATAAATATGCTCATTAGCACATTGTGTAAACTAGTGTCATTTAGCGATTTTCCTTTGAATGTACTTGTTCTACAACCATTTTCTAAATCTTCAAATTTGTATATTGACCATACATGGTACCAACATATACTAGGTTTCATTGTATTTCTATGACCTATTTACTTGCAGGTTAACCATGGAATGACATCAAAAATAGACTTATTAGCCAATGACCTCATCTGGCAACATCAAATTACTTTTCAGCTGGCTTCAGTCACTTTCCATTGAGAGTAGCTGGAAACACTGGTGACTGAAAAATTAAGATGCGAGAAACCATGATGAGTATTGAAGATGAGGTCTTTTACTTACATATTTAAATTTATAACTAACCACCTGGCCATTTTCATAGATAAAACCTAAATACCTCCAACCTCATTCATTACTTCCTGCTGCTTAGTTAGCTAACCATCAACCTTCTCCCCCCAAATGCACAGTATTCAGCAAACTAAAGAGAACTGTTCAGCTATTGTTCATAGTATTAATAATCTATACCAACTTTTTTATTCAACATATGATGAACTTCTTCAAGTTTCAATTACCAGTTACCTCACAAGAAAGAACGAGTTTGGCAAGCCGTACCTGCAGTCCGACTTGCTTGTCTTATTTCATCTTTTGTCCATGATATATTTGTACTGTCAAGTACTTTGCTTATTTTTACTCTAAAACTTCAGTGTGACTTGTGCTTGTCTCTTGGCCTGACACAAAACACTTATCACCTGCACACTCACTTCCCTCTTCGGAGTCCTAATGGAACATAATAACTCAGGGAGTAGTTATTCTACTACATCAAATAAATGTTATCATAGATTACTTGACTGGTGACTGCTGTATAATTTATAATGAAAAGAATATCAAAGCGGAAAAAAAGAGGCTTATTTTGCCCTATAGGATGATGCCTGTAAGGATAATGTTTATTCAGGTGCTAAGATGGACAGTGAAACTGTTTTGTTTGCTGTCCTTCTATTGATCACTTTACTCACAGGTTTCCAGAAATGGAAGTACACAATTTGCAGTGTTTGTTCAATGCAAAACTATATTCCAAAATGTATCTGAAGTCAATATCAATGGTCTGAGTTGATGAGATTCTCTGTATAACTAGAATGGAACTCAGTAGAGCTCTGCAGATGCCAAACAGGTCCTATGTTGCAATGTTAAAGAAAGTAAAAAAACAAACAAATATCCTGCCTGCCCCTTAACTACATTTGCATAAATATATAATACGTTCTTCACAGGTCCAGGCCCCTACATCCCACCGAGTTTGTTGAACATCTGTCAGTTGCCCTGTTAATGGTCAGTATGAACAGAAGGACTGATCACAGCAAGCAAACTTGTTTTAATATTGATATGGGCACCAGGATTTTGTTTTAAGGTTGAATTGTGAAGGCCTGTCCTGTAAGGCCAGAAGAATAGCAAAACGATCTCTGCGTTGATAGTGGTTGAGGTAAAAATATGAACTTTGCCTTAAAAAACTTCAATACAGTAATGCACCACCAGCAGGCCAGTGCAGGCTGCTCATTACGACCTGAGTTTGAACACCTGCGAATGGAAGGTCACTCTCAGCAAACATCTCAGCAGAGATAGAGAGGCAGGAGAAAGGATTCAACTCATGGTACAACCAAAGAAGCAACTGGTACTGTAATAAGACTTTTATTTTGATGATTATTTAATATTGGAAGTGCTGCTATCGATATTAATGTTAGGATGTCTTGTTTGAAGAATTTGTAAAATAATAACCAAGCATAGCATACAAGCAGCATGCATATAAGTTTGGCTTTATGTTTAAGTGTACTTAGTTGTTTGTTCAATTTATATTGTTATTTTTGTGGTTTGAGGGTTTTCAACCTGATTAACCAACCAGCAAACAACTGATAAATAAGGAAAAATAAAGATTGATCTGTGTTTGAAAGAGTTTTCGGGTGCGTCCTTTGGCATTCATGTACCAGGCCATTGCAAGTTCGGCAAGAGTTGAAGAAAAAAACCTGGGAATTTGACAATAGTAACTTCCAATACAGTCTTGTTGATGTCAAAAACATGTCTCTATGAGTGTTTGTGTGTTTGTGCATAATAAGTTGTTGAAAATCCCCAGTCATGAGTCACTCTGCAAGTTTATGGCCATACACCTTTCAACAAGCTGCTTTCTCCTGCTGTAACACTCATGTCTTTACATCACTCCCTTTTCTCTGCTTACAATTCATTTATAGCTCAGTCCCCTTTATTAAATCTCGCCCTCGTTAAGTCTCTCTTTCGCTCTCTCTTATTGGTCCCTGCTGGCAGTGAGTTCTAATGAGAAAACACAGGGGACCAACAGAATAATTAGGTTAACGAAGATTTGCATGTCCCCCTTCTCTCACTCACAAACACACACATAGGTTATGCACACACACAGACACACATTGCACATGAACACAAACTACGTAAATATGATTATTGGTGAAGGGGGGAGAGTTGGAGTCTATATGTGCATCTGGGTTGGTGCGTTGTACACATGTTCATGTCTGTGTGCATTTTAGCATGAATGTGTGTGTATGTGTGGGGGTGGTCACAAACTGTTCTATAACACAAGCGCGCACACACACACATTCTCTTTCTCTCCCTCTCTTACTCTGTCTCGCCAGGGACCAACAGATAGCACCCATTACTGTCAGGCTCATCTGCCTCTAATTGGCTGTGATCTGAGCCCATCGCCCCAAGAAGGAGGGGCCTCAGATTGAATTAAATCGTGTGATTGGTCCCTTTAAATATTTAATGTCCAAGACTAAAAACAGCCTGGGCAACACTTCCTGGAATCAAAGTCACGATGACCGGTGTGGACGGAGTTTGTTTATAGTGCATCTGTATCCATGCACAGTACGTAGCTGTCTTCCTGTGACTGTGTTTATGTGTGTAGTCAATGTTTTTGTTCTGATTTACAGTGTACAAAATGATGTGTGTGCTTTCCCATTCAATTTTATTTCAGTCTATGCTTGTGTGTAGGTGTATCCATGCAAATGCATGCATGGACAGTTGACAGATACATTTTGCTGCATCTAAACATTTGTGTGGTTTGTTGCTTTGTGTTTGTGTGTGCGTGTGTGCCTGTGTATGTGTGTGTTTGCTTGTGTCCCAGTTAATCCGGCAGGCTCAAGGGAGAGTGACTTGAGCCATCAGAGGCTTTTCTCCTCTTCCAGCCTGTGCCACAACAAACACACACATGTACACCGAACACACACATACGCACTCTCTGCCATGATCAAACAACTACTAGCAACACAAAAAAAGCAATAGAGAGAAGGCTTCATTCTCAGTACCACTGAATGAAACATCTTGATAATATGATCAATATGAAGAGACAATACAGAAGAAATACTGAACTTCATTATCACAGCTTCTATTTGAAAATGCTTATCCTAACCTGAAATACTGAGTGGCAGATGACGGGGAGACAGTTTACATGGTGCCAAAATACATATGGAGAGAAAGTAAGTGGGAGGGAGACCGAGACAAGGATGGAGGGATAGGCTAAAGGAAAGAGAGAGGGGAGGAAAAGAAAGGAAGGATGAAGGAGGAGTAGGCGGATATAATAGACACACTGTACTATAGAGTTGACTTGTATACAAAAAGGAACAGGTTCCAGAAAGAAAGACAGAAATAAAATGGTTAGAGAAAAGGATTAAAGCATAGACAGATGCTAGGGGACTGAACCTTCTTATGAAACGTTGGTAAAATATAAATTTGGCAGTTGGCCATGCCACGGTGCTCTCGCCACAACAGCCAGAGACGAACCATTCTGGTTTGGGCATCTTTTATTTAATCCAGACACAATTCAACAATAAATAAACTACAACTTAAAGAAGCTAGCTTTACAGCTCAGTCCTTTCGGGAGATTCAGTCCTCCGGGCCTCTGTGTGTCTGAGTTCCTGAGTGATCCTTTCGAGGCAGCGCAGACGCTGCCTATTAAGCTTGAGGACAATCAGCTAACAGCTCTCACCGGTGCTGCTTGATCCTCTGTGGTTCAGGTGATGGTGCTCTCCCAGCCCCCTCACCACCACAAGAAGGTTTGACTGTATGTCCCTAACAATACTGGTGTGACACTGGAAAGTGAAACACTCCGGAGACTGGATTTAGGATGAAAGGTATTATTTTACAGTCCAAGTGAACCACAAGCTCCCTTGCACAGCCTACTCAAATAGATACGTGAGCCTCCTGCTGCCTGGACCCGGTCATTCTGAAGGCCTTCAGAAATAGTTGGTGCGTTTGGGTGAGTGAAGCAGGCAAAGGCAGGGAATAACATATCAATTACGCTGCGGAGATCACGATGTTGTTTACAGCACATTTAAAATGGCATCAGTCTTTCCACCAAAAACTCTATTGACACCTTCATCAGTGTCTTCTTAATGTATGGCACCTCTTTTTCATTCTCAGATAGTTTTTTTCACATTTCCTTAGTTTTAATTTGTTTTCTTCATTTTTACATCTTTTTCTCACGATTAATCTTGTGGAGTCAGGGGGCTCCCACTCAGTTATCTGCAGTCTCACATACAGCCCCTTGGGAGAAGATTCTCCAGAGCTCAGATCATGTCTGAAAAACAGCTCCAGTTTCTACAGGACCTGGTCATGATGACACCTATAATGACCCTGGGATAAGGCTGCATTAATAGGATGAGCTACAGGCTAAGTTTCGGGCCATCACAGAGGTAACAGCTTGCTTCGATACCATACAAGACACATGTATTTCTGGGACTTTTGAGGGTTCTGACCTGATAAGGAAGCTCACCTTAGCTTAGACTGCCACATCCATCTTGGATGCTGTTTTTGGCACACAGCCCAGATCCTGTAAGATACCTGAAACATTAACCAGTTCTGTCTCTGCTTCACCTGCTGAGGAGTCCATGCAGTTAGGGAGGACTCTTTTTACTGCAGCAGAGTGACAACAGAGGTTTAGGGAGAGGCTCTGCCTGCACTGCTATTGCCGGCCGAAAAGATTGGGCTCATCAAGCAGTGGAGGCGCCCTGGTGAACCAGACACAGGTTTCGACCAACAAAACCCCGTCCAGAACGCCAAGCTCCTCTCTGACTCTCTCTCTCTCCCCTCGAAGCCCTGGTGGATTCTGGGGCAGACAGGAACTTCATGGACGCTAACCTTGTGTCCCACAGTAATATCCCTCTTTTCCCACTCCCAAACCCAGAGAGTCGAGCACCTTAGATGGCAGACACCTGGCCGGTGTCACCCACCAAACAGCCATTATTACCCTCACTTCTGGCAATCACCAAGAGTCTATCCAGTTTTTAGTCATCCCCTCACCTCTCTCATCTCTGATTCTGGGTCAACCCTGGCTACAGCTCATCAATCCCCACTTTGACTGGAGACACAGTAGGGTAGTAGGTTGGACAGTCTTTTGTCACTCCAACCGTATCGTCTTTGTGTACCTGGATGACATCCTCATCTTCTCCAGAAGTCTACAAGAAATCAAACAACATGTGAGTTACTCCAGAGACTTCTAGAGAATTATCGCTTTGTTAAAGTTGAGAAATGTTTGTTCCATGCACAGTCTGTTTCTTTCCAGTGTAACATTGTGGAGAAGGGAAAGTTTGAGACAGACACACCCACGTGTGTCCAATCAGCTAGGAGGTTAAACACTTGTAGGCTCTTTTCTTGAGGAGATTTAACTTTACCTGATGCCCTCTCCAGACAGACTGCTCCTGAGACCCCCAGCAATCCTCCAGAGCCTATTCTGCCTCCCTCGTGCATAGTGTCAGCAGCATTCTGGGAGGTTGAGTCCCGGGTTGAGGCGGCCCAACAGACTGACCCTGGCCCAGGTAACGGCCCTCCTAACTGGCTCTATATCCCTGCCCCTCTCGGATCCCAAGTGCTCCTGTGAGGCCACACGTCAAGCTGACTTGCCATTGCTACCTGCCTCTGCCCCCCGTCAAGGGCAGAGGCTTCCAGTACCTGGTGGACTTGGAGGGGTACTGTCCAGAGGAGCATTCCTGGATCTCTCGGCGGTACATTCTGGACTCTGCTCTTCTCCGGGACTTCTGTCCAGCCCATCCGGACCGTCCTGGTATGATGCCTGGAGGTGCCCGTTGATGGGGGGGGTTCTGTCACAACACCTCTTCCTGTGTTTTCCCGTTCCTTTGTTGTTTTGTCTCCCTTCCCCTCTTGAGGTGTCTCATGCAATTCGGGTAGCTCAGCGACAGGCGTGGCCAGGTACAGCTCACCATCTCACTTGCAGGTCATTCGGCCGCCACCTGCAATCAATTGGTCATCACCTGCAGTATATCAACCCTGGTCATGTTTCCACTTATTGCAAGATCGTTGCCTACAATACAGTGGTCGCCTCTTGCTCTCAGCCAATCTACAAAGTGAGTTTTTTCCTTGTGATATTTTATCACTTGTACTAAAATCTTATTGTGTCTTCAGGATAACTACTCTGCAGTTCCCCTTCCTGCCTACCTCACCTGCAAAACCTCAGAGTGAATCCTCAGCCATCACAATCGCCTCTCAACTCTTAACCCTGCCTCATTCCACTCCCTGCCTAGGTAGATCAATAAACTACTTACACCGATGAACTGTTTGGTGGTCTGTGGTCTCTCACAAATTCAATAGCATAACATACTCTGCCTTTGATTGGTTAGTTAGGATAAGAATATCATTACATTACATGGTATTATCCAAAGCGAGTTACAATAAGTTCATTCAACCATGAGGGTACAAACCCAGAATAGCAAGAATCAAATCAGTGCAATTAATCTTCAAAAAAGCCAAACTACAAGTGCTACATGGAGGTGCAATATATAAGAGCAAGTTTTTTTTCAAGTTTTTTTATATATATAAACACCAGAGATGGTTGCAAGACATCATTTTAGTGTAGACTTTCTGCTGTCCTGATATCAATGGGGAGCTCTGTCCGCCATTTGGGAGCCAGGACAGCAAACATTCAGTGATATTCTTGAGTGGGTAGCTGCCCCTCACAGTGAGGGAGAAGGAAGCTGATTGGCCGATGTAGAGTAGAGTGGACGGGCTGTTGTGTAGAATCGAACCATGTCCTGGATGCAGTGACTGTCCTCAACGAGCAGCGGGTGCTGCCGTGAGCCCCTCCACCGTCTCAACGCACTCACAGGCGGTCTCCCAGTAGCCTTGCGCAGCAGTCCCAGCTGCAGTAAGAGCAGAGAGGAGACCCATGCTCCGCGTCCTCCAGACTGCAAATGAATCGCGCATGCGCAAAGCCACCACTGATCCTGCCCTGGCTTACAGAGCGGGATGTAAGTGTCAATGTATCTTCACTGTCACTGGAAAACATGAGTCATGAGTCATTGAAATCAGTCTCTTCATCGATGCAGAGTCCACATCCTCGTGTGGAACGTGGTGAAACTGAACCCTTTCAGGGCCTTGAAAACTAAACCAAACTTAAGAAGAAAAAAAAAATAACTTGCTCTGCCATAGTATCTCTTTTGGATCATTTTGCCGGTCCCAATCCCAGATAAAGGAGGAGGGTTGGACGTAGAGCTAGAAGTTCCACCCCACATAACAGCCTTTTGATTAAATTTGATATTCTAACATTTAACAATACAGGACAACATTTATTTATGTATGTGGGTCTAGATACAGCATTAAAGTCATAAAGTTATTTTGAGAAGTGATGGCCTATTTCAATGGCAAGATAAAAAAAAGGATCAACAGAAGAATACGGAAGCGTATTGCATTCACTTTTATTTTTATTTTTTTGGGCATTTATCTCAGAAAAACAGAATAATTTTTTTGTGAAGTGAATGTAATACGCTTCTGTAGAATAAAGCTTATTTTAAGTTTAACATATTAGGGTGTTTTTTTCTCACTTTCTGTACGTCCTATAGCGACCATTACATTATGCAAATTAGGCGATGACGTCATTTAGCGACATCTAGCGACTTTTAGGACAGCCAATAGCTACTTTCCTTACTGAGGAGTTGGCAACACTGCCTGGATGTAGACTGGACCAGATTCATTCGCAGCACGGTACGCAAGGAATATTATCTTGAAGTTGATTCGGGAAGCCACTGGTAATAACTGAAGGGAGGGTGGTTGTAGCAATGGTAAGGGAGAGTTGACTGTCGAGTGTCACACCCAGGTTCCTTGCGGTCTGGGTGGGAGCCACAACAGATTCGTCAATGGTTATAAAAAGATCATGGGTGAGAGAGCCTTTACTTGGAAGGAAAAGTAGCTCTGTCTTGTCAAGGTGGATTTTCAGGTGATGTGTGGACATTGACTGAGAGATGTTTCTGTATTGCAAATGTAAAAATGCATAGGTAAGGCATTAGCCGTAATACATGTACAGTATTTACTCTCAGACTGCTCCTCTTATTTTATCTGAGTTTGTTGTTTGTTAGTTTGCAGGATTATGGTTAAACTACTGAACCAATTTCCATGAAATTATTCGAGGCTGGGGCATTTTTATAGGGGCATTATTTTTTTTATCATGTCTGGTGATCTCTCAGAGAATAACTAATGGATCTCTGTTAAATAATTTCAGGCCAAATAAAAAATCTTGATCTAATGAATTTAAATATAGTTTTAGAGAGACTTCAATGAGTGGAATTATACTTGAGAACATGTTTCATCTCATTATAAAACCATGTAGAGACATGAACCTCTTCTGTGAGAATCAGCAGACTGTGGACATTTATACATAGAAGTAAAACTTTTCATATTATTGTTCAGCACACTATTTTTGGACTTGTACATGCGGACATAGGTAACTAGACACGCTTGTGGTTCTTGAAAACGTTCCCAATCCAAGAGCCTTTCTTAGCTCTGAAGACCCATGGGTTCTCTTCATTTCTGTCATTTCTTTAATGTTCATTTGAAATACAAAATTAAATTTGCACCAAAAATACTTACCAATCGGTTTCTCATGCAAGGAAAATTCAACCTAAATATTTTAGATTGCTATTAAGTTACTATTAGTGAACCAAACAGTTATTGCAGAGATTTTAAAGACAAAAAGGAAAATGGGCTCATTAACTTAACTATTGTTAAACTAGGAAGATACATCTTACTGATTACAAAAAAGGCTACAGAGTAGTTATGGTCAGAACCAATGTACAACATTAACATTAATTTAAAACATTTTTAAAACTTGTATTGTCACGGTCAAGAATAAAAGGTCTATCTCAATGAGCTGATGGAAGATGTTATGTTTGGGAAGTTTTATTGACAGCAGTTTAACATTGAAAAGAAAAAGCAGAACTGACTCAAATTAACAGTAAGTGGAGACATATTGCTCTGAAAAAGAAAAACTGATAGCAGCAATATTACATGACTCTGATGTTAATGGAGAAAGCATTTTGGAAATGGACATAACAATAAAATAATCATGTCAATAATAAATATGTGGGGTTCAAATTTCATTAACAGCATTATTAAGATTGGAGCAGTTTAGAAAACAAGGAGTCTTCTGACCAAAGTCTGATAACATGTACTTTAAAATGATAAATTTACAAAGACATTGTTCTCCCTGCATTTTCCATTCCTTTAGCTTATAGCACCCAAAGATCTATTTTGTTGGCATTTTCATAAATGTATTCATCATTTATTGGGATTTAGTTTATTATCTCCACAGTCAACAGGGACGTGATTTAACAACAGGTATCTGTCTTGTTGTGTTAATAAAACTCAGTGGGGTTTGAATTTAAACAGAAGGAGAGTGACAGAAAGAATATTTTGCTACCCAGATATGGCTTTACATCAAACAGTTGGAAGAAACAACAGAAAGTGAGGGAGAGAGACGGATAAAGAGTGGCATAAAAGAGGGAAAGCAGTGCCTGTGTGCAAAAGTGTGATAAAGTGATGGGCTGGGATGGTAGAGAGATACAGCGAGACATACAGAGTGAGAGACAGTGACAGACAAGAGAGAGCGAGACAAAGAGATAGAGGAACACTCACAATGAACAAACTATTGAAGACAGGTTTCAGTTGGTCTAACTTGATTTTCTTTGTGTGACTGTGTTGTGATGTGTGTGCAGAGATTAGCTTTAAGAAACAACCTTTGTTGACTCAATTTATTGAATTTTACTGTTCTGAATAGCAATAAAGAATATGATATTTACTCTGCAAAGAACAGCACACTGGGCCACTATGTGTGTGTGGGGGTGTGTGGGAGAGGGATGATTGAATCAGTATCTGTCAATTCTTTTTTTGTGAATATATTACCCACACATTTACATTGAGTACATTTTATTTGTGTTGTAATGATTATTACTGCGTTATTTACATATGTCTATATATATTTCCATTTACCCAATATATGCGCTGTCTGATTTTTGTTAGAGTTTGTCTGTCTGTCTGGGTATGTGTATGTATTTGAGTGTGTGTGTGTGTGTGTGCCTGTGTGGGTGTTGTGTGTACATGCAATAATGCGCTGATGCTCGGTCGTTTAGCTTGTTGACACTTTGGGGTCAGAGCCATGCAGGGTGAATGGTGTTGGCTGACAGCGTGGAACCTCTTCATTATCCAGCCATAATGTTCTCATCGCCATCGGCTCGTCGACAACCCCCCCCCCCCCTTATCAAGTCCCCTTGCTGACATCAGCCTCATGCAAACACCACCACCACCACCATCTTCCATCATTTGCCCTTTCCCTATCCATCCCTACCCTCCTCACCTGGCTATTTCCTCCTGTACTGCTATTCATTGCTGTCGATTCATCCTCCAGCACTGTCTATGTCTTTTTCAGTGTCTCTTTTTGTCCATATATCTGTTTCCGCCTCTCTCCATCTCTATGACCCCATTCTACCAAAGTTATTACTTTTTCAGTGTTTCATGCTTTGCATCCATATCATATTTATCTTAATTTGTCAATTTGCTTTGATATATTGGCCTTACTGCCATAACATTTTGAAAGAAACTATTGTGGCCCAAAAAACGTTTACAAACTCTGATCGAATAATTATTGCATTCAAATGCTATCAATATAATATATTTCAGCATTGAGACACAAGGGGAAGAGGCCAAGATTAATAATGTTTTTGATAAGTGGTTCAAAACCAAGCCTTTAAAGACATGAACAGCCATCAAATGCAGGCAGCAATACAGAAGGCAAACAAACAGCACTTAATATATCATAGCGTCAACCAGCTTGGCCTGTGTAACTATGGACTTCAAATTAATTGCATTTCTCAAACATACTGGATTCAGCAGTAGTACATGTGTCTGTACCGCTAACACCAGCTCTTTGGAGTCGTCATGCGGCGTGTGGTAAAACAGTGACGTAAATCGTGAGCAGCATTCACTCTTGCTGGAGTGAACACAGCTGATCCGTTCAGTTCAGCATTCACCAAAAATATGAACATATGAATATGACCTTCATTGAGCACATTCATGTACAACACTGGGTATAGAATGTGAGAAGTGCAAACTGGAATTGTGTAAAAATGGATAGAGAAATGCAACATATTTGAATCATAGTAATGTACAGGTACATCCGCAAGATGAGTTAAAGCAGTTAAAATCAACTGCAGCTGTCGTATAATAACAAATATACAGTAAAAAGAACAGGTAAAGTGACTATAAGAGCATTGACTGGTTCATGCTTACATTGATGAGTTCGGGTAGATTTCTATAATAGTTCTTGTTGTTCAGAGGTGGTTTAGGAGGGGTGTTGTTGTATGTGGGGGGAGGGGGTGCTGACTGTGTAGTCCCTCTGTCCCCCTAGTTATCTGGAGGTGGAGAGATGATGGTTCAGTGGTTGTTTGGAGTCAGTTTATGGGGGCGGAATGGTACAGTCCTTTGGGAGCGAAGGGAGAGAGGACAGCTCCAGAATGTTGCAATGGTGCAGAGGAAGCTGTTATGTTGGTTGAGCAGAGACATTTTGCTGTCACAGGCTTGTGGTGGAGGCTTGTAGTCCATGAGGGTCTGAATCAATTGACACAGGCTCTGTGTGTCTCTGCTGTCATTGATTTTCTGGCTTATTTACTTGGTTTGCAGGCTTATTTTCTTGGTTTGTTTTTTCTGATGCCGCAGAATAGGTTCGCTCTGGCTTTTTCAGTTCTGCTACGTCGCCAGCTCTAAAGGCAGAATTCTGGGCCTTGAGCAGTCTGTGAACCTCTACTGCAGG
This sequence comes from Pleuronectes platessa, assembly GCF_947347685.1. Lineage (NCBI taxonomy): Eukaryota > Metazoa > Chordata > Actinopteri > Pleuronectiformes > Pleuronectidae > Pleuronectes > Pleuronectes platessa. The sequence continues at coordinate 2,439,928 of NC_070633.1, forward strand.
GGTGCCCACACTTTATAGGCTTGTGAGCTACTTTTGAAATCACCAGCTCAAAAAAGATCTACCGACCAAATGATGTTGGTATCCCGCCCCCCCGCCCTGAGCGACGCAACGCTGTGGAGGTGCACTGACGAGTAGTCCGCCCCGGTCGACGTTCGCACCATCGTCTAGGGCAGGGGGACGCGGCGGCGAAAAAAAAAAGAAAAGAGGGGGTACGTGCGCCGGAGCGTCCACGTGACTGCCTCTTGTCCAGTCGTGAGATCGACCCACACTGCCTTCGCGATCGACCTGTAGATCGCGATCTACGTATTGGGCACCCCTGCTCTACTGTGATTCATGGCTGCTGGTTGGGGTGACATTCACATCATTGATGCATTGGAAGATCTATGTGTGTTCCTGTAGGTCAGTGTGGGTGCTTGCTTGAAGATGTCAAAGTATGATGTGTCAAAGCAGTCATGGAGTGCAGAAGCGGAACCTTCTGGCCACACCTGTATGTCCTTCTGAACTGGCTTGGTCATTTTTACTCTAGGCCTGTATTCTGGCTGAGCGTGGCACAGTTCACTGATGGCCGCCTCTCTTGTTGTAGTTTGGGCTGGGAGGGATGTATACAGCTACCAGCAACACAGAAGTAAATTTCAAAATTGATGATCAGAGCTGAACAGTGTTAGAAACAGCTTCTAGACAGCAATCATTGTGAATATAAACACAAGCTGCTGCCATGAGTCTTACTACTGGTGCCTGCGGCTCTGTCTCCCCTGTAGCATGTTAGCCAGTCCAGCTGCTAGGCTGAGTCTGGGATGTTGTAATTAAGCCATGTTTCTGTGAAAATGAAAAACAAAGCTATCCCTTATGTCACTCTGGATAGCTAATGAGTTACATTACATTACATTTCATTTAGATGACGCTTTTATGATAAATGACTTACAAAGAGTGCATTCAACCATGAGGGTACAAACCCAGAACAACAAGTTTAAATATTTATTCAAGGTATGGTTAGAAGAGGTGTGTTTTTAGTTCGCGGCGGTAGATGTATAGACTTACTGCTGTCCTGATGTCATTGGGGAGCTCGTTCCACCATTTAGGAGCCAGGACAGCAAACAGTCATGATTTTGTTGAGTGTTTGGATCGCAGTGAGGGAGCAACAAGCCGAATGGCAGATGCAGAGCGGAGTGAACGGGCTGGGTTGTAAGGTTTGACCATGTCCTGGATGTAGACTGGACCCGATCCGTTTGCAGCATGGTACGCAAGGTAGGTTAAAGACCAGTGGGGCTGCTGCATTCTTCAGTCTAGGCGTGAGATGACCAGGGCCTGGACCAGAACCTGCGCCGCTTTCTGAGTGAGAAGAGGACATATCTCCTGATGTTGTGCAGCATGAATCTACAGGAACCTGTTGTTGCAGTAATGTTGGCAGTAAGAGAGAGATGGCTGTCGAGTGTCACACCCAGGTCTCTAGCAGTCTGGGTGGGGGCTAACACGGAGTTGTCAAAGGTAATAGTCAGGTCATGGGTGGGAGAGCCTTTCCCTGGAAGGAAAAGTAGTTCAGTCTTGTCAATGTAAAGTTGTATGTGATCCATTTTGTTGTCTATGGAGCAAACATTGCTCCATGGACTGTAGGTGGTGTTGAGATGTTAACCGCTATTTCTGCTGATGTCTAACAGAGCCTGGCAACTGTACGTGTGCTTCTAAGTGGACAAACATGTAGACCAATATGTTGGTGGGACAGAAAGAGACCGCTGCATCCAAACGTGCTGCCATCTTGAGCTTAATATTGGATTTTATGATAGATTGTATAATTTATTAGAGCAAATCTAAACAGCTATATTTAATACACCTCATAATTATGGTGATATTTTTTTACTTCTGTTCCCCTGACCATCTCAGGTTTCTTTGCTGGCTCTGCCATGACGTACAGTACTTACCAAAATGAACTTTTGGTCTCCTCTCTCTGCTCCCTCTTCTCCCCCTCCCCCTAACTCTCTTTTATCTCCCTTCTTGCCCAATCATCTCTCCTCTCCCCATTTTTTCCTGCTCACCCCAACAGGACGAGGCAGATGGCCGTCCACAATGATTGTGGTTCTGCTAGAGGTTTGAGTTCATAAGGAGTTTTTTTTTTTTCCACAGTCGCCCAAGTGTTGCTCATTATGGGAACAGTTTGGTTCCTCTAATTTTTAAGGTCTTGAACTTCTAGGTAAAGTGCCATGAGATAATGTATATTTTGATTTGGCGCCATACAAATAAAAAAGTTAATTGAATTGAATTATATTCTCCCAACTAGCCTCCAACTCCGGCTCTACTTGGTGATGTGTGCTGTTTATAATTAAGTTGCAAGTGCTGTTAGTTTGTGTACCATCAAAATTATTTTAAAGGTGTAATTTTAGGTTAAAAACAACATAATTGTGTGCGTGTGTTATGTCTCGTCTAGGGGTGGCTGAAACAGAAGCTTCCCTTCTTCCTCAAGTCGGCCACAGAAAACCATTTCTTTCACAATTTGTCACAATCATGAAATGGCCGTACATCATTACAGACTACATGCAGCTGCAGAGTATGCCCTCGATAGTGCAGCAGCAGAAGAAGGTGCAGTAGGGTTATTTAGCTTCCTCAGAACGTTACGGCACTCCTGTGCTTTTTTAACCAGACTGGAAGTGTTGAGGGCTCAGGAGAGATCCTCAGAGATGGCTAACTTGTACAGACTAGCGCTCCTGAGTTTGTTCCTCTCAAACTGCAGGTTGGAGTTAATATGTCACTTTCTGCCTCTGTCTGTTGCACCCAGTTGCTCCACCTCTGACCTCAACGTTCTAGAGGTTTTTTTGGTGTTAATGCTTCTGTGCAGGGAACCTCCCGCTGGGTTGTGTCTGTGTGAAAGGCAAACTGTTAAGGCCAAGCTTCGGACACAGAGGCAGAGACAGAGGCAGAAGTAAAGTTAAATATGATTTATTGGAAGTCCAATAATAAGGGCAGGCAGGCAGGCAGGGGGGCAGGCAGGCAGGCAGGAAGGCAAGCAGGCAGGCAGGGGCTGGAGTCGGGGCAATAGTCCAGCTGCTGGTCCTGGGCAGGGAGACAGAGGAAGTCAGACAGGGAATGAACAGGACCTTTACGGAAATCTTAATATTTGGCTGCGACAACTGACTGTAACTTAGTCTATAGTCCGGCACCGACTGAGAGCAGGAGTGGAGCTTATAAAGGCAGCTGGTCAATCAAGGCCCCAAGTCCAGCACACCAGGCCCTCATCAGTAATTACTGACGCCACCTGCACAAGCGAGAGAGAGGGAGATAAAGAGAGAGAGAAACTAGAAGGCAGGTGAGGCAGGGGCCATGACAGTACCCCCCCCTCTACGGGCGCCACCTGGCGCCCCTAGGAACCGGTCGGGGTGATCCCGACGGAAGTCGGTGATGAGGGAGTTGTCAAAGATGTCCCGCCTGGGCACCCAACAGCGTTCCTCTGGACCATAACCCTCCCAGTCCACCAAGTAGCGGAAGCCACGCCCCATGCGCCGCATATCAAGGATGCACCGCACTGTGTAAACGGGCCCGCCGTCCACCATCCGGGGGGGAGGGGGGGCAGCATCAGGTGGAGAGAGGGGACTCGACTGAACCGGTTTTAGCTGGGACACATGAAAAGTGGGGTGAATCCTACGAAAGGAGGCAGGGAGCTTCAGCCGGACAGCACAGGGGTTCACAACAGCCTCGACCTCAAATGGACCAACATACTGGGGGGCAAGCTTCCTAGAGTCCACTTGGAGCGGAAGATCCCTGGAGAGGAGCCATACTCTGTGCCCCGGAGCATAAGCGGGTGCCGGGGTACGGCGGCGGTTGGCCTGGACCTCAGTCCTGGAGGTGGCACGGAGCAGGGCAGCACGAGCGCGCCTCCAAGTGCTACGACAGCGACGCATATTGTCCTGGACTGAAGGGACGGTGATCTCGGCCTCCTGATCGGGAAACAGAGGGGGTTCATAGCCCAGAGACCAGAGGAAAGGAGACATACCGGAGGAGGCGTTAGGAAGTGTGTTGTGGGCGTACTCCACCCATGGCAGCCGAGCACTCCAGGACGATGGTTCCGCCGCGGAGACGCAGCGGAGTGCCGCCTCCATCTCCTGATTGGCCCGCTCGGTCTGGCCGTTGGATTGGGGATGATAACCAGAAGTCAGGCTGGCGGTCGCTCCCAAGGCCGTGCAGAAAGCCCTCCAGACCTGTGACGTAAATTGCGGCCCTCTGTCAGAGACGATGTCTGATGGCAGGCCATGGATGCGGAAGACATTTTGCACCAATAGGTCAGCCGTCTCTCGAGCAGAGGGTAGTTTGGGCAGGGCAATGAAATGAGCAGCCTTGGAAAAACGGTCAATTATAGTGAGGACCACTGTATTACCTCCAGACGGGGGAAGGCCGGTTACAAAGTCCAGGGCAATGTGGGACCACGGACGACCAGGGATTGGCAGAGGACGGAGCAAACCAGAACTGCGCTTGGTTGAGGTCTTATTCCGACAACAGACGGTGCAAGCTGCTATAAAAGAGCGAGTATCCGTGTCCATGGTCGGCCACCAGAAGCGTCGCTTGAGAAATGAGATGGTTCGGTGGATCCCCGGGTGACAGGTAAGGCGGGAGGAATGTGCCCAATGCAAGACCTGAGAGCGGACAGAGTCAGGAACAAAGAGGCAGTTATGGGGTCCAGTACCTGGATCGGGCTGGGCGGTTTGAGCCCGACGGACCGTGGCTTCGATCTCCCAGGTGAGGACAGCAACAATGCAGGACGGAGGGATGATGGTCTCTGGTTCAGCGGGACCCTCCTCCACCGTAAACTGGCGAGACAGGGCATCCGGTTTCACGTTCCTTGAACCTGGACGGAAAGTCAGGGTGAAATTGAACCTTCCTAAGAACAGGGCCCACCTTGCCTGGCGAGAGTTCAGACGCTTGGCAGTCTGAATATAGGATAGGTTCCTGTGGTCGGTCCACACAATGAAGGGCTGCACCGCACCCTCGAGCCAGTGTCGCCACTCCTCCAACGCCAACACCACAGCAAGTAGCTCCCGATTGCCTACATCTTAATTCCTCTCCGGGGGCTCCAGCTTGTGAGAGTAGAAAGCACACGGATGCATCTTGTTATCACTGGGAGAGCGTTGAGAGAGTATGCCACCTACCCCAGTCTCAGACGCATCCACCTCCACAACGAACTGCCGTGACCGGTCAGGATAGATAAGGATGGGAGAGGAGACGAACAGGCGCTTGAGGTCGGAGAAGGCCACCTCGGCCTTAGCAGTCCAATGGAACGGGACTGAGGAGGAGGTGAGCGCCGTCAGAGGAGCTGTTATCGTGCTGTAGTTCTTCACAAACCTTCTGTAAAAGTTTGCAAAGCCATTGAATCGCTGCAGCTGTTTGCGATTGGTGGGAGTGGGCCAGTCCGCAACAGCAGAGACCTTTGCAGGATCCATCCGGAGCTCCCCCTGAGAGATGACAAAACCAAGAAAGGAAGTAGTGGTGGCATGAAACTCACATTTCTCGGTCTTGACAAATAGTTTGTTCTCCAGGAGTCGCTGCAGCACTGTGCGAACATGATCTTGATGTTCCTGAAGAGAGCGGGAGTAGATAAGAATATCATCCAGATATACAAACACAAAACGACCTAGCATGTCCCGGAGCACATCATTAACCAGGGCTTGAAAGACTGCTGGGGCATTGGAGAGGCCGAAAGGCATAACGCGGTATTCGAAATGACCTAACGGTGTGTTGAAAGCAGTCTTCCATTCATCGCCTTTCCTGATGCGCACCAGATGGTAGGCGTTGCGTAGGTCCAGGGTGGTGAAAATGGAAGCTCCCTGCAGAGGAATGAAGGCAGAGTCGATTAGAGGCAGAGGATACTTGTTCTTTACTGTTATGTTGTTCAGCCCTCTATAGTCTATACAAGGCCTCAAGGTGCCGTCCTTCTTTCCGACGAAGAAAAAGCCAGCACCAACTGGAGAGGATGACGGACGGATGATCCCAGCCATCAGGGACTCCTGAATGTATTTCTCCATGGCCAACTGCTCAGGACGATTGAGGTTGTACAGTCGGCTGCTGGGATGAGGAGCCCCAGGCAGAAGCTCAATGGCACAGTCATACGGCCGATGAGGAGGAAGAGTGAGAGCCTGCTCTTTACTAAAGACTGGGGCGAGGTCGTGGTAAACTTGGGGAACCGTGGACAGGTCCGGGGGCTCTGCTACAGACGATGGCTCAGATGTGGGGTTTAGAGCAGAACGGAGACAGTGAGAATGGCAATATGGACTCCAGGAACGGATCTTCCCTGTAGTCCAATCAAAATGTGGGTTGTGGAGTTTCAGCCAGGGAAATCCCAGGAGTAGGGGAACATGTGGACAGTCGATGACGTGAAAATGGATCTTCTCCTGGTGATTCCCAGATAGACGTACGGTTATGGGGACGGTTCTTCTGTCAACCCTGGCCAGTAGAATACCATTTAGGGCCTTAGTATCCAGTGGAACATCGAGGAGCTCTGTTTCGATTCCCAACTGCTGACAAACCCTACTATCAATAAAGCTCTCATCAGCCCCTGAATCAATTAGAGCCATGAAAGGGAATGACCTCCCTCGCCACAAGAGGGAGGCATCGAGCTGCGGACGGTCCGGAGGAGAGGGACTCACCACACGGCTCGACAGTATCTCTCCCCCTACTGCCGAGCCGGACCTTTTACCGGACGGACGGGGCAATTGGCAAGAAAATGACCAGCTCGGCCACAGTACAGACAGGACTGGGTCTTCATTCTGCGATTCTTTTCCCCGGCAGACAGATGGAGGCCGTCTAATTGCATTGGCTGTGGTTCGGGAATCTCCGGTATTTCTCGGCGGGGCCCGAGGGAAGACAGCTGTTCGGGGCGACAGTAATCCGGGGAACAAGCGGAGTCAGCACGCCACAGGTGGAGTTGATCGCCGGTCTTAATGGCGAGTTGAATTGCCTCATTCAACATCTTAAACTCCCCGCGGAGTGCAATCTCCCTCCCAATGTCCTGGTTTAAGCCATTCTGGAACGCCGTGATCAGCGCGGCATCGTTCCAGCCCGACTCCACCGCCAAACTTTGGAAGTGAATTATAAACTCCCGGACGGTCAGTCTTCCCTGACGGATCTTCGAAAACCGCTGCCCGGCTTGCTGACCCCGTATCGGGTGATCGAACATCCGCTTGAGCTCCGTAGCGAAGGCCTCGGCAGACGCGGCCAGCGGGGACTGTTGTTCGAAGAGGACATTATAAAAGCTGAGCGGACGGCCCTCGAGTAAGTTCACCAGGTAAGTGATTTTAGCACTATCGCTAGCATATCTCATGGGCTGTGCATTAACTCCTTATGCAATCGCGTCCCGTATTCGGGACGCAAGGTGTGTTTTTTTATCGATCAGCGTCAAACATTTGTATTTAAAGAACTGTGTCGTACAGCTAGGTACTAATGCCACATATCTGTAGAAAGCTAAGATTCTTCTGATTCCACTGATGTAAACCATTTAAAGATCCGATCACCACAGCCGATACAATCAACGTAACAGTCAGACAACTTACCCAAAAAAATTATTAAGACAGTCGACGTCACTCACCTAAGAAGCATGATATTAATCCACAGATCGAGAACATTCCAACAAAAACGGTGTTGGTACATTGATAAAGGTCCAGACGATCGAATCCAGTAACATAATCACTCCATAGCACACTATTTCATCAAAGAATAGCCACAGCCAGCTGATGCGTAATCTCAGAGTAGCCAGCAGCTAAGTGCCAACTTTGACTTTTTTTCCGTCGTAACTTCTGTTAGAAAGTAAACACAGCGGCTCTCTGGATTTCAAAATGGAGGGTGAACTCTAACCTTTAGATGGACAGCTCATTCGACCCAATTGGAGAAGGCAGGGGTTGTCCACATTCGGCAAAAGCCAACGAGAGCCCTCGTTTACAGACAGTGCGCGCCCTTCTTCTGACGTGGCGAGGCTCAGCCAACTGCAGTCGATTTTTGTTATGACTGACTTATCGTTTAGCCAATTACATTTTCCAGGAAGTACATGTCCTCCGTGACCTGATAGAGAACTATCAACACACAGCAAGTCACTGCACAACAGCGAACACGTGCTTCCAGAGCATCTCATAGCGTAAAAGTTCGGGGGCGTTGCTGTGAGATCCGTGTGCAGAATTCAGTCTTGCTATGGAGCATTTTGAAGCTACACTATGGAGAAACGTTTAGAGAAATGAAACTTGATGACCGAACAAGCAAAGGGATCTGTGTTATCGGCGTGACAGCGACAAGTCTGATGATGACGTATCAGAGGAAGACAGCGACACGTCGTTTGACTACGAGGCAGACGCCATGTTTCAGGAAGGACGAGACATTACTCTTGACAAGTACGTATTTTATTATAATAAATAACTAAATTACTGTGTGTGTGTGTGTTCGTGTGTTTTTTTAGGATTTGCTGTTGATTAGTAAAAGGGGTGGATTTAGATGTGGGAGAGATAATAGTTGTCTTTGTTTGAGAATTAGAATGTGCATATAGATGGTGGAGAGATGAGTGTGCCTTTGTGTGTCGAGATGAATGTGAACAGATATGCATATAGGTGTGGGTGTGGTGCCTCTGTACGGCTCTTCTAATAGCTCCCGACTAATTTTTCTTTTCCCACATAGGTCCATCGAGGTTCATGGGTGCTGACATCCTGATAGGGCACTACAAAGTCCTCCACAAGCCTCCTCCTGCAGTCGTGACTGCTACAATGGCTGGCATGTATCCAAAAATTTGAAAGATGTATATTTGAATAAATTTTTAACCATATGACCAGTTTTGTCTCCTTTATATAAAAGTATGATTTTTAGTGTAAAAGTAGCCTTTTTAGCCTATTTGGTTACCATGGGTACCAAGGGTCCTTTGGAGCCTCCAAATGGCCTTTTTGGAAAACGCCCAGACATGCCCTTAGTAAAACATCTGTAAAATATTCATTTTCTTTGGTATTGTGTTCAAATTTGAACTTGGGCTAGTCAAGGCTTCATGCTAGGGTCCCATTGGGTTTTCCAGCTCATAAGTCCCAGCTATAGTCAGCAGCAGGCATCTGTTTACCAAAAATATTCAGGCGAAAATAAAAACCTTCTACCTCACTGTGTGCCAACTGCTATTACTCAATGCAAGTAGCACTTATAGTTATTCTGACTATTGGGTAGGGAAGATCAGAATGTTACCTTTAAAAAGAGACCAAGAGGTGTTGGGATCGCCGGAGTACTTAGCTGGTGGGGGAATCCGGGGTTCGAGGGCAGCAGTGCCAGCAGCAGAGGCAGATTGGGCGGCTGGGAGGGCTTGTTGAACAGGAGCAGGGACCTGAGCGGCGACGGCAGGAGCCGCATCCAGCCGGGCGATAAGAGTGGACAGGGCGGTGGTGATCTGATCCACCTTATCTTGGATGCTGTGCAGAGCTTCGTCGTGGTGGCCCAGCTGTACTCCTTGGAGAGCCATTGCCTGTCTGAGAGCCTCAGCTTGTTCTGCCAAGTCCATTATGGCCGGACTATACTGTTAAGGCCAAGCTTCGGACACAGAGGCAGAGACAGAGGCTGAGGCAGAAGTAAAGTTAAATATGATTTATTGGAAGTCCAATAATAAGGGCAGGCAGGCAGGCAGGCAGGCGGGCAGGGGGGCAGGCAGGCAGGCAGGCAGGAAGGCAAGCAGGCAGGCAGGGGCTGGAGTCGGGGCAATAGTCCAGCTGCTGGTCCTGGGCAGGGAGACAGAGGAAGTCAGACAGGGAATGAACAGGACCTTTACGGAAATCTTAATATTTGGCTGCGACAACTGACTGTAACTTAGTCTATAGTCCGGCACCGACTGAGAGCAGGAGTGGAGCTTATAAAGGCAGCTGGTCAATCAAGGCCCCAACTCCAGCACACCAGGCCCTCATCAGTAATTACTGACGCCACCTGCACAAGCGAGAGAGAGGGAGATAGAGAGAGAGAAACTAGAAGGCAGGTGAGGCAGGGGCCATGACACAAACTCTGGGTAAACTCTCTGGATTTTACCCGCAGGTCATGTCTGAAAACGGCTGAAGAGACTGAGCAGTAGAGGTGGTGGAGGAGATGAGAATGATAAGTAAGGTAAAGGTCATCTTTGATGGAAAACCTTTCCCACCCCCTGCAGGGCACCATCACAACACTGGGCTGCTCAGCCATGCCTCCACTGGTTGGGTTGAGAGGAGAGAAATTTGGAGAGGGAGGAAAGGGGGAGACAGGGGTGGGCAATTAATTTTCTCGAGGGGCCACATGAGAAACATGGACAGTTGTGGAGGGCCAGACCAATTAGCTGAACTCAATTCTACTCATAATAATTTGATAAGCTTCTACAGCTAAGAGTACATGTTATGGTTAGGCAATGAAAAAGTGAGGCAGGCAAAGTAATAACGCCAACATTATATCACACTTTAATCAACATTTACAAGAACAGTTGTGAACAAAATATGCAATTTTTTGCAGTATTCCAAAGATCAGCTTTCAATTAACTGTATACAAAGTGCTACTACTATTTGCATTTAGTCTTATCACCCCATTTGCTGTTTTTTTTTTTCTTTTTCTTGTTAAGTGGGAGAAATCTAGTCTGTTTTGGGCTGGAACAAGTGCACTGAAGTCAGGTTGAATATCTGATGTGGATATGCGAAGGACAGCTGACAGGTGATCATCAGTGAGAGAGGATCTGTATCCCGGATTTGTTAAACTTCATCACAGAAAATGTTTGTTCATATATGTAAGTAGATCCAAAGATAACCAACATCTTCTGAGCATGCCTCCTGAACTCTTGGATGTTCTTGTCTGTTTTTTTCACAAAACTCTCCAATCTCTGCTCTCAGGTCCCATACTGTTTTAAGCACTTTGCCCAGACTGAGTCATCTGACAGCTGCGTGGTAGCCTATGTCCCCATGTTCAGTCTCATGCTCCTCCAAAAGTGCAACAAACTGTCTGTGATTGAATGCTCTTGCCCTGATAAAGTTAACTAATTTAGTTAAAACATCAGTAACACGATTCATTTTGAGCACTGACTTACATAACACCTCCTGATGTATAATACACAGGGTTCATACACATTTTGACCAATGGATTTCCATGACTTTCAATAAGTTTAAACCAACTTTCCATGAACAAACATTTTGTGAGATCTCAGTGTACATGCAAAAGAGACTAAATTTAGTATTTAAGCTAACAATGAGAATTTCAAAGCATACAGTATACCTTGAATTACACAAATGATAGACGTCTGTTGTAACCCATGGCATGTACTTTTCCATTTGTAGCCAAGCATGGTTAAATCTACACTTCCCTGGCGTAGTGCATTATCTCGGCTGCTTCCCCACCGAACATTTCAATTAGTACGAGATAGTATGCCTGTTTATATTTTGAGCGTATTTCGTTTAAAAGAATATTAATTAATTA